>NW_026706819.1:4514166-5820000 GCF_024137745.1 Phymastichus coffea | reverse complement strand
CGCTGTACCCTCAAACAAGAATGTCTTCCCTCAGATGAATTTATAGAAGTATTGTGTGATCGCATCAAAGTTCTCATTACGCATAGTTTTATATCAAATGAACAAACAAAATTTATATCTGATAGAAGGGAAAATTTAAAAGAAAATGAAATATTGCTACACTGTGATTTTGCGGAAAATTATGCATACGTGGCTCAGGATGCCGCTCAAGCTTTCCATTATAACAATGACCAATGTTCGGTTTTTACTGTTGCATTTTACTATCGCTCCAATACCGAATTAAAACATCACAACATGATTTTACTATCAGATTGCACAACCCATGATGCAACAGCAGTTTATTTAATGCAGCAGAAAATGATACCGATAATTAAAATGTTGTGTCCAAAAATTACAAAAATTTATTATACATCTGATGGTGCCAAGCAACATTTTAAGAATAGAACTCAAATGATGCACCTTGCCCATTACAAGACTGATTTTCAAATTGATGCGGAATGGCACTGTTATGCAATGTCTCATGGTAAATGCATCTGTGATGGACTAGGTGCTTCTTTGAAGAGTGAGGCAACCCGATATAGCTTACAAGCTGAACCAAAAAATGCTATATTAAATTCTATAACTCTCTTTAAATGGGCTAAGGAAAAGTTCAAGAACATACAATTTCTTTACTATACAAAAGAAGAACATAAGAGGTTATCTGATACATTAAAAAGAAAATTCCCCAACCCACCTGCTGTAACCAAGATTCAAAGTAGCCATGCGTTTATTCCAAATACTGACAATAAATTGATAGTAAAACGCTACGCGGCTGCAAAAGATAATGTGGATATAATACAATATTAGAATTAACAACAGTTGTACATGAATTGGACAATATCTTACACCATATCTAACCACTGAATTATTCCCAGTATAATTTAAAAACAGCTGTCCCCCGGGTACACATGTTTAACGCCTTGGGGTTATAATTTATTGAATTTTTAATTGCAAACAGTTTGCCTCATAGCTTGTGTGGGTTATTTGGTTATTGGCCTCACTAGTTTATTCTCATTATAATTTAAAAATTGCTGCCCCTGGGCACGCAGGTTTAATAGCTTGGGGTTAGTTTTCTTACATTTTTATTTATAAACAGCTTCTCCTGAGCTTGCGTGGGTTATCTGGTTGGTGTCTAGCGGTCCAAGTTACTTTTTCGATTTACTCAAAAAGGATCGCCTTTACTGAACAATCTTATAAAATAAAAAGCTCTTAGAATTAGACGTAGACTACGTATGAATTTTTGTAAAAGATCTTGGGAAGTTTTTTAATTTTTCAAACAATCCGATAAATCCAAAATATCGCTCAAAGGAATTCGAAAAAATTCACACTTGTGTTTTGATGAATTTCAAGCAATTTTGTTCCTTAAATTTTTTTTCCAAAGTCATTTCCTTCTGAGTAAAAAAATCGCAAAGTTTTTTATTTTTGAAAATTTTCAAAAAATTATAACTTTTTTATTTTTCATTTTAGCGAAAATGGTCTCTGTTACTTTTTTGTAGAAAATGAGCCAGATTTTCATAAAAAAATATGAAATATTAATTTTTTTAACATTTATTACTAAAAATTTGAAAAATAAAATTTTTTGTTTACGAGTTTGTCTCTTGTAGCCGCCATATTGGAGCCGCCATGTTGGATTTTGCAAAGGCGCACACAGCATCAGAAAGTAGATATCCTAAACTTTAAAATGAGTCGTTGCACGATTTTTTTGGTCACATCAAATTTTGGACACAGCAGTGATCCGGTTGACATGGATCGTCCCATATATATATATATATATGTAAGCGTGCGTATACTATAGCTGTTTAATTATAGGTTCTAAGCCAGCGTCGATATAAAAGTAAACTGCGCTTTATCTACTACAATATAAACTTTGTAAAAACAAAAATAGCTTTCAATCATCAAACTCATAAATCATCATTTGCCTAAAATGTCGTAAATCATAAACAATTTAAAAGTAAATTCTATTTTATCAGAAATTTATCCTTTCATGTTAATTCAACTTAAATATTTATTAAAATAACTTAATTAGTATAATTGTTTTCAATGAACAAGTAGTCAATTTGATAGAAACTTTCCTTAAAATTAACCATCTGGGTGTCAATTCAACAAAATAGTATAGTTGTTTTCAACGAACAGGTAGTCAATTTGATAGAAACTTTCCTTAGAATGAACTATCGAGGTGTCGATTCAACAGAATCGGGGAGTCCATTCAATAGAATCGGGGTGTCGATTCAACAGAACATGTCAGTAAAATAAACTAACATCATCTTTGAATGAACCGTAGTATCGGTTAGTGCATTTCAATTGAAAAAATTCCGTTGAATCAATCGAAATCGATTTTCAGTGTATAAGATAACAAAAATTATGTTTCAATCGCTTAATTAAAAAGAATAATATCAAGTTTATTAATTACTTTATGTACTTATAATTGATTACTTACTTTATATTATATATTTTATTGTATATATATTTTAGGCAAAAATGTATTAGTTTTTAAATATTTTAAAATATGTTAAATCAATAAAAAATTTTTAAATATTAATAAAATATAAATGAATTATTATAAATTTATTGTTTCTAAACTTTTGATTTTACTTTTATACAAACATAAATAATAAATTTACAATTTTAAAATAAACTTTAATCTTTTATGCGTGCGTGTGTGTGTGTTGTGTGTGTATGTATATATATATATATATATATATATATATATATATATATATATATATATATGTGTGTGTGTGTGTGTGTGTGTATATTTTTATATTATATTGATCATTAGGTGTGTATGTGTGTATAAATTTGTCATATTATTTTTATACTGTAAAAATATTATTTCTTATATTTTATTTAATCCTTAATTCATTTTTTAATTGTGCTTTAACACAAAAATTTATTTTTGCTTTATAAAGAAATGTCCAATGTTTAAATGTACACGCTTTAAATCAATCTTACAATTATAAGGCTTGCTGTATTCGCACTTTTAACGGAAATTTTATCGTATGATCGCTAAAAAATGAGTTATAGTGAAAAGATATTTTCAGCCTTTTACCAATTTATTTCATTTCCTTTTTATCACTTAAAATTAATATTACTAAATTTTACTATGATAACCATTCCAAAAAAGTTTCTAGGGTGGTGATATAATATGTTTATTAAAAGCGTTTGCCATATCTAAAGTGATTAATACTGTGGTAAACTAAAGTGATACTGATTTACCGCAATATTTTTTTCAGAATAGGCCCCCTGGTTATTATATTTAAACAAATTTATCGATAGTCGATATTCGAGATTCGAGACCAGACAATTGGCTATAGCGACGATAGTGGTAAGGCAGCGAATCTATATACTTCTACACTAACTGTTGCAGTCTACGGTTGCAAAGGTTGTTGGTTGTCAACTGCCAAATGTGGAGAAGATACAAAGTCAGTATTACTAGATTGTAATATTACAAGCTGTATCAGTTTAAACGGTTTACTCAATATTAGCATTTCAGCGTTTCACTGACTATAGCTTAATTGAATATTTATTTTTATTACACAAGTAAACGCTTGTACTGGTAGCAGTTATATGAAGAGATCTGAAGAAATTTGAAAATGTTATACTTATGTCTAAGTTATCGTTGATAATATGCTTAGTCTATTCCTGATCATGGTGCAGAAACCACCAACACCTATTCACTTAGTCATAAACACGAGACGGTTTCATAACTGTAGCAACTATAGCTAACTGCCAGCACGATTCGTTCGTGGTTTGCGGCTCCTCATCAACTATATTTTCTCGATCTTCATCAACTATAATTAAGGAACTACGGTAACAGTATCTCGCATTCTGTAAATTGTAGGGAACAATTTCAGAAGTATCAGTTACTTAATATCTTGGTGCAAACTTTGCGTGAGTGCGTCCTCAGTAGATTAATTTGGTGTTTACTATTCAAGTCAATACAATCATGAATCATTTGGATGAACGCAGCAGACGACATAGTTTTCAGTAGTAAAAATATAAAATTGTAATTTTAGATCGCGGTGTACACGCGTGGCATCTTCGACCCCTCTTCAATCTTTCTATTTTTTTCTGTCATCTCTTTTTTTCAATGCTAAAAAATGTTATAAGCACATTAATTTTTTATAAAATTTTAAAGAATCTATCAATGTGATATATAATTTACATAATTCTTCTTGCTTGAAAGTTATTTATTCTTTAACTCAGTTGCGAAAAAAAAACAACTAATCAAATGTAACACATTAGTGAATTTATAGTTTATTGTTGCAATGTATATTTTATTTTAAGTCATATACTATATAAAGTGATGCAGTGTAGTGTAACTGATCAGAAAAAGAAGCAGAGCACGTACATCACACAAAAGTCAAGAGAGGTAGAAAAAAGATAGATCATAAAAAAGTATTTTATTTTTTTGATTTATTTGAATGAAAGCGATTATTACTGATTTATCGAATGGCAGAGCAACTGTTAAGTGATTAAAAAATTATTAGTGATACTTTTTTATAGTAAAATTAATTTTTTTTATTTTAATAGACCGAAATCTAAAGTTACTGTATAATATTTTTATTTACTAACTATAACTAGGTTATAAGTGTTGTAGTATTTTCGTTATTCTTCAACTATTGCTTTTTCTATTTTGAAACAAGAATGAAATAGTAATAGTATTAGAGTATGATAAAAGCAAATTTTCATGAGTCATGTCAAGACCTAACGCGCATGTATCATTCTTGTCAACCCTCGACGCAGCAGGGAAAGGGAATAGGGCTGCAGGCAGCCTGCAGATAGCTGACGTGTAGACATCAGCCGATGTTTGGCAGCACGCGTCAATGCTTAGCAGACAGCTGGATCTGGTATTGTTTGTACTGAAATTGTTATGAGATCTAGTACAGTTTTGTATTTTAAATAGTTTGGAAAAAAGAAAAATGTGATTTAGGTGTGCAATATTTTGTACTTAGAAGAAAACCAAACTGTTAAAAGAGTATGCAGTTAGTATGGAGGAGTTTCCACCGAGGGCGCTGATTGCTGCTGGTATTGTTGGAACGCAGCTTAGGTGGGGTCAAAAACAACCCCCTGATATTCATTGCACTTTCTTTCTGCTCGCATGCAATAATGGCTGCCGAACTCAAAACATCTATATCTTATTAATTAGCATCATTTCATCCCTTGTGGCTTTATTAGCCAATTACCAATTTTCCTTCTATTTTCTTTTTCATTAATTTATACTTATTCTTCTAAATTTATTTTAGTATATTTATTTTCTGTAGTTGGCTTATATTCTGACTATCTTGTAATAGTATAGTATAGCAATAGCAGTATAGCAAATAATTTAAATAGAGTTACCACTTATGTTATGCAATAATGGTGTATTGAGGAAATGATGTATTATTGATATTTTTTTAATCATTTCTTTATTGTATTATCTTATAATAACTCTTTAAAATTCTTTATTAAAAATAATCTTGGCTGTTATTAAAGTACATATTGAAACTTTGATAATACAGGTTTAGTTGCTTTAACATAGTAGAAATTACAGTTCACTTCAGTATTTGGTCTTACAGTTTTGCTCTATTTATTGTGCATAATTCATACCTACAATTAATTTTTTTTTCTTGACATTTGACTGTAAAATAATTTGTACAAATTAAAATATTATTTGTAAAAAATTTATATTGATTTTTAGGCATTTAGATCAATAAGTAAAAAATAGTATTGAGGTATGTAGGTAACCAAATCATTGATCAAAATAATAATATTACAATGACAAGTGAAGACCTCTTACAACCTGGCCATGTTGTCAAAGAACGTTGGAAAGTTGTAAGTTTAATATACTTTTCTTTACTTACATTATTTGTCAATTATTTTGCTCATAGTTTTAAATTTATCATTGGACATTTTTAATTTTGTTCCTTAATTTTCTATATATCCTATCATTCTGAAAATTTAATATTTATTGTATATATTAATTTATAAAAGTTTTGAAAGCCAATTCTAGAAATAAAAAAAAATTTTAATTTTCAATAATTTTTTCAGATGAAAAAAATTGGAGGAGGAGGGTTTGGAGAAATCTATGAAGGTTTAGACCTAATTACAAAAGAACAGGTTGCGTTAAAGGTTGAATCAGCAAGACAACCAAAACAAGTTTTAAAAATGGAAGTAGCAGTCTTAAAAAAGCTTCAAGGTATGTAAAATTATTTTAATGATATTATTTTTGAATTTCAAAATTTAAATCATATATAATTATATTTATTCAATGCAATCCAAAATCAAATGGGTAACCATAGGAAAAGAACATGTTTGCCGATTCATTGGTTGTGGGCGAAATGACAGGTTTAATTATGTAGTAATGCAACTACAAGGTAAAAATTTAGCTGAACTACGACGTGCCCAACCAAGAGGAGCTTTTTCTTTATCAACGACTCTACGCTTAGGTCTTCAAATACTCAAAGCAATAGAAAGTATTCATCAAGTGGGCTTTCTTCACAGGGATATAAAACCAGTGGGTTATCATTAATTTTCCAATTGGTTAAAAAGGATTAAAAGTTGAAGAGTTAAATTATTATGATACAACTTTTACATTTTTTAAATATTATCCATTACACATTTTTATGAATAGAATTAAAATTTATTTTTATTATTTTTTAAAAATTTATTTTGATAATTAATAGATAATTTGATTTAGTTTACAACCAAATAATGCATGTATCATTAATCTTTAAACATGTAGAAAATTTATATATTCCAGTCAAATTTTTCCATTGGACGACATCCACATCAAACAAGAATGGTTTACATGTTAGATTTTGGTTTAGCTCGTCAGTTTACCACAGGAACTGGAGAAGTTAGACCACCAAGAACGGCTGCAGGTTTCAGAGGTACTGTCCGTTATGCATCAATTAACGCGCATAAAAATAAGGAAATGGGAAGACACGATGATTTGTGGTCACTGTTTTATATGCTTGTTGAATTTGTAAATGGTCAACTTCCATGGAGGAAGATTAAGGATAAAGAACAAGTAAATCCATATATAGAACATAAAATTTATAATGTTATGAATGTATGCGTATTACAATACATTTTTACATAGGTGGGCTTGATGAAAGAGAATTATGATCATAAATTATTACTCAAACATCTTCCATCTGATCTTCGAGTATTTCTAGAGCATATTCAGGTAATTTTTATGTTACAAAATTGTTTGCTATATTTTTTGTGTGCAAAGATGCTTAGATTGAATCATAATTTTGATAAATTAACGTTATTTCAAAAATGTCAAAAGTAAATTTTATAAACTATGGCTAGAAAACCGTCAAAACCTATGTCAAAAGTAAACACATAGTATGTATTAGTCTCCTGCACATACATATACTCAGAGGGATGAAGAATATCGGCAGAAATTCGGTAAAAAACGACTCGGAAACGTTATTGAAAAGCTGCACGTGATTATAGCAAGAATAAAAAAATCCATTAAGAATTGTACAATTCAATTTTCATTAATACAAAATTCCAAAGGTTGGACACTCTCAAATAAGTAAAAATTTAATCTGCATTGCTTATTTATTTGGTTTTTATGGAAATGAATACATTTAATCATTAGTAAAAATATTGTGATCATCTGTTGAAGAAATAAATATTTCTCATTTTATAGCGATGCACGCATCTTACAGATAACTAACTATAGATAATGTAGACTCAAGAAGGACTGCACTCTGAAAAGGGCTGTATTTATAAAGATAGATTATTTTTCAAATAATCAGGAACATCGATTGTTCTAACATAGATCACATCATTATGACCATCCATTAAAGGAATTTTCTGCTAAGAAGGCCCGCGTAAGAGTTATTCTGATAGGGATTATTTTTTCAATACCTAGTAATTTCAAGTACTCCAAAATTTGCATGGATTGAGTTAATGACGTTGCCCTGAGTTGTACAGTAGTAACTATTTATTACAGTAGTAAAAAGTAAAATTATATTATTCTGAAAATATGGTTACAAACATAAATTCAAGGTCGCATTAAAATAAATAATAGAAGAAAGGGTATTATATAAAAAATATACAATAACATAACCTCAATGTTACTAACCGATTTAAATTAATGTTTTGTAAAAAGCATTATAACATGTGCTTAAACTTTGCATGATAATTTTTGAACATTGTTCTACTGATACTCCAATCCTCGCTAATATGTGTTTTTATCACAGTTTCTGTTGTCGATTTCGAGACTCTTCTATAAGAGTTCATATTATACATAGCCTTTTAATCGTCGAATTTCTTGGTTATTTTCTTTGTTACATATGTCGAAAACTACGTGCTGCTTTTATATCCTCGATTTTCATTAAATTCTGTTATTATCTGTTAAAACAGAGCAATGTTCTTAACGAAATATTAAATCTGAGATAAGGTAGCCCAATTTGTTTCAATCAGTTCAACTCTAATAAGGACGCCGATCTTGAGAAAGTATTGCCTCATAAATGTGTTGATCTATGTTACGACTGATGTTTTAAGGTGCGTGTTGCAATGAGAAATATTATTTATGTCTTTAACAGATGAACATAATAATATTCCGATAAAATACAAAAATTGTGTTTGATTTCTGCTAATGATTCAATACATTCATTTGTATAAAAGTCAAACTAAAATGCTATAATTCAATCTCTATTGATTATCTGAGAGTGTTGAACTTTTGGAATTTGTTCATTAACAAAAACCACATTTCGTTGAGTTATCGATAAGTTTTTCTATTCTTGCTCATGACACGCAGTTTTACTATAATGATTTTGAATTGCTTCATCCTAGAAGATTGCGTATCTCATGGAACATTTCAAAAATTTGTCATAGCATTGAATGCAAAATAAGATATTTAGCAGCTATGAGAATCCGAGCACTCCATCATAAAACGAAATTTCTATGTTCGTGATATTTCGTTTTTTGATGGAGTGCTCGTATTCTCATCGCTGGCTATCAGTAACCTTTCTCCTTGTCAATTATTTATCATTGCTTGCAATATAGAATTTATCGGTAATGTAGATAGCTCACCAGCTATCCATTTAGAATTAGCGTTAGTTGATAGAAGTAAATGATGATCATATGGATATATCATTTATATTTTAACGTATACTAGGAATACATCAGTGAGCGTGGAACTTCATGTTTTGCATAAAATTACATAATCCGATGAGAATTGATCAAGAAAATAACAATTAAAAATTCTTTTTATTTTAAACGCTCAACAGCCAATCGCAATTCGAATAACAGCTCTATATGCCGTGTGTTTCGTATAGAGGGCCCCTTAAAATTTTAGCCTCAAAGTTGGAGACTTGTGAATTTGACGCCCAAAAAAATTTTTTAATCATATTTTTGAGTTTTAATGAGCTAAAACGTTTTCTCCCTTTTTCCGGATTATGTCTCCGCTTGAAATTTTATTTCCGGATTTTCCGTTTTTAAGAAAATTGCGAAAAAAAATCGGGTGTTCGTACAGCGCGCAAAATGCATTAAACATTTTTCTCCTGTTTAAAAAGAAATAATATCGATAGCGGATGATAGCTCCTTATTCCCGGATTACGAAACAATGTTCCTTTTGTCGATTTTCTATCCAAAATTGAGGAAAATGTAAAAATTAGTAATATATGCGGCAGTTAGTCGATAAAACAGGTCAAACGTTTGCTAATCACCAGATATCCCTATATGAGTTCTACATTGCGTAATTATAATAATAAGTAATTCAAATTCTACTCAATTAACCATTCACATTTTATGTACATATACATAAATAATTTTTTCTAAGGTTATCTATAAGTTTGTCAACATGCCAATTTTATAATTAATATTTTAACTATATAAAATATAATTCTGAACAAAGTAATAAAAAAATTGAATTGACTAGTTAAAATTGAAAAAAATAATCATTGATCAAGAACTTATAGCTTAGTTTTATATTTGTTGAATTATTTAATAACGAACTTAATTTTACTTCCATTCTTCTTAACAATATAAAGTAATATATTGAAGTATTTTCTATACTTCAATAAGTACTTCAATATATTGAAGTATTTTTATAATATGCTACAATGGATTATTACTTTATATTGTTAAGAAGAATGGAAGTAAAATTAAGTTCGTTGTTAAATAATTCAACAAATATAAAACTAAGCTATAAGTTCTTGATCAATGATTGTTTTTTTCAATTTTAACTAGTCAATTCAATTTTTTTATTACTTTGTTCAGAATTATGTTATTTTATATAGTTAAAATATTAATTATAAAATTGGCATGCTGACAAACTTATAGAAAACCTTAGAAAAAATTATTTATGTATATGTACATAAAATGTGAATGGTTAATTGAGTAGAATTTGAATTACTTATTATTATAATTACGCAATGTAGAACTCATATAGGGATATCTGGTGATTAGCAAACGTTTGACCTGTTTTATCGACTAACTGCCGCATATATTACTAATTTGTACATTTTCCTCAATTTTGGATAGAAAATCGACAAAAGGAACATTGTTCCGTAATTCGGGAATAAGGAGCTATCATCCGCTATCGATATTATTTCTTTTTAAACAGGAGAAAAATGTTTAATGCATTTTGCGCCCTGTACGAACACCCGATTTTTTTTCGCAATTTTCTTAAAAACGGAAAATCCGGAAATAAAATTTCAAGCGGAGACATAATCCGGAAAAAGGGAGAAAACGTTTTAGCTCATGAAAACTCAAAAATATGATTAAAAAATTTTTTTGGGTGTCAGATTCACAAGTCTCAAAGTTGGCTACATTGGTTAATGTTGCTATGACAATCATGTACAGTCGCCGGACATTGATTCTGTCCATCCGTTTCAAAATTTTAAGTATTAGTTTACTGGTCTGGATTTTAATTTAATTTCTTCTGCGCGGTGAATTTGAAAACATAATTCAGTTTCAAGTAGTGGCATAGTGCAACAATTACGTCAAATGAATAATATAATAGTATAACTACTTAAAAAGTAAATATATGTGTATATTAGAGATGTTGAATATGGAAGGAAAATAATTAAGGTTCCATTAAAAATCAACCTCACTGCTGGACTGTTTTCAGATAAGTAGTATTTATTTAATCTAATAAATGTTATATAAAGAATATGATACTTTGTGGTTATTATCAAGATATTCACGGGATAAATTAAGGAAAGGCGGCAAAAAGATTATTTTTGCAAATTCATGTAATCCTGCAAATATCATTTTTAAGAGAAAGTCCTAATAATGTTCTCGTCTTCTCTTCTTAATTTATCCTGTGTCATATCCTGAAAAGAACCACAGTCATATTCTTTATATAATATTTAATGGGATAATATAAATACTACTTATCTGAAAACAGTCAATCGGTGAGGTTGGTGATTTTCAATGGAACCTTAATTTATTTTCCCTCGATATTCAACATCTCTAATATACACATATATTTAATTTTTAAGTAGTTATATTATTATAACATTCATTCAATATAATTGTTGCACTATGCTACTACTTATGTTTTCAAATTTATCACGCAACAGAAGTTGAATTAAAATTCAGATCTGCAAACTGACACTTGAAATTTTGAAATAGGCGGACAGAATCAATGTTCGGTGACTGCACATGGTTGCCATAACATCGTTGACCAATGTAGCCAACTTTACGGGTAAAATTTTAAGGAGCCCTCCCAGCGTTTTCGACCGTAAAATTGCTCTCTGGGTTCCTAGAAATTATTGCACCATGCATTATAACCGCAGTTCATTTCTGTTCGTAATACCACTTCTATTTTTTATAAATATTGTCTGCTCTATCACTCACAAGAGTGACGAGCTAGCTGCTATCTAAAGACTACTTATTATCTATACAATTTAATAATTTTATATTAACAATCATTATCGCAGCAAAAAACGTTAACCATATATGATTATATACAGGGTGTCAATTAAGTCCCGGGACGCCTGAATATTTTCTGAAGTACTTCAGTTCTGAAAAAGGTCAAGGTCATTCCTTTAGTAACTTTCAACGCGGAATCCGATGGTGACCTTGGATTTGACCTTAAGATTGACCTTCAAGGTTATTTCAAGGTCAACTTTGTTTTTTTAAATGGGAACCCCTATTTTTGACAACGGCAATCGAAAGAGCGGAAAATTTTACGTCCAAAACGGTATTTTAAAATTTTTTTTCATGGCCTTGAGAAGGTCGATTTAAGGTCAAATGCTTGAAAAACTGCCTAAAAGCGTTTTTTTAATTTTTAAGATATCGAAAAATGACCTCTACAAAATTTGTTCAGAACAGAGTGGGCCACCTAATGCACCAAAAACCTTTGACCTTTAACCTCATTTTGAAGGTCATTTCAAGGTCGAAGTGTTTTTTGTAATGGAAACCCCTCTTTTTGACCCCGGATACGCACATAGCGCGAAATCCGACGTTTCGATAAGGTATTGTGTTGAGTTTCGCGCTATGTGCGATCTCCGGATCTAGCATCTTTGATTATTTTTTTTCAGGTCATTTGAAAAATCGCGTATATAAATCAAATCTTCAAAATTTAAGTGAATTAAAGCATAGAATTCTTCAAGAAATCACTATCATTCCAAAAGATGTTATTCAAAATGTGATACAATCCTTTTACAATAGGATTAGTTCTTGTCAAGAAGTTAATGGAGAACAATTTAAACATCTATTGTGAATTCATCAATTCGAATGTTTTACAAAAGTATCTTAAGTGAGAGACACGGGGATTCACATTAATAAAGCACCCAAGTGAGAGGTAAGGAGACTTACGAGGGTGGTCCGATAAGTACTTAGCCTACAAAAGAAAAACGAAAATTTTGGAAAAGTGGCGTTTTATTTTTCAACATAGTCTCCTTTTAGTTCGATACACTTGGCCCAGCAATGCTCCAACTTCTTTAACCCGTCTGAAAAATACGTTTCCTCGAGGTCGGAAAAGTAGGCTTCCGTGGCAGCGATTACCTCCTCATTCGACTCAAATTTCTGCCCGGCGAGTGACTTTTTCAAGTTTGGAAACAAAAAGAAGTTGCACGGGGCTAAATCTGGAGAATACGGTGGATGGAGCAGCAGTTCGTAGCCTAATTCGACTAATTTAGCCATGGCGACGGCGGATGTGTGAGCCGGTGCGTTGTCATGGTGGAAGAGCCCTTTTTTCTTCGCCAAATGGGGCCATTTTTTCTGCAATTCGACGTCGAATGGGCCCAATAATTCGGCATAGTACAGCCCTGTGACCGTTTTGCCTCTCTCCAGGTAGTCGATGTAGATCACACCTTGTGAATCCCAGAAAACGGTGGCCATCACCTTTCCGGCCGATGGGGCAGTCTTCGCCTTCTTCGGAGCACTTTCGCCGGGTAAAGTCCACTGTTTTGACTGTTCCTTGGTCTCTGGTGTATACTAGTGGATCCATGTTTCGTCGACTGTCACGAAACGACGCAGAAACTCCTTCGGATTGCGCTTAAACAGCGTCAGACATTGCTCTGAAGTTGTCTCACAGTTGCGCTTGTTGTCCGGAGTGAGCAAACGCGGCACCCATCGAGCCGACAGCTTTCTCATGCCCAAAATTTCATACAGGACATGACCCACGCGATCTTTTGAGATGCCTACGATCTTAGCTATCTCGCGCACCTTCAATCGTCGATCTGCCAATACGAGATCGTGAATTTTTGTCACGTTATCCTCCGTGGTAGCCGTTTTCGGAGCACCTGGACGTGGCTCTTCAAAAATCGACGTGCGACCTCGTTGAAACTCGTTAAACCAATTTTTGACGGTCGCCATCGAAGGAGAAGTGTCACCGTACACAGCATCCAAGCGCTTTTCCCTTTCGCTGCGCGATTTCCCTTTCAAAAACAAGAATCGAAACACCATTTTCCATTTGCTCTTTTTCCATTTTTTAAAAATCAACGGACACACTTGCTTTCACACGCTCTCAAAAATAAACTACAACTCCGATCCGGCTGAAATCTTGACAGTAACCATCGATAAGGTTGTACTACGTGATAGAATATTTCTTTTGCGAGAGTGGCGCCATCGGGCGGTGAGGCTAAGTACTTATCGGGCCACCCTCATAGATGAAACATGGATACATCACTACACTCCTGAGACCAAAGAATAGTCTAAACAATGGGTTACCAAGGGGAAATCTGCTCCGAAAAAGGCGAAGACAATTTCTTCGGCCGGGATGGTTATGACGACTATCTTTTGGTATTCGCAAGGAATAATCTTCATCGACTATCTAGAAAAGGGTAAAACCATTACAGGCGAATATTATTCATCGTTATTGGATCGTTTGAAAACCGAGTTGCTAGAGAAACGTCCACGATTGGCCCACAAAAAAGTCCTCTTCCACCACGACAATGCGCCAGCTCACGCCTCAGCAGTTGTGGCTGCAAAACTGATGGAGATAGGGTTCCAACTCGTTTCACATCCCCCCTATTCTCCAGACTTGGCTCCGTCGGACTACTATTTGTTCCCTAATATGAAAAAAATAGCTGGCGGGGAAAAGATTTTATTCAATCGAGGAGGTGATTGCAGAAACGAATGCCTATTTTACAGACTTGGACAAATCCTATTATTTGAAAGGGATTAACAAACTAGAGCAGCGTTGGATGAAGTGTATAAGCCTAAAAGGAGACTATGTTGAAAAATAAAAAAGATTTATTAGAAAAAATCAAGCAGTTTTTATTTTTGCGCGGACTTTTCAAACGACCCTCGTATACCGCCAATCTCCACTATAAAAACGTTGATTCGAAACTTGATCTTCACCGCGCATATTATCGCATTTCTGTTGCCCCCACTGACGTGTTAAAAACGGCACCACCCCCTTTGGGTTCATCGAATACATGTTCATGCCCTTTGATCTTCGTAACGCAGCTCAATCATTCCAGTGGTACATCAGGCAAGTGCTTCGCGGACTAGACTTTGTATTTTCTTATCTTGATGACATTTTGATCTCCTTCGTCGTCACTAACGAGCACGAAAAACATTTGCGGATTGTACTGGAACGACTGTAACTTGCCGGACTTAAACTCAATCTCACCAAGTGTGAATTTGGGAAAAGCGAACTAGTTTTCCCGTCACATTTAATCAACAGCGAAGGTTCGAGACCTACCAGTGAAGTGGTCCGTGAAATTACTGATTTTTCTCAGACAAACAGTTTTTATTTTTGCACGGACTTTTCAAACGACTCTCGTATATTAATCAAACACTCTAAAGGAGATAGTCCTTCTACGTCCACGTCATTGTTCCTGGGTTATGCCAAATGAAGAATAATGTCGTTAACAAAATTGTTGATTTAAAATTGTTTTGAGGTTCAATTTCTAAATTAATTATCATAAGCTATTAGTAGCCATGATATCGAAAAACTTTAGTAGAAAATATTTGTCTATTTAATAGAAGTAGAACGACTTTAGTAGAAAATATTTGCAAGTATTCTACACGTCTTCCTGCCTACATTTTTTTTATTTCCATTTGACTCACAAGGAAACTATCCCAGGTGTCCTCCAATAACCTAATAACTCAATTTCAATAATACTGAGATGTGTTGTAGTTATATAAAAAAATAACAGACATGTATTTTTTTATTGGTGGATATGCATTGTAAAATAGTGAAAATCACAGATATGTGTTTTTTTATGTATTACAACATATTTTAGTATTATTGAAATCTAGGAGGAATACCTAGGGTAGCTTACGATCTTCTGAATGCAATATCAAAAATAGGGATTCCTATTTAAAAAAATTAAGATGCCTTGAAATGATCTCGTGGGTGAGGTTCAAAGTCAAAAGTACAGTTCCTATTGAATTCCTCGGTGATAATTTCTAAACTCTTAATCTTCATAATTTTTTATTAATACTTGTTTTCTGAAATGTCTAGAAGTTTTCATATTTTCCAATGGCTATCTCTACTTCTGTCGTTTGTTAAGATATATATAAAGTCATCATTCTATTGTTCTCATTTTGTTTTTATTTTTATGTTATGTTAAGTAAATTTGTACAAATGTGTGACTCGTTTAAAGAGTTCCTATATCTTCATAATATTTTACAGGATTTGAGTTTGGAGAATTATTGTCTGTAACTATATAGTATACGAAATTCCTTCTATTTGTTATATAATTTTATTAATACATTAATTACTGAATGTAGGTATATAATCTCAAGCTGACTATTAGGTTCACAATAAACACGAAAACAATGTTTCCGTATTTTTCTTTTTTCAATTTACTTTATTTATTAATCAAATAAAAAATCAATTGAAAATAACTTTAAATTACCAGTTTTTTGTTTTTGTATAATAATGATAATAGATTCTTTATAAAAAATTAAAACGAGATCCTTCGCAATGTTTTTTGAAACTATTTTGTTCGCGTAAAATGGTTACAAATATTTCTAAATTTTTTATAATGCTGTTATTTTGAAAAAATAATTATACTCGTATTTATTTTATATATAGAAATATTAAAAGAAATCCTATTTGAGTTTTTTATCAAACTATTTTGTTAATATAAAATTGTTACATTCGTAATCTGAAGTAGTAATTTTAGAGCAGTGATATTTCTAACTATTTTACACCAATAAAATAGAATCTGATAAAAGCGCTGAAGATATTTTCCTCTTAATTTTTACATAGATTAGCATAAATGATTTTTGAAAATAACTGATTTTCTTAAATTTCAAATTGTTTATAAAGATTTTACATAAAAAACTAAGTATAATTGAAAAAATGTTAAAGAGGTTTCTTTTTATTTTTCTTGTTAAATTGACATAAGTAATTGTGTGGAAAAGATCAACATATTTATAACATTTTAATTACTATAATATATAGTTAATTTAAATTATTTAAATCATTTGGGATTAAGGAAGGGGCGATTAATATTGTATTCAATGAAAAACACGGTTTATAGAATCGTGTATGAATGAATAAAGTTTATTAAGCAGTGAATTTAAAAATGCGCGAGACTTGTTTGCACTTGCGTGTGCTTAACGAAGCGGCCCGAACAGGAATAACGGAACGCTCGACAGCGTGTTTTCTCTATCCTTATTTCTCCACAGTACTATACGCATCTAGAAGGAAGGGCGAAAGCGAAGATGTTCGCAGTATATTTTCAACACTCCCTTCCAAAAACTATGCTAAGCCTTCGTCTAAGTTTATCACAGGTTGTGGTTACTTAAAATTATTCACACTAAAATCACAAATTAAACTACTGATCGACAACTCGTCTCGACGCATCATTCTGTATAATCTCAACTCATCTCATTAACTCATCAAAATCTCTTCACCGCCTTTTTAGATACAGCATCTCTCGCTTGTTATTGGTATCTGAAACAAATAAAATTGGTTAACTTATAGATCTGTGGAATTTTATATTTTATTGGTTATTTTGAAGTACATCTCAAACGTCAAAGACTTAGTAAATATTTCAGTTAATTGTGATTCGAAAGCAATCCATTTTATTTTGACAACATTTCTAAACACGTATTCCTTCATATAATATTTCTTTATTTTAGTTATATATCGTAGTTTATGTCTCCTACATGTTTCAGAATTGATTCTAGGTATACCATATAGTCACAAGAGCTCATGATTTATTACGTATCAGTTTGAGAGTTACAAGAGCTATTTATTCTTGACAAACATTAGACATCGCTACATATTCAGCGTGACATGTTGAAAGTGCAACGTAAGATTGTTTGTGAGTTTTCCATTCTACAATATCGATAAATAGTTTGATACCAGATTCAGTCGGGGCGATGGATCCTTTGTACTCCACATCATCAAAACCTTGTATTTCATCGCCTTGAGTTCTATAAATTATACTGTAATCACTCATCCGCTTGAAGTGTTTAAATATTCTCTTCAACATTCCATAATTGTCCTTTGTTGGATTGATTTGATGTCTACTACAGACATTCACATCGTAAGAAATGTCTGGGCTTATCGCATTCGTAAGATATAACAGGTTATATTCTCGAGCATTTCTTTATATGGTACATTTTTTGTATTTTTTGTTCTTTGTAGGCTTTTTCATCACATTTTTTCTTAGTTTTCTTTTTCTTTTGTTTACTAAATATGTTATCACTGGTATTCTAACATGTCTTGAAATCTAAAATTCATTAACATGCTTACTACACTCCCCTCTATATACTTTCAGAGCTAAAAAATGTTATAACTCGACCCACGCAAAAGTCGTATCTCAAAAAAACAACAAGCATTTGAAAGAGGAAGTGAAAACCTTTCAAAAATGCTATTGCAGATTTCCAAAATATCAAATTTTAGAGTTTAATTACTAATAAAAAAAGATAAAAAAATATAAAATTACATCTGACTTTAACAAGCTGTAGATTTAGATATCATAAACGGAAAAAAAATTGTTCGCAGGTTCGAAAGATAATTTCATCAGCTGTAAAATGAGAGGTGCAGCACTTGTTTCGGATAATTTTTTTACTAAGTTAGAGTGTAACGAGTGTCGCTCGTTAAAAGTAGAGCTTAAGCGCTCCCATCGCGTGGGGCAACTCAAAAGTCGGTCCGCGAGAATAAAGCAGAGAAGGGGAAGCGGAAAGCGCCCGCGAAACGAACGAACGGAAGAAAGTAGGAGAGAGGAGAGAGATTAGGGCATCGGTCAGCGCGTGTTAAATGCGCGCGACATGGGACAGGAGGAAAAGGGAAAGAGAAATGAGAGCGATTAGGCCGCCGGCCGGCGTGTGCGAGGCGTGAAGAGAGGAGAGGAGCGCGTAGCGGCATTCGAGTCCGGACCTGCGGATAGAAAAGCACGAGTGACAAGTGACCGTAAAAAAAGAAATTGAAGAACTCCTCGACCGATATCGTGCGGAGGGTCGGTAGTTCCAAGGGAGCAAAGAATCGCTGCTGAGGAAAAGATTGTTCACTGCCCATTATAGCCAGTCGCCCAGAGCGATCTGAGGCAACAGTCGAGGATCGCGGGTAACTGTGAATCCGGGCAGGGAAAACCTCGGCTAAGGAGAGTGCCGCAAGGAAGGGCCAGAGGTCGACGAGACCCGTAGACACCGTCAAGAACGCCGTTGTCTGCAGCAACTCGTTCCCGTGACGTACGTCCCCGATATTGGATGTAAATGCGTGCGGACGAATATCGAAATGAGATAGTGCGCGTCCTTCTCTCTCTCATCGCGAACGCGACATATCCGGCAAAAATCTCTCGGCCACAACTTTACCTTTGTATAATCGAACGCGGCAAAGAGGAATACATTTGTAGATCTTGCGACAATTGGCTGAGATTTTTTTCGAATCCCCATTGGTTTTCCTTTCCTATCGCCCATAACAGAACCTGCCCGACCTTGAGTCACTGGGCAACCCGGATCGCCGCACGTGTTCTCCACGTGTGGGTTTTCACGGGCTCTGGGGCGAAAGGTCAGAAGGTTGAGGCTGTCCGAACAAGCTGATCGAGGCGGCGGTTAGCCTCGCAACGTAAGGAATATCTTTTTCTTTAACGGGTAAGATTTTATATTTCCGTCCCAAATAAAACCCCCCGTTACAAGAGTAATTTTTGTAAAAAAAACGAGATTTTTCTTAAAACTTAAATTTTTACATAAAAAAATAAGCAAGATAGAAAAAAACTCCAAAGATAAAAAAGTTGTAGTTTTATCTATAGAATAATAGTCTGCATTATAAATTTGATTTTGAGAAAAAACGTTCGTTATTTTCAATTCGCGTGTTAAAAAATTTTTTTAATTTGCACTAAAATGTACCCAATGAAATACTTGCAAAAGTATGTTTATTTTGTTTTCTCAAGCAATTCTAACTTAAAATTACTATTTTTTTATGCCAAATAAAAAAAATATGTTAAAAAATGACAAAATCTTTTTTACTTGTATGAAAAATATAATAAAGTTAGTTAATATTTAATTATCAATTTTTTGTTAATAAATTTTTATTTATATTTATTTCAATGAATGCTATTCAATTATTATAATATAATACTAAGCATACGTCGAAAGGAGAGTTGATTACTTTTACATCAATTATTTTCAAACACGGATTATCCGTATCTAAGAATACCTGTATACATATATACTAAGAATGCAGTGCAAATGTGTATGGATATTATACAGCACTTAGCGTTATTCTTATTAGCGTTCCAAAATTCAATCTATAAAGTGAAGCAATCGTTATCCTTTAATAAGTCAGTAGTTCGTTTGTTGACAATCACTGCGGACCAATGGCTCATTTGAATAAAAATGACTAAAAAAAAGTATCTTATGCTATTCGTAATCAAATTATTACTTTGCATAAAATTAAATTTTCCAATTAAGCAAGAGCAAAACAGTTAAAAATTAGTAGTCAAACTGTTAACTGCAATGTAAAAAAGTTCAAAAAAACTGGCAGTGTAGAAAAAAGACTAAATAGAAAATATTTAAGAAAAACTACTGCTTAAGAAGACATGTACATTTTTAATGCTAGCTTTCGAAATAGTTAATTATGTGTGCCAAATTTAGCTGCTTAAGTTAATAAATTGTTGAAAAATCTAGTAAGTTATTCTACGGTTAGTCGCGGTAAGCCTTAACTGACTTGTTATACAAATTCAAAACAACCAAAATTTTTTTATTGGAATGTTCTCTAGCATGAAAAACTAATATTTTATGATCATAATTAAAATTA
This sequence comes from Phymastichus coffea, assembly GCF_024137745.1. Classification (NCBI taxonomy): domain Eukaryota; kingdom Metazoa; phylum Arthropoda; class Insecta; order Hymenoptera; family Eulophidae; genus Phymastichus; species Phymastichus coffea. The sequence goes on along the minus strand of NW_026706819.1, from coordinate 5,799,335 downwards.
TCCATACATCCCTTTAAAAAAAAAAATGATATTTTTTGGTTTAATCTCATAATTTTGAGTTTGTGATTATTTGTTGCAAATAATTATTATGAGAACGTATACACCCAATGGCTGGAATCTAGATATAGCCATGCGTACACAGCATATGTGAACAATGAACGAATCTAAATACACTTTAACCTTTAACTACTATTTAAGACAAAAAAAATAGAACTAATTTATAATTGATATATTTACATTTCATTCACTGATTTCATTAGGAATAGTCCTGATCGATTTTCCATAAAGTTCAATATTATATTAAAAAAAGTACAAATGCTGACAAACACCTTGAGCTACGAAGATAATTGTAAAAGATTGTGCTTGTTCTGTTTTAAAGTGAATAGTATTATTAATTTGAAAAATAGTAATATAATGAGAAATATAACTCCGAATAGAGAAAATGAAGAACGTGTTAAGAAAGTTTTGTGTAATTACGATTCTTCTCGAGAAGAATTTCCTAAAGGCATTTGTACTTTATGTTTAGGAAAACTTTATAATTCAAAAGCCAATGAAAATTACGAGTAAACAATAGCAGTACCAGCTCTCAGTCAATTTAAGCCTGTTAGAATAAATTTATGCTTCTTTAATTCTATATTGTAACGGGGTGTGAATTCCGTTTTAATTGGGGAGCAGGAGGAAACGGGAGTCAGTCAACCAACTCGCTAGTTGTTAGAAATAACGACAGCGAAATTATGATCTGTATCACATGTGAGTTAGTTTATTTACCTATTCTCTACAATATACTTGGCCCGCGTGTTTATGTTTACGAAGCGCGCGCGCGTCAACAGCATGCAGTGCCGGAGCGTCCGCAGCTCTTTGTTCGCAGAGTTAATACATGCACGCTACCGATTTTTATAGAGTACGAAGGTTTAATAATTCGCTCCGCGCAGTCATACAAAAAGTCGCGATACTAAGCTGGCCAGCTTACCGTATTAGCGGTCGTACAAATAGCAAGAGAGGGAGCAAGTTCGTGTATCAGTCCTTCGGAGGAAGCAATTCGCACACGGTTTCGCCCTAGATGGCGAAACACTGCACCCACACACTCGCACACACTCGTAATAGTAACGACAAAAACACGGCTTTCGTTGATGTCCCGCTTATTCAGCTGGCTCGCTTCAGCACTCGGAAACTTTGGAGAAACTCTGGTTATTACTGCGGCTAGATGCTTGGATTACCAATCCTCGACTGGTTCATTTATATTCGCGTGCGTTCCGTCCCGTCTCATACCCGGTTCCCTTTTTTCTATTTTTCCCCAACCAGTAGGTGCTGCCCTCGCAGGCATGATTGAGGTGATAGCGCTAACGAGACGTTTACCGTCACAGCCCCCTTTTAGTTTGGACCTAGGGGATCCTTGACGATAGAATCATTAACGCCATTCCCGTCGAGGTAAGAGGATAAAGTTCAATAAAAAGGTCATGTTCTACGTGGCGTTTCTTATAATTTATTACAAATAATCTGGGATCGGCCCTGCCCACGGGGGCAGGGACCTTTCATCAGGAGGGTCACCGGGTTACTTCGCGGCCTTCTTCGTCTAGCTTGGGGCGTCCGCGCGCCTCCCAGCCCAGCCTCTCGATAACCAGATCAGGATACTGCCGGACACGATGGGGTTCAGATGGTTAGCGCGTTCTTGCGAGGTCTTCCTCGTGGGCGTTTCACCACATTATTTGACGGGGTTGTTATCACGGTTTTATCGAGGGGGTCAGAAGGGGCATGGTGGCTCAAACTTGTCGCGTTATTGTTCCGGAGTGTGTCATCCATGGTAACGGCGTGTCCGTTTTCGCGTGGTGTCGCATCGCTCGCTGTAGGCGGGATATTCGTCGCCTCGGTTCCCTAGGTGGTAGGGGTATCATCGTCATCTCGCTGTCGGGTTTCATCTTCTGGCAAGGTATCCTTCTGTCCATAGTAGGGTTTGAGGTCTTCGGCGTGAACCAATTCCGTGACCTCTTCTTGCTGGTTGGCAAGGCGGAACGAGTTGATCCTGGGCACCTTCGTGACTATGAAGGGACTATGAAGGGACCCACGAATTTTGGTGCTAGCTTTGCGGAAATACCCTGCGTCGCGCTGGATAGTATGCGATTTCTCTTCCATATCCAGTCCCCTTCTTCGAATCCGGGGGCCTTGTGCTTGGCGTTATAATATTTCGCCTGCCTAAGGGACTCGTCCGAAGCGATTTCTCGAACTTCCTGAATAACGAACCGGTTATTTTTCATATGCTCGTTCCACTGTTCGATTCGAAACAAACCTTCCTCTCGGGCCGTAAGCTCGTCAATTTGTCTAGAAAGGGTGTTCGGGGCTTCCGTTTGCCTACCGTCGTTGAGCATGGCAGGGCTGGTTCCCGTGGAGCTGTGGATGGCAGTGTTTAACGCGAACGCGAGTTCAGGTAAGACTCGGTCCCATTCTTTGTAATTCCCGCACAGGTACAAGGTTATCATCGTCTTCAGAGTTCTGTTAACTCTTACAATAGGGTTAGTCTGTGGCGCATAGGTCGACGTAAAGGTCCGGTTTATCCCCTGGTTTCTCAGGTATCCCTCTACAATCTGGTTACGTCTTACCATAGGCACTACGTATAGGTATGCACTCGACCTATCGCGTGAATAAATCGATGAACACTAATACGTATTCGTGCCCTTGAGGGCTCCTCGGAAAGAATCCGGCGATGTCGCCCGCCACCACTTGCCAAGGCGTAGACAAATCCGATCCCTCATAAGTCCGCGCGGCAGTCGTTGTTCGACCTTACATTGCTGACAAATCTGACACTTTTGGACGTACCCTTTGACGACCGTGTACATTCCTGGCCAATAATAGGACTGGGCGATGCGGGCGAAGATCTTCTCACGTCCCAAATGTCCAGCGGTCTCAATGTCGTGGTTCTCGAACAGAACCGATTTTCGGTCTACCGTGGCACAGTAGTTCTGCTCCACCGGGTTAAGGACTCTGCTAGCGTACTCGATGATTCGGTCTTCGTCCCTTACTCTTTGTATCAGAACGGCGCGGATTCCCGTAGCGCTAGCGTCTGTTTCCAACACGTATTGCCCGTCGAGCTCCGGTAACCCGAGGCACGGTGCGGATATCATGAGTGCCTTAAGTTTAGCGAAGGCTTGTTCTTGGTCCGATCCCCACACGTATTCGCATTTCTTCCCCGACAATTTCGTTAACGGTTGAGCGTACATGGGGCAGTCACTCAAGAATCGGCGGTACCATGAAGCAGCCCCCAGGAAAGTACGCAGCTGTCGCACATTCCCTGGTCGGGGGGTACTCCACGATAGATAGCACACCTTTTCAGGATCGGGCCTGATACCCTCGCAGTTACTCAACAAACCCAGATATTTGGCCTCCGGCTCGCAGAAGACGCTCTTCTCTCGATTAATCGAAAGTCCGGCTTGACATAATCTATCCAACACGGTTTTCAGATGCTGTAGGTGATCTTCGAATTTGGACGATACTACGATGATATCGTCCAAATAGGCGAAGGCAAAATCGCCAAGCTCAGGTCCGATCACGCTATCTATTAACCGTTGGAAGGTGGCGCCGGCATACAAGAGACCGAATGGCATTCGTACGAACTGGAAATGCCCTAATCCGGGCACGGTAAAGGCAGTGATAGGTCGAGATTCGGGTTTGAGTGGTAGTTGGTGATACGCGCTACTGAGGTCGAGTGTGAAGATATAGCGTGCGTTTCGTAAGCGTCTCAATATATCTTGCATAAAAGGTAGGGGATACGCGTTTGGCTCGGTGACCTTGTTGAACTTTCTGAAGTCTATACGAGCCAAAATCGATACGAGCCATCCTTCTTGCGTATCATAACCACTGGGCTCGACTAGCCGCTATCCGTCGGCTCAATCACCTCTTGGTCTAACAGTTCCCTTACCAATCTATGCATTTCTTGCTCGACCTTGTGTGACACCGGATAGTAGCACTGCTTGTGTGTGATCGGTTTCGTATCACCGACTTGAATCTCGTGTTCAATGCCCGCCGCACATCCTAGTCCCACGGGGGCCTGCGATAAGGCCTCGCCGATGGTCCTCTGCAATATCGCCTGTTGAGAAGCTGTTACCTCGGCTAGTCCGATAGTAGCTAATCTCGGACCAGCCTCTAAACTAGCTATCTCTAGTTTCATCTTGGTTTGTGATTTCTTGAGCAGTAACGTATCATCGTCAGGGTCAAGTACCGCTCTAAACAATCTAATGAAATCCACTCCTAGGATACATTCATCGACGAGGGTTGGGAATATAGCTACTCTCGTCGGCATCGTTATATCGCCTACGGTGAACGGCAACATCGCGTGGCCGACGATTGTCAACTTACGGCCGTCTGGCAGTCCTGCCGTACTCGCGTGGGTGGTATCCAACCTGATGCCTAGCACAGACGCTAGCTGCAGAGCATTACTACTCATTGCTGTGGTGGAAGCTCCCGGATCATAGAGAGCCCTTATCTGGAAGTCTCCTATTTTCACCGGTAGCCACCAGCGCGTCTCCTGTTCCGGGGAATATAGCGAAACGGATTCAGCGGCTTCACAGTCTTGCTCTTTGCATACCATAGCACTAGCCACTGTGCTCTCGCGTGGTAAAGTGACGTCACCATCCGTTCAAATCACCTCGGTTCGGGCTATCGGAGGTCCCATGGGAGTACACCTTGACGGTTTATCTGCCGTTACCAGCGCCCCCGAGGGTGTGGGCGATCCATTCGCCACCACCTCAGCCGGTCTAAGGTCTTGGGCTTTACTAACGTCAATGTCTTCTTTCTCCGCGTTCATTTTACCGATGCTTTCATCATTGACATAACCAGGGAAACTCTCGCTCTCGTCGCCCAACCCACTCGCTACTATTGGTACTGACTGCGTTGGCGAAGGCCGTGAAATTTCGTTTATGGGGTTTGATTTAGGGGACGAAGGAGTGGGTCAACCCCACCTAACCACTCCTTTCCTCGTTTCCCTTGTTACATTGGGGACAGTACTTTTTGCTATATCCCAATAATCCGCACTCGATACACTTGAGTGGTTTAGAGAAGTCTCTCTCCCGCTTTCGAGGAGCTTCTGGCTTCTTGGTTCGGTTCTCCGAGGTCAAGTTTTTCCCAACGAAATTGTGCTTCATCCCTTCCGATATTTCCATGAGGGATAATAGCACTTGGCTGAGTATATCGGCGGATGGAGCCTTCTACTCGCCATCAACTGCCTCGAGGCTTGGACCAGGCATCGCCCCCGGTGGCGTCGGTGTGTAGACGACCTGGTGCGTTACCTTCTCAAGCACTTTCTCCATACGATCTAACCTGTCGCTGACCTCCGGCTTATCGCTGGACATCGCTGCCACTTTGCCCTTGCGGCCCTTGCTTCCATCGGCGCGAGGGTGGTACGCTAACTCCGGGTATAGAGTTGACTGTGGATCTGATACCACCCGTTCCGCCCTTCTTTAGTGCAAGTTATTTTATGCCGCCGTGGCTAGCGCATTCAGGGCCGTATGGAGCTTAGTTCGGACCTACGCACTTGGCCCTGAATGTCCGGGAGGAGGTTAGCGTGCAGCAGGTCCAGCTGGCATTCAGGCGTCATCTGTGGGTTTAGCTGCTTCATCAGGCCCATCATGTTGGCGATGTAAACGTTAACGGGTTCATCAGGGCCCTGATATCGGCTCTGGACTTCCCTCATTAGACGCTGTTGCTGTTGCACGCTGGTCCCAAACCAATCCCGTGCGTCCATCTCAAATTCAGCGTAGGAGAGCCATTCCTCCTTCATCGCCTCGTACCAGGTAAGGGTAGGACCGACGAGTAACTCTGATACCGTTCGGAGCATTTCGTCTTCTGTGAGTCCCGCGCCATTCCTCAAGTTGTCCAGCCTAGACAGGAAGGTGTCGATACTCGCGTTGCCCTTTCCTGAAAACTTCAGTTTCCATCCTCGGACAATGCGACCAACATCTCTTGTAGTCGACCAAGAGTTGTTTGCTGAAATGACCACGTGCTGGGCGGGTGGTTATCCACTTCAGCATTAACTCCACTAACAAGGAAGGTACCCGAGGTGTACCTCACCGATTTTCTTGAAATTGTGATATGTTGTAGAACATCAAAAAATATTCGACGCGTATTTTTTTATACGTGCCCATAAGCCTATTTAAGGGGTGAAACCCACCCTTGAAGTTCACCCCTAAAAACAAATTTTTTTTAATTTCTCGAATACAATTCGTAATTTTTTACTGAAACAAAGTGGGTAACACTTATTATTGAAAAGCATATATTTATGCATTGTTTTTAGTCATCAGACTCGTAACCCCCGTTTTTTATTAATGAAAAACTATATTTGATGACCATTTTTTTCACTATACACATTCCAAAATCTGTTAAATCTTGACAAAATTAATTGTTTTATGCACAATAATCAAAAATAAAGTTGACCTGTTCCGGCATTTTCAAAAAAAAAATCCCTTGAGGGGGTGAGCTACCCCTAACATTTATACTATTATATTTCATTATTCCATTACGATATCATGGTGTAAATCTCTTGGATACTATTAAAATTGTTAAGTAGTTGATGTAGTTTGAAATTTTCTGAAATCAGCCCTTACAAATGAATTCATCCCTAAAACTCAATCTCAAGTATTATTTTTTCATTACTTGAAAATACCCTAGGACTATTCAGTAGCATAAAACGTGTAATAATATTAGTTCACATCCTTGGTATTGAATTAGAATTCTTCACCCCACTAATGTATCAACCCCTATTTTTCAATAAAAAAATGACACCCTTTTCCATATGAAAATACTAGTTTCTTGAGTTTGACGAAAAAAATTTTGGCAGTATGCACAATATTCAAATACGAAATCGACTGTTCTCACCTTAATAAAAATAACCTATAATAAGGGGTGTACCAGCCCCACAGGAGATATTGTCGTATCTCTATGATTTTATTCTTTTTCTATGGGACTTTCAAAAGTAATAAAAAATTAATGATTCAAAGCAAGAAGAACTAACTAATTATCGAATAAATGCATACGAAGAATAAACGTATAAACGCTTGGAAAACAAATTAAGAGAAGTGAACAGCTTAAAATAACAAGATAAGATTAAATTTATCATTTTCTTGTTGTTGTTGTCGAGATCGGACGGTGGGAGAAACCTCAACGGTTAAATTATCGTCTTGCTATGTTTTGGATAGATAAGACCTTTTTCGACGATGCGATCACACTCTTGAACTCACAATCAGCTCGCCAAAATAACACTCGAATATTCGATATTACCTCTCATCATCAGTCTTTAGTCAGAGCTTCATCGAGCTCGTTTGAATCAGTATATTAATTGTGAGTGCAGTGTTTGTTGAATTTACAAGAAATTACATTGGAATCCAATAAATGTGCAACCAAATTTCAAACTTCAAATTTCATCAAAGTATAACATAGTATTTTCGTACATATTAATTCGTACATATTAATTCTACCATATAATTTTTGGTCAATACTTATTTCCTGATTGTAAGTAAAATTTCCTTTTGCGTAAAATTTCTTAACGCGGTAATTGATAGATATTGTATACATGCCCTCGCCATTTTTCAAAAAACGCACAGAAATTGAAAGTACTCTATTTTACAGCTCTTTACAAGCCCTATCTAAAGAAACCATAAAAAATTATTTTCATCATTTTTTTTACTCTACATTTTTGAATTAAATATTTTTCCGAAGAAAAAAGCTCAAAAATTTTCATACTCACATCGTATTTGACGAAAATAATTTTTTAATTAGTGATTTAGATATAGCTTATAAAGAGTTATAAAATGCAATACTTCATATTTTTATGTGGTTTTTTTCCAGAATTGGTGAGGGATCAAAGATGGACAAGAAATTTTGGAATTTTCAATATTCAATTATCGTTCGAAGAAATTAGAAATGAAATTGATACGTAATTGTCAGTGTAATGTTGATTTAAATGATATTAAAAATTATTGCCTGACTTTGTAAAAAAATATTCAAATTAATGCGCTTCGGATTTCATCATATAAAAAACAAATAATAATTATTATTTCTAGGTATTGGAAAAATGACTATTAATCCTATAAATGTTATACAATTATTATTATTATCTTTTCAAGCTATGAATATACAAGAAAGTCCCATTACTAAAGATGAAATTGCTTTGAAGGATAATATAGAAAAACTATTACTTGATTGTATAAATAACTTTGAGGATCCAGAATTCATTGTGGAATCTACATTAGCTTTTCAAGAACCATTTAAGGATACTGAAATGTATATTGTTGAAGATATTGATAAAATCTGGTCAGCGGATGTTGATGAACACTCACTAGTATGTACAGCGGATACAGAAGATCTATCTTGGGATTACAAACGAAAAGCTGTGGATTATTGGAGAAGCGGAGTTACGAAAAATCTCGCTCTGCAAACTGTGCAGCATAGATTTCGAAAAGTCCAATCAATTACACAGTTGAAACGATGGGCGCATACTTTGAATAAAGGAGGCACTTATAAAGAAAAAATTGGAAGAATCAATAAATTTGTATTAGATAATTTTCAGTCGGCTTCCGATGCCGGTTATATAATTCACGATAGAGATTTACAAAAATGGGCATTACAAGCTCAGAAAATCGTTGGACATGAAGATATAAGGTTTAAAGCGTCACGTCATTGGCTACAAAATTTTAAAAAGGCTCACAGAATAGTCAGCAGAAAGATAAATAAATTCGTAACAAAAAAGACTGTTGAAGGGAGAGAATATTTACAAAAAACAGCTGATGATTTTGTTTCAGATGTGAAAAAAATAATTAAAAGCAAAGGTTTGGAATCAATTTACAATTCAGATCAGAGTGGATTTCAAATTGAAATGCACTCGGGAAGAACACTAGCTATTGAAGGCGAAAAGCAAATTGAATGTCTTGTAGAATCTGTAAGTTCGACGACTCACAGTTACACAATTCAACCACTCATTTCAGGTGATGGGAGACTGCTTTCCCCATTATTCATTGTTTTAAAAGAAAGTAAAGGAACCTTTGGACCGGTAGTAGAATCCAAATTATTCAAGCCATCAAATATTTACGTGATGCCTTCCGCTTCTGGCAAACTGACTTCAGGTATGATATTTATTATTGATGATTACAGTTTTTAACTTATGTCATGTGAATAAAAATGAGTTTTTTCAATGGTTACAGAACATTTCAAAACATGGCTGAAGGATGTGTATTTTCCCAATGTTGGGCATTCAAGTGTCTTATTAATTGATTCGTGGAGTGGGCATGGCCCTGATGCTGTAAAGGAAGCAGCACCTCCAAACAAAATTGTTAATGTAAAAATAATTCCAAAAGGAACAACAGGCAAAATTCAGCCACTAGATGCTTTCGGCTTCCGAGTGTGGAAAAATTACGTCCGTCGCTTCGAGGACAGTGTAACATTAATGAATGAGGATATAGAACTTCATAAAAGAAATAACATTATAAAACTCCAATCCTTGGTACATAATCAATTGTCATCTCCTCGATACAATAACCTATTCAAATATTCATGGTATAAAAGTGGCTACGTTGAATCAAAGCCAGATAAATTTGATAACCCCGTAGATTTTAGTTTTGGTAATGATTGTAATGAGCGTTGTGGAGTTCCTGGTTGCTCTAACTCAGCAATTGTAAGATGCTCTTGGTGTAAGAAATCATTATGCTTGAAACATTTTTTTAATGATTATCATTATTGCCAGGATTATAAAAAGTAACATTAAAACTCGAAACTATTGAAATATTAAATTTAAAATTTTTTTGTACTTTGAATCATTAATTTTTTATTACTTTTGAAAGTCCCATAGAAAAAGAATAAAATCATAGAGATACGACAATATCTCCTGTGGGGCTGGTACACCCCTTATTATAGGTTATTTTTATTAAGGTGAGAACAGTCGATTTCGTATTTGAATATTGTGCATACTGCCAAAATTTTTTTCGTCAAACTCAAGAAACTAATATTTTCATATGGAAAAGGGTGTCATTTTTTTATTGAAAAATAGGGGTTGATACATTAGTGGGGTGAAGAATTCTAATTCAATACCAAGGATGTGAACTAATATTATTACACGTTTTACGTCACTGAATAGTCCTAGGGTATTTTCAAGTAATGAAAAAATAATACTTGAGATTGAGTTTTAGGGATGAATTCATTTGTAAGGGCTGATTTCAGAAAATTTCAAACTACATCAACTACTTAACAATTTTAATAGTATCCAAGAGATTTACACCATGATATCGTAATGGAATAATGAAATATAATAGTATAAATGTTAGGGGTAGCTCACTCCCTCAAGGGATTTTTTTTTTGAAAATGCCGGAACAGGTCAACTTTATTTTTGATTATTGTGCATAAAACAATTAATTTTGTCAAGATTTAACAGATTTTGGAATGTGTATAGTGAAAAAAATGGTCATCAAATATAGTTTTTCATTAATAAAAAACGGGGGTTACGAGTCTGATCACTAAAAACAATGCATAAATATATGCTTTTCAATAACAAGTGTTACCCACTTTGTTTCAGTAAAAAATTACGAATTGTATTCGAGAAATTAAAAAAAATTTGTTTTTAGGGGTGAACTTCAAGGGTGGGTTTCACCCCTTAAATAGGCTTATGGGCACGTATAAAAAAAAACGCGTCGAATATTTTTTGATGTTCTACAACATATCACAATTTCAAGAAAATCGGTGAGGTACACCTCGGGTACCTTCCTTGTAAGTTAATGCTGTCCACCCTCTCCGAAAGGGAGCGTCCGGCGGGGGGTCCTGTCGGTGGACCCCGTGGGCCTCTGTCCGGGTCCAGCTGGAGTACTTTGAGGTAACCTGGTGTCGTAATGGTAGGTGAAGGTATCTTGGAATGCGACGCTCCTGCGCGTATTTTCTTGTTACCGCATTTCACTAGAATGGTTAGCGTCATCTTGCTGTACATTTCTGTTTTCGGTATTTTCCAATGGTCTCATTCTGGCGGATAAGTCGTCCAGTTGGCTCTTGACATTGCTGCAATTGTTGTATATTTTGCCTAATACCTTTGTTAGACTTGATACGTTTATTCTTAATGAGTCTAGCAGCTCGAGCTTCTTCTCATTCTCTCTGGACCGGAAAATGAGGTCTTGTATCATCACAGCGAATGCAGGCGGGAGTTGGAACTGGCTACCATCATTAGCCGTTATGGTAATATATTTATTACTGCTAGTATTTCCGCCATCGTCCAGTACGTCTGTAATGTTTATCGCTGTTTCCTGGATCCGCGGTATAACCTTTGCACTTTGCATTAGCTGGGCTACTATTACGCTATTATGTAGTATATGTACTATACTACAATCCACCGCAGAGTAGTCGCCTAGCAACCAATTTTGTAGTCGCCCAGCTCTCGACAGCTCTCGACAGCTCTCGAGAGCTTATTCCCGTTTTTCTTGAGCTCAAAGTGTTCGAGGTATTCGTTTATTTCTTCGTCTTGGAGCGTCAATATCCAGTCTTCGATTTATTTCTGAGTGCAGTCCATTGTAATCTGTTTGTTATGTCGCGATTAATTTTCTTAACAAATTTACACACTTCTCTGGCGGACAATACGAGTGCGAGTGCTATATTTGATGTTTTATAAACGAACAAACAGAAATTTAGATTTTACCAGCCGACGAAAGGCTCAACAAAGGTTATTTAATATTGCGCTAGCCGAAAGACTCTTTGCTCGCTATTGCGCGATATAATAATCCTGCCTATCAGGCGCACTAACTGTTTGTTAGCGCGGCTGTGTTGGTTAGTATCTAAATTAATATAGCGAGCGTATCTATGCGGAATCACCAATAATCGCGGTTAGCAATATTCGAAAAATACATTTACGTTAAGACAAAACATTACAAAAGAAAACTATTGATTTGAGTTTCTTTTGTTTTGGTGTTAGTATTTCCCCGGGCCAACGGGTACAATATTGTTGATCTACGGCAACTTTCAAAACCTATTGGTATTTACGCTGCGATTTGCTAAGAATCGTTCGGTCGCACTCGCACGCGCTTACAACGACTATTTACAAATTATCGTCGCGGCGGGCCTTCGCAAGCTAACTTTTAGAGAAGCGATGTTTACTATGTGGCATTTGCTCAAACTGTGTACAACAACACTTTGATTGCCACCTAAGTCGCTGGTTGACTGAGCGCAAAGTCAGTGTTTAGAACCGGCGTTTTGAACAATCATAAACGCTGTAGGTTCTTTTACGTTGGGCGCCATGTAACTGGGTGTGAATTCCGTTTTAATTGAGGAGCAGGAGGAGACGGGAGTCATTCACCCAACTCGCTACTTATTAGAAATAACGACAGCGAAATTGTGATCTGTATCACATGCGAGTTAGTTTATTTACCTATTCTCTACAATATACGGGGTGTGTTCAAAAAGTAAGGTGACTTTGTATTTTTAAGAAAAAATATTTATTTATTTATCAATATTTATGTTGTCCTCTTCAAAGTAATCCCCCTCAGATACAATACACTTATGCCAACGGTTTTTCCAATCCTCAAAGCACTTTTAATAAGCACTTTTCTTAGCCTTGAGCTCTTTCAGCTATGCAGTCTTTATCTCTTCAATCGTTGCAAATCTCCGTCCTTTCATAGGTCTCTTTAGTTTTGGGAACAAGAAAAAGTCACATGGGGCCAAATCCGGTGAATATGGTGGCTGAGGCATGATTGTGGTGTTGTTTTTGGCCAAAAAATCTCTCACAAGCAAAGATGAGTGAGCGGGGGCATTATTGTGATACAAAAGTTATGAATTGTTTTTCCACAATTCTGGGCGTTTTCTTTGTATTGCTTCTCGCAAACGGCGCATAACTTCAAGATAATACCGTTTATTGATCGTACGTCCATATGATAAGAACTCTTAATGCACCACGCCATGGTATTCGAAGAAAACAGAGAGCAAAACTTTGACATTTGATCGAACTTAGCGTGCTTTTTTCGGTCTTGGCTCATCTGGGCTCTTCCATTGGGACGATTGGACTTTGGTTTCGATATCATAACCATATACCCATGATTCTTCACCAGTTATGACCCTTTTGAGTAAATCTGGATCGTCGTTGACGTCATTCAACAGTTCTTGAGCGATGCTCATGCGACGGTTCTTTTGGTCAAAATTTAGCAATTTCGGAACAAACTTTGCTGACACACGTCTCATGCCCAAAACGTTAGAAAAAATTTCATGGCACGAGCCAAGCGATATACCAACATCCCCAGCAACTTCTCTGATAGTGATTCGACGATTTTCCAGAACAATTTTCTTCACTGCTTGAACGTTTTCATCAATTGTTGACGTGCTTGGGCGTCCAGAGCGAGGCTCGTCATTGGCATCTTCCCGGCCATCTTGGAAGAGTTTATACCACTTGTAAACATTTTTTTTTACTCAGAACAGTTTCACCGTATGCCACGGTCAACATTTCAAGTGTTTCAGAGCACTTTATTTTATTTTTTACACAAAATTTGATGCAAATCCTTTGATCCATATTTTTCGATAGCAAGAAATCGCCGAGCACGCAAAACACTTATAACCTTTACGCCTCTCACAACCAAACAAAAAATGCTATACACTTGAAACTTGGTACAGATGTTCGGGAAGAGTGTACCAACATAACAAAACAAAAAAATTGATAATCGAAAGTACGTTGCCCGTGAAATTTGAAAAGTCACCTTACTTTTTGAACACACCTCGTACTTGGCCTGCGTGTTTATGTTTACGAAGCGCGCGCGCGTCAACAGCATGCAGTGCCGGAGCGTTCGCCGCTCTTTGTTCGCAGAGTTAATACATGCACGCTACCGATTTTTATAGAGTACGAAGGATTAATAATTCGCTCCGCGCAGTCATGAAAATTTCGCGGTACTAAGCTGGCCAGTTTACCTTATTAGCGGTCGTACAATTAGCAAGAGAGGGAGCAAGTTCGTGTATCAGTCCTTCGAAGGAAGCAATTCGCACACGGTTTCGCCCTAGATGGCGAAACGCTGCACCCACACACACTTGCACACACTCGTAATAGTAACGACAAAAACACGGCTTTCGTTGATGTCCCGCTTATTCAGTTGGCTCGCTTCAGCATTCGGAAACTTTGGAAAAACTCTGGCTATTACTGCGGCTAGATGCTTGGATTACCAATCCTCGACTGGTTTATTTATATTCGCGCGCGTTCCGTCCCGTCTCATATCGGGTTCCCTTTTTCTATTTTTCCTCAACCAGTAGGTGCTACCCTCGCAGGCAGCCGCATTGTTGAGGCGATAGCGCTAATGAGACGTTTACCGTCACAATATATTCTGTATATTCTATATATTTTACATATTCTAAATATTCTATATATTCTAGAATTGACTGAGATCTGGTACTGTTATTGCTTGATTTTTCTTGGCTTTTGAATTATGAACTTTTTTTAAACATGAAATACAAATGCCCGTAGAAAATTCTTCCCTAGCAGAATCGTAAACACAACAAAACTTTCTTAACGTGCTCTTTCATTTTTCCATTGGGAGTTATGTCTCATTATATTTCTATTTTTTAAATTAACAATACTATTCACTTTAAAATAGAACAAGTATATTCTTTTACGATTATTTTATTATCTAAGGTTTATTTACATTCGTTCATTGTTTACATGTGCTGTGTATATGTGGCATGTAGGTATGGCTATATCTATACTCCAGACAGTGGTTGTATTATAATTATTTGCAACAAAGAATCTCAAATGCAAAATTATAAGTTTGAATTAAAGAATCTCTTTTTTTTTTCTCAAAAAGAGATGCATGGATGATTTTGATTATTAGCTTAAAAATCTAGTTTTTCATGCTATAGAACATTCCAGTAAAAAATCTTGGTTGTTCTAAATTTTATAAGCCAGTTAGGACTCACTGTGTGGTAGGAGATTTAAGGAAAAAGGAATCTGTAATCGAGTCGCTGTTAGATAAACTATGTTAAAATGATCAAACGTCAAAAAATCGATTATTATGGGTTAAACAATATAAAAATTGGACGTTTAGTAAATGGAAAAGAGTATTGTAGAGCGATGACAGTAAATTTAAAATTTATAATAATATTTAAAATAATGTACGAAGAAAGAAAGGTGAAAGGTTTATAAATGATTGCATTATTCCAACTGCTAAATACGGTGGAGTCTCTGTGATGGTATGGGGTTGTTTTACAGGATCTCAAGTTGGTGATCTATTAAAAATTGAAAGAAAATTAAATAAAGAAGAAAACCAGAAAATTTTGACAAACAATGCTGTCTCATCAGAAACCATCCAAAGCACACTTCTACATTACGTACAGAATATTAACTTCACTTGAACAGAAAGAAAAAACTAAATGTAATAAAATGGCTCTGGCTTGAATCCAGTCGAATTACTATGGAAATAGCTTGATCGTTTGGTAAGAAAAAAATCAAACGTACCACTTTAGATAAATTAGTTGAAAGAATGCCAAATCATTGTTAGGCAGTTATAAAAGCCAAAGGATATAACTTTGATGAAAAAAATGTGTAAATATTTAGTGAATAGTTGCGATGTTAAGTGTTAAAAAATGTATTACTTATAATTATTTTTCAAGTTGTGGATTGAACTATATCGATATTTTTTTTTAAATAGTACAAAATATTAGTATTTATTTTGAATAGTACAATTTATTAATTATTTATTTATTTTTTGTTAAAATAAATGTTATTTATGTGATTGGGAAAATTGTTTAGTAGCGAATTACCTGTTGTCCCTGGCCTCTCGCTGTCTGCGCGCGCTATCGTTAAGCCGGGCATCGACGTAATTTCGTTATCACAATTGTAACGGTCCAGTCTGATTTGTCTCCTATTTTCCTCTGCAAAACGGCAACCCGTCACACACGAGACAATTAGAGAAAATCGGTAATTGAGCGTAGGCGCTTTTCACACGTATATGCAAATGTGTTAGGGCAACTCTGCGAAAACATTACCATGTAAGGAGCGTGACGTCACGACCGTGGGAAAATTTATTGTTTACAACAGAAAATCGTCAATTATAAAGTTTTTTAAACGAACAAAAGTATTTCTTAGTTAAATTTGATGCGCTGATTCTGAATTTCATGTTGATATAACTCTCAAATCGATATTTGTTAGTCAAATCTAATCTACAAGTTAACATTGTTAGTTATTTTGCAATAAACAATGATATTGTTATTTCGAGCATACGATTACAATCTCGACGTATTGAAACAGAAAAGCAAGAATTTGACACTTTGATAACTAATTACCCATTAAGTTATCAATAAATAAACAATTTATAATTTTTTTAAACAATTAAAATAACACGGTTAGATAGAGAATCGATCATACGTATCTGTAAAATTGATGATTATGATTGTTACTAATTTGCTGATTTTTAAACCGCTAAAAAAGAAATTTGCAAATCTGTTTTTCAATTATTATTCAAAATTAAAAAGCAACATTAATCATCTTTTATTTAAATAACATTCTTCTAACCACAAGCGATTTTTTCATGTAAAACTTTTTCATAATTTTATTGTAAAAACGGCGTAATTTGATTATTAAATTGTATAACTTATAACTCTGAGAGGCGATTTTTCCTCGAGATGAAATTTATATTAAAAAATTCATCTTTTCTAGCTTAATTTTTTAAATCGCATAATTGTAATTTCGATCGAGCCATTTTGCGATAAAACGTGTACAAAATTTGCGTCAATGACAAAAATAGCGTTGTAGGGGCTACCAAGCGTAGAAAGGAGCCCATTTCGCATGTATAAATTCGCTCGTCGTTGCGGCAAGAGGACTCACTTTCGTACCTTGCTTAGCAGCGCGAGCACTGTGTAGAAATAAAGCCTCAGCTATTTCCTGAGACGAATTTCTTTTCAGTGGTTAGCCTGTTGAACTCCTTTCCTACTGATCTCTAAGAGCTCAACTCATGAGACTATTTCTCTCATGAGAAAAAAGCAGCCTTAGAGATCTTCTCTCCTGAAACATATCTATTGTTGAGAAGTCAAATTGAGTAGTAATTGCGGCGCTGTCGGGCCTCTTCCCGATAGATGCGATTGCTATCAATTGCACTTCGACGCAGCTCATCGAGTTGGCAAGCCTCGTGGTTTGCCACTCGAAAGATTTTCTTTTGTTATTTAGATTGCGCGCGTGTCAACTTCTTGCTTTTCTCGGAGACGTTATTGCGAATTTAATGTAAAGAGTCCGAACTATTATTTTAATAACGCGAGATACACTCAAATGTTACACAATACTAATGCCCGATTTGTGTGATTTGATGTGCGGATTAGCGGCTTAGGAAGCTGAGGATGGATAAGCTAAGCTGCGAGACTGAGGGCAAGGAGGGGACACGGGGAGGAGAGAAGAAAGAGAGAATAAAAGAGAGTGGAAGAAATGGAAATAGGACAGTTTTTGCACAATTTTTAGACAGTTTTGATGCAGAGATTCGGCTTGGTATATCAGCGGTGGTAACAGCAGAAGTAGAATTGCTAGATTCTGTTCGGAGAGACTTCGGTGATACGACGAGGACGACGATTTCTCAGCGCTGCGAATCGCTGCAGAAGTCTGCATTTGTTTTGATCTGGAAAGCCAGGTAATTCATGGCTACTGAACTATTTATTCTTGCATCTCTTCTTTTGTCATTTAAAAATTTTGTTATTGTTTGATTTGTACATTTTCTAAACTGCCAGACGAAGTTCCACCTCATTGGCGCAATAAACGAACTAATCTAATCTCTCTCTTCATTTTTCCGTTCATCATCGATGTGCGTATGACAACCGCGGTGTCGCAGACTCAGGACGACGTGTGCTCCACGGTGAGCAGGAAAACCGCTGAGCGATTTTGGTTACCCGAGTCTGCCGGTGAGATTCACCACTGTATGCCGTGCAGCATTGATGATTTGCAGTGATTAAACATTTCTCCGTGAGTACCGTTTCGCCCTAAGCATTTGTCCGGACGGGATTCACCCGTGAAAGACTGTTTTGTTATTATGATTATTCTTCGTTTATTCTTTTTTTTCAAGTTTGTAACTTCTTCCTTTGTAATTAAATAAATTGTTGGCTTTGAGATTTATAATTTATAAAATTGAGTTTGATTTCATTCTTCTTCCCATTCTTTCACGCGCGAACGTCGTAACTTGCATGCCCGACCGATTGCTCAGTGGTCGAAGCATTTTGCCTTCCGAATTCCCGCGTAAATAATTGTGTGAATAGAGTCACGGGTAAACATGTATTGTATAATCCGAATCTCCCTTTACATTTATTTAATTATAGCATACAAAATTTTTATTACTGTTACGTAACAGTTTTGATGTTTTTTTCAAAACGGCCACGTCTTAGACCGTTTTAGCTCCGACTGGTCCTGAGTCGGGCGAATTGAATCTTCAGTACGGTACCCCGACCGTGTCAGCGAATGGATCGCGTTTTTACCGATAATGTCCGAAATTCGTCCACGCGAGGGGTAAGCGAGAGTAATGGGAAAGGGGGGGGGGGGCTCGCTGGATTATTAAAATGAAATTACATGGGTACATAAGGTAGATTTATATACATATATTCAGATACATAAGATATCATGTCTAGTAGTGATACCTCTATCGCGTTACTATCTAATTCACGATTTATTAAATAAATATTGTAAAATACGCGGTCGGTCGTCATTACACACCTGGTCCCGGTACGCAAACAATGGGATTCACCGAATGAGGAACCTTGAATATAGTAAGTAGTTATCGAAATAAAGAGAGAAAAAACAAGGAAGAGATTTCACTTTTTCGAG
This sequence comes from Phymastichus coffea, assembly GCF_024137745.1. Lineage (NCBI taxonomy): Eukaryota > Metazoa > Arthropoda > Insecta > Hymenoptera > Eulophidae > Phymastichus > Phymastichus coffea. The sequence continues at coordinate 5,780,563 of NW_026706819.1, read as the reverse complement.
AATTGAAGGTGGAAGTACTCACTCTGTTGTTTTGGTCCCTTCTCTTTATGTTGGTTTATATAAGTCTGATTTGCGGTGTTAGGTTTATGCGTTGTTTTGGTCTGAAATATTGTTTGCTTCGTTATGTGGGCAATCGCTCCCTTTTTGAATCTCCTCATATATCTGCCAATATATATATTTTTTTTATCCAATAATGTGGCAACACACAATAAAATGATAATTCCTATTATATATACAAAATTTACACAAAATTATTAAAACGAATGTACTCGACACCTCTAATACTTAATTATAACTCTAACTCTTATATTCTCAAACTCCTATTATAGATTTAACTTCGGTAGGAAAAATGCAGCCTTCTTAGTTGAGCGCTCACACTCCTAACTGACTAAAGATTGATCGTTATTTTCGCCGGTTCATTATATATCTTTTGTCCCTCGCATTCCGTCTGTCTCTCGCACATATGCTTTAGACGTTTACGCTTCTCGTATCGGCTCGTCTTACCTAGCTAAGCACGCTGACCGAAGAATGCTGTCGCAGCATGCTGCCGCAGCGTGAATCAGCCTCTACCGCTCATTCCTACCGAGTCGCGCACACGAATACTGATAGCTATACTATGTCCGAACGGAAATCTCGAGAGCGAAATATTATTCGACAAAATACAATTATAACACAATGAAGCGTTACGTAATAATTACTTACTGTTTGTATCGACTAGCTACTATAATTTGATTACATGAAAATTTTCATTACATATTGTAACTGTGTTTAATATAAAAATATGAATGAACAAAAAAAGCTCTAACTTTGTAAAAAATTATCGGTAAAAAGTGGTCGACCTCTCATTTTAAAACTGAAGAAATTATCTTCCGAATCTGCGAACAGTTGTTTTCCACCTGTGCAAAAATTAGAAAAAAATATCGTTTTTTCAGATATCGTCGATTTTTTGAAAAAATTGTTTATAACAATGACATGAAAAATGATTTGGTATTTTACTATTTATATTTTAAAAGTGAAACTCTTTCCGCGTCTTTTAAAAGAAGAATCATTTCCATATCTTTACTAGTCTCCGAGAAATCGAATTAATAAAAAAAAGTCCAATATTTTTTCAACAGTTGATAACTCGGCCCCTTATTAATATTTTGATCTAAAATTCTGCACAGATGTTGACCTCTGTATAGGTAACAAGTCTACCAACTTTGAACGAAATTGGTGATTTGATGTTTTAAACTGTTCAAATAGCCAAGAATTGCCCTATAATAAACAATAGTATACTCCAGTAAGTATACTGTCTTTGTTTTACCATATGATTGAAATAATTAAGTTAATTTATTTGCGCGTTCATTAGTTAATGTTTTTTAAGTGTGGTCTTGGTAATGGATATTTTGAGAAGTTTATTAACAATTTTATTTGGGTGGTTTTGAAGTATGGAATTATATTTTGCGTAGAATTTCTAAATTTCTTCTTTGACTGTAGGTATCTGTAAATCATTTCAGATAATTTCATTCGATATAAACCATGAGGCCTATACTATATTACGTAGGACTTTCGATTGAAATCTTTTCAGGATTTCGATATTCGAGTTAGAAGCAGCACTCCATAGTTAAATACCATATGTTCAGACTGGTTTAAGTACAGCTTTATACAGCAACAGTTTTTTTTCAATTGTCAGCTCCGATTTTGTTCCGATGCTAGTACGTTTTTCTCCATTTTAGACCCAACTGTTTATGTTTAGTGAATATATGTTCTTTCCATGTAAGTCTTCGGTCTAGGTGAATACCTAGATATTTTACTTGATTGCTTTGCGGAATGTATTACTCGCTTAATTTAATAGGAGGACAGGTATTTTTTCGAAGTGTGAATGTCGTATGTATTGATTTGCTTTCATGTACTATTATTTTCCATGAGTTGAATCAATCCTGAAGGTAAATTTTATGTAGTTTTCTAATGTTTTGGTTTCTATTGTTGCCTCTGAGTATATTGTTAAAATTGTTGTATCATCTGCATATACAGGGTGACCCATTTTAATCGCTACACCTGGATTTTTCGAATTCCAAGACAGATAGGAAAAAATGGTTTAGACAAAAGTTGTAGGGGACGAGGGGGCCAAACAATGGTCCTAACAAATTTGACCTTGAACTTGACATTCAAGGTTATATCAAGGTCAAGTGGTTTTTTTGAATAGGAACACCTATTTTTGACCCCGGATTCGGAAAGAGCGGAAAATTTCACGTTCAAAACCATATTGAGACATTTTTTTCACGGTCATTTCAAGGTCAAACTCCGAAAAATCCATTTTAAGTCGTTTTTCCACGAGTCACAGGCTTAAGTGGTTCAAACTGATCGTAGATTTAGTTACATCACTTAATTAAAGTAAGTCCCTTCGCCTCACACTGTACGGCGTGGTTGATTTAAGTGAGTCCCTTCGCCCCTACCTTGAAATACTGATTTCCGATTGTCGCACTACGATAATTACTTCAGCTTTCTCCTAAAAGTTACGTCGTGTCAATAATCTTTTTAGGCTGATAGTCAATCATTTAAGAGCCAGCCATTAATTACTATTAAATTTAAATAGTAAAATGGTATCAAAAATATTAATAATTATAATATTCGCCTGTATATGGTTGCGATTAAAAAAGAAAAACATTTATCACACTTTATTAATTGTAAATTTTATAAAAAACTTATTTGATGCTTTTTGTAAAAAACAGAAATGTTGTATCTTTATTTATTTTTTCGAAAGTTATGAGAAAATTGAAGATATGAGCTGTAAATAATGTGATTGTTTAAAAAGAATAGTCATAACTTTCGAAACAATAAGTATGCAACATTTCTTTTTTGTACAAAAAGCATCAAAGCTATTTTTTCTAGAATCAAACTATCAAAAATAAAGTTTAATATTAAAAATGCGCGGAAAATATTAAAATCGGTCAGCAGTTCAGATATTATTACAAGAATCTTTGACTGAACAGAATTTATTTGTAAATGTGCTTTTAATGATTACATTATCAATATTAGTATTTTTTAAGTTTGAACGGAAATAATTCACAATATTTAAAATAAAAGCAAGTTTTAGTATTATGTGCAATTCAAATTAGAAATAATTTAATGATTATTACTTTATTATAAAACTTACAATTACAAAAGTGTGACAATCGGAACACTTGTGGCAAATACACTTAGTCAGATAAAGTTACCGTAATCTAGGAACATTTTTCTTTTTTGGTCGCGACCGTATACGGGTGAATATTATAATTATTATTATTTTTTATACCATTTCACTATTCAAATTTAATAATAATTAATAGCTGCCTCTGAAATGGCTGACTACGCGCCCAACGAGATCGTTGACATGACGTTGGCTTTAGGAGAAAGCCGAAATAATTATCGTGCTGCGGCAAGAATTTATGCTGAACGCTATCAAGACAGACGACACCCCGAAGCTATGGCTATCAGACGTTTAACTCAAAGAGCTCGTGGTGGACACATGGTTTGTCAACGTGGGTGCCATCAATATGATGAAAATGATAATCGGGTTGTGACTATTCTGGCAATAATTCATCTTGACCCACAGATAAGCGCTCGTCGAGTCGAAAGGGAAATCGGTATTCCAAAAAGTACATTTTTAAAAATTATGAAGGTACTTAGATATCATGCATATCATATTACTCTGATCCAAGAGCTACAGTTTGCTCATTTTCAACAGCGTATTGTGTTTTGCCAATGGGCTTTACAAATGATAGAAAATGATCCAGACTTTTTTAATTTTGTTCTTTTTTCTGATGAGACAAAATTTCAAAGTGATGGGGAATTGAATAGACATAATTGTCATTACTGGTCTGATGTTAATCCTCATTGGGTCAGAACTGTAAACCATCGAAGACGTTGGAGTATTATGGTATGGTGTGGGATTATTAATGGATATTTGATTGGCCCTTACTTTTTCGAAGAAAATGTTAATCAACACACGTATTTAACGCTAATAAGAGATGAATTACCTGTATTGATGGAAGATGTTGACTTAGAAACGCGACGGAGAATGTGGCTCCAGCAGGACGGCGCAGCACCACATTTCGCTCGAATTGTCAGGACTTTTTTGAATAATCAGTACGGTAACAGATGGATTGGTCGAGGTGGTCCGGTTGAATGGCCTGCTTGCTCACCCGAGCTTACATCACCAGATTTTTACTTATAAGGGTACTTAAAAAATGCCGTTTTTGCGGAAAAACCCACCACAAGATTAGACATGATGGACAGAATTCGTCGAGCTTGCGATGCCATTCCAAGGCAAACTTTGCTAAACACCGTTCGACACTTCCAAAGGCGTTTGAATACGAGGTGTGATCAAAAAGTAAGGTGAATTTTTATTTTTCTCAAAAAATATTTATTTATTCATCAATTTTTATTTTATCTCCTTCAAAGTAATCCCCCTCGGATATAATGCACTTGTGCCAACGCTTTTTCCAATCCTCAAAGCATTTCAAAAAATCATTTTTTGTGATCTTGTTTAGTTCATCCTTCGATGCCGTCTTTATCTACTCAATCGTGGCAAAACGCCGTCCTTTCATGGGCCTCTTCAGTTTTGGGAACAAGAAGAAGTCACAGGGGGCCAGATCTGGGGAATACGGTGCCTGTGGCATCGTTACTGTGTTGGTTTTAGCCAAAAATTCGCGCACAAGCAACGATGTGTGAGCAGGGGCGTTATCATGGTGCAAAAGCCAATTTTTATTTTTCCACAAATTCGGACGTTTCTGGCGGATTGCTTCGCGCAAATTGCGCATAACTTGCAGGTAATATTCCTTATTTACTGTTCTACCCTGTGGCAAGAACTCATGATGCACCACGCCCCTGCAGTCAAAGAAAACTGTAAGCAAAACCTTTACATTTGATCGAACTTGGCGTGCTTTTTTTGGTCTTGGTGATCCAGAATGCCTCCACTGGGACGATTGAGTCTTAGTCTCGACGTCATAACCGTATACCCATGTTTCGTCACCTGTTATAACCCTGTTGAGTAAATCTGGATCATCGTTGACGTCATTCAGTAGCTCTTGGGCGATGCTCATGCGACGTTTCTTTTGGTCGAAATTGAGCAATTTCGGAACAAACTTCGCTGACACACGTCTCATGTCTAAAACACTCGTCAAAATTGATTGGCACGAACCAAATGAGATGCCAATATCATCAGCAATTTCTCTAATGGTAATTCGACGATTTCCCAACACTATTTTCTTCACTTCTTCAACATTCTCATCAGTTGTTGATGTGCTGGGGCGTCCAGAACGAGGTTCGTCGTCGGTGTCTTCTCGGCCTTCTTGGAAGAGTTTATACCACTTGTAAACATTTTTTTGGCTTAAAGTAGACTCACCGTATGCCACTTTCAGCATTTCAAGTGTTTTGGAACATTTGATTCCATTTTTCACACATAATTTAATGCAAACTCTTTGATCCATGTTTTTAGACAGCAGCAAATCGTGGAGCACGCAAAACACTTCTAACCTTGATGCCTCTCACAAACAAACCAAACATACTACAAAGCTGAAATTTGGAACGTATGTTCTAGACTAGTGTACCGACATAACCAAATAAAAAAGTCGAAGATCGAACGGACGTAGCCCGCTAAATTTCAAAATTCACCTTACTTTTTGATCACACCTCGTATGTGCCTGGAAGCAAATGGTCGTAATTTCGAACATTTGCTTCGAGGCTAGATAAACACATAAGTGAGAGGCGAAGGGACTCACTTAAATCAAGCACCCCGAACAGTGAGAGGCACGGGGACTCACTTAAATCAAGCACCCTGAACAGGGAGAGGCACGGGGACTCACTTAAATCAAGCACCCCGAACAGTGAGAGGCGAAGGGACTCACTTTAATTAAGCACCCTGAACAGTGAGAGGCACGGGGACTCACTCAAGCACCCCAAAGGAAACTGTCTTTACTACGTCCACGTCGTTGTTTCTGGGTAGAGCTAAACGTAAGGTTGTCACATTTACAACAGAAGCTTCAATGATCATGAAGTTTCCGTTAAACAAACATCATACATGGGATAGAGATGTGTGGGACTGGGGGATGTCTGGTGTAACAGTTTAGCATGTGAGGCTATGAAGAGAATGGGGTTCGGATGTGCAAGTTCGATTTTTGTTTACTAGGATGTGAAAGTTTTGGGTGTATGGGTTTCCGTTTTAAATCAACGATCAATTTGAACCACTTAAGCCTGTGACTCGTGGAAAAACGACTTAAAATGGATTTTTCGGAGTTTGACATTGATTTGACCTTGAAATGACCGTGAATAAAATGTCGCAATATGGTTTTGAACGTGAAATTTTCCGCTCTTTCCGAATCCGGGGTCAAAAATAGGTGTTCCTATTCAAAAAAACCACTTGACCTTGAAATAACCTTGAAGGTCAAGTTTAAGGTCAAATTTGGTAGAACCATTGTTTGGCCCCTTTCGTCCCATACATCTTTTGTCTGAACCATTTTTTCCTATCTGTCTTGGAATTCGAAAAATCCAGGTGTAGTGATTAAAATGGGTCACCCTGTATATTGCTGTCAAGATATTAATAGACTTTGGGAGGTTCGAGGTATACGTATAATAGATATAATGTTGGACCTAAAACACTGCCCTACGGTACTCCTACTATTATTGACTAACGTTTTGATACGTTTTTATTTATTTTAACTTGATAGGTTCTATTGTGTAGATAAGACTGTAACAATTTGTAGTGGAGTTGAGGAAAAAATTTCTTGAGCTTATGTAGTTAGCCCTTTATGCTAAACCTTGTCAAAAACCTAGGCAACATCCAGGAATTATTGTTTATCTTCGAAGGCTTTCCTCGCAACAGATACTATTATATTTACTTGCTGAATCGTGGAATGATTACACCTGAAACTGAACGGACGATCAGGGATAAGTTTTCTATTTAGTATTATTAGGTTTATTCTAGCTAGAATTAGTTTTTCAAAGATTTTAGAAAGTTCTGATAAAAGGCTAATCGATCTATATAACGTTACCAGTTCTGGTTTTTTGACTGAGTTTAGGTATTAAAATAATCTCTGCTACTTTTCACTGGAAAGAAAAATAGGAGATACGCAAGCTTACATTTAAAAAAATTGTTAGATGTCTTATTGCAATTGGGGGTAACATTTTGATCATTTTTCCTTAATATTATCAGAACCGGGAGCTTTTTATTTTTAATATTATAAATAATTTGTAATACTTTCTTTATTTTAATCGATTTGATTGGTGTACTGTCTTGGACGTCAGAGCCTTCTAGTAAGATTTCTTGTTCTTCGGTGATTATTCTTTGGTGAGGCTTGAATACTGTACTAAGATGATTTACCAACGGTTCAGCTTTTTCCGCGTCTGATCTTGCCTAGTTATCACCAGGTTTTCTGACAGGTGTGTAACAAAGAATTAGCAACCGTTCCCGTCTGGGTAGCTCGCGGCCGTTCGCACAAATTATTTATTCCGGGATTCGGGAAGCAAAAGACGTTCTCACGACTGAATAACGCGTCGAGCATAAACATGTTGAACGCATAGATTCGAAGTCGAGACGAGGAGTGATACAGCGGCGAATCAACATAACAGCGGATTAACACACTAATCCTTTAATCGTCAACAATAGGTTACAAGACGGTGATCTCGCGCTTATACACTACAAGCGGCATAATAATAAATCCGAACGCGAAAGTAAATCGGTGGCTGGTCAGCCTGCCGATTCCCTGTCTAAAACTGAATGTTACAAGTGCCCGACAAAACACTGCCGCGCTACCATCCATAAGCTGACGCCCAAACATGCAAGAGAGAGAGAAACAAGAGAAAAACACGGCACCGATCGAGGTCGAGCCTTGTCTCTCTAGAGCGCTCTGCAATGTGACGTCACGGGGGTGCTCCTCGCTGACCGTCTCGCTGGTGTTTGTTGTCTTCGCTGTTTATCTTCTTGCTCGTCCTTTCGTTCGCTCTACAATGCTACTGCCTCAATCCGTTGTTCTGCTCGATGACTGCTGTTGTCGCTGTTCCCACTGCCTCTCGATTGCTCGGTACTGCAGCAACGTCGAAACTGCTCGCCCGCGCACCCGCGCACCTCGCCGGTTACCCACTCGCACCGTTGCCGGGTATCCTTCGGGACACGGCTGGGCGCGACTCAGCCTCACACTCTAATACTCGTCCGCGCACCGGGCGTGTCTCCGAAAATGAACAGACGTCGACGAGGTCGCGGGGCCAACTTCGGAAAACCGTTGGATTGCGGTTTAATCCGCGCGCGACTTTCTCTGTCCAAAGCCAAGCAGAGACTCTCTTGAATTTTCCGCGATCATCCGCAATTCGAGCGCGCTCTCTCTCTTTCTTCTGCGCCATCTCCATCGATCCAGCCGTCAGCTCAGTCCGTGTACAGCACCTTGTAATCAAAAACGAAGCATGAGTGTGCGTACCACATGCACACACTCTGAGCTTGGTGTGGCGCACGGACATTTGTGAGAGCCAGACGCACGAAATCGGCCTAGCCGAGATTCTCCGTTACAGGTGGTATAAATGTCTTTGAAGTCGTGTAGTAGTTTTCCATAATGAGAAATTTGTTGCTTCTGTAGGACTCAGTGATTTGAGATAATTTTGCGTTTGTATATTTTTTCTTCATATAACATTTTTCTTATTTCTTTAGATATTTTATTGACTTTAGTTTCGTCTTGACTCGATCTAGTTATCTGATACCTTTTTCTTTGACTTTTTAGGTTATTTTAGTGGACGTGATTTGCTGTGTTTTATTTCTATTTATTTTAGTAGAGCATTTGTTAATAGTTTCAGTTACAATAACGTTGAATGAGTTAATGCTGCTTTCTATATTATTAGCTGTTTTAAGAGGAATGTTACACGTAACGTTATGTGTTCCTTTGTGTAAAGAGCACCTGCCTCCGATCTGCCCGAAAATTCACAATATTTTTTTCAGTCGACTTTAATGTTATTGTTTATTTTATTAATTACTTGGTGGTGTAGAGTAATTAGTACCAATGAATGATCTGATGATAAATCTAAGCATGATGGCACTTCAAAATAATTTTTGTTTATACCTTGTACTATAATAAAGTCAATCATATCCGGAAGTTTGTTTATATTTGTAGTAGGCTAGTATATTGATTCTCCAGTGGATATCGGAATGATATATTTTTGTAGTATTTCAGAGTACTGAGCCTCTGTATTTTGGAGTTGATGATCTTGATCCCCACTACGGATGTTTCGCATTGTAATCGTTTCCTACTATAAACTGATTTCCTAGTGTATTAAAAAAGTCTATCCAGTTTTCTTTTGTAATTGTTTCGTTTGGAGGACAGTAAACGGCTGATATTTTTATCGGTCCGTCTTTATCCTTGATGATTACACTGGTTACTTACAGGTAAATTTCACTAGTGTAAGTGTGGATGTAGTGACTTCTCTTTGTTTTGATTACAATTCCATTACCTCCGTATACTTTATTAAGTGGAAGATTGGTTTTATGTACAGTGTAGTTTGGTATATTGAGATAGTTTTTACTTGTAAAGTGTGTTTCTAATATCAACATGATGTCTATATTTTCATAGATTGAAAATGGTTTTAATTCAATGTGCTCTGCACAAGATCGTTTGCGTTCCAGATAGCGAGTTTTAGACTGCTCATTATGCCATATTGCTTACTTACAATAGCTGTTTCATCATATGTTCGAGTTTATTATTTGTGTTTACTTTATTAGTATGTCTACTTAGCTCTGCTAGAACAACTGTTTGTTTTGATATTTCTATCTCACTTTAATCGTTTTGTTTTGATATTACTTGTGCATATGTTATGTTTGGTTTGTCTCTATTGGCATTGGAATTTTTGTTTGAATTTGGATTTTGATATACTTGAATAATGTTTTGATTTAATATTTTTTCTCGTATACTAGGAAATAGTTTTTGCTGTAAATGCTTACGAACTAGGCATCCTTTATAGTTTGAAGTGTGCTTCCCTTTGCAATTTGTACATATTACGTATTTTATTGGACATTTCTTAGTTTGGTGTTGTTCAGCACATTTCACACACATAGCACTTTTATAACAATAGTTTTTTGTATGCCCGTATTCTTGGGAGTTTTGATATTAAAGAATTTCTCTTTTAACGTTCGGTGGCTCGAATTTGATTACCGTGTTTAATAGTCGATTTACTTTATCAATTCCCTGGTTATTATAATCATGTTCAGTTTCAACTGTGAATAGCGGCAATGGTAGTTTTGTGATGCGATACCTTAGATTATGAATAGTTAATTCTTTGTATCTATGTTCTTCTATGGCTGTTTTTAATTCGTCTATGTTAACTGACGGTGAATACTTCTTAATATAACTTTGAAACCTTTCTCTTCTTTGCGCTGGTAAACGTAAAATTGCGTGTTTCCTTCTTTGAATGCGGTAATAATTGGCAAATATTTTTTGGAAGTTGTTGGCTAAATTTTAATTTTGTTTAGTCCTATCACTTTTAAATTTAAACTATGTAATTTTCTTTGGCTATTGAGTTCTTTAGATTTTCTAACGTTTTGATGTTCTCTACATTGTAAAAGAAAATCGGAGGAGATTTGTTTTTCAACTTATTTGCTTCGTTGTTTTCTTCTTCACTATGATTTTCTTTATTTTCTTGAAGTGTTTCATACCTTGTTTCTGTAAGTATTTCGTTACTGCTTCTTGTGTTACTTAGCCAGTAGTCCGATAATTGTGCTTGTCGTTTTTTAAATTGAGTTTGAATTTCTCGGCTGCTTCTCTGTCTTTTATTATTTACAGTTTTCAGTTTGGTTTTTATTAGGAATAGATATGTCATCCCCTGTTTGAGTGACCATTTCGGGCGTTATTTTTTTTGTAGTGAGTTTCTGTTAATGCATTCTAAATTTAACTGTCACTCCAATTGATTTGGTAATACTATAGCTTTTGGAATAGAGCACAGTTAACTCGTCTGTACACCTTAAGAACCAAACGCTAACTCTTGTTGACATATATACTGCAATAGATTTATTAAGAACTACAGTTTTGCATTTATCATCTGTCTCGTCTTTATTTGCCTCGAATACTATTTTTCAGTATGGTTTTTCTTATATATCCGTTAAAAATTTTCTATTTGATATTGAGTCGTAAATATCGACTATGTTATTATATAAATAAATGCTAAGCTCTTGGTCACTGAATTTACGAAGTGAGAGAAAATTAATCTAAAGTCACTAGGTATATATTCGATTATCTAAATTGACTAGCTCGTATCCCTTGTTGATTGATTCTATATTTCCTATTTTCTTCGTTCTCAAATTTGCTTTCTCATTTTTGTTTGCACACATTGTGATATTTTACTGATTATCATCAAAAGTTTAACTTAGCTTTTGCAAATTTCTTAGAATTTAAAAATTTTTGAGATTTTTCTTTAAAACATTGTCCGAATACATAAATCGATCGGTGTACGAGTTCTACAGACCTTTCTAGAATTATATATTAATACAGTATTACTTTGATATTTTTAATTTTTTCCCTTAGAAATAATGAACTGTTTGAACAAATTGTAAAAAATGAAAAATTCTTAGAATTGTCTAAAGTAGGTGTAAATTTTTTTTAATTGTTTTTAGCAATTTTTAGAGAAATTTGAAGAAGTCTTTAATCTTGGTTCTTTTTTCGAAAAGCATATATTTTTTAAGAAAAAAGTTCATGAAAGTTTGTAGAAAAATATTTCACTCCAGATGCAATATCGAAAACATTAAGAGAAAAATCAATCTCCTAATGATTTTTTCTTAAATATCAGACATTTATGTCACGGATTAATCAGATTTCGGGTAAATCGTAGACGAAAAACATATTGAAAATTCTATTTCAAACAAAAAATAAGCGTGAAAAAGTCACGTTTTCTTTGTTAAAACTGAATTTTCTTATATTTAATAAATTTTTCGGAAAATTTAGAATAAGAAACAGTACATCTTAAAATATAAAAATATATTTTACATGTTTTGTAATGCGAATGGCATAAATTATAGATTCTTAAAGAGCTACATACCATGGGCTAAAACGAGTTAAATAGGTTTGGTATACAAGACCACATGGAGATTGCTTCACTCACGCCCTATTGCACTTGTTGACAATTATGTGATTTTTTTCAATATCTATCTAGCTAGAATTTTCATCCGTCAAAGTTTGATTTGGAGAGACAGAAACGGCCAATTTTTCATAACAGTCATCAGATCGCCGTTCTTGCATTTATCGATTTCTATGGTATTGATCTTATCTTATTTCCTCATACATGAGGCAAATAGCATTATTCATAAATCCAGTATTCATTAGCTGTAAATGGTCATCATTTCTTACACATAATCGTCCATAAGATATGAACTGTGCTATGGTAGGAGTTATCTACGCAACCTACAAGGAAAAAGTTACATTATGCAAAATACTGAGCTAAGCTGAAATTACTTTTCATTACTTTTCATAATCTGTATAAATAATATATTGTTATCAATAACAGAAAACACAATTGTTTCTTTTGCGGATAATAGAGCTATTATGACAACCGGAAAAAACTGGAAAGAAATAGAAACTAACATGAACAGACAACTGGGGACTGTTACAATCGGTTAACATTAAACAAATTATCACTCACCATTGATAAAACATCTTACATTGAATTCAGTAAAAATTGCAATAGTATCCGCAAAAACTTGAACATTAAAATATAAGAAAAAACAATTAACCGAGTAGACAACATAAAATATCTAGATGTAACTTTCGATAGCAAAATAGAATGAGACATATACTTATTAAATTTTTTTGAATAACTAGGTACTTAACGTATATATTTTACAAATTATCAAAAATTATGAATACTGATATTTTAAGAATCCTTTACTACACAGTATACTATTGTAAAATATAAAAAATAGGTTTAACAATTTTAAAGGGCTAGTAAACAGTCGGTAGAGCAACGTATGCAGTTCTGAGAATTGATTTAGGTCAACGTCGGGCCGTGGTCAGAACGGAGCAAATGCTGAATTGTCACACTTTATAGAATAGCGGTGTGCTTATGAATCGTCGGTTCGTTGTGGTTAATTGCTGTGTCCCCGTTTTGCCGCGTACGCAGTCCTCTGACCCGGTGTTGCAAGATCGTAACCGGTGGCTCCTCTGTAGCAGTACTTGGACAGTCAGCTCAAGGTCTTGTCCCATATTCCAAAGCTTTGATGGTCAGTGTCGGGCACAACGTCGAGGACGAAATGGATTTTTCCTTCTGCGCTTCGCTACCTTTTATATATGTGGATCCAGCCGGTCGGCGCAGCGCGACTCGTCGACTCGTCGTGCAATTACAAATCTTTCGTTATACTATAGTGTTATTATCTACGGAATAATTGCTTGAGGAAGGAACTTATTCTGGAAGAATAGAAGGACTGTAGAACCGACAGACTAGATTACTCGAAATAGTAAATAAAAAATAATTTTTGGTAGATAAAAATCCACTTGACATTTAACGAACTGTCTCCTTCAAATTACTACTATACCACTATGAAGAATCCCAAACATGCGACTGTCGTTTCAAAAGTTCGTACGAAAATGAAACCTACTTGATTTTTTAATAAATCTTTTTTATTTTTCAACATAGTCACCTTTTATGCTTATACACTTTATCCAACGCTCCTCTAGTTTATTGATCCTTTCCAAATAACAGGATTTGTCCAAATCTGTAAAATAGGCATTCGTTCTTGCAATTACCTCCTCGTTTGAATAAAATCTTTTTCCCGCTAGTCATTTTGTCATATTAGGGAACAAATAATAGTCCGATGGAACCAAGTCTGAAGAATAGGGGAATGTGAAACGAGTTAGAACCTGATTTGCATCAGTTTTGCGGTCACAACTGCTGAGGTATGAACTAGTGCGTTGTCCTGATGAAAAAGGACTTATGGGCCAATCGTGGATGTTTTTCTTGAAACTCGGTTTTCTAAAGATTCGATAACGATGAATAATATTTACTTGCAATGGTTTTACCCTTTTCTAGATAGTCGATGAAGATTATTCCTGCAAATCCTAAAAGACAATCGCCTTAACTTTCCCGGCCGAAGGGATGGTCTTTGTAATACTTTACATGATCTCTTTTTTGGTCAATCGCAGCATCCACCTAGCGGATAACTTTTTCATGTGTAAATGTTGGTGTAAAATATTATTTTCCCATTCGCTCCAGATACCTACAGCACTAGCAATCTCATGTACCTTCACTCTTTTGTCAGCGATCACTATATCATGGATTTTATTAATGATTTTTGGAGTGGTGACTTTAACAAGGCGTCCAGAACATTTAGCGTCTTTTGTGTTCATATAGTCACTCTGAACATTTTGAAACTACTTGTAAACCATTCGAATCGAAGGTGCAGAATCATCATAATGATTGTATCATATCATAATGAATGTGATCATAGCTTCTGTTTAGTCTCCTGAAGCGTTTTGCTTTTGATAAAATAATATTTAATCAACACACGAAATTTTGTTTCGTCCATTTTTTAGAACCACTCGATTTCTTTGATTCAAACGAATGTTATACACACGTTCTGGCTGAAATTTGATGTGCGCTCTTCCAAGATATGCTGCTAACCTCAATACGCATCAGTAGCGCCATCTCTCTGACTTTGCACGGACTTTTCAAACATCAAACGTAAAATAAATAAATATAAAAAAATTAAAAATAAAAATAAAAATTTTTTTTTTATTATATTCATGTTTATTTACAATCTGTCTCGCATTGAGGCAATAAGTAAATTTTATTACATTTTAGCAAAAAAAAAAAATTTATGATTAATAGAATACTCCATTGAGTATTCTATCTTTATTTTACAAAATGCTTATAACATTATAATTTACTTATCTGCTTAGTATTTTATATTTCTTTAATCTGGTATTTGTAATGTATGTCTTGAGTAGCTTGTTGACAAGTTTATTCGTGTGATTTTGAAGTCTAGAATGATATTTCTCGTAGAATGTCTTAATTGCTACTTTGACTGATGGATCTTGTAGATCATTTCCAATAATTTCATTTGTAACGAACCAAGGAACCCGTACTATACTACGTGGCACTTTCGATTGAAACCTTTCAATTATTTTTATATTCGAGCTTGCAGCAGCACCCCATAGTTAAATACCATAAGTCTACATTGGTTTGAGTACTGTTTTATATAACAGTAGCTTGTTTTCGATTGACAGCTCCGATTTTCCTCCCATGAGCCAATGCATTTTTCTCCATTTCAGACACAATTGTTTGCATTTAATGAAGATGTGTTCTTTCCATGTAGGTCTTCGGTCTATGTATGAGTATTTGTCGTTTAGTCTAATAGGTGGACAGGTATCTTTTTGAAGTGTAAACGTTATATGTATTGATTTACTTTCATTTACCGATATTCTCTAAGAGCTAACCATCTTTAAAGATGATTATTTGTGTATTTTTGTAATGTTTCTAATGCAATTGATGGTTCGGAGTGTGTTGTTAGAATTGCTGTGTTATCTGCATATGTTGTTGTTTGAATGTTTATGGATTTCGGTAGGTCCGAGGTATATAAAAAATAGAATGATGGGCCAAGAACACTGCCCTGTGGTATTTCTGCTTTTATAAGCTGGCGTCTTGATTTATTTTGATTTATTTTTATCTAAAAGATTCTGTTTTATAGGTATGACTGCAATCTTTCGTAGTGATGCTTAGGAAAAAAACTCTTGAGCTTATGCAGTAGACCTTTATGCCAGACTTTATCAAAAGCCTGGGCAACATCAAGAAATATGTCAGTGCAATACTGTTTCTCTTCAATAGTATACCTCGCAATGGATACTATTCAGTTTACTTGTTATATAGTGGCATGATTACACCTGAATATGAATTGATGATCTAATATAAGTTTTTTTACTATTCTTGGATAAATTAAAAATAAAACAACAAGATTCAATTGTATATGAATCCCAAAAAGAATAAGGTATATAAGCATAACAAATAATTTAGGAAAAATAATTATACAATTTAATAAATTACCAAACAAACTTAAGAAGCTTAAGAACAAAAATAGTAGAAAATCAAAATTCGAGAAATATACAAAGAATATCCTTAACCACAGAAATATTATAGAAGGTAAATATAAATATAAATAAATTGAATAACTAATAGATAAATATTTTCATATAAATACATATCCTACATTGGAAGTTCATAGAGACACTAATTTCTCAGATAAAATACATCAGTATTATTAACAGTTAGATATTGGAACCTATATATACGAGGGTGGTCCGATAAGTACTTAGCCTACAAAAGAAAAACGAAAATTTTGGAAAAGTGGCGTTTTATTTTTCAACATAGTCTCCTTTTAGTTCGATACACTTGGCCCAGCGATGCTCCAACTTCTTTAACCCGTCTGAAAAATACGTTTCCTCGAGGTCGGAAAAGTAGGCTTCCGTGGCAGCGATTACCTCCTCTTTCGACTCAAATTTCTGCCCGGCGAGTGACTTTTTCAAGTTTGGAAACAAAAAGAAGTCGCACGGGGCTATATCTGGAGAATACGGTGGATGGGGCAGCAGTTCGTAGCCTAATTCGACCAATTTGGCCATGGCAACGGCGGAGGTGTGAGCCGGTGCGTTCTCATGGTGGAAGAGCACTTTTTTCTTCGCCAAATGGGGCCGTTTTTTCTGCAATTCGACGTCGAATCGGCCCAATAATTCGGCATAGTACAGCCCTGTGACCGTTTTGCCCCTCTCCAGGTAGTCGATGTAGATCACACCTTGTGAATTCCAAAAAACGGTGGCTATCACCTTTCTGGCCGATGGGGCAGTCTTCGCCTTCTTCGGAGCACTTTTGCCGGGTAAAGTCCACTGTTTCGACTGTTCCTTAGTCTTTGGTGTATACCAGTGGACTCATGTTTCGTCGACTGTCACGAAACGACGCAGAAACTCCTTCGAATTGCGCTTAAACAGCGTCAGACATTGCTCTGAAGTTGTCTCACAGTTGCGCTTGTTGTCTGGAGTGAGCAAACGCGGCACCCATCGCGCCGACGACTTTCTCAATCCCAAAATTTCATGCAGGACATGACCCACTCGGTCTTTTGAAATGCCTACGATCTTAGCTATCTCGCGCACCTTCAATCGTCGATCTGTCAATACGAGATCGTAAATTTTTGTCACGTTATCCTCCGTGGTAGCCGTTTTCGGAGCACCTGGACGTGGCTCTTCACAAATCAACGTGCGACCACGTTGAAACTCGTTAAACCAATTTTTTACGATCGCCATCGAAGGAGAAGAGTCACCGTACACAGCATCCAAGTGCTTTTTGATTTCGCTGCGCGATTTCCCTTCCAAAAACAAGAATCGAATCACCGACCGATACTGCTCTTTTTCCATTTTTCAAAAATCAACGGACACACTTGCTTTCACACGCTCTCAAAAATAAACTACAACTCCGATCTGGCTAAAATCTTGACAGTAACCATCGAGAATGTTGTACTACGTGATAGAATATTTCTTTTGCGAGAGTGGCGCCATCGGGCGGTGAGGCTAAGTACTTATCGGACCATCCTCGTATGTAATAGGAAATTATAACTCATACCATAACAGATTTTACACAAGAGTAACTTTATACAATGTAATCTTGTTCAGGCATGTATTTGAGCGCAAGAACAAGCGCGAGAGCGAACGTGACAAACAAATGTGCGAACGCGAGGTGCGAGGAGACATGCAAGGCAACAAGCCGTCAAGTGGAGTGGTAGGAGGAGAGTGAAGAAACAGGTTGAGATAAGAGAGAATTTGCTGGTTAGTTGAGATGATCGGTACACCGATGTGAAATCGAGAGCACTTCTTCGAGGGACTAGCAAGATAAGAAAGGATTTCATAAGTGACAACTCACCGTGATCTCTGTTAGGCATCATTTGTTTGAACGAAACAAGAGAAATGCGAGTTCACACGGATCGCGGACGTTGGCGCGAACTTTTTGTAAGTACTAACGAGTGCAAGCGCCCCGAGGTAGGGTTACCTTCGATACTGCCACGTACTTCTGTGAGCCGGTGGACTTCAGTGAGGGCAGCTCAGAGGCCAGCCCATCGTCGTCTTCATCGGACTTCGGGATGTGATGGCCCTATCTATGAGCTCTTCTCTTATTTTGACTAGATTACTACAATCCACTAAACTCATGAATCTACATATATCATTTGGTATATTAAACGGCGCCATCTCACATATTATATGATTGTATTAATGCTAGAATCAAATTTCATGACCATATAAAGAGTGTGTTGTCACTCTACTTATAGATATAGATATGATAATTTTTATTGTTCAATTAAAATGCGTTATTGAGAGTAATTTCAATGAAATAAAGTATTTTTTATATAGATTTTAGGGCATAGATTAAGATTATAATATTTTTAATTACTTTTAACTACTATATCACATTAAATTTTAATGTGCAAACTTAATTTGTTTATAACTTTATAAATGTTAATTATTATAATAAAGCGAATACTCTGAACTCAAGATGACTATCTGAGAAACATGAATAAGAATTCGTTTTATTGACAACAACTTAGTTATTACTATTATCAATAAATAAACAATTAAAAATTTATTTAAACAAATAATAGTATATGAATCGAAAGGGTTAATTCTGTACATAATAACAACATTGTTGTAATTTATTAATTTTAATTAATCGATTTTATATTTACATTATAAGATTTTGCAAAAATACGAAAATTGATTATTATTCAAATATTATTAACTAATTTAAGTAGTTCTTTTTTAGAATTACATCTACAAGCAATAAACTATTTTTATATGTAAAAATTTCTTCATATTTTATTTTAAATTTTGCGTTATTGTATTAAGTAACTTCATTAGTTAATAACTTTTAAATCCGATTTTTGCGATAAGTGTAAATTATGTTTAAATTATCTATATCAATTTCTGTATTTTTTACATGATTTAGATTGTCGTTAGTGCTGTCTATTCTATTGTAAACAAGAGAAAATGATTTTGTACACTTGTGTAAACAGCATGAAGAGGTTAGTCCTGCGAAAATAGGCGGGAACATTTGTGTATAAATACGCTGAATTTTGCACATTCTCTCCTAGCCTTGCAAAGTGAGCGCTCGAGATTGAATAAACTTAGCTTATATCTAAGTTATTTCTATCTACTGATTAACTAAGCAATTTTTTCCTTTCCTATTGTGATTTACGCTTGACTCATAGAACATTTCGCGCTATGAGAAACTTGGGCTGAATCACATCCTTTTTCAAGAGACTTATGCTCTGCTTATGGGACACTTCGTACTATAAGAAACCAGGGTAAAGTTTATCTTTCCTTAAAATCCAATCCTAACAATAATAGATATTTCATTATATGATTTTATTTAACATTCAATATTCATATATATTTTTTAAAGTCAAACGAATTCTTACTCATTAACGCGACAGACCACGAAAGTACGAACAATATAAAATAATAAGTAATTAGTAACATCACAGGGAGTAGGTTTTGCTTATCTCGTGTGGTTTGTAAGAGCACGAGTGTCATCACCTGTAAGATTGTACTTATGATCATTGCGAGAGTTGCTAAGCGAGGCAATCTAATTACGCACCGCAAATTTTACAGCCCGACGTGAAACTTGCTCATTAAATGAGACTAGTTATTTCCGGTAGACTTTGGATCGCCGAATTGAAATCTGACCTTAGAATTACTGTATCACATCAAGTTTTTTAAATATCCTAACCTCAAAGTGCAAAAAATGCTGTTTTTCGCTGTTTTTGAGATACAATAACATCTTAAATAAATTTTTTTTTTGAAAACTGAGTACGCTATCTTAAAAAAGCCTTCGTACCCTTTAAAATCCCTTTTTTAAGTTTCGAATATCTTTTTTTCTGTTCAAGATATCGATATTTGAAGTTTACTGTTATAGCAATTTCGTTCAAGCCTGAAAATAGAGTCAGTCATTTATACTCCCAAGATAAGAAGAATACATTAACTAAGTTTTACCTGCTGGAGAAAATTACAACCCGTACAAAGGGAGTGAGAATACAGTATAACCGAAAAAAATTGTACTAAAATCTAATTACATTGTTTTTCAACAAAATATTTTACATAATTTATATTCGGTAATGTTCATAATGGTGATAAGAAACCATTTACCAAATTTGTCGTTTGAAAAACTTTTCGACCCATATAAAAGGGGTGAGAATGTAGTGAAATTACGATTTTTCACAAAACATTAAATCTACGAACTCTAAACTCACCAAATCCCAAGTTCACAACCCGTATCCTCAAACTATAAACAAATATCGAACGTTTGTAGCAGCAACGTGTTTCCAGAATCAACCGCGAGAAGGTAACGATCACTGAGTCCTTATTTCTTTGTTTTTGTTTTTTTTTTTTTAATTTTACTCGTGTTATTATTTTAAAAGTTTTAAACAATATACTGTTAGTATTACGTACGATTGTTGTAATTTTATTGTTCTTAAAAATACTTTCGTGAAAAGTTACTATTTAAAAAAATTAGTATCTTATGTTTTTATATAGGTAGAAATCTAAGCTTACTAGCCTGTCGTTTATGCACAGTTATTACATCATCACGTTAGAGTAACCACCAGTAGTCAGCTATCATGACAGAATTCCATTGTCCTGGATACCTAGATTCAATAGCTAGTAGGTTCTAATGAAATCTATCTTCCTGGTCATCATTTACATCACCTAAATTTCTATCTGGAAAAAATCGAGATGATCATATAAAAAATGTAATTTTTGACTCATATGGCATCCTATACATGGCATTCTAACATCTTTTACAAGCTCTTTTTAATTACTTTCTTTTTTATTTCCTAAGAAACCATTTATAACTTTTTCAGGTACAAACAAGGTATTTTTTTCAATTATTTATTGCACTCTTCATGTTTTGTTGTTAGTTAAATCCAAGATTGGAAGAGTCAATCCTTCGTATTTGCTGGTAAAAAGGCCAACAATTAAAACCACATCTCTTCTCGATAACGTTTCGTTGGTATGGTCACCAACCTCCTCAGATCTTTATTAATTCATAAATACACAATCAATATTGATTACAAATATGGTCAATACAAAATCACAAATAAAATTCCACTATCCAAATACATTTCTCAAAAATTACATTCTATAAAACTTGCCAAGCTTTTCGTCAATAAATAAATTCATGTCCACCGAGTAAGAACAAGACAAACGCATATCAGACCGTACAACATTTTGATAAAAAATGATCATGTCATTAGTTGAATTGCACTAATCATTAAGCAGACCACAACCATATATATCCAGAAAATATTAATAGTGGCGCTGACTATATGTATCAGGTGGGAAAACCATACTATACAAGAAACAGGTAAAACAGAAAACTATGTTACCCATTTTTCTCTATCCAAGAAGCAATAGTTAATTAGTCATATATTCATACAATCTTTGGTATTGTTTACTTAGGAATTTAGTATCCTCTTGTCTATTAATAGTGTTCTTATTTATGTTAATGTAAATCATTTCCGCAGTCAGTCTTTTTTGTTTATTAATCTCTCTATGTAAAATTTTAACATTATCAAAATCAAAACTATGTGAGGGATTTTGTTTAACCCATTAAAGCCCACGCTAAGACTGGTTGAGATAGCGACAAACAAATTGTGCTATCTTTTGCATAAGTGAAAAATAAAATATACGTATTTTTTTTTATGTTATTTTCAATTGTTTATAACAAATTATTTAAACAAATTACAAAAAAATTCATAATTATCAAAATCTAAATGCGGGAATCGATTCTGGAGGTGAAATCAAGACGAAAACCTATATAACACTTTTTTGTCAGAATTCAATTTGTTAGTGTAACGTAGGAATAAACAATTGCATGTTGGGGAGAAAAAGTGACCATGTCAAGTCCCAAGCAAAATCTATCTGGAATAGCAAAAAATAAACTGTGCTATCCTTTGCATAAGTGAAAAATAAAATATATATATTTTTTCTTATGTCATTTGCAATTGTTTATAACAAATTATTTAAACAAATTACAAAAAAATTCATAATTTTCAAAATCTGAATGCGGAAATCGATTCGGGGGATAAAATTGAGATGAAAACCTATATAACACTTTTTTGTCAGAGTTCAATTTGATATCTTTATGTAGAAATAAACTATTGACAAATAAGTGTTTTCATTCTCACACATGGTATCTGGAATCATATCAGTATTTTTTACTGATAAATTTTGAGATCTTATACTGTAATTGGATAAGTTTATTTCATTTCGTAAATCCTTCCGTGTTAGAGATCACGTTTGAGTGGCGGGCTAACGGTTGAAAACATTTATACATTGGATCTATTCTTTGAAATAATAATTTCGGAAAACTTTTAGTTTTTATTTTGTTCTAAATTGGTAACGTTACTGATAATGCCGAGACGGAGAATTAGCGATCTACCAAATTTAGTTGAAGATTCTGATAGTGATGAAGGTCAACATATTGATATAGCATTCATTCCTAATGAATATGAAAGTTCAGATGGAGATTCGGACGGTGATCCAAATGAAGATACATTATCAAATGAATTACCATCAGGTTCTTACGAACATGTTAAAAGTACATACACAAGTACTCAGAAATTGTTGGAACCGAATCATAAGTACAGTTGGAAAAATGATGCTTTGAATGATATTTCTCCGCATGTCGAGAGCAACTTCAATATTTCACCTATTTCATCATTGCAATCCAAAAATGCTTTTGAGTTGTTTGAGGTTTTCTTTTCGAAATCAATGAAAAACCATATCATTGAAGCCACTTCTGAAAATCATTTTGATTTATGTATGGATGATCTAGAAAAATTTATTACAATCATAATGATTACTATCTTCAATTCTAGAAAAAGTATTCGTGATTACTGGTCAAAAAAGCGAATACTTCAGTGTCCAGTAATTGCGGAACTTATGTCTAGAAATAATTTCGTTGCCATAAAAAAGAACATACGATTCTATAAACTTCAAGAAACTGATCAAAATGATAAAGTCTGGAAGGTTAGAACTCTGTATGATATGTTTCGTGAGAATTGTATGCAATTTGGTTTCTTTGACTATAATTTATCAATAGATGAGATAATGGTAAAATACTTTGGTAGGTTTGGTATCAAGCAATGTATAAGGAATAAACCCATTAGATTTGGAATAAAAGAATGGGCAGTCTGTTCTTCTGATGGGTATATATATGATCTTGATATTTACACTGGTAAATCAGGAATCGATGAACGAAATCCTTTAGTTGCCGTTGGTTTAGGGTCTAGAGTGGTGATAAAGTTACTTTCGAATTTATTAGAAAAAACACAGAGAGAAGAACTGAAAAAGTATCATATTTATTTTGACAACTTTTTCACAAACCCAGATCTTATGATTCATTTGAAAAAAAATGGTTTATCGGCGACAGGAACTGTTCGGCATAATCGTGTGAAAGTGAAAGTCGAAATGCCAAAAAAAGCTAAAAGAGGATACACTATTTCAATGCATGAAGTGAATTCAAAATTGAATTATATTACAGTTATGGACTCAAAGCCAGTATCGATTCTCTCTTCGAAATATGGAAATGAACCAAAAGTTGAAATGCAGAGATGGCAGGAATCATCGAAAAAATCTATTCTTTTTCCTCATTGTTTCTCTATGTATAATGAACACATGGGTGGCGTCGATCTACATGATCAACACTGTAATGCTTTGATGCCTACAATTCGAAGTAAGAAATGGACATGGTGCCTTGTATTACGGCTCATCCAAGCATCCTTAGCAAACGCTACAGTGATTTACAATAAGTTACATCCAGACGAAAGAAAAGGTTCCAAAGATATTGTTCAAGAAGTTTGTGAATATTATATTGACAAGTTATCTTCCAAACGTCCCCCCAAACGACAGAAACAGAGTGAAACTTCATCCCAAGAACACGTGATGAAACATGGGAGTCTTAGGAAATGTGGAATTTCAACATGTCGGACAAGAACGGAATGGTATTGTGAGAAATGTTCTATGCCTGTTTGCAAAAGTCATAAAGAAGGACATGGCAATGAACAATAATTCAATCCCACCGATTATATTTACAATAATTCATGCCAATATTGATGGATAAATACAATAATTAGCTTCATTTTATACGATTTTTTGAAACACTCTCAGGAGGCCGAATGTTTCTTCCTTCATTACAATAACTAATTGGCCTCTGACAGAAAAGTGTTATATAGGTTTTCGTCTAAACTTTACCCCCAGAATCGATTTCCGCATTCAGATTTTGAAAATTATAAATTTTTTTATAATTTGTTTAAATAGTTTGTTATAAACAATTGCAAATGACATAAGAAAAAATATATATATTTTATTTTTCACTTATGCAAAGGATAGCACAGTTTATTTTTTGCTATTCCAGATAGATTTTGCTTGGGACTTGACATGGTCACTTTTTCTCCCCAACATGCAATTGTTTATTCCTACGTTACACTAACAAATTGAATTCTGACAAAAAAGTGTTATATAGGTTTTCGTCTTGATTTCACCTCCAGAATCGATTCCCGCATTTAGATTTTGATAATTATGAATTTTTTTGTAATTTGTTTAAATAATTTGTTATAAACAATTGAAAATAACATAAAAAAAAATACGTATATTTTATTTTTCACTTATGCAAAAGATAGCACAGTTTGTTTGTCGCTATCTCAACCAGTCTTAGCGTGGGCTTTAATGGGTTAATATGTAATGGTATCGGTAGTAGTTTGTCTACTGGCGTATTTTTATGTTCATAAATTCTAGTTTTGAGACTTCTTTTTGTTTGCCCTACATAAGAACATTCACAATTCTTAGGATGAGTTTTTACAAATTAATATTTATGAGATATGGTCAACACGCTTTAAACATTGTAAAGAGATGGGCAAATTTTAGATATGATTTGGCAAAATCTAATGCTAGGATATTGTTTTTAAATAGATGTAGACGTGAAGAAGTGTTACCAAAACACATTCTTCAAAGCTATATTCGTATGTGTACATTTAATAGTAGACAAAGTAATAAAAAATTCTTGACACGGTTAGAATACCAAAAAAAGATACTTTTGAAATTAGAGATCAATGACTTGTATATTCATATCAACTTTTTGAGAAAAAGACTCAATGCTTTGTCACATATTATGGGTACTTTGCGTATAGACGGTGATGCTTTGCAGGAGTTTAGATTACTAACGGAAAGAAAGAGTATACAAATTTTCTATAGATTGGAATCAAATCTGAATAACAAATTCCTATATTTGAAAAAGACTTTTCGTGATACAATTAATGTAGATAGTAAGAAGGATAGAGGAAAATGGATGAAAAATCTTACAGATACACAGCTTCCTAGTCAAGTTATAAATGTTGTATCTCTGGGTGACAGATTTAATTTGAATGCCCCTTTGTCCGACAATGATATTATTAACACTATTAAGAATGTGGAACATAGTTTTAAAAAATTTGAATTGAGAACTGATGATGAATATAAAAATAAAAAAGAGGTTAGAGAAATAATTATTAAAACTCTGGGAGGTGCCAAAAAATCATCACAGGTTATGAATAAGTTTGAGAAGAGTCTGATTGGGGATGTCAAATTTACTAAACAATTCTTGAAAGAGAATCCGGAAATATTTTTTACTAAGGCTGATAAGGGGAATGTTATAGTTTGTATTAATAGAAATGAATATATATCAAAAACGGAATTACTTTTTAGTGACCGAAATACGTATAAAGTTTTAAATAAGTGTCCTTTAAAAAAATTAGAATCATCCGTATACAATATTCTCAAAGATTTTAATGAAAATGGGTATCTGGGTGATTTCAAATTCAGTAATGAATCTTTGTCTCAAACGCAAACAGTTTTAGCAAGAGCTTATTCCCTTCCAAAAATTCATAAACTTGACACACCTTTTCATCCGATTGTTTCAACTGTCAATAGCCCGTTAAATTTTTTGTCAAAAATTTTAGATAAAAGGCTTAAGAAGTGTATTAAAAATCTAAATTCGCATGTTAATAATAGTTTTGGATTAATCCAGAAGCTAAAATTAAAGGTTATTCCCCATGATTATTGTTTACTCTCGTTGGACGTATCATCATTGTTCACGAATGTACCAGAGTCGTTGGTTATTGATAGTTTAGATAAAAGATTTAACCAAATTCACACTCAATGTAAAATTCCTTTCAATACTATCATTGATACAGTTAAATTCTTATTTGCTAATAATTTCTTCCAATTTAATGGTAAATATTATCAGCAGATTTTTGGTATATCGATGGGTTCGCCTACGTCTCCGTTATTTGCTAATTTAGTTATGGAAGATTCAGAAACTTCTTGTTTATTATTGCTGAAAGATAAATATAATTGTAACCCTCTATTTTATTATAGATATGTTGATGACACTATCTTGTGTATAAGGAGAGAAAATATCAATATTGTTTTACAGGTTTTCAATAGTTACAATAACCATTTAAAATTCACATATGAACTGGAGAATAATGGTAGAGTTCCATTTTTAGATTTGACTTTGTCTATTGTGGGAAATAAGATTGTTACGAATTGGTACCAAAAACCAACATGTTCAGGTAGAGTTTTGAGCTTTTATTCCAATCACACTGTACAATTAAAACGTAATATTATTTATAATATGTTAGACAGAGCTATTTTACTATCTCATGAGTCCTTTAAAAAACAAAACATTGACAAAGTTATAAGTATTTTGATTGATAATGATTACCCTATGGACTTTATTAACTCTTGTATTTCACACCGACTCCGTATGCAAAGGTATAAACACATAGTTGATAATAACAATAACAACAAAAATATCAATAACATTGAGGGTGAAAGAAAAGTTTTTTCTATCTCTTTGCCTTTTCTTAAAAATTTTTTCTACACTTGTAAATCAAAATTGAAAAAATTTAATATTAATTGTTTCCCATTGATGAATAATAAATTTAATGGTATTGTTACTTTAGGAAAGGATACTTTGGATAAATGGTCTGAAACTAATGTGATATATAAGTTTTCTTATAAGGATTGTGAATGTTCTTATGTAGGGCAAACAAAAAGAAGTCTCAAAACTAGAATTTATGAACATAAAAATACGCCAGTAGACAAACTACTACCGATACCATTACATATTAAACAAAATCCCTCACATAGTTTTGATTTTGATAATGTTAAAATTTTACATAGAGAGATTAATAAACAAAAAAGACTGACTGCGGAAATGATTTACATTAACATAAATAAGAACACTATTAATAGACAAGAGGATACTAAATTCCTAAGTAAACAATACCAAAGATTGTATGAATATATGACTAATTAACTATTGCTTCTTGGATAGAGAAAAATGGGTAACATAGTTTTCTGTTTTACCTGTTTCTTGTATAGTATGGTTTTCCCACCTGATACATATAGTCAGCGCCACTATTAATATTTTCTGGATATATATGGTTGTGGTCTGCTTAATGATTAGTGCAATTCAACTAATGACATGATCATTTTTTATCAAAATGTTGTACGGTCTGATATGTGTTTGTCTTGTTCTTACTCGGTGGACATGAATTTATTTATTGACGAAAAGCTTGGCAAGTTTTATAGAATGTAATTTTTGAGAAATGTATTTGGATAATGGAATTTTATTTTTGTGATTTTGTATTGACCATATTTGTAATCAATATTGATTGTGTATTTATGAATTAATAAAGATCTGAGGAGGTTGGTGACCATACCAACGAAACGTTATCGAGAAGAGATGTGGTTTTAATTGTTGGCCTTTTTACCAGCAAATACGAAGGATTGACTCTTCCAATCTTGGATTTAACTAACAACAAGGTATTTTTTTCTTTGATAGACATAGTTTTCTTGAAATCGCCATCTTTACACAGCAATTTAATTTGAAGTTCAAGAAAAATTCCCGATTTTATTTTTGCGTCACTAAGTTTTGGAAATTTTCATGTAAATACTGAAAACATGCACTTGATTGATCGAGCGCTTTTACGAACTGCTTTGTTATACCTAATTCTGTATTCAGTGGAGATAAGAGAATTTTTTTTTTGGATCAACTAACGCTTCGTGTAGGATGTTCATGGATCCGGGTATCACACTCTTCCTACTAGGCCAGCTTTTTTTTATCCAATACTCCTTATCAGCTCTACTATCCTACTCGCAGAAAACATGAAACATGGGTTGCAACGGTAGTCGATTCAATTAATCGATCCGTTCGCGATTCTGCTTTTCCCGCTTTAGTACAAACAATTAAGAGAGAGAGGGGGCGCGCGATCATTTGAATAAACAGTTACGCCTCAGCTGTTTACGCGAGTTTACCGCCGATATTGTTTTGCATCGTATTTCGCCGTTATTAAAGATTTTCTGGGACAATTACGTGCGTGAGTGCAACGACTGTATTGCAGCAGCAACAGTATTGTAGCAGATTAAAGGTAGACTGAGGCAGCGCAGCTCATAAATAGGAGGCCAGCGGCAGTTGATATACGAGGTGTGATCAAAAAGTAAGGTGAATTTTGAAATTGAGCGGGCTACGTCCGTTCGATCTTCGACTTTTTTATTTGGTTATGTCGGTACACTCGTCTAGAACATACGTTCCAAATTTCAGCTTTGTAGTATGTTTGGTTTGTTTGTGAGAGGCATCAAGGTTAGAAGGGTTTTGCGTGCTCCACGATTTGCTGCTGTCTAAAAACATGGATCAAAGAGTTTGCATTAAATTTTGTGTGAAAAATGGAATCAAATGTTCCAAAACACATGAAATGCTGAAAGTGGCATACGGTGAGTCTACTTTAAGCCAAAAAAATGTTTACAAGTGGTATAAACTCTTCCAAGAAGGCCGAGAAGACACCAACGACGAACCTCGTTCTGGACGCCCCAGCACATCAACAACTGATGAGAATGTTGAAGAAGTGAAGAAAATAGTGTTGGGAAATCGTCGAATTACCATTAGAGAAATTGCTGATGATATTGGCATCTCATTTGGTTCGTGCCAATCAATTTTGACGAGTGTTTTAGACATGAGACGTGTGTCAGCGAAGTTTGTTTCGAAATTGCTCAATTTCGACCAAAAGAAACGTCGCATGAGCATCGCCCAAGAGCTACTGAATGACGTCAACGATGATCCAGATTTACTTAACAGGGTTATAACAGGTGACGAAACATGGGTATACGGTTATGACGTCGAGACTAAGACTCAATCGTCCCAGTGGAGGCATTCTGGATCACCAAGACCAAAAAAAGCACGCCAAGTTCGATCAAATGTAAAGGTTTTGCTTACAGTTTTCTTTGACTGCAGGGGCGTGGTGCATCATGAGTTCTTGCCACAGGGTAGAACAGTAAATAAGGAATATTACCTGCAAGTTATGCGCAATTTGCGCGAAGCAATCCGCCAGAAACGTCCGAATTTGTGGAAAAATAAAAATTGGCTTTTGCACCATGATAACGCCCCTGCTCACACATCGTTGCTTGTGCGCGAATTTTTGGCTAAAACCAACACAGTAACGATGCCACACGCACCGTATTCCCCAGATCTGGCCCCCTGTGACTTCTTCTTGTTCCCAAAACTGAAGAGGCCCATGAAAGGACGGCGTTTTACCACAATTGAGGAGATAAAGACGGCATCGAAGGATGAACTAATCAAGATCACAAAAAATGATTTTTTGAAATGCTTTGAGGATAGGAAAAAACGTTGGCACAAGTACATTATATCCGAGGGGGATTACTTTGAAGGAGATAAAATAAAAATTGATGAATAAATAAATATTTTTTGAGAAAAATAAAAATTCACCTTACTTTTTGATCACACCTCGTATTTCACCAACAATTACGGCTGATCACCGTAATTGCACCGCAGGGTAGGTGCACCTCCCGTCATTATTGCGTGACAAAATTCATTCGGTATTTTGTCAATCGTGATAGCGATTTTTTTTGTATTCGCGCTGAACGTTAGTTCGCGGTAAATTTCGAATCTTCTCTCTCTCTCTCTCTCTCTCTCTCTCACCGGATAGTATTCATTGTAAAATCCTGTTCGCGAGCGTTAGTCTTTCGGTCCAATAAAGACTGTAGTTATTTTTATTAAAGTTAGTCAAATTTATTTGCCAATTACGTCATTTAATTTTCTCAGGAGCTTAAGCGATTTGTAAAAGACTTAGGTTTTAATCCGATTATATCTAGGGGATTAAGTGGATTAGGCGTAAAGTCGCCCGCACCTAAGATTCATCGAGTGTCACAAGGCACGTGACTTAAGGTGAGTTCAACTCCGTTCGATAGAAGACAATTAAGCGAAATCATCTGACGTAAAGGCGAATACACGTACAATCATACGTGTTTAACGGAGCGGCGATCAGCTCTGCACCGTGGGAGTTTGTTCTTAAATAAATTTCCCATTTTTTTAGATAACCTTCCCTATTACAGGGTATTTGGTGTATCCACTTTGTTGGCCTAGAAGAATGGATAGCACTAAAATCACCGCTTATCTTCCATTTATGCTTTTTGTGATCTATTTTTTGAAGAAGAAGTTTCATGTTTTCATATTTCTCAAATAAAACTGTGAAATATCCGATAGGATCGGATATATACAGATTTTCATAATAAAGGAGAGCTACCTTCAAACTGCGGGTAGAGCAATCTATAAAAAGTCTCCACTCGTCTGGATTATAAGTTTTAAGGCATAAAGCAGTCATTAAACCTGAAACGACGGTGCAAAAAGTAAATGATTCCGCCTCCGTAAAATATTTTAGAAATTCTTCCGCGCAATTTTCGTATCAAGTAAAAGTTACCTCGGGAGAGAGCGTACCTTTTTATTGCAATCTTGAAGCTACCAATATCGACACTTCTTTCAAATTCCCTAAATCTCGATTTAAGTCATTCAACTCAGCCTGATTAAACGTACAAGGTTCACCAAACGATGAGTGCAGTTCGTTGTTACTATAAACAACTACAAATTCTAGGTGTTCTTCGAAGATTGGTAGAATTTCAGGAATGATAACATTAACTTTACCTCCATGTTTGTTAATGGTTGTACAAGCTTTTTATAAAGCGGAACTAATGATAGTTTGAGCAGATTTATTTGTAGACTATTTATTATCAGACTATTTATTATCAGATTTATAGACTATATTATCAGCTTTAATTACATTTTTGAAGTTAATCGACTTTTTGCAACATTTTTGACTATTTGTCGCCTTTTTGCATTTTCTCATATTTTTAAGCCCCATAGCAAATATTGATTTCAATTATATGACGTTGATGGTAGCATAAGCAGCTATTTTTTAAATTAATACTATAATCTCTAACTAAACGTCGTAGTTGAGCTTTCTTTATTAAAGCTTTATGATATTTCTTGTTTGGATTTTTTATGTTTTTTGATTTTTTGTGTCCGCTATATCACGCTCTTTGCAAGCAGCGTCAGGGAATACATATCTGGGCATATCCTGTTAGACGTTTTTGTAACTTAATTCTCGGGCCTCAATACTAATAGCCTGGAATATGGAGCTCGAATGGAAGTTTATTAATGATATTATTGATGAAGCCTCTTTCTTTCTTTATTTGTCGTTACTTTTGTAGTTTGTATACAATCATCACTTTATAAAGCACATTTTACAACTGAAATTTGAAACTACAAAAGTGGACATATAACCCATTCAATCATTTGTCTGAATACTATTTCAAATAAATAGACTTCAGAGAGTAAGTAGTTGAACTATCCATATAAAACTTCGATGTTACTGTACAGAAGATTGACGATCAAAATGTTAGGGAGACTTACTTTCAAATAGTATCAGACCTATTTTTTGTGGCCCGTTAACCTACTTTAATTGTTACAGCTAATTATAAGGACTGGAACAAGATTTGAAAAAGTGTACTTTTATTCGAAATTTCTCAATCAACCAAAGTATAAGTTATTGAACGAGTTGTTGAATTCTGTAGATAGCGTACAGTATTTTCCATTTACGGACGATCACCAACGAAAGAAACATCTACTAAGCCAATTTGAAAAAACGTCAAATTCAATTTGAGACAACTAGAGATTGTTAAAAAACGATAGAGTTGATATCAGCAAATTCTTTAAAAAAAATTCAAACTAATAGTTAACTTATTTTCATATTATTGTCCTAAAAATCGACTCACTGAAAAATTTAGTAAGAAAATACAAAAATCCAGAAATCAAAGTCGAAACACTCAAATATTTAGCCTAGCTAGGTAAATCAAAAATATTTGTCTATTAAATCATCAAAATGTATTAAGATAGCATACCATCAGATTAGTGAAACTGCCGTTGATAGAAGGCATAGATATCAAACAGCTACATAGTTAAGTGATGAATATACTGAAACTACTATTACATATAATACTAGGCAGATTGATAACTGTGTCTGAAGCAAGCGAGGATGAGGGTGAACTGCCAATACATACTACTGTGGGCAAAAAGTAAGGTGAATTTTCAATTTAAACTTCGCGGGCTTAACATTTCGGGCTAGTTCTTTTTTTCTTGAGTTGGTAGGACTGCGAATGACATCTGGGACAAATTTCATGTCAATGTCATCATCAGTAATATATTTACGCTTGTGTTTACCAAACGACCAAGAGTGCATGTTTCGATTTTTACAATGTCTGATTTAATTGAGCAAAGAAGTGCCATCAAATTTTGTTTGGGGAATGAAATTTCGACTGCGGAAACGTTGAGGATGTTGCGGAAGGCCTTTGGTGATTCTACCATGTCGCAGAAAAATGTTTATAAGTGGTACAAAGACTTCAAAGAGGGTCGAGAACGTGTTGATGACTTGGAGCGCTCCGGACGACCATCGACGTCAACAGATGACCAACACGTCAATAAAGTGAAGGAATTAGTGCTCGAAAATCGTCGGTTGACTGTTAGAGACCTTACTGATATGATCGGAATATCAGAAGGATCTGTGAAAACAATTTTGAAAGACCATTTGGGCCTACGAAAAGTCAAATCTCGTTGCACCATCTCACACTGCACTCGTTCTTCGTGACCATTTCGCCAAAAATTCGACGCATCTCGTTCCGCAACCACCGTATTCGCCTGATTTGGCTCCGTGTGACTTCTGGCTATTCCCAAAACTCAAGAGACCACTCCGGGGAACGCGTTTCGAGTCGATTGAGGAGATAGGAGCTGAATCGAAGAAGGCGCTGATGGCTATACCGGAAAGGGACTATTTGGCATGTTTCGAGGATTGGAAAAAACGTTGGCATAAGTGTATTTTATCGGGAGGGGATTACTTCGAAGGGGATGACATTGATGTAGAAGAATAAATAAAGATTTTTCATTTTACAAACAAATTCACCTTACTTTTTGCCCACAGTAGTACATTACTGTCTTAGATAAAAGTGACGCTAGTTTCTTAGATTACGCTACGCTTGATCTTTGAGGAGAACAAATGTGTGTATATAGTGCGTTTCTAGGGAAAACACGAACTATTATACACATTAGTGACGTGACAATTTGAATGTATTCTACGACTTTAAAATATAACTATAATAACGGTCAAAATGGCCACAGAAGGAGGAGGTTTCATTTACACAAATTAACACTGATAAGTGTTAACAGCAAAAAATAGGAAACAAGTTCAGAAAATCAAATACAAAGACAAAACAGAAAACGACAAATCCAATTAGAAAATTACTTGTTAAATGAAAACAAGTTTAAGACTTTCTAAAAAATAGCAAGATAAAAAAGCGAAGAAATAGTCTTAGTGAAATAATACAGATAAACAATAATGCGAACACTTGAGACAAACCACCTTGACCTTTGTTAATAATGAAGAAAATATTTGTTCATTATAAAACCTGCTGAATACAATAATCAAAGACAATTTTACATTAAAAATGTTGGGGTAAAATAAAATAAAAATACAACTCTAACGTTACTACCGATATCAAATTTTTAATCGTATTATAATAAATAGATTCGGACTTTATGATATAGTTGCAATTATAATTTTTCGAGGTAAAGCAAGAATTTGACATGCGACTAAAAATCGATTGAAATTAAAATTCGATGCAAAATTCCTAGACATAGATCAACATGTTCTCATATGAACATCGACAATCTCGGCCGGAATATCTAGAATTAACCACTTTAAGTCGCTGCTTCAAGGATAACATTTGTCGTTAGCAGCGTGACGAAGAGTAAGCAAATTCCAGTAGTAAATATATGTTTTCACCATTGAGCTTGAGAACTTTTAGTCTGAAAAGACACAGTTCGCATTCTCAATGTATCGTGCGAGGTTTGACTAAATCATATCACATCTAATTGAAAAAGACCAAACAGTACCATGACAGTGACTTTGCAAATTCACTGGAGTTATAATATTCACATTGAGAGAAGAGAGGTTGACTTAGGCTACTTTTTTCTCATAAGAATAAACGTAAGTAAGCATTGAAGATACGAAATTAGCAAGGTTAACCACTAAATAAGTGAAACATGTCTTAGTTAGAAGGTTGAGAGTTTAATTTATTCTTATTCAGGGCTCGCATTATAAGGCTGGAGTCAAAGTCCCAGACTTCCGTAACGAAGAGGGAATTTATATTCGTGGTTGGGATCCCGGTTCACGCTGCGTTGCTCCTACAGCGCTATTTTTGTAATTTTGCTCAATCTTTAAAAAGTTTTTACGCGTAACGGTGCTGGCGAACTGAAAAATTTGTTGTAAAAAATCAAACTTAAGATACAGAAATTTTAATGTCAATCGCTTTACATAAAAAAATCACAGTACAAAATTATAAATAAATTTAAATTAATGAATAAGAGAAACTTTACAATGAAATAATATTTTACATAAAAAAATAGCTTTGATGCGTAGAAGTATATTCAAGATAGAATTTATTAATTTAACAAATAAAATTTGAATAATAATTTATTTATGAATTTGCAATTTGTTCTTTTGCAAATATAAAATCAACGAACGGATAACAATCGCTTTTACTAATTTTACAGATACGAGGGTGGTCCTATAAGTACCCGGCCTAATCTAGAGATGACGGTAGTTATTCAAAAAATATCACTGTACTAGAAAGCACATACTCTATAAAGCATATGTATTAAATTTGAAGATGCAACATTTTTCTAGTATTTGTTTGGCAGTCATCAATAGCGTACATTTTTAAAAAATTTATGAAAATGAAGAAAATTGGTCATCGCTATGTGATACAACACTATTATTTGAAAAGCCTTAGCTCAATCAATATAATTATTGAACTAGATTCTACTCTGAGTCAGGCTGCTCCTTCATTTAGAACAGTAAAATATTGGGTAGCATAGTTTAAACGAGACCGTACGAGTTGCCAAGACGAGCATCACTGTGGTCGACCAAATGAGATGACGATTTCAGAAATAGTGAAGAAAATTTATAATGAATTAACATCAACTGAAAGAAAAAAGGAAGGATTACGAACTCCACTACTGCATTTCCACCGGACAAGACTTTGGAAGTCATTTTTTGAATACATTAAGCATAAAAATTCAACATACATTGAACAAAAAAATAAAAATAGAAAAAAAACAAAATTAAAATAAAAAATGACAAAGTGTCAAAAGCAAAAAATAATAAATTAATAACTAGAAAAAAGAGACTAAATTAAAATCACATCAGAATCAAAATAAGGATACTGTAGTGACAAGTATAGCAACTAAGGAAGAAAGGATGAAAATACAAAAAATAATATAAAACACCAAAAATAAAAGTATCATTGTGAAAAACGTTCTAGATGTATTCATTTAAATTTCATTACTTTTTTGGATTATATTATATAATAATATGGACTGTGCAAATGTTTATAGCTCCATGAATAACCAAAATATGTATTTGTATTAAAGTGATTGATTCTCAAATAGAAGTATGTTTTGATTTGAACTCTATTCCTTCCTTCCAATTCAAACGGCTTTAGGCGTTGCGGGCGGAGCGCACGACGGAAACGGCGAACGCGTGGCTTTCGTGAAAGTGTTCTATCTCATCCAATTTTCTATGAATTGATCATAAATTTTTCGGAAAACTTTATCAAGCATGGAGAAACAATTGTCTCGTTAAAAATTTTTCGTAGTTGAAACTTCCTCGCATACTTTTTTCGGCGAAGTTACAAAATTTCAATAATCGGCTCATAATGATTTGCAAACAAATTTACAATTAACATTATTAATTTTTCACCTCATAATGATACTATCTTTAGCACTAGTACACAACGAGTATCCATACCAACTTTGGAGAAGTTTCGTTGATAAATGACGAAGTTGAAGCAGTTTATATTTTGAACAACTTCGAAAAATGTACTTCACCGATTTTCGGTTTTGATTTTTTATCTCGAAAAGTATAACTTATATCAAAATACTTTAAATGTATCAAAGTTGTGTATTTTTATTCTCTATATGCTAGTATTTTTTCAATTGAGTTTATTAACTCTGACAATCGAATATGTTCGACTGAAATGTTAAAAATTACGCATTTTTCACCAATTCCGTTACACAGGGTGTTTTTGGATCGCTGAGTAACGATACAAGCTTCGATTTGTATTCTAACTTAGCGGATTCAAAATGGGCTTTTTTTATTCTTTTTATTTTTTATTTTTTTATTTTATTTTTGCATGTTTTTATGTGTTTTTCTTTTTTTTTTTTTGTATTTATTTACTGGAATCGAAGATTTGATATTGATATAATTAATACTGAAGCACAGTTAATTTGCTATCAGTCGAATATCTTTTAATCATTAATGATTCATCTTTAACAATGAAGGCATGATTTTTTATGATTCGCGGTACAGCTTGGACATTGCTAAATCTTTTATTCAAAAACCTGACATTCTTTTTATAGTCCTACTTATTGTAATAAAAAATTTTTATGATGTTTGTAAACCTCGATTTCGACTATTAAAAATGTCTTTGAACGCTTAATATTGCTTCTTTGGGTTTATATAATAGACTATATCTTGCAACGATTGCCGAAAATCGTTTGGACTCGCGTGAGCTACTAAGCGTGGCTGAGCGTAACAGCCGCGATCGGTTTGGGTTAGAGAGAGAGAGAGAGGGCGCGTTAGGGGCAATGACCGGGAGGGGAGAGTTAGCGAGCCAGTATGACTGTGTCCTTCAGTCAGGCGACCTCGCAGTCTTTGGCATCGGAAAATAAGGTGTTCTTTCTCAGCCGAGTGATACCGTGAGTTAGAACAGATAATTAGCGAGTGACGAGGCGAGTGTGCACACTGCGGAACGTGTGCACCATTAGTGGTACAGATAATTGTGAGAGGAGTGCCGAGCGCGCGCACTGCTCAACGTGCGCAGCCTCGGCAGCTACGAGATCAACCTCAGTGGCTTCAACAGCAACGCGACAGCCCCAGCGGAGAAGCAATCGCAGAGGCAGTTCGTCGTCCAGCAGTATAGTCAGATACGGTTGGCCACCGTATCGCCGTCGATTTAGCGGTAGGTGCACAGCACTTTTCAATCGTGTTAGCGTGTGATCCCGCGCAGCGTGCGTGGCGAATTTACTGGTAACGTGCGTGCGAATAGTCCGCGACGTTCGCGAGATTTACTCTCTCTCCCCGTTCGAATTGTTGTATCGAAACAGCGTGCGTAAGTCTCTCGGCACATCCCTCCCTTATACAAGTTTAGACTTAATTGAATAAAGTGGTTAGAGATCCCCGAGAACGATCTTATTATTTAGTCTTCCCTTTGTCCGGTATCGGTGTTATTGTTGACATCCGATTCGAATGCGCCGGTAATCTAGCACGGATCGTGCGAGCGTAGTAGGAGCTGTTCGTCGACCGAGGTGCTTGCGGAGTCCGACGGAGCGCTAGTAAGCTAGCGCACCAGCGCCACTGTGCGGAGGGATCGCGCACCCAAGTTGGATCGCTGAGTGGACACGGCGCATGCGTACACCGGATCGAGGTGAGTAAGTGTGCTGGAAGCATACAGTTAATAGCGCACCGTCTGGCCGTATTGAGGACTACGATTACCCGGGATTTGCGGCTAGGTGGCAGCCTGTTACAATCTAACAACTTCTCTTTTGAATAAAGCTTCTAAAGCATCTGAAGGATATTTATCATGCGCTGTTGGATGACAATGCCATTCTCCCTTGATACCAAAATCTCTTTTGTGATTGACAAGATTCACTATTTGATATTTATTTTTGAAATACTGCTTAACACTATCACTAAAATAAATTGGTTTTTTGGGTTAATACTCTGTTTAAGACAGGCAACCAATAATTTTTGGATAATGTAAAAAACAGCTGTGTCATCCTTTTTAGACTCAAAAAGAAATATTAAACTTTATGTTTAAGCTCAGAATTTTCAACGTAATAATAAACTATTGGAAATTCGGTAGCCTGGTTATTGTTAAAATGAAATACTTGTGTAGCATTCTGTACAAATTTATAATTTTCAGAAAAATCAAAAACAAGTAACAGCTGTCCAGGTTCAAAATTGCTTTTCTTCGACTCATAAAATTCCGGTTGTTTTTTGGTAATAAATGAATGAGTTTTTAAAGTAATCAGTTTTTCCACTAGAAGTACTACGAAATCGTCTGAAGGAAGGATTTGAGTTAATAATGTACATCTATCGGCTGCTGTCCACGATGAAAATTTCAGCTCGGAAATATTTTTTTCACTTAATCTTATTTACAAATAATTCGTTAATTTTTCTACATTTCTGCATTTTTTGCAATCATTGAAATAAAATTTTTATGAGGACTTTGACAAGTCATTTTTATAATTCGATAAACAATCTTTATAATTCGATAATTCAAATTCTAAATCAGCTGTTAATTTTTTTAAGTCAATGGATCAATCATTAATTTACAATTTTCATGCATACACAAACGGTGTGAGTACCGCTGGCACCGGCTAGAATGCAATTTTTGGGATATAATTGAGCAAACTTGGTAAAACTCACCGAACAAGTTTTTATACGAATAAAAAGATCGAAAATTGACAGAGTTATGAGCATTTAAAAGTGACCATGAAATGGACTCCATGGACGGTGGTTCAAGTTGGATTTAGGACAATTTTTTTCTCAAAAGTACAAGAGCAGACGGAGAAAATGAGCTACCGAACGATGGAAAAGAACGAAAACTCGCGGAGTTATGAATTTTTAAAGATAGATCTAAAAAGCTCGTTGTTGGGATCTTTTTTGGCGAACCCAGCTGCGCAAACTTTTTTTAAAAAAGTGATAGAATTACCTATACATATAACAAATTAAGGCCTACAATGGCTCGGTCGGTAGGGCGACGGATTCGCACCCAGTAAGCCCGAGTGTGATTCCTAGTCCCTCTTGGTTGATACAAGCACCTCTGAAAAAAGATTCATGTGCTTTTTTATTAAACATATTGCAAGTCTCCATCGCTGATTAGCACTGATGAAGCAGAAATAGAGTGACGTTCAAAAAAAATATAACAAGTTCACATTCGGAATTTTTGTATCAAAGTTAACTGAAAAAGTGCTTTTGATCGTTAATAAAGCTGATAAGTATAAATTTCACTTACAAGGGAACCACCCCAACCCGACCTCACCGATTTGAATGATTTTGGGATATGTTGTAGTACTTGAAAAAAAAATAAGATACGTGTTTTTTTATCGGCCCATAAGGGCTTTTAAGGGGTGAAATCCACCCTGAAAATCAACCCCTAAAATCAATTTCTTAATATTTCTCAGCATCAAATAAATATTTTTCAGTAAACTCAACGTTAAAAAATTTCTTATAAAAAGGCGCTTTTAAGGACGTAACATTTATACCGAAGGGTTGCAACCACCTTTTTAATAGGGGTAAATATACTATTTTTTGTACTGTTTTACGACATGTAATATAGTAAATCAGCTCGAGTGATTTAAAAATCGCATTGATAATGAGAAAATACCAAAATTAAATTGACGTATTTCCGGATTAAAAAAAAATATATTTAAGGGGTGTTTCACCCCCTAGAAACCACCCCCGTCAAACTATCAGCAGGTTAATCCACCTAACCCTGGGATAAACAAGTTTAGTCGTTTGTTATTTCTTGAAATAATTTAATCCTATGCATGAGCGAGCTACCTCAACTAACCAACCTGCCTCTAACCCACCAAACCCCCATAAACCACCCTTACCGAACCATATGCAGGCTAACCCACCTAATCCTGTGAAAAGCAACTTTAGTCGTTTGTTATTTCTTGAAATAATTGAATTTTACACCATAAGCGAGTTATCCCAGCTGTATAACATATCTCTTATCCACCTACCACTAACCTATCTAACCCCCGCCCTTATAAACCACCCTTACTGAAACACAAGCAGGCTAAACCTCCTAACCCTGGGAAACCCAAGTTAAGTCGTTTGTTATTTCCTGAAGTAATTTAATCCTACGCCTGAGCGAGCTACCTCAACTAACCAACCTGACTCTAACCCACCAAACCCCCATTAACCACCCTTACTCAACCAAATGTAGGCTACTAGACCTAACTTTGGGAGAATTGAGTTTATCAGTTGCTTTTTCTTTATACAGGGTGTCCCATTTTGAAGGA
This sequence comes from Phymastichus coffea, assembly GCF_024137745.1. Lineage (NCBI taxonomy): Eukaryota > Metazoa > Arthropoda > Insecta > Hymenoptera > Eulophidae > Phymastichus > Phymastichus coffea. The sequence goes on along the minus strand of NW_026706819.1, from coordinate 5,740,018 downwards.
ACCACCCCGAAATTTTCGACGGTTGGCGTTGTACAAAAAAATTGTTCAGACAACAGTTATTTGGGACAATGGGGGCAACCTTTCTGTGAAATCCGATTTGACCTTGAGATTTATTTTCAAGGTTATTTGAATGGCAAAGTCGTTTTTTGAATAGGAACCTATATTTTTGGTCCCGGATTCGGAAAGAGCGGATAATTCTACGTTCAGATAACATATTATATGTGGGGTGCGGTAAACCCCCTCCCCCCTCGCCCAAGGTCATGTAGGGGTCAAATTTATAATTTTCTTCATCTATGCACAGGGATGATCGGGCAAGAGTAAGGTTCATTGTAATAACCCAATAACTCGATAACCCAAATATAACCCAATAATCAAATAACCCGATAACCTTAATATAATTCAATAACCCCAATATATCCCGAAAAAATTGTAGGGTCAAACAACAGTGACCTTGAGCTTAAACTCCAGGTTGATTTTCAAAGTCGACTTCATGTATTCAAAGCCTTCATAAGAAGTGTCATTTTCCATTTTGTGGGATAACATGTTATTTCCATTCTTTTTTCTGGTGTGGTTCCGGACAAGCCTACAAAGTTTCAATTAAAGTGGTTAATAACACTTTTTTAGTATTGTTTATGACAATAGTGATTCGCGAACAGTTCTTCTCAGGATAGTTCAAGTGTAATTTTCTTAGTCGACTTAAAAGGATATGCCGGATTATTCGAGAAACGAAATTGTTGATATTCTGTTGTTTCTCGGGGCATGTCAAGGCCGATATCGTGCTGCGGCAAGGTATTACCCGCAGCACCCGGCTAGGTAATCAATACCTTGGCTTCATTGACTGGGTAATCGATACCTTACTTTCATTGGCTGGGTAATCAATACCTTGCCTTCACTGGCTGGCTAATTACCTTATTAACCTCACCCTTGCCCCGGTGGGATGGGGGGGGAGGGTGAACCGCTCCCCCAACATAATACTTTATCTAAACGTAGAATTTCCCGTTCTTTTCGAATCCGGGATAAAAAATGGGGGTCCTTATTCAAAATATCTCTTGGTTATTGGGGTTATATTGGGGTTATGGAGTTATTGGGTATTGGAGTTATTGGGTTATTACAATTAACCTTACCCTTGCCCGATCATCTCTGTGCATAGATGAAGAAAATCATAAATTGACCCATACATGACCTTAGGCGGGGGGGGGGGGGGGCGTTAACCGCACCCCACACATAATACGTTATCTAAACGTAGAATTTTCCGTTCTTTCCGAATCCGGGATCAAAAATATAGGTTCCTATTCAAAAAATGACTTTTCCCTTCAAATGACCTTGAAAATAAATCTCAAGGTCAAATCGGATTTTACAGAAAGGTTACCCCCATTGTCCCAAACAACTGCTGTCTGAACAATTTTTTTGTACAACGCCAACCGTCGAAAATTTCGGGGTGGTTCCTTTAAAATGGGACACCCTGTATAATTGATTTCTACACCGTACGTGGGGTATTCCATTTTTTTTTTGATAAAATATATCTGTAGCTCAAACATAATTTATGATAAATAAAAATATGTTTAATGCATTTTATTTTAATAGTACCAAAATGGCGAGAAATTTCTCTTAAAAATAAACATGAGAATAACGCGAGGTCTATTTATCATTTATAGATCTATACATATATATTTATATTCGTATGTAGATACATAAATATATTTACGTAAGAGCCATCGTACGCGATACTACATATATTTTGGTTTTTCATAATAATTTTTATCTTTTTCTTTTTTTTATTTATTGGTAAATTAAAATAATCATTTAACGAATTCCTTACAGAAATGTTAATCATCGAAAAAGTGTTTGAAACATAATGATCTTTTACACCAACCACACCGTATTATAGCATCATTTTTACATGCTTCTACTTCGCAATGTATATTGCAAGAATCGGCAAAACTAAAATCAACAGGGTTATCTGTTTTAGCTGGTTTTTCAGCAATGTAGCCGCTTTTATACCAAGCGTATTTAAAAATATTTGTATATCTTGGTGAAAAAAGCTGGTTATGGACAAGAGACTGCATTTTTATGGTGTTATTTCTTAAATGTAGATTCATTTCATAGTCCATCAAAATTACTTGATCTGATAAACGTCGAACGAAGTTTTTCCAGATACGAAATCCATAAACATCGAGTGGTTGGATGTTCCCTGTCGTTCCTGTGGGAATTTCTTTTATATTAACAATTTTGTTTGTCGGCATCGTTTCCCTTACAGCTTTATCGCAATGTCCACTCCAAGAGTCAAGTAAAAGTACAGATTGAGGTCCAACATTTGGGTAAAAAACTTCTTTCAACCAAATTTTAAAATGATCTAAAATAAAAAAATGTCAAAATTTTTTTATGTCATTGCATTATAATAAACAAAAATATACTAACTTGTCGTTAATTTTCCAGATTTATATGCTTCCACATGCACATTTTCTGGTCTAAATAATGAAGATTCCACTATGGGACCGAATTGACCACTTTTTTCTTTTAATACTTTAAAAAGTGGTGATAAAAATTTCCCGGTTGCTGATATAGTTGGCTGAATTGTATAACTGTGCGTTGTCGATGAAACCGACTGTACCAGACATTGCACCTGCTTTTCTCCTTCAACTACTAATGTTCTTCCCGAGTGCATTTCTAATTGGAAACCACTCTGATCTGAATTATAAAAGTTTGCAATGCTGATTTCTGGTATACATGATTTAACATCAGCTACAAAAACATCAGCATTAGTTTGTAGTTCTTCTTTACTATCTCATGTTTTTTTGGTGATAAATTTATTTATTTTTCGAGATATTATTCTATGAGCTTTTTTAAATTTTAGTAACCAATTTTGAGAAGCCTTAAATCTTATATCTTCATGGCCAACAATTTTTTGAGCTTGCAATGCCCATTTCCGTATATCTCGATCATGCATTTTTAATTAAATTAAAATGCATTTTTAATTAAAAGTGCATTATCGTACCAGCTGCAATAGCGGCTTTTAAATTATCAAACGTGTATTGGCAAATTTGCGCAATTTTTTCTCGGTAAGTTCCATTTTTATTAATTGTTTTTGCCCAACGTTTAAGTTGACTTATAGATGAAACTTTTTTGAATCTATGTTGTACAGTATCCAGTTTTAAGTTTTTGTTTTTTTCGCTCCTCCAAAATTCTACGGCTCTTTGTTTATGATCAAATATGATTTCTTCATCATCATTTGTCCACTGATTTGTTGGTGTAAAATTAGGATCAGGAAAGTGATGTTGAACTTCATCTTCGATTATTTTAGCATCAGTATCTTTATAATCTTTATGAAAATCTAACGTCTCTTCAACAATCATATGAATATCATTAAACTCATATACGGCATCTATTAATATTTCTTTCAACTTTTCTGACAATTTAATTTCTTTGAAATTAATCTCGCTATCTGGTATTTGTAAACTTTGAAAATATGCTAATAATAAATTGACTACGTTCAAAGGATTGATCTTCATGTTTTAATCTAAAACAAAATCAAGATATAAATACTCTTTTTTTGCAGTTGAATAATTTTACAAAAGACAAAAGAAAACCTAGTCTATAGATAGAATTCGATCATACGTTTTTAACAGTTATATTTCACATGTTTACAAATCAAAATATTTGAATAATATTATATATGATAAGTGACATAAATACTTACGTAGTAGACAAAAACTTTTCTTCTTGTTATGTACTATATTTTCGTGTTCGGGAAATTGGTATGTAAATATAGAAATAAGTTTATTTATAAATCCAGCACTATAAAAAAACTTTAACTTTTTGAATACTTGACTTTTCTTCAACTACTATGAATAATGAAGTATGTATCGGATGCTTATTATCGTAAGGGGCGTAGATCTGATATAACTTATCTTCTTCGAGCCATTGATAAGACAAAATTGTAAATAAGATAAAGTGTACAGCAAAGTAAAGTACCAACGAAAAGTAAACTAAATCACAAGTGAAAATTGAATAAAAATAAACAGTTTATAAGTATAGGAATTGAGACTATAATAACTATTTATAACTATTAATTAAATCAATTATTTGTTATAATTTCTTTTCTCATTGACAAATTGTAAATGATTAAAAAAGAAATAATAATTATATTAAACTTCCACTTGTGAAATTAATAATTTTTAACTGTTATTACTTATTATTTTTCTTTATTACGAATTAACTTTACGTTTGAAAAATAATAACTAATATTATTACTCTTTTATACACAGCTATATGTAATACAATGCAAATAATATTTTTAAAAAATCTGATACTATAACTGTTATTATTAATTTCGAAAAAACAAAATAGTTAATAATTATTTATAATTTATTTTAATCTCAAATCTTATATTTATAAGCCGTTATTAATTATTTTTATCTTTTATGTATTTATAATGAAAAGAAAATAATAATTATTACATAAAATTTGTAATACTTGGGACATATTGTTAAGCAACATGAATGTTATTCAAGAAATACATTTATTTTTCGGTATTTATATAAGGTTAACCCGCATGTGTGGTTCGATAAGGGTGGTTTAGAAGGGTAGGGGTTAGATAGGTTAGAGGTAGGTGGTGTAACGGGGTTAATACCGTTTATTTAATTTAAGCGCGCGATCGTATAGAAAGGCGCGCGTGATTACCTACACGTTCAAACACGAAAACCGGAGAGCAGGAGGGAGTCGGGTGTCATTCAACCAATTATCTACTAATGTGGAATAAATACGTCGGAAATATTGTTAGTATCACAAGCAAGAACTTTTATTACCTCTTAATATTACACTGTATTCGGCCCGCGTGTTTATGTTTACATGCCGCGCGCACGACAACAACATGCAGTGTCGGATCGCTCGCCGCTCACAGTTCGCAGAGTTATTACATGCACGCTTTTTGTCGAGTACGAGAGATTAGTTATAGACAATTCTATCGTGATTGCGAACTTAAGCTGCCTAGCTTACCTTGTTATCAGTTGTACGATAGCACGAAAGTGAAAACGCTCGCACCCTAGTTGCGGAAAAGTCTGTCTTTGCTGCGAGGTATCTCGCGTTCTCAGTTTCGCCCTCGATGGCGAAACTGCTCACTCGCACTCTAGCACGCACTCCACTCCCTCAGGCTATGGCAGAGCTTCTTGTCGTCTCTGCACTCCGGGAAACTCGGGAAAACGTCAAAGGTATTTTCTGCATGGTTTGGCGATCGGATTCTAATCCTCGACTCATTCGTTTTTGTACGCGCGCGTTCCGTTACGTCTCATGATGAATTCCTCTAATACATTTCGCCTCAACCGGCAGGTGCTGCCCTCGCCGGCAGCCGCGTGGTTGGGCTGTTAGCGCTAATACGACGTTTACCGTCACAGTGGATAAGAGGTATGTAATTCAGCTGGGATAACTCGCTTATGGTGTAAAATTCAATTATTTCAAGAAATAACAAACGACTAAAGTTGCTTTTCACTGGATTAGGTGGGTTAGCCTGCATGTGGTTCGGTAAGGATGGTTTATGGGGGTTTGGTGGGTTAGAGGCAGGTTGGTTAGTTGAGGTAGCTCGCTCATGCATAGGATTAAATTATTTCAAGAAATAACAAACGACTAAACTTGTTTATCCTAGGGTTAGGTGGATTAACATGCTGATAGTTTCACAGGAGTGGTTTCTAAGGTGTGAAACACCCCTTAAACATTTTTTTTTTTTAATCCGGAAACACGTCAATTTAATTTTGGTATTTTCTCATTATCAATGCGATTTTTAAATCACTCGAGCTGATTTACTATATTACATGTCGTAAAACAGTACAAAAAATAGTATATTTACCCCTATTAAAAAGGTGGTTGCAACCCTTCGGTATAAATGTTATGTCCTTAAAAGCACCTTTTTATAAGAAATTTTTTAACGTTGAGTTTACTGAAAAATATTTATTTGATGCTGAGAAATATTAAAAAACTGATTTTAGGGGTTGATTTTTAGGGTAGATTTCATCCCTTAAAAGCCCTTATGGGCCGATAAAAAAAACACATATCTAATTTTTTTTTAAGTACTACAACATATTCCAAAATCATTTAAATCGGTGAGGTCGAGTTGGGGTGGTTCCCTTGTTAGTAAATGATAGTTTTCACATAGACGTAATATCATGCTCTGTATAAGGTAATGAATTTGATCAGTTACTCTAATACAATGAAGTTTATAAGTGAAATAGTATTTTATCAGTCTAGCTAGAGTTTTTTTTTTCATATTTGAGAGTATGCTGGATTGCTGTTATATACTAAAGAAAAATCAGATTGGACCGTTACAAACTAATAACCTCAGTAAAATATTTGCCACTTATCTATGCATTAAAAAAACAATTTTTAATATAACAAGGATTTTAAGTTGTACTATCAAGCATGCACCTTTTAGTTGACTTTGGCGAATGGAAAATACTATAGAAAAACACGGGTATAAAGTATTCATCATTCGTAATATTGTCATCGCATTACAAATCTTTCACTGCCATTATTCTTTATTGAAATAGAGCATAATTATAAAAGTTACAAAGTTTATAAAGTAAACAAATTTTGTAACGCAGTTGTAAAAATTGAACTACGGAATATATAAAAATACGTCCTTCAATGTCAGGACTGTCAATAAAACTAACGTAGAAAATATTACTGTTATAAAAGTGCAGTCTGTGCATCCTGTTTAGGCAGCATAAATGTGAGAAACAACAAGTAATTGAAAAGTGTTTGGTTAGAGAAAAATTAAAGAAATAAGGTGCGCAAATTGTCGTGATAAGTTAAGTTGCAAAGGATGTCCAATTCACAAACTGCTAGAACAAAAATTATTTCCCAAACTAAGAGAAAAATCTTTAAGCCAAACATTAACCAAGTTCAACCAGCCAAGTGAACATAACAACGTTTAAAACACAAATAAATTTGAACATAGGCTTGAGCAGTTGATGCAAAGAATGGACTCTATGCTAAACAAATAGTAATTATAATAATATAATGAACAGTTTAAAACTCGATATTTAGAACGCAAATGGTCTTACACTAAAAAACCTTGAATTAGATTTTTAATCTATGAAAATGTTGACATCATGTTAATCTTAGAGTGCAAATTAAAACAAGAACTATCTTAATTATAACGGTCCTGTATTATTTTTCGCGGATTTGAATCGTAACCGGCAGCGATCAAGAATTAGTTCGCGAATATGTATAAATATACAAAGTATGACGCTATTCATAAGATTTACTAGATCGCAAACAAGAGCGATTAAATAATAAACAAGCGAAAATAAATCTATGCCGATTTCTCAAGGACATTCAAAACTTTCTTTTAAAATTTAGAAACGATTTATATGTATAATTTAAATAGCTTTTGTGGCAACTATTAATAGCATTTACAGTAATGACTTATTAATAATAATTTAAAACTCTAAAATTAATTTTTTTATTTTGTAATTGAATTCTTAATACGATTGTTCTGAAATTAGAGAAAACGTTCTCTCAATGCCGCTATTTTCCTTTGCGAAAAACCCAAATCGTCATTTTCTCTTGAGGGAAACTCAACCCAAATCCCTGTTTTTCTTTCAGAAAACCTAATGCGCCGTTCTATTTTTATTTGTATAAGCGTCTTTCGATTAGTATTTAATATTTGTTGTAGGTTCGCTTTTAGGGTTGTGTACGAGTGTCAAGACATCTCGTGGCCGTCAAGCCCTCAACTCCAGGAGTTTACTCCCGGAGGCTGTACCTCACTAGAAGCTAAGCTTGTAGGTTTTATAGGATCACTCCCTGGAAGGAAAGCCGCAGAGCTGATCATGGTCCAGTAGGCTACAGGGCGTAGAAGCGGAAGAAAGGGAAAGACCAGGCGTAAGAGGTGCGAGAGTCCGGCCAATGCGCTCGTGTCGGGGCTCAAAAACACATCTCGAGTAATCCCCGCGAAGAGGAGTTGCTTTAAACTGACAACGACTTGTACATTAGTTTTGTTTTTCGTGCGAAAGAGACTTGTCATTATATTTTGGTGTTCCAATTTATTTCTTTATGTGTAATGCTAAACTTGTTGCTTGGCGTTGCTTTTTCTGTATTTGATCTTTTCCGATAAGGCTTTTCCTCACCTGCAACTAGAGCTTTTATGCCATAACTTGTAATTTGAATAAATGAACTATGAAAAATAAACTAAAATAAATTGTGTATTTATCTTTGCTTTCACCGTCCCTGTGAACGATCATTAATTTAGAATTCCAAAGAAACGAAATAATTTAACTTAATATTTTATGAAATTTATATAAATAGGCGCGCTTGCGTCAGAAGGAGCATCACTCTTTATCTAACCTTGCGTGAGACGCGGACAATGAACCAATTTAAATAAATGGTCAGAGTTCACTTTAATCTTTATTCGAATTTCGTTTACTGTGTTGCCTAGTAAATTATTTCTGTCCTATAACACTGGAGAAAGCTTCTATCACTGTTATACCTATAATCGTTTTATTTATGTATTAGAGTTCTAGAGAAATTCTAAAAGATTTCTTATGACGCTGCAGAAGCATACTGCTTGACAGCATAATTGAGTCTTGTAAGAATTTTCACAAGTAACGTCAAACGAAAGTTTAAGTTCGCAAGAAACTAGCTATCTTTTTCGACGAATTTGAAACAAATAAAGGTCGAGTGACTACGAATTAATGCCCCGATGCTGTTGAGGCTTGTATTTCGTACAAAGAGAATAGAAGTTCTTAGATATAAGACCTATCATAATTCAGAATTGATATAGTTTATTAAAAATAGAATAATTTTTAGTTATTATTTCATAAATACAAACTGCAGAGATCGATGCGAAACACTTGATACGGTGCTATCTAGGCTATTTCCTACATAGTGTTATTATTGTTTGTGATCATACGTCCTACTCGTACGATAGCAGATCTTCATCTAGTTGAAATAACAACGAGAAGAACGTTCTGTTGATAGTTTGCACTCATAGCAAAATTTATTATGATTATACCTTGATTAGCTCGATTTCATGATTTCAATATGTTATATTAATTATATGAAATCTGAAAATATACAATTCAAATTCTTTTTTATGATAAGCCAATAATTTCAACAAGAGCTCAAATTAAGAAATTAATTGTGCATATTTCAAATGTATAATAGTTGATATATCTCATAATATACAAGACTACACTGTACCTATGTCGATCGACAGCTCTCGTTGCGAGCATACCTGTTCACAAGTAGCTCCTCACTGTTGAGGTTCTTCAAGTAAACGCATACGGTTGAAATATCTGTTACTAGCTAAGTAGTAGTAAATCAATAGTGCATGATAATAGCGTAAATTGTGATTATATGCATTGTCGTGTTGCACCTACAAGAGAGGCCTAGGTGGCGAAATAACCTTTCCACCTGGAACTCATAGCCATAAAAATTTCCAGAATAAGATATCTCAAAGTACTCAACAAACAGAATTGGACGACAATGGAATCGAAAAAATAGTTACAGCAAATAAACCGTACTTTAAAGTTACAGTCCTAAACATAACAACTAAAAAAGCTAATGCAATAATCGTTTACACAGTTGAAGGACTCATTATCGATGATGATCTAGATAGACTTGAAAGATTCCTAGATCTGAATTATGTAAGATATATTTCTGAGATATCAGGCGGTAGAGTATGCATTTATCTAGCAGATAGTGAAACCATAAATAAACTTAAGAAAAGGCTCTATACATCAAAGAAAGTGCTCTTCTCATGATTAGGCTTCTCATTAGTAATAGCAAAAGAGTAATATCAACTGTGTACATTATTCGAAATAATATGATAGTGCAAGTGCTAAAATCCAAAGGCATCATAATGTTGTCAAGCATCACTAACAGTCGTGTCAGCAAATCAGGTAGATCACATATAAACCACATATAATGTCTTTCAGAAGACATTTTTACATTAAGGAAGAACATAAAAAATTATTACCAGAAACTATACAATTCACGCTAAACAATGATACCTATTTAACATACTTATCAACAGACTCAGCCTCATGTTTTATTTGCAGTGAAACTAAACATATAGCAAAGACACGTTCCTCCTTGGCCGTATCTCCTTCAACACAAGCATCAAAAAACCTAACTGACCCTACAGTAATAGTCATCTCTCACTAAAACAAACAGACATAAAAAATTGAAATTCATCAAAAAGAGGTCTTTGAACTTCTAACAGTACAGTGACTATCAACACGGTTATCGAAGTACCAATATGTCCTAAATAAACTATAGGAAAATAATAAAGTGAAAACAAATTCACCTGAAAAAAAACAGTAAAGAGCATAATGAGAAAATCATATAATGAGAAATACAGTAATTAAAAAGCTAGAGAAACGTAGAAAAAGCATAAGCGCTACTTCAATAGCAACTTCAAACCGCTATCAATCATTAAATGTAGAAAAAGAAAAAGAAGATAATGAAGAGGGAAAAGTACAGGCATTCAAATCTCCACCGATCTAATTTGAGAACATGGAAATCACTAGGGGGGGTCAATAAGTCTTTACAAAATCCAAGAGATAGCGCTCGTCATGATTAAATTATGATGTTTTTGGCAAGCAATACTACTAAATATTTTATAAAATAAATCAAATAATATAAATTAAAATGATAAAACATTTTCATTTAAAAGGCCTTACACCAAAAGAAATCACAGTTGGGTTGATCGCCGTTCATGGCAAGTCTGCCCCTGTGTTTAAAACTGTTTATAACTGGGTAAATGAATTTAAACGCGGCCGTACAACAATAAAAGATGAACCTCGTTCAGGACGCCCCGTAGAAGTGAGTACGCTCGATATGATAAAAGAAATTCACGATATGGTGTTGAATGATAGAAGATTAAAATTGCGAGAATTAGTTGAGGCCACAGGGGTATCAAAGGGTACAATCATTTCATTTGGCATGAAAAGTTAGGGATGAAAAAAATATCAGCAAGATGGGTGCCGCGTTTGCTCACTGTTGAAAACAAACGAACCCGCGTGGTCACCTCTGAGGCTCTTTTGGCACGCATACGTCGTAATCCGGAAGACTTTTGGCGTTGATTCGTAACTGTAGATGAAACACCACTACACTCCTGAAACCAAAGAACAGTCCAAACAATGGATTATCGCAGGAGAACCAACCCCAAAGAAGGCAAAAACAGTAAAGTCAGCTGGCAAGATTATGGCCACGGTTTTCTGGGATGCGTATGGAATTATCTACATCGACTACTTGGAAAAGGGCCATACGATCACTGGACAATATTATGCGTCATTATTAGGTTAGCTGAAAGAAAAAGTCAAAAAAAAACATCCTCACGTGAACAAAAAAAATTCCTCTTTCTTCAAGACAATGCTCGAATTCACACGTGTGCAGTTTCCATGGCAAAAATTAACGATTTAAAGTCGAATTAATTGACCATCCACCATATTCGCCTGATGACTTTTTCTTATTTCCTAACCTCAAAAAATGGCTTGCCGGACAACGATACACGTCGAATGAAGAAGTCATCGCCGAAACAAATGCCTATTTTGAGGGCTTTCAGAAATCATATTTTTCTGATGGCTTAAAAAAACTGGAAGGCCGTTTAATAAAATGTATCGACCTTCAAGGAGATTATGTTGTGTGACGGTAAACGTCAAATTAGCGCTGATAACCTAACTTAATTGCTGCCTGGGAGGGCAGCACCTACCGGGGGGACGAAATACGTAACGAAGGAATTCGGCACGCGAGCAGACGGAACGTGCGCGATTGAAACCGAACTAGTGAAGCACTGACTACCATTGAGTTCGCCCGCTTTCGTTTCGCTATCGACGATCTACGTGCCGTTAACGCCAACACATTAAAAAGAAGGACGCACAGATCAGTACCAGTTAGCTGTGACCGCTGTCGTCAAAGTGCCCTTCAGCAGCCCAGAGGAGAGACCTGAGCCAGCGAGGAAGCGCAGACCTCCAGGAGACCGGCAGAGTATGTGTGGTTTCGCCATCGAGGGCGAAACCGTGTGTGCGAGCATTCGCGACCGGCAAAGACAAACAAAAACAATTCCGCGCAGTGTGTGACTGTCGTTTTCTCCGTACGCCTGCAATAATAAGGTAAGCTGGCCAGCTTAATCTCGCGATCGCGGTTGCATGGTTAACAAATAAATTATCGTTTCCGAAGCGTGCATGTAATAGCGCTGTCAACAAAGCGCAGCGAGCGTCCCGACACTGTGCGTTGTCGATGAGCGAGTGTCGATGTAAACAAACGCGCGGGCCGACCTTATGTAGTATTCGAATAATAATAAAAGATTCAGTTCGTGTTACTAACAAGTGTTTTTCGACTCGCTTACTCCTTATAGCTTCCACTCATTTTATTATTGGTTAATTGGAATTACTGGTTGACTGACGCCTGTCTTCACATGCTCTCCGAACTGTATTTTGAGCATAGATAATTACTTTCGCCCTTTGGTTTAATTGCGCGAGTAAAATATAATTAAACGGTATTACCCCGTTACAGTTGAAAAATTAAAAAAAATTATATACGCAAAACTTTTTTTCCTTCTTTTTGTAAAGACTTATTGACCCCCCCTCGTATCAGACCGCTAGAAGATTTATTTAATAGCATAGCTAAAGATACTATTAAACTATTACAGAATAATAAGATCAGAATACAACTTAGTGATTCTAAAAAGTACTTGCCAATAGTAAGTGCACTGAAGAATAGAAAAACTCAATTTTACACTTATCAGTGCAAGTAAGATAAAGGATTCAAAATGGTATTGAGAAAACATCACCTTTCAGCGGATATAACGGATTAATTGAAGCAAGAACTGTAGGAAACTCAACACAAACCTATGAATATCAACAATATTCGTAGTCGAATGACAAAGGCTGCTACACCACTCTTGACAGTAGAGCTTGAAACTCGCAGTAAGAATAAAATCATTTTTGACATAAATAGGCTATTAAACTTCATGGTAGTATTTGGACCATTAAAAAAGAGGGGAAAAATTTCACAATACCTAAATCGTCAATAATTTGAGTATACTAAGAATTACTGCAGCAAGACTTCAGTGTATGTAAAATGTGCCGAACATCACATCACCAAAAATTGACCAATGAAGGGTAAAATAAAGTAATTTATACGAACTTCAAAGGAAATCATATTTTATCTATTTATTATACTGACCAAAAGATCCCAACAAGTTACCAGACCTTATAAATTTTGCAATAGTAAAGGGGATCAACTTTTCCTACTTTGAAGCAAGGTCCTGTCTGCTCTTATCATCGGATCACTCTACAATAATAATAACACTATATGCTAAAATAGTAAGGAAAGAATGTATATTGAAAACTACCGACGGGACTAAATATAAACAATACATTGAAGACAAAATTCACAGCCATATACGCATCTCTTAAATCTAATAGCGATATAGAAAAAAAGAGAGGAATTCAATCCATTGATTGAAGAAGCTCAAACTGATAAAAATAAGTGTATTATCGATATAATCCCACCTTCTAAACTATATCTACTAATTGGCGTCGTGAATCATACTCGTATATACAATCACATGTTTCTTAAATGTGAAAAAGAAAATTTTTAGTCACCTACAAAATATATTGTAATGTGCTTTACTTTCATGCTTTTTTACTTTCATGGTTCTACAGCTTTAGTTGGTAATGCATTTAAGTCACTACTAAATAAAGTTGATTTTCTCGATAAAATTTGCAGCTTTGAAGGTAAGAAGTACGTAAAATATTTCAGAGGTTTAAAAAAAGTTGTAGACTTTTGCTTTGCAGTAATACTTGATTCAAATTATAATATTTACAATGAAGAATTCAAAGAAAGTTACATGGATTTTCAAATTAGCATAACTTCTAAAGTTCATGCTATTTTTTTTATATTATAGTATGTAACGGGGGGATAAATCTACAAAATGAGAAATTTTTTTAAGAGCAAACTCCCACGATGCAGAGCAAACCGCCGCTCCGTTAACACGTATGTTAATACGTGTATTCGCCTTAACGTCAGCTGACTTAACTTAGTTGTCTTCGATCAAGCGGAGTTGAACTCACCTTAAGTCACGTGTCTTGTGATACTCGATGAGTTTTAAGTGTAAGCGACTTTACTCCTAATCCACTTAATCCCCTAGCTGTAATCGGATTAAAACCTAAGCCTTTTTCAATTGCTTAAACTACTAGGAAAATTATATGACGAAATCGGCGAATAAGTTTAACAGATTTTATTAATAAAAAATCTCTACAGTCTTTGTCGGGCCGAAAGACTAACGTACGCGAATAGGATTTTACAATGAATATTATTCGGTGAGAAAGAGAGAGAGAGAAGATTCGAATATTGGCGCGATCTAACGCTCGGCGCGAATACAAAAAATATTAACGCTAACACGGTTGGACAAAATACCAAATGTATTTTGTCACGCAATAATTAAGGGAGGTGCACCTACCCTGCGGTGCAATTACGGTGATCAGCCGTAATTGTTGAAGCAAATTAAAGGTGCTCCTCAGATCAGAATCAGCTGTGCTGCCTCGATCGCGAATCTGCTGTTTAATAGCTGTTGTTTGAGCTGCTGTTTCTGTGATGCTGCTACTGTCATTGCTTCCTCGCTCACCCTTTCACACGTATCCAAAATTCAGATAAACTTTTTATTGGCAAATCGGTAAAACACTGTGCTAAACTATTTTGGCGGTACTACACAAGTAACAGCTGAGGCTTAACTGCTAATTCAAAAGATCGCGCGCCGCCTCTCTCTCTCTCTCAATACTTAGAACTAACGCGCGAAAATGAGAATCGCGGACGGTTCGATTAATTGAATCAACTACCGTTGCAAGTGACAAAAATTTACGAAGGCTAGATTATTATAGCGAACAAACGATGAAATTGGATCATGCTGACTTCAAAGAAACGTGGATAAAGTACAAATTCACAATATACATTCTAGCTATGATCAACAAATATTAAAAGGCATATGTAAATATAATAGTAAACGTGTTTAAAAAACAATAGTATTGCAGAAGATAGTAGAAGAAATAAAAAGAAGATTGTATATATTGGTAAAAGAATATTAGTACGAACTCTATTTTTTGTTACAGTAGTAGATGTATGTGCATTTGTATATGTTTATAATTATTTATCAGCTCAATCACGTATTTTTTTTACCACTCTTGTTACTTTTTTACAAAAGTATACTTTTTGTTACTGTTTTTAGAATGTGAAGGTACATATTTAAATATTTATTGACCTAATTAGTGTTAAATAATGTGCATTCATATTTTTCCTTATTTTTATGGATATAAGGTTTTCTAGCGATTAAACGTAAACGGCTCAGTGGATTTTTATTATTTCATGATATTTCGACTCAGTATAGAAGAAATGCACACAACGTTTTTGGAGTAATTGAAAGTGGCACTTAAATGCTCAACCCAACCCAACCCTTCAACCTCACCGTGACGGTAATTTGGTCTAGCTATGATAGCTGCAGTGCCATATCGTCTTTCTCAGTTTTTAATTAACTGGAACATTGATACATTTTTCCTCATTATTCATAGTTTTATTATACACTACATTATTGAATAACTTGAAAAGTATTTTTCTCAAATTCATTTTTTGCTTGTTTACGGAACTCGATAGATAAATGTCTTGAGGTACCAATTTTGCTCAAACTTTAAAGCCCAATAGGTCTTTATCAAACGTAAATCATGCTTTGCCGTTTGTTCAATCGCTCAATAGAAGATAACATAATATTGTAAGAAGTAGTCATAAATTTCTTTTGTTTGCTGACTGGAGCAGACTTACGTTGTATATAAAACGGTAAACCTTTATGCTTGTCGTAAATTTTCTCTGGATACTCTAAATTTACTTTAAATAGATTTTAACATTATGTATACATTAAAGATTTGTTATCTTACTCTGGATTATAATCTTCCTTTATGTAGGGATTATTAATAAGTATATCGCTATTAGTCTGTATATTTTGTATATCGGTTGCAATACTGACTGATACCTCCAGGAATATCATGCTCAATGAACATTATTATATCGATTTCCATTAAAAGGTTCAATTTCACCTCTATGTATTCCAACATAGCGTCTTAACAAAATCCTGGCGTTATGTATGTAATAGTGTGCCGGATTTATATAGTTTACTAATCAACATGTAGTTTTGAAATTTTCAAAAAATGTTGTCAAGAAAACAACATCGATTTTCCGCATTACGTATATTCTTCATCGTTGATATTACAACCATAAAAGTCTTGTTTTTAAGGAAGATATCTTTTTGAGTTTCTGCAATGAAGGTACATGATCATAGGAGATTTATTTTCAGCAAAGCAATTCGTTGTAACGTATATTCATTGTGTTGTTGAAACTGTTTGTTTAATAATATGATGATTATTCAAGTACGGTGAGAGTTTATCGAGTAAAAAGTTTATAACTCGAAATGAATCAACAAGTCATAGATTTATGACAGTGCCTTCAATGTACCTGGTAACAGCGATATATTTTTCTTTGGTCTGAGGAATGAGGCATACTCGGTCAGACAATTCATTGGCAACCTCTTTGATAAATGCATGTGAATCGTATTCACTGAAACTATGAAAAAACTAGCATCAATCATAATTTATGATAGGCAATGTCACATGTGCTATGAGTACTCTAACGATATTTTCTTATAGAATGGATAAAAAGTTAAGGATCATTGGATCTTTAACTTTTATATCATTAAGCATAAATTAATTCATAAATTAATCATGAAAGAGACTCATAATACGAGTAGCTGCACTTTATAACAATTACCAACGTTTTATGGTTTGTGATGCTGATAGGCACGCTCATGATCAAGCATATGTTTTAGTAAATTCTCAAAAGCAGTATATACACGGTGAATAGCAATCAAAATATAGTACAGAACATTCATTCTTGAAATTGTTGAATTTTAAACATTTTTTTTTCACTAGGGAGTAGGATTTTCGACATATTTATGGTTTTACAATCAGGCTTTTAATTTTACTTCACTCCTCAAAATGTGCAGAGAGCGGATCCACATGTATGACTTGGTGTAAGATTTTTTATCCAAAATTTGTGCATTTTATGTAGGATATCAGAATGTGACATTCGTTCGTTTACATCAGCATTCAAATTAGTCTGATAATTTTTTAAATGTACTAAAGATCGATAAATGAGTATCTAATAGTATCTGGATGAACTTTTTTAGAATATGTGAAAAACCTTCAAATGTAACCTTAAAATTATAAACTGTAACGTACAGAATTTATATTATAAGGGCTAATTTAATTTAAACTCCCTAAATGCAAGACAGTCCGCTGTCTTAACACGATTCACTGGAAAGCAACTTAGTTGCTGCTGATTTGCACTGTTTTCTCGATTTTAACCGTGACGCATTTAACATCCAGTTTTTTTATTTTAGGCGATATTCTGGTTGGACGAACAGAATGTGCAAAGGTTTAATAAATATTCAAACACGTAGTATGGGCTGACAGACTTGATACGCATCATAGTAACGTTTTTTTAGGACATTTTTTTGAGGACTTTTTTAGAACATTTTAAGAACTTTTTGAGGACTTTTTGGAATACTATAAATTTTTACATAATATTAACAAAAATAATGATTGTTTATGTATAAAAAAGTTATTGCCATATTTTTAACAATTGAATTTTTTTCGATTATCTAACTTTCTGATTTTGAAAATTTTTACATCTTCGATTTTGTAAAATCTTTTACATAAGAATATGCATTCAAATTTACCGGTCCGTGGTTAAATCATCTGCAATTAGCAATAAAGTAAAGCGCGCCGTCGCACATGATACATTGTGTGCGTTGCTGCATGATATTATTATTAACTAATTTTCAATTTTAATCGAGCTGTAATTTGATAGATTGTGATGGGAGAGGACAAGGGAAAAACCAATTTATTATGATTTTTCACGGCTTCAACTGCCACTAGCGGCGCAGTCAGCCGATAATTGCAGCTTTAATTATCGATTATCGTTGGGCGCCAGCTACCGTCCTCGCGTTAGGAGGGCGCATAGCGCTGCAGATCAGCTGGTTCTGGTCGCTGTGGTTCGGGCGGTCTCGTTGTTTCTTCCGCACGCTAGCTTTGTTGGCTACCTATAGGATATAAAAAGGGAGTGCGAAGTCTTAATCAACGTGCGAAGAAAAAATCAAGGGGTGGCAACAGCTAGTTAATATGTCGGGTCAAGGGCTCTTCTCTCAGCAGCGGGTAATAAGAGCAGCGTCTCAAGGCGCCACGTTAACAATCCAGGGGTAGTAAGAAGGTTCGGATCAATCGTTCACACAAACTAAATGGCGTTAAAACGTCGACGCATTAGCTAGCTTCGCGTACCCGATCGCGATAGCTACGGGGGATATGGAAAATCCAAACGACAAGAATTCAAGCTGGGATTCATATTTATTGATAAATAAAGTTCGTTCTACCCGAGTCAGCCCAAGGTCGGTTGTATCTTAGGTCGAAGCGAAAACAGGGGGAAAGAGGGGGGAAATGCAATCTAACGCGCGCGCAAGGTATTCGACGATCGCGCGAAGGTCAGGCGGCACTTTCGTTGATGTGCGAGGATTTAAATGATCGCACAAAGAAATTCGGTGGCAATTTAACACGCGCCTGAGGAATTCCTCGGTTGCGCGATGGTCAGACGGCACTTTCGTTGATGCGCGAAAATTCAAATGATCGCACAAAGAAATTCGATGACAATCTAACGCACGCGTAAGGAATTCGTCGGTCGCGCGATGGTCAGACGACACTCCCGTTAATACGTGAAGGTCTAAAACGATTGCATAAGTAATACAGGTGGCAGTTTAACGCGCGTGAGGAATTCGTCAGCTGCGCGAAGTTCGGACGGCACTCCCGTTAATGCGCGAAGTCTAAAACGATCGCGTATATAAAAGAAAAGGTGAGAGAGGGAAGTACTCACTTTTTCTCTTTATCGCTGCTGCCGATTTTTGAATCTGTTGCTGCTACTGTATACTGTTGCTGCTGTTGTATGCTAATTCTGCTACTGCTGCTATATCTGCTGCTGCTGTTCTTTGTTTTGCTGCTGCTGCCTTTTGTTCACTCACTGTCTTATGCTCTGGGCTTCCGCGCGTCTCCAGAGCTCGGCGGCTACTACCGCGGCTTTTCGCGGCATCGCGTCGCTTCTCCTCAATTACTTCCCTTTACGGTCGCGGGATTTTATTTCATTGGTCAATTTTGTTGCTAGGTCGATTATCAGTGCCGTCTATTTTATTATTTCAGCCCACGCAATTTTACGACTGGTCGGTTGTTTGCGCCTAATTTTCGCATTTGTTGGTCAGATAGCGTCGGTTTTATCCTATTTGTTAACCCACCCCTATCCTATTACCGATTGGTTGGTCAAGTCATGCGCGTCGGTTAGTTTCGCGTTGTTATCGGTTGTCTCTTTCTCATACGCGCTCGTTAGTACTACCGATTTCCCCTCGTTCACGTCCGATCGCTCTCGTATCGGTTGTCTCACTCGCTCTCACGCACTCGGTTGCCCCTCTCTTGGTCTAGCCAGGTTTAACTCAAGCTTAATAGCAGTTGCCTATGATCAGCTAATCTCAGCTGCAATCTTTTCCGCCGTCTGGCTTCCTGGGGGAGTATCGGTCCGGGTTATGAGTGCGCGAGTGGTTGTACGCGGGCGTAAGGGTCGTGCGAGTTAGTTTAGTAGACCCTGAGAAGTATTTTTTCGCGAGGTCTCAGATGTGCGCGAGTGACCCGCATATCGGGAGAGGATTTCGCGCGAGCTTAATAATTAATTTCTGTCATGACGCATCATCACAAGATACAGTCCAAAGAAGAAACTTGAATGTGTATGCGCGTGTGTCTTCAAGACCAATTATACAAAATAATAAATCGATGTTCTGAATTTGGAACATCTTTAGTTAAAATGATTGCTTAACTTTTAAAATTTGATAAACTTACATTAATTTTGTCGAGCAATCAAGAAATCAAAGTGTCAGGCGTTTCAATTTCTGGGTTCGTTAAACTTTAAATTTTGCTGAGTTTGATCTATTGTTGCTTTGAAAAATTTGTGCTTTGCAAAAAGAAATTCATTTGGTACTTAATTTACGACTTTGAACTCGGTCGATTACTGCTGATCTTAATGACAAAGTTTACGTTTCAGAACGTAACAATACTATTCATTGAAAAACAACGTCGTTGGTGCTGATTTGTACTGCTTTCTGTATTTTAGCTGTGTTACATTGAATGTACAATTTTCTTATTTTAGAAGGTAATCAGTTTTCACGAACAAAATGGACAAAAGTTGAATGAATGTTTAAACACGTAATATGGTTCGAGAATCGGTGTTATGACGACGATCTTAAAGATTAAATAAGATTAGACTAGACAAGGTTTTATTTGTATAATATACAAAATTAACGCGTTAGTAAGTTTACATTGTCAAAGATCTAAAATCTAAATCACAGAAAATTTATCACAGCCATAAAATATCACATCTTGTTTTGTCTTACTAATTAATACGCTGTCGTCAAAAGTGATACTAGAATAGTAAAGTCGTAAACTTATCATAATTTAAACTTATCGATCGCGTTGACTGTTTAATAAATAAGTAAAATACTGTAGCGAAAGCATAAGAAGAACTTTTATTATTTACAATTTTCAATAAATACGCATAACTCACTTGAAGGTTAACATGTAATACATTTATTCTGTGGTCAAAAGTATTGAATAAAAACCCTTTCTGCTGAATCAGCTGGTTGATGGTTAGTCAAAAACAATTAAGAGCTGCCATAGTGCAGCTTTAAAAAGTTGCAAAGTTGGCAAGCTATTAATTATAGACGGTAAGAAGTTTCAGAATCGGAATCCTTGAACCCTGTAAGAATTTATTCCAGCACGCTCTATGCGTGCAAAAGGCACCTTTGCAATCTTTGATTGCAGTTGACCGGTCCCCTTAACCCCGTGCTACGCATGATCTTGTTGACGCGTTGTTGTCTCGTTTTCGCCCACTTTTTCGTTTTTGTCATTGGCGCTGACAGCATCCCAACTGAGCGATCGGATATATAAGTTGCAATTTATTCGTAGATAAAATAAAATATAGCACGTTATTTAAGGATTATTAAATAATAACTAATTATTTTTGAGAATTTATCTAAAATAGAACGTGCCAAATTCAAGACCACTCTTAAATTATTTCATTGTTCTGTTAATTTACAAGCAACGATACATTTTTTCTTAAATTCGAATTGATCGAAGTATAAAACAAATTTCAAGTCTATTGGCAATTTACAGAAAAAGTTCAAAAACAACACTCACTCAAACATTCTAGGAATGCTTTCGTTAAGAAAAAAGAGATCAAACAATAAGTAGCAACTTTATGTTGTTTATAATCAATATTCAGTTAAAGAAGCTTATTCGTATCGATTATGATTCGTGATGATTTGTGAAAATAAAGATTATTTTCTTATGATGTAGAAAACGAAGGAGTTCAGTGTCGTTAACAAAAACAAAATCTTGTTCGCGGTAAATAACATACAAGGACAAATATGGAAACCATTGGTATGAAGTTGATTTTATTACTTCTGACGGTATGTATTAACATAAAATCTACTCACACATAATACAAACTATAATAAAAATAAACATATAACTCAAGAATTATAACGGGGTTTCTGTTCAAGGCTAGTCGAGCAAAATCCGAAATATTAATTTTGATTAATTAAATTCGCGGATGAGGTTTGTAGTTGGCGATGATGCTCTCCAGAGCGACTTGTGCTCTTGCACAAGGGCTGTTTGGGTCTAGCTGCTCAGAATTGCTTCCTCTTTGGTTGTAGAAAATCGCCCCGCGGAGAGTATCGCGGGCTACCCGAAATCATGCGTACGATCACCAAAGAGAGATATGCGTGAGCACGGGCAAGTATGTAGTGGAAATTCGAGGAGAAAGAGGGAAACGTGAAATAAGTACGCGCCGTTTTGAGATGAAGACGGATGTTTATTCAGAAACATAGAGAATAGACGAAAGGTTAATGTCACCTCACGTTAAGAATCAAGTTATATATTGCAACACGAGCAACCGAATAGGAGATATCAAACGAGAGAGAGATTAAGTTTCAAAAAGGTACTTACAGTCGTTCGTAGTTCCTAGAATCAGTCTACCGCGATCGCTCTGTCTGTCGAAATACGACAAGTTGTTCGTTATACGAAAACGTTTTTTCTTTGTAAATCACCTTGCGAATATGGTGCACCCCGAAGTTGTCTCTCGAGCGCAATCGCCCAACTGCCGAGTTTTTGCCCTCGCTAGGTTCTGACCTCTCCGTTTTGTAATCAGACCTTTTTTTGTTTTTCTTCAGTACGTGTGCACACGTAACCGGCTGAAGACTACCTCTGTCTATCACGCCTATGCTCTCTCTCCCTTCACAATCACTTTTTCTCCGTAAGATCTGTGTTACGAGATAAGCGTCAATAATTAATCGATCGAAGAGCCCGGCGCTGAAACATTTTATAAATTTTCAACACATAATTAATTATAAATGATTATTTATTGCTGACTTCAGGGAGAGAAAGACATAATGAGCTATGCGATTCCTTATTCAAGGCCTTGCCATAGTCTGCGTAAAGAGCATTTCGTGGCGAGGGTCCTCCACCTAACAATCTAATTGCCGCATCTAGGTTCTGAGTTTCTCCACCTCCCGGAGCTTAGCCTCCACGGCTTCCGTGATCACTCGCTTCTCCTCCTCGATGATGCGACGCGCCAGCCACTTGGATTGCGCTTTATCGAGGTGCGCTTTCAGGTCCAGTTTTCGCTGGATCTTGTTAGTGTAGTTGCCTGCTAGGCGCCTCGCTTCCGGCCCATTGACTTCAATAAAGTTCAAGACCTCGATGAAGATCGCGGTCTTCTAAGACAGTTCGGGCGTCCTTAGCTCATTGGAGGAAATCCGTCTAAGTTTCCTTCAGCTCTTGGGGTTCATAAACCGCACATTGGGCGACTTCGTCATCGGCCGGATCATTGGGTGGGGGGGGGGCGTCGTTGAAGCGTTGACCCCAGAGATTCCTGCAGCCTCATCTTCGGGGGCTGTAACGGATTCCTGGCTCTCCTCCTCTAGTCTTTCCGCTTCCCGGAGAGGAATTTCTCCACAGAAAAAAGGTAAGGAAGATTAAGCGGTTCTTCCAATTTCGCTTTATCATTAGGCCCAAGAAAAAAGGAAATCAAGCAATGAGAAGAATTAGTTCGTTAGTTTAGCAGCAGTAAGGTAGAACAAATAATCAAAAGGCTGAAAATTAGAGAAGATAAAAAATTTTAAGCGAAGCAAGCAAAAGAAAGTAAAAGCATCGTTAAATCGTTCAATTTTGATTAGTGCGGAGCCGCCTTAGGGAGGAGAATAAGAAACTTTTCTTTTCTTTCGGTCGACCGCGCTTTCTTCGCGGCTCAGGGATTGCTTCGCTATTTCTCGGTTTCATCTCACATTGTCCGTCACCTACGGGGACCGGAGAGAACAGATTGTTAAGATCTAAATTGTCCTCGAGCATCCCACGTAGTACGGTTTTCTTGAATGAAACATTGATCATGGTTTTTATGGTGCGATTCACTCTCTCTGTCGGGTTGCTCTTTGGCGAGTACGATGTGCACGTACTGTGAATGATGCCGAACTAGTCTAAGAACTCGTCTACTAATTTGTTCTTGAACGGAGTACCATTGTCCGAAAGAAATTTGTCGGGTTTACCAAATCGTAAGAAAATCCGCTCTTTCAACGTGCGGTAAATCACTTTTTTATTAGCTTTGCGTAGCGAGACGCATTCTATCCAACGAGTAAAGAAATCGATAAAGATTAGAAGGTACTCGTGGCCTCGGGCTGACCTTGGAAAGAGTCCTATACTGTTGCCCGCCATGGCCGAGTGACTACATGCTGGTCTGGTTGGAGCAACTTGTTCTACCTTCGTCTGTTGGCAAACGAAGCAGTTGTGAACAGATTGCGCTACGTCTCTATGCATGCCAGACTAATAATATTTTAGCGAAACTCGCCTCTGCGTTTTGTAGCATCCTAAGTGCCTGGCGGTAAGATCATCATGACATTCCACTAACTTGGGCTCTATGTTTTCTCGGGAGCATTAGCTTCCACGCATCTTCGTCTGCATTCATCAGCACCACGATAAGATCAGGCTTGTAGATGTATAAGCTTGTCTCCTTGGTATTTCCAATAAGGGTGTTCTGTAGGTTTCTACAGAACTTTTCTGCCCATTTCAAGTACCAGGAGTCTTTGATTTGAAGAGACACTCAAAGCGAAGCTAGAGCGGCTGCGGTTTCTTTATTTTCTTCGTACATTCATGACAAGGCATCGGGAACTATGTTGTGTTTACCACTTCCATGCACAATATCGAAGTTGTAAGACTGTAGAATAAGCGACCATCGCCCCAACTTGTCATTTGAATGTTTTAAATTCCGCAACCATTTCAAGCTGTATCAACGTAAAATGATATCCTTCTAAGGTCGGAATTTTTCGATCACTCATATTACAGCGAGGCACTCTTTCAGTTATCAAAAATCTCCTCTCGGTAACTCTGAGTGCTCTACTGGCGTAACAAAGTACTCTGTTCTCTTCTTCTACATGCTACAAGAGGACGCTCTCTAATCCTGAATCGCTAGCGTCACATTCAATTATGAATAGAATTGTGAAATCTGGCCGAGCCAAGATAGGGGCGATGGCGATCAATCGTTTAATGCGCTCGAAATCATCTTGCTGTACTTTAGTCCACGCATACTTAGTGTCTTTTTTTCGTTAACGTGATAAGCGGATACGCTGTGCTCATAAAATCGGGTATGAACTTTCAATACCGCGACGGCATGCCTAGAAACCTACGTAATCGTTTGAGGTTCTGAACTGGTGGATAGTCTATAATTGGGCGAGCCCTTTCAGGATCAGGACGAGTTCCATCCTTGTTGGCTAGGATACCTAAGTAGCGTACTTCAGACATACAGATGCGGTATTTTTTTCGATTAATGGTTAAGCCAACCTCTTTGATCCTATGGAGGATACATGAAGGCCATTTAAGATCATCTGCATAAGTCTCTGTGGCTATGATTAAATCATCGATGTAGGCGAAAACTAAGGCTCCATCTCGAGCGGTATTAGTATATCAGCTAACATCTAGAAGGTTACAGGTCCTCCAGATACTCCATGGGGCATTCGCATAAATTCCAATAACCCTAAGCCACTGACAGTAAAGGCGGTGTTTAGCATCGATCGCTCCGTGAGAGAGATCTAATGGAAGATCCCGAGTAGTCCAGAGCGCTAATGTACTTAGCGTGTTGCAATTTTCGCAAGATCACATCCATAAAAGGAAGCGGATAAGTGCCTCCTTTGGACACCGCATTGACCGTCCGTTAATTCACGCAAAAACGATAC
This sequence comes from Phymastichus coffea, assembly GCF_024137745.1. Taxonomy (NCBI): domain Eukaryota; kingdom Metazoa; phylum Arthropoda; class Insecta; order Hymenoptera; family Eulophidae; genus Phymastichus; species Phymastichus coffea. Next base: position 5,714,613 of record NW_026706819.1, on the reverse strand, counting down.
GAATCGTTTGTTTTCTTAACCATAACGACTGGGCTCGACTATTGGCTTTTCGAGCGTCGAATTATCTTCGCTTCTAGCAGCTTGTATACTTGCGCATGCATTTCAATCTCGATAACATGCCATAATTGTTTGATTGGCCGGGCATCTCCAACGTCGATGTCCTGGGAAATCCACGACGTGCATCCAATATGGTTGTCCTTCAAGTCGAGCAGGACTTCTTCAATAAGTCGGTCGAATCCTTTACATTGCTATGGAGTAAATCTCTTCAATACCTAATGAGGACTGAGCGAGCGGATTATCAATGTTCAATGACGAGAGGGTAAGTGGCACACGTTGGTCACACCTATTGACCCGTAAGGTATTCGTCTCTGGATCAAGGCAAGTGGAGAATGTACGAATTAAGTCTCCACCTAGAGTACATTCAGACTCAGCTTCGCTTAATGTGAGGGCTTCTATCACATAAGAAGCACCTCAGACCGAAAATGGTTATAGTACACTGCCGATAATGGTCCGTCGATAGCACGGGCTCCTGGGCCATCATAGTAACTGGACAGTTCAGGGCTGCAGCTATTTGAAGGCCAATTGGACTTAAGACAGTCCGAGAAACACCGATATCGTGACCTACATGTACAGTTAGCCACCATCGATGATATTGTAGTATATTCGATACGTTCCAATTTGTTGGTTACTAAGTGATTGTTTGGTTGCTAAGTAATCTGTATTATTATTAGTTAGTTAGTTGTGTTCATGAGCTGATATTATATACACACGCTATTTTCAACGATTCTAATACAAGTTTTAGTTTCTTTTACATATCGTTGTATTTTATTTCATTAATTAGTAGTGGTTATAACATTTTGGGGGCCCCTCCGGGATCCGACATTTGTTTTTTCTATTAAATTTGAATCTCAACTATGTCTACACACCGGACACCACCGAGGACAAGAGCGCAGGCAGCGGCAAGCGCTAATACAATTACGACGAATATTGCTGATGCCGCTTCGGTTGCTGCTGCCTCTGATATCGCCACTAATACACAAGGACATTTCGAACAACAATCGGATGTCACAGACATAACCCAACATACAGGTACTAATTTATTTTTTCCGAATTTAAGTGGCCCTTCAGATACTCCTGCACTGCACCCTGTACTTCCTGCTGTTGCATCGACCGCTAATTCGGCTCTGCAAGAGGCATTGCTGTCGTTGAGCGAGTCGCGAGCAATGTCCGATGATCTTCTTCAAGAAGTGACAACATTGCGCGCTCAGCTGGATGCTGAAAAAGTTCAACGCTGTGAACTTGAAAAGGCGCTACAGCTACAGGCCAGCCAAGAGCAGAGTCTCGTAACAGAGCTGCGCGCACGTAATACAGACTTCTCTGAGCTTCGTCGAGAGTTCAACCGATTTTGTCAGGAAGTCAACCAGCTAAGTCGCTATCCTTCTAACCTCACAAACACACGTATTTTGTCACATGCTCAACCCAACCTCGCGCAAGCATATCCAGCAACGAATACACCGATTCCACTCACAGATCTAGGGATAGGTTACACTCTAAAAGTCGATACATACGATGGTTCAGCACCACTTTGCGAATTTTTGTGTCAGTTTGAGCTTATTTCAAAAGCTAATCGTTGGACAGATGATAAAAAGATGGTAGTTTTAGGTTCGTGCTTACGTGGTGATGCTCGATCTATTCTTAGAAGTTATCCGACATCTGAAACAATAACTTTTCATTCACTGATAAAGAAATTAGAAGAAAGATTCGGGGACAAACATTTAGAATCTATTAGTTATTCACTCTTTCACACCAGGTGTCAAAAACTAGGAGAAGATTTTCCGACTTTGGCTGCTGATATTGAAAGATTAGCTACTTTAGCTTATTCGGAATGTTCTAGTGAAGTTCAGGATAAAATAGCTTGTTCTCAATTCATCACTGGTATTTTTAATAAAGGGATTAAAGAAATACTTCAGTTAGAAAAAATTACGTCATTAAAGATTGCCTTATCTCGAGCACAAGAAATTAAAACTATCAGGGAACAGAATAGGACTTCATATTCACAAAAGAATGAGATTAAAACATCTCAAACTTCACCGCAAAATATATCAGGCAAACAAACTGACTTCAAAGCTCCGAATGGAAAAGCTAAGGATTTCAACGTTAAGGATTGGCTTAAAAACGTTGAATGTTTTGCTTGTAAACAAAAAGGCCACATTCGTACACACTGCCCGAACTCTCAACAGGAAAACTGAATATTGTTAGACTTTCGGGAGCGAGTTTAACTACTGATGTAAGAGCTCCTCAATTTACTCCTTTTCCTCGGGTATGTAGAGTTCTTAGAAATTTTAAAACTTTTGAATTCGAAGGCACGGTAGATAATAAGACTTGCATACTCAAAATTGATTCAGGTTCAGATGTTTCTATTTTGAATTCAAAATTTGTTGACAAAAATTGCCTTTGCATTCCTCTCATTCAGGATTCTTTGAAATACCCTACAGGTGAAAGTGTTCCTATTAAATTTAAGACTATTGTTCAGATTTGTTTAGGTAAATATTCTGTTCGTATGATAGTTTTTGTTGCCGATATAATCGATGATTGTATACTTGGCTGCGATTTTTTGAATAACTCCGGAATTGCAGATTCTATTAATGACATTTTTTCTGATGTTCCAAACTCTGTTAGGACTAACGTTAACCAAAAAATTTGTTCTAGAATTATACAATTAAGTACTGAATTTCCTGCTCAACTACAAGATTTACTTGAGAAAAATTCAACTCTTTTGAATTTTTCTCAAAAGAATAAATTTTCACAACTTCTTACTGATTTTCAAGATATTTTTGAAGATAACGATGTAACAGGTAAATGTAACCTTATTGAGCATACAATTCAATTAACAGATTCAGTTCCTATTAAACAATCGGTTTGTCCTATACCATTTCATCTGAAAGCTGAAGTCAATAAAATGATTTCAGACATGCGAGACCAAGGTGTTATTGAAGAATCTTCCAGTTCTTGGTGTTCTCCGATAGTGTTAAAAAAGAAAAAAGATGGTGCGTGGAGATTTTGCGTTGATTTTCGTAAATTAAATTCAAAAACAGTTAAAGATTCTTATCCTTTACCTAGAATAGATCACACTCTAGACAAACTGGCTGGAAATTCTTGGTTTTCCACTTTAGACTTAAAAAGCGGTTATTGGCAGGTAAAAATCCGTGAAGAAGATAGAGAAAAAACTGCTTTTTCAATTGGTAACGGTTTATGGCAATTTATTGTTATGGCTTTCGGGTTGTGCAATGCTCCCGCTACTTTCGAGCGACTAATGGAGAAAATTCTTCGAGATATTCTTGATGATATTTGCTTAATCTATCTAGATGATGTCATGGTTATGGCTAAATCATTTGATGACATGATAGACAACCTTAGGACTGTTTTTTCAAGGATTCGGCAAGCAAATTTGAGATTAAATAAAAAGAAATGTAATTTTTTTCAACGTGAAGTAGAATATCTTGGTCATATAGTGTCCGAATTCGGCAAGAAAACAGATCCTAAGAAAATTGAAACGATAACTCGATGGCCGATTCCAGTAAATAAAGATCAAATTAAAAGTTTTACTGGATTGTGTTCTTATTATAGGCGTTTCATTAAAGGTTTCTCTTCTATAGCTAAACCTTTGTACAATTTGGCAGATCGAAAAGATATTTTTGTTTGGACGGATGAATGTCAAACTGCATTTTTAAATCTGAAAAAGGCTCTGTCTTCGCCACCTATCTTAGCTTTTCCTCGGTTAAATTCACCTTTTCTGTTGGATACTGATACTTCTAATCATGGTTTAGGTTCTGTCCTTTCTCAAAATCAGGATAATAGAGAAGTCGTTATAGGTTATTATAGTCGCGTCTTGTCTAAGGCAGAAAGAAATTATTGTGTAACTCGTCGCGAATTACTAGAAGTTATAGATTCTGTAAAAAACTTTCATCATTATTTATGCGGTCGACCTTTCTTCATCAGAACTGATCATTCTGCTTTAACATGGCTACTTTCGTTTAAGGACTTAGATGGTTAATTAGCAAGATGGATAGGAAAACTTGATCAATATGACTTTCAAGTTTTACATCGTAAAGGTATTTCGCATGGTAATGCAGATGGACTCTCGAGAAGACCCTGTAACAGTTCATCTTGTACTTATTGTTCGAAATTAGAATTTAAATTCTTAAATAACAGTTGTACTGTAGGTCGTATTTGTTTTGAAGAGTCTTCATTAACTGATTGGCGAAAACGTCAACATCAGGACAATGTCATTAAGACCATTTTAAATTGTAAAAAGAATAACATCAAACTTTTATGGCAAGATGTTTCTTCGAAGGATGAATCTATAAAATTATACTTGTCTCAATGGGATTCGTTGTTAATTGTAAATGATATCTTATATAAAGAATGGATTAGCCCAAATTTGAAGTTCAAAATTCTTCAATTGATTGTACCGAAAGACTTTACCAATATCGTTTTGAAAGAAGCTCACGATTCTCCGTCAGGAGGTCATTTTGGTGTAAATAAAACCTTAGATAAGATTCGTAAAAGATTTTATTGGGTTTCTTATAAAAGAGATGTTGAAAATTGGTGTAATTCTTGTTCCACTTGTGTTGCTAGAAAAGGTCCATCTGATAAAGGTCATAATCAGATGAAGATTTATAATGTAGGATTACCATTTGAAAGACTTCAAATGGATATTTTAGGCCGTTTTCCAATTTCTTCTTTAGGAAATATGTATCTATTAGTTATAACTGATTGTTTTACGAAATGGGTAGAAGCTTTTCCTCTTCCTAATATGCGAACAAAAACTATTGCTGAAGTGCTTGTTCGAGAAATTGTATGTCGATATGGAGTTCCTTTAGAAATCCATACTGATCAAGGCACTAATTTTGATGCTATTTTAATAAAAGAGTTATCTGATCTGTTAAGTATTAAGAAAACACGAACAACACCCCTACACCCGCAATCAAATGGACAAGTAGAAAGACAGAACAAAACAATTTTAGACTATTTATCTAAATACATCGCAAACAATCAAAAAGATTGGGATCGGTGGGTCGCCTTATATCTTTTGGCTTACAGATCCTCGACTCATGCTACCACCGGCGTTACACCAGCTGAAATGTACACTGGTGCCGATCTACGACTTCCGTTGGATTTATTACGAGGATCACCTCCCAACCGAGAAGAATTGTTAACTACTGATTACGTACAACAGTTAAAATCAACACTTAACACTATACACAATTCGGCACGACAAAACATCGCTATTGCTTCTCAAAGAACAAAGAAAACTTATGATAAGACAGCTAGACATGTTCATTTTCCAGTAAACCAAAAAGTATGGTTCTTTAACCCTCGCAAAGTCAAAGGAAAAACACCAAAACTTCAGAGTACTTGGGTAGGACCTTACAGAATCGTCAAAAAGATTAACGACGTGGTTTTCTGCATCCAGCAATCACCAAAACACAAAAAGAAGATTGTACATATTGATAGGTTAGCTACATACCACGATAGGTAACACACTTACCTTTCTCACGGTTATTTTGAGCTGTGGTTTTTTTTCCGTGAGATATAAGACGAATGTCAAGGTAATATACAAGACTCAAGGTTTAAGATTGAAGATTCAAGGTTTAAGATTGAAGATTCAAGGTTTAAGATTGAAGCTTTTCAAGACACGGGCTTCTGTTCTTTAACGGAAGAATAAACTCGCTTGACAAAGTTGACATCTTGGTTCAAGGTTTACGATTCAAGGTTCAAGGTTCAAGAGTCAAGATTTCTGAGTATTTTGTTTTATTTAGATTGTCGGAGCGACAATTTGAATGAAGGAGGAGCAATGTAGTATATTCGATACGTTCCAATTTGTTGGTTACTAAGTGATTGTTTGGTTGCTAAGTAATCTGTATTATTATTAGTTAGTTAGTTGTGTTCATGAGCTGATATTATATACACACGCTATTTTCAACGATTCTAATACAAGTTTTAGTTTATTTTACATATCGTTGTATTTTATTTCATTAATTAGTAGTGGTTATAACAATATACTTCAACCAGAGCGCACGTCGCAGTACTTTGGTCTGGCTGCAGCGAAATCACTTGATCATTCCGCTCCAGCGTGCGGATAATTCTTGCTGATCGCTGGGCCTGAAGATCTCCTGAGTCGTCGTTAGCTAACAAGGCCCTCGAAATTAGGGGAGCGATAGGGATCCTATTTACTCGCTTCTGACGGCATTTTTTGGTGGTTCATTTCTCGAATATTCCGGGTAGATAGCTTTAGTGTAACCGAGTCAACTATATTCCCAGCAGAGTAACTTATCTGCATTCAGGCCAAGAGTTTTATTCTTATTACGATCCAAGCGAGGCGTTATAACTTTCGCCCGATTTTCAGATCGTTGTTCGCCTCCTTGCCCACCTCTAGTGCTCCATCGCCCTCTACTTGTACTTTCTCAACCAAGATTATCCTACCCAATTCCTTGAGTATTCGGTGGCGCAGCAGTCTTCGTTGAAGTTAGCGTGGTATCAATACTAGCAATAGGCAAGCTCCTAGGCGGAGTAGCTGTAAGCTTCTGATACCTATTCGAAAAATAGTTATGGAGGGATTTCTCTCCGAGAGAGCAGTGGTTTCCGAAACTGGAGTAATATTCGCCTTTGATTTCGCAATTACCTTAGCCTTAGGCTGTACGCGGCTTTTGACAGTAAACTCTGCTCAGGAGATGGCGGATGCTTTCAGTGTTCATCTGACTCGGCGATTTTCACCTGTTGGGCTCAGTTAAGAAGCTGAAGTAACGATGAGATGTTGTAATACTGTATCTTTAGCTCTTTCTTGAGCTTAGGGATCTTTCTTCCGTCACGTAATCGTTTTAGAACTTTACGATAAATTTCTTTATTGGTTGTTTAACCTCTAGGAATATATTCGTGGTGCACAACACCTTCATAATCAAAAAAGACAATCAGTATTGATTGTCCGACTTTGACGTGCTTTTTTCGGTTACGACGATCCAAAATGCGTCCACTGTGAAGACTGTTGTTTGGTTTCGGGATCATAACTATAAATCCATGATTCATTACCAAAATGATCTTTTGAAGTATATTTACATCATTGAAAATCATTTGGAAGTTGTCCTGATTGAATTTAAAGTAAAGGTTTCCCTGCTCTTTCACAAGCAATTTTGGAATGAAATTTGCACATACTCGAGTCTTTCTCAGTTTTTTGGCTATAATTTCCAAAAAAGTGATTTCGAAAATTCTAAGATCAATTTACATTTCCCACACAGTCACCCGGCGATCTTCTTCAATTGCGAGTCGCACAAGATCTATATTTTTTGGTTGTTATGCTTGAAAGACGTTCGGAGCGTGAACCACTGTCAACAGATTGGCAGCCATCTTTATACTATATATACCACTTATATATTTTCTTGCCCATACAGTCATCTACAAAAGCTTTTTGCATTATTGTAACCGATTTCGCATAAGTCTTGAAATTTAAAGCAAAACTTGATGTAAATTCGCTGTTCAACCTTTTCGATCATTTTTAGCAATAAACAAATGCGACGATCGATAAAAAAACTCCGTAAAAAAACCACGCTGTGTACGATTGAAGATGGCTTGACATAAACTGCGACATCGAGGGAGTTCCTGAAGAGTTGTAGTTGATCGTGATACTCTACAGGATATCAAATGTATTCCGGATATTTTTGAATGGTTAGTGGACATCTGTTTTTTATGCACTACACTTATTTCATTGTAACCTTTTGATTTTTATGAGTAATTCGCCAGTGCTATTCTATGTTTTTTTTAACAACATTTTCGTTTTGTACTGATTTCACCCTCTATCCGTACTTTTCCTCATGAGATTTTCTTATTCTTTGACTTTTCCGATTTCATTCGCACACTCGTTTTCTTTTCTATATACATTTTCAGCTGCCAGTGGATATCTATACACTTATGCAGTTTGTCTCTTGACTTTTAACATTTTTCTCCCGCGCTTTTTATCTTGCACTTATCTCACTTTTTCACTGATATCCTTGACCTATTTGGTTTTATGAATTTTCTTCTCACACTTATTCACTTACACGAGTTTATTGACAAACGTATGTCTTTTACCGCCGACATCACGTGTCATATCGAAGAAAAGTGGTGCCATTAAAGTTTTAAAGTAATGTATTACAACAAATGTCGATTCATTACAATGCACCCTTTAAAAAAATAGTCATGGGCACTTTTTAGCTGCCCAGGTATCACTTAATTAACATTTATGAGATTTAATCTTGTTTTTTCATCTATCCATTCTGACTAGATATCATGGGTTTGTTAAATTTTAAATATCCCTGTATGCAATGGAAAAAAAAATATATAGTCTGTTGACTGAAGTTAATTGCACGATAAGAAATTCAAAGTAGAACTCTGGAAACAAAAAGAAAAACTGAACAAATTGTAAGACTGTGCAAAATAGACATAATCTCTTTTTTATTTAATAAAAAAGATATTTTTTAATTCATAATTTTTTTGTAATATTTATAAATTTAAAGATGTTAAGCAAATAATATCACGAAATCATCCATTTACACCATCCCAATTAGTAGATTTTGTGTCACCTTCTCGACCATCGTTATAAACTAACACGATATCGGAAAAAAGGTAAAATTTTGTTGTATTTTTTGAACGCGTGAATTTGGGTATGCTTATGCGTGCGCATGTATGTGCGCATATGCGTGTTTGAGTTCGCGCACGTGTGTGTGTTTTAGCAAATTATATTGTTTTTAATTTATTCATTAATTGTTAATTTTTTTATTTCGTTACAGATAAAAGTATATAGATTTCGTTTCACCCTTTCCACCTCGGACATAAATGATACAAGCAGATAATTCAACAATACCTCTGCAGAAAAAAACTGCTAGGTGATATTTAAATAATCAAGAAACGATTCTTCTCACTCTCACCAATATTTGTACTGCAGTATTACATGGAGTCTCACGAACGAACTCTATGCTTCGTTAACGGCGACAATATAAACAGCTCTTTTAAAAGAGCTCGTTTAGATCTTGTGACGAGTTGATAACGGAAATCATTTTGACGTCTATATTATGGTGATTGTGTCAGGAAGAACGCTATAGGCATAGTAATCTAAAATCATTTAAAATTATTATTTTATAAAAAAATTGTATTTTAATAGTATTTTTTTACTTTAAACTAAGTTTCCTAATAATAATAATAGATATATAAATTAATCATAAATATTTATATTATTTTTTTTCAAGTTATTTTGTATAAATAAACACTTATTCTGCTATCATCTTTATTGAAAATGAAACATTTCTCTTTCATCTAAATTAAAGGATATCGGAGAGCTCAAGCACGGGGCAGAGCGGAGGAGAGGATCATAGCACAGGAGATGAGCGTATAAGGCAACACATGTAGTCTTCTATACCAGACACGGTCCGGTAATAACGTGGGAGGACTTGGTAGAATGGTTAACTATATTAAACCGCCAAGTACATAACGAATTATGAAATATTAATTATTTAAAAATATTACTCATTCAATTATTGTTTCTTTAAATTTTATTTAGTTCAAATATATTTATATTTATTTATTTATATTTATTTATATTTATTTAAATATTATAAAAAATAAAATATAATTTATAATATTTCAAATAATTATTTTTAAATAAATTGTTTGAGCAAAACGTCGGAGGCGAGCTTTACGACGGTACATGTCGTTTTGAATATCAGACCTGGCCTGGTATCCCCATCGTCCAGTATCTTTCTATCCTACTTACAAACGTGTAGAATGCGGGAATTTAAGTGTAACTTAAGATTTCTTTGGTTTTTCATATTTCAGGTAGACTATAAACATTCCGAAAAAAAAACATTTTACTTTCCTATAGTCTGAGTAATTTAAATAAAGGCCTTACTTCCTTATACGAGGATGGGTCAATAAATCCTTAGAAAATCTAAGAAATGGCGCGAAAAGCGTCACAACTTATGTTGCATCAAGTGTCACTTCTATGTAAAATGCTGCCAAAGACTCATCAAATGGCTCCGTTTTTATCATCGATCAAAGTAAACAACTATTGCTTATTATTAAAAATGGAAAAAAGTAACTTCTGTGCGGTGATAAAACCGTTCTATTTAAAAGGGCTTACATCGGAAGAAATTAAAGCTAAGATAAATACAGTTCATGGTATATCTGCCCTTGTATTTGCTACTGTTTACAATTATATAATAAAATTAAACGTGGCCGTACATCGATTGTAGATAAGCATCGTTCAAATCGTCCTGTAGACGTGAGTACCCCGGAAATGATAGATAAAATTCACGATTGGAATTAAGTGACCGAAGAATAATATTGCACGAAATATTTGACGCCATAGAGGTTTTAAAAAGTACAGTCATTTTGATTTTGCATGAAAAATTGGACATATGAAATATTTCGATAAGTTGGGCGCCGCTTTTGCTTTAAGCCGAGAACAGACGAAATCATGTAGTGGCCGCTGAGTTCTGTAATCCGGATAACTTTCTGCATCGATTTATACTTGTAGACGAAACATGGATACGCTACTACACTCTGGAGATGAAAAACAGTTAAAAAGTAGATTATGAAAGGTTAACTAGCTCCAAAGAAAGCGAAATCGTCTGGCAAGGTTATGGTCACTGGCTTTTGAGATGGATGTAGAATTGCATTTATTGATTATTAAGAAAAATCGAAGGACGCCTGATAAAATGTATCGAGCTTAAAGGATATTATGTTAAAAAATAAAAAAATCTACCCAAAAAATTGTTTTTCTATCTTTTTCTAAGGATTTACACTACCTACCCACATAATTTCAAATGGATACGAAGCAAATTTTTATTTTCTTGCATTCATCTTTTTTTCTCTACGTTGGGCACAAAAACAATTTAATACTTTTTTGTTTGTCATTAAAATATTTACAAAAGCAGATATTGCACGTCAAAGCATTAATTACGTCGATTATTATGGATAATAAACCGTCACTCCTATTAATGTTAAATAAGTAATATGCAAATGTTCTTTTTTTCGTAACGTCTTCCAAAGACTATCTATTCATTTACCTACACTGATGCAAAATGTATTCGAAATTCGAGATCATTAACTTGACTAGTTGATAACTGACAAGTTTATAAACAAATAAAATAAATGTAAGTTTAGAAAATTATTCGCTCTACACAAAGCGATGTTGGACTTTTTTACTAATAGATATTGTGATATTTTTTAATATTTTAATAATTAAAAAATGTATTTTTAGCTGGTAAAATCAATTATATTACGTATATGATTATTTTTATATATCATTACATATTCAGAATCGCCTCGAATAATTTAAAAAAAAAGACGTCGAGATTGATTAAAAAACATAGTTTATAATTATATATCATCAAAACGAACTGCTTATTGTTAATCAAGTTAAGTGAGTGTCAAATAAGAATATATAATTATCTGTATCCTCGATTTTTTTATTATCTTTCTGAAATAAAGTTCGGTCAGACTCTTCCTGAAAGAAATTTGATTATAATCGATTTTCATTCCAGTACAGAATTGCTCGGAATTGTAGGTAGTTCGGGTTAGTTTAGTTATTCTGTATAAGTCTTCTTGAAAATAAATTTCTTGTCAGATTTGCCCGTTATAAGCTTAGACTCGATCATATTATAAGTTTTTTTATGTCAGATATATTTTTAATCTGAGATATACTATTCCTGAAAATAAAATGGTCAAATTTGCTAGTGGTTGATTAACTTGAAATAATGTCGGGTTATCTCAGGATCTCAATTTCCAAATTCAATATCAAATCAATCAATTGTTTAACATATACATGCTAAACGAATGACAATTTGCTAAATGATCAGACTATTTTTCTTTACAATCTTAATTTTCCCAAATTTGCGCGAGCCCTACGTTAGACGCCAGTTGTGCAGGCGAGATTTTTGGGGTTGGAGGCGCGAAAGTCGTCGGCACTTTGCCGTTAGCAACATCGCGTCCAATTCTTTTCCGGTAAAGACAGTAGCAATGCGCTAAGTTTTCTATCGGGCTTGAGCGATTGCCAGCGCTATTATGGCATCCTGATGAAGAGATACTGATAGCAATAGGCACCTCGTTCCGTGATAAGGCGCGCCTGTGGTATGAAGTTAATCGCGATATGTGGAATACGCTGCAAAATTTCAAAAAGAGTTTTTAACGAATTCTGCCACCGATTGAACAGAGAACAACTATACAGTGAATTGCGTCAAAGAACACAAGGCGAAAACGAGAAAATAACGAACTATGTCACGGCTTTCCAGACAATTTTGCGCCGTTTTGATCCGCCGGTTTCAGTAAAACGTCACCTAGCGATGATTACAGAGGGTCTACATCCAAGATATAAACGATATCTTGAAAATAAGACCTTCTCTGATCTAAATAGTTTTAAAGAGGCGGGTATGGCACTCGAAGATCGTATGGCCGGTTCGAAGAGGTGGCAAAAGCCGCCGGCGGCTGACATGACGCTAATCCCGGAATTAGCGTACACAGACATGAAGAAGTCTTCCGGTAAATAAAAATCAGCCGAAACTATTGACGGTTTAAATGAAGTGATTGATGAGATTTTAACAATTGAACCTTCCAAAAAGAAAACGCAGCAGCAGAACAAGAAGCTAAGTAAAAAAGGCAAAAAGCAGGACGGTGAAGTTGCCGTGGCTACAGCCGATAGACAACAGTCACAGGCGACGAACCAACCTGCAAACGAAGCCGAGCCTGCTCGTCAAAGTGCGAAGGCTTCGTGGGCCCCGGCTGCAGGTGTAGCCCCTAGCTTGGTTCCGCAGCAGCGCAGTCAAGGAGGTAGTAATTTAAATAAGCCATTTACAGGAACCTGTTTCAATTGCAACGTATTAGGACATAGGAGGGCTCAATGTCCAGTAGCTCAGGTTAATCCGCAGTTAGTTTGCTATAAATGCAGACAACCCGGGCGTTATGCTAACAATTGCCCGACGCGAATTTCGGAGCCGACGTTATATTGTCAGGTTTGTGGAATAATCGGATACGTGTTTAGAGATTGCCCTACCTGGTGAAGCAGGAAAACCTCAGCGCGGGAGCCGTCGACCGCTCGACGACTCCTGCCTAAAATAGATCGAGCGGGCCATTGAGGTAGAGAAAGTGCTTTGCTCAAAAAGTAAAGGCACAACAGGTAGAGAAGATAGAATTGAAGTAAGAGAGAAAGGCGAAAACAAGGCAGAAATTGTCAGTTCTGCGCCTCCTTTCTTGGATTAGGTAAAAGAGGAAGGCGAGGACAAGGCAAGAACTGCCTGTTCTGCGCCTTCTCTCTTAGACAAGGTAATAGGGGAATATTTAAAAGTAAATGCTAAACTTAAGCGTGCAATATTTGTACAATATTAGGATCCAGAAAAAGGTAGCAAGGAAATAGTAGAATTTAGAAACGCGTTTAAGAGCGAGATTAGTAGTTCGTCATTGAAAGAATTTCGGGCACAGAGTGATGAGGGAGTAAGTAATTCCCCTAGTAGGACCAGTAATGGATCCGAACAGGTAAATAAACGCAAGTCGTTACAGCAAGGCGCGGAAAGTTTTCAAAAAGATCAACACGCTAATACGCGTAAAATTTTGCCCGACCGGAATACGCGGGATCTTGGCTTACGGTTTAGGGACCGGTTAAGGCCGCCCACGATATTCGTACAAAGCATCTCGGGTGAGAAGCCGCGAACGTGGGGCGACTTAAAGCTGAGTTTTGAAATTGTTGGGAGGACAGTAGTATCTACGCTTAAGCATGACTTGATTTTAGGAGCCGACCTTTGGATTGCATGGGACATAAATATTAACTACGGCAATCGCGCTTGGCAGGCAGGCGATCAAGGCGATTGGTACCAGTTAGCGGAACAGGGTAGTAAAATAGTAGATGTTTTTGCGGAATGTGTAAGTTTGAGTAGTTATGAGGAGACTCAACGAGAGACAATCCTGGCGTTAGTTCGCCGGATTGTCCCGGAGCTTGGTGAATCTTCGTCGATTACGAAAGTTATCGAGCACATCATAGATGTAGGTGATAAGCACTCGATTAAAACGCCGTTGCGCAGAATGTCGTCTCTTATATTAATGTTCACGCAAGAAGAAACTATGCGGCTATGGAAGGCGAAAATAATTTGGCCATCAAATAGTCAGTGGTGTAGAGTACCGGTAATAGTACGTAAACAGGACGACGGCTATAGATTTTGTCTCAATTTTAAACCGGTAAATAAAGTTACGAAAGTAGACGCTGTAACGGTCCTATATATGAGCTATTTATTAAATCACTGAATGACTGCAACTAGTCTAACGTATCTATCTGTTTAGTCAAAACAATACATTAAGCGGCGCTACCTCACTGTTTACGCGACTGTATACAAATAAAAGTCGAATCAAAATAAACAGCGTGACGTCACAAAATAATAGACATAGATATAATGATTCATGATATTAAGAAAAATATGTTAATTATAGATAATTTTAATATAACAAAGTATCGATTATATAGATTTTAGTATGTAGATTAATAATATTATAACAAAAATCTCATTCAACTATGAAATAATAATGAATATCAATATGCAAAGTTGATTTATTTATTAACATATGAAATATTACAAAAATGTAAATAAGTTATACGCAAAGTGAATAAACATAGAACATGAGTAAGAATTGGTTTCATTAATAACAGCTGTATAATAACTGTTATTAATAAATAAACAATTAATAATTTATTTAAACAATAAGCCATATATAGAACGAAAATATTAAGTTAATACTTGATAATGATAACTTTATGATTTAGAAATCTTAGATAATTAATCTAATAATTGCATATTAAGATTAGAAAAAACCGTTACAAATATGAAAAATTAGTCATAATTCAAATGTTATTAATTAATTTAAATAATTAATTTTGGAAAATACTTCCAAAATTAATCAACTATAAAGTTATATGAAATTTTAATAATTTTCTATTGTAAATAATGTAATATCACGTTAATTAACTTTATTAGTTAATAACTTTTGACGACACTATTGGCGATAATTGTATATTGTATAAAATCAACAAATAACAAATTCTGTAAAATTTACATGTGTTAAAAACTTAATATTAATGGTTATTTACTTGTAAATTAAGAAAACTTATTTCTCAAAATTCGCGAATGTCTCTCGAATTTTCGATGAAATCTCTCCTGCAATAATAAGCGGGAAAATCTGTGTATAAATAGGCCTACCTTTGCACAGGCTAGCATTCACTTCTAGCCTTGCAAGGTGAGCGCATGAGTCTGAATAAACTTGGATTAATACCTGAGTTCTTTCTCTCATTGTGATTAACTAAACAAGACTATCCTTTCCTTATAATTTGAGCTTGACTTATAGAACATCTCGCGCTATAAGAAACTTGGGCCGAATTATATCCTATCAAAGAAAGACTTTAGCTCTGCTTATGGGACAATTCGCACCATAAGAAACTAGGGCATTGTCTGACTTTCCTCGATATATTGCACTTACTTATGTATATTTGATTTACTTATTTATTATATTTGATTCATTTATCTATTTTCTTGACAATTAGAGTAAAATCATTGGAAACAAATTCTTACTCGTTAGCTAGATTACGAGAGTTCGAATTATTTTATTTATAAGTGATACGAACATCACAACGCGTTATCGATTCCTAGCATTGATGCTATCTTGGACAGATTGCGCGAAGCAGTCTACCTGTCAAAGATATATCTGCAAGCGGCGTTTTGGCAAATTCCGCTTTCAAAAAATTGCAAACAATATACGGCGTTCGCAGTCCCAGATTTTGATTTATGGGAGTTTGAACGAATGCCGTTTAGTTTGGTAAACGCGCCGGCTACTTTCACGCGTTTGATGGATGTACTTTTCGGTCCAGAATACGAGCCGTACGTTTTTTGATGTCTCGATGATTTGCTGGTAGTTAGCGCGGATTTCGATAGCCACGTAATCTGGTTAGAGAAAGTTTTGAAGCGCTTAGTAATTGTCGGTTTAGAAATCAACTTAGAAAAGTCTAGTTTCTTTTGTACCGAAGTAACTTATTTAGGGAACAGGTTAGATAGCGAGGGTTTGCGTCCCGATGATGACAAGGTAAAACCAATAGTGGATTACCCCGCGCCGAATAACGTAGCTCAATTGCGCCGTTTCTTAGGTATGGTAGGATGGTACGCGCGTTTTATCGAACACGAGAGCGAGATAAAGGTCCCGTTGATAAAGCTTATTCAGAAGAACCAGCTGTGTGAATGGAAAGAGCAACAGCAAGTTGCATTTGAGAGGTTGAAGCGCACGTTAACAGAGGCGCCGGTACTTACGCACCCTGATTTTACGCGCCCCTTTTACTTGCACTGCGATGGCTCTTCCTTCGCGATTTGGCGCGTGTTTGGTTCAGATATTCGACGATGGTGAATATCCGATATGTTACACCAATCGAATGCTAAACGCGCACGAGCGAAATTACACGGTGAGCGAAATCGAGTTTTTGGTGGTACTCTTTGCGGTAAAAAAGTTTAGGCCTTATATAGAAGGTTCACACTTTGTCATCGTTACGGATTATAGTGCGCTTACTAGGATCCTTAATAAATGCAAGCTAACAGGTCGATTGAAAAGATGGGTATTAGAATTTCAGCAGTTAAATTACAAAGTACATAAAAAAGCAGCGCTGCATCATATGCCGGACGCACTTTCGTGAGAATTTGAGGACGAGTTTGAGGTTTGCGCTTTCGATAAGATACAGGAGGTTTGGTATCTACAACGTGTGAAAGACGTTCTTCAAAGACCAAAGAAATTCGAGAATCGGAGGGTAGAAAATAACACCCTGTATCGGTTCATGCGCTATTACTTGCTCGACCCGGTAACTAATCCCGAGGAATGCTGGCGCATGGTAGTGCCGCTGGAGTACCGGAAAAGAGTGTTGAGAGACTCTCATTGCGAACCGTTGAAAAGACTTACGATTGAATTGGTCGTGAGTATTACTGATCAGAAGTGTGGTATGATGTGAGGACGTTCGTAGATGAGTGCTCTCAATGTCAAAGGTACAAGGGTCAAAGGTCAACAGGGGCCTCAAGGTCTAATGGGTAAACGTGTAGTAGCAAGACCCTGGGCTGTGGTGGTGACTGACATGGTAGAGCTGCCCCGTAGCAAGAATAGGTTTAAATACATGGTGGTTTTTCAAGACTTATTTATTAAGTGGGTCGAACTAAAGCCGCTACGGTCGGCAAACGGTCCTGCTCTCGCTGCCGCGCTCGATGAGTTAATTCTGTTTAGGTGGCAAAATCCTGACTATATCGTTAGTGATAATGCGAAGGCGTATAGGAGCAGTGTTTCAGGGCAGGTTGCGAGAATATGGTATTGAGCACGTGCTTTGCTTTGCGTATCATTAGTAAAGCGATCCGGTTAAGCGTGTAAATCGAAAGCTAAAAACAATGATAGCGATGTTTGTAGACGCCGATCGTAGGAACTGGAATAGGTATTTGCATGAATTTCGTCATGCTATCAATACGGCGACTCAGGTGTCTACAAAGGTATCGCCGGTGTTTCTAAACTTTGGTAGGGATTCGCGCCCAGTAAAGAGTTTGCGGCGCAAGATTGAGATAAAAGCACCTATTACTAAGATAGATACGAAGACGTGGGAAGATAAGCTATTGCATTTAAATGCGTTACGTGACTTGGTAGCTAGACATATCGATGAAGCTCAGGAAAGGCAAAAAAAACAACGATAAAGGTAGGCGTCAGGCGCTTTTCCAGGTAGGCGATTTGGTTTGGCGCAAAGTGCATTCGCTTTCGAGCGCTTCGGCTGGTAAAAACGCGAAGTTAGATCCGAAATATGACGGACCATTTAAGATAGTCGCAGTAATTTCGCCCAAGATCTACAAGTTAGCGACAAATAGTAAGCATCGTACGACTAGGGTCTAAGTCTCGGAAGTTAAGCGATATATACCGCCGTGTAAAATAAATACATAGGTCCATGATATAGGACAGGTGTAATAACTGAGTTGTATTATTCTTAAAGGTTCAAAGGTTTCTTCAACGTCGAGTGATGAAGGCTGATACAACTGGAGAGTCGGGTCATATTCCTCAGGCTGCTGAGGTCTGGGAGCTTTCGGGGACAACGACAGCACCGGCAAACACAACGGAAGCTGTTAAAGCTATGGAGGTGAACCGGGCGTCGGAGTCTATCGCCCCGCTTTCGGGAATAAGGCAGGCGACCTCCTATGACGCTGTAGTCGTCTCCTGTACCTCGTAGTTGGTACAGGCATCGGTTGATGGAGGCGAGGACGGACAGGCGAAATAGCTCCCTTTGCCACCGCCTTTGTCATCACCCCCGACGCCGTTTATGTGCGACCGGCGTGGAGTCCGTTTGTTGACGGGTAATCAAAAGGCGTGCTAAATAATCCGACTGGCTGCGCTAACGCGTACGTGGGATAAGACGGGACGTCGAAGCGCAGCGTTTAGACTCACGACGATTTGGATTCGCAAAACGTTGGAAAAGTCGAGGGTTATCGCCGCAAAGACGGGAATTGTCTTCCCACATTTTTCTAAGAATAGAAATGTCTTAAAAACAAACAAAGAACGCTCTCAAATTATTTCAAAATTTTCCGACATAATTTTTAAATTTTCAATTCAAAGACTTTTCCGAAATCCCAAAATTTTCTCGGATGATTCTGAAAAAATTTGAGAGTATTTTATAACCAATTCTAAGACATTTTTGTTCTTTAAAAATTTTCATGAAAATCTATAGTATTCGAGAAAAAAATTTGTAAAGTTTTAGATAAATATTTTCACTTCGGCCGCCATTTTGTTTATACGAAAAATTTTCATATCCGGAGAACCATAGTAACTTGTAGTTAAAACCTCGAGGCCGCGATCTATAAGGGTTTTAGGCATTAAAAAAAATGCTTAGGGAACGAAAAGTCGATTTAAAAAAAAAATTAAATCAGAAAATCATGTTTTTTTTATTTATTTTTGATTTTTGGACCGTAAAAGTTTTTCAGCGACAATTTTAACCAGCATCATTGGAAAGAGGACACTCGAAAACATAAGAAACAATGGTTCCTGAATTTTTTCCACGAGAATTCATGACATGAGAATAGTTCAAACTCAGGTCTCGAAAAACCGTCCTGTGAGCGTTAATGGGTTAAGCTACTGAGCTTAGAATGTTAGAATTTGACCTTAGTTTGATTTGGTTGTTACCAAATTAAATTTAAGTTTGATTTAAGTTATATTTAAGATATTTATTTAATCATTAGTGTCTACCGTTGGTTGCCAGTCGCCGATTGATAGAGAGAGAGAGAGAGAGAGAGAGAGAGTGTGAGAGTCAGGTCGTTCGCTTGTGCGAACTTTGGCCTTGAAAGGGTGTGACGAGAGCAAGCCGTACGCTTGCTCCTCGTCTATGTTTCTCCTTCCTCCCCTCTTTCGGTAAGGCGTGGTGGTCAACGTTGGGCGCATTTAAGAATGCGCCTTACACTTGGCTTTTGTTTTCAGCGTCAAGGACTGACCAGCGGAGCCGAACGCGTTCGAAGTTGAGGAGCACGGAGAAAAAAACGAGAGAGAGAGAGAAAAATACAGAGAGAAAGAGAGAAAAAGAGAGAAAGAGAGAGAGAGAGAGAGAAAAATACAGAGAGAAAGAGAGAAAAAGAGAGAAAGAGAGAGAGAGAAAGAGAGAGAGAGAGAGAGAGAGAGAGAGAAAGAGAGAAAGAGAGAGAGAAAGAAAGAAAGAAAGAGAGAGAGAGAGAGAGAGAGAGAGAGAGAGAGAGAGAGAGAGAGAGAGAGAGAGAGAGAGAGAGAGAGAGAGAGAGAGAGAGAGAGAGAGAGAGAGAGAGTGGCCTATGCAGGTTTAGGCAGACGTGCGACGCGTGACCAATAAGCGGCGCGTCGCATGCCGCCTAAGAAATATGTCAAGTAGGGATGCAAGCGAGCTCAAGCGAGCAGCCGCGAGAAGATTAGCGCTGAGAAAAAAATGCGTGCCGGAGGCTGTTGAGTTTGGGCAGTTAACAGAAGAGAGAGTGGAAGGAGCCCGAAATACGACACTCAACTTCGCCTGCAGCAACAGGCAACTCTGCTGGTGACGGTTCTTTGCGACCCTTTGCCAGAAGCCCAGGACAGCAGCCTCGCCAACAGTAGCTCTCCCAGGACAGCAGCCTCGCCAACAGCAGCTTTCCACCAAGTGCCCAGCGACTCAGTATCTAATAAGGTTGAGTTTCTTTGTTCCATGAATCTCTCTCTTGAACGGTACTCTCTTTCTCTCTCACCAGTAATGTGAATACGTGTGTGCGTTTAAGTAAGGCAGCCAAGCATAACGTGCCGGTTATCTCGAGGTTTGCGCCTAGCTTAGTTTATTTGTTTTAGTGTTAGTTGCGACCGGCGAATTGTCAAGGAATTCATTTGTCGGGCAATTCCCAGGTATATTTTTCCTGCGTTATTGTTAATTTCATTGTAATAAAGTGACATACATATATATATATATATATATATAGTTTGGTATGAAAAATCACGTAATATTCATTTGTAATTAAGTTAAGCTGTTTCTTCCGATTTTGGTAATAAATAAGATAGTTAATAGTTTGTATAATGTAGTGTTCGTGCATATTACGCGTTTAATGTTTGTTATTAATAATAAGGTAAAATTGATTCGATGTAGTTATTGCGTTAGTTACTCTATGACCTTCTCCCTCCTGCTCCCCACGATTGCCATAAGCGAGAGCGCCTCACTGGCCCATGCAATATTTGAAAATAGTAGCAACGAGAGATTTTATCACATAACTTCATCAGAAAGAGGATAATCTACTTTTTTAGCAATTTTAGTAATTTAATTTTTAATAGTAGGTGCTACTTCTTGCCTAATACTTTTTTCAGGACATTTACTTCCGAATTATCTGTTATTTCCTTCAGTGTGATTTTTTTTTCAGTATCGAGAAATTTATGTAAAATTGATTCCATAGTAAATTAAAATGAAGCGACAAAGTCTGACTTACCAGAATTTGAATAAAAATATGATTGACTGTTTGCTATTTTACTTCATTTACTTTTGATAAAAGACGATCGAATAGTTAAAATTTTGTCATTAGTATTGATTTTATCCACTACTATTTTTCGGTTGAAATATTCATATATTTCTGATAGTAAAATTGTCTTTCGTTTAATTTTTCCTCGTAAAAAGAAAATACGTCATGAGTTATATTACCATAAGTATATACAAATTCTACTAGTCATTTTACTTTCTCTTTTTCCTTTTGTTAAAATTCTTAACATTTCTTCTGTAACATAGTTTTGACAATAGCTTATGTAATATGACGGTTATACAGTATATAAATTAAGATGCAGTCTGCTTTCAAAGCTTAATTGATGTTCGATAACACTATCAGCATGAATTTTCGTTGCGTTGACGATTTTTGCTTAAATGATTTTATTTCTAGCTTTCGGAAAAAAAGATAGTTTTATAGCTTTTTCTGAGTTTTCTCCGGTTTTCTATGTGGCTGCTGTTTGTCATTTTAATCAGAGTAACATTTAATGGCAAATTTTAAACTTCTTTCATTCATCTTTTTTCAGTTACTCCATTTTATAAAATGAAAGTGAATAAAATTATTACGAGCTTATAAATTTATCAGGCAGAATAGTAGGTCCTTTATTATGAAGCAAGTAATCTGAATTTATCTTTAACATGTAGTAAGTAAAAATTTAAATAATTTATCATGGAATCATTTTGGATTATGTTGTTCGCTAGAAAAAAGTATCACTGTTTTGATAATAATACGAAATAAATATTTGAACTTATATTAATTCGAACAATTAAACCTTTATCAGTTTCATTTTCCAAATAATATAATAGTACTATTGAAGAATACAAAAATATTTTTTGTTACTTTTAATACCTTGAGAAGTATGAACATGATTTAATATCTGAGTTTACAAAAATATTTCTTTCCCGACTGATACTTAGCCGATTATTATAATAATGACTTTTGGCATTTTTCATGAAATAGAAGTGAACACACGAATCGTTGCGTCTAAGTGACTTTTTGGAGGTGTTCTGCTTTTCTGCATAGAGTGTTTCGGGATAAATTAATTTTTACGCTATGTTACTGTGCACAATAATTTACTTGTACATTAATTATATGCAAAATCGTCTACTTGCTGGAAATAACTGTACACAAACTCAGCTTGACGAAGTCAGGCATAATAAAAGACGAAGAGATGGGGCGGGGCATCAATGTTGAAACTGCTCAATGAGCTAGTTACACTGGAACAACATGACTAATAATACTGACTTATGAATATTCATTGGTTTGGCTGGTTTATTGTCAGCATTCTTTATTGTAGAGTCCAGGATCTCTTGTTCCAACTTCTCTATCTCAAACCCTCTGTGGGGCTAAACTTATCTGTATTATACCTATTTATACTATATTTATACCTGAGTTCATCGTTTTCTTCCTTCATTGTTGCCGTCTCCTTATACCTGTTTTAATGAGTTAGTGACATTTGTAGCATAGTTTTCTAGCTCGTTGAAGTGAAAGTGATTCATCGCATCTGTTCTTTTAAGCGCGTTCGCGTGACGGTATGTGGTTATGTGTCTACCCCTATAATAAGTCCTTTGTGATCAAGAAAATGTTTAAATATAGGATTCTTAAAAGTTGAAAAAACGTAATCTTCAAAATCCTACAAAAAGGTCAATTTTGAGTTTTAAAACATCAAAATTCACACGTATATTATGAATAGAATAAAATCAATACACGAAGAAAAATTGCAAAAGCAATCCGGTGACTTAACGTGCAACTGCTCATAAATATATTCATATATGATTATGTTTAAAATGGTTATAACAGTAGATATTATTTATTTCATGTCCAAATAGTGATGTAATTAAGTACTATTTATAACTTGTTTTTGAAAATTTGCTTATTTTGCTACAGCCAAAAAAAATAGTATTCAAGTTTGTTGAATTACTTTTTACTTACAAATGAAGTGCTAATATCTTATGAAAATAAATAAGCTAAAAATTAGTGAGTGGATAAAAAATTGTAAAATAATAGATAAATGTTTCGGTGTACAGTTTCATAAACCTTGTGATCTGAGGAAAAAAATTCATGAATATTTTGAGTTAGACTCATTTTGAAGCTGTTTTTTTATTTTCTAAAACAAGCCCTCATATTATTAAGTTCATGATATTTAACTCAAAATATTGTATTAATAATATCATTTTTCGATTTCTGTAAAAACTACATCTACTTTCGTAAATAGCTCTAACTTTCGATTGTAAACAATTTTATCAACCTATGAGAACTTATTTCAAACCTATTTTACCCTTTAATTTGAACCTCCATACAACTAATTTAACTGTATTTAGCTTGAGTTATCGTTCTTTCAAGAAATATTTTGATTTTATTTAGTTTCTCCAATCAACTATTGAATCTGCAAAATTAGATCTGCAAAAGATGATTTTAAATGATTTGAAAAATCTCTTTCTATCACAATTTGATAACTCTAATAAAATATTATTATATATATCATTTCAAAATGAAAGGAAGAAGCTTCAAAACGAGCCCTGAAATGTCAAAAAAAAACTGTTAAGCAATTTCTGTTTGTAAAATTCTTTTCTCGTCTCATTTTTTTCGATGACATATACAGGGCGATTAAAAAACATTAAAAGAAATAGGTATTATCGGATTCGTCTTGAAAAGTTATTTAAGATGCAATTATTATTATTTTTTTCTGATAATTAAGTAATTAGACAATTAACTTCAAAGATTGACCAATCAGTGCGTGATTGTGGAAGTATGTGCGTTCGGTGGCGAGCGGGGAGTGGTGAGAAGGGTTGATATGTGCGAGCCACAGAGATAAAATCGGTGCTCGACGTTCATGCGTGTTATGAGAAGAATTGATGTGCGTTTTTATATTATTAGAAACAAGATTGATTAATAAAATGAATAAATCCATATTGATTTCGTATGCATCATATGAATGCAGGATTTGGTATAATTAGTTTTTTTAATTGACTTTTTTCAAAGTATCCGAAAAAGTAATAGAAAAAGTAACTAAAATAGCAACCAAAATGTAATTGAAAAAGTAACGGAAAAGCAACCGGAAAATTAACCGATACAATAACAAAAAAGTATCGAAAAAGTTACCGAAAAAGTACCTGAAAATGTGACCGAAAAAATAACTGAAAAAGCAACTGAAAAAGTAAAGTTGACATGTTCCTACAATATGAAAACTGTAAAAAACATAGCAATTATTATTTAGTGCATGACGGCAAATTTTATTTTTTTGAATTTCCAACATTGGAAAATATATTATCGACAAGTTATGTTTTGGAAAAGTTGAGCCTCTCAATCATGAATACGAAATCAAAATGCATTTATTAATTTCGTTAATCGATCTTGCTTCTAATAATATAAAAACGCATATCAATTCTTTGGTATGGTTAAGTTATGACACGCATGAAGGTCGATCACCGATTTTGTCCAGCTGTGGCTCCCTTTTTATCGCTTCTCGCTCACCTCCAAGCGCACATACTTCCGAAGTTACACGTTGATTGTATCGATCTTTGAAGCTAATTATGTAATTACTTAGTTATCGGAAAAAATTATAATTGCATCTTAAATAACTTTTCAAGACGAATCCGGTAATACCTATTTCCTTTAATGTTTTTGAATCGCTTTGTGTATGGCAAAACACTAAAATATGTGCCTATTATTTTCTAATGAAGAATCTCCTCACTAATTTTAAATTGTTTAGTTTTCAGCGAGATATGCCTTCTCTTTGTAAGTAAATATTTCAATCACAGAATTTACAGAATTTTATTAAATACGTGTATGTATTATTTTACTTAGAATTTAGAATATGCAGATCCACCAGACTATGTAATGTTAGCTGGATTATTTGAAAGATGCATACAACGAAGGGGTATACAATCAAGTGACCCGTATGATTGGGAAAAACCGATTGCAACAAATGAGGGTTTACCAACCACAAAATCATTACCAACAGTAACTATTCCACCAGCAATTACAACAGCAACCACTATTAATCAGCTTCCTACGGTACCGAATATTGACACGAACAACCAAGAAAACGTTGAACCAGATAATAAAAAAGAACTTGAAGTACGTCATAAATTATATATTTTTATTTTACTTAGCTGCAATAATTTTTATTTTACTTAGTTTACTTTTAAAAATAATCATTTTTATGCAGGCTCAAATGGATTATGAAAGTATGTGTCGAAGAAATCGATCGCGGAGAATTGAAGGTTCTAATATCCCATTCAATACAACAATTAGTAATCATGGCAAAGACAAAAATTGCAACTCTACCATACCAATTACGGATAATACCAGACTTCATATTGAACAGCAAGCTATTACAATACCAGCACCAACAATTCAAGGTTTTTAACATTATATTATTTCGATATCCTTTTATCAACTAAAAGTTCTTTAATTTTTAGTTAATATATTTAAAATAAGATGTACTTTTAATAATAAAACAAGTAAGAAAATTGAATGTAATGAATCTGTTACAGTCATACCATAAACTGTTTTAATACATTTTTTTAAAACAAATCGTAAATATAATACTAACCACGTTCAATTTTCTCTAATTGCCATTAGAATCACCAAAAAAACGGCGTGCAGTTTCAATGGCTACGATGGCTATTGAAACGCAGATTTCTACTACTACAGCACAAAAACAGATAGACAACGAAGGCGACGCTTTAATGGCAAGTGTACGTTCCGCCTCAGAAATGCAGCGAGCTAAAACTACTATGAATGTAGCTCCACCTCTAAGGAAGTCGGCAAGCGGTGCTACTTTTGCAAAATTAAAAGTGATGACCACGTCGGAAACCGCTCCTGGAGAATCCTCTAGCCCAAGAGTACAGCATGATATTGATGCTTCTTACTGTTCTTATGATCTTACGAACACGAAAAATTTGGGAAATCATAGCCCAGTAAGTATAATTTTAATCTTTCTTTTTCTACGAAACCGCTACAACCTTATCTTTTAGTATTCGAAATATTTGAATAGACTCAAATATAGCAAACATTTAGTCATCATTTGTGATAAACCTGATTATGTTATTATGTAAATGTCATTGATAAATTTCAAATGGGAATTAAGTACTTAATAATTGGTAAAGTTACATCCGTATTCAAAATATTACTGCAAAATATTTTAGAAATTTGTCATTAATGCTAGTTAGTGTAAAACAATATCCTCTTTATTTTATGGTAATAATGTAGAAATAAATTATTCTTATAACTTAAAGTGGAAGAAAAATAAATGTTCAAGTATAGAAGATTATGGTTATATTAGTGATGAAAGTTGATAATTAGCTACTTTTAAATAAATATAAAACTTTTTATAACATTTAATTTAAAAAGAGCGATTTAATTAGTGTACGATTTATATTTATTCTATACGGTCTAATAATTAACTAAATATCATTTGTGACCTAACTTACTAAATATTAAAGATACAGAAATATTCCCGATGATGATCTAATTACTCCTGGACGTAATTTGTAACTTAGCTAGTATATCTTCTTTTTACTTCTATTATATTTACAAACATGTAGTTTAATTACTATTCTATAGAACTCGGAAATCGAGAAAAATTGGTGTATGTGAATAATATAGGTTTTAAACTTGAAATCTTTTTGAGAGGTTACTCTTAATTCTTCTTTTAGTTGAGTTGAAGCTGTGCTCGATCGGTAGAGGCAATAAGAAAAGAATTGATTTGGTAACATGCGTTTGTTCTTACGACAATTGATGTTATTCTTTTCTCTGAAGGGGCTGTTGTTTTTTTCTGAAAAGGTTAACGAAACATCAAAAGTGATTTTCCTTTTGTATTGCCTTCATTGATCGAGCAGAGCTTCAATTAAGATTAAACTATGACAGAAAAGAACAGCTATCAAAGAAATTTTATTCTTTCTACCTTGATATTTATTAGTTATTACTAATATAATTTAATTTCATTTGAATGTTACGAAATAATCAAATGCGCTTCACTTCATAATATTAAATTCCTACAAATATGGTATCTTTTTTATAACATATTCTATCGGAGCTCCAAAAAATAAAACGTTCTCAAACATAATAAAAAGAATGAAGGAAAATTACATTATAAGAATGTTTTGTGTCTACGTATTCCAGATTATGAGAGAATATTGTTACTATTCATTTACAAATTTTGGAAGCTCTTTGTATTTATAAATTACAGTAGTACAGTTAAATTTTAAATATTCAATATGCAAAAGAACGTCACAAACATACGTAGATCAAAAGTGTATTGATTTTAGAAATTTACGAGTTTTCAAGTAAGTTAATCAAATTTACCCTAAGACACTATTTATATTGAAGGCGTATTCGGTAAGTATTTGTGGCATCATACTTTTTCCCTTGGTTTGTCTTACCACCGTTCGGCAACTGAATTCCTAAGCCCTGCTGTGGCAAGTTACTGAAAGACTATCTGAAGTATACGAGGGTGGATTGATAAGTTTCCGGCCTGACCAAGAAAAACAACGTTTTTAAGAATTTTTTTTTTATTTCTCAACATAATCTCCTCCAAGGCTAATACATTTCTCATAGCGGTGTTCTAGTCTAGTAATGCCATCTCTATAGACTGATTCGTCAAGCTCCTCAAAATACCCATTTACAGCTTCGATTACTTCTTTATTATCCGCAAATCTCTTACCGCCAAGCCATTTTATGAGGTTAGGAAATAGATAATAGTCACTCGGGGCTGGTCTGGAGAGTAGGGAGGGTGCGGCATCAATTCAAACTTCAGATCGTTGATTTTAGCCATCGCAACGATTGACTTGTGCGCTGGTGCGTTATCGTGATGAAACAAGATTCTTTTCTTCGCCAGATAAGGTCGTTTAATTTTCACCTCTTGGCTCAAACGATGCAATAAGTCTGCGTAGTATTGATCAGTGATAGTTTTACCCTTTTCAAGGTAATCAATGTATATAATACCTCTTACATCCCAAAAAAGAGTAGCCATAACCTTGTTCGCCGAAAAAATTGTTTTTGGCTTCTTTGGAGTTGGTTCCCCTGGTCCAATCCACTATTTAGACTATTCTTTGGTTTCAGGAGTGTAGTGGTGGAACCAAGTTTCGTCAACGGTTACGAATCGACGCAAAAATTCGCTTGGATTACGCTTATACAACGCCAAATTGGCGGTAGAAATGTTTTTTCGAATCAATTTTTGGTCGAATGTTAGCAAACGCGGCACCCATCTTGCACAGAGCTTTTCCATATGCAAATGTTGGTGCAAAATATTTTGCACACGTTCATATGACATCTTACAGGTCTCAGCTATCTCACGCACTTTTAATCTGCGGTCTTCCAGCACTATTTGATGGATTTT
The DNA here is from genome assembly GCF_024137745.1 of Phymastichus coffea. Lineage (NCBI taxonomy): Eukaryota > Metazoa > Arthropoda > Insecta > Hymenoptera > Eulophidae > Phymastichus > Phymastichus coffea. The sequence goes on along the minus strand of NW_026706819.1, from coordinate 5,686,197 downwards.
TTCGATCATATCTGGAGTTCTAACCTCAACAGGGCGTCCTGAGCGAGGCTCATCAGAGGTGCTCACGCTACCCTTTTTAGCCTCGGAAACCCACTGCTTAATGGTTGAATATGATGGGGAGGATGTCCCCAGTGTTGAGTCCATCTCTTCTTTGATTTCCTTCGGCTTTAACCTCTTCAAATAGAAGTATTTGATGACAGCTCGATTTTCCAGCATTTCCATTTTTAAGAAAAATACAGAGGCGTCTTGTTCAGTGTGCTTTCAAACCTAAACTAACATGGCGATCGGGCTGAAACTATAGCTACAAGCTATGTAAGGATGGTACTATAGAACGCCACCTCAAGGTAGGCCGAGTGGCTCCATCTCTTGGTCAGGCCGGAAACTTATCAATCTACCCTCGTATATCCAAGGGTTTAAGTTCACCAAGTATCTTAGGCAGATGTTACTGACATAGAGAGTCTGGCTTCGGACACCATGCCGCATAGATGTCTGAGCGGATGCGCGTGTAACTTGGTTTCGAAATCAATTGGTCAATGATCGACTTCAGTTGGCTACTCAATGCTTGACAACACCCTTAATTAAAGGCATCTTATTCCTTTTCATACCTCATTTCGAGTTTTGTCACAAGTTACAGGGATGGGCAAAGACAAGGAGGCCACAAACAAATGGCCTAATCCATACGCACCCATTCTTCTCCAGTCTACAAAACAACAGTAACAAGCACAGATACATCAGTGAAAGCTCTCGAAAATCCTTTGAAATTAATAAGCTAGAATCGGACCATCCAGGAAATTGCAACGACTATTTCTTACAAGTCATTGAACGTATTAACCTTTGAAAGAAGCACTTCGTTAACCAATGTAATTAATTGCGAGGATAACCCTCAAATCGCTTGCAAAATAAGACACGTATAATATCAAGTCTAATCTAATCTCTAGATCTTCGAACATATGTTTAACTAAACCTGAATTCACCGTCTCTCTTCAAAGCGAATTTTCACCGGTTTCGGACTCTAACTCGCAGCCCGTTAACTTGAACGTAACTACGTAGCCACCGATCACACCGCGCTTAATCTTCAGATCAAAAATCTCAATCCAAAACTTACAGGAAGTCAAAAATTAAAATAGATACTTAAGTTTACCGATTAATTCTCCGTTTTCCGTGACAAAGGAAACTGATGACGATCAAATTTGTTCTAGTAGTTACTTCTCACTACTCTACACTACTACACAAATTTTCACTCAAATCGGAACCAAAATTAATAATTAGATTAAAATCGAAATCAATAATCACGGAAGAAAAACAATTTTGAAGACTGCTACCGAATTCCTACAACCGAATTTCAACAATCCTCGAGCTGGTTACCCTGCCACGCCGTAATACCACACTCTTAAACCCAATTTCCTTAACCATCGAGCTCGTAACACTGCCTCGCTCTATACCCGAACTCCTACACGCGAATATCATCCATCCTGTCGCTGGTTACCCTGCCACTATGTAACCCGTGACTCCTACACCCCGATTTCATCACTCCTCGAGCTGGTTACCATGCTACGCTATAACCCCGAACTCTTAACCCCAAATTTCTTAACCATCGCGCTCGTTACCCTACGACGCTGAAACTCGTAACTCCTATACCCGAATTTAATTAATCCTCGAGCTGGTTACCCTGCTACTCTCTAGCCCCGAATTCCTACACCCGAAGTTCATAAATCCTCGAGCTAATTACCTTGTCACGCTGTAACCTGTAACTCCTACACCCTAATTTCATTAATTCTCGAGCTGGTTACCCTGCCACGCGGTAACCCGTAACCCCTACACCCAAATTTCATTAATCCTCGAGCTGGTTACTCTGCCTCGTTCTATCCCAGAACTCCTACACCCGAATTTCATCAATTTCCGAGCTGGTAACCTGCCACGCTGTAACCCGTAACTCCTATTCTCGAATTTCATCATCCCTCGAGCTGGTTACCCTACCGCGCTGTAACCCGTAACTCCTATACCCCAATTTCATCAACCATCGAGCTGGATTCCCAGCCACGCTCTAACCTTGAACTCGTACACTGAAATTCATCAACCCTCGAACCCGTTACCCTGCCACGCTGTAACCCGTAACTCCTACTCCCGAATTTCATCAATCCTCGAACTGCTTACCCTGCCACAACGTAACCCCAAACTCTTAACCCCAATTTCCTTAACCATCGAGCTGGTCAACCTGCCACGCTCTAACCCCGAACTCCTCCACCCGAATTTTATCAATCCTCGAGCTGGTTACCCTGCCACGCCGTAACCCCAAACTCAATAGCCCAATTTCCTTAACCATCAAGCTGGTCACCCTACCACGCTCTAACCCCGGACTCCTCCACCCGAATTTCATCAATCCTCGAGCTGGTTACCCTGCCACGCCGTAACCCCAAACTCAATAGCCCAATTTCCTTAACCATCAAGCTGGTCACTCTACCACGCTCTAACCCCGAACTCCTCCACCCGAATTTCATCAATCCTCGAGCTGGTTACCTTGCCATGCTGTAAGCCGTAACTCCTACCCCCGAATTTCTTTAATTCACGAGCTGGTTACCATGCCACGCTGTAATCCGTGACTCCTACACACGAATTTCATCAATCCTCGATCTGGTAACCCTGCCACGCCGCAACCCCAAACTCTTAACCCCTATATCCATAACCATCGAGCTCGTTAGCCTGCCTCTCTCTATCCCAGAACTCCTACACCCCATTTTCATCAATTGTCGAGCTGGTTACCCTGCCACCCTGTAACCCGTGACTCCTACACCCCAATTTCATCACCCCTCACTGCCACGCTGTAATCCGTAACCCCTACACCCAAATTTCATGAACCCTCGAGCTGGTTACCCTACCACGCTGTAACCCGTAACTCGTACAGCGGAATTTCATTAATCCTCTAGCTGCCTACCCTGCCACGCTGTAACCCGTAACTCCTGCACTCCTATTTCATCAAACCTCCCCGCTGGTTGCCCTGCCTCACTCTAACCCCGAATTCCTATACCTGGATTACATCAATCCTCGAGCTGTTTACCCTGCCACCCTGTAACCCGTGACTCCTACACCACAATTTCATCACCCCTCGCTGCCACGCTGTAACCTGTAACTCCTACACCCGATTTTCATTAATCCTCGAGCTGGGTATCCTGCCACGCTGTAACCTGTAACTCCTACACCCGATTTTCATTAATCCTCGAGCGGGTTATACTGCCACGCTGTAATCCCAAACTCTTAACCTCAATTTCCTTAACCATCGAAATCGTAACCCAGCCTCGCTCTAACCCCGAACTCCTACACGCGAATATCATCAATCCTGGAGCTGGTTACCCTGCCACTCTTCGACCCGTGACTCCTACACACCAATTTCATCACCCCTCGAACTAGTTACCCTGCCACTCAGTAACCCGTAACTCCTACACCCGAATTTCATCATTTCTCGAGTTGGTTACCCTGCATCCTTCTAACCCCGAACTCCTACACCCGAATTTCATCAATTTTCGAGCTGGTAACCTGCCACGCTGTAACCCGTAACTCCTACACTCGTATTTCATCAATCCTCGAACTGCTTACCCTGCCACAACGTAACCCCAAACTCTTAACCCCAATTTCCTTAACCATCGAGCTGGTCAACCTGCCACGCTCTAACCCCGAACTCCTCCACCCGAATTTCATCAATCCTCGAACTGCTTACCCTGCCACACCGTAACCCCAAATTCTTAACCCCAATTTCCTTAACCATCGAGCTGGTCACCCTGCCACGCTCTAACCCCGAACTCCTCCACCCGAATTTCATCAATCCTCGAGCTGGTTACCTTGCCATGCTGTAAGCCGTAACTCCTATGCCCGAATTTCTTTAATCCTCGATCTGGTAACCCTGCCACGCCGCAACCCCAAACTCTTAACCCCTATATCCATAACCATCGAGCTCGTTAGCCTGCCTCTCTCTATCCCAGAACTCCTACACCCCATTTTCATCAATTGTCGAGCTGGTTACCCTGCCACCCTGTAACCAGTGACTCCTACACGCCAATTTCATCACCCCTCGCTGCCACGCTGTAACCTGTAACCCCTACACCTGAATTTCATGAAACCTCGAGCTGGTTACCCTGCTACTCTCTAGCCCCGAATTCCTACACCCGAAGTTCATAAATCCTCGAGCTAATTACCTTGCCACGCTGTAACCCGTGACTCCTACACACCAATTTCATCACCCCTCGAAAAGTTACCCTGCCACGCTGTAACCCGTAACTCCTACACCTGAATTTCATGAAACCTCGAGCTGGTTACCCTGCTACTCTCTAGCCCCGAATTCCTACACCCGAAGTTCATAAATCCTCGAGCTAATTACCTTGCCACGCTGTAACCTGTAACTCCTACACCCCAATTTCATTAATCCTCGAACCGGTTACCCTGCCACGCTGTAACCCCTACACCCGAATTTCATCAATTTTCGAGCTGGTAACCTGCCACGCTGTAACCCGTAACTCCTACACTCGAATTTCATCATCCCTCCAGCTGGTTACCCTACCACGCTGTCACCCGTAACTCATATACCCCAATTTCATCAACCATCGAGCTGGATTCCCAGCCACGCTCTAACCCCGAACACCTACACCAGAATTTCATCAATCCTCGAGCTGGCTACCCTGCCACTCTGTAACCCGTAAACCCTACATCCAAATTTCATTAATCCTCGAGCTGGTTACCCTACCACGCTGTAACCCCTAACTCCTGCAACCGAATTGCAACAATCCTCGAGCTGGTCACCGTGCGACGCCGTAATACCACACTCTTAACCCCAATTTCCTTAACCATCGAGCTCGTAACACTGCCTCGCTCTAACCCCGAACTCTTACACGCGAATATCATCCATCCTGTCGCTGGTTACCCTGTCACTATGTAACCCGTGACTCCTACACCCCTCTTTCATCACTCCTCGCTGCCACGCTATAACTCGTATTACCTACGCCCGAGTTTCATGAATCCTCGAGCTGGTTACCCTGCCACGCTGTAACCCGTAACTCCTACTCCCGAATTTCATCAATCCTCGAGCTGGTTACCCTGCCACGCTCTAACCCCGAAATCGTAAACCCGAATGTAATCAACCCTCGAGTTGGTTACCATGCTACGCTCTAACCCCGAATTCCTACACCCGAAGTTCATATATCATCGAGCTAATTACCTTGCCACGCTGTAACCTGTAACACCTACACCCCAATTTCATTAATCCTCGAGCTGGTTACCCTGCCACGCTGTAACCCCTACACCCAAATTTCATCAATTTTCGAGCTGGTAACCTGCCACGCTGTAATACGTAACTCCTACAATCGAATTTCATCATCCGTCGAGCTGGTTACCCTACCACGCTGTAACCCGTAACTCCTATACCCCAATTTCATCAACCATCGAGCTGGATTCCCAGCCACGCTCTAACCTTGAACTCGTACACTGAAATTCATCAACCCTCGAACCAGTTACCCTGCCACGCTGTAACCCGTAACTCCTACTCCCGAATTTCATCAATCCTCGAGCTAGTTACCCTGCCACGCTCTAACCCCGAATTCGTACACCCGAATGTCATCAACCCTCGAGCTGGTTACCATGCTACGCTCTAACCATGAACTCTTAACCCCAAATTTCTTAACTATCGAGCTCGTTACCCTGCCTCGTTCTAACCCCGAACTCATTCACGCGAATTTATCAATCCTCGAGCTGGTTTCCTTGCCACGCCGTAACTCGTAACTGCTATACCCCAATTTCATCAACCTTCGAGCTGGATACCCTGCCACGCCGTAACCCCAAATTTCTACACTCGAATTTCATAAATCGTCGTGCTACTATCCCTGCCTCGCCTTAACCCCGAACTCCTTCACGCGAATTTCATCAAGTCTCGAGGTAGTTACCCTGCATCTCTGTTACCCGTGACTCCTACTCCGCAATTTCATCAATCGACTAGCTGGCTACCCTGCCACCCTCTAGCCCCGAACTCCTACACCCGAATTTAATCAATCCTCAAGCTGGATACCCTACCATGCTGTAACCCGTAACTCCTACACCGGAATTTCATGAATCCTCTAGCTGCTTACCCTGCCACTCTGTAACCCTAAACTCTGAACCCCGATTTCCTCAACCATCGAGCTGGTTACCTTGCCTCGCTCTAACCGTGAACACCTACACCAGAATTTCATCAATCCTCGAGCTGGCTACCCTGCCACTCTGTAACCCGTAAACCCTACACCTAAATTTCATTAATCCTCAAGCTGGTTACCCTACCACGCTGTAACCCCTAACTCCTGCAACCGAATTGCAACAATCCTCGAGCTGGTTATCCTGCCACGCTGTAACCCCAAACTCTTAACCTCAATTTCCTTAACCATCGAAATCGTAACCCAGCCTCGCTCTAACCCCGAACACCTACACGCGAATATCATCAATCCTGGAGCTGGTTACCCTGCCACTCTTCAACCCGTGACTCCTACACACCAATTTCACGACCCCTCGAACAAGTTACCCTGCCACGCTGTAACCCGTAACTCCTACACCTGAATTTCATCAATTCTCGAGCTGGTTACCCTGCCACACTGTCACCCGTAAACCCTACACCCAAATTTCATTAATCCTCGAGCTGGTTACCCTACCACGCTGTAACCCCTAACTCCTGCAACCGAATTGCAACAATCCTCGAACTGGTTACCCTGCCACGCTGTAACACCAAACTCTTAACCTCAATTTCCTTAACCATCGAAATCGTAACCCAGCCTCGCTCTAACCCCGAACACCTACACGCGAATATCATCAATCCTGGAGCTGGTTACCCTGCCACTCTTCAACCCGTGACTCCTACACACCAATTTCACGACCCCTCGAACAAGTTACCCTGCCACGCTGTAACCCGTAACTCCTACACCTGAATTTCATCAATTCTCGAGCTGGTTACCCTGCCACACTGTCACCCATAATACCTACACCCGAATTTCATGAAACCTCGAGCTGCTTACCCTACCACGCTGTAACCCCTAACTCCTGCAACCGAATTGCAACAATCCTCGAGCTGGTTACCCTGCCACGCTGTAACCCCTACACCCAAATTTCATCAATTTTCGAGCTGGTAACCTGCCACGCTGTAATACGTAACTCCTACAATCGAATTTCATCATCCGTCGAGCTGGTTACCCTACCACGCTGTAACCCGTAACTCCTATACCCCAATTTCATCAACCATCGAGCTGGATTCCCAGCCACGCTCTAACCTTGAACTCGTACACTGAAATTCATCAACCCTCGAACCAGTTACCCTGCCACGCTGTAACCCGTAACTCCTACTCCCGAATTTCATCAATCCTCGAGCTAGTTACCCTGCCACACTGTCACCCGTAAACCCTACACCCAAATTTCATTAATCCTCGAGCTGGTTACCCTACCACGCTGTAACCCCTAACTCCTGCAACCGAATTGCAACAATCCTCGAACTGGTTACCCTGCCACGCTGTAACACCAAACTCTTAACCTCAATTTCCTTAACCATCGAAATCGTAACCCAGCCTCGCTCTAACCCCGAACACCTACACGCGAATATCATCAATCCTGGAGCTGGTTACCCTGCCACTCTTCAACCCGTGACTCCTACACACCAATTTCACGACCCCTCGAACAAGTTACCCTGCCACGCTGTAACCCGTAACTCCTACACCTGAATTTCATCAATTCTCGAGCTGGTTACCCTGCCACACTGTCACCCGTAAACCCTACACCCAAATTTCATTAATCCTCGAGCTGGTTACCCTACCACGCTGTAACCCCTAACTCCTGCAACCGAATTGCAACAATCCTCGAACTGGTTACCCTGCCACGCTGTAACACCAAACTCTTAACCTCAATTTCCTTAACCATCGAAATCGTAACCCAGCCTCGCTCTAACCCCGAACACCTACACGCGAATATCATCAATCCTGGAGCTGGTTACCCTGCCACTCTTCAACCCGTGACTCCTACACACCAATTTCACGACCCCTCGAACAAGTTACCCTGCCACGCTGTAACCCGTAATTCCTACACCTGAATTTCATCAATTCTCGAGCTGGTTACCCTGCCACACTGTCACCCATAATACCTACACCCGAATTTCATGAAACCTCGAGCTGCTTACCCTACCACGCTGTAACCCCTAACTCCTGCAACCGAATTGCAACAATCCTCGAGCTGGTTACCCTGCCACGCTGTAACCCCAAACTCTTAACCTCAATTTCCTTAACCATCGAAATCGTAACCCAGCCTCGCTCTAACCCCGAACACCTACACGCGAATATCATCAATCCTGGAGCTGGTTACCCTGCCACTCTTCAACCCGTGACTCCTACACACCAATTTCACGACCCCTCGAACAAGTTACCCTGCCACGCTGTAACCCGTAACTCCTACACCTGAATTTCATCAATTCTCGAGCTGGTTACCCTGCCACACTGTCACCCATAATACCTACACCCGAATTTCATGAAACCTCGAGCTGGTTACCCTGCTACTCTCTAGCCCCGAATTCCTACACCCGAAGTTCATAAATCCTCGAGCTAATTACCTTGCCACGCTGTAACCCGTGACTCCTACACACCAATTTCATCACCCCTCGAAAAGTTACCCTGCCACGCTGTAACCCGTAACTCCTACACCTGAATTTCATGAAACCTCGAGCTGGTTACCCTGCTACTCTCTAGCCCCGAATTCCTACACCCGAAGTTCATAAATCCTCGAGCTAATTACCTTGCCACGCTGTAACCTGTAACTCCTACACCCCAATTTCATTAATCCTCGAACCGGTTACCCTGCCACGCTGTAACCCCTACACCCGAATTTCATCAATTTTCGAGCTGGTAACCTGCCACGCTGTAACCAGTAACTCCTACACTCGAATTTCATCATCCCTCCAGCTGGTTACCCTACCACGCTGTCACCCGTAACTCATATACCCCAATTTCATCAACCATCGAGCTGGATTCCCAGCCACGCTCTAACCCCGAACACCTACACCAGAATTTCATCAATCCTCGAGCTGGCTACCCTGCCACTCTGTAACCCGTAAACCCTACATCCAAATTTCATTAATCCTCGAGCTGGTTACCCTACCACGCTGTAACCCCTAACTCCTGCAACCGAATTGCAACAATCCTCGAGCTGGTCACCGTGCGACGCCGTAATACCACACTCTTAACCCCAATTTCCTTAACCATCGAGCTCGTAACACTGCCTCGCTCTAACCCCGAACTCTTACACGCGAATATCATCCATCCTGTCGCTGGTTACCCGGTCACTATGTAACCCGTGACTCCTACACCCCTCTTTCATCACTCCTCGCTGCCACGCTATAACTCGTATTACCTACGCCCGAGTTTCATGAATCCTCGAGCTGGTTACCCTGCCACGCTCTAACCCGTAACTCCTACTCCCGAATTTCATCAATCCTCGAGCTGGTTACCCTGCCACGCTCTAACCCCGAAATCGTAAACCCGAATGTAATCAACCCTCGAGTTGGTTACCATGCTACGCTCTAACCCCGAATTCCTACACCCGAAGTTCATATATCATCGAGCTAATTACCTTGCCACGCTGTAACCTGTAACACCTACACCCCAATTTCATTAATCCTCGAGCTGGTTACCCTGCCACGCTGTAACCCCTACACCCAAATTTCATCAATTTTCGAGCTGGTAACCTGCTACGCTCTAACCATGAACTCTTAACCCCAAATTTCTTAACTATCGAGCTCGTTACCCTGCCTCGTTCTAACCCCGAACTCATTCACGCGAATTTATCAATCCTCGAGCTGGTTTCCTTGCCACGCCGTAACTCGTAACTGCTATACCCCAATTTCATCAACCTTCGAGCTGGATACCCTGCCACGCCGTAACCCCAAATTTCTACACTCGAATTTCATAAATCGTCGTGCTACTATCCCTGCCTCGCCTTAACCCCGAACTCCTTCACGCGAATTTCATCAAGTCTCGAGGTAGTTACCCTGCATCTCTGTTACCCGTGACTCCTACTCCGCAATTTCATCAATCGACTAGCTGGCTACCCTGCCACCCTCTAGCCCCGAACTCCTACACCCGAATTTAATCAATCCTCAAGCTGGATACCCTACCATGCTGTAACCCGTAACTCCTACACCGGAATTTCATGAATCCTCTAGCTGCTTACCCTGCCACTCTGTAACCCTAAACTCTGAACCCCGATTTCCTCAACCATCGAGCTGGTTACCTTGCCTCGCTCTAACCGTGAACACCTACACCAGAATTTCATCAATCCTCGAGCTGGCTACCCTGCCACTCTGTAACCCGTAAACCCTACACCTAAATTTCATTAATCCTCAAGCTGGTTACCCTACCACGCTGTAACCCCTAACTCCTGCAACCGAATTGCAACAATCCTCGAGCTGGTTATCCTGCCACGCTGTAACCCCAAACTCTTAACCTCAATTTCCTTAACCATCGAAATCGTAACCCAGCCTCGCTCTAACCCCGAACACCTACACGCGAATATCATCAATCCTGGAGCTGGTTACCCTGCCACTCTTCAACCCGTGACTCCTACACACCAATTTCACGACCCCTCGAACAAGTTACCCTGCCACGCTGTAACCCGTAACTCCTACACCTGAATTTCATCAATTCTCGAGCTGGTTACCCTGCCACACTGTCACCCGTAAACCCTACACCCAAATTTCATTAATCCTCGAGCTGGTTACCCTACCACGCTGTAACCCCTAACTCCTGCAACCGAATTGCAACAATCCTCGAACTGGTTACCCTGCCACGCTGTAACACCAAACTCTTAACCTCAATTTCCTTAACCATCGAAATCGTAACCCAGCCTCGCTCTAACCCCGAACACCTACACGCGAATATCATCAATCCTGGAGCTGGTTACCCTGCCACTCTTCAACCCGTGACTCCTACACACCAATTTCACGACCCCTCGAACAAGTTACCCTGCCACGCTGTAACCCGTAACTCCTACACCTGAATTTCATCAATTCTCGAGCTGGTTACCCTGCCACACTGTCACCCATAATACCTACACCCGAATTTCATGAAACCTCGAGCTGCTTACCCTACCACGCTGTAACCCCTAACTCCTGCAACCGAATTGCAACAATCCTCGAGCTGGTTACCCTGCCACGCTGTAACCCCAAACTCTTAACCTCAATTTCCTTAACCATCGAAATCGTAACCCAGCCTCGCTCTAACCCCGAACACCTACACGCGAATATCATCAATCCTGGAGCTGGTTACCCTGCCACTCTTCAACCCGTGACTCCTACACACCAATTTCACGACCCCTCGAACAAGTTACCCTGCCACGCTGTAACCCGTAACTCCTACACCTGAATTTCATCAATTCTCGAGCTGGTTACCCTGCCACACTGTCACCCATAATACCTACACCCGAATTTCATGAAACCTCGAGCTGCTTACCCTACCACGCTGTAACCCCTAACTCCTGCAACCGAATTGCAACAATCCTCGAGCTGGTTACCCTGCCACGCTGTAACCCGTAACTCCTACACCTGAATTTCATCAATTCTCGAGCTGGTTACCTTGCCTCGCTCTAACCCCGAACACCTACACCCGAATTTCATCAATCCTCGAGCCGGCTACCCTGCCACGCTGTAACCCGTAACCTCTACTCCCGAATTTGATCAATCCTCGAGCTGGTTACCTTACCTCGCTCTAACCCCGAACACCTACACCCGAATTTCATCAATCCTCGAGCCGGCTACCCTGCCACGCCGTAACCCCAAACTCTGAACCCCAATTTTTTTAACCACCGAGCTGGTTACCCTGCCACGCTCTAACCCCGAAATCGTACACGTGAATATCATCAATCCTGGAGCTGGTTACCCTGCCACTATGTAACACGAAACTCCTACACTCCAATTTCATCACCCCTCGCTGCCACGCTATAACTCGCAACACCTACACCCGAATTTCATGAATCCTCGAGCTGCTTACCCTGCCACGCTGTAACCCGTAACTCCTACTCCCGAATTTTATCAATCCTCGAGTTGATTAGCCTGCCACCCTCTAACCCCGAACTCCTACACCCGAATTTAATCAATCCTCAGGCTGGTTACCCTACCATGCTGTAACCCGTAACTCCTACACCGGAATTTCATGAATCCTCGAGCTGCTTACCCTGCCACGCTGTAAGCCGTAACTGCTGCACTCCAATTTCATCAACCCTCCGCTGGTTGCCCTGCCTCGTTCTAACGCCGAACTCCTATAGCCGAATTTCATCAACCCTCGAACCTGTTACCCACCCACGCTTGAACCCGTAACTCCTACACCCGAATTTCATCAACCCTCCAGCTGGTTACCCTGCCTCGCCGTAACCCCACACTCTTAACCCCATTTGCCTTAACCGTCGAGCTCTTTACCTTCCCTTGCTATAAACGCTGAACTCCTACACCCGATTTTCTTCAATCCTCGTGCTAGTTACTCTGCCTCGCTCTAACCCCGAACTCCTTCACGCGAATTTCATCAATCCGCGAGCTAGTTACCCTGCCACTCTGTAACCCGTGACTCCTACTCCCCAATTTCATCAATCCTCGAGCTGGTTACTCTGCCATTCTCTAAACCCGAACACCTACTCCCCAATTTCATCAACCCTCGAACCTGATACCCACCCACGCTGGAACCCGTAACTCCTAACCCGAATTTCATCAATCATCGAGTTGGTTACCCTGCCACGCTCTAACCCCGAAATCGTACACCCGAATATCAACCCTCGAGATGGATTCCCAGCCACGCTCTAACCTTGAACTCGTACACCGAAATTCATCAACCATCGAACCCTTTACTCTTCCACGATGTAACCCGTAACACTAACTCTCGAATTTCATCAATCCTCGAGCTGGTTACCCTGCCACGCTCTAACCCCGAAATCGTACACCCGAATTTCATCAACCCTCGAGCTGGTTACCATGCTACGCTCTAACCATGAACTCTTATCCCCAAATTTCTTAACCATCGAGCTCGTTACCCTGCCTCGTTCTAACCTCGAACTCATTCACGCGAATTTATCAATCCTCGAGCTGCTTACCCTGCCACGCTGTAACCCGTAACTCCTACTCCCGAATTTTATCAATCCTCGAGTTGATTAGCCTGCCACCCTCTAACCCCGAACTCCTACACCCGAATTTAATCAATCCTCAGGCTGGTTACCCTACCATGCTGTAACCCGTAACTCCTACACCGGAATTTCATGAATCCTCGAGCTGCTTACCCTGCCACGCTGTAAGCCGTAACTGCTGCACTCCAATTTCATCAACCCTCCGCTGGTTGCCCTGCCTCGTTCTAACGCCGAACTCCTATAGCCGAATTTCATCAACCCTCGAACCTGTTACCCACCCACGCTTGAACCCGTAACTCCTACACCCGAATTTCATCAACCCTCCAGCTGGTTACCCTGCCTCGCCGTAACCCCACACTCTTAACCCCATTTGCCTTAACCGTCGAGCTCTTTACCTTCCCTTGCTATAAACGCTGAACTCCTACACCCGATTTTCTTCAATCCTCGTGCTAGTTACTCTGCCTCGCTCTAACCCCGAACTCCTTCACGCGAATTTCATCAATCCGCGAGCTAGTTACCCTGCCACTCTGTAACCCGTGACTCCTACTCCCCAATTTCATCAATCCTCGAGCTGGTTACTCTGCCATTCTCTAAACCCGAACACCTACTCCCCAATTTCATCAACCCTCGAACCTGATACCCACCCACGCTGGAACCCGTAACTCCTAACCCGAATTTCATCAATCATCGAGTTGGTTACCCTGCCACGCTCTAACCCCGAAATCGTACACCCGAATATCAACCCTCGAGATGGATTCCCAGCCACGCTCTAACCTTGAACTCGTACACCGAAATTCATCAACCATCGAACCCTTTACTCTTCCACGATGTAACCCGTAACACTAACTCTCGAATTTCATCAATCCTCGAGCTGGTTACCCTGCCACGCTCTAACCCCGAAATCGTACACCCGAATTTCATCAACCCTCGAGCTGGTTACCATGCTACGCTCTAACCATGAACTCTTATCCCCAAATTTCTTAACCATCGAGCTCGTTACCCTGCCTCGTTCTAACCTCGAACTCATTCACGCGAATTTATCAATCCTCGAGCTGGTTTCCCTGCCACGCCGTAACTCGTAACTGCTATACCCCAATTTCATCAACCTTCGAGCTAGTTACCCTGCCACGCCGTAACCCCAAACTCTTGACCCCATTTTCCTTAACCATCGAGCTCGTTACCCTCCCTTGCTATAAACGCTGAACTTCTACACCTGATATTCATCAATTCTAGACCTGGTTACCATGCTACGCTCTAACCCCGAATTCCTACACCCGAATTTCATAAATCCTCATGCTAGTTACCCTGCCTCGCTCAAACCCGAACTCCTTCACGCGAATTTCATCAATCCGCGAGCTAGTTACCCTGCCACTCTGTAACCCGCGACTCCTACACCCCAATTTCATCAATCCTCGAGCTGGTTACCCTGTCACGCCGTAACCCCAAACTCTTAACCCCAATTACCTTAACCATCGAGCAAGTTTACCCTCACATGCTATAAACGCTGAACTCCTCCACCCGATTTTCATCAATTCTCGACCTGGTTACCATGCTACGCTCTAACCCCGAACTCCTGCAACCGAATTGCAACAATCCTCGAGCTGGTCACCGTGCGACGCCGTAATACCACACTCTTAACCCCAATTTCCTTAACCATCGAGCTCGTAACACTGCCTCGCTCTAACCCCGAACTCTTACACGCGAATATCATCCATCCTGTCGCTGGTTACCCTGCCACTATGTAACCCGTGACTCCTACACCCCGATTTCATCACTCCTCGCTGCCACGCTGTAACTCGTAACACCTACACCTGAATTTCTTGAATCCTCGAGCTGCTTACCCTGCCACGCTGTAACCCGTAACTCCAACTCCCGAATTTCATCAATCCTCGAGCTGGTTACCCTGCCACTCTCTAACCCCGAAATCGTAAACCCGAATGTAATCAACCCTCGAGTTGGTTACCATGCTACGCTCTAACCCCGAACTCTTAACCCCAAATTTCTTAACCATCGAGCTCGTTACCCTACCACGCTGGAACAGGTAACTCCTACACCCGAATTTAATTAATCCTCGAGCTGGTTACCCTGCTACTCTCTAGCCCCGAATTCCTACACCCGAAGTTCATATATCCTCGAGCTAATTACCTTGCCACGCTGTAACCTGTAACTCCTACACCCCAATTTCATTAATCCTCGAGCTGGTTACCCTGCCACGCTGTAACCCCTACACCCAAATTTCATTAATCCTCGAGCTGGTTACCCTGCCTCGTTCTATCCCAGAACTCCTACACCCGAATTTCATCAATTTTCGAGCTGGTAACCTGCCACGCTGTAATACGTAACTCCTACACTCGAATTTCATCATCCGTCGAGCTGGTTACCCTACCACGCTGTAACCCGTAACTCCTATACCCCAATTTCGTCAATCCTCGAGCTAGTTACCATGCTACGCTCTAACCATGAACTCTTAACCCCAAATTTCTTAACTATCGAGCAAGTTTACCCTCACATGCTATAAACGCTGAACTCCTCCACCCGATTTTCATCAATTCTCGACCTGGTTACCATGCTACGCTCTAACCCCGAACTCTTACACGCGAATATCATCCATCCTGTCGCTGGTTACCCTGCCACTATGTAACCCGTGACTCCTACACCCCGATTTCATCACTCCTCGCTGCCACGCTGTAACTCGTAACACCTACACCTGAATTTCTTGAATCCTCGAGCTGCTTACCCTGCCACGCTGTAACCCGTAACTCCAACTCCCGAATTTCATCAATCCTCGAGCTGGTTACCCTGCCACTCTCTAACCCCGAAATCGTAAACCCGAATGTAATCAACCCTCGAGTTGGTTACCATGCTACGCTCTAACCCCGAACTCTTAACCCCAAATTTCATAACCATCGAGCTCGTTACCCTACCACGCTGGAACAGGTAACTCCTACACCCGAATTTAATTAATCCTCGAGCTGGTTACCCTGCTACTCTCTAGCCCCGAATTCCTACACCCGAAGTTCATATATCCTCGAGCTAATTACCTTGCCACGCTGTAACCTGTAACTCCTACACCCCAATTTCATTAATCCTCGAGCTGGTTACCCTGCCACGCTGTAACCCCTACACCCAAATTTCATTAATCCTCGAGCTGGTTACCCTGCCTCGTTCTATCCCAGAACTCCTACACCCGAATTTCATCAATTTTCGAGCTGGTAACCTGCCACGCTGTAATACGTAACTCCTACACTCGAATTTCATCATCCGTCGAGCTGGTTACCCTACCACGCTGTAACCCGTAACTCCTATACCCCAATTTCGTCAATCCTCGAGCTAGTTACCATGCTACGCTCTAACCATGAACTCTTAACCCCAAATTTCTTAACTATCGAGCTCGTTACCCTGCCACGCTCTAACCCCGAATTCGTACAGCCGAATGTCATCAATCCTCGAGCTGGTTACCATGCTACGCTCTAACCATGAACTCTTAACCCCAAATTTCTTAACTATCGAGCTCGTTACCCTGCCGCGTTCTAACCCCGAACTCATTCACGCGAATTTATCAATCCTCGAGCTGGTTTCCTTGCCACGCCGTAACTCGTAACTGCTATACCCCAATTTCATCAACCTTCGAGCTGGATACCCTGCCACTTTGTAAGCCGTAACTGCTGCACTCCAATTTCATCAACCCTCCGCTAGTTGCCCTGCCTCGCTCTAACGCCGAACTCCTATAGCCGAATTTCATCAACCCTCGAACCTGTTACCCATCCACGCTCGAACCCGTAACTCCTACACCCGAATTTCATCAATCCTCGAGTTGGTTACCCTGTCACGCCGTAACCCCAAACTCTTAACCCCAATTACCTTAACCATCCAACTAGTTACTCTGACACGCTCTATCCCCGAACTCCTACACCCGAATTTCATCAACCCTCCAGCTGGTTACCCTGCCACTCTCTAAACCCGAACACCTACTCCCCAATTTCATCAACCCTCGAACCTGATACCCACCCACCCTGGGACCCGTAACTCCTACACCCGAATTTAATCAATCCTCGAGCTGGTTACCCAGCCACGCCGTAACCCCAAACTCGTAACCCCATTTTCCTTAACCATCGAGCTCGTACCCTCCCTTGCTATAAACGCTCAACTCCTACACCCGATTTTCATTAATTCTCCACCTGGTTACCATGCTACGCTCTAACCCCGAATTCAAACACCCGAATTTCATAAATCCTCGTGCTAGTTACCCTGCCACTCTGTAACCCGTGACTCCTACTCCCCAATTTCATCAATCCTCGAGCTAGTTACCCTGCCACTCTGTAACCCGTGAATCCTACTCCCCAATTTAATCAATCCTCGAGCTGGTTACTCTGTCACTCTCTAAACTCAAACACCTACTCCCCAATTTCATCAACCCTCGAACCTGATACCCACCCACGCTGGAACCCGTAACTCCTGCACCCGCATTTCATCAACCCTCGAGTTGGTTACTCTGCCTCGCCGTAACCCTAACCTGTGAACCCCAATTTCCTTAACCATCGAGCTGGTTACCCTGCCTCGCTCTAACCTCGAACTCCTACACCCAAATTTCATCAATTTTCGAGCTGGTTACCCTGGCACGCCGTAACCCCAAACTCTTAACCCCATTTTCCTTAACCATCGAGCTCGTTACCCTCCCTTGCTATAAACGCTCAACTCCTACACCCGATTTTCATTAATTCTCAACCTGGTTACCATGCTACGCTCTAACCCCGAATTCCTTCACCCGAATTTCATAAATCCTCGTGCTAGTTACCCTGCCTCGCTCTAACCCCGAACTCCTTCACGCGAATTTCATCAATCAACGAGCTAGTTACCCTGCCACTCTGTAACCCGTGACTCCTACTCCCCAATTTCATCAATCCTCGAGCTGGTTACTTTGCCACTCTCTAAACCCGAACACCTACTCCCCAATTTCATCAATTCTCGAGCTGGTTACCCTGCCACGCCGTAACGCCAAACTGTGAACCCCAATTTCCTTAACCATCGAGCTGCTTACCCTGCCTCGCTCTTACCCTGAACTCCTACACCCAAATTTCATCAATTCTCGAGCTGGTTACCCTGCCGCGCTCTACCCGCGAACTCCTATACCCGAATTTCATCAATCCTCGAGCTGGTTACCCCCTACCACGCTCTAACTTCAAACTTCTACACCCGAATTTCATTCATAATCCCGATTTCTAAATTTTTATAGTATCTTCAAAAAAAGGGTATATGTACATTTTTTGTAGAAGATAACTTTTAATTAATTACGTATATTTATGTATAGGTAGGACATAGCAAATGCAACTACGAAATCATGCAAAGTTCGAAATAGCTTCGGGGAATTTCATTTTTAAATCATTATGTTCAACAAATATTACTACTATCCCTGAGGAAATTCGATTATTATGTTATTACGAAAAAATTCATTAGACAAATTTATTTTACCATACTCATAGGTACGTATTTCGCGAGGCAGTTTTAGCCAGTATAAAAATACTGACTTGAGATAGTGTTACTTTTATTTTCCACCTTAAACCCACTCGAGTATGTGCATGACAAAACAAAATCAAACTGTGGCATGACGTGGAAACCATAATGAACGAATGAGGTTCATGTGGTTCAAATAGCAAGATTGGAACTGCAACTGTCTTTTTCCTTGATAGAAACCACAATCAATGAATGCGATTCATGTGGATCAAATAGTAAGAATGGAACTGCAACTGTTTGTTTCCTTGATAGATATTGCAATCGTTGACGTATGTGATAAGCCAAGATCTAACATTGGAGGAATTTCGGTCACCTTGATTTGATATCGGTTAGTGTGGTACTAACTTCAAAATATGTTTTGTTCACTTACAGTATATACAAGTATATTCGATCAGCATACTTCAGTAAATTAGTAATAAAACTTAGCTTTACATCGACGTTTTTGAACATCAAAATTGTTTTATAATGGCAATTGAAATTCATAACGTCATTCAAAAATTACTGAAAACATTCTACATAAGTGCGGTTGTAGAAAGCATACCTATATTAAACGATGCACAGAAGCAGCTACACGATTATGTTGAAAATTTATTGAGAAAAAGCATTGAAACAAATTCAGGTATTGAATGTGAGACAAGTGAGAACTTATGTTTCCTGGATGATGATTTTGATATTAATCCAGAAGTAATTGACGATCAATTTGAAGAAATACATGGTGTAAACTATGCCGATGTACCTACTTGTACGGTAACAAATACGGTACTCGACGATGGATAAAAGAAGAGATGTTGAATACTGGGAAAGTGGTTAGAAAATGAAACTGTCTTTAAGTTCCGTCCAGAGTAATGTAACGAGTGTCGCTCGTTAAAGGTAGAGCCTAAGCGCTTCCATCGCGTGGGGCGACGCAAAAACCGGCCCGCGATAACAAATCAGAAAAGGAGAAGCCGAAAGCGCCCGCGAAACGAACAAACGAAAAAAGTGGGAGAGAGGAGAGAGATTAAGGCATCGGCCAGCGCGTGTTAGGCGCGCGTAGCATGGGACAATGGGAAAAAGGGGAAGGGGAATAAGAGCGATTAGGCCGCCGGCCGGCGTGCGCGATGCGCGAGTAGAGGAATGCGTAAAGAGTAGTCGAGTCCGGACCTACGGCAACAAAACACGAGTGACGAGTGGCGGCATAAGGAGATGAAGGAGCTTCTCGACCGATATCGCGCGAAGACCCGGTGGTTCCAAGATAGCTGAGAATCACTGCTCAGGAAAAGGTCATCCGCTGCCCATTACTGCCAGTTGCCCAGAGCGATCTGAGGCAACAGTCGAGGGTCGCGAGCAACTGTGAATCCGGACAAGGAAAACCTTGACTGGGAGGTGTGCTGCGAGGAAGGACCAGAAATCGACGTGACCCGTGGATACCGTCGAGGATACTTTGTCAGCAGCAACTTTTTCCCGTACCGTAAGTCCCCGACATTAAATGTAAATGCGCGCGACGGGAAAGCGAAACTAGATAGTGCGTGTCTTTCTCTCTCTCATCGCGAGCGCGAGGTACCCGGCGAAATCTCTCGGCCATAGCGTTATCATTGTAAAATTGAACGCGATAAAAAGGAATAAAACTGTCGATCTTGCGACAATTGGCGGAGACTTTTCTTTTCGAATTCCCTTTGGTTTTCCTCTCCTGATGCCCATGACAGAACCTGCCCGGCCTTGAGTCACTGGGCAACCCGGATCGCCGGACGTGTTATCCACGTGTGGGTTTTCACGGGCTCTGGGGCGAAAGGTCAGAAGATCGAGGCTGTCCGAACGAGCTGATCGAGGCGGCGGTTAACCTCGCAACGCAAGGAAAATCCTTTCTTTAACGGGTGAGATTTTTGTTAGCACGCCGAACGAAATACCCCGTTACAGTAAATATAAACAAGTTTCATCAGAACGTCAGTTGAGAACATGGAAACAGCAAATTTTGACAGGCGGGACCAAAAGAGAGAATCTGATTAAAGGTTCAGAATATACTTTACAACAACTCAAAGATGCTTTAGATCGGAAGTTAACAGTGCATGATTTAGATATTAAAAGATGGGCTTTACAAAAAAAGTATGAGTTAGATATGCTTTGGTTTAAACTTCACCCAATTGGATATTACTATTCAAAAAAAAGCATAAAATTGAATCGCGTTAAATAACTAAATATGTGACTATGGTATCTGTTGAAAATGAAGCTATTTTAAAGTAAGATTGTCAAAATTTTATCAACCTCATTAAAACAGAATTATCAACCAAAAGTGCAAGTAACATATATAATTCCGATCAAAGTGGATTCAATATAAAAATGCATACTGGCAGAACATTGAGCGAAAAAGGTAAGAAGACAGTCCGATCAGTAGTACAATCAGTATCATCGACTACGTATAGTTATACGATTTAATCGACAATAGCTGTAGAAGGTAAATTGCTATCACCCCTTTTTATGGTATTATAAGAAACAAACGGAGACTTTGTACCCATTGTTTCAAAAAAACTATTGAATGCACCTAATATGTTTTTCGAGCAAGTGCATTAGAAAAGCTGTCTAGCGTATTACTTCAAACATGGTTGCAACATGTATTTTTTCCTTACTGTGGGAAAACTGCAGTTTTATTACTAGACTCATGAAGTGAACAGTGTGAACGAACTGTAAGAGAAGTGACACCAGCAGATAGAAATTTTCGATTGATGACAATTCCTAAGGATACGACAGGCATAATTCAACCACTGGATGTTTTCGGTTTTTGATTTTGGAAAAGCTTTGTAAGAACAATATCTGATACCATTATTTTATTCGGATCAGACATCAGTTTACATGAGAGGAATAATATTATAAAATTATAGTATATCACACATAATCAATTATCTTCAGCTAGATTCAAAAGCGTATTTAAATATGCTTCGTACAAAAGTGGGTACTTGGATAAAAAACCTGATTCGTTCGACAATGCTGTTGAATATTGCTTCGAAATGTCAGAACAGTCTATCTGCAAGATTTGTTAGAAAATAGCAATTACGAAATGTGCATGGTGAAAGAAACTAATAAGTCTACAGCATTTATTTATAGAGTATCATTATTGTTTACAATATGTACAGTGGTAATGAGTGCGGATCGTCTTTTTATATTCAGAAAATGTAATCTCAATATCAGATGTAATGACGAATTAATATAACGTAAGTATAACATAAAAATAAAATAAATTTAACGTTATCTTCTACAATTATTTCGCCGATGTCCTTTTCTTCAGAGATATTACAAATATGTCGAAATTGGGATCATGAATAACAAAGAACCGGGTTTCGGACTAGAAAATTGGAAAGGGCAGTGTAAGCAGCTCGAGGGTTGCTGAAATTGGGGTGTAGGAGTTACGGGTTACAGCGTGGCAGGGTAACCAGCCCGAGGATTGATGAAATTCGGCTGTAGGAGTTCGGGTTTACAGCGTAGCAGGGTAACCAGCTCGATGGTTGATGAAATTGGGGTGTAGGAGTTACGGGTTATAGCGTGGCAGTGTAACCAGCTCGAGGGTTGCTGAAATTCGGGTGTAGGAGTTTGGGGTTAGAGGGTGGCAGGGTAACCAGCTCGAGGGTTCATGAAATTGGGGTGTAGGAGTTACGGGTTTACAGCGTAGCAGGGTAACCAGCTCGAGGGTTGATGAAATCGGGGTGTAGGAGTTACGGGTTACAGCGTGGCAGTGTAACCAGCTCGAGGGTTCATGAAATTGGGGTGTAGGAATTACGGGTTACAGCGTGGCAGGGTAACCAGCTCGAGGGTTGATAAAATTCGTGTGTAGGAGTTCCGGGTTAGAGCGTGGCAGGGTAACCAGCTCGAGGGTTGATGAAATTGGGGTGCAGGAGTTACGGGTTATAGCGTGGCAGGTAACTCGCGCGAGGTTTAAGGAAATTGGGTTCGGGGTGGTAGGGAATCAGGGTAACAAATGAATGCTCTGTTCACTCTCCAATGAAGGGTTGGCAGCCCCTGGTGACGGATACTATATACTTTTGTGTTAGATTTTAAACGGAATTTCATAAACTTTATTTTTTCTGAAAAAATTTTGCAAGAAAATATTTGAAAACATAGCTTTTCTGTCAAGCGACTTAAGGGGTTGCAACCCCTGTAGACGAAATCCATATATTTAGCTGAAATTTTCTAAAAGAATTTTTTAGAGTTTGTTTCGTCGAAATCTGTGCATAAATTACGAAAATTTTGCTATAAAATGGTGTTGAGGGGTAACTTTCGGAGGTATCTTTCACCTTCTAAATAGTTTATTCGGCCGAACAAAAGTATACATGTGTTTGGCTTTTTTGAGCGTCATAGAACATGAAATAATCTGCATAATCTGCGATTAACAACTGCTTATATTGTATTAATAATATTAAGGGGTAGTTTACCCTCGAAATAATAGATAATAGGAAAACCCCGAAATACGTCAATTTTGTTTTATCATTTTCTACTAGAATATCATTTTTTAAATTTTTTTAACATAATTTTTTGCTTTTGTAAGATAAAAGTGCACTTAAAACTACAGTTTTTCTCTATACAACGTAGGATTTGTAACCCCCGAGGACCAAATTGATGTGTGTCTGTTACTTTTTTTATAAGTATCTTGTGTTTTTTTGTTTCATATAAAAATATTCATTATAACTAAAGATATTGCTATAGAACTGCTTTTGGGGCTGTTTTTTGAGGGTGGGTTTCATCCCTTAGATAGCTTTTTCCGCCGATAAAAAAAAATACGGGTCTTTAATTTTTTTACAAATTATAACATATCTCAATTGCAGAAAAATCGGAGGGGGAGGATTGGGGTTCCCTTGTGGTTCCCTTGTGAGTCGAAAAGTGTCCCTCGCGAAAGCATGGGTTGAATGTATCCCTAATAATATGAAGAACATTCAGAGCAACCGTCTTTGTTGTGATACCTGGTATTCCGTTCTGGTCTGATGTCTTGCGGATTGAGATCCTTCTGGCAGCTAGTTCCAGTTCTGTATCTATCATTTCCTGCGGTTTGTCAACGCCATCAATATCTCTGAGGCCTGTTCCTTCTTCTCATTTCAGTGCTACAGCAAAAGATGCAGTATAACTCGATCGAGAAATTCTAGGCAGGAGGGAAGAGTTTCATCCTTTAGCTGCTTGATCATTCTTTATGACTGTTTTGTATGGTCTGCCCCAAGGGTCCTGATCCACTTCTTCACAAAAGTCGTTCCAGCATTGCATTTTTGCTCTCTTGATGGTAGTTTTCAATTACTTGCGCATCCGCTCGTAGTCAACCGTGAGGACTAGAAATTACTGCTTTTTTCTCGCTCTCTGGTATTTTCTTCGTATTCTTAAACACTCCTTTGTTATCTTGGCAATGATATCATTCCATTAATAGACTAGCAGACGATTACAGGCATTTTTCTTCATTGCTATAGAGGCATTAAAAGCCGTTATTATGGCCGCGGTGAGTCCTCGTGCTTTTTCCTCTACTATTCCTTCCAACACTGTTTGCTCCAATAAGTATAGGAACGTATCTCGATCAAAGGTTTTCGTCTGCTTCTCTTTCCCTGGTTGGCTTAAGTCGGTGCACCAGGGCATGATGATCGCTCCCGGTATAGTTATCGCTCACCTTTCAATCTAGTTGTTCATCTATCAATTTAATCAATAAAAATGATGTCGATCACAAACAATCTTCCGGCCTTAGTAAAGGTCGGTGTCATTCCTCTGTTAAAGATCTCCAATTCCAGTGTGGTGAAAGCCTCCAGGAGCATTATACCGCTCTCGTTGGTCCTAACGCTTCCCCATTCCGTCCCTCAGGCATTGTAGTCGCCTCCGATAGCCACTGGCAATGGTGAGCATCTAGCACTAATGATAATGGCCTCCAGCGATCTCTGGAAATCTTCTTTACTTTTAGTAGATGGGAGGTAGCAGCTGTGTATATGCATGCCAACAGCCTCCACCCATGTATAATTAGCTGCATGGATGGTCATTCTTTTGGATATATGTATCTCTCCACATATCCATATAGCCGCCCTGCCCGTAGTGTCATTTCTCTAGCTTGGGGTCTTTAAGACCTTATACTGCTCACTGATTATCACTATATCAGCTTTCTCCTTCGCTACTAGTTGTGACAGTAAGTTTTGTGCGGCCTCGCAATGATTTAGGTTTAGTTGGAGCACCCTAACCATTTTTCTTGATTACTTCCATTTGTTGTCCTCTGTCTATTTTCTGTGCATCTGGACAGTCAATCACTTTGTGACTCTCCTTATTGCATGCAAAAGCATTGCTTGGAGCGATCCTCTAGGCTTTTGCAACTCTTAGCTATGTGCCCCGTTTTATGACATCTGTAGCATCGTTGAGTTGTCTCTCGGAGTCGTACTCTGCAGTTGACTCATCCTGACCTTAGCTTGCCATTTTTAATCAACTTCTTTGCAGTAGTTGTTGGCAGATTAACGCTAGCTGTTTGCGTATGATGCCCTGATCTTTATGTTTACGGGATCTACTGTATTCTGCCCGGTTACAGTTCCGATTGCTTCTGCCTTTTCCTCTTTTGTGGTGGTCTCATCCATGTCTTTAATAAGTATGGTCTCTCTGTGTTCAAGGACTTGCACCTCTGTAGTTCTCTGAAGGATAGATAAACCACATTTTAGATCTCCATGTTACCAGTACTCGCCTTGCTGAGTTCTAGGAGTTCTCTCGTTTTCATATGCCTGATTCTGATTACTTTTTTGCCCACTTCCTTCAGTTCTGGGACCGTCTTTACTCGGCGCAGTATCTCCGCGTAGGACTCGTCGCCTTTTGCCTTGATATTGATGGCATTGGGTCTCGTTATCCGTGGGATGGTCCTTCCCTTCAGAGACCCTTTTCCTTCTTTTTTCTTTTGTTCCTTCCTCTTTGTCTTAATAGTCACTTCTGTCCACATACTTTTTTATCCCTTCGTTGCATCGACATTTCTTCTGCCGATCACAACGGAGTTTTGAGGATCTTTTTTCTCTTTAGTTTTTGTTGCTCTTGCGTTTTTTCTAGTCTTGCCGGCGAGACCTCACGTTGTCTGGGTCTCTTTGGCCTGTGTGTCCTGTCGTGCAGAGTGCCTTGTATGATGTTTTAATCTTTCTAGCCATGTCCTTTATCGACTTTTGATATTGGGCCGATCTTTGACAAATTCGAGCAGCTCCTCGATTTTGTTCCTCAGTCTTTCTTGTTGTCTCTGTCCGCGATCCACATACTTCTTCCTCTGATCGTCTTGATCATCCACAGTCATTTCTTCTTCCACGTGAGTTTGACTCAAAATTCATGGAGTCGGCGGTCAGATGTCCCTTGGTTATTTTAACGAGGTTCTTACTTCTCCTCCTTCTCCTTACCGCCATAGGTGGCACAGCCCCGAGCTTGGGACTGGTATAGCGGAGTTGTGTGTGTGTTTTTTTTTGAAAGGACGTAGACAGAGCAAGCTCTGCACAAGTTGCCCTACGACTCCAACCCCCACCGGAACTGTCGCTAGACATTACTTCTGTGTGGGTTGTTAATCAGCCCGTTGGTTGCCTTCGAGTGTCTGATATTTCCGTACATCCCCCGTACACCGTAACGTGATTAAAGGTTCTGGATCAGACTCGTCTTCTTCTTAACGCATCGTCCGATAGTCTTCTTCTTTGTTTTTACAATCATTACAACTAATTCTCTTGGGGAGCGTACGCATGTATGAAAATACCTTGCTATCGTATGGATAGTCTCAACCTCAGAGTCTACGTTCCTCCGCATTGGCTGAGGGAGATTGAGCTCAGCTCAACCACCCACGTTCCTTTGCATCAGTGTAGGGAGCTTGCTATAACATAGTTAAACGCCCCGTATCTCTTACACGCTGTTCTCTACTCTTCTTTTCTTTTCTTTTCTTCTTTCCGTAGCTTTCCTATGACTTCCCTAACGAAGCCCGTTGTGGCATTCCATATCCTCTCAGATGATAACATTTGTGGGATCAAAATTTCTGGGATGACCGTCATTCCAGTCGCCTTTTGAAACTCTCGTCGTTGCAGGTTAAATTTAGGACATATGAAGAATACATGTCTTGCTCTATTCCCTGACATGTTGGGTACTCTGGTGAGTCCTCGTGCTTGTCCTTGTGTAAATATTGCAGGAAACACCCGTGTCCGGTAAGTATCTATGTCAAATAGTAACTAAGATCTCCGTGCTGGTGGTTGACCCATTCCTCTATGTTTGGGATAAGCTGGTGGGTCCATCTTCCGTCTTTAGAGCTGTCCCACTGTATCTGCCAGCGTTGAAGACTTTTCTGTCTTTCTCTTTTTCTGCAGTCGTTAAATACCGACTGCCCTTTGGTTCTACTCTGGTACAGTCTCCTATATTCCTTGGCTAGAATCTCGATTGGTAAAAGTCCTGAGACCACCTGTGCGGTATCTCTGAAGACGGTTTTAAACGCACTGGCAACTCTCAGCGCCATTCGCCGATTTACTGGGCACATCCTCCTTTGGCATTCCTGCAGCTGCAGTGCACTGGACCAAATGACAATTCCGTAGGTCAGTATTGATGCTACTACTGACGGTAGTAGAGCTTGTCGTCTTGGCTTTGGTCCGCCAACATTTGGCATGAGGCGAGATAATGCTCCTCCAACTGTTGCTGCCTTAGTGCTGGCATATTTGATTTGATCTTTGAAATTGAGACGTGAATCCAACATTATCCCTAAGTAGCGGATGGATGGTTTTGACTCAATTTTGTGCTCTCCTACTTGCAGTATAATCGTCTCGCGAATCTTTCCGCTGGATGTGAGCATAACTTCTGTCTTGTATTTAACTATCTTCAGTCCTGCTTCGTTCATCCAGGCGGCGTACTTCCTGAACGTTACGTTGAACAGATTATAGATATCATCTAGGTGGTGCTTGGCAACAATTACGAGGGCGACATCGTCTGCAAACGCAGCGGGCGTTACCGTTGTTAGGATCCTTAGTTTGAGTTGGCCGATGATGATCCATAAGAGAGGACCCAGTATCGAGCCTTGGGGTACTCCTCCAGTAATTCTGTACATTTTGAGTCCACCGTCCATATCATACTGCAGGATTCTGTCTGTGAAATAGCTAGTTATTAACTTCTGCAGGTATTTTAGGATGCCGAATTAATCGAGCGCTTCTAAATTCGATCCCATCTCGTAGAATTGAACGCGTTCTGTATGTCCAGCGTTACTACTGCGTAGTACTATTTTTTACCGATTTGCCATCTTTCTCCTGCAATGGCGTCTTCCACGGTATTAACTACTAGGTTAATTGAATCGACGATTGATCTTCCTTTGCGGAATCCGAACTGCTAGTCTGAGAGGTGTCTCTCAGCTATCACTTCCATCCTCGTGTAGATGATCCTTTCCAAAATTTTCCTGCCGAGTCGAGCATACAGAGAGGATGGTATGATAATGGTTCGTCCGGTGACTTATTTCCTTTTAGGAGAAGGACAAGCCTCTTCAGTTTTCACTTGGCAGGAAAATAACCTTTTTGTATACATCTGTTATACATGTGCAGGAATATTTCAGATGCTATCTTTATTGCCTTTTTCAGAGCTGTTTCCCATTCTTGCGTTCGCAATTTTTAGCTCCTCTAGTGTGATTGGTGGGATAGGACCTTCTGTGTTCAAATCACCGATTTGTAGCTCTGGTTGTTGCGGGATAAGGTTGGTAATGATCTTTTCAAGCAAGGCTGGACATGTGGATGCAATCAGTGACTGGGGTTTCATCCTTTTCATCACTAGCTTATAAGGTCTGCCCCATGGGTTTGAATCCATCTCTCCTTTCAGCTCTTTCTAGCATTGCTCCATGCTGCTTTTGATTGTCTTAATCAGTTTGCGTCGCGCTGCTTTGTGAGACTCTTTTAAGTCACTGTAGTTTGACTCTTTCCTGGCTCACGTGGCTTTTCTTATTGCTCAAATGCTTTCCGTCCGGCCCTTAACAATGTCGCTATCCACCAGTACATTGGCGGGTGGTCAACGTTTGGGCGTTTACGTTCTATCGTGGCATCACATGCAGCGGCGACTCTGCGCATAGCTTCTCTTGCCTCCTCTTGTACTCTATTGGCGACAATAAGTTCACTGTTGAAAATCTTTTGGAATAGTTCCACTCTAAATTTGTTTGCATTCCATCCTCTGAAGGACGTCCTCTTGAATGGAGGTCCCGCTTTTGCTTTTGCGCTCAGTACTGCCCAGTTAATGAGTCGATGGTCGCTCGTGTTGAGGATGTCGTGCACTGTTTAGTCGTTTCCTCCTCTGGCTAGACTAGGACTGACCAGTCAGGTCGATTATCGAGCTTCCTTTGTCCCTCTCGAAGGTGGGCAGGATCCCGGTGTTCAGCAGGGTCATGTTCAGGCATGACATTGCATGTAGTAGCTCGATTCCTCTCTCTTTCATTTTCTTGCTGCCCCACTTTACTGCCCAGGCGTTAAAGTCTCCCGCTATGCTGGATTTGTGTGTGTGTGCGTATATGTGTGTGTGGGTGTGTGTATGTGTGTCTGACAATATGAAATAATATTGGTGAGGTCGTTCTGAGGTCAAATACTTTTTCATGAGAAGTTTTAATTGCACTAGGGGATAAGTCTACTTTGATACAATTCCAGAATACCATTTTATATGAAAGATGTTGCTAATCGATATTTTTCATGAGTATCATTAACCTTCGAATGACCTTGAAAGTATCACTGATCTTATACAGTCACCAGGAAACCATCTTTATGAGCTTACGTACACCAATACACAAACAAAATAAAAAAAAAATAAATAGACCAATGCCAAAACGCTCGAGATAACTGCAGTTAATATTAAATATCATAGCCAATTCTCATTTATCGTAATAATGGCGTATGCTACTGGCTAAATTCATATTTTATTTATTTCCATACTCAAACGTCTAAGTGAATATGAAATCCCCAACGATAATTTCTTCTTCTTAAGAGCTAGCATGATTACATATACAAATGGACTCAAAAAAAGCATTAACCTTCAGAATTAAACTATACATCCCTAGTCCATCGAACTTCAAGGTAGCCTATTTAGATTCTTATTTAGATTTATGTATAGCCAACACCTGGCTAGATCAAACGGAAACGAAATTGTCACTCTCATTTACCCTAGTGATCGCAATGCCATTCAATTTTACTTAAACCTTGACTTATTTAATACTTCGCTGAAACCTTTAGTCGACCCGCCATCATTAAAGAACTACAAAATAACCAACTCAAACACTTTCTAAGACCGTTTAAACACTGAAACAGTCATTATTACAGCAAACTAATTAAAAAATCTATGCCTACATTACGTAAACAAAAATGCAATATTTAATTTTATCAACCAAACTATATTTAAATCAATAAAAAGCATCTCTAAATAGTTAAACAAGAAAATTGAATGACTATACAAAAATGAAAAATAAATTAATCAATTTACAGTCTCAATAATATTAAAAAAATATTAAGCCCAAACTGAATCGATGTACAAAATATAATTGTTCATCTACAACGGAATATAAAGTTATTCTCTTATAAACTCAATAAAGAATTCTTTATTTCTTGCAATAGATGCTGGATCAATAAAGCACGTCACATTACCTACAGAGATTATAATACCTATTTTCCGCAAAAAAAATTCAATATTCCGTAAAAGGAATCTCATATTACCCAAATAAATGAAACTAAACATCGACAATATTGCCTGTATAATACGAGTATAATAAAACATAAATACAAACTCTAGCCCACTAATTTATAGACACATAATTAACGATGAAATGACTATTTGAATGTATTATCCTGGCATTTCAAAAATGGATGATAACATAACGCAAATAGGCGTATGGACAATTGTGCACGGTTGTATTGTACACATAATCTATTGTGCACAATAACATGGTGCATATCAACGTATATCACTTCTTACCTTATGTTACTGTACGCAATAATTTATGTGTATAATAAAATTGTAAACAATCTCCGCACGCCCGCAAATAGTGTATTTAGTTCAGCGAGAGAATGACACACTGGCAAAAGAAATCATTGAAGTATAAGCTAGACTCTTTCATTAATTTCCCATTTTTCTTCCTTGACAAATTCATTGATCACTGTACCATTTTGTTTAATAACCTAATTAATAGAAATTACTTTTTACTACATGGGGTTTTGACTCGTGGAAGGGAGTGGACGTAAGTCTTGGCTGTGAATGCGAGTTTTCATGAGAAAGTTAGAGAGGAAAAGTGTTTGAGGAGAGAGATAGAGGTGAAAAGAGGGTGGAGGCGGAAGAGAAGTGGAGTAGAGAGAGAGAAAGAGAGGTTTGGAGAAGAGGGGGAAAAAGCAGAGAGAGGAATAAATAAAAAAGAAAAGTTGAAGTTAAGAGAGAAGATCAGGAAGCGGGAAAGGCAAGTAAAGAGGAGGGGCGGTAAGAAGTAAAGGCGGAGACAGAACTAGCTAAATTTTTTTCAAGACGATTTGATATATTTTTAGAATTTGTTATAAATTGTCAATTGGCAAAATGAAAAAGTTGCTTAAAACTCATTGTAAAAATTTAATCATAGTGTTTGGATTCCAAGCACTTTTTGTTCCTATTGATTTTTTCTTCGAATGTATTATTTCCGACGGAAAAATTTGTGAATTTATGGCAAAAATTTTGCGCTTCAGGCGCCTTTTTGCAGCCAACATATTGAATTTTATAATTCGGAAACCAACTGAATTTCAATTACAACTAATTTATGCACTAATATTTGAAAGAAAAAGTGCCGTCCTTAATGTTAATTCAATAAAAAATTGAATTAAAAAGAAAAAGATGTATCGAAATTTTGCACTTTTTTTTATAAATATCGCCATATTATATTTTTGAGTAGAAAATTCGCAATTTTAAGATCAAAAATGAAAAGAAAATAAAAAAATACCATAGAAAAAGTTTGTAGGCTGTTTAGTTTCAATGCTAATAAATATGATAATTAAAAGTCTCATAAAATAACAGAGAAAAGGAAGTTCAAGATTAGGATAGAAAGGCATGTGCAATTTATAATTGATACGCTGAGATTTAATGTAACTAGTGATTGTAATTTATTCAAGAAAAAAAAATGAATGAGAATACGTTATATTTAGCCGGCATAAAAAAACATTGGCACAGTAAATGCAGGTAGAGAGAGCCATAAAATAATTATATGTATATATATATATATATATATATATATATATCAGTGGTGAATTGAGGCTCGTAGAGCCTATGATGCTTCGCTCACTTGAATGGCCATTCAGGTAAATTTCACACTTACTCGTCCTCGCAGGTGATTTGGGTTGCCCCACACACACACGGGCGCACCGCAGCCCCGACTCTCGGGCACACACGCGTACTGCGGTAACACCTAAGTTGCCGAGCTGATGGGCAGAGTTGAATCCCGGGCAACATCCCAGGGACGCGCAGACGTCGCCAGCCAACGCAATTGGCCCTTACTATCGATGATGATCACACACTCAACCCCTTTGATGACAAAACCACGCTCGATCACTCTCACAACACACAGTTTTCGTCACTCGGTGATTACCCAAGATTACAACAGTTCAGGAGCAACTCGGCGCTCGCGCACACTCACACCTACAGAGTTGTAGAACTAAGAAGTGGCGGTATCGTCCAAGACACCTTTAGTTGATGCAGGCGCGGCGCGGAAATTAGCGAGAGACGAACCGGCAAGGATAAGCAGAGTTAACCGTGCTTAGCTGTTGAATGTTCAAACGGAACTCACTAACAATACTCGATTTGGTATCGAGGGAACCGAGGGACGCACGGAAAACTCCTCCCTACTCTCTGGGCCCATTCCCTGTGGGCTAATCAGAAACCAGCGATTTTATGGCGCGCGTCGGTCATCAAGCAATTTGGGTTTCCCCAGGCGTGCTGAGACCGAGAATTGCTCGGATTACGCACGTGTTTCGCTCTTATATTTTTAGAAAACATCATAAATAGCGGACAGCAATTCGAGCTGTTTAACAGACGAAAGACATATGCAACGCGGGTTGTTAAGGCGAACGGACAAAAGTGCTCGAAATCCTCTAATCGCACTCATTCCTAACAGACGTCTGGCAGGCCGTCGCGGCATTCGTGATGATTTACGGACCATCGTTGGTTGTTTTATATTTTCTGCTCTCGAAGCATCGTTTTACACATGCACACACTCTCTCTTATCCTTGAAGCGCAAACGGCGCGAACATAGGCTTTGAATACGTCTAAGGAGTATGTGATATATTTAGGATCGAAAACAGAGTTACGATTTCTCTGTTTCGAGCATTATTGGGTTAAAAAAGATAAATACCCACTATATCCTCCCAATTATAAACCTCTGTGTGTGTGTGTGTGTGTTTTTTTTTTTTTTTTTTTTTATTAAAGAGAGTTGGAGAATGCTTTATGCACGTAACGGCCTTCCGGCTCGTCCTGTGTGGGAATCCCTAAGCATGGTATACCCACTAAACTCCCATCTCTCTATGTCCTGCCTGTATCCCCCGCGGGAACCGCCGCTAGGCATTACTTCGCGGGGGGGCTTCTGCTATATTAGCCTTGTCTTCTTCATTACCTTTCGGCTGTGTCGTTTTCTTCGATCTTCATCGTCTTCGGCTATGTTAGCCTCGTCTTCTTCTTACGGCATCGATTTACACGTCTTCTTCCAACGGCATCGTCTGGTCGTCTTCTTCTATCGACATCGTCCGGTCATCCTCTGGACAGACTCCACCTCGACACCTACGTTCCTCTGCATCGGGTGAGGGAGTCTGGGCTCAACCCAATGTCCTTTACTCTCCCGCAAAGGCAGGGGAGCCCTTAGGATAGGCTGGCGCCTTGTTATCCTATGGACATAGGTGACCCCAGATCCTACGTTCCTCTGCATCGGATGGGGTAACCGCGCTCTACCAACTACTCAGTGGTAGTTTAGGAGCGCTTTTTAGTCCCATAGTCTGGCACCTCGCTCTATCTATGCATGATAGACCTGTCGCGTCTTCTCTCTTCCTCCTTTCTTACTTCGGTCAGCCGGTTTACCACTGACGTGGCAAAGGTCACTACCGTTTCCCATCCCTCTGGCGAGCCGAGCAGGCAAGCTCCGAGCCCTTCGGGACTCATTGGATCATTCCACTCCTTGCGGAAATGCATCCGTTCTTCAGCGAAGCGGGGACACACAAATAGGACATGTTCTACGTCCTCGTCAGTGCCTGGACAGGCTGGGCATTCGGCACTCGCATAGACACCGATGCGTTGGAGATATCTGCGGAAGCAGCCATGACCGGTGAGCACCTGTGTCAGTTGTAAGGTGAGGTGTCCGTGGCGCCTGCCTGTCCACTTGTCAATGTTCGGGATGATGCGATGAGTCCAGCGACCTTTCACTGCGTTGTCCCATTTTCTCTGCCATTCTCGCATTAAATTTTGCGTCCACCGTTTGCTGTGGACATGTCTATCAGCATTGTTCTCTTCGTTACGACCTCCTTCACGGTATATTTCTGCTCTGTCGCATGCTAGTAGGTCGATAGGCGCTATTCCAGCGATTACCGAGACTGCAATGTCCGATACAGTTCGGTATGCACGGGCAACTCGTAGCGCTGCTGCTCTGGAGGCTCTTCGACACGTCCCTCCGTAGCTTGCATTATTTCTTAGCGCATCTGCTCATATAGGAGCTCCGTAGAGAATTACCGAGCTTACGACCGACGATAGGAGGGTTCTGCGTGGTTGCTTTGGCCCCCCGACGTTTGGCATGATACCTGCCAACGCCCTAGC
Organism: Phymastichus coffea; assembly: GCF_024137745.1. Taxonomy (NCBI): domain Eukaryota; kingdom Metazoa; phylum Arthropoda; class Insecta; order Hymenoptera; family Eulophidae; genus Phymastichus; species Phymastichus coffea. The sequence goes on along the minus strand of NW_026706819.1, from coordinate 5,651,817 downwards.
AACGTTAGTGGCTTTGACACCTGTTTTCGAGAGGTGTTCCTTAAACGATAGCCGCGCATCTAGTATAACTCCCAGGTACCTCACCGTGTTTTGTGTGTGTGAGTGTGTGTGTGTGTGTGTGTGTGTGTGTGTGTGTGTGTGTGTGTGTGTGTGTGTGTGTGTGTGTGTGTGTGTGTGTGTTTTGTTCCAAACCTAAACTAAGTTTTTAAGGTTTGAATAAATAAAAGCAAACTTTTGTAGTAATAATAACATCATTTTAGTTCATTAGTTTCAAGAGAAACCATACACGCAATAAATAAAATTTCATGACACACTTATACATTTAAACAAAGACAAAATAATTGCTGCATGTTTTATCAACTTGGAAAAGGCCTTCTCTGCAAGTTCATAATTAAGGATTTTTTGGGTCACAGGATTAGACTACTCAATAATGTGCTATAACAAAGCCACATATTTAACGTTACTCACAATAATACTATTTCTTCAAATCTGTTTACTATTGACGAAGGCCTAATAAAAGGAATAGTTAATGCAGCAATACTATTCAATATTTACACGGCTGACATCGCCAATAGATATAATTTATATTTAGCCAATTCCATGAATGCAATAGCCTTTGTCGACAACCTTACAGAATACACCGCAAGCAAATCTCTCAACGCGTACAAACAGAAATTCAAATTAATTGTACGAGGGAGGGTCAATAAGTCTTTACAAAATCCAAGAGATGGCGCTCGTCACGCTTAAATTATGATGTTTTTGGCAAGCAATACTACTAACTAGATATCGTACAAAGTTTCAGCTCGATTCATTAAGTCGTTTTTTTGTGAGCGTTGGTTAAACAAAAAGTTATTGGTTTATTTGAAAAATGGACAAAACAGAGTTTCGAGCGGTGATAAAATATTTTCATTTGAAAGGCCTTACACCAAAAGAAATCACAGTTGAGTTGAACGCCGTTCATGGCAAGTCTGCCCCTGTATTTAAGACTGTTTATAACTGGGTAAATGAATTTAAACGCGGCCGTACAACAATAAAAGATGAACCTCGTTCAGGACGTCCCGTCGAAGTGAGTACGCCCGAAATGGTCAACAAAATCTACGATACGATGTTGAGTGATAGAAGATTAAAATTGCGAGAATTAGTTGAGGCCACAGGGGTATCAATGGGTACAATCATTTTAATTTTTCAGGAAAAATTGGGGATGAAAAAAATATCAGCAAGATGGGTGCTGACTTTTGGCGTCGACTCGTAACTGTAGACGAAACATGGGTACACCACTACACTCCTGAAACCAAAGAACAGCCCAAACAATGAATTACCGCAGGAGAACCAGCCCCAAAGAAGGCAAAAACAGTAAAGTCAACTGACAAGATTATGGCCACGGTTTTCTGGGATGCGTATGGAATCATCTACATCGACTACTTGAAAAAGGGCCAGACGATCACTGGACAATATTATGCGTCATTATTCGGTTAGCTGAAAGAAAAAATCAGAAGAAAACGTCCTTACTTGAACAAAAAAAATGCCTCTTTCTTCAAGACAATGCTTGAGTTCACACGTGTGCAGTTTCCATGGCAAATATTAACGATTTAAAGTCGAATTAATTGACCATCCACCATATTCGCCTGATGACTTTATCTTATTTCCTAACCTCAAAAAATGGCTTGCCGGACAACGATTCACGTCGAACGAAGAAGTTATCGCCGAAAGAAATGCCTATTTTGAGGGTTTTCAGAAATTATATTTTTCTGATGGCTGAAAAAACTGGAAGGTCGTTTAATAAAATGTATCGACCTTCAAGATGATTATGTTGAAAAATAAAAAAAAATTACATACACAAAACTGTTTTTTCCTTCTTTTTGTAAAGACTTATTGACCCCCTCTCGTAAATGATATGAAAAAAGATTACGCATCTCACTCAGAAACTTAAAACATATGTTATCATGTGCAAAAAAATCACATTGCGTCAACAAGCTGCAAACTTCTTGAAAATTTATGTCTTAAAGAAAGAACTAATTTAAACGATTTCATAAAAAAATCCATAATACTAATAATACCTCCGACTCAATAGCACATAAAAAAGAAGTCAAATACCGATACTTCCATATAGATAGAGTAGCACGACTTTCTAATCATCCAATCTAAAAATCATTTTAAATTGTAGGAAGGAATTAATCGGAAAAACAAAAGCTTTTCTTTTCATTCAAGGATCTTTTTTGAGCGTCACTTTATTTAGCAATAATTAATTTGCCAACGTTTCGGGTGTATTATTGACACCCCTTATCAAGGCTGTAAAGCAACAAACATACAAATAACTCACAAAATACATCACACATACATAATTGAAATTTTACAACAAAATAAAAAACATGATATCTTACCAATTAAAATTAAATACAGTACGCTTGCACGATCATAATCCAAAATTTGCAGAGAGTGAGAGGTGAAAGTTGCGGTAACAACAAACACCTTACTAAGAAAACCGTTTTTAATTTAACGTGTGCTGACATCGCAAAGAGATATACAAGAGGATGTACAAGGAAGATATCCCCTGGCCGTTAGTCTCACCGTTCAATGAACGAACAAATAGAAAATTCAGCGGACGCAGGGGGCACCTATATCGAAATTCTGAGGGGAAGAAAAAGACAGAGGCAAAAATAAAATCAGGGAGTGAAGGAGAGGAAATTTAAAAGTGGTAGGGAAGGAGTGAGGTGAACGGCCGTCAAGCTCGCACACACCTTCGACAACTGCTCCTGCAGTATACATCACCGCGACGTCAACATCAAATTAATACACACAATAAAAATACTCCTAATACCTCTTCGTTCCCAAGCGGCGCAAGTTATAACGTGGAAGAGTGTTAATGCTAGGTAGTGGGCGGCAGATACTGTCAACAATTGTCTTATAGCAACTTTTTAACTTGATTAAAAATCATTTAACTTGGTTAAAAATCATTTTGTTACTTCTTGCTAATTCGCCCTATTATTATATACAGCTACCCTATTATAGCTTTATTTTATTATAATCAGTTTACAACAAACTATAGATATTTTTAATTACTATAACTTTCAATTACAATTTACTTTTAAAATTGAAATCAATAATTTCATAAATTGTAGAATTCTAAACTTATCACTAAATAGGAACAGCGATGTGGTCATAACTAATTGGTTTCAAAAAGAATCGAGCTCAGTTAAATTACTTAATTTCAATTCTAACCACAAAACACACCAAGAAAAGAATATTATGTCTAACTTAACGAACAGGGCTATATTATTACCATGTAACTCTTTCCAGGCACAAAATATCAATATGATTAGAAACATTTTGATTAATAATAATGATTATTTCGACAACTTTATAGATTCATATATTGCAAACAGGATACATTAATAACGATAACGGCGTCTATCAACAGCGTAACTAAAAATAATGTAAAACCTTTTACGACAATTTTTATCCTCTGTATAGAAAAATTTTTTATATATGTAAAAAATTACTTCAAAAATACAATATACGCTGTGTTCCAAATATGAATAAAAGAATTGAAAATATTATGATATTAAGTAAAGACAAACCTCGTAAATGGGAAAAGACGGGCACCGTATACAAGTTTGATTGTAATAATTGTAATCGTTGCTACATTGGTAAAAGTAATACAGCATTAAAAATCGTGTATACAAGAAGATAAAAAATCTGTAGAGAAAATCACACATATAGAATATACGAATATTAGTTACACTTCCAGTTCCAAAACATATACTTGATAATCAAGAATATACATTTGATTGGAATAATACGAAAATTATAGACAGAAAACATAATTAGATTAAGATAAGAATTTTGGAAATGTTAAATACAAAATTTAATAAGAATATTATTAACAAACAAGAAAATACTACATTTCTAAGTTCACAATATAATAGATTGTTTAGTTTGATATAATTTTAACTCGTATTATGATTTTTAATAACAATTTTTATAATCTTCTTTAATACGTTATAACAAGAATGATCTCATTATGTTTCTCTCCTCACTAATATTACTATTGTTATATCATTACTATTTTCTATTCTATATATGTATAGCGCAGTGGCAGTAGCAGTAGCAGACGAAAGGTAAGAGAGAGACGTGTCGACGATAAGAAGAGAGAGAGAGAGAGAGACCCGTGAATATGCGTGTAGGTATGTTTGAGGTCCGCGCGGCGTAAGAGTGGGAGAGGGGGTGCAAGGGACAATTAGCTGGCGGCTTTTCGAGAGAGAGTATGTGTTGCGCACCTCGTGGCATTCTTTTTCTTTATATGGCCCTTCTGACGGTTCTTCCATGCGTTTTATTGTGCGGCCTTGCCTCGTAACACTTTCGAGCACGTTTCCGAGCATGAAAACTGTGGGGATGTGATAGATAATTTTGTACGTGCACTACAAGGGTTGTGTAACGGGGATTTAGACTGCTACAATATAATAATTCAACCGAGATCAAGTAATGGCTAGCAAAATTGCAGCTCTTTGCGGGATTACGTTTTGCTACGTAAAACCGGTTCGAAGGTCAAATTACCAACTGGCCCGCGGAGAGAGTCATGGATCACGCAGCTTAAATCGCAAAAGTTGAGGGAAGTGATAGAAAGGAAAGGTAGTCCAAAAGAAAAGCCATGAACTTTGAGTAGTATATAAATATACAGGGTGGCCCATTTTAAGTGATCCACTCAGATATCTAGATTGGAGTGAGTTTTATCGAAAAAAGTTTCAGACAAAAGTTACTCAACTTTGAGGGGGCCATGTTTCTATGACCTTGGATTTGACCTTGGAGGTCATGTTCAAGGTCATTTCAAGGTCAACTTTGTTTTTTTAAATAGGAACCCCCATTTTTGACCCCGGATTCGGAAAGAGCGGGAAATTTTACGTCCAAAACGGTATTTTTAAATTTTTTTTCATGGCCTAGAGAAGGTCGATTTAAGGTCAAATGCTTGAAAAACTGCCTAAAAGCGTTTTTTTAATTTTTAAGATATCGAAAAATGACCTCTACAAAATTTGTTCAGAATAGAGTGGGCCACCCAATGCACCAAAAACCTTTGACCTTTAACCTCATTTTGAAGGTCATTTCAAGGTCGAAGTGTTTTTTGTAATGGAAACCCCTCTTTTTGACCCCGGATTCGCACATAGCGCGAAACTCAACACAATACCTTATCCAAACGTCGGATTTTGTTATGCATACACGCGCACGTAGTCTCTCTCTGCCGGCACTCTCTCTTACTTGTTCTCCGCAGTCGTCGTCTGCTGCAGCTAAAGAGAACCATAATTTGAAAGATATGACATTATAAATATATGGTATTCTTTATATTATCGCCGTAGAGAGAGATATATATATATACTACTGTGGGCAAAAAGTAAGGTGAATTTGTTTGTAAAATGAAAAATCTTTATTTATTCTTCTACATCAATGTCATCCCCTTCGAAGTAATCCCCTCCCGATAAAATACACTTATGCCAACGTTTTTTCCAATCCTCGAAACATGCCAAATAGTCCCTTTCCGGTATAGCCATCAGCGCCTTCTTCGATTCAGCTCTTATCTCCTCAATCGACTCGAAACGCGTTCCCCGGAGTGGTCTCTTGAGTTTTGGGAATAGCCAGAAGTCACACGGAGCCAAATCAGGCGAATACGGTGGTTGCGGAACGATATGCGTCGAATTTTTGGCGAAATGGTCACGAAGAACGAGTGAACGAATTGAGCGTTTTCGGTACCAAACGAGATTTGACTTTTCGTAGGCCCAAATGGTCTTTCAAAATTGTTTTCACAGATCCTTCTGATATTCCGATCATATCAGTAAGGTCTCTAACAGTCAACCGACGATTTTCGAGCACTAATTCCTTCACTTTATTGACGTGTTGGTCATCTGTTGACGTCGATTGTCGTCCGGAGCGCTCCAAGTCATCAACACGTTCTCGACCCTCTTTGAAGTCTTTGTACCACTTATAAACATTTTTCTGCGACATGGTAGAATCACCAAAGGCCTTCCGCAACATCCTCAACGTTTCCGCAGCCGAAATTTCATTCCGCAAACAAAATTTGATGGCACTTCTTTGCTCAATTAAATCAGACATTGTAAAAATCGAAACATGCACTCTTGGTCGTTTGGTAAACACAAGCGTAAATATATTACTGATGATGACATTGATATGAAATTTGTCCCAGATGTCATTCGCAGTCCTACCAACTCAAGAAAAAAAGAACTAGCCCGAAATGTTAAGCCCGCGAAGTTTAAATTGAAAATTCACCTTACTTTTTGCCCACAGTAGTATATATATATAACGAGTTGACATCAAACTCGTTATAGTTGTTAGTGCAATCGTGTAAGGCTGCTGCCAGTATTGTTATTGCGTCGGCCATGAAGTTTGGAAGTACCGAGCAAGCCGCAACGCGCATCCGTGTTTTTTTGAGAGCTTGACTAGAGCATTTTTTGTATGTACTTGCTCGATCTTTTCTCTCTCTGCCGTCACTCTGTACACTACGTTTTCTTTCAGGTTTTGCATAAACGCATTTCCTTTACACTATTTTTTATTTTCGAATCACGCCTGACTCACTCCCCTTTCCCTGCGAGTTCGCATGCGCTCATTCATAATATTATAATACAAGTTCCTGTCACGAAATCCACGACCCCCACCGCGGGCTTGTAGTCATCACCATAGCGTTACTGCAGATAACCGGCTAAGGCCTTGTTTTGTCTTTGCACATCCACAACGAGCTGCTATTTTCATTTATTTTCTCACTCTTTTAATGATGGTATTATAAACCGCTATAACGTTTATATTATCTACATTCATAATAAGTTGTTGGAGTATCTCTGTCCTTCTTTCATTCGCATTACATAGGTGTATTAATGTAATAGTTCAACCAACAGGTGTAGGTAACTGCTGTTATCAGTGGAATGGATTATTTTTAACTGTATGAAATCTGGCAGCAATATCTTAATTTTACTATTCTCGATTTGACAAGTAGCTCGTGATTAATTGTAAGTATTATAACTGATGAGTGAGATAACCTATGGGAAATTAATTGTATAACATTTATTTAGTTTTCATAATAAAAACTATTGTTGATGAGGTTGACAAAGAGGATCAGGGAAACGTCAACTGATAAATGAATGTCTTCTTTTTTTTTATTTAAGCAATTCTAAATCCTTATAAGATTATTATGATAAATGTATTTTGGAATCATTATACACTTGGGGTTGACCCTTCCTATCTCGTATTGATAATTTTATTCTTAAAGTATGGAGAGTAGAAACAATGATAACACAGGTCAACATGAAATTTCTCCAAGAATACTAGTAATGTATCCCGAAGAATTTTGATGCGTTGAACGCGAATAACGTTTTTTTCATTGAAATGAAGTTCTGAAAAAATTCGAAATGAAATCATTAATTGAAGTTAAGTATTTTAGCGGTATTTTAACATCGGACAGGTCATTGTTTTGTCTAAACCGATGCATTAGAACTTATAGATGGCATTGTAAGGCTATATAAAGATAGTTTTTTTAAGGTCAAATCGCGGTTAATAAAAAAAATATCTCAAAAAAATTAGATATATATTTTTTGGATCGATAAATTTGAATATATCATTTGCTTGATCCTACAATATCATTTAAAGGTTAATTAAAGGTTATTCAAAGATCCGTTTGAAGTTAATTTTGGTGCATCAGCTTAGATGAAACAATGATCTGTGTGATATTAAGATACCACTAAAATACTTAAATTCAATTGACAAATCTCCATGAAAAAAAAGATATACCAATTTAAAAAATGTGTTGTATTTTTAGATCGTATGGGTTGTTTTTGGAAAAAAATTTTCTTGTAATGTAAAGGCTCATAGTCCAGGAAAAAAAGGCCGAAAAAGGCCGTTTCGCGGTTTTTCATTTCGGCAAGACGATTATTTTTTGACAGGTAGTGTGAACGGCGTCCATTAAGATAACAACTATCCATAGTCTGAGAAAGTTTCGGAACATTGTTAAAATGTCCATAAACTAATAAATTTTGTGACTTTTTTCGTTCTTTTCTTTATAACTTTGTTCCGTTAACATTTACAACAAAATAGTTGAATACTTTTTTGTTCGTGAATAAATTACCTACAAAACCATAGGTTGCACGTCAAAAAATATCCATCAGGTAAAAAGTTATTAACTATTAACTTTTGTATTTTGAAAATATTATAAACAATTTTTTTTAGCGTTGTTATAAACATTCTGCCACCGCTTCTCGTTGAATGGTGCCTTTTCGTTACGAGACGATGTGTACGGAATCGCGAATCTGTAAGTTTAATAGTTTACGAGTTATCGTCTTATAAACAAATTACATACTCGTTTATTTTTCGAAGCCCAATTGTTATCCACTAATGAAAAAAAAATTTACGTTATGTCTTTCAATGCCCTCCAATTTATGCCCTATTTATGCCCTATCAATTTCCAAAATGATTTATCAAAAAACATCCAAATTGCGACCGTGGGAGCAAAAAAACAAAAGCGACCTTAATTGCAAAATAGATTAATAACAATTTCAGTAACTTTTTTGTAATAATTATTTCGGGTGTGGATAGCAATTCAAATAAACTTCAATTTAAAACAACGATGGCACAGATCCGTTGATAAACAAAAAAGTTACAGGCCGGCAAAGTTTTTGGCTTATTGTTCAACAATTTATGCCACTAGTGGAAAAAAAATATCGTCATTGCCGGAATACCTCTAGTTTTTAGGGATGAAAATTTCAAGTCTATGGGAAAAAGGTAAACGGCTTAAAAAAATTTGGGAAAATCAGCCCTCGGCAATAATTTTCACGATCTATCGCGCGGCGGCGGAGTGGGGGAAGCCAACGAATACTCGACAGAAAAATTGAGTCTGACCCTCAAAATCAGCAGCGCAATTAAAATCGCTATTTTCTCGTTAACTATTCAACATATTTTCATCATTTTTTTTTAATTTGATACCCCGCGACGAGAGAAATCTATTCCTGCTATATAAAATGAGCAAAAGTTATAAACAACGGCATAAAATTTATTTATAAAAAAATGTCATTTTTTTTTCTTCATTATTATTAAAGGAATGAACTATTATTATATAGGTAAGTAGAATCAAGTAGTTTAACATGTTAACTTACATATAAATAAATAATTAAGCTTACTTTTGTATTTGAAAAAAAAATATATGATTCATTATAATTTTTTTGTCTCCTTCGAAAAAAAGAGAAAAAAAATTGATTTTACAGTAATCGAGAGTATAAATTTCTAATGTTTAATAAGCGAGCGTGTATATTTAGAATTTATAATAAGCGGACGTATAAATGTCAAATTTATAATAAGCGAGCGTATACTAAACCGAAAAAAATTGTATTGATTATTTGTAAATTATATTGATTATTTGTTCTTTCAATTAAATGTTGAAAATAAAATGTTAAAATGCTTGATTTTACTTACCTATATAATAATAGTTCATTCCTTTAATAATAATGAAGAAAAAAAAATGACATTTTTTTATAAATAAATTTTATGCCGTTGTTTATAACTTTTGCTCATTTTATATAGCAGGAATAGATTTCTCTCGTCGCGGGGTATCAAATTAAAAAAAAAATGATGAAAATATGTTGAATAGTTAACGAGAAAATAGCGATTTTAATTGCGCTGCTGATTTTGAGGGTCAGACTCAATTTTTCTGTCGAGTATTCGTTGGCTTCCCCCACTCCGCCGCCGCGCGATAGATCGTGAAAATTATTGCCGAGGGCTGATTTTCCCAAATTTTTTTAAGCCGTTTACCTTTTTCCCATAGACTTGAAATTTTCATCCCTAAAAACTAGAGGTATTCCGGCAATGACGATATTTTTTTTTCCACTAGTGGCATAAATTGTTGAACAATAAGCCAAAAACTTTGCCGGCCTGTAACTTTTTTGTTTATCAACGGATCTGTGCCATCGTTGTTTTAAATTGAAGTTTATTTGAATTGCTATCCACACCCGAAATAATTATTACAAAAAAGTTACTGAAATTGTTATTAATCTATTTTGCAATTAAGGTCGCTTTTGTTTTTTTGCTCCCACGGTCGCAATTTGGATGTTTTTTGATAAATCATTTTGGAAATCGATAGAGGGCATTGAAAGACATAACGTAAATTTTTTTTTCATTAGTGGATAACAATTGGGCTCCGAAAAATAAACGAGTATGTAATTTGTTTATAAGACGATAACTCGTAAACTATTAAACTTACAGATTCGCGATTCCGTACACATCGTCTCGTAACGAAAAGGCACCATTCAACGAGAAGCGGTGGCAGAATGTTTATAACAACGCTAAAAAAAATTGTTTATAATATTTTCAAAATACAAAAGTTAATAGTTAATAACTTTTTACCTTATGGATATTTTTTGACGTGCAACCTATGGTTTTGTAGGTAATTTATTCACGAACAAAAAAGTATTCAACTATTTTGTTGTAAATGTTAACGGAACAAAGTTATAAAGAAAAGAACGAAAAAAGTCACAAAATTTATTAGTTTATGGACATTTTAACAATGTTCCGAAACTTTCTCAGACTATGGATAGTTGTTATCTTAATGGACGCCGTTCACACTACCTGTCAAAAAATAATCGTCTTGCCGAAATAAAAAACCGCCTCAAATCCTATTTTTCCTTAACTATCAAATATAGCCATAAAACGTGTTTTTATGCACTTTTATGTTAAGATATCTCAAAAGTGAGACGCAATCGAGCAATTTTGAGGCTGGATTCATGTTCTGTGCATCAAAATCTTTTGGGACACATTACTAGTATTCTTAGAGTAAAAATGTCTTTTATTTTGCAGACCTGTGTAATTATTCATAATTAGTTTATCTATTTGTCAAATTTTTAATTTATTATTTAGTTTGTACTCAAGTTAATTTTAATTTGCGCCTAGTTTTAAGTTGTACTATGTAATGTAACGTTTAATTCTATCTCGCGTTAAGTCCAATAAATAGTTCGGACTCTTCCTATTATAGTTGTAATCGCGTTTCCGAGAGTAGCAAAAAGTTGACATGCATATATTCTATAAGAAATTAAATTTTTAAATTCACCAAATAGCAAACACAAAATTCGCTGTGTCGATGAATCGTTTTAAAATACAATTGAGTATAGTTGCATCTATCGGGGAGAGGCCCGACAGCGCTGCAGCAAACACTCAATTCTATTTCTTAGCAATTAATGATTTTATAGAAAGGAGATATCTAAGGTTACTTTTTCTCATAAGAGAGATAGTCTTATGAGTTGAGCGCTTAGGTATCGTAAGGAAAGGAATTAGCAGGCTAACCACTGAATAATAAAGTTAGTCTCAGAAAATTGCTGAGTCTTTATTTCGAATCAATGCTCGCGCTGCTAAACAAGGTAGGATAGTAAATCCTCTTGCCGTAGCGACGAGCGAATTTATACTTGCGAAATTGCCTCTAAAACGCTATTTTTGAAATTGATATCAACTTGGTACATGTTTTGTCGCAAAATGGCTCGAAATTGAAATTAGATGATTTAAAATATTAAGTGTGAAATAACGAATTTTTTAACTGTGACGGTAAACGTCTTGTTTGCGCTATCGTCTCAACCACGCGGCTGCCTACGAGGGCAGCACCTACTGGCCGGGGAAAACAGAAAGCAGGAACTCGATACGAAACGGGACGGAACGCGCGCGAAGGTGAAAGAACCAGTCGAGGATTAGCCATCCGAGCATCTAGCAGGGCATATGCATCAAACGCGAAAAGGAGATGTCAAAAGAACGTGGAAGCGAGTGCATAGATATTTGCTGTTACCATTGTAGTGCACAGTGAGTGGAAACAGTGCCATCGTAGGCGACCACGAGGACGACAGGGAAAATCGCATTTACAACCTGAGATACCAGTTACAATACTGATTTGTTTTCCCCTGATAGAGCGACCGTGCATTTAAGGTAAGCTGGCCAGCTTTACATCGCGATTTCTAACAAACGACCGCGCTTAATTGCTATCCTCTTGTACCGGCGATTCTGTAAAAATCGGTATCGTGCGTGTGAAATAATATTGTGAACAAAGAACTGTAAGCGAACTAGCGATGCATGTTGTTGTCGCGCGCGCCGTATAAACATAAATACGCGGGCCATGCGTCTTGTAGAATTCACAGAAAATAAATTAATCCATGTTTAATTGAAACGATAATTTGTTGTTATCATTAGTAATAAGTTGGTTGACTGATCCCCGTCCCCTCCTGCTCTCCGGTTAGCAAACGTGAATATTTCGATTTCACCGCGCACATTACGCGGTACGATTACGCGTTGAGTGAAACAAAGAAATAAAACGGATTTCCACCTCGTTACATAACATAAATCGTTTCTCGAGGAAAAATCGCCTTTTAAAGTTATAAGTGATATAGTTTTGATAATCAAATAACACAAAATTTACAATAAATTTACGTAAAATTTTTACATCAAAAAATCGCTTGTGATTAGTGGAACATTATTCAAAATAAAAACGATTAATTTAACTATCCAATTTTGAATAATAATTAAAAAACGAATTTGCAAATTTCTTTTTCTGCTATTTAAATTTCAGCAAATTTGTAACAATCATTATCATTAATTTTTTATTTATTGATAACTCAGTGAAAAATTAGTTACCAAAGTGTCAAATTCTTGCTTCTCTGTCTCAATACGTTGCAAACGCAATTACATATTCGAATTAGCAATATAATTATTTGTTGCAAAATAACTAACACTATTAACTTGTAAATTAAATTAAACTTAGGAGTTATCCCTGTAAATAATTACACACCTTGTTTTTCTTGTAAACGTTTCGCAATTCAATTTATTGCCACCTCAGTATACATCTGTTAAATATATTCTCAAAATGTATTTAAAAAAGTTACCCATAATTCCTCGACGGAATCCGATCTTATTCTTCAATCACAGATCGTATAATATAAAAAATTCTTATGTTTTCACTCCTGATATTTGATGATTTTATTTTATTAAATTTCTGATCTTAGGAGTTATCCCTGTAAATAATTACACACCTTGTTTTTCTTGTAAACGTTTCGCAATTCAATTTATTGCCACCTCAGTATACATCTGTTAAATATATTCTCAAAATGTATTTAAAAAAGTTACCCATAATTCCTCGACGGAATCCGATCTTATTCTTCAATCACAGATCGTATAATATAAAAAATTCTTATATTTTCACTCCTGGGTTTTTACAGGGATAACTCCTAAGATCAGAAATTTAATAAAATAAAATCATCAAATATCAGGAGTGAAAACATAAGAATTTTTTATATTATACGATCTGTGATTGAAGAATAAGATCGGATTCCGTCGAGGAATTATGGGTAACTTTTTTAAATACATTTTGAGAATATATTTAACAAATGTATACTGAGGTGGCAATAAATTGAATTGCGAAACGTTTACAAGAAAAACAAGGTGTGTAATTATTTACAGGGATAACTCCTAAGATCAGAAATTTAATAAAATAAAATCATCAAATATCAGGAGTGAAAACATAAGAATTTTTTATATAATAACATGAAATTCAAGATCAGCGCATCAAAATTGACTAAAAAATGCTTTTGTTCATTAGAAAAAACTTTACTATTGTCGATTTTGCATTGTAAACAATAAATTTCCCACGCTCGTGACGTCACGCTCCTTATATGGTTTTGTTTTCGCCGAATTGCCCTAACACTTATTATATATACGTGAGAAGAGTGCCGTTGCTCAATTACCGCTTTTCTTTAGTTTTCTCGTGCACGATGGGTTGCTATTTTGCAGTAGGAAAAGGGACAAATCAGACTGGACCGTTACAGTAAGTTTTCTGATATATAGAATATTTTTTTTATGTGTATTATATATATCAACTTCATCAATGACATTATTAATTAGAGCCAAATATTCTTTTATCAATATTTTTTTCTAAAAACCATACAAAGAGCTATTCGTCCTTATATATTATCTTATTTCTGATTCGTTTTTCAATGTATAACATACATGTATCATTTTTTCTGAATAAATGAATTCATAAAATATAGTATTACCCATAGCCAAGCCTCAATGACGATCGGTAACACTGATATGAAATATACCAATCTTCTCCTTTCTTGTCTCCAGCTATCAATTACAGTGAGCCTGGTTACGCTCTTGAAGTTAGTCAAATATTCAATAGTAATTTTGGTTGCTAACTTTTTTTAAAATAACGAGAGTAAAAGGATGAAATATTATCATATATTGTGCAACGGTGGTCGATTCTATTAAACGATCCGTTTGCGATTCGTATACTCGCAATGTTAGTTCGAAAGACTAAGAGAGAGAGAGAGAGAGAGAGAGAGAGGGCGCGTGAGAATTTGAAAATAGACAGTTAAGTCTCAGCTGCTTTTGAGAAAGTACCGCCGATTTAGTTTTCACTGTGTTCGCCGTTATTTATTATAAAGTTTCTGGGATTTTGATACGTGCGTGAATGTAGCGAGGAAGCAGCAGCAGCATTACAGCAGCAGTAGATTTGTGAGCAAGGTAGCGCAGCTAATCTACCCGAGGAGTACCAACAATTAATGTGACAAATTGATAAGATGAATCAAGTGATCTCGCTGAGGGTGCGATCGATGGTTCGCTCGACTATGTCTCGCGAGCAACTTCGTGCCGAGGCTTGCTTAGCGAGTTGCTGAAACCGCGGAGCGCAGAGAACTCCGTTTCCCGCCGTTGAAGTGACAACACCTGAGAGAGCTCCGCACTTCCTGCTTGGCGAATAGACGTATAGTCCTGAGTTGGTCTTTAGTGTTATAATTGGATCAGCGTAAAACAATTGGGCTGTGAGGCTGTTGCAGCATGGAAAGAAGGTTTCTTCCACCATCGTCGTCTTTGGGGACGTGATCAGCTCAGCTATCAAATCAGCATACCTAGCGTGAGTCGCCTATAAATGCGCAAACTGTTTGAGATTTCGAACAACTTGAATTAAAATTATAGAACGAGAAACGAAATGGCCGTTCGTACGGAAGTGATGTAAATATATAAAGTGTAACAGAATGATTGATTTTAATTGGTAAAGTATGAGTAGAGTAAAGAGTGATGGATTGAATTTGTTATAGTGTGAATCGCGTATTTGACTTAATTTTATAAAGTATAAGGGAGTGATTGATTTTATTAATAAAGTATGAGTAACATAATGAGTGAGGGATGTCATTTTATACAGTGTGAATCGCGTGCTTGACTTAATTTTATAGAGTAGAAATGGAGTGATTGATGTGAATTTGGAATGCATGAATGGCGTGAGTGATTTAATTTTATGAGAATGATTTTATTTTGTAAGCTAGAACCGAAAAGAATGTATGAAAAGACGAATGGCCTGATTGTTATGATTTTACAGAGTGTGAAGGGCAAAATTGATTGGATTAAGTGTCGAGATCGCGAGATTAAAGATCGTGGATTATAATGATAATTGTATAGGAATGCGAAGTTGACGAATGTTTCTGTGTTCTACAAGTAAATAAACACCGAATTGTTCATCTGCGGGTTTTGATATTTATTCTTTTATTTTTGTTACCTTTCTAAGGCTTTAAGTTATGTAATCTATTAAATAATAACATAATATTTAAATTTAATATTTACATTAATTTGGCAGATTAAAAAATTACGGCTGATCACCGTAATTGCCCCGCAGGGTAGGTACACCTCTCTATTATAGCGCGGTAAAATGCTTTCGAAAGTATTTTGTCTATCGCAAGCGTAATTTTTTTGTATTCGCGTCGAGCGTTAGATTTTGCGGCAATTTTCGAATTCTTTCTCTCTCTCTTTCTCCCCGTATTCTTGTTAATAATTGTAAAACCCTATTCGCGTGCGTTAGTCTTTCGGACCATCAAAGACTGTAATTTTATTAGTCATAAACGTTATTAATTTTATTCGCTAAATTGCGTCATTGTCGTTTCCTATTAGTTTAACGGATCTATTACGGATTAAATTTTAAACCGATTTTATCTAGGGGATTAGGTCGAATAAGTATTAGGTCACTCACACTCAAGATAGATCGAGTCTCACAAGTTATGTGTCAGGTGACTTACGGTGTGTTCAAGTCGGTTGAAAAGAAGACACTGAAACAAAAGTATCAAACGTAAAGGCGAATACACGCGTAACCATACGTGTTTAATGGAGCGGCGGTTAGCTCTGCATCGTGAGAGTTTGTGCGTTAATAAATTTCTCATTTTGTAGGATAACCACCCCGTTAAAATTGGCATAATTTAATGATTATGATAAATATCTGAAGTAACAATTTTTCATTAACGCTAATATCAAGTCGATTTTCAAAATTAAAAAAAAATTATATCTACAAGTAATGTTGATATTTACTCACTATTATCGGCAGTGCATTGTATTATGTAACTTTTTGAAATAAAAACAATCAAGTTTTGCTGAATACATCTCTTACAATATCATAATGAATATAACCTATCAATATTCTTTCATAATGTTAACAATAAACGGGTACATAACATTTACAAGATCAACAATTTAAATGTTTTAACGCCTATCAAATTATCACGAGTTATACTACTGTGGGCAAAAAGTAAGGTGAATTTTCAATTTAAACTTCGCGGGCTTAACATTTCGGGCTAGTTCTTTTTTTCTTGAGTTGGTAGGACTGCGAATGACATCTGGGACAAATTTCATGTCAATGTCATCATCAGTAATATATTTACGCTTGTGTTTACCAAACGACCAAGAGTGCATGTTTCGATTTTTACAATGTCTGATTTAATTGAGCAAAGAAGTGCCATCAAATTTTGTTTGCGGAATGAAATTTCGGCTGCGGAAACGTTGAGGATGTTGCGGAAGGCCTTTGGTGATTCTGCCATGTCGCAAAAAAATGTTTATAAGTGGTACAAAGACTTCAAAGAGGGTCGAGAACGTGTTGATGACTTGGAGCGCTCCGGACGACCATCGACGTCAACAGATGACCAACACGTCAATAAAGTGAAGGAATTAGTGCTCGAAAATCGTCGGTTGACTGTTAGAGACCTTACTGATATGATCGGAATATCAGAAGGATCTGTGAAAACAATTTTGAAAGACCATTTGGGCCTACGAAAAGTCAAACCTCTTCAATCACATACGGACCGGCATATTTCGGCGCCAATTTGGCTGAAATGCCTTGGGCAGCCGAAGAGAGAATCCTGTTCCCCTTCCAAACCCAATCTCCGACTTTAAACTCGGGTTGCCGTGTCTTCCGGTCATAATAAGCCGCCTGACGCGCAGCTTTCTCCTTTGACTTGGAGTTGGCCCTCTCCCATAAATTAGTGAGCTTCTCCATATGTTCAGCCCAATCCACCACAGCTTGACCCTCCAAACAACCAAGGGCCTGCTGATCTTGGGTTCTTCTGAACGTCAAAGGAGGTACCGGCTGACGTCCAAACATGAGCATCGCAGGACTATATCCTGTGGCGCTATGAGTTGCCGAGTTCAACGCGAAGTTGAACTCTGACAGGTGTCCATCCCAGCTCTTATGATCACGGCTTACGTAAGACGTGATCATGGTTTTGAGTGTCCTGTTTACTCGCTCTGTGGGATTCGCTTGGGGATGATACACGGGAATCAAGGCGTGCTGGATGCCGTTAATCTGGAGGTATAAATCGACCTCCTGATTCTTGAATTCGGTTCCATTATCTGACAAGAATACCTCTGGCGAGCCAAACCTAATGAAAATCCTCTCGTGTAATTCCTTTACGATTGTCTTCCCATTGACTTTGCGTATTGCAACGCACTCTACCCAGTGAGTAAACAAGTCTACAAAGACTAAGATGTACTCAATACCTCGAGAGCTTTTGGGAAATGGACCAGTGATATCACCGGCCACCACCTGCCAGGGTCGTGACACTTGTCTACCCATCAGCCCGCAAGGTGCTCTTTGTTCCACCTTGCATTGCTGACATACCGGGCAACTCTGTACGTACTCCCTGACCTGATCGTACATTTTAGGCCAGTAGTACAAGCGCCTAGCCCTGGAGAACGTACGCTCTCGTCCTTGATGTCCTGCTGTAGGAGCATCCTGGACCCCCTGGAGCACCTGGTGCCTTTTCTCCCTAAGCACCGCAAGCTTCCATGCTTTATCGTTGTCGATGGATCCTTCACCGTCCTCATCAGGCTGATAATGATACAGCCTTCCTCCCACTACCTTCCAAGTGAGGTGAGAGTGTGGGTCTTGGCATTCTTCCTGGTATTGTTGCAAATACCAGGCGTCAATGGTCTCCGGCCGACTATTTATGGCACTCACTTCAATCCTCTCCTTCTCATAAGCCCTAGATAATGCGTCTGGCACCACATTGTGATCCCCCCTTCGATATTCAATATCGAAGACATTGCCTCGCAATGCTAGTGCCCATCGCGCTAGTCTTTCCGTGGGATTTCTCATATTGTGGAGCCACTTCAGGCAATTATGATCAGTGATGACCCTGAAGTGATGCCCTTCAATGTACGGCCGGAACTTTCCAATAGCCCATACCACTGCCAAGCAATCTTTTTCGGAGACTGTATAATTTCTCTCAGTGCTGTTGAGTGATCGGCTGGCGTATTTTATCACACGCTCTTCTCCATCGACATCCTGCGTGAGGACTGCCCCGATCCCACTGTCACTCGCATCAGTTTGCAGTATAAACTGACCGTTAGGATTAGGAGATTGCAGTATTGGGGCGGAAGTCATCGCCTCCTGCAACCTCGTGAAAGCTCGTTCTTGCTCCTCCTCCCAAGAG
The DNA here is from genome assembly GCF_024137745.1 of Phymastichus coffea. Lineage (NCBI taxonomy): Eukaryota > Metazoa > Arthropoda > Insecta > Hymenoptera > Eulophidae > Phymastichus > Phymastichus coffea. The sequence goes on along the minus strand of NW_026706819.1, from coordinate 5,633,059 downwards.
AAACGTACATTCTTCTTTGTCAGGCGGCTTATAGGTCCAGCGATTATGGCAAAGTCGGATATAAAACGTCTATACCACGAGATCATTCTCATGAATCGCTTCACCTGTTTGACAGTCCGGGGTGTTGAATATTCCAATATCGGTCGTATTTTCTCTGGATCTGGTCTTACTCCGTCCTGGTTTACAAGAACTCCCAAGTATTTGACTTCCGTCTTGCAGAAGTGACTTTTGGCTTTGTTGATGGTTAGGCCCGCACCTAGAATTCTCTTTAATACCATTTCTAGGTGCCTCTTATGCTCTTCAAAGGACGACGAAACTACAATTACGTCGTCAAGGTAAGCAAAAGCGAATGGATCCATATCCGGGCTTATCACCTTGTCCATCAACCTCTGGAATGTCGCTCCTGCGTATGACAGTCCGAAGGGCATTCTCTTGAATTGAAAGATCCCCTAATCCAGGTACTGTAAACGCTGATATCGGACGTGATTCTTCCTTTAGGGGAATTTGATGGTACGCACTGCTCAAGTCCAGAGTATATATGAACTTTGTATCCCTTATCCGCCTTAGAATGTCGTTCATATATGGTAAAGGGTAGGCATCAGGTTTGGTAATCGCATTTTCCATTTGGTAATTTACGCAAAACCTATATTTTCCATCAGCCTTCTTTACCATTACTATTGGATTTGACCATCCGCTGGTCGCTGGTTCGATTACATATTTTTCCAGCATATCTTTGACCAGCGCGTGCATTTCCTCTCGCACTCTATCAGAGACCGGGTAGTATTTCTGTTTGATGGGTCGAGCATTTCCAACATCTATTTCGTGCTCAACCCCCACGGCACAGCCTAAAGCCTGACCTCCGTCAGGAATCAATCCATTAACGAGGTCTTCTATTTCCTCCAGATGTGTCTCCGTGGCCTCCCACAGTCCTACCGGTGCAAGAAATGCCGTACCATTTATTCCAGCCACTTCCATTGGTACTTTCACCTGGGCGTCTTTAAGCCATAATTCATCCTCGTCGGGATCCAAAACTGCGCGAAACTTTCTTATGAAGTTCGCGCCTACGTAACAGTCGTCCGTGAGCAGTGGCGTAATGGCAACTCTGATTTTCTTCGTGATTCCTCCTACTTCAAAGGGGAACATCACGTGACCAATTACAGGGCATGGGCGCCCATCAGCGAGCCTTGCATCGCCCGCTCTGGTCACATTCAATCCGAGTCCCATCTCCGATGCCAATCTCAACTCTAATTAACCCATGACCGTGGATGAGGCGCCGGTATCATAGAGTGCTATAATTTTACAGTCACCTATATCTACCCGCAACCACCACCTGGTCTCATCCTCAGGGTCATATCCACGAGTCGCATCTTTGCCTCCCATCGTCGTGCTTTTCAGCGGCTTTCTCCCTTCCGCTGCTGCGACGACGGTAGGCTTGCTTCTACTTGTGGATTTCTTCGGTAGATGAGCTTTTTGTGTGGAGAGGCTTTCCCTGGAGTCTTCCCCCTCCTCCACAATCTGTATGTGGCCATCTGGTCCTTCCAGAATGACCACTCCTCTATTCTGCCGAGGGCTGGCATCGGGTTCGATCACCTTCTGCTCCAATGTACCGCTAGGCCCTGGACTCTCTTGATGCCCTTTCAGGACCTGTTTGGATCCCTGGGTCGCCAACAACTTGCTGTTTCCAATCGGCGACCCGCAGCGAGAGGTCGAAACTACTGGAGGCGCGAAGATGACCTCTTCTCTTCGCTCTCCTTGCCGTTTCCCTTATTGCAATCTGAGCAGAATTTACGACTAAATCCCAGTTTGCCACAAGCGGAACACTGAAGTGGCTTGGTGAAGTCGATCTTCCGCCTCTGTCCTTCTTGCCGCTCGCCAGGTGACCTGGGAGAAGAAGATTTTTTCCTTCCCCCACGCCATCGGCTCTTACGCTATTCTGGAGGGCTGCCTTGCTTCTCATTGGCCAACTTGCGCAACATCCGCTCGATGCCATCCAGACGCTCTTCCATCTTCTTATCAGAAGTGGAGGCTTGCGTAGCCGATACCGATGCTTGTTCGTTAGGCCTCCTGGCAGGGTTCTCCACGCCCTGTCCGCGCTGCGGATCTCCTTCCTTCTTCGCACGTGCCTTCCCTTCGTTGGCCATTGCAGTGGTTTGAGATTTATTACCAGCCGTTCTTTTGCTCGGCTGGTAGGCGGGCTGAGGGAAGATCGTCGAGTTGGGGTCGGCGAATACATGTGGACGACGACCGCAAGATAAGATGTTCTGTACCTCGGTCTCCCTCCTGTTGAATTCGCGTATCGACTTCATCTCGCTCTGACGCAGCTGAATTTGGATGTTTGGAAGGAGGTTTGCATGGAGTAGGTCTAATAACCTCTCCACGGGCATTGGTGGTTCTAGTCTATTGACAAGAGCCACCAGGTTGGACACGTAGTCTCCCACTAGTTCATCCTCACCCTGGAACCGGTTCTGGGCTTCCTGCAACAGCCTTTGTTGCTGTTGCGTACTTGTGCCGAACCAATCCCGGGCGTCAGCGACGAACTCTGTATAACTGAGCCACTGGTACTTGTTGTTATCGTACCAGGTCCTCGCGTTACCTTCGAGAATCTCTGATACGGAACAAAGCACTTCGTCGTCAGTTAGCCCTGCGCCCACTCGCAGATCTTCCAACCTTGACAGAAACGTATCTACGCTCTGTGCCCTACTGCCCGCAATCCTTAATTTCCATCCGCGGATAATTTTCCCAACATCTTAGGTTGTGGAGAGCCCTGAGGATAGTTGAGGACCGGTGCCAGATGATCCGCTTCGACTCCTCTGTCGAACAGGTGCGAATCTCCCATACTCTTTCGGATCCTCTTCACCTCCTCTTCTTTAGAGGGCTTCCGGTGGGGTGACGTCCCTTCTTATGGGTAGTAGTCTTGGAGAAGCCGGTGTGCTTCCCGGAATCCCAAAATCGTAGTGACAGGTGAACATGTCCTGAAAGTCCACATTACTTCCGGAGCGCGATTGAACCGAGTCGCGCTGAGAAGAACGGCTAGCATTGGCCATCTCATGCTTTGCGTCTTCCAGCTCTCGTATTCGTAGGCGCATGTCCTATGCCTCGCGCTCCGCACACACCTGTATTCCCTGCAGAGTCTGAAGGGTTTCTAGAATTCGATCTACCAGCTTGCGATTGCGGTCGACTCCATCCTTCAGGTACTCTATTTCCCGGAAGACTTCACTTAAGGATAATTCTTCCTGAGGTTCCTTGCAGGTGCAGGATTTCTGCGACCTGAGATCCGGGTTGGTCCGTCTCCTCTCCCCCTCCTCCTGCTCCTGGGTGCGGAGGGCCTTCTGGATGAGCTCATCCTCTTCCTGGCGGCTGGCTTCAACTTCAGAGTTCTCATCTGGGCTGGCGAATGTCCTTGACATATCTGTGATATGTCAAGGACATATCCCCCCCTATTGATGATTTTCAGGGGATGGTTGCTGTTCTCGTCTGCGCTGTGGTATTCCAACTCGTCACAGACTGTGTCGAGCCACGCTTGTCGGGTGCGCCTCCTGCGCCCCGCCACCTCGTTATTGCGCGTGGTCTCTTCGAAATCTGTGACGGTGTACTCTCCTAGCAACCATCTCCCAAGCCTAGCTGCCTGCTGGATGACATTTCCATCCTTGCGCAGCTCTAAATCCGCCAAGTAGCGTTCGCGCTGTGCGGAGGTCAGCTCTAATGCCCGATTGTCGATCTGAACTGAGAACAGAGCCATCTTGCCTCCGTACGGGTGTAGGATGTGGTCGAGGTTTGAAATTATCGACCTAATCGACCACTACCGCTTCCTATCACCCAAGGTATGAGTAGGGTATACACTATTTAGTGTACCTACCCTTAATGCCTCCTTTTTATAAGGCACAAACTCGCGAGATTATGAGCGCGCGCAGTCTCCGCAAACTATCTATAAATATTATAAAAATATCCTACCTAAGGTCGGAGCCTGCTGTTTGCTAGTTCCGCCTGGCTAATATTTTCTGGACTGCACGCTTAGATCGCGCTCTTTGCCTTTATCGTCGTTCAGGTACTTCCAACCCTCCTTTATCCACCAAACTATGTCTAAAATAGGTTATTACCTGATTACTCCAAACGACCTGAAATCACTTCGACCTACTTATAATTATCGCTTTCGGCCCTTTGTGCAATCAACTTAACAATTTTTAATTAAAAGGTTCGAAGTGGTTTCGTTTTTTCCCCAGCAGACAGCGTACCGCTCACGATCTCGCGCTACCACCAGCTCAAATCTTCCTAAGCGCTCGCACAATCATCTCTCTCTCTCTCTCTCTCTCTCTCTCTCTCTCTCTCTCTCTCTCTCTCTCTCTCTCGTGCGTCGATTACCTTCGACGCACAATCCTATTCGCACTAAACGGGTTTTAATCCCAGTTGGGCGCCATGTAACGGGGGAGGTTATCTGAAAAAAGGAAAATTTATTTAAGAACAAACTCCCACGATGCAGAGCAAACCGCCGCTCCATTAAACACGTATGATAATACGTGTATTCGCCTTAACGTCAGATGATTTATCCTAGTTGTCTTCTATTAAACGGAGTTGAACTCACCTTAAGTCACGTGTCTTGTGACACTCGTTGAGTTTTAAGTGTGAGCAACTTTACTCCTAATCTTCTTAATCCCCTAGATATAATCGGATTAGAACCTTTTCAATTATTTATTAGCCTTTTTCAATTACTTAAGCTACTAGGAAAATTAAATGATGAAAATAGCGAATAAATTTAACAGACTTTAGTTAATAAAAATCACTACAGTCTTTGTAGGGCCGAAAGACTAACGCACGCGAATAGGATTTTACAATTAGTTATATTCGGTGAGAAAGAGAGAGAGAGTAGATTCGAATTCTACCGCGAACTAACGCTCGACGCGAATACAAAAAATTAACGCCAACACGATTAAACAAAATACCGAATGTATTTTGTATCGCATATAATAATGGAATATGCACCTACCATGCGGTGCAATTACGGTGATCATCCGCAATTGTTGTTGAAAAAAATATCAACTGCCGCTGCCCCTCGATTATCAGCTGCTCTGCCTTGTACTGCCTCTATCAGACGCAATCTGCTGCTTCTGTACCGCTGCTTGCTGCTGCAATTTCGTCGTTAAACACCCGCACGTATTTGTCCCAGAGAAACTTTATTTTTGGCGAAACAAAGTGCAAAACACTATTCGGCGGTAAACTCGCGTGAAGAGCTGAGGCGTAACTGCCTATTCAAAAGATCGCGCGCTCCCTCTCTCTCTCTTAACTATTAAAACTAACGCGCGAGAAGCAGAATCGCGAACGGTTCGATTATTTAAATCGACTACCGTTGCAATATTCTATATAGTGAATATTCATTGCAATAAATATAGCGCGATCTCTCTCTCTCTCTCTTTCTCTTTTTCAACGTTTTTTTTTGAAATCGCAATAAATATATTTCTATTTTTGTCTTCATGATTATCTCCATAGAAATGAATTTGGTGTAAGGTAAACGGTATTTCACTTTGTCAAATTGTGCAGTATATCAAATAACTGGAAATTTAATGATCAATACGCCATTTTTTTTATTGCAAAAATATTTAATAGAACCCGAGATATTGATGATTAGCCAAACAAGAAACTTGATAACGATATATTTCGTTATTGGGGCCTGCAATGGCTCGGTCGGTAGGGCAACGGACTCGCACTCGGTAGGCCCAGGTTCGATTCCCAGTCCCTGTTGATTGATACAAGCACCACTGAAAAAAGTTTCATGTCCTTTGTTCTCAAACACATTGCAAGCCTTCGTCACTGATTAACACTGATGGAGCATAAATAGAGCGACGTTAAACAAAAAAAAATATTAAAAAAAAGTTTTGTTATTGAATATGCTATAACGTATTTTTTTATTTAAATTAGGACGTTATAAAAGATATCAAAATATTCGTTAAATTATAGTAAATACGTGTAATTTAGAAATTTTGCAACAAATGTTGAACAAAAATTCTCCGTTTTCGGACAATGCAATTGTTTATAGAAGTCCGTAATTTTTTTTGGTACATTAAAAACGTTGGCTATTTATGAATCTATTTATTACTCTATAGCAAATGCACTAATCTTCCAACATTGCAAAAATATTTATTAAAACCGGAGTCACAGTGACTTTTGTGAATACGAATTTGTTGACGCGCATAAACGATTCTGGATTGTAAGAGCTGCGTGGTGCACGGTCGCACTCTTCGTAGGACATAAATTTCTTGAACGTATTCAATAATTCTATCACTTTTAAGAATAATAATTACTAATTTTTCTCATATAAATTATAATAAATATGTATTCTAACTCGATTCCTCTCTAACATGCTGATTTTTATAGTTATAATAGCAACAATTATAATTGATAATTATCAATCTACAAGGTGTTTTTTCATTCTAGGTACATAATAATATATTATAGTAAACGACTACTTAATTATGCAATAAGTGTAACGAATATTAGATTATATTGATTGGTTTACTATTCATGAATATGGAGTTACGTTTGAGACACCATAGTTAGCATACGTGTCTATACTTTCTATCAACAGTCTATTTGTGCATTCGCATTCCTTCGTTCACTCATATACTATATGTTGACTGTGCTACCTTACTGCTAGTGCAAACTTGACTATAGAGTATTTTTATAGGTATCTATATATATCACCAGTGCTCTCAGTGTACCTGCACTCAAACTACGATTGCAATTTGAAGTGCATTACAATTCTCCTTCCGCAATAATGTTGGCCACAATCGGCCAAAATGCGGGCCCAACCAACAGTTCTTCATTTTTCTCAGTATCCAACAGCTACGCTAATATCACAGCAACGATTCTCGCTCTCTTTAGTAAAACTCTTGACTGACATATCATTTTCAGTTAAGGAATAAAACTCAAAACTCGCCCACATATTAGCAAAAACAAATGTCTGCCCTATCATTCTTTATAAACTATTAGTACAAAGTCTGAAAGATAGAGGCATAAGTTATATAAGAGCAGTTTTAAACAAACTAGGTAGATCTCACATATTGTCATTTAGAAGACAGGTCTGTATTAAAGATGAGGATGAAAAATATTTTCCAGACTTTATTCAACTAAACTATGACAGCACTACTTATTGGGTATATTTGAGTACAGACTCAATAAGCTGGTTTGTTTGCTAACAAAATGGTCACACTGTAAAAATCTGCTCTAGCCAGCTTGTTCTCACAACACAAATGAATTCCGCTACTGAGCCGAATATCAATAATAATCCAAGTTTCTACGTACAAATTCCAGTTCTAGATCTTCTTGTCAAACAATCTATCAACAATAAAAGACAGCCACCTTCAACGTCTTCCTCTTCAATCCCTCCTCAATAATTCAACGCTCCTCTTCAATCTTTTGATACTCGACAGAAAATTAGCCCAAAGGCATTCAAGTATCTGCAGTCTTATTCAAATGCTCTCCTCCAAAAAATAAACCGAATGTCCTCTCTTCGGTTCACAAAGCTCTCAAATCGAAACATCAATCGATATCGACACGTTTATAAAGATACTTTCCATGACTTACGGACAAAAAGATGCATATGAATTGTCTTATCAATTACAAACAATGTCGACGGTATTACTAATACTATTGAGAAGGTTTACTAACTTACCAAAAACAAAACTTTCAAAGCGCTTAACGCGTACAAAAAAGAAACTTTCCAAAGTGAATTCTAGTGATGCAGAGACTGAATTAGACATCGCAAGCGACTCCTCTTAATTTTCTCAAAATGGCGAATAATACAATAACCTGTGCCTCCTTTTTTAATTTCAATTTTGTCTGTTCATCCTCAGATGTAAAAGCTTTAGACTCCTTTTCTGAAATCCAAGAAGTGTCGTAAACAAATTAGAGGAATTTTTAAATTCTCTACCAAATCTCGATATTTTCACGTGCCTTGAATCTTGGCTCTCCAAAAGCATGAAAAACTTTTACTCCGCTGGCTTTAAAACTTTTCGCAAAGATCACTCTCACTCCGCAGGTGGTAGAATCTTTATGCTATTATGCAACAACATAGTTTACTCAGCAATCATTGACCTCAAGAGCCCGGATCCATTAGTTTAAATCACCGGTGTACGTATCGTTAATGTCTCACCCGCACTTAACATTTTCAATGGGGAGATATTCTTATTAATAAAAAAAGTAAAGACTTAACAATTTTTTAAAGTGATTTCAATGCGTATCACCAAGTCTAGAACTGCCATAATAACGACGCTTATGGGGAAATATTTCTGGACAGCATTATGAAAACTAACTTAATTTTACATAACACTAGCTCCTCCTTCGCGTCCAAGGCTCTTTCTCGTCAAATCTAAATCTTTATTCTCTAGTTCCACTCCTGCAGATAAAATTGATTTTAAACTAGCGATCGATACCTGTAGCTCAGATCATTTCCGTATATTCATAAACGCATCTATAACTAAAAATATCTATCAAAAAATGTCTTTCGATATCAATTCAGTTAGAACAAAATTGAGGAAATGTTTAGATTGGTCTCGACAACATCTTCGATAAATTAAATTCTGTAAAGTTTCTTGGCATAATTCTTGATTACAAGTTAAATTTCAAAGACCATATCGAACACATGCATGCTAAAAATCTGCTATCCTTGAACATTATAAAATTTGTACGAGGTACATGGTGAAGTACTGATTCAGACACATCACTGATTCTATACAAAAGCTACTTTCGTTCATGCCTTGATTATTACTACTTTATATACTTTCCCATGCAAATCAAATAAATTGAAAGATTTGAAAAAATCCAGTTTCTGCAATAAGACTAGCCCTTGGCTTCCGTAAAAGTATGTCAATCAACATTCTTCTCGCAGAATCCAAACTGTCCTTAACACAGGAACATACAAAATAGTCTCAAATTCTAAGCTACTGAGACGACACAAATTTTGCTGTTTTAAAAGAAAGCTGTTAAATCTAAACCACCCCTCTTTAACAATCAGCATATCATTTTTACTTGCACTAGAGACTTTAAGAATATTATATTGACTAGCTTAGACTACAAAATGTACACTCAAGAATATGAATTCATTACCCACAACATATCTATCAATACAGTCATAGGCAAAAAAATTTCAATAACCCAAACGAGGAGATTAACGATTTAAGTGCAGAAAACATTTCGTTGGATGTATTTACCGATGGTAGCAAGTCATGTCTCTCATATTCAGTAGGTAGTCCCTGTATTTATCTAGCCTTGAATAAAAGTACAAGCATAAGCTTGTATAGACACGTTTCCATTTCCACTGGTGAATGCTTAGCCATATCTTTAGTACTAAATATTGCCTTAGATGATGCCTCTTACAACCTGTTCATTTTCTGAGACTCACTAAGCTCTCTGCTTGCAATAAACATACTAGTCAATGAATCACCAGCTAGCCAAAATTCTCTTATACCTTCAAATAACTCTTATAAAATTCCGCACACAGACTTCCGAGAGACTTACAAGAAACTTACCACTTCCAATATCAACAACTCTCACAACTTCCAAGGATGATTCAAAGGTCGAAACTACTTTGCGAAACATTACAGTCCTCAATCTAAATTCTGGTTTGTTGGTTCATCTGTCAAGAGAAATTCTTTCCTCCATTAATAGATGTCGCTCAGGCCACTACAGTCTCAATGTCTATATTAATTTCACTCCAGCAAACTGTCAATGCGGTCATGTCACGCAAGATTTGGACTACATTCTGTGGAAATACCCCCTTTACAATAAACAGCGTATATTTTTCAACTTCCTGCGTCAAACGAAACTCTTTCCTCCCTTCCTTTCCGAGGTATTATCGTCAAATCCTTTGACAGAAACATGTAAAATTCTGTTTTCCTATTTGAAAGACTGTGAACTATCACTGTGAATGCAAAAAATCACTCTGTGCATAACAAACGCAAACTTGCTTCATGTAAACTCTAATGAAATATATATATTGTGACGGTAAACGTCTTGTTTGCGTTACCGTCTCAATCACGCGGCCACCTACGAGGGCAGCACCTACCGGTTGGGGAAAATAGAAAAAGGGAACTCGGTACGAGCCAGGACGGAACGCGCGCGAATATGAAAGAACCAGTCGAAGATTAGCAATCCGAGCATACAGCTGCATACTACAGTATTACGAGTCTTCCAAGTTTTCCGAGAGTGCGGAAGTGATTCAGCTGGCAGTTACCAAAACTTATACTTTTGTCACCGTTGCGAGTGTGTGTGTGAGTGAGGAGTTTCGCCATCGTAGGCGATACCGAGGGCGTGAATCTCCTCCCTCAAAAACTAAGATACCGAAAGCGGCATACGAACCTGCCCCCCCCCCCCACCCCCCGATAGTACGATCGATACTAAGGTAAGCTGGCCAGCTTAGTACCGCGATTTTTAATGTATAACTGCGCTTAATTAATTGCTATTCCTTCGTACCGGCGACTCTGTAAAAATCGGTAGCGTGCATGTAAATTAACTTTGCGAACAAAGAATTGTGGACGATCCGGCGATGCATGTTATTGTCGCGTGCGCTACGTAATCATAAACACGCGGGCCAAGCATTTTGTAGAGTATAGGAAAATAAACTAACTCACGTATGATCGAAACGATAATTTTACTGTTGTCATTATTAGTTAATAGTAAGTTGGTTGACTGACTCCTGTCCCCTCCTGCTCTCCAATTAATAAATTCGAATATTTTGATATCACCGCGCACATTCCGGTACGATTGCGTGTCGAGCGAAATAACGGAATAAAAACGGATTAACCACCCCGTTATAATATATATATAAACTTTTCTTTTCTGTATCTTTCCGTGTCCAGCATAATAACTAATTATTAACTGCTTAAAGAGAAAAAACCATAAATATGCACATTGGAAGTATATGTTATAATATTATTATTGTTATTGCCTGATAGAAAAATTAGAATTATTAGATTTATGTGTCATTAGTTACACAGACCAACAGCCAAAAAAATCCAGAGATGCATCTCGAGATATTTTAACCTAAAAGGGCCAAAAATACGACTTTGAGCTTTCTTCGAGATTACGTAACATCGTGAATAAATTTATTTTCTAAACAGGTAAAACCATCTTAAAGAAGTAGTCTTGTCCTACAAAATCCATTATTCCGATTATGAATATCTTTTTTCTTCATGGAGTTATCATTAATAGAATTTAAGCATTTTGTTCATTTCAAAATAGCATTAAAACATAGCCTATTTTGTAAATATGTATATGTAGTTCTTGAAATAAAGTATGAGTAAAAAGGATAATTATTCCTTAAATGTATTTAATATATTTGACCAGTGGCATTACAGACATATAATCCTACTCAATAAACTTAAGTATTTCGAAGTTAGGATTTTTGACAAACTTCTGTAAATCAAAATATTTTAACTAACATGATATTACTTCAAATCTCGGAACGAAGTTTTTTAAGATAATCAACAGTTAATAATTAGTCAGTTGACATTTAGTATTTCAAATCATTCAATGTAACGGGGTGGTTAACTAACAAAATGAGAAATTGATTAACGCACAAACTCCCACGATGCAGAGCTAACCGCCGCTCCGTTAACCACGTATGGTTATACGTATATTCGCCTTTACGTTTGATACTTTCATTTCAGTGTATTCTTTCCAACAGAGTTGAACTCACCTTAAGTCACCTGACTTGTGACACTCGATCTATCTTGGGTGTAAGTGACCTAATACTTATTCGACCTAATCCCCTAGATAAAATCGGTTTAAAATTTAATCCGTAACAGATCCGTTAAACTAATAGGAAACGAAAATGACGTAATGCGGCGAATAAAATTAATAACGTTAATGACTAATAAAATTACAGTCTTTGATGGGCCGAAAGACTAACGCACGCGAATAGGGTTTTACAATTATTAACAATAATACGGGGAGAGAGAGAGAGAGAGAGAAAATTTGAAACTTTGCCGCGAAAACTAACGCTCGGCGCGAATACAAAAAATAACGATCGCGATAGACAAAATACTCTCCCTAGTATTTTGTCGCGCAATAAAAGGGAGGTGCTCCTACCCTGCGGTGCAATTACGGTGATCAGCCGTAATTGTTGAAGTAAATAATAGGTGCTCCTCAAATCAGCAGGCGCTGCCTCGCTTTCTTCCAAATTTGCTGCTTTATTTGCTGCTGCTGTGATGCTGCTACTGTGGTTACTTCCTCGCTCACCCTTGCACACTATCCAAAATTCAGGTAAACTTTTTATTGTCAATTCTGTGAAAACTGTGCAAAAACTATTTAGGTGGTACTAGACTAAGTAACAGCTGAAACTTAACTGAACTTTTTAAACTCTCGCGCGCCCTCTCTCTCTTTTAGTCCTTCGTACTATCATCGCGAGTGTACCGAATCACGAACGGATCGATTAATCGAATGGACTACCATTGCACAATGTACAATATTCCCAAATATTCTAATTACACATCCAATCGCTGATTTTCTATCGTTCCTATCTCCAGCCCAGTCAGTATCAACAAAACAATCACTCTTACTTCTTTCAAAATTTAATTTTTTAATATGATCGTCAAAACATTCGTACCAAGCTCTTGGGCTTCCTCCCAAACCACACAGGACTTTTCAAGCTTATATACTTTATCTGTTCCATTATCATAACCTAATGGTCGTTTCACAAATCCTTCTTGTTTAACGTAACCGTTTAAAAAAGCTGTTTCTACATCCATTTGCATATTCATAACTCATTTTGACAGCAGTAAGACAATAATAATTTTAGGGTTTGTACTCTAGCTACTGGTGTGTGAGTGAGTTCTTCTAATACTTCAGTTTATTGAAAACTTCTTGCAACAAATCTTGCTTTCTTTCGATTATCAGATTTATTTGTGAAAACTAACTTTAAATCTATTATTTCTCTATTTTTAGGTTATTCAACTAATTTTCAAGTTTTGTTTTTAATTGAAAAACCATTTCTCTATTCATAGCATATTTCCATAAATCATTTTCGTGGCTATTAATTGTTTCTTGGTACGTTGAAAGGCTATCAGCACTTACAATGTTTACATAAATGTAATTTGAACAAAACTTGCAGTATACCGACCAGAGATTTTCCCTTCTTTTTCTGATCTTAAAGTTAATATATTTTCATCGTTTAGGTTTGATATAAAGTTTTCGTTATTTATATTTCCATTGTTATTAAAATATTCATAATCATTCTCATTATTATTTTCGTTATCTTTAAATCCAATTAGGTTTTTGTTGTTTTCAAATATGTCAACATGTCTCGCTAGTGATTTTATTATCTATCAAAACGTTATATCCCACATGGTCGTATCCTAATAAAATTCCTACATCAACTTTTCTATCTTAATTCGTATTTCGTTGAATTTCTGGTACTCTAACAAATACTTTACTTCCGTATACTCGCAAATTACTGATATCAGGTTTCCTTTTGAACAAAATTTCGAAAGATGTCTTATTCTCAGTTATGTTTGCAATCGTTCTATTTTTCAATTATGTGGCGGCTTTTACTACTTATGGCTAATATTTCTGAGTTACTTTGGCTTCAAATAATAAACCCGAATTAATAATTGTTCGATTGTATCTTTCAGCCGTTTCATTTAATTCGTGTACATGTGGAGGATGTGATTCTAAATAAATTCCTTTCGCTCTTACAAACTTGTATACATATTCAAGTATTCTTTTCCGTTATCACATCTCAATTTCTTAATTCTTTTTCCCGTGATACTATGACTTTATTAACGTAATCAACAAAACAATCATGTATCTCTGTTCAAATAAAGTATGAGTAAAAGGGATAATTATTCCTTATATATATTTATTATTTTTGACGACTGGCATTACAAATATATGATCTTACAATATTCATAAATCCATAGACACTAAAACGACACGCTAGACTTTGGAGCCTTTATACTCGATAACTGCTGAGTTGTAATTGCGCAACTCAGCACTCACCAAAATTTCAAAGAATGCATCGTACTGCTAAGCTTTGCATTCTATGCAGTGCATTGAGCCTAACATAAATTTATTTCATATTCTAACCGTAGTAATGCGAAGTTATATTCTAAAACCCTTATAGTCTAATTTTTGTTAAACTATTAAGCCCTATTACCTGCAACCATATAACTTCTAACCTTTCAATCCTTAAAGTTTACAGTCCTCGACTCTTAAACCATAAATTCATTATTTCCGATATCTAACGTTGTATTCATGAATATAACAATACACAATACTCTCTCTTTCTCTGTCTCCCAATCAAAGAAGCTGTAAATGCATAACTCAGCGGAGTTGCGATGATTATATATATTTATTGGCGAAATGAGTGTGCGAACGATATCAAATAATCTAAATAATGAACACGCAGTTGATTTGCAGAACCACGCCTTTCCGCGGGCAATAATGAGATGGTCAAAATTGCATTTTATCTGAATTAGCCCGGTAAATATTCTCCTGCAGTGCTATCGCGAATATATTAATATATACAAGGTGTCAAATAAGTAACGGAACAAGGCTGTAGCTTTTTAGGTACAGATTATTAGACCAAGGTCAAGGTCATTCCTTTAGTAACTTTCAACGCGGAATCCGATGGTGACCTTGGATTTGACCTTGAGATTGACCTTCAAGGTTATTTCAAGGTCAACTTTGTTTTTTAAATAGGAACCCCCATTTTTGACCCCGGATTCGGAAAGAGCGAGAAATTTTACATCCAAAACGGTATTTTTTAATTTTTTTTCATGGCCTTGAGAAGGTCGATTTAAGGTCAAATGCTTGAAAAACTGCCTAAAAGCGTTTTTTTAATTTTTAAGATATCGAAAAATGACCTCTACAAAATTTGTTCAGAACAGAGTGGGCCATCCAATGCACCAAAAACCTTTGACCTTTAACCTCATTTTGAAGGTCATTTCAAGGTCGAAGTGTTTTTTGTAATGGAAATCCCTCTTTTTAACCCCGGATACGCACATAGCGCGAAATCCGACGTTTGGATAAGGTATTGTGTTGAGTTTAGCTAACACCTTTAATTTATGAAGAGAAAAGTACACTAGTTTTAAAAAAGTACGTTTTCTAAAACTGGAGAATTTTTTTTTCAGTTAAACTCCAATATTTTCAATGTTAAATATTTTTGTAAAATTAAAAATTTCAAATATTTACTATGGTTTAACATGCTTTAATAAATTTTTTAGATTTCTAATTGGGAAAGTGGAAAGTGGAAACACAAATATAATTTCCTAATATACTTTAATAAGTAATAAAAACATGTAATTTAAAAATTTATTTTAACAATTCCAAAATTTATAGCGTAAATAACAAATTTTGTTTATCCATGAGTATATCCGGCCAAATATTAAGTAGATACAATTTGCTTCGCTTTGTTTATGTTATGGGTTGCAAAAGTATGGAACCGCTGGGAATACGTTTTTGTCATACTCTGAACTTAGTATCGATCAATAAACATCTCAAAGCGTACTTATTTAGACTTTCAAAAAACTCATGATTAAATCATACAACGAAAGAAATGTTTCACGTGAAATAGCTAAAATTTTTGCAACTGTAAAAGATATAATAAATAAATTTACGAATACTTATACTCTAGTATACAAAAGATGTCCTGGAAAATCAAGAACAACCGCTAATCGTGTTGATAAAGTGATTAAAAGAAAGACTGTTGCAAATATCAAGAAGAACACTGCCATTATTGCATGTGAATTACGCTAAGAAAATTTAGCAAACATAAGCCAAAGTACTATTTCACTAAAAATGAGAGAAGTAGGACTTTTTGGATTTTTTGGTGTAAAAAAATTATTAATTAGTAAAAAAATTATGAAGGGTAGATTAGAATTTACGAAAGTCCCAAAGTAGGACTGTTGAGGACTAGAAGAAAGTGCTATTTTTGTACAAAATTAAATTTAATTTGTTTGGAAATGATGGTAGAGGGTATGTACGGTGACCACAAAGTAATAAATATGATTCCTGATATCAAATACCGACAGTGAAACACAGTGGAGGTAGCATTATGCTATGGGGTGCATTTTCTTGGAATGGCGTAGGTCCAATATTTAAAATAGAAAGCACTATGGACTCTACCATATACGGGGATATTTTACTATAGAAAATGCTACCTTATGCTCGTCATGTCATGCCAAGAGGATAGATATTTTAGCAGGATAACGATCCAAAACATCGATCATGGCTCTTTGAGCAATTTTTTAACAAGACAAAAATTCGAGTTTTAGATTGGCCTAGTCAATCTCCGGATTTGAATCCAATAGAATAGTTATGGTAAGAGCTAAAATTAAGATTAGGGACTCAGGACATCATAACAAAACTGCTTTATGGGAAAAAATGTAAGTGTGGAAAAATATCCGTCATGATGGAATTATTAAGCTTATTGGATCGATGCCTAACTGATGTGCCACCGTGATAGCTTCTAAGGGTATAGGTACAAAATACTCATGACTATTTTACTGTTAATTTCTACTATATATTATACTACTTACTATGTACTATGTTAATATCACCTATTATTTATTATTTTGTCCGTACTCTCGTGGTCTATGGCGTTAATAAGTAAGAATTCATTTCAACTTTGAAAATATTTATGAATACTGAGTTTGAAGTAAAATTATAAATGAAATATTTATGATTGTTTGAATTGGGCTTAAGGAAAGATAGACTTTACCCTAGTTTCTTATGGAGCGAAGTGTCCCATAATCAGAGCTTAAGTCTTTCTTATAAAAGGATGCAACTCAGCCCAAGTTTCTCATAGCGCGAAATGTTCTATGAGTCGAGTGTAAATTACAATAGGAAAGAAAGGATTTGCTCAATTAATCACTTGAGAGAAAGAACTTAGGTATAAACCAAGTTTATTCAGAAGCGCTCACTTTGCAAGGCTAGGAGTGAACGCTAGCCTGTGCAAAAATCAGCGTATTTATAAACAGATTTTCCCACCTATGTTCGCAGGAACGCCCTCTTCGAGTTGTTTACGCACTTGTGCAAAACCATTTTCTCTTGTTTACAATAGAATAGACAGCAATAGCGAAAGCATGTAAAATTTATAGAAGTAGATGTGGATTATTTAAGTGTAATTTACAATTATCGCAAAAAGTATAGTCAAAAGTTATAAACTAATAAAGTTAGTAAATATAATAGTGCAATATTTACAGTAAAATAATGATAAAATTTTATATATAGCAATAGTTTATCGCTCGTAGAAGTAATTCCAAAAAAGAACTACTTAAATTAGTTAATAACATTTGAATTATCATCAATTTTCGTATTTTTGCAAAATCTTATAATGCAAATTTTCAATCAGTTAATTAAAATTAATAAATTATAAAGATGTCGTTATTATGTACAAATTAATGCTTTCGATTCATATATAATTATTAATTTAAATAAATTATTAATTATTTATTTATTGATAAGAGTAATAACTAAGCTGTTATCAATGAAACGACTTCTTACTCACGTTTCTTAGATAGTCATCTTGAATTCAGAGTATCCGCTTTATTATGATAATTAACATTTACAATGTAATAAACAAATTAAATTTGCACATTAAAATTCGATATGATTTAGTAGTTAAAAGTAATTAAAATTATTATAATCTTAATCTATGCCCTAAAATCTATATACACTGCCGCTCACATAAATTTGGCCACCCCATCAAAAATCTATTAAACTTTGAAGTGTTGTACCTCTATAAGGAATCAACCGATCTAAAAAATTCAAAGTACGTTTAGAAGCTTGTACCAAGCCCTTCAATATGTGATGAAAATATTTAAAAAAATAATGTTTAATTAATTTTTTATAAACAAATGAAATAAAAAAATTTTTCAATTTTTTTCGTCCATTTTCAAATTGGCATAACTTTGTTAAAAATAATCGGATTTAAAAAAATAAAATGGAGGTTAAAGTTATGGTACTCCTCTTTAAAATGCGCTATGCAGAATTTCGGTTTATTTATTTTTTAGGGAATTTTTTAATTTTATGTAAAAAATATCACATTTTTTTCAGCAGCTCATAACTCAAAAACTATGAGTCAAACTAAAAAAATCATAAGAGCAAAAATTATGCGTTTTTACTCAACGAATACGAATTCAACGTAAAATATTCAAATTTAAAAAAAAAAAATTTTTTTTTTACCAGAACAAAAAGATTTTTATTTACAATTATTTATTAAACTTTTAGTGAAATATTATATAATGAGTTATACGACTTGTATACGTAGTATTGATTAAAATAAATAATGGATATTTTTTACAATCGGTATACAATCTACTTTATAATGGTATCGTACCTATGATAATAGTAGTTCGTATACAATGAATGCACGCATATATATACCTTGATATAAAAGTAAAGACTATAAGTTTTGCGGGATTTCTGCGCCGCAATACACTGCTATGTATATGCGAAACAGTGTCTTGTGTTTACAAAAATTTTTCGTGACCATGGTTCAAGGAGAGTTACAAGTTTACTATAGTTTTTTTTTTTTGATGGGGTGACCAAATTTATGTGAGCGGCAGTGTATATCAAGGTATATATATGCGTGCATTTATTGTATACGAACTACTATTATCATAGGTACGATACCATTATAAAGTAGATTGTATACCGATTGTAAAAAATATCCATTATTTGTTTTAATCAATACTACGAATACAAGTCGTATAACTCATTATATAATATTTCACTAAAAGTTTAATAAATAATTGTAAATAAAAATCTTTTTGTCCTGGTAAAAAAAAAAATTTTTTTTTTAAATTTGAATATTTTACGTTGAATTTGTATTCGTTGAGTAAAAACGCATAATTTTTGTTCTTATGATTTTTTTAGTTTGACTCATAGTTTTTGAGTTATGAGCTGTTGAAAAAAATGTGATTTTTTTTACATAAAATTAAAAAATTCCCTAAAAAATAAATAAACCGAAATTCTGGATAGCGCATTTTAAAGAGAAGTACCATAGATTTAACCTCCATTTTGTTTTTTTTTAATTCGATTATTTTTAACAAAGTTATGCCAATTTGAAAATGGACGATAAAAATTGAAAAAATTCTTTTTTTCATTTGTTTATAAAAAATTAATTAAACATTATTTTCTGAAATAGTTTCATCACATATTAAAGGGCTTGGTGCAAGTTTCAAAACGTACTTTGAATTTTTTAGATCGGTTGATTCCTTATCGAGGTACAAAACTTCAAAGTTTAATAGATTTTTGATGGGGTGGCTAAATTTATGTGAGCGGCAGTGTACATTGAAATTACTCTTAAGTAATGCATTTAATTGAACAATAAAACCTATTATATCTATACCTATAAGTAGAGTGACGTCGCACTCCTTACATGGTCATGAAATTTGACTCTAGTATTAATACAATCATATAATATATGAGTTGGCGCCGTTTAATATACTAATTGATGTAAGTAGATTCACGAGTTTAGCGGGTTGCAGTAATCCAGTGAAAATAAGAGAAGAGCTCATAGATAGGACCGTTACACTTCACATCATTTTCAATTTGTTTTATTTCATGTTATTATATTTTTTCTATATAAGTGCTAAATTTATAGTTGGTCGAATACGTATGAATTGGCAAAATTTGTTATTTTAGTTATAAAATTTTGGTAATTGTGAAAATAAATTTTTAAATAACATGCTTTAATTGTGTAATAAAAGTATTTTACAAAGGTGTCTTTGTGTTTCCATTTTCCACTCTTTATACATTGTTAAAATATAAAATTATCTTTGGTCGGACACTTTTGCACATAACTGTATATATATATATATATATATATAAAATTTGAAAGGTTTTTAATAGACGCGTTCTGGCTAGTATCTCTGTACATGATTTTTTAACTGAGATATTTAACTTCAAAATTTTGAGTAATTTTAGTTTGGATGGGCAAAAGTAATTAACCGGCACTATATACTTCATTGACATGCACACTATTGCGCATGGTCAATTTGCAGCGCCAACTTTAACTTTGATTTGATTCGCGATGTTTTTCTTAATAATTTGATCCTTGTTCAGTTGGAAAGTTGGCCTAATACGTTATCACTATACACGCACCTGTAAGGTGGCTTGCTATCTCTATCAAGCTCGCACACTTCTAGTCGTCTTATTCTATCTCTCTCGCTCTCGTTTAGTCTGTCTCGCTCGTTCCTGTTAGTCTGTCTCACTCGTTCTCGCATAAGTAGCTTAGTAGCACACATTCTTACGTGCATGTAAGAATGTGTGTGTGCAGCCAAGCCTCGTGGTTAACGGATAGTATTTGCGTATAGGTGTGCGGCGCTCAGAATGCCATTGGCGGTGCGCAGCAGCCTGGTCCAGTTGAATGCCGATTACTAATTTTTCCAGGTCAACCTGGCTACACCAGATGTGTTAATGGAAGAAACAAGTGTATGATTGTGTGCGCGAGCGTGTAACACGGCCATTGTCTGTTTTGCGTACGTTTTTCTTTCGTTTTCTTGCGACTGTACGTAATGTGGTCGCAAGTACGCGCGTGTGTGCCTATGTATGTGTGTTTGCGTGGTCTTTTTCTCGCGACGTGCGCTCTTTTTTTAAAATAAAGTTCCTTATAGCAAGTTAATGTGGATAGACCTGAGAAGAGACAGAGCCTGAGTAATTAGAAAAAGTAACAAGCGTTAATAGTTTGACATACAAAAATAAAAGAGTCCAATTACAATGGATCTCTCTCTCTCTCTCTCTCTCTCTTCTCACTATGGCACGTTTAGTCAAGTGCGCTAGCACGAACTCTCCTTGCATCCCCTTCTATCTCAACCATGGTCCGTATCTATCTTTGTCTCTATCTATCTTGACAGGTCTTGATTTGTTTTTTCTTTAGTTATCTGCGTTCTCTCTCTCCTGTACGATTACCGTTAGATCGCATCTCTTTATCACATTATTTCCTTGGGTGTAGCTGGGCAAAAATAAAAATAGAAAAGTTTTTCGGTTAGGACACGGACTGGAGATAATTATTCAGTCGTTTACAAGCCGCAAAAGGGCGGCAATGGCTTTTCTGAAATATTCTAAAAGGTGCAAAATTCTCAGCTTAAGTCTCGTAATACTAAGCATTACTTCAATATTTAGCAATATTGTATTTATAATGGTCCTAGTATTTGAATATGTTTTAGCTAGATAGCAATTATAGATGAATGATATTCTGTTTTTTAATAATGTTAATTTAGTTTCAGCTGTAAGTATTTTAAATGGGGTGATAATCCAATAATTTAATAACGATCAATTTGCTATGTTGAAGATCTTATATAATTTTTGTAAAGAGTGTAATCAGTGTTTTCAGTAAGAAATTTTACTATATTTAATGATATTGTAGTTTTTTATTAGTTGGACAAAATGAGGTTTGAATGACATTCAAAAATTAAAAAAAATGCCAAAAAGCAAGTAATTGCATTTGATTTTATTTCACAATCTATAATCGAAAATCACGGCTCAGCCGATACTACTGCTGAGCTCTCGCCGCCGTCCATGCATAATGTCAGGCTGAGAGTCTATGCACGCTTATGTCTTCTTTGTTCGTTTGACGCGCGATCTAAGGCGAATTGGTGGAGTCGAGAAGAGCGATGGTGGCAAATTCGAGAGAAAAGCGACGAAAAGGAAGAGTATAGAATGAGAAAGACAGAAAGGGACGCAACCAATGCAGCCAATTAATGTAAAAATCGGTAGTTAGAAGTTGGTTGTTGCATTGAAGCCACGCGCTCCTGTTTACCATTGATATTTTTGATAGTTTTTCTTTGATTCGGTACGCGCCCTCGCCGAAGACTTTTCGAGGATATATATCCGGTATATGACGCATTTGTGAATTTTTTTTGAGTATGTGTTGTTGTTGCTGGGTCGCATCCAGCCAATATATTTACCAGTCACCAATGCGTAGTGTGAACCAGTTAGATACGCTTCAACGGCGCGGATACGACAATTTTTGTGAGTGAAGAGCAGAGAATAGCAAAGAATTCGGTAGCAGCGGCATTAACAGCGGCAAGGGCAAGAGTAGGCAACATCGAGAAACCACTACAGGGTGATCGAAAGCGTTGGCAACCGTAGCAGCTCCGATATTAGATCGGTGTTGTATTCTCTTTCTCTTTATATATATATATATATATATATATATATATATATATATATATATATATATATATAAGACTGATCCTTCTTTCTGCACGCGCGTTCCGCTCCATTTCGGAGCGAGTTCCCTTTTTACTTTCCCCGGTCTGTAGGTGCTGCCCATATATATATTGTGACGGTAAACATCCGGTTTGCGCTATCGTCTCGATCGCGTGGCTGTAAAGTAAGAGTTATTTAAACAAATTCTCGAAAGGTAATCATTTGAAGTCTGACAAAAGAACGTTACATACGTTTCTTTCTTATTTCTTTCCCGTAGATTCAATTTTTGAAAATAATTTTGTAGGAAAATAAATTACTTTTTTTTTCTTTTCTGGTGTGATTCCGGAGAGTGTGACTCCTACAGAATTTTAACTAAATCGGAAAATAACACTTCATTAGTATTATTTATTAAAGAGGTGACTCGTGAACAGTCCTTCTCAGGATAGTTCACGTGGAAATTTCTTAGTGTCTAGCGACTCAAAAGAGCCAAACATGCCAAATTATTCGAGAAACGAAATTGTTGACATTCTGTTATCTCTGGGGGCATGTCAAGGCCAATATCGTGCTGCAGCAAGTATTACCGTCAAAATTACCCAGGGAGGCTTCGGTACCCAAACTACTTGAGAATCCGAAAGATTGAACGAAGAGAGAGACGTCGACCACGAATACGCAGAAATCGTCGTCGCGTTATGAGACAGAACAACGATGATCCTCAAATTCTCATTGTTTTGG
The DNA here is from genome assembly GCF_024137745.1 of Phymastichus coffea. NCBI lineage: Eukaryota > Metazoa > Arthropoda > Insecta > Hymenoptera > Eulophidae > Phymastichus > Phymastichus coffea. The sequence continues at coordinate 5,610,181 of NW_026706819.1, read as the reverse complement.
CAATGATTGATTTGGATCATCATATCTCTTTGCGTGAAATTCAGAGACGTACTGGAATCCCAAGAACAACAGCCGGTAGAATTTTGCGGCTTCATAGATTTCATCCGTATCACATAACTTTGACTCAAGCTTTGATGCCAGCTGACCTCCGCCGCAGACTCGAATTCTGTAATTGGGCATGAGCAAGGATTCGTGAAGATCCTTAATTTTTCAGATACGTAATGTTTTCGGACGAAGCTACATTTCATAGTAATGGGCAACTTAATCGCCATAATAGTCATTATTGATCTATCCAGAACGTTCATTGGGTACGTCATGTTGATAATCAACATAGATGAAGCCTCCTACTTTGGTGCAGTATAATAAATGGTTATCTGATAGGACCTTACTTTTTCGATGGGAATGTCAACGGCTCAGCATATCTTAATTTCCTGCAGAATGAATTACCAGAATTATTGGAAGATGTCGACTTGGAAACAAGACGACGATTATAGCTTCAACAGGACGGTACACCGTGTCATCGTTCACTAATAGTTGGTCACTTCTTGAACCACCGATACCGAAGACGAGTGACATTACTGAGTGGTGTCCAAGATCATCAGATCTAACATGTCCAGATTTCTTTTTATGGTGGGACTATTTGAAAAGTGTTGTTTATGTACAGCAACCAACAACATGGCAAGATATGATGCAATGCATCATACAAGCTTGTAGAGCTATTCCGCGTCACGTTTTGTTGTCCACAGTTGAAAACATCGAACGCGTAGAATTCGATACTGCATAAATTTGAACGGCTGTTTTTTTTAACATTTCATGAGATAAATGTTTGTGTTACAACCTTGACCATAACTCTATCTTTAGTCATCGTCTTGTCTTCATTGGCTGGGCATTCCCACCTTGCCTTAATTGGTTGAGTAATCAATACTTCGCCTTCATTAGCTGGGCATTCCCACCTTGCCTTAATTGTCTGGGTAATTAATACCTTGCCTTCATTGGCTAGGTAGCCAACGTCTTGTCTTGATCGGCTCAGCATTCTCACCTTGCCTAGATAGACTAGACACTCCCTCTTTACATATATTGGTTAGATTGGTTCACGTTACTAAATGTGGCACGAACACACGTAATTTTTAATTCAAAAACGATCATGATAATCTAACTTTTATTTATCTTGGGTATTGGGTTATTGTTATCATTATTATTATTATTATTGTTAGTATTATTATTATTATTATTAACGACACCCTTGCTCCGGTGGGATAGGAGGAGGGTTGACCGCACCCTACACATAATACCTTATCTAAACGTAGAATTTCCCGCTCTATCTGAATCCATGATAAAAATGGGGGTTCTTATTAAAAATATCTCTTGGTTACTTGGTTATTAGGGTTATGGGGGTTGGTTTATTGGGTTATGTGAGTTATTGGGTTATTACAATTAATCTTACCCTTGTCCGATCATCCCTGTGGATAGATGAAGAAAATAATAAATTTACCCCTACATGACCTTATGCGGGGGGGAGTAACCGCACCCCACACATAATATCTTATCTGAACGTAGAATTTCTCGTTCTTTCCGAATCCGGGATCAAAATTATAGGTTCCTATTCATATAATGACTTTGACCTTCAAATGACCTTGAAAATAATTCTCAAAGTCAAATCCAACTACCGGGAAAGGTACCCTCATTGTCCCAAACAACTTTTGTCTGAACAATTTTTTTGTAGAATGCCAACCGTAGAAAATTTCGGGGTGGTTCCTTTAAAATGGTTCATCCTGTATACAGTTCTCTTGTCATCACCAAGAAATACTGTGTGTAGAATTCTTTTGCATAAACTAAAATGTATGTATTTTTGGAATTTTAGAGAACAACCACTTTTGGCTAATTTTTCTAGGAGAATTTCAACATTTACGTTAAAAGTACTTTGTACGTCAATAAAAAAGAAATAACCAATTTCTTTTTGCTAAACCTTAATCTATTGTGAGTGTTGAATCGGTTAGATTGTCGACGCACGATTTACTTTTTCGAAAGCCGAATAAACTATTTTATATATATTTATGGTATTCAAACCATCTAGCTTATTTTTAATTAGTGTTTCAAATATGTTTCTAAGACAAGCAGTTAAATTTATAAGATGGACGGATGCCCGTCTGGTTTTGGAACAAAATGAACAAAGGAATATGTTTAGTTAGTAAGATAAATGTGCTCTAACGCAGTGTTCTACACTACCACGTACAATACGGCAAAATTAAATTCATAGGTGCCAGGCACTGAAAATCATAATATCAAAACTCAATTCGTGTTGGAGTAAAAGAGGGATACTGTTCATCCGGGTAGCAAATGTTTTTTGAAGCAAGTGAGTGCACTGCTTCGTTAAAGAACATTGATATGCTTTTCTTTCTTATCCACTTACTGAAAATCTATCTAATATAGGTGTTGATGAGACTCTCGAAATAAACGAATACTACTTTCTTATTTATCATTGATGTTTAAGTATGGATTCACTATTTTTAATCCTTCATTTTAAATTTGTCAAATCAACCCTTATATCTATAATCAGCGACCACGCAAAAACCTGTTGATGCACTGTAACGTTTGATTCTATCTCACGTTAGTCAAATAAATAGTTCGGACTCATTCTGTTATAGTTGTAATCGCGTTTCCGAGAGTAGCAAGAAGTTGACACGCATATACTCTATAAGAACTGAGATTTCAAATTCACCGAATAGCAAACACAATATTCGCTGTTTCGATGAGCCGTTTTGAAATATAACTAAGTATAGGTGCATCTATCGGGGTGATGGCCCGACAGTGCCGCAACAAACATTCAATTCTATTTCTTAGCAATTAATGACTTTAGAGAGAAGATATCTAAGGCTACTTTTTCTCATAAGAAAGAGAGAGAGAGTCTTATGAGTTGAGCGCTTAGATATTGTAAGGAAAGGAATTAGCAGGCTAACCGCTGAATAATGAAATTAGACTCAGGAAATTGCTGAGTCTTCATTTCGATTCAATGCTCGCGCTGCTAAGCAAGGTAGGATAGTGAATTCTCTTGCCGCAGCGACGAGCGAATTTATACTTGCGAAATTAGCTCCTTTCTACGCTTGGTACCCCCTACAACGCTATTTTTGAAATTAACATAAACTTTGTATATGTTTTGTCGCAAAATGGCTCTATCAAAATTGGAATTTGATGATTTAAAAAATTAACTATGAAATAATAAATTTTTTAACATAAATCATTTCTGGAGGAGAAAAATCGCCTATCAAAGTGATATAATTTTGATATTCAAATAACATAAAATTTACAAAATATTTACGGAAAATTTTTACATAAAAAAATCGCTTGTAATTAGTGGAACATTATTCAAAACAAAAACGATTAATTTAATTATCCAATTTTGAATAATCATTAAAAAACGAATTTGTAAATTTCTCTTTTAGCCATTTAAAAATCAGCAAATTTGTAACAATCATTATCATTAATTTTTTATTTATTGATAACTCTGTGAAAAATTAGTTATTAAAGTGTCAAATTCTTGCTTCTCTGTTTCAATACGTTACGAACGCAACTATATATTCGAAATAGCAATATAATTATTTGTTGCAAAATAACTAACACTATTAACTTGTAAATTAAATTAAACTAACAAATACATATTAAATGCTTACAATAACATGAAACTCAAGATTAGCGCATCAAATTTAACTAAAAAATGCTTTTGTTCATGACAAAAAACTTTGCAATTGTCGATTATAATTGTAAACAATAAATTTCCCACGCTCGTGACGTCACGCTCCTTATATGGTCTTGTTTTCGCCGAATTGCCCTAACACATTTATATGTATGTGAGAAGAGCGTCTTTGCTCAATTACCGCTTTTCTTTAGTTTTCTCGTGCACGACGGGTTGCTATTTTGCAATAGGAAAAGGGACAAATCAGACTGGACCGTTACAGCACATTTTTCGACTGATTAATGAATTTATTATTTTTTCAGCTATTTTAACCACACCAATTTAAATTGGTCAAATCGACCCTCACATTTATAATCAGTACGAAAACCCCTTAGTTTTTGTGACTGAATAATAATTAAAAAATTTTTTTAAGCTCATCATTCTGAATTTGTCGAATCAGTTCACTTCACAATTCATTATCAAAACGTAAAATGTCGTAAAGCGTATGGAGAAAAATCATTATCGTTGCACAAACTATGTATTATGTATAATTGAGATATAAATGAAACAAAATTTTTCATATTTTTCAATTTTCAATTATTTTTAAGATATTTTTATTTTTTCAGTTTTCTTTCGATAAAATAATTTTTCTGCTTACAAAAAGTCATTTCTTTCAGTTTTATTCAAGTTTTTCTTAATTGTTTTATTTTGTCTGATGAACTGTATGTTATAATTGTGCAAGAGGGCTTGGCCACCATATGCCAAGGGCCAACCTCTGCTAAATTTTAACATGGGTTCAGTCTCGGTTACAAAAGCCGACGTTGACTTCCACAGGTAGAACAATTCGTACTGCCTAAGATTTGTGACGGTATTATCAAGAAAATAAAATGTAAATTGTAAGTACAAAGAGGCGATCTCAATTTCATTATACTAATATCGAACAACGAACTTATCATACTAACTTACAAAGGCATGGGTGAACGAACCCGCTCAATCCAAGACCCGACAATATAACGCGAGGCGCGAACGGATTCGCTCAGCATTGAACTGTGAAAATCAAGAAGACTATCGACTGTGAACGAGTGAGAGTTGTCACGAGAGAGCAAATCAAACGCTCCGGAGAGTGACCCACCGAGTTGTTACGGCTTGCAGAAGGAGAGGTGACGACGGCGAAATCGTAGTTTAGCTGGTAGAGGATAACGAGAGATGATCACTGCTGGTAAAGAGGCGGCTGTTCCTCGTTCGATTCTGCTGTTTCGATTCGGAATCCGAACACAAGTGTGAAAGTCCGAATCACTGCGGCGATGACCTGCTAATCCTCCGTGTGCAACGTTTTCTTATTTTCACTCATTTTAAGCTCGAGTGATTAGGCGACCTTTCTCTCATTCAGCTCTTGCCTAACTGCCCTAACAGCCATGCCAGCCCAGGCAAGGTTATACATTTATCCAGTTAATTAAGGCAAGATTGAGACCATCACTTTATAGTATATGTTCAAAATGATTACCGCCAGCTTCTTCACAATATGCCATGCGATAATAAAAGTTTAATACAGCCCTTTCTATCATATCCAGTTCAATAGCAGCAATTTCATTCCGTATTTGTTGTTTAAGAACATCAATTTTCAATGGCTGTGTTTGATATATTCGATTTTTTAGATACCTTTATAAAAAGAAATCAAGGAGTGAGATTAGATGATCTCGCTGGCCATTAAATATTCCATTTAAGTAATTGCGAACACGGAACGCATAATGAGCTGACGCTCCATCTTGCTGAAACCAAATCTGTTCAAATCTAATTCCTATAATTGCACGAATAGCAGGGATAATTTCGTTCCTTAACATTTCTTCATACTGTGGACCATCAAGATTTCCCTCAGTGAAAAAAGGTCTTAAAAGAAAAATAATACCTGCCAAACGTTAACCTATTGGGGGTATTGAGTTCTTTAGCTGTTCATCATCCAGTGAGAATTAATTTTACTCCAATAAAATATGTTATGTCTGTGATAATACGTTATCACATAGAAAATCGCGTGCCCACTATTTTCTATGCTACTCCCGACTCAGAAAATCCTCTTCGCTCAAGAAGACGCAACTGACCGATCAGCTGATCCTACTAGCTCACATATGCTTCCTTACCGTTCTGAAACCTCGCAAATTGCGACCTCTTAAGACCCGCCCGACCGATGCGCACCATCCTTATACCCTCGCACAGACACTTTCACACATAGAAACCCGGACCGACGCTCTCCCAGGAAGCTAGGCGACGAGGAAGTTCGCAGCCGAGATCAGCTGATCCTAAAAGCTGACTGCGCAAGGAGAAGCACCGCACACACACTAACACCGCTTGCCACCCAATCTACACATCGGAAGGACAGCCCGACGCACACACATACACGCATACACTGACCGACCTCCCAGGCACCGAGAGGTAGTCATGAAGAGTGGTAAAGGGACGTGATGTTGACAGGGGAGCGAGCGGCGGCCATGTTGCGACGCGGTTGGCAACGAGCATGAGCCAGAGAAAGGGGAGAAAAAGTGAGAGAATGATTGTGAACAAGGCAACCGATAGAGTAGGCGCGAGAGTGGATACTGATGCTAAGTAGGGATGACCGGTAGGACTAATGAGCATGAGAGAGCAAAGGATAGACGATAATGAGGCGGATAACGCTAGACCGATCGGCGCGCGCACTCTCGACTAGCCAATGGTAACAGAGATAGAGGTAAAATAACAATTAGGATAAAACTAACGCTACTTAACTGACCAGTAGAAAAATTACTCGGGATAAAGTAACAAAATAGACGACGCTGATGATCGGATTGACGACATCTGTGACCAATAGAATAAAAATCCGCAAGAAAAAAGAAGAGGAAATCGGAGAGACGTAATACGACGCCGCGCTAGTCGCGGCTTATTTCCCTGGAGATCGCAGCCGTGGACGCAAGCAATCAACGAAAGTGCGAGCCGATAAGTGTTAAGTAATACTAGTGTGGACGAGAGAGAGGCAAGGGCGAGAGCCACGGACCGGGAAATTCTACAACACCTGTAAGTACTCATTACAGTTAAATTGTGAACGGGAGTGCACGAAAAGAGAATAGGCCCCACGAACCCGTGAATCGTTCCGATCAACCCTCGGCAAAAATCTCGGTGCGTGATACATTGTCGCCTTTATTCTCGCGCGTTCTCTGACCGATCAATCGACCCGACCTGTAACTATCGCAAGTGCGGGCTACGATCGCGTTACAGTGCGCCTAACAAAGAAGCGACGCGTGTGCTGCGATAGCGTCGGTGCGGATAGCTAGATTGACCCATGTCATCTAATAAAATAGAAGGATAGCGAATGTAGGAATATAGGATGAATTGGCTTTGGACAGACTAGTGAGATAGAAAAATAGCAATAGATAGGAATATTGAGTAGCTTGACCTTGGCGAAAAATTTAGCATAGGAGCATAGTAGCAGTTACGAATGTAGCATAGTTTGACCTTGGACAGACAAAGTAATAAAGAAACATAAAAATAGTTAGGCGGGCATAACAGCTTGACTTTAGGCAAACCGCTTAACGAATTTCCTTGGATTATTAATAAATGGATTTCTTTTTCTCGATAATCTGTGTTTTCTCTTTGCGTAACCTGTACTCTACCTCTCTCCCGTAGCTTTCGCGATCGGATTGCCGCGTAGGAGGGGCAGGCTAGCGCGCATCAATACTATGACATCGCAATTGTGCGCCACTGCGTTTAACATTTCCGAGCACCCGTAAGACTGCCCGCTAACAAGGCGACTTTGAAGGCGCTACTTCGATTACCCGCTTCTGAGCAGGAGCCCGCTCACCAACGCACCTTTCTTTTGGAGCAGCTAGCCAAACCGCCCCCTCCCTTTTCCTCTCTTTTATTCTCTGCTAACCTCATCACCGCTCGTCTGATAGCTCTTTAGCGTTTTCCACCCTCGCGCGATATTCAGAGGTGGCCGATGCGGGCCAAGGATGAGCCGATGGGGTAACATCAGGAGCCGACAGAAATCCTCAGCAGCAGCAACAGTGGCAGCGACAACGGCAGCAGCAGCGACAGTGACAACGGTAGCAGCCATAGCTGCAATCATCATCAGCAACTTGCTGCACTCGCACCTTTCTCTCTCTGTCTCTCTCTTCGACTCCCCCCCCCCTTTATCCCGCATGCGCACATACTTGAATCAGCCAACCAATCAATTTCCATTTGCAGCACTACTTGTTCTCCTAACGTGAGAACGGTGGCTGGCGCCAAACACACCCACGAATGTACAAACAACAAAAAGCTGCATCCGAACTTCGACTTGACTTTTGATTATTGACTGACCCCTTTCCCCTTCCCTTGCGTGTGTGCGAGCGCACGCCACTCTTTGTGGATGTCGAAGGCTGGACAAGGCCAAGAAAATTCCTACTAATATTTTCTCGTCACTTCTCCCGCGTTACATGCCTATTAACGTTACCCTTTAGACAGAATGTAATTTTCTTCGAAAATACGATACAATACAAAAATTCATATCAGCATCCATTTGGTTCATCATTAATTCAGAAAATTCTTGTCGCCTATCAGGATCGTCTTCATTTAATTTTATTGAAATTATTCCAACACTCCCACTTATTTTAGAGATCCGATTACACTCATTTTTCCGCGTAAATAAGAAAACTACTGTTTTGACAAAGGCTTAGTAAATATGTCAGCAAGTTGTTCTTTTGACTGTACATATTTAATATCAACTTCGCCACGTTTTACAACATCACGTATAAAATGAAATTTCACATCGATGTGCTTTGATCGCTTGTGATCATTGCACTTGAAGTTGATGGCAATTTGAATAGCTGCTTGGTTATCAACAAAAATTGGAATAGAATTACAACCAACATTTAATTCGATTAACATTCGACGAAGCCAAATCACTTCTTTCACACCATGGGCTAACGCAACATATTCAGATTCAGCTGTCGATAAAGTTACCAGCTTTTGCAGTTAACTACACCACGATATCGGCGTGCCATTCAACATGAAGACAAAATCATTCCGGTACAGGTGCGTTTCGACGCATTCTGCAAAATCGGCATCAGTGTACCTCTTTATTCCGAATACGCTCCCATTGTCTCCAAATACCAGACCATAATCGCGTGTACCCGGTAGATAACGCATGATTTTCTTCACTGCTTGCCAGTGAGACTTATTGTAGCAGTTTAGGAACTGACTCGCGTAGTTTACAGCGTACTCGATATCAGGATGACATATTCGCGCGGCGAATAACAATGAGCCTATTGCTTCCCTATAAGGTATATTCGAATTGAATGTAGCAGTATGTTTTTCTAAAACAGTACCTGGATCAGCAGGTACACCAATTAAATTCGCATCTTGCATATTGAATCTTTCAAGAATTTTATTGATGTAAGCTGTTTGATACACTTTCAAAAATCCGCGTTCGCGATCGCGTTTTATTTCAAAGCCAAGAAATTCATCCGCGCGATCAAAAGTGATTTTAAAATTACTTTCTAAGTAACGCAGCATATCCACAATTGCATTCTCTCTCTCGCTCATAATCAATCCTTGCACTCCTCCTACGAATACGCATTTATCACTTGTGATATTCAAGACTAAATTTCTTCAGAAATCTCGTGAATTTCTCATTCCAGCATTTGGGCGCCTGCTTCAGTTCGTAAAGGCTTCGTTGTAACTTGAGAATTGTCTCTGACTGGTTCTCGTTTTGGTATCCTTGCGGCTGTTCGAGATAAATTTCCTCCTGAAGATCGCCATTCAAGAATGCAATCTTGATATCGAACTTCATTATCTCATAGTTGCGTTGTGCCGCCAATGTGAGCAGAATCCGGATGGATTTATAGCGAACCACTGGAGCGAAGGTGTCAAAGTAGACGATACCTTCTCGCTGGCGAAAACCTTTCGCCACTAGCCTTGCTTTATATCTCATTTTATTTTCAGCTGCGTCGCTCTTCACTATGTAGACTCATTTATACAGCCTATAGCTGGCTTACCTATGGATAGCGTGCATATTTTCCAGGTATCGTTTTTTCGGAGAGCTTTCATTTCCTCGTCCATAGCACTTCTCCACTAGCTACCCTTTGCACTTGATATGGCTTTATCAAATGCCATAGCTTTGACATCGGCGAAGTAGGCGATGGGCACACCGAATCGGTCTGGCGTTCAGATTTGGCGTTTGTCGCGCAGTTGACGTCCTTCATGAACATCTTCAGCGATTACTTCTTTTTGCTCGATTTCTGGCTCATTTAGGGCAGCTGGTATTTCAACCTTAGGTTGAATTTGATTTTCTTGAGCTTGTTCTTCAGCTTTAATCACTGGCTCTTCGGTATCTTTCAATCCAAAAATGATCTGACAAGTGCTTGATTCAGCATTGACATCGATGCTTGGCAAGTCACTTTCGTTGAATGTTGCTATTAACATTAACTCTTCGTGATGATTTGTTCCAAAGACGGTAGTTTGATGATTCGCCATCATATCCAACGAAAATGACCAGCTTACTTTTAGGGTCAAATTTCTGTCTTTTCTCTTCGGGTACATTTAGGTAGGCAAGTGACCCAAACACTCTCACGTATTTTATTGTGGGTGCGCGCTTGAACCATTTTTCGAACAGAGTGAGTGTCTCTCCTGACAATAAGATGGTTCTGTTCAGCAAATAACATGCGGTGTTTATTGCTTCAGATCACAGACTAGTGTCTACCATTTTTGCATACAGCATTGAACGTGCGCATTCAACAAGAGTACGAATTTCGCGCTCGGCACGTCCATTCTGCTCGTGTATATATGGAGCTGAAAATTCCTTTATGATACCTTTCTCCTTGAGAAAACTCTACATTTTCTCGCAGGTATACTCGGTACCATTTTCAATGCGCAGCACTGTTATTTTCACTCTCAACTGTGTCGATACGAAAGCTTCAAACTCTTTGAATTCAATGAATACTTCCAATTTATGGCATAGAAAATAAACCTTCCAATAGCTAGTGTTCTCGTCTTTGAACACAAGGAAAAAACGTGTCCCGCTTGGAGACAGCACATTCATTGAGCCGCAAGCATCACTGCTTTGTGATGTGCTGCTAAAACGCGGCTTTCGAGTTTGCTTTCCAAGGACACACCCTTCACAAAACTCGAGTTTTTCTGCGGCAATCCCATCGACGCCAAGCCTTTCATACGTGCGCTTAACTGCTTGCACATTGACGTGGCCCATTCGCGCATGCCAAAGGTTGAGTTTGCTTTGCCAATCTGCTTGTACTGCATTACAAGCATCGGGTATTTTCAACTTGAACAGTATGCGAAAGAGATTTCCTTGAAGGACTCCCCGTGTGACGAAGTTTCTTTGTTTATCGCGCACTTCACATCCTTTTTCGTCGGAAACAAATTTGAAGCCTTTTTTATTTGCTGAGCCTACAGAGAATAGATTGTAGCCAAGGTCAGGCACATATAGAACGTCACTTAACTAGCTTTTATACACAATTCCATTGAGTTTTTCGAGGATTGTGATTGATCCGATTTCGGGCGCATTGATGCAATGACCATACCATCAGCCACTTTCACAACACTGCCTACAAGATTCGGGCGAAAATCGGTGAAAATTCTTTACGGAAAGTCATGTAATGTCCTGCATCCGTGTCCACGATAAAATGCTCTCTATCACTGTCACTTATGCATTTGTAAGAAGAAGTTATGTCACTTATGAGTCCATTCATGGTTTTCACTGTCTTCTTGCTATTGTCAATATTTCCTTAATTTTTCTTCGGACATTCGCGTACCCAATGACCTTTCTTCTTACATTTTCCATAACGCGTACGCTTTTTCAGCTTTTCAATGTTCTTTTTGGAGAGCTTCTTTTTCTTCACATTACTTTTCGAGTCATTTGTTGTGTTGTTTAGAGAGGCACTTTTCACGCGAAGCGCAAGCGTTGTCTCTTCTTTTTCACTGAGTCGATTGTCTTCCTTTATCAATCTCGCCAAGAGCGTTTTCTTGGTTTTATCAGCTGTAGGCGTGCACTCCCAAGCTACAGTGGAAAGTTCAAACTTTTCAGGCAAGCAGGTCAGCAGTTTTGTTATTACTGCTTTTTCAGTAGGCTTATTGTCTGCGTGTTCCAATTTCTTCAAGATGCTCTCAAATTTTTCCAGCTGCACTACTATAGACTCAGTTTCTTTAATGCGGAAAGCGTAAAACTGCATCCATGCAGTTTGTTTTGCGTCAGCGCTTGTATCTCCGTACAATTCACCAAGTTTATCCCACATTTCCTTTGCAGACGTGCAGTTGACCAGATTGCATCGCAGCTTTGAATTAATTGAACACAGAATAATCGTCTCGGCTCGAGACGATGATTTTGCATAAGCCTTGAGTTCAGCGACTTTATTTTCACCGGCAGGTTTTATCTCCGTTCCGTCTATTAAGCCAAACAATTCTTTGCCTTTCAGCGCAATTCTTACTTCGAACTTCTATTGCGTATAGTTATTCGAACCTTCCAGCTTCGTAATATCTAAGCTTTCCCTGTCAGACATCATGAGTGAGGGAGACGCTTCCACTTTTATTCAACTTCAATAAATACTAAAGCGCAGTGTGAGGGTGTCTGGGTCCATAACCTATTGAAATTATTCAGCAAAAAACAACTCAATTGATTACACAAAAAATTTAGTATTTATTGATCAAAAGTTTACAAAAATGATGAAGTTGCTCGTGAGTAAAAGCTGTTACTTCTTGGAGCCCTAGGGCTGAACTAACTAACTGCATTCGAAGACGCGGCTAGACTAGTCCTTTCGCATGGGAAAGCGCCGAAAAACATTTATTGCTCCATCTGGAGACATTGGTGATCTGCGCGGTGTTGTGTTGCAGGCGAGCAGCGTGCAAAAGGTTTTATGGCCCGGTCTTGCCTCTCTCTTAAGTAAACAGTCCTAATGTCTGATATCAAAAATAATAACTTCGCCTTATGCTAGCTTATAAATTTTCCAACAAATTCTTGTATCAATTTAACTTTCTAAGAATAAAACTTTAGTTTTTTTATTCAAATTCGTTGTGTCAAACCAAACAAATCGTGTTACTATGATAATTTTTTAATCGAGTTGTAAGGATCTTCCATAATTAAATTGATTTTTTTTAGTGCACGCTGTTACTAGGCGATCCTATCTAGGAAGATTTTTTATATTTCTAATTTCATTAAATCGTTGTATCGTTCTATAAACAGTTAATTTTGATACTGAAACTTGCCCTACTCTGAATGATTGGTTAAATAAATTTGCAACATTCTCCAATGATTTTTCATTACCACCTCGCCTCTTTATTATAAGAATAATTATTCACTCTCGTTCATTTAGCGGAGCCATTGTAGTTTTATAAACTCTGGTTTTATAAATTCTTTATTAAATGATTTTGTAATGAAAATGAATTAATATAATAACAACAATACTCATATATTATTAACACTGATTTATTAGAGTTATAAAGAAGGAAATATTATGCATCTGTATGCGCTCAATGTTAACACATATCTGCTTGAAAAAATGCAGCCGAGCGAGAGAAAGAGAGAGAGAGGCAGAGAGAGAGACAGAGACAGAGAGAGAAAGAGAGAGAGAGAGAGAGAGAGAGGGGAGTTTGATGTTGATTTTTACTTTATTTATATAGATATTATTCTAACAAGTAACACTACCCAAGTGCCACTCACCGATTTCAACCAAACTTAGCACATCGTTAGAACACTAAAAAATATTGAACCCGTGTTTTTTTATTTTTGCGGAATCCACGTTTTAGGGGTAGAAACCACCCCTACCAACGCCTATGCGGGATAACCCACCTTACCCTGGGTAGAGTGAGTTCAATCAACTGTTTTCAATAAAAGACTTAGGATTTTAACTCCAGACAGGTGAATCCACCTTAACCTTGATACACCACATCCCCACAAACCCTCACAACCCCTATAAACCACCCCCAACAACCCCTAAGCGGGCTTACCCACCTAAACCTGGGTAGAGCGAGTTCAATCGACTGTTTTTTGAAAGAATTTAACATCTCAACTAAATATTTTCTGCCAATTTCTAAGCAGGCTAACCTATCTAATCCTACATTTAGCGTTACCCAGGAACAACGACGAGGACGTAGTAGGTTATTGTTCCCTTTGGGGTGCTAGATTAACGTGAGTCCCCTCGCCTCTCACGATCGGGGTGCTAGATTAACATGAGTCCCCTCGCCTCTCACGAATGATAGATTTCCGTGAATTCCCTAGCTTTTCACGTATTTCTTGCAATAATGAGGACCATTCTCGTCAGTGATAGAGAAAAAATGCTGTATGCACAGAGGATTAGTACACCAGGCGCATTTTATTATTGCAATAGTATTACATACTTTACAGTAAACGTCAACATTTTTAAAACAAAACTCAACAGGAGTTTGAACCTTTTCTGGTTTTTCTGTAATGTACCCACTTTTCCACCATGCATACTTAAACATATTTACAAATCGCGGTGATGAAAATTGGTTGTGGATTAACGATTGAATTCTAAGGATATTATTTCTTAAATGTAAGTTTATGTCATATATATTTAAAAGAACTAGATCTGAAAAGTGTTTTAAGAAGTTTTTCCATGGTCAGAATCCATACACGTCTAGTGGTTGTGAAAATCCTGTGGCTCCAGTTGGTATCGTATACATTTTTACTTTTTTAGCCCCTTTGTTAGAATTAGTGAATATTTTTTCTTTCTGTCCAGTCCATGAATCTAGGCACAGCGTATTTTCGTTTCCTGCAATACGTAAAAAAATATCTTCAAACCATTTGATAGTTAAATTTGATGTTGATTTTCCTGAATTTGAAGCATATGCAACAATATTTTCAGCTTTATATATTATTTTTTCTATCATTGGACCAAATTGGCCGTCTTTTTCTTGCAAAATTATTAGTAAAGGTGATTTTAAAGTACCATCGGCAGAAATGATTGGCTGTATTGTATAGCTATGAGTCAATGAATTCAGAGATTGAGCAAGACATTCAATTTTCAAAGTACCTGTAATAGCGAGTGTACGACCAGCGTGGGATTCAAGATTGAATCCTGACTGATCCGAATTATAAACGTTGCTTGGTCCTATTCGAGAAATTTCTAATTTGACTTGTTCAACTAACCTTGATGTTGTTTGTAATAATTCTGCTTTATTTGATATTTGCGCTTGAGTAACAAATTTATTTATTTTTCTCGAAACTATACCATTCTTTTTTTTTAAATTATGAATCCATTTAACCGAACCTGTAAATAATTTAGCGGATAATCCTATTTCTTCTCTAGCTTCCAAAGCCCATCTTTTCAAATCTATATCATGAATAGGAAGACATTGATCTGTTGCTCTTTGAAAATGTTGAAAAACCTTATTAGAAATAAACAGTAACTTCTCTTTTCTTTCGCCATTATTACTTATTTGTTGTTCCCATCTGTACAATTGTTTTAAATCTTTCACTTTCCTGTATTTGCTCTGAACACTGCCTAAACTTCTCCGCGCCTTGGTTAACGAACGCCAAAAGTTAACAGCATTCATTTTGTACTCTATATCAATATTTTCAGTAACTTCATTCTCTTCTTCAAATGTCTCATCAGATTCATCTTCCACTTCGTCATTTCCGATCATTAAAGCCTCATCAGCAATTACACTATTTTCATTTAAACATAAGGTATCATAAGTCTCTAAAAATACATCATTATCAATAGCATCTTTTATAATATCAACTATATTTGCTGTAAAAGTGGTTTCTTCATCAGTAATTTTTGACTCTATGTTGTACATTGGATGTTGAAAAGCAAAGTTTAATAGTTTCAAAATATTTTTTGGATTCATAGTAATCCTTATTAATAGCTAAAAACTTACTCAAAATTTTTTAAATAAATTAAAACAAGATAAGTTTCAATTGTATATACGATTAGTAAATTAAAAAAACAATAGGTGTAAATAATTTCATAAACGCTTACATATTATCACAAAATTAATGAATAGAATACAAATTTTTAAAAAAAATTTTAATATTTCCGTATATATTACATCGTTTAAAAGAAAAAAAATTATAGGGCACACTAAAGCAAAATATTATTTTAGACACTGTTAGTTTTCTATGTAATGCATCACTTTCATATTACTTACAAAGAATAATGTTACATACTACTGTGGGCAAAAAGTAAGGTGAATTTTCAATTTAAACTTCGCGGGCTTAACATTTCGGGCTAGTTCTTTTTTTCTTGAGTTGGTAGGACTGCGAATGACATTTGGGACAAATTTCATGTCAATGTCATCATCAGTAATATATTTACGCTTGGGTTTACCAAACGACCAAGAGTGCATGTTTCGATTTTTACAATGTCTGATTTAATTGAGCAAAGAAGTGCCATCAAATTTTGTTTGCGGAATGAAATTTCGGCTGCGGAAACGTTGAGGATGTTGCGGAAGGCCTTTGGTGATTCTACCATGTCGCAGAAAAATGTTTATAAGTGGTACAAAGACTTCAAAGAGGGTCGAGAACGTGTTGATGACTTGGAGCGCTCCGGACGACCATCGACGTCAACAGATGACCAACACGTCAATAAAGTGAAGGAATTAGTGCTCGAAAATCGTCGGTTGACTGTTAGAGACCTTACTGATATGATCGGAATATCAGAAGGATCTGTGAAAACAATTTTGAAAGTCCATTTGGGCCTACGAAAAGTCAAATCTCGTTTGGTACCGAAAACGCTCAATTTCTTGCAAAAAAGTCGCCGCGTTGATGTGTGTGAAACAATGTTTTTTGACTATCAGGACAAGCTCAAATGCATGATTACGGGAGATGAGACTTGGATTTATGCTTACGACCCTGAAACAACCGACCAATCAAGCGAATATCGTGCTAAAGGCGAGGCCAGACCGAAAAGAGCACGTCAAAGTCGTTCAAAAATCAAGGTCATGATGACAGTTTTCTTCGATTTTCGTGGTGTGGTGCACTATGAATTCCTTCCACCCGGCCAAACTGTTAATAAGGAATATTATTTGAGCGTTATGCGTCGTTTGCGTGAAGCAATTCGTCTAAAAAGACCAGAATTATGGGCCAACAACTCTTGGTTTTTGCATCACGATAATGCACCATCTCACACTGTACTCGTTCTTCGTGACCATTTCGCCAAAAATTCGACGCATATCGTTCCGCAACCACCGTATTCGCCTGATTTGGCTCCGTGTGACTTCTGGCTATTCCCAAAACTCAAGAGACCACTCCGGGGAACGCGTTTCGAGTCGATTGAGGAGATAAGAGCTGAATCGAAGAAGGCGCTGATGGCTATACCGGAAAGGGACTATTTGGCATGTTTCGAGGATTGGAAAAAACGTTGGCATAAGTGTATTTTATCGGGAGGGGATTACTTCGAAGGGGATGACATTGGTGTAGAAGAATAAATAAAGATTTTTCATTTTACAAACAAATTCACCTTACTTTTTGCCCACAGTAGTATTACTCCGACAACGAAATCTTAAGTTGTTCAAGAACGCTAATTATAATACTGATTTCTCTGCTGACAAAATTATGAAAAATATAAATTTCATAATAATTGGCAAATCATTAAATAATCTTTCTTTATGATTCAACGGTTACAAGGAAATCAAAAATATTTAGCCTTATATGACAACTCTTACAAACGAACTCAATATGTGAACAAAAATCTATTACGTCCTCGTCGTTGTCCTGGATAACACTAACAATAGCTTGAAAAAGATGGGTTTTGAGGATTGCATATAGCTTTGGGAGATAAAGTAATTATCAGATGATGGTGCAAGCAGATTAAGCTATTTAGAGCCAACGAACTCATTTTCTAATACAAAAATAATTGATTAAACTTACTCCACCTAGAGTTAAGTGGGTTAGCCTGCTTAGGGGTTCGTAGAGAGGGTTTATTACGGTTGTGAGGGTTTGTTGAGGTAAAGTATATCAGGGTTAAGATGGATTCGCCTATTTATGGTTAAGATCTTACATTCTTTCAAAAAACAGTCGATTGAACTCGCTCTACCCAGGGTTAGGTGGGGTAGCCTGCTTAGTGGTTCGTAAGGGTGGTTTATAAGGGGTTGTAAGGGCTTATGGGGATGAGGTATGTCAATGTTACGGTGGGTTAACCTCTCCATGGTTGAGATCTTAAGTTTTTTATAGAAAGCAGTCAATTAAACTCGCTCTACCGAGGGTAAGGTGGGTTATCCCGCATATGGGTTGGTAGGGGTGGTTTTTACCCCTAAAAAGTAGATTCCGCAAAAATAAAAAAACACGGGTTCAATATTTTTTAGTGTTCTAACGATGTGCTAAGTTTGGTTGAAATTGGTGAGTGGCACTTGGATAGTGTTACTTGTAAGATAAAAAGGTTGTCACTTAACAATTTTATCAGCGTATAGCTCTTTATTTCATCTTCTTTTGGTGTCTCAGTCTTCCATTTCCAAAAAATATTAATTTTTTTGTTATCTTGAACAACGTATGAAGTTCTAATATTATTTCGATATGCAGCAAAAGTGAGCTCAAACAAAGAAAGACTCTGAACTAGAAAAATAATAAGATTTTAGAGTTATACTAGTGACGATGTGATTGACGCTTTTATTATTCTAACTAGAAGTACAAGGAGCCAATTTGACAACGTTTTTTGGAAATTTATTGACAAGGTCATTTAAATCATCTTTTATGACATCATCAGAGAATGGTTTATTTTTTGAAAAGTACTTATGCAGCGCATTAGAATTTACTTTATGTCTACACCATTCACCACAATTATCATGTTTATCTAAAGCGTGTTTAGCAATATTTATTATGGCAAATTTCATAGCTTCAGATTTATTTTTGTTTTGCTTTATTGCGTTAGAAAAGCATTTAGAAAAGTAATTTCTCTGTGCTTGGCTCATTTTGAATTCGTACAAATCACTATGAAAGTCATTGAAATCTGTTACATTCTTGATCGTTCGGTCAGTTTCTCAGCGTAAAGTAGCTACAAAGCTTGAGTTTCATTAGTAATAACACAATTAATATTACTACGATAACATTTTTGTTTTATAAATTAACACCATAGTCATGTCTAATTTTATGCTTTTCGCACTATTGTAATTTTGTTGACAAAGTGATCAGACATAAGATGACCTAGTTTACACTTTGTAAATCTGTACGCTAATTAAAAATAATAATTATGATTTTTCCTGTACAAGGAACTGAGTAAATACAAATTTTTTGTGTAATTAATTTAGTTTCCATGATTACTTATTTTACCTGATCAACTATATGATCTACCATTATCTTTGGCTAGCTAGCCAGCATCTGTACCAGCGCTAATTTTAATAGCAATATCAACAAAATATATAATATAATATCAGATTAATTTCTTGTACTTGCAAATTTTGATCCTTCTGAATACTGAAAAATGTGCTGTTATAGATAGATTTAAAATATTTGAGAAGTTCTTTATTAATGCTGTGTTCAATTTTACTGGAAGCTATTCTTAACTCAATTATTAACTTTAGGTTATTAGTCACGAAGTTGTTAGTTACATGATTACTGAACACATGTTTAACTATTCACAAACATATCATTTAAAATATGTTTTACAGTCAACTTCTTTTCTATTTAACACTTTCAGTAAAATTCTCATTTGCTAACTCCGTAATAGCTGGGCCAACCTATCTCTCATTATATTTTACAAGCGAATTACACATAATTGATGCATTCAGAGTTCAAAATAATTTATTTAGCTCCTGCTCGCCTATACGGCTATTAACTATTCCTACAATTAAATATATCGCTGTTAAATTTTGCTATTTAGCAAATAATTTTATATTTAGTAAAAATTACGTACCTACTGCTACTTCCATATTTACATAAAAAAAACTTGGAATTTTTTCACTATGTTTGCATGTCAATACTTTCAAAATAATCTGACAGTTATCGCATTGAATCCTGAAAAACTAGCAAGTCTGCATTTTTTTCACTTGTAACATACCTTAATAATAAACAATCATCATAATTATTGCACCCCAGCTCAGATACTAATGTTTTAAATTCAATAAACTTAAGTCCTTCGAGGTTAGGATTTTTGACAAACTTCTGTAAATGAAAATATTTTAACTAACACGATATTGCTTCAAATCTCGGAACGAAGTTTTTTAAGATAATCAACAGTTAATAATTAGTCAGTTGACATTTAGTATTTCAAATCATTCAATGTAACGGGGTGGTTAACTAACAAAATGAGAAATTGATTAACGCACAAACTCCCACGATGCAGAGCTAACCGCCGCTCCGTTAAACACGTATAGTTATACGTGTATTCGCCTTTACGTTTGATACTTTCATTTCAATGTCTTCTTTCCAACCGAGTTGAACTCACCTTAAGTCACTTGACTTGTGACACTCGATCTATCTTAGGTGTGAGTGACCTAATGCTTAATCCGACTAATCCCCTAGGCGAAGTCGGATTAAAACTTAATCCTTTACAGATCTATTAAGCTATTAGAAAAATGAAATTACGTAACACGGCGAATAAAAATAATGATAATTAATAAAAAACTACAGTCTTTTACGGACCAAAAAACTAACGCACGCGAAATAGGATTTACAATTATTTTTAATAATTCGGTGAGAGAGAGAGAGAGAGAGAGAGAGAGAGAGAGAGAGAGAGAGAGAGAGAGAGAGAGAATTCGAACTTTTGCCGCGAAACTAACGCTTGGCGCGAATACAAAAAATAATGCTCGCGATTGAAAAAATACTTTCGAAAGTATTTTGTCGCCCAATAATAGGGAGGTGCACCTACCCTGCGGTGCAATTACGGTGATCAGCCGTAATTGTTTAGTCAGCCAAATTAACTGTTGATGCTCCTCGGGTAGGTCAGCTGGGCTGCTTCGCTCACAAATTTGCTGCTGCTTGCTGCTGCTGTAATGCTGCTGCTGTAATGCTGCTGCTGCTGCTTCCTCGCTACACTCGCGTACATGCAAAAACCAGAAAACTTTCTATTTTGCAAACAACGGCGAAAAACTGTGCAAAAGTAAATTTAGTGGTACTCTTCCAAAAGCAGCTGAGGCTTAACTAAATATTTAAACTCTCTCTCTCTCTCTCTCTCTCTCTCTCACCGTATTATTGTTAATAATTGTAGAGTTGCGGGCTAAAGTAACATCGCGAGTGTATGAATCGCGAACGGAACGATTAATCGAATCGACGGGTCAAAGAAGTTGGAGCATCGCTGGGCCAAGTGTATCGAACTAAAAGGAGACTATGTTGAAAAATAAAACGCCACTTTTCCAAAATTTTCGTTTTTCTTTTGTAGGCTAAGTACTTATCGGACCACCCTCGTAAATATATACTTTTAAACCATCTATGTAATCGTTATTTGAATAATCATTATTTGCATTTATAATTATGGCTTTATTTGCCTTTGGACGAGTTTCATTTGGCACTGGCATATGTCATTTCTTGAATTTGAACATTGTCTATTTTTCGTGTTTTGTATATTGCGTTCTTGAAAAGAAGTTAAATTTTTCATGTTGTCATTACCTCTGCTTGATATGTTTCTTGTAAGTTATTTAAAAGTACATTTGATTAATTGTTGTTCAATAGAGCTGTTCTATTTTCATGAGAAATTGGTGACGTTGATTGCATTTAAAACTCCGAAGCAGTTTAAATGTTTTATAATAAGAGAAGGAAAATTATTTCAAGTGTAAAACGCTAAAACGTATACTTTTACTTTCCACCATGCACAGTAACTTTGGAATTTTCTACACGTCTATACACTCATATATACTTTGGAGAACAATCGAAAAAAGTGTCTACTTACATCGGCTGCTTAAACCAAACTTATTTAGAATATATATTTTATGAATAAATTATTATTATTATTATTATTTTTATTTTTTGTACAAGGAGTTGCGGAATCCTTTTTTGCGGATTCCCCTTAGTCTTACTGACTAAGAGGGTATGTGGGACTCCTAAAAAACAGGCCTACCCACCAAACCGCCACCTCTTCGATGACCTTCCCCCAGCCAGGGACTATTTTTCTATTACTTCTGACTAGGGATTCTGTCTGTGTTCGTACGTTCGTGTCGTTCCTCCGTATCTCGTTACGTCGCATTACTCCGTCTGCTCCGTCATCTGTCAAGCAGTAGTTCGCGTTTTTACATCTCAGTATGGTTTCTGTATAGGTAGCGACTAAGCACCATCATTCGAGTTCATGCAGCATCACCTTTACAATGTTATCGGGGGTAATTCTACCGACTGTTGTCTCTAGTTCTCGTCTGAATCGTGTCCAGCGGTCACACGCGAAAAACGCGCGTTCCACGTCGTCTCGTTCGTGTCCACAGTACTTACAGTGTTCATACTTTGTTCATATTGTGAAGGTACCGTCGGAAGTATCCGTGATCCGTCAAGGGCTGGGTGACGTAAATTTCCTTCCGAGCCACAGCCTCAAGTCCTGTATCAGTTGTCTCGTCCAGTTACCACCTCGTTCTTCTGTCCATCGATCTTGCCACATGCCAATTGTCCTGTCACGCTCAACGATTGCCGCATTCTTTCGTTCTATGTCCGCGCTGCTCCCATAGATCCTTTTGCGTTCCGAGGCAAGAAGATCCACGGGTATTACGCTCGCCACCACCAGGACAGCCTGCGCAGAGACTGTTCGGTAGGAGCAAGCGACTCGCAGAGCGCCCTGTCTCTGTACCATCGTCATTGTCTTACAGTACTTCTTTGTCTTCAAGGAATCTGCCCATATTTCCGCGCCGTATAAGAGGATCGAGTGAGCTGTCGCCATTAGCAGTCGCCGCTTTCCTGGTCTCGGTCCCGTCGTGTTTGCCATCAGGCGGCTCAAGGATGTTATCCTCTCTGCCGCTTTTTGGGCTGTCTTCTGTATGTGAGGCCAGAAGGTCATCTTCGTATCGAGGGTTACCCCAAGGTACTTGACTTCCCCTTTGGTCTCCGTTTCGTATGTACCCACTCTCATGGGTAGTATCGTCTGTATGCGTCTTCTCGTGAGAAGCATAAGTTCCATCTTTTCTGTTGCGAGTTGCAGTCCGTGTTCTGTCATCCATCGTCCAACTCGTCTCATGGTCTGGTTCAACGTCAGCTGCGCCAGCTCGGGAGATCTCTCCGTGATCACCGCCGCCACGTCATCAGCGTAGGTGACGAGGGTCACTCCGAGTGGCATCCCAAGCCGAAGCAGACTATCGTATAGACCATTCCAAAAGTCGGGTCCCAGTATCGACCCCTGAGCCACCCCAGCGGTGACCTGTCTCGTTACCTGTCCTTCGATCGTCTCGTACGTTATTCGTCTGTTTCTCAGATAATCCTCCACAACCCGAACCAGGTACGGTGGAATCCGAAAGTTGCTTTTCAGCGCCTCCAAGATATCCACCCACCTGGCCGAGTTAAAAGCATTTCTGATGTCGAGCGTCGCTAGCAGCACAATGGGTCGCGCTGCATGGCAGTGTCTGTTTAGTTCCAGGAAAGAATCAATCTTCTTTTGGATCGCTCCAATCGTCGACCGACCCTTCCTGAAGCCGAATTGCAAATCTGAGAGACCCCCTCCGGCCTGTATCGCGTCCGTCAGTCTCGGTCTGAGTAATTGTTCAAAGAGTTTACCAGTAGTGTCAAGTAAACTCAACGGCCGGTAGGCCGAAGGAGTGCCAGGGTCGCCCCTACCTTTTGGAATAAGAACGAGCCTCGCCTCCTTCCACCGATCGCTGAACGTTCCTGTCGTCAAGCACGTATTGTACAGGTCGAGAAGTATCTCCGGCCGTAGACGAGCCACGAGCCGGAGGATCTCGGATGGTACTCCGTCCGGTCCCGGTGCCTTACCCGTCTTCATCGCATTCGTTGCTCTGATGAGCTCCTCAGCGGTAAAAGCGGGGGGCATTTGTGCGTCCACGTCATCCATCACGTTTGTCCTAATCGGGTGCGTCGGAAACAATCCGTCAACAATCCGTCCTGCTATTTCGGCATTTTTAAGTTCCGGTGAGACTCGGGCCCCTAGTTTCCTGGTCACAATCTTGTAGCCGGTTCCCCAGGGATCCTCGTTCACCTCCTCGCAGAGCTTCCTCCAGCATCGCGTCTTGCTGTCCCGTATTGCTTTCGTCAGCGTCTTCCGTGCTGTTTTGTATATGGCCTGAAGGTTTTCCCTTTCGGGTCCACCTCCAGCCCTCGTCGCACGTCGCCGATTTGCCAGGCATATCTTGCGTAGCTCGGCTATTTCGTCCGTCCACCAGTATTGTGGTCGTCTTTTTTGTATCTGTCGTCGTTTCGTCATTGTGCTGGTGCACAAGTTGTTTATTAATTTCGCCGTCTCGTCTGTCAGTCTTTCCGTTCTTCGCCGGCCCGTTAGCTCAGGAGGAATCTTCGACCCCGGGGCTGATGCCGCCATCAACTCCTCCGAAAATTTTTGTCGGTCAAGTTTGTTAAGGTTCCACCGCGGGGGTTGGTGGATTCTCGTTTGTCTCGTTTCTGTCCGTCCCGCCACTTCGAAGACGATGTATTGATGGTCGCTGGCTGTATAGTCCTCGACCACCCGCCACCCCCTCAGCCGTGACAGGATTCTGTCCGACGTCATCGTCACGTCAGGGATGGAGTCTCCAATCCCTGGTCGTCTGTACGTCGGCGTGTGTCCCGTATTTACTACTGCTAGGTCCAACCTTGCGGCCATTTCCAGCAGCAGTCGTCCACGTCGGTTCGTTTCGTTCATTCCCCACTCGATCGCCCTCGCATTAAGATCCTCCGCAACGATGACATCTCCGGGCAGGTCCCTGATCCCGTCCTCCAACAGCGTCGCCTTCCTTTCGAACTCCGCCGCGATGCAGTTGGGTGTCAAGTAGACGCTGACATAAGAGACAGCGCCGACTGTAGCCCAGACGTAGTCGTCCCCGACTCCGCGGTTGGAGACTCTAAATTGAGCGGCGCCCCTTACCCAGATAGCAGTGGTCTCTGTCCTGTTTGTAATGTATGTCTGGGACATCCTTTTCCTCTATGGTTCACACAGGATCAGAATATCCGCGTCATGTTCGTCGGCTATCTGCGGTAGGAGCATGTCTGCAGTCCTACTTCTATTCAAGTTTCCTTGTACTACTCTGTCCGTCTTCCGGCACGCCTCCTGCACTCCTCCAGCGCGGCCCGGAACACGGCACACCTGCCGTTTCCGGCGAGGTGGGCGACGTCTTCATGCCCGGCCTCGGAGCACAGTGGGCAGACCGGTTCTCCTTTGCATTCCATCGCGTAATGTCCGGATGCGCCGCATTTGCGGCAGCATTTTGTCCTGTCCTTGCCCGTACATTCGGCCTTCACGTGGCCGAAGCCCAGGCACCTGTAACATTTCGTCACCATCAGTCTTTTTCGGACGCGGCAGTGCACCCAGCCAATTCCGATCCGACCGCGCCGCAGCAGCGCCTCGGCTTCTCGCGATTCCATTTCGCAGACCGCCATATACTGCTCAGCGCGGTTAGGACCGAAAATGTGGACCCGAAAGTCTGTGTCTCGCCCAGACTCTCGTCTGAGCGCGTCCGTCACGTCTTCCGGAGTCGCAACGCAGTCCAGATCCATGATCTCCAATTGTACCTTGGAAGTCATAGCCCTGACACTGCCCGCTTCCCCGATGGCCTCCTGGATCTGTCGCTCAAACACGTCGCGTCCGTCTGGTTTGTCTGCGTCTACCTGCAGCTTCAATAGGCACAGACCGTTCTTAGTCTTCCTCAGGGTCGTCACCTGTACGTGACTCTCCTTCGGATCGATCGTTGTCCGGATTTTTCGGACGATATCGGAGTACGACGCGTGTGTCCCCGGTTTAACGAGGACAGCGAGTCCCCTTTTCTGGTGGGCCGGTCTGTCCTTGTCAGGTCGATTCCTTGCGTCCGTTTTCTTTTTTGTTTTTTTCCGTGTAACGGTCTGCCAGTCTTTGGTCGAATCTGTCGTCGGTGGCCTCTTTTGTGAGAGCTCCGGCGTGGTTCCGGTCAGCGAACGTTTCCGTTTCATCTGTGGCGTCTCTGCGTTGTTGTTCGTCGTCGTGCTTGTCTTGTTGCTGTCTCGTCGGTGTCCTTCCGGAGCTGTGTCCATCCGCTTGTGCAGCGCAATGTCCACAGTCTCGAGAATTGTCTTGATTCCAGTCTTCACTGTCATATTCATGTTTTTTTGTATGTTTGCTGCTTCGGCCATTTTTGTCGCCGTCTCTTGTATTAGCCTTAGCAGTTCAGTCATGTCTCGTGTTTTGTTTATCGTGGGTGTTCGTCCTGACGTCTGTTCTTGGTTGTCTGTGGCGGAGGCGTAACTCACCCCGTTGCCGCCACTTGATACACTGTCTGTCCTCTGTCGTTCTGGTATGTTCAGTGTATTTTTGTTCGTATCGTTTCGTTTGGTCCTCCTCTTCGCCATGCACAAGGTGCGGCCCTCAAAATCCTTGCCGCTGCCCGTGGCCACCGGGGCTTTCACCCGATCGGTACCCGGGGTGGATTCTCCCTGAGAAGGGATTACCACTTGAGGTAAATCAATGTTTTCTTTGTGCATTTTCCATAGTTTTCTGTCCCGTTATGCTAGAGGTCCCTCGTGGTCGCGACTCCACGAACCGCGCTGGGACAACGCACGGCCCCTGAGGTCCCCCCCTGTGTGTTTACCCTGTGTGTTCAGTGTTCCCCCCTGTGATGTGTGCGTGTATGTAAGTGCCCATGGGCAAAACCGGGCTTCGTTCACGGGGAGAGCCCGTTTAGAGAGATCCCCTTCACTCGCTTTCGGGCGGCTCCGTTTATAGGAGTCCCCTACCATTCGCTTTTCGGTAAGGCCCGTTTATAGGGTCGCCGAGCATTCACTTCCCCGGTTAGCCAGAAGGCGTGTGTGTGTGAGTGTTTGCGTAGTGTGTGAGTGTGTATGTGTATAAGTGATTAATGGTTGGACACATCGGCAGAATACCATTATCTTTTGCGTCATTTGTGAGCCATATCTTCCTCTTGGCCGTATCCGTTATGGCGTTGCTGCTCAGAGCATTGACGCGACGGACATCGTTTCCACCGGGCACGTCGTGGACGTTGGAAGCTAGCATTTGCCCAGTGAGGTGTTACCACTCACTAGACCAGCCCGGCATTATTATTATTATTATTATTATTATTATTATTATTATTACTATTATTATTATTATTATTATTATTAACATTTTTACTATAAGAGCTATGTTGATGTAAAACGCTGCAGAGATACACTAAATACCTGTAGGTATTAATCTTACTTCCTTGTAGTCATGAGTATGTAGACCTATCGCCCGCATCATTTTTGGAAGAGATTTCTACATGCATCATGATTGAACCAACAGTTTAAAGTAGAATCCGATCCTCAGCTCTTACCGACTGCGTCACCGCGTCGTTGCCCGAAGCCGATAATCTTTTAGGTAAAAAATTGAATAATCTAATTTTATATTTTCTTTCTAAATTTGTTTCTATTTAATGTCATTTAATGTGCTCGTTATCTGGTATAGTACTAGCGTCAAGAATTTTTTTTGGTTTTATGTTATACTTTTCGATAAATTCATTATTTGTTGACTCAATTTTTTAGTCATTTCTGTTTCGGTGAGGTTAAGGAGGTGATAATAATCACACACGTATACTCAATTTTGGATAATTGATAGGGTATTTATTTGATTTCACAATAACAATCAGCAATCAATTTTCAATCTATAATAATGATATGAAATTTGACTTAGATATAGCATAAATTTAGTGTAATATAAAGTCCAAGTAATACAAATACAATAGGAACCAATTAACATAATATATGGTAAATTCAAAGTAATATAAATTCAATGTTAAGTACAAAATATCAATGACCGTTCAAGCATTTGCATGAACTAGTCACCTCCCGCGGGTTGTGAGTTGAATGCAGAAAAATCTAGATGTCATCAAAAGCCTTGATTTTTCGGTCTACTAAATTTATGCTGAGTCGTTATCATACCAAAAAAAAAAAAACAGAACGAAATAAGTTAAATTATATAATTTGGTTTATTACAATTTCGCATAATTCTTGTTAGGACATAATAAAACTCGTATTGACGTTATATTGAATAAAAGAACTGAGCAAGAAATCGAAGCGGAAACATTATAGAAAAGTAGCCCACGATTGACAATGACAGTTAAACTCCTTAAATGTAACTTTTGATAATTAAAAATTTCAAAAATTGATGACTCCCGGATTATTTGAAATTAAATTTGTACAGCGTTTTAAAGTGACTAGTTATTACTATGAGCGCTGGGCCCGCTGAACATTTCTCCAATTGTACAAAGTTTATAAATAACTTTAACTTTTCATGCCAAATTATAATGTTACATTGAAAAAAAAATCACATGCTATAACCTCTATCTTCCACTTACTAATTATAATACAGGTCGACAAAATTTTTAAATGGACAAAAACCTAAAAACGCGATAGTATATTTCAGTAGATTTTCGAAGCGTTGAATCCAAATCTGGCTTTAGAAATGATTCATTACCTAAGATTATTGAGACATCATAATCTAAATTTGCGAACATCACGATATTTCGCTATATTCGAGATTATGTAACACCGTAATTAACTTTTTTTTTTTTTTTCAAAAACAAGTAGTCATAATAAAGCAGCACTCTTGCCCATTAAAATACATTTTTTTGGATTACAATTATCTTTTTTTTCATTAAGATATCATGATTTTAGTTAAGTATTTTAGCAGTTTTACAACAACATTAAAATCATAGGTTACAGAGGTCAGAGGCTAAGGCAATTGGTAAATTGTTGAACCCCGAATGCCTTAATCTCCGATCTCTATAACATGCGAAGCCCCCCAATTTCTTGAACCCAGCCCCCGACCCCTGTAATATGTGACGATGTCATTCCAGACACTTGAACCTAATTAATTTAAATTTTTGACTCCTGTAATCTGTGATTTTAATTTTAGCAAAATTGCTAAAATATTAATATCAATTCATGATATCTCAATGAAAAAAAGGTATCTTTAATCCAAAAAAAATAGGTTTACAGGGCAAGAATGCTGCTTTACGATGACTTTACTGGTTTTTGGGAACAAAATTGTATTCACAATGTTATAAAACCTCGAACATAGCAAATAATCGTGATTTTGACACTTTTTAGTAAGGATCTCTCGTGAATCTTAGGTGATGATCAATTCTAAAATCAGATTTGGATTCACTACTTTTTTCAATTATAGGTCTGTGTAATCAATAGAGGCTTCACTTCTCATCAATTTCGTTTTTAATTAGGATTTTTATAGAAATAAATGCACTAAATCATTAGAAAAAATTTAAAACATTTTTGTTTTTTGATCAGAATGCAATTATTGTAATCTGTCGAAGGAATAGGCATATTTCTTATTACAGTAATGCACACACCTAAATATCAATTGGTAACATAAGTCACCATTTCTGTGGAACAATACTCTATCAAGAAATACATCTCATCATACAAATACATAACCTAAAATTGGATTGTAAATGTCTTCTCTACTATAAAAACAATGTCATTTCATCTGAAAATTTGTATTAATAAGAAGTAAACTAGTAAGTTGAAGCGAACTATTGTCTGAAACATACACGCGCAAATACATACAATAACCTAATAACCTAAATATTTAGTTGATTGGTTATCGGTTATCAGGTTATCCAGTTGGATTTCAGGTGGTTACTTGATTTTGAAAAATAATTTTCTCAAAATAGCGTGATATTAATTTTATTTTAAGCAAAATATTAATTTTAGTGAACATTGGCCCACGGAAGGAATTTTACACCAAAACGACTGAAAATTTCCACTGTGCGCCGTCTTGAAGTACTTTGCAAGTGCTTATTGAAAAATAACCCATTCCTATTAGTACAGCTCTTACACTTACATCCTTAAGAAAGTATTATCTTTGTTAGAATAGTTGATATTGCTGGTTATTTGAAAAATAACTCATGCTTATGGCTATAGCTCTTTTCAAAGCAAAGTCCTTAAGTCTATATTACTTGCTACTCTTTGAGATTCACGTATCGCTGTCAAAAATTATTAATAGTATTAATTTCTTAATTGAATGGTTAGTATTTTGATTTAATATAAAAACAGTATGCGACTTTTACGAACGATTCAATGCATTTTTGTAAGATAATTTTTGTATTGTAACGGGGTTAATACCGTTTATTCAATTTAATGCGCACGATCGTATCGAAGAGCGCGCGTGATTACCTATACGTTCAAACACGAAAATCGGAGAGCAGGAGGGAACGGGTATCAGTCAATCAACTATCTGCTATTGAAATAAATACGATAAAATTCTAATCAATATCACATGCGAGATCGTTTATTTCCTCTAAACTGTACACTGTATTCGGCCCGCGTGTTTATGTTTACAAGACGCTCGCGCGACAATAACATGCGGAGTCAGATCGCTCGCCGCTCTTTGTTTGCCGAGATAATACATGCTCGTTTTCTAGCGAGTATGAGAGATTAGTTATTTAGCAATTCTGTCGCGATCGCGAAATTAAGCTGACCAGCTTACCTTATTAATTCTCGCACAGGAAACAAGTGATACGAAGAAGGAGGCTCTTGCAGCACACACTAGTCTTTCGGCGAACGTTTGTATGCGAGTGATGCTGCCTCTCGCTCACGGTTTCGCCCTCGATGGCGAAACTCTCCACTCACGCACGCTTACACGCACACTCGTAGTGCTCAGTATCAGGCACGGCTCCTGCAGGCTTGGATCAGCTCGTCTCGGCACTCGGAAAACTCGGGAAAATCTTCAAGATATTCGCTGCACGGCTCGGCGATCGAATTCTAATCCTCGACTGGTTCGTTTTTGTACGCGCGCGTTCCGTGACGTCTCGTATCGAATTCCCTCAATACATTTCGCCCCAACCGGCAGGTGCTGCCCTCGCCGGCAGCCACATGGTTAGACTGATAGCGCTAATACGACGTTTACCGTCACAGTATTTATCAAATCAAAATTGCACAGTTATTAATGAATTTTGCTATCCTTGTGAATTATACAGTTTTTTTATAATTTTTTTCGGATCGATTGCTGTCGACTTTCTGCTGAGTTCCTTCATTCTACTGTATTTTAGTTCAAGCATCTATCAAAGTGAAGTAGCAAACTCGTTGAACGTGTAACAAAACTCGTTCCTTTGTTACCAATTCTTTGCGGGGTAAGTGAGGCACTTTCGCTCAAGGCAATTGAGGGAGAAGAACGAGGAAAGGTTGATAAATGAATTATAGAAAGATAGAAGTTAAATCTCACTTACAACCTATTATTATTAATAATTATTCACACTAAACATACGCGCGCATAACATAATCTAAATTACCGACCAACAAACTACAAATAGAACAATAAACTACTTAAGATAGTCACAAATAACACTTCGCATTCCATCCTAATACCTAATCGCGTACTTAACCTATTACAAACTTACTTAAAAACTACGCGAACTAATACCGGGTAAAGTGCCCGGCACGTGGGCGCCTGGACAATTCACCGGTCGCAACTTACATCACTATAAATTAAACTTATCGCGAACCTTCAGATAGCCGGCACGTGAGTGCCAGGCTATCTCTTTCAACGCGCACCGGCCGTCACATCAACAGAGAGAGAGAGAGAGAGTGTAGAGAGAAAGAAGAAAAGGGAGGCTTGACCTTTTATCTCCTGTTCCTCGCAACGTCGAGAATCCTGAGCGATACGCTGCCGCAAGAAGTACCGGGCGTCGTCGCTGGTCAGATCGCTGGTAGCTGCTGGCTGCTATCGCTGATCCAGGTATCCGCAGGCGACGTTGACTTTCCTAGCAGGTGGGTCGGCTGCAGTCGCGGACAAAGCCGTTGCCGGTAGGGTTAATCTTCCAGCTATCCCAAACTGCACTCTCTGTACGACTACTACACTCTAGCTGGACTGGGCTTCGACTCTCTCTCTAATAGGACTGGGCTTCGACTCCTCTCACGCACTTATTCTTGCGCTCGTCTTGCAGCCGCTCAGCGGCGCTCGCTCCTCTCCCTACCTTGACCTATTAGTTAGGCGGCACGCGACGCACCGCTTATCGGTCACGCGTTGCGCGCCTGCCTATCCCTGCATGGGCCTAGTACTCTTTCTCTCTCTCTCTCTTTTTCTCACTCTCTCTCCGCGCTCCTCAACTTTTCTTGCGCTCAACTGCGCTGGCCCGTCCTTGGCGCTGAAACAAAAAGACCAAGTGTTAGGCGCATACTTTAATGCGCCTAACGTTGGCCAACACGCCTTGCCGAGTGGAGGAGGGAGAACGCAGACGAGAGACCGGCACACGGCCTGCTCTCGTCACAAACGTGTTTTCCTTCTCAAGTTATAGGATTTCTTATATTTTCATTCCCTAGGATTAGTGTATAAATCTGTGTGTATGCGTCTGTACATATATGCGAGAGTTGAGCATGTCAAGGCGAAAAGTCTGCATGCATTTATGAAACTTGGTAGTGTAGTATTTGCACGAATGTGTATGTGTTTAAATTCCTTTTCTTATGTCATTAAAGAAACGTTATCCAAACGTCAAATGATCGACGAAAGATTTTATCTAAAAAATAATGGATTGCAGGTAACGGAACAGCGAGAAACGCTACGGCGAGAACCGAAACGGAGATCGGAATGTCGACAACAAATTAGAGGCAATAGAGCAATGGCTCGTGATTATTCTATTACACAATTCGCTCAAATCGATGATGATAATGTCTCAGTTCTGCAACAAGTAACACGAGGTGGCGGCGGTTTGACGCTTGCTTCACAATGGAAGTCACAATTCGACGATTCGGAAGAAACAGATAATGAATGGAAGGCTGAACACCTTCAGAGTCCTGAACATAAAGGAAACCACGCATCTTCGTCAATGCCTGAGGTAATTTTACTAGATTATGCGTAAGGTGAAGACCATTTAATAATATTGAAATAATGGTACTATGATAATTTTTCACTAGATTAAGAATATAGCTAAAGTTCTTAACAACTCGACTAGTCAAAATTATTATTTTGAAAACGTAACAAGAAGTTGAATCAAATACTTTTCTTATATAACCTTAATAACATTTTACAAAGATATACATTTTGAATTTCATTTATATTTTGGGGTAAGATATTTCAATAAAATTCTTTTATACTCTATAACTTTTATCTTAGATTTTAAAACGAAATATTTCATTTCTTCAATAAACAAAGAATATTATATCTTTCAAAAATACTTCTACTCTACAATTATAAAGTAAATTGGAATGAAAATATTTTATTATTTTATTCTACTATTACAATTGCGTGAAACATTGTAGTAATTTTATCATACAAAAATATTTTTAGCCTTTTTCAAAGAAACTAACTAATTTAATTAGTCAAATTTTTAGATGATCGAGTGAAATATGATTAAAAAA
This sequence comes from Phymastichus coffea, assembly GCF_024137745.1. Taxonomy (NCBI): domain Eukaryota; kingdom Metazoa; phylum Arthropoda; class Insecta; order Hymenoptera; family Eulophidae; genus Phymastichus; species Phymastichus coffea. The sequence continues at coordinate 5,577,152 of NW_026706819.1, read as the reverse complement.
TCGATAAAGAAACATAAGTACCTAACTTTGCGAACGTATATCTTTACGGAAAAAAAATCGTATGAAAATAGGATTTACAAAGCGTTGAAGCTTGAAATGTCTTGTGTATTGATTGTATCAGCGGTTCTTATAAATCAATGAGCTAAGCTAAATTGATAATCAGAGGGGAAAAAATATGGACTTTCGAGCTTTTTCAAACACCGGTAACTTTGCACAGCAGCCATTATGTTGACAAAGCTTGAAACTTCGAGAAAATATTTAGTTTATAGTTAAAAGTCTCCATGAAGCAACAGCGATGGAATTAAAAAAATATTACTTAGTTTATATAACATAGTAAAATATAAAGTTTTGAACTTTATGAAATAATCACAATGTTGTTCTTCGAGGTTGAGCAAGACTTTTACTAGACATGCGCGAATCTACTCTTCTATTTTAATAAAAATTACAAAGGTCGACAAAATATGACCAAAGTCTAGAACCAGAGATCAGACCTAGTGTACCTAAAGTATTTTAGTTCACTGAAACTGAATCCAAGCTCAGAATTTAGCCTATAGGTCAGAGTTCCAAGATATTCTAATCTAAAAGGCTCAAAAACACGTTTTTTTGCAATATTTGAACCTCTCTAACTTAGTGAAAAAATATTTTCTTTTAAATGGACAAGGGCATCTTAAAGCTCTATATTTTTACTTCAAAATCCACTAGTCGTTTATGTAAATACCATTTTTTCTTCCACATCCACGGCGGATTGAAAAGTGAAAATTTCCATTTTCGTGAATGTAACTTTCAGCGTTGTAACGGTCCTATCTATGAGCTATTTTCTCATTTCACTGAATTACTGCAACTCGCTAAACTTATCAATCTGTTTAAATCAATTGGCATATTAAACAGCGCCACCTCATATATTATATGATTGTCTTAGTACCAGAGTCAAATTTCATCACCATATAAGAAGCGTGACGTCACCTACTTATAGATATACAGAGTGTCCCAGATCACCCGTCCACCCCTTCTAGTTTTTCAAAAACGCATTTTCAAAAAATATGAAACATACGAAATGTCAGTAAATCAGTCAAGGATTTCAGCGGCGGTCTTTAATTTGACTTTGAAAATGATTTTCATGGGTATCTCATGGTCAACTTGATTTTTTTAAATAGGAACCCCTACTTTTGCAAACTTAAATTAATGGATATTTTTTTCTTCATTAAGGTGTCGACTTCAAGCCACGTCATTCGAATGAATATTTAAGTTTCATAGTTTCCGAAAAAAAGTTTATTAACATTTGTAATTTAACTCGTGAAACCGATGGCTTGCAATTATCTGAAAGTCTTCACATGTTAAATTGCAAATGTTAATGAACTTTTTTTCTCGGAAACTGTGCCCCTGATAAAAAAATTTATAAAAATACTTTTGACTCAAAATTTCGTGCTCTTTAAGAATTCAAGGTCAAAAGTAGGGGTTGCTATTTAAAAATCCAAGTTGACCTTGAGATGCTCTTGGAAATAATTTCCAAGGGCAAATTAAAGGTCACCGCTGAAATCCTTGACTAATTTACTGAAATTTTGTATGTTTCATATTTTCTGAAAATTCGTTTATGAAAAACTAGAAGGGGTGGATGGGTGGTCTGGGACACCCTGTAGATATAATAGTTTTTAAGGATAAACCAACTCTTCCAATTAGTGGACAGGTTATTAAAGTAGCTAAAGGCTAAAAATCGATGAGATTGAAGAAACAAATTTATTTAAATGTAAAACGGGGTAATCAATATATTGATACTATCTTCATAATCATTCCTGAATTAATAAAAGATTGTATTATCAGTTATGATACAATGAAAAATATAAAGCTCAAACTTGATACATATAATAAACAAATTTATTTTGAAATGAATAATATTTTAGAAAACTTGAAATATAACAATACCTTTATAGATAAAAGTACTTTTCAAAACTTAACTATTCAGTATGATACTGTCTCGGAATTCAGTAATGATCTGCCATCGCTCATTGATCTAACTTGAAACGAAATAGACGCAGGGATCGCAAAAGATGATTCTGTGAATCTAACTCGAGGGAAAATTAATGAGAAAATAGATGAAAGCTCTAGCCTAACCGATGCTCAAAATATGAGATAGCTTCGCTTGTGTGCGAATTTAGAGATGTATTTCGTAAAAAACTAGGTTTATTAAAAGTATACGAGGGTTGCTACTTATATTTTGAGCCTTGGCAATACTAAGTGTTTAGAGGCGCCATCTGACGTTTCCAGTGGAAAGTTTGACATTTTTAACCATAACCTTCTTCAGAACATTTTTTCATTTGAGTGCAATTTGTGTTGTTCACGGTAACTTGAAAAATTCATCTCGGGCAAAAAATGGAATTAACTCGTGAGCATTTTCGTGCGATGATTTTCTACGACTTTCGACGTGGGCTATCAAGACAGGAGTGCATCGATCAACTTACTTCGACTTTTCGCGATGAAGCCCCATCCCTTGCCACTGTGAAACGCTGGTATAACGAATTTAATCGTGGCCGTAGTTCGCTCGGGGATGAAAATCGTGAAGGTCGTCCAAAATCAGTTGTTGTGCCAGAAAACATTGATGCTGTGCACGAACTAATATAGCAAGATCGGCATGTAACATATCGTGAGATTGAGGCATCCTTGGGCATTAGTATGATGAGCATAAATAAGATATTGCATGAACATTTAGCTGTAAATAAGATTTGTTCGCGTTGGATCCCCCATAATTTAACAAAAGCTCAAAAAGATGCTCGCATCAATTGGTGCAAAGAAATGCTCAAAAAATACAATCGCGGTGCATCAAACGCTGTGTATAACATCTACACAGGTGATGAATCTTGGATCTATGCATATGAGCCCGAAACAAAACAGCAATCCACTGTATGGGTCTTCCAAGACGAGCCGAATCCAACAAAAGTGATTCGTGCGCGAAGCACTTCGAAGCAAATGATCGCCTGTTTCTTTGGAATAACTGGACATGTGGCAACTGTACCGTTAGAGCATCGTAGAACAGTGAATTCTGAATGGTACACAACCATTTGTTTGCCAGAAATGCTTGGTGAAATACGAAAAAAGAAGCGACAACGAAGGATCATTCTTCATCATGACAATGCAAGCTCTCACACATCAGCTAAAACAACCTCCTATTTGACTGGCCAAAACGTTGAATTGATGGGTCATCCTCCATACAGCCCTGATTTAGCACCGAATGATTTCTTTTTATTCCCGCATATCAAGAATAAATTGCGTGGACAACGTTTTTCGGCGCCTGAAGAAGCCGTTGATGCATTCAAAAACCATGTTTTGGAGGTACCTCAATCAGAGTGGAAAAAGTGTTACGAAAATTGGTTCGAGCGCATGCAAAAGTGCATTTATCATCATGGAGAATACTTCGAAAAACAATAAAGCCATTTTAGATAATAAATTACTGTCTTTTCATTATTAGGCTTAAAATATAAGTAGCAACCGTCGTATACTCATAAATTGATTTTAAAAGATAAAAAACCTTATATTTTTCAACATTGTTACGGAGTGAAATTTATATCTAGATTTGATTTGACAAGTAGTTTTTGGCAAATTCCTCTCGAAGAAGAAAGTAAAAAATATACGACATTTATTATCGTAGGTAATACCTACGAATCCAATGTAGTACCTTTCGGTACATGCAGTAGTACAGCAGCAATAGTAAGAACTTTAAATTTATCAATTGGCGGTTTAAAACAATTTATAATTCCGTTTGTTGATGATATATTATGTATTTCTAAAACATGCAATGAACATATACATCATTTACGTAAACTATTTACATGCTGTCGTAGAGATTTTATACATTGAATATATATGATGTATAATACATTCAATTATACATTGAAATTTGTGAAATCTAAATTAGTTCAAGAAGAAATTGAAATTTTAGAACATGTTATCACACCATACGGTATAAAAGCTCAAAAAAGTAAATTAGAAATAATTCAAAATTATAAAGCTTCAAAAAACCTAAAATGCTTGCAAAGCTTTCTTGGATTTGTAAATTTTTATACAAAGTTTACGAAAAATTATGCTGAAATATGTAAACCTTTAATAAACTTATTGCAACAAAGCAAAGGCTATCAATGGTTACCTGAGCATGAATCAGTATTTGAAAATGTAAAAAAGAATTTTATTGATACTATTACTTTGAAATTTCTTGATCCTAGTAAACCTTTTATATTAACAATTGATGCTAGTTATCATACTATAGCCGGTGCTTTGTCTTAATTAAATAACGAAGGTGATGAAGAAGTTATAACACTTATAACTAGAACTTTGGAAGGTGCGGAATTGAATTATTTCACAACCGAAAAAGAGTTTTTAGCTGTAGCTTGGTCGTGTCTAAAATTGAAAACATATCTAAAAGGTGCGAAAGAAATAATTATACGTACGGATCATGAAGCGTTTAAATTTTTGACTACTTGTAAATTTATGAATGCGGGATTAAAGAGGTGGTGCTTGATTCTTCAAGACTACAACATTACGTACGAGTATTTACCAGGCAACAAAAATAAAGCCGCTGATTTCCTATCAAGATACATAACGGACTGCAGTAACGACTACATCGATGAAATTCAAGTCGTTACATTGATGAAAAATCCTTCTTGTGATTTAATTAACATGTGATTTAATTTAACACGAAGTATTATACTAAAAAGATATCATCTATAATGCAGCCAATAGACGTTGAAAAACCAAATGATTTATTATCAATAGACTTTTACGGTCTTTTACCTACTTCACGTGGCGGAGTTAAATATATTTTAACAACCATAGATTGTTTAAGTAAATTTGTTGTTATATATCCTATAAAAAGATCAACAACATATACTACTATAAAAAAAATTTTTGAACATTATATTCCTAACTATGGAAAACCACTAACAATTATATGTGATCACGGTACTCAGTTCACTGCAAAAGCATGGAAAATTTCATCAGCTAATATAAAATTAATATTCTCTAGTATTCGTCATCCAGAAAGTAATATCGTGGAAAAGATTCACAGAGAACTGGAAAAATTTTTAAGAGCGTATGTCAATGAAAATCATAAAGGCTTGACTCCATTAATCCCCAAAATACAAAAAATTATGAACTGTGTATTTCACGAGACAATTGAAGTGACTCCTATGGAAGCACACCTTCACATGAAACCGGAGAGATTTTGGCATCGATGCCAAAATCAACGTGCAAACATACATTAGTTAAATAGAAGGAATAAAAAAGAAAATGCACTCAAAGCTTATCAAACGTGCTGATAATGTTAATAAAAATATTCGTTATTATTAATATAAAATTAATGATAATGTATTATTACGGAGTCAAAATATACGATACGTAACAAAGAAGATGAAATAATTAAAAAATTCTTAAACTTATATGAAGGCCCGTATTTAATCAAAGCTATAATAGACTTAGATATAGTACATACCTATTAAAATACAAGAACGGTAAAGATAGAGGCGTATTTCATACATCTCTATTAAAGCCGTACTAATACTAGCCACTTGGTGACTCATCCTCTCTCCAAGCAAATTTGCATATTGATTCAATATATGCGAATACTGTAGAAAGTAAGCTAACCATTTTTGAGATGGGGAAAGATAAGTCGACTCAAACAGATTTATCAGATCTGAGGGACTTTATCTCTTTTCCTCAATTTAAAATTTTTAAACCATCGCAAACCATGGTACCTGGCTCTGTGTGCAAAAGTACACAGACACCATCTAAGCCTTCTTGGATGGTGCAGGTGGAAATCAAAAACAATTCCACAATTCCTTTCCTGCCGTCTAGTGTACCTCGCACAGCTTCTCCTCTGCTTTCCGGATCCCTTCCAACTACCTCAAGAAAGCGGAAGCGCAGGATGCGCAAGAAGATTTGCAAGCTGACTGCGAGGATTACTAAAACGGAGGAAGGAATTGTGAATCACCAAAAAAATTTTACAGCTACCTAACCTCAACCGGAACGTTCACCTACGCCGGGATAATTCTAGATGGAAAAGTGACAGAAAAATAATAAATAATATTGTTAATAATAAAGAAAAAAAAAACAAAACAAAAAACAAACAAAATAAAGAAATAAGAATAAAAAGCTTATAGAGAACTGGATTCATAAGACTTCTTTCTCGTGAATCATTCAGTCTCAAGAGAGGGCTATGTTACGGTCCTATCTATGAGCTATTTTCTTATTTCACTGCAATTACTGCAACCCGCTAAATTCCATAAACTATTTACATCAATTAGCATATTAAACGGCGCCACCTCATATATTATATAATTGTCTTAGTACTAGAGTCAAATTTCATGATATAAGGAGCGTGACGTTACCTTCTTATAGATATAGATATAATAGTTTTTGTTAAAATCTGTTAATTAAGGGTTATTTTGATGAAAATAAGTATTTTTTATATAGATTTTAGGGCATAGATTTAGATTATAATAATTTTAATTGCGTTGAACTACTAAATTATATTAAATTTTCATATGCAAATTTAATTTGTTTATTACATTGTAAATATTAATTATTGTAATAAAACGAATACTCTAAATCCGAGATGAATATTTAAGAAACATGAGTAAGAATTTGTTTCATTGATATCAGCTTAATTATTACTGTTATCAATAAATAAACAATCAATAATTTATTTAAACAAATAATTTTATATAGATCGAAAGCGTTAATATTGTACATAAAAACGACATTTTTATAATTTATTAAACTTAATTAACTGATTTAATATTTGCATTATAAGATTTTACAAAAACCCGTTACAAATACTTAAATTGATTATAATTCAAAAGTTATTAACTAATTTAAGTATTTCTTTTTAGAAATTACTTCTACTAGTAATAAACTATTAATTTATGTAAAATTTTATCATTGTTTTATTATGAATATTGCGCTATCACATTAATTAAATTTATTATTTAATAACTTTTGACGATACTTTTTGCGATAATTGTAAATTATACTAAAATGAACTATATCTACTTCTGTAAATTTTACATGATCTTGCATACTTGCTTAAATAATTCGAAGAGGGCTGTCCTGCGAAAATAGGTGGAAAAATCTGTTTATAAATACGCCGATTTTTGCACAGGCTAGCGTTCACTCCTAGCCTTGCAAAGTGAGCGCTTCTGATCGAATAAACTTGGCTTATACCTAAGTTCTTTCTCTCAAGTGATTAATTGAGCAAATCCTTTCTTTCCTACTGTAATTTACGCTCGACTCATAGAACATTTCGCGCTATGAGAAACTTGGACTGAGTTGCATCCTTTTATAAGAAAGACTTAAGCTCTGATTATGGGACACTTCGCTCCATAAGAAACTAGGGTAAAGTCTATCTTTCCTTGAAATCTCACTCATACGAGGGTCGTTTGAAAAGTCCGTGTAAAAATAAAAACTGCTTGATGTTTTTTAATAAATCTTTTTTATTTTTCAACATAGTATCCTTTTAGGCTTATACACTTCATCCAACGGTGCTCTAGTTTGTTAATCCCTTCCAAATAATAGGATTTGTCCAAGTCTGTAAAATAGGCATTCATTTCTGCAATCACCTCCTCGTTTAAATAAAATCTTTTCCCCGCCAGCCATTTTTTCATATTAGGGAACAAATATAGTAGTCCGACGGAGCCAAGTCTGGAGAATAGGGGGGATGTGAAACGAGTTGGAACCCTATCTCCATCAGTTTTGCGGCCACAACTGCTGAGGCGTGAGCTGGCGCATTGTCGTAGTGGAAGAGGACTTTTTTGTGGGCCAATCATGGACGTTTCTCTAGCAACTCGGTTTTCAAACGATCCAATAACGATGAATAATATTCACCTGTAATGGTTTTATCCTTTTCCAGACAGTCGATGAAGATTATTCCTTGCGAATCCCAAAAGACAGTCGCCATAACCTTCCTGGCCGAAGGAATTATCTTCGCCTTTTTCGGAGCAGATTCCCCCTTGGTAACCCATTGTTTCTGACTCATTGTTTGTGACTGTTCTCTGGTCTCAGAAGTGTAGTTATGTATCCATGTTTCATCTACAGTGATAAAACGACGCTTAAAGTCTTGCGGATTTTGCTGGAACAGCTGCAAACCATTCTTGCAACACTTCACACGATCTCGTTTTTGGTCAATCGTGAGCAATCGCGGCACCCATCTAGCGGATAGCTTTTTCATTCCAAATGTTGGTGCAAAATATTATGTACCCGTTCGCTCGAGATGCCTACAGTACTAGCAATCTCACGCACCCTTACTCTTCTGTCAGCCATCACTATATCATGGATTTTATCAATGATTTCTGAAGTGGTAACCTCAACAAGGCGTCCAGAACGTTCAGCATCTTTTGTGCTCATATGGTCACTCCGAAAATTTTGAAACCATTTATAAACCATTCTAATCGAAGGTGCACAATCATCATAATGTTTATCAAGCTTCTGTTTAATCTCCTGGGGCGTTTTGCCTTTGAAAAAGTAATGTTTAATCAATACACGGAATTCTTTTTCGTCCATTTTTTTACAACCACTCGATTTCTTTGATTGAAACGAATGTAAAACGCAAAGTAATTGGCCGATCTGGCTGAAACTTGGTGTGTGCTCTTCCAAGATATGCCACTAACTGAAAATAACCTTGATACGCACTAGTAGCGCCATCTCTCTGACTTTGCACGGACTTTTCAAACGACCCTCGTATAATCATATATATTATTTATTATTTTTTTCAAAGTTAATATTTGGAAGCATTTTGAAAATCGAAACAAATTCTTACTCATTAACGCGACAGACCACGAGAGTACAAACAATAATATATATAAAAGATGATACGAATATCACAGTATGAAAAATTTTTTTAGTGAACTAAACTTACTAATCAAGATTTTTTATCCATGCCTTCAACCCAAAAAATTTGTACCCTATGACCCAATAACCTCAAGGCACTACATCCTCACTTACTTGATCCACAAACCCAGTACCCTGTGACCTAATTACCTCAAAACGCTACACCTCCACCCTTGTACCCTACGACCCAATAATCTCAAGATGCTACATCCCCACCTATTCAACCTATAAACCCAGCATGTTGCCGCTCTAGAATCCTAAACCTTTATATCATACTTCACGAAAATCGAAATTTTTACTTTATCAATCCGCCATAGATATGGGAGAAAAAAGGTATTTACATAAACGACCAGTATATTTTTAAGTAAAAATCTAGCATTTTAGATGCCCTTATTTGTTTATCAAAAAAAAAATTTTTCACTAAGTTAAAGAGGTTTAAATATTGCAGGAAAAAATGTCCTTTGACTCTTTTAAGTTACAATACCTCGGAACCCAGACGTATAGGCTAAATTCTGAGCTCGGGTTCATTTTTAGCGCAATAAAATACTTTGGGTACACTAGGTCTCGTCTCTGGCTCTGAGATTTGTCGGTCTGTGTTAATAATAATGTTCCTCACAGACAAACGAGCAAAATTTAAGTGATGAGTTTGACAAAATTTAAGTGAAAATTTCGAAACAGTTTTTAATCAGAAGGTTAAAATGTTCTCACGCGAACAACAATAATCGCGGACCGAAATAGTTAGAAATTGGCAATTCCAGGTTGAAGTTACAACAATAACACTCTTCAATAGTCACACGACAAAGAATGTAGAAATTTCCATAGTAACTTTTATAATTTCATCAGTGAGTTTGAGAATTTAATCTGGCTAAACACAATTCTCAATCTCACCAAATATTCCTCCTTGAAACTTGGGAAAAGTAATTACACCATCATATCCTATGTGTAAATGTATACCTTTACATGAATTTTCAGTCCTTGAGACGCATGTGCATACACAAAAGTTCGATTATTAGCATTTTTTTTTACAATATTGTGGTCAATTTTTGAACAAATAAATAAATAAAAAATTTAATGAAAGGGTTTTGGAAATCCTAGAAATTTGTAAAGCCAAAAAATTGTTTGGCGTGAAATTTGAATGTTTTCAAGTGGTTTCAATAATTCAAAATTTGATATTTCGAAAATGACAACAAACATATTTCTAAAAAAATTTATTTTATGTATTTTTAGCACGAAAATATCTGATTTTTTTTTATTTATAAATAGAATAGACGGGGGCTATGTATACAAAAAACTACTTTTTCACGTATTCTCTGGCTTTAGGATGGCTGGCACACTATGAAATAATATATTTAATCTCTAAATTACATATTTTACTTTCCTTCTGTGCTAAAAATACGTTATAGATAGTATGCAATATGTCTGGTCAATATTCCGAAGCTATATGAGATGATAATTGGTATAATTAAAATATTATTGCTTCAGAAAATATCCTTGATAAGATCTCTAATAAAATCTTAATTTAGTGTATAATATAACAAATAATAGTATACTTAATATCAATAATTTATACAATAAATATTAATAATGATACTTCAAATATTCAAATCACAAAAAAAACGATTTTCGTCGTTGTATTCTTCTCTGGCATAATTTCTTCTCTAGCGTAAGTTTTTGTTAATTTTTTTGCAACATGAGAGCAACATCCTATTATTATCAATCCATTACCACATTAACAACAATACAGTGTGATACTACCGTAAGAATTTGATTTATACTCTATGGAACAATTGTAGGTCTTTATAGAAATACGCTGTCGCTGACGTACTTTTATCTCCCTCCAAACAAAATTATTCAAACTTTGAAGTTTCATATGTTCCTTTAAAACTAACGTACAGAGACGAGCGGCACCGCATTTAAAAGCTCTTTCTAAAATTTTTCAAATGGTATATACCACGAGTACAATCAAATGGTTTTTCTAATTTTTTCAAACGATTATTCATCAATGAAAATACCAAAATTTTAAATACATTTTTAATCTCCTGGAAAAAAATTGTAGGAAAATTTTGAGAACGGAATTTTCTCCCTCTTTCCTAATTCTATCTAAATCACTCATTCAAAAATTATTTACATCAAATATAACTCACGTTTGAGCATTTTTCTCAAACATTTACGTTTTTTCTCAAATGGTCATAACTCTCTAAGTTCAAATTATAGAAAAAAGTGCACATAAAAGAAAATGTTTCTTTTTCTATGTAGAATACTGTGGAATTTTCTTGGGGAATGGAAACATGATACGCTATGAATACCTGTTGACGTGCTTTAAATGAAACAATAATTACGAGTATATCAAAACGTTCATGGCATAAAAAGTAAAATTGTTAGAATTACCCTGCTTCCTCATGGGACAAATAGTGACGGAACGCTCGCCTTACAATGCGTGCGAGGACGACTTTCACCGAAGTCGTACACCGCTGTTTCTTTTATTTCGCATACGCGCGCGCGAGAGACAGAAGTACTTAAATATCATTTATGATACCCTACGCATCAATGAGTATTAGACCCTCGCCTGGTCTATCTGCGAACTCACGGATATTCGTGGTTTAAGGTAGCTCGACAGCACTGGGCTCTTAACTACGACTCCGCGTGGGGAAAAACTACGCGTGTGTTCGATTCGCTCGTAATAAAAGAATTATTTATGGAATGAAACAAATAAATATTGGAGGTATTTTTCATAATGTCTAGTTTCTCATAGTATTTGCCAAAATTTGATAAGTCTTTTTATTTAATGAGAAAAAATCATAACCTCAAAAGTTACAAAATCCGTAACTTCAAACGGAAAAAGTCTGTCACGAATTTTCAAAAATTAAAAATTTATTAATACTACGTTATTTGTTAACATTTAAAGAATGTGTATATCCATTTGTAGCTCTTAATATATCATTTCATTAGAAAAAAATACAGAAGCGATTTAGTGAAACGGCCCAACGTTTTTCGGCACTTTTTAGCAACAGTTTTGTTTATAATTTTTGCAAACAATCGGTGATCCATGTTTTTCAACACGATAATCTCCTAAAAATTTCATAAACTATATTTTGTCACAATTTCGTGAAATAGTAATAAGATGTTATATGTTATTTTTCAGCTAAATAATGAGAAAATATTTTTAATGTATTTTTCCATAACAAGCTCCTTTTTTCTTGAATTTTCCTATTTTTCAGCTCATAAAATTATTATAATTTCGCGAAACTGTGACAAAATATAGTTTATAAAATTTTTAGGAGATTATCACGTTGAAAAACAGGGGTCACCGATTGTTTGCAAAAATTATTAACAAAAATGTTACTAAAAAGTGTTGAAAAACGTTGCGCCGTTTCACTAAATCGCTTTTGTATTTTTTTCTAATGAATATTAAGAGCTAAAAATAGATATACATATTCTTGAAATGTTACCAAATAACGTAGTATTAATAAATTTTTAATTTTTGAAAATTCGTAACAGATTTTTTCCGTTTTAAGCTACAGATTTTGTAACTTTTGAAGTTATAATTTTTACTTAATAAACAGAAATACTTATGATATTTTAGCAAACACTGTGAGAAACTAGACACTGTGAAGAGTACCTCTAAATGTTTTTTGTTTCAATCTATCAATAATTCTGTTTTGACTTGCGGAAATGTATTTAAATGAAAAGACTACTTTTCTCTTATTCCGCGCCGCACGTTAATGTTAATGACGAACGGGCAAGGTGATGAATAAATAAATAGAGCACACTTGTCTTAACTCTATTTAATGTAAAAAAAGGAGAGTAAATTATAAAAACAGCAGTGATTAAAACTATATGTGTCGCGGTATTAGAATATTATACTAGAGAGAGCGAGATGTTACTCTCTCGGTGATTGTCGAGAATCTGATTTTGTCTGTCGCAACAGACTGTCACAATATTTTGCTGGGTGTTAACTAATTTTAGTAAATCGCTTTTCATTGGTTTTACTGAGTAGCGAGGGCGGTTACAAAGGTAAAAATGCGTCGGTGGAAAGGGTAGCGATCAGTTGAGTGTATCTGGTCCTTGAGACCTTTTTTTTATTACCGTCATAAATCAGCGCAGCGCAAAAATAAGTAAATATCGTAAAAGGCTATAAGCGCTAATGAGAACTGCGCACGTGTTCAATATATTTTTTTAGCTTACTGTTCTTGAAGAAGAGCGATTACATTTATTACATTTATTATTATAAATATACTACAAAGCTGAAATTTGGAACGTATGTTCTAGACGAGTGTACCGACATAACCAAATAAAAAAGTCGAAGATTGAACGGACGTAGCCCGCTAAATTTCAAAATTCACCTTACTTTTTGATCACACCTCGTATGTTGCCACAGAGATAGACGATTGTCAGGCACGTCTAGGTAGTCGTGCTCGGGGATGCTTGCTAGAGGCTCTCCGATTAGAAAATGTGCGGGAGTCAAGTCCGTTAGGTCATTTGGGTCAAAGGAAACAGGAGTAAGAGGATGTGAATTTAAAATAGATTCTACTTCAATTATACAGGTGTTAAATTGCTCATAAGTAAAAAGTGTTTTTCCTACTGTCCTATACAAGTGTCGTTCAAATGATTTTACAGCGGCTTCCCATAAGCCACTAAAGTGGGGCGAGCGCGCTGGAGAAAAATGCCAAGTGATGCCTTTGTATGCGAGATTTTGTGCTATTTTATTATTGTTGTCAATTGAATTAATATAAGCATGAATTTTTAGAATTTCGTTTTTCGCTCCAACAAAACAAGTAGCGTTATCCCAGTGAATATTTCTACGCTTACTGCGCCTACTAGTAAAACGTTTAATTACTTGTAAACAACATTCAGTCGTAAGATCAGTTACAAGCTCGAAATGAACCGCTTTCGTTACAAAACAAACGAACACAGCTACATACGCCTTGACACTCTTAGTATTTCGGAGCTTTTTCTCTTTGATAAGATAAGGGCCACAGTAATCAATGCCGACATTTTCAAAGGCTCTAGTCTGTTGTACGCGACTTTTAGGTAAATTGCCCATCGGATAATTCGGTATTTTCGGATTTAGTTTACAACATCTGACGCACTTTGTAATAACATTTCGTACTATAGTTTTGCCGTTGACTAACCAATATTTTTGCCGAACGGCAGTCAAAGTCAATTGTGTTTCTGCATGCCAATATTTTATATGCATGTTTTGAATAATTAATTTTGTTAAATGACTATCTTTAGACAATAAAATGGGACATTTTCTAGCATACGTAAGTGGAGCATTTCCGAGTTTACCTCCTACGCGTATAATTCCATCTTCGTCTAAAAACGGGCATAAAGTTAAGAGTTCACTTTTTGCATTTATGTCTATACGTACCCTTTTGTAGATATTTGAGTTCTCGTGGGTAGTGACTCTTTTGAACGATTTTAATGATTTGCTTCTCAGCATCGTTTAATTCTTATGCTGTAAAATTTCCAGTTAACCTTGACTTTGATCTTTTATTGATAACTGCCAGATGGCAAAATGCAATGAACCAAATTAATGAATTGATTGATGAAAAACGCTCAAGTGTTTAATTTTTAATATGCTTGTCTTGTTGCATAGTCGCGGCAACAAGAGCGATTTTAACTCTTTGCTCCGGAATTTCGACTGTCGATAATTGCAATGTTTTCCAATTTTGCTCATTTTCTGAAAGCCATGAAGGGCCGAAAATCTAAATTTTATTATTAACAAATTCAGAAGTAATTTGTCCGCGAAAAATATAATCTGCGGGATTTTCTTCCGTCGCAATGTGCTGCCATGTAGAATTATTAGTTAGTGTTTGTACTTCAGCTACACGATTAGCAACGAATGTTTCAAGTAAATGAAGTGATGTTTTTAACTAATGCAAAGCGATAGTTGAATCTGACCACAAATAAATTTGATCAAATTCCAATTTTAATGCCTCATCTACTTCTTGAATTAATTGAGCGAGCAATAAGGCTGCACATAATTCTAATCGCGGAATTGTTGTTGTTTTAATTGGTGCAATGCGAGACTTAGCACAAACTAATTCTACACGGCAATTATTATCTTTATCTACTGATCTTAAATAAACTGCTGCACCGTAAGCTCTTTCGCTGGCATCGGCGAAGCCATATAGTTGCAAGTTTACTGCATTTGACAAAACTATTTTCACTAAACTTTGAACCTTTCAATGGCACCCAATTCATTTTTTAAATTGAGCCACATGTAACTTAAAGTTTGGGGAATTGTTTCATCCCAGTCCAATTTAAGTTTCCATAAATCTTGCATGATTAACTTTGCAACCACAGTAACTGGACCTAATAGTCTTAGAGGGTCGAATAGTTCAGCTATTTGTAATAAAATGACACGTTTAGTAGTGATATTTTTGATTAATGATGGACCGATCAAATAACTGATAGAATCGGTTTTCGCGTTATAATGAATTCATAGTAATTTTTTAAGCTGATCATCAAGTAAACTATCATTTCGTTCATTATCATTATTTGTTTTATTTGACTTATCAATCGAATTTGATTGACTTGACAAGCTCGGCTCATTTGAAGTCCACTTATGAAATTTAAACCCACCAAGTCTAAGTAATTTTTCTAATTGCTCTATCAGCTTTGCGGCTTCTTCAAGTGAGCTTGCGCCTGTCAGTAAATCATCTCCGTAAAAATCGTTTTTTAAACAATGAGCAGCTTGTGGGTACCTGCCCCCTTCATCAATCTCTAATTGATGGAGAGTCCTAGCAGCTAAAAAGGGAGCGCGCGCGGTGCCTTGAGTTACAGTAGTAAGCACGAAAACACGCATTTGTTCTGAACTATCATTACGCCACAACATTTTTTGATATTTTTGATCATCCTTGTGAACTTGAATACATCTAAACATTTTTTGCTAGTCGCCTGCAAGCATAACATCGTGCTTTCGAAATCGCATAGCTTAATGCGTCATTTTATCTTGTTCCGACCGCCCGACTAATAAAGTATCATTCAGTGACAATTTGTGACGAGAGCAAGCAGTACGCTTGCTCCTCGTCTGCCCTCCTTCTCTCTCTCCCTCTTATCGCTCGGCATGGCGACGTGGTCAGCGTTCGGCGCATATATTTATTGCGCCTAACCACTGGCCTTTATGTTTTTCCAGCCGCCGAAGATTGCCGAGCAAGATTGAGAGCGCCCGAAGAAGCAAGAGCGCAGCGACTATGAGGTAGAGAGAGAGAGAGAGAGAGAGAGAGAGAGAGAGAGAGAGAGAGAGAGAGAGAGAGAGAGTTAGCGAGCATGCTAGAGTGCACGTCTATGCACGCACTATACAGGTTTGGGCCGGCGTGTGACACGCGACCAATTAGCGTTTTTGTCGCACGCCGCCTAATGAGTGTGCTTGGTGGGAGAGCCCGGCGAGAGCGCGAATGCTGACCATGCGTCAAGTCGCGTGAGGCAGTTCCCGGAAGAAAGTTAAAGAGAGAAGTTGGAAGTAGCAGCGCAATGAGAGAAGAAGAAGTACACGTGCAGCAGTGACCAGACCAGGGCGAGACGAGGCAACGTGTGGGTACAATACCTGCAGCAGGGCACTCAGTATCGCCCTCGCCACCGTGCACGGCATGACTTCCAGTGGGTTCACCACGGGCTACGCCGAGGAAGACGTCCAGCCAGCGGCCAGGTCAACTCCCCGTTGCCGGCTCATCGCCAAGGACAAAGGTCAGGTTATCTCTCTCTCCCGGTATTTCTCTCTCTCATGGTGATGCACGGCCGCGTAGGAACGATAGGTAGCCAGGCGATCACTTGCCGGCTACACTCATCGTAATGCGGTAGAGAGGTTTCGATGTATTCTTTCCTTTGTAAGGAGGCAAATGGTCAAGGCGATTTAGTCGCCGGGCCATTCGTCCTCCCGCGTTAGTTTAAGTTGTTCTGTATATGTGCGCGTGATGTAAACTTTATTGTAACCGATTTTGTATTTGTTTGTCTGAATAGATTTAAGTTGTACGAGGTGTGATCAAAAAGTAAGGTGAATTTTTATTTTTCTCAAAAAATATTTATTTATTCATCAATTTTTATTTTATCTCCTTCAAAGTAATCCCCCTCGGATATAATGCACTTGTGCCAACGCTTTTTCCAATCCTCAAAGCATTTCAAAAAATCATTTTTTGTGATCTTGTTTAGTTCATCCTTCGATACCGTCTTTATCTCCTCAATCGTGGCAAAACGCCGTCCTTTCATGGGCCTCTTCAGTTTTGGGAACAAGAAGAAGTCACAGGGGGCCAGATCTGGGGAATACGGTGCGTGTGGCATCGTTACTGTGTTGGTTTTAGCCAAAAATTCGCGCACAAGCAACGATGTGTGAGCAGGGCCGTTATCATGGTGCAAAAGCCAATTTTTATTTTTCCACAAATTCGAACGTTTCTGGTGGATTGCTTCGCGCAAATTGCGCATAACTTGCAGGTAATATTCCTTATTTACTGTTCTACCCTGTGGCAAGAACTCATGATGCACCACGCCCCTGCTGTCAAAGAAAACTGTAAGCAAAACCTTTACATTTGATCGAACTTGGCGTGCTTTTTTTGGTCTTGGTGATCCAGAATGCCTCCACTGGGACGATTGAGTCTTAGTCTCGACGTCATAACCGTATACCCATGTTT
The DNA here is from genome assembly GCF_024137745.1 of Phymastichus coffea. Classification (NCBI taxonomy): domain Eukaryota; kingdom Metazoa; phylum Arthropoda; class Insecta; order Hymenoptera; family Eulophidae; genus Phymastichus; species Phymastichus coffea. The sequence goes on along the minus strand of NW_026706819.1, from coordinate 5,559,654 downwards.
CGTCACCTGTTATAACCCTGTTGAGTAAATCTGGATCATCGTTGACGTCATTCAGTAGCTCTTGGGCGATGCTCATGCGACGTTTCTTTTGGTCAAAATTGAGCAATTTCGGAACAAACTTCGCTGACACACGTCTAAAACACTCGTCAAAATTGATTGGTACGAATCAAATGAGATGCCAATATCATCAGCAATTTCTGTAATGGTAATTCGACGATTTCCCAACACTATTTTCTTCACTTCTTCAACATTCTCATCAGTTGTTGATGTGCTGGGGCGTCCAGAACGAGGTTCGTCGTCGGTGTCTTCTCGACCTTCTTGGAAGAGTTTATACCACTTGTAAACATTTTTTTGGCTTAAAGTAGACTCACCGTATGCCACTTTCAGCATTTCAAGTGTTTTGGAACATTTGATTCCATTTTTCCCACAAAATTTAATGCAAACTCTTTGATCAATGTTTTTAGACAGCAGCAAATCGTGGAGCACGCAAAACACTTCTAACCTTGATGCCTCTCACAAACAAAGCAAACATACTACAAAGCTGAAATTTGGAACGTATGTTCTAGACGAATGTACCGACATAACCAAATAAAAAAGTCGAAGATCGAACGGACGTAGCCCGCTAAATTTCAAAATTCACCTTACTTTTTGATCACACCTGGTATGTTCCAAGTAGGGAAAATTATTTATTCGTTCGACCTTTCCTCTCGTTCCCCGATTGTTAAAGAGCGAAAGTGCCTCTCTTACTCTCCCCTTAATAAATTAGTGACGTCAGTGCCGAATAAGGCGCTGCCCCCGTTACAAATTCTTTATTTTTAGTTGCGTCGAATACTATTCGTTTTAATTCCATTATTTCGTTAACACTTTTGGTAACGTCTAGATGTGGTATGTAATATCCTTCATTATGTATATTTGTATCAGTAATTTCGCGTAAGTGACTGAGGTCTCGATATTTGCATAATTCGCTCGTATATGCTTCTTTTAATGCAGGATTCTTTGATAACTTACGTTCTTGTGAGTAAGCACGATTTAGAGCATTATAATATGAATTTCCTAATTTATCTTTTTTATCATTGAATGGTAGACGAACTACATAAACTCCGTCAGATCGTCACGTTGTTGTTTCTGAATAACTTTTTTCGCATTTTTGCTCGTCCGGAGATAAGAGCTTTTTCTGAGGGATACTATCAATTTCCCAAAAAACGAGTTATTTTCGAATCAAGTGTAACTAAATGACAAGCTCTCGGAGACGCAGATTGTTTCACCGCTACTTCACCTGCAATTATCCAACCCAACAAAGTTTTCTGAATAGTTACGTTAGGCTGCTCTTTCATAACAATTTGACCGGAACATAAAACAACAGAGTGTAAGGAATGAGAGAGGGAAACAAAAAGGCACAGACAAATTGTGAGAGCGAGACCCAGCAGTTAGGAGTGAGCGCCCAACTAAGCAGGCTGCAATTTTTCCTACAATACTATAATTAAATTTATCAGAGTTTATTGAGTTTATGAGAGTCTGAATTTATTGAAGTTTAAATTTATCAGAATTTGAGTTTATTAGAATATTAAAAAAGGTGTTGAGTACGATCATTCAGAAAATTTCTTTCTTTTTTATAAACAAAGACTATAGAAATCATCCCTATCTTATCTACTGCTGCAACATTGAATAAAAATATATACATATATTGGACCAGTAAATTTATTAGAACGAAGGAAGATCATACTTACAAATCAACTAAATAATACCAAGGACCAAATTGTACTAATCTTATTAATACAAAGTGAGTGCCACTTATTTTTTTATGTAATAAAAATAATAGACAACGTGAGGCGAAACTTACGCGTCTAAATACTTCTCTCTCTCTCTCTCTCTCTCTCTCTTCTTCTTCTGCGCCATCTCCATCGCTCCAGCCGTCAGCTCAGTCCATGTACAGCACCTCGTAAATAAAAACCAAGCATGAGTGTGCGTACCACACGCACACACTCTCAGCTTGGCGCGGCGCACGGACATTTGCGAGAGCCAGACGGTCAAAATCGGCCTAGCCGAGATTCTCCGTTACAACTTAGATAACATGTTTCATAAGAAATCAGATGCTAAATTAAACGAAAGCATCTTTGACGATTTTGAAATCCGTACTTTATTTAGAGATGAAAACTTTGACAAAACTGTGAATGAATCCGAGAAAGCAGCATGGTCAAGCTTTAAAGAGGTGTCAACAAAATTGGTGTAACACAAAAAACGTAGATTATATAAATATTGTTAAAAAATGTTACATTTACCAGAAGTTAGGCTGCCTAATAAAATTAATTAAAACTTCATTTTATGATTCTCATATTGATCGATTTCCTGAAAATAATGGTGACTTTAGTGAAAAGCAATTGAAAGGTTTCACTAAGACTTTAAAAAAAACATGAACGTAGATTACAAAGAAGGATGATAAAAAGATAGACAATTTTGACAAGGGGACAAAAACGTGCCATAAAACCCTTCACACGGATCATTCGATGAAAAACGTGTGCGTAAGCGAAAATCAATTTAATACTACAATGTCTTACAAATAACTAAAGTTAACGTACCTGGTTTTTCTAGTGTTTCTGATGATCAATTTCAAGCCTAATTTACACCTAACATTCCCAGTTAATCTTTTCATATATCTTACCATGAAAAATCGATAAAATGGATTTAAAACAAAGATTTTCAAGAAAATCTTTAAATTTATCCCATATATTACTAGTTAACGTATGCTGGGAGTGGTCTTTTAAAAAATCTGACGTCAAATATCAGCAACGTCGAACGCCCCCAATATACCATTGATACCATTGATAATGCTTACTAATTGTTTTAAAGTGATAGAATCAAATTTCAATCGATTTCCAATCAAATCTAGCATGAATTTCGGCTTTTTCCATTTTTAGAAGTTTCAACTCAGTACGAGACGTTAAAAAATAGTTGAAAATATATTCAAGACATAGTTTTCGATGTATTTTTTCCCATACAATTAAATTCTGTAGGCAGAATAATTTTATTTTTACTCTTTTTAATTCTTAATTTCGAAAAACCCTCAAATAACCTCTAAAGAGAGATTTTTCGTCATAAACCTCAAAATGTACTGGCAAAGGCTATTTTTTTATTGCAGATTTGAATTCATCGACGAAAAATATGTAAAAAATACTATGTCTGGTCAAAAGTACAGATATCTGTTTTTTTGTGGGTTTGCGTTATTATCCATATTATTAGATAAAAAAATATTTGAAAAATGTTGAGTAATTCTTCGATACATGAGAACGATGCGACAAACACACCGAAACATTGAAATTATTAAATATATATAAAATCCAGTGAGATTAATTGAGTTTTATTTATTAATTAACTATAAATAATTCGCATGCAGAATTGATAAACGTTCTCAGACTGTACATAGACAGTGCAGTTCATACATTTATTCTTACACTTCGATCTTCACTCAATCTTCATTGTTTAATATACTACATGCATTATTTTATTATATTATTGCTTCATTAGGATCGTTAACACTATAAATATTGTAGTTTATAGTCAAATTATAAAGTACGTTTCATAAATATCATGTTTTTTGTCATTTATCCAACAATTTTACGTAACAATAATCGTGCTAATCTAACGAAAAAGAGATGTGAACATTTTTTTGCCTATGAACTTATAATTGGGTTTTCCTACTGAAAGTAGAAACGAGCAGTGATGAGAATCTGATGGCACTAACAAACGTCTTTTTCATATAGTCGTAACTCATCTAGATCATTCATACAACTATGTCCAGCAACGCTGGTGGGAATAACCTAGATACGCTCTGAATATATAAAAAGGACTTTTTTTTATCGCCATCAGATTCTCATCACTGGGAATGAGAAAGAAGCAGGTAAAATTGATTTTAGTGCGGAACATAACGCGCAACGTAACAGTGCACAAGTCAAAGACTTCAATAAGACTCGAAGGCAAGAGATGAAGAGTTTCAAGTTTTAATTCCACCTGTTAAACTAACCTTAATTCACATCCCGATATCACTAAAAAATTATTAGATCTGCAAAAAGACTATTCTATATTTAATATTAATTAATACTAAAACATTCCTTTTCTTCCCTTTCGCTCCATAACCTCGGACGGGATATTACGAGAGGTGAGAAAGGTCTTATTCTTCTCTTGTTTCGCAGGTATATTGATGTCTGTTTGCGATGAATAATTAATAAAGACCTGAACAATTTTTCTTTCTTTTTTTTTATTATTACTTTATTTAAAGCACTTTTTATTATATATAAATGTTTTTTTGGATTATAATCGGTTTTCTTGTGTAATTCGGTGAAGTGAAGGAACTCAGAATTATAAAGTGAATGAATTCAAAATTATAAAGTGAACAGATGCTCCATGATTACGTAAGTTTGAAATGTATTTTGCAAGTAATTACATAAACGAATTCAGAATGACAAAGTAGATAAACTTTAAAAAGCAAACAGCGCACAGATAACAGAAAATCATAATCGAAACAGAACAAATTAACCGCCAGCACAAAAACAAACAGTCATAAAAAAAATACTTTTAAGTATACTCGTAAACTAGAAAGCATGATGGAACAACTCATGTCAAGAATGGAAACTATGTTAAACCTCCGAATTACTCTTGTGATACTAATGATTAAAATTTAACGCGTTTTCGGGAAAGGTAATTCCCACAAGCCATGCAAGGGCCCGTACCCAAGCGCCGTATCACAAATTATTTAAAAAGGGGAAAGGTAAGGGAGACTATTTCGCTCCTATGAACGGTGACGATGGGCTTTGTCACTAAATTGACGTTTTGGGCTTCGGATTGCGAGGAAAGGAATGACGGGGAATTTTTCAAAGTTTAGGAAATAGTTTCGTAGCAGGCGGTGATTATAATGCCAAACATCCGTGGTGGGGATGTAGATCAGCAACACCTACAGAGGCGGAGCGTTATACAAATCCATGTAGGAAAACGATTGTATTCCAATATATACCGGCGAGCCTACATACTGTAACGGTCCTATCTATGAGCTCTTCTCTTATTTTCACTGGATTACTGCAACCCGCTAAACTCGTCAAATTACTTACATCAATTAGCATATTAAACGGCGCCACCTCATATATTATATGATTGTATAAATACTAGAGTCAAATTTCATGACCAGTAAGGAGTCTGACGTCACTCTACTTATAGATATAGAAATAATAGGTTTTATTGTTCAATTAAATGCATTACTTAAGAGTAATTTCAATGTATATAGATTTTAGGGCATAGATTAAGATTATAATAATTTTAATTACTTTTAACTACTAAATCATATCGAATCTTAATGTGCAAATTGAATTTGTTTATTACTTTGTAAATGTTAATTATTATAATAAAGCAGATACTCTGAATCCGGGATGAATATTTAAGAAACATGAGTAAGAATTTGTTTCATTGATATCAGCTTAATTATTACTGTTATCAATAAATAAACAATCAATAATTTATTTAAAAAAATAATTTCATATAGATCGAAAGCGTTAATTTTGTACATAAGAATGACATTTTTATAATTTATTAAACTTAATTAACTGATTTAATATTTGCATTATAAGATTTTACAAAAAACTGTTACAAATACTTAAATTGATTATAATTTAAATGTTATTAAATAATTTAGGAATTGTTCTTTTTAGAAATTACTTCTACTAGTGATAAACTATTAAGTCAAATTTTATCATTATTTTATTGTAAATACTGCACTATTACATTTGCGACGGGGGAGAGGGAGGGGAAAAATAAATGACAAAGTCTTTTTCCGGTCTCGTACTGCCGCCAGCGGCGCAGTTAGCCGAATAAAGTGTGCAGCTTTAATTTTAATTGAGTTGGGCGCCAGCCACCGTGCTCTCGCGTTAGGAGAGCAGGTAGTGGTGCAACGTTAGCTGGTTCGGCGGTCCTGGTCGCTGATGAATGTCGGGTGGTTTCCCTGTTGCCTCCTTCCTCGCTGAGGTCGTCGTCGTATGCCGATTTCGCGCGGCTATCACCTATGGAAGAGGAGAATGGGAGCGCGAAATCCTATTTACGGGTTCGTTCGAGACCTAGAGTACCGAATCGAAAGAGAGAAGGGACAACGGGTGGTTTTTACAGGCCACCCACGGCTGCAGCTCGTTCGGCTAGTCAGGTGTGGTCTGGGGCACGGTGGCTCTTGGCTCAGAAGCGGGTATATCGAGGGAGGGGGGGGCGTCACAGGGGCGCCTCTATTAACGGATCAGTAGTCTGGAAAGAGGTTTCCTCCGGTCCTTCGTCGACTGGTAGCGTGGTTCCCGCGACAAAGGCTATCTAGTGGAATAGCGATTAAATCATTCGTTTGCATACGCGTTCGTAATCTCGGACCGATCGCGGTGACTACGGGGGATGAGGTGATCAAAAGGGTATAGTCAATAAGTAAACCGTGGTTAATAGGGACTCGTCTTTATTAAATCAGTTATTCCCCTGGTCAGCCCAGTAGTCAACCCCTCGCGATAGTTAGCCTAATCTAGGTTAACAAGGACACGAGTGGCGTACCTCGACGCGACGTCGACCTGGGCGGGCGATCATTGATACGAACAGTCTCGATGGATCACGAGTGCGTAGTTATGCCGTATGCAAGGCACTTATATCACGTACTGGCTCAGAAATTTGCCCGAATAAACACACACGCGGAATCGGTCGGTCGCGCGAAGGTCGGGCTACTCTAGCAGCAATGCTAACATTTCGGAACGATAATCCTACAAGGAAAACAAGCTAGTAATGCACACACAAACTCGTCGGTCGAACGAAGGTTAGGCGCGACTCGTACAGTATACGCTCGGTTTTGGCAAAGGAATTTGTCAACGCGCGTAAGGCTTGTCGCTCGCGCGAAGGTCATGCGGCACTCGACAATTTTATCTAACAGAATATCGCACAAAGGGAATCAATGGAACTGATGCGCGTACGGGGAGTTCGTGTTCGCGCGAAAGCCAGAAATTCGTTAAGTCTAACAACTTAGTCGGGAAACTTGCGTATGAGAAAATCGGCGGTCAACCTACGTACGCGCGAAGAATTCATAAGTGTGTGCGCGCGCGTGAAGAATTGGTCGTTCGAACGATACTCGACGTGACGGAAACAAGAAGGGCGTTCGAGAAGCCCATGGCAAAGGTGCGCGCTCCAGAAAATCCTATCGAACGCGCGAAGGTCATGCGGCACTCCCGAGGACGCGGACGTTCGACAATCACACGACTCATAAACGGAAAGCTCGTCTCAAATCAACGACTCATTAAGGTTAAGCGGGGATTTTGCGGCACATAGACGCGCGCACACAAAAACTCGTCTTTCGGGCAGCGGACAACGTAACAGCGTGGCAAGGAAATCGCCCGGAAGGTCGATGGCGAAGATTCGTACAAGGATCGGTCTGACGCGCGAAGGTCGTACGGCACTCCCGAAAATCTAGCGTTTGAATAATCGCGCGGAGGTCACGCTGCACTCCCGAGAACGCGGGCAGGCAATCACGCGATCTATTTAAGAGAAAAGCGTACTCACTCGGGCGCTTCCTTGGAACGGTCGCGATTGCGAGCTGTTGAGGCTGTTGTTCGTGGCCGGCGGGCCTGTTGCTGCGCTGCTGTTGCTGCTCCTACTGCTCCGCTTCTGTCGCTCTGCTCCTGCTGCTCTGCTTCTGCTGCTCTGCTTCTGCTGCTCTGCTTCTGCTGCTCTGCTCCTGCTGCTCTGCTTCTACTGCTCACTTCTGCTGCTCACTTTATGGCACTCGCGTGGAAAATCGCTCGTCTGGTCGGTACCAGGGCTGGACGGGTACTAGTCGTCACCAGAGTTCAGCGGGTACTGGCGCGACGTTTTTCGGCGACGCGCCGCTTCTCTTCACTTACCTCCCCTTAGTCATGAGTTGATTGGTTGGCTTGTTGCGAAGCCAGTTTTCAGCGCCGTCTATACCGGTATTTTAAGCCCGCGTAATTTGTTTATTGGTCGTGCGTTGGCGCCTAATTTGCCTACTGGCTACAGAGATAGCGTCGGTTTCATCGGTCAGTTAGCGTCGCTTGTCTATCCTTGTCTATCCGTTGCTCGTTGGTCTTGCCGATTCCCCTCACTCGCGTCCGATCGGTCTCGTATCGGCGGTCTCGCTTACTCTCACGCGCTCGGTTGCCCCTACTTTAGTCTAGCTAAGTCTGCCTCAGTTAATGGGGGGCTTGCGATCAGCTAATCACGGCTGGAAACTTTAAGGGCTTCCAGCTTCCCGAGGGAGTGTCGAATCGGGTCTTGAGTGCGCGAAGGGTTGTACGCGGGCGTAAGGGTCGTGCGCATCGGTCAGGGAGACTTCCGGGGGCCATAGATCGCGAGATCCGGACGTGCGTGGGCGGGTTCATACGGCCGTAGCTGTTCGGTCGCATTTTCTAGCCGGAGCGGGGCTAGCACAGGCAGTGTGTTTTTCGCGTGATGACGCATCATCACACATTAACAAACGTTATTAGTTAATAACTTTTGACTGTACTTTTTGCGATAATTGTAAATTATACTTAAATGATCTATGTCTACTTCTGTAAATTTTACATGTTTTCAAATTTCGTTATTATTGTCTATTCTCTTGTAAATTAGAAAAAATGATTTCGCACAATCGCGTAAACAACTCGAAGAGAGCTGTCCTGCGAAAATAGATGGGAAAATCTGTTTGTAAATACGCTGATTTTTGCACAGGCTAGCGTTGACTCCTAGCCTTGCAAAGTGAGCGCTTCTGATCGAATAAACTTGGCTTATACCTAAGTTCTTTCTCTCAAGTGATTAATTGAGCAAATCCTTTCTTTCCTATTGTAATTTGCACTCGACTCATAGAACATTTCGCGCTATGAGAAACTTGGTCTGAGATGCATCCTTTTATAAGAAAGACTTAAGCTCTGATTATGGGACACTTCGCACCATAAGAAACTAAGGTAAAATCTATTTTTCTTTAAAATCTAATTCATATAATCATAGATATTCATTTATAATTTTATTCCAAAGTTGATATTCATAAGCATTTTTCAAAATTGAAACAAATTTTACTCATATACGCGACAGACCACGAGAGTACGAACAATATTATAAATAAAAGATGATATTAACATCACAATACTGGCCTTCAGACACCAAAAAAAAACCAGACTTAATAGATTTTGCAATAGTCAAGAGTATAAACAAGTATTTTGAAGCTTTATCATGTTTAGACTTATCGCCAGATCACTCACCGGTGAGAATGACATTACTTTCTTTATCAGTTACAAATGAACTAATAAAAATAAATAACTAGTCAAAATTCAAAGAATATATTCAAGAACGCTTAACATGTAATATTCCTTTAAAATTTAACACAGACATAGAAAACAGTGTCAAAATGTTAAACACATAAATGACGCCACGACATATTCCACTAAAATCGTCAATATAATCAATATTAAACAGTAAAGTATATGCAACATAACCCAAAAAATTGGCGAAAAAAGGCGCTTAAACAAAAGATTCCAACTGAGTAGATCAACAGAGGACAAAACTAAATTAAACAAAGCAACAAAGGAATTAAAGAAAATGTTATACAAAAAGAAAACGCTAAAATGTAGTACAACATGAGAAGCTTGACGCCAACAGAGACAACAGATTACTCACTATGGAAAGTTACAAGACGACTAAAGAATCCAACTAAATTTATTCCTCCAATAAGAAATTTGAAGGGCAAATGATCAAAAACAGATGAAGAAAAAGCTATTACTTTTGCAAACCACCTATACAAAACTTTTAAACCACATCCAAGGACAATCACTGAACAGGAAGAGATGACTTTACTACATCATACAGAAGAACATGACTTTTCATGCTTTTCACTTTTCACTTTTCACCACTCCAGTTAAAATAAAGGAAGTATTGTCTATAATAAGTAACATAAATAATAAAAAGCTTCGGGTTCTGATAATATTACAGGTAAAATGATGATGGAATTACCAATAATTACACTCAGATTCTTAACTATCTTGTATAATGCATGTTTCCGTCTACGCTATTTTTCTATAGAATGGAAAGTGGCCAAGATTATTTTAATTCTTAAACGTGGCAAAGAAGTTGAATTAGTAAATTCCTATAGACCCATCAGTCTTCTTCCTATAATTTCAAAAATATGTGAAAAGTTAATTCTTAGGAGAACTAATCAAATTATAATAAGAAATAAGCTCATCCTACTTCATTAATTTGGATTCAGAAATAAACACTCTACTATACAATAAGTAAACAGAGTCGTATCAGCTGCAAGGAAATCCATAGAAGATAAACAGTACTGCTCAGCTTTGTTTTTGAACGTCGCACAGGCGTTCGACAAAGTGTGATACAAGAGTCTTCTATTCAAAATAAAGATTGATTTTCCAATACACTACTACGAGTTGCTTAGATCATATCTCTAAGACAGAATGTTTTAAATAAAAATAAAACAAACACACCACGCATAATTATCGCATCACAGCAGGTGTACCCCAAGGAAGCGTCTTAGGATCAACTTTATATCTTTTATACACTGCAGATTTACCCGTGCAGCCAGACATAATAGCGGATAACACTGCCATATTAACAACCCACCTACAAAGTTATTAACTTTTTGTTTAAACAATTGCTAATATCTCAAAAAGTATATATTTTTTTTGAAAAATTCGTGCTCCAACGTATTCCTGAGGATTTTTGCTATCGAAATCAATCATAAAATTCAAGGGCCCGACATATCGGAAAGCGTAGCCCTAATCAAAAGAAGACGCCTCGGCGTAAGGCTGCGGTAGCGCTCCAGCGGACTCACGGTCGAAAGGTACTTTAGCTTTAATCTAAAAAACTAATAAAGATACCGAATCGGATTTTTCCCAAATTACTTATAATACCTTGAACTTTCGAAATAATTACAACAATAAACAATAAAAATTTTTTTTCGAAAGTTATTAACTTTTTGTTTAAACAATTGCTAATATCTCGAAAAGTATATTTTTTTTTTGAAAAATTCTTGCTTCTACGTATTCCTGAGGATTTTTGCTATCGAAATCAATCATAAAATTCAAAGGCCCGACATATCGGAAAGCGTAGCCCTAATCAAAAGAAGATGCCTCGGTGTCCGGTCGCAACGGCACCCGAGGTCCCCTCACAGTAAATAACCTCTTGAACGTCTTTTGGGCCTTTATTTGGTTTTCTTAGAAAAAACTCGATCAAGCAGTTACTCTTCTGTGTATTTGAAAGTTATTTAAGCATTATCTAATTACTCAATTATTCATGAAAATAAAATATTTTTAGAAATAGAATATGTTAAATGAATCATAAATAAGTCATAAATCGCCCTATTAACCTTCAAACTATCGGCAGTTTATATACATAAACATCTAATACATCTAATTGTAATCTAATACATCTAAACCTATTAAGACCAAATAAAGGCCCAAGAAATAGCCGAGAGGTATCGTGCTGTAAAGCGTCTTCGGAGTCAGCGGGACGTCTTCGTGGTCTTAAGCTGAGGCATCTTCTTTTGAATAGGGCTACGCTTTCCGATATTATTTGAATTTTATTTGAATTTTATGATTGATTTCTATAGCAAAAATTCTCAGGAATACGTAGAAGCAAGAATTTTTCAAAAAAAAAATTTACTTTTTGAGATATTAGCAATTGTTTAAACAAAAAGTTAATAACTTTCGAAAAAAAATTTTTATTGTTTATTGTTGTAACTATTTCAAAAGTTCAAGGTATTATAAGTAATTTGGGAAAAGTCCCATAAGGTATCTTTATTAGTTTTTTAGATTAAAGCTAAAGTACCTATCGACCGTGAGTCCGCTGGAGCGCTACCGCAGCCTTACGCCGAGGCGTCTTCTTTTGATTAAGGCTACGCTTTCCGATATGTCGAGCTCTTGAATTTTATGATTGATTTCGATAGCAAAAATCCTCAGGAATACGTAGGAGCAAGAATTTTTCAAAAAAAAAATATACTTTTTGAGATATTAGCAATTGTTTAAACAAAACGTTAATAACTTTTGAAAAAAAATTTTTATTGTTTATTGTTGTAATTATTTCGAAATTTTAAGGCATTATAAGTATTTTGAAAAAAATCCGACTTCGATATCTTTATTAGTTTTGCAACGATTACCGAAAATCGTAAGACTCGCGCGAGGTTAACGAGCGGCTAAGCGAGAGGAGCAGCGTTCGGTTCGCGAGAGAGAGCGCGTAAGGGGCAATGACTGGGAGGGGAGGCTCCGACCGGCAGTATGACTGTGCCACTCAGTCCGTTCGTGCCGATCTAACCTCCGTTTTCCCGAGCCGTTCATGTTTCGTGTGGAGGTGCGAACTTAGAGGTGACATTGCGAACTTGCGTGTGGTGTGCTAGCAGCAGCAGCAGAAGTAGCAGCAACAGCAGCAGCAGCAATAGCAGCAACACCAGTGGCAGCAACAACAACAGCAGCAACAGTAATCAAGGCGGTGCGGCAAGCGGCAAAGCAGTTTATTAACAGCGTGTTAGTCGGATACGGTTGGCCACCGTATCCTCGTCGTTCTTGCGGTAGGTGCACCTTTTCCCCCTTTTCAATTGTTGTTAATTTGCGAGCGATCCCGCGCAGCGTGCGCGACGAGAATTGATTTGTTGCGTGCGAGCAGGTAGTTCGCGGTAATCGCGGTTTTCTCTCTCTCTCTCAATTTGCGTGTGTTGTCATTCACGCGTGCGTGCGTTAGACTCTCGGCAGATTCCCCGTGTCATTGATTTAATTGAATAAATCAATCATTATTTTCATTTAAACGAGTTTCCGTTATTGTGTTTTTTCCTTTGTCCGGAGGTCGCGTCAGTGTTTACGTTCGATTCGAATTCGCCGGTTGCGTAGCACGAACCGTGCGAATTCCGATAGACGCGAGTCGACTACTTAGGTTCCGGCGGCGGCCGCACGAGCGCTACTAGCAAGGGGCGACAGCGCCGCCAAGCGGTGAGTTGTGGGAACCCAACTCGGAACAGGGAAGAGACTCTGCGCAGGCGCATTCCGAGGCAAGGTAGGTTACTGTGCTTTGAGCACATAGATAACAAGGCTTCGTCCAGTTATAATAAGGGCAATTTTAGAGATTATCGACTGAACGACAGCCTGTTACATGGCGCCCAACTAGAATTAGGACTCACACACGAGGGAATTGCTCGAAAAGAGAGAGCAACGCGCGCGAGAGAGAGACGTTTGCGCGCGTGCGTAATAAGGTGCGAGCGGGTAAAATAACGCGTGGCTCGTTCGGTACGTGCTCTGCGGTAGGGGAAAGACGCCTCTCCGATCCAATAGCACCTGCTTTTGTGAGCCGAGAGCACACTAACCCCAGGGGTCGAAGAGACGTCCGGAATCGCTCTAACTTGAATAAAAAGGTGACAAATCATATTTTGATTAACTTTTTGCTTTTAACTGTTTTATTACACATTAAAGTATTTTTGTGGGGGGTTAGTCACCGAGCGACAGTACCAGCAGAGCGCGCAATTGGGGTGTGTGTAGGGTTAGATTAACTAACCCGGTGGAGCTAACAAACAGTTAGCCTCCACCTATAGGCAGGTAGTTGCGAAGTGGAAGTTCGTACTTCCTTAGAGTACACGATACCTGCACACACCCACAAGCCACGCGTATTGTTGCCTTGTAAATAAAGGCGTAATGGGGTAGTTGGCGATAAAAATCGCAACACCCCGCTCGCGCCTTGGGCGATAGGAGGCGGTAGTGGTCGACTAGGGAAAATTAACCTCAACCGTCACCTACGCCCCAGCATAAGCGATATGGAGGATACCGCCGACGCGATAACCCGGTGGGCTTCGGAACTGCCTTCGACACAGCTGGACAGATACCTGACGCAGCTGGAGTTGCGCACAGATGGTCCCAAGCTGATGCAGGCAGTTCGATTAGCGTATTGGTTGCTAGGCGAATATATCGACCTAGACTTCCAAGGACCGGCGTTGGATAGGGAGGCCACACAACGCAGGCGAAGGAGCCGAGAGAGGTGGCTGGAGTCCAGGCGACAGGAGTTAGAAGCAGCTGATGCTGAGGATCTTGTCGCCCACCCACTCATGCTGCTATACAGGGATGAGGTGGTGGAGGCGAACCTGACGCTGACTCTCGCGGTTTACGACAACCTAGAAGAGGAGAGTCAGAGCGAGACGGGGGAGCGAGAGCCCGTAGAGGAAGGGGGGATCGGCGAGGTCAAGGGGCCCACGGAGGGGGTCAGTAGTGAGCACAAGGGCTCCACCGGATCGCCGGATAGGCGAAGAGCTCGACGCTTCGAAAATGAGGAGCTACAACCTCAAGAAAAAGAAGAGGAACGGTGCGTGACAGATCGATTAAAAGAAGAGATCGAGCGCAACCGTGTCGGGATCAACCGCATACTTGAGATGCTGGAAAGGCACGATCAGGTATGCGCGCGGTGGAGCGACCAGGTGACCGCTCTACAGGTGGAGGTCCAGCAGTTAAGGAACAGGGACCCCACCAATCGACGAACGGTCATACCAGAGCGGCCCCGGAGGACCGTGGACTTCCAGTCCACGTATACGTGCCACTACGACCCAAGGGTACCAGGTAGTACCCCGGAACCCCAGCGACCGACCCCTGGCGAACCTCGAGAGGCTCCCCAAAGGCAGGTGCCTTCAAGGACGGAACAGCCACCAAGAAGAGGACCAAGAGGCGCCGACATGGATGAAGGGCAGGCGATCCCGGAAGGATCCGCCTGGTACGACGCCAACGCGGCGTCGGGGTACTACCCGACTCGGGACGCGGGTAGGATTGTCCGAGGATGGAAGCTGCGATACTCTGGCACGGCTTCGGAGTGCGTAGACACCTTCCTATCAAGACTGGAGGATCTACGCGCGGGCTCAGGGCTAACGGACGGCGAAATCTTGTGCTCGGTATCAGAGCTCCTCGAAGGCGTTGCGAGGACCTGGTACGAGCTTAACAAGTTCACGTGGAGGAGTTACGCCGACTTCGTGGCAGGCGCTCGACGCTGGTTTGGGTCGAGTGAGCTGCAGCAACAAAGG
Source organism: Phymastichus coffea (assembly GCF_024137745.1). NCBI lineage: Eukaryota > Metazoa > Arthropoda > Insecta > Hymenoptera > Eulophidae > Phymastichus > Phymastichus coffea. The sequence goes on along the minus strand of NW_026706819.1, from coordinate 5,544,617 downwards.
TTGCTGCAAGAGGCCCAAGCCCGATACCAGGAGAAAGGAGAGCTGGTGCGAGAATATGCCTGCCACCTCCTCTTCATGCTAGCCCAGCTACGCCCGCCGGTACCAGAGCAGCGGCAGTTAGATTTGCTGTATGCAAATCTCCTACCCGCCATCCGGATGCAGCTGCGGAGGAATGCGTTCTCCAACGTGGACGAATTCCACGCCCGGGCGACTGAGATCGAGTCCGCTTTGCGGGACGACGAGCGCCCGAGGACCAGGCTGGAGCCAACGTCCACGTTGTACCCCGAGCACATGGGGGTGTCAGCTAAGGCACCACTGCCCCGGGCAGGACCCCGAACGGTGGTCATGTCTAACAAGCCTCGGGGTAGGGAACAGCTGCAACCCGAGTCACCGGTTAAAGCCCCGGCCAGGAAACCCGAGGACCGGCCCACAATCGCCGCAACGCAGGCGACAGACCGCTTTGAGGATCTGTCGTCGCAAATTGCGACCCTGCGACGAGATATGGACCGGTACTTTAAGGAGGGGAAGGCTAGCTCTCCCAGGCGGCCGAGGGGTCGGCCGCAAGAGAAGGGGAGAAATAAAACCCCCACAGGGTCTCCTGGCCAGCGACGAGAGGGTCAGCGGAGGAAAATAGACTACTCCCAACCGATCAAATGCTCGGCCTGTGGCAAACTGGGCTTTACGAGGAGGTACTGCCCGGATTGCAACAAGGGAAACGAGCAGGGAAGCGGAGGGAGGAGGTCCCCTCCGCGTCCCCAGTAAAGGTGACCTTTCGTCGCGGGTCGCTGGAACGGGGCAGGGGCCCGCCAGCGACCCCAGGGTTCAGGAAGGTCTCGCCAGGGATATCGGACCCTACGAGACCTGGCAGTGCGGTGGCGTTGGAGGCGACAGCGACCGAACAGATGCCTGATCTGGGTAACCGGGCATTTTGTATCCTCGAAGGGTACGGAGGCCGGATTCAGGTGGTGGAGCAGGGGTTTGAATGGGTCGGAGAGGAGACCATCAGACCCAAAAGCTCCAGGAAACCACCTGACGCTCCGGAGGATACGCCGGCGACCCAGACACCTGCGGGTGAGAGCACGTCGATGCGAGTAGCGGCTGCCCAAGGCAAGAAGAGCCGTGAAAGCCTCCCGTCCTAAGAGGGGAGAGGGACGGCGAAAGCTCCCCGCAGGTATAGACCCGAGGATGAGACCCGATGGTGGCTCCAGGTGGGGATAGGTGCCTACAAGTTAAGGGCACTCTACGACACCGGGGCCTCATCGACGGTAATGGGTCAACTCGGGCTTAGGTTGGCATCAGACATGGGGCTGGGCCTGGACGTCACGCGAGCGGGAGAAGCGAAGCTCGCCGACGGTCGCCCATGTCCCATCTTGGGTCATGTGATTTTCCCCTTCACGGTAGGGGGAATCACAAAAGATGTAAGGGTCGCTATAACGCCACTGCTGTCTGATGACTGCTACGTCGGCGCGAATTTCGTAAGGGAATTCAGCGCCAACCTGAACCCTGACACGGACCAGCTGTACTTGGCGAAAGCCAAAGTGGCGGTACCGTTAGAAGTGGCAAGCGTCACTGGTACGTCGTGCCTCGCACCCGTGGGCCTGGTAGAAGCCACGGAAGCACAGCGTCAAGAAGTGGCTAGCCTCGTCGACGGATTGATTCCAGACGGAGGCGAGTGTTTAGGCTGTGCTGTGGGGGTCGAGCATGAGATAGATATCGGAGACGCTCGACCCTGTAAACAGAAATACTACCCGGTCTCCGACAGGGTGCGAGACGAAATACACGCGCTGGTCAAGGCCATGCTGGACAACGACGTCATTGAACCAGCAACCAGCGGGTGGTCAAGTCCAGTGGTGATGGTTAAGAAGGCAGATGGCAAATATCGGTTCTGCGTAAATTACCAGAAGGTAAACGCAGTAACCAAGCCGGACGCCTATCCATTACCCTTCATGAGCGACATCCTGCGAAGGATCAGGGATGCTAAGTTCATCTCGACACTGGACTTGAGTAGCGCGTACGACCAGATACCTCTTAAAAAGGAGTCGCGCCCCATTACAGCGTTCACAGTCCCCGGCCTGGGGCATTTTCAGTTCAAGAGAATGCCCTTCGGATTGTCTTACGCCGGCGCGACCTTCCAGAGGTTGATGGACAGAGTGATTGGCCCGGATTTAGATCCTTTCGCTTTTGCGTACCTCGACGACGTGATTATTATCTCGCCGTCTTTTGAGGAGCATAAGCGACACCTGGGATTGGTTTTACAACGAATCCTGGGTGCGGGCCTCACTGTGAATAAGACCAAAAGCCACTTCTGTAAGTCGGAAGTCAAGTACCTGGGGGTCCTAGTGAACCGTGAAGGGGTAAGGCCAGATCCAGAGAAGATCAAGCCCATCATGGAGTACCCAGTACCACGGACGATCAGACAGGTGAAGCGATTCATGGGGATGATGTCGTGGTATCGTCGCTTCATACCCGACTTCGCAACCATCGCTGAGCCGATAAACCGCCTGACGAAGAATAGCATCCCGTTTGCGTGGCAGCAGGAACAGGAGCAGGCTTTCGAACGGTTACGAGACGCAATGGTCTCGGCACCGATCTTGCAGTCGCCAGATCCCAGCGCGCAGTTCGTGTTACAAACGGACGCGAGCGATAGTGGGATAGGCGCGGTATTGACGCAAGAAGTCGATGGACAGGAGCGCGTAATTGAGTACGCCAGTCGCTCCTTAAACAGTGCGGAAAGAAACTATACAGTCTCCGAACGAGAGTGCCTGGCAGTAGTATGGGCTATCGGGAAGTTCCGGCCTTATGTTGAGGGGCACCACTTCAAAGTCATCACCGATCATAGTTGCCTTAAGTGGCTCCACAGTATGAGGAATCCTACAGGAAGGCTAGCGCGTTGGGCGTTAGCACTACAAGGCCATGTGTTCGATATTGAGTATCGAAAAGGAGACCTCAACGTGGTGCCAGACGCTTTATCTAGGGCCTATGAGGAGGGGGTGGTAGAAGTGGGTGCCATGACTCATCAACCGGAAACTGCCGATGCCTGGTACCTTCAGAAGTATAGAGAAGTATGCCAGGATCCACATTCTCAACCCACCTGGAAGGTGGTCGGAGGGAGATTGTATCACTACAATCCGGCTGAGGAGAGCGAAGGGTCCATCGACAACGAGGAAGCCTGGAAGCTAGTGGTTCCTGCCGAGAAGAGGCATCAAGTACTCGAGGAGGTGCACGATGCGCCAGCAGCGGGACACCAGGGGAGAGAACGAACGTTCTCCCGGGCTAGGCACCTGTATTTCTGGCCAAAGATGTACGATCAGGTCAGAGAGTACGTGAGGAGTTGCCCGGTATGTCAGCAATGCAAGGCGGAACAAAGGCCGCCTTGCGGGCTGATGGGTCGCCGAGAGGTCTCGCGACCCTGGCAGGTGGTGGCCAGTGACATTACTGGCCCCTTCCCGAAGAGCTCGAGAGGGTTCGAGTATATTTTGGTCTTTTTAGACCTGTTCACTCGTTGGGTGGAGTGCGTACCCGTACGAAAGGCAAATGGAAGGACCATCGTACGGGAATTGCACGAGAGGGTGGTAACCAGGTTTGGGGCGCCAGAGATATTTCTTTCGGACAACGGGACCGAATTTAAGAATCAAGAGGTCGATGCCTACCTGTCGAGGAACGGCATCCGGCGCGCCCTTACCCCAGTTTACCACCCACAAGCAAACCCCAGGGAGCGAGTGAACAAAACCCTCAAGGCCATGCTCATATCGTACGTGGAGCGGGACCATAAGAGCTGGGATGAGCACCTGCCAGAGTTCAACTTTGCGTTGAACTCGGCAACTCACAGCGCGACAGGTTACAGCCCGGCAATGCTGGTCTTCGGTAGACAGCCCACTCCTCCCTCGACCTTTAGGAGGACCCAGGATCAGTTTGCTCGGGAAGCCTCCGAGGGCCAAGAACTGACCGAATGGGGCGAGCACATGCGCCAGTTACCCAATTTGTGGGAACGCGCTGGCTCTAAGTCCAGGGAGGAGGCGGACCGTCAGGCGGTCTACTACAACCGGAAGAGACGTCAGGCCGACTTTAGGGTTGGGGACTGGGTGTGGAAGCGGAACCGCATCTTGTCTTCCGCGGCTCAGGGCGTTTCGGCGAAGTTGGCGCCGAAATATGCTGGTCCCTACGTAATTCAAGAGGTATGTGGGACTAATACCTACCGCCTAGGTAACCAGCAGGAAGAGTTGCCCGAGCTGATCCACGCCAAGGACCTCAAGCCCTATTTCGGCCCATTCTCGGATCAGGATAACGAGGAACCAGGAGGCGGGAACTCAACACCGTTGGAGGAAGAGGAGGGCGTAGGCGACCCGCCAGCGAAGGTCGAGGAATCCAGCGAGGATCCGATATGCGAGCGCGTCGCGATTGCAGCCCCCGCGAACGAGTGTGAGAAACCCGCGGCGGCTCCAAAGGTACTGATCGAGGCGCCGGTTAAGCGAGGCCGGGGTAGGCCGCGCAAAAACCCTGCGTGCGAATCTCAGGCACCAGGTGGGGACGACCTGGATGGCAATGCGGTAAGGAGAAGAGGCAGGCCACGTAGAACCGCTCAGCACGTGCGGAAGGTGGTCCTGCCAGCTACCCCCGCAAATGGGCCATGTTCGCGAGGAAAGCGCAGGGGACCGGGACGTCCTCGTAAGCAATAGCGTCGAGCGTGACACAGCGACGGGTAGGTTGAGGGCTGAACCTGAGAAATCCCTTAACCCCACTTCTTCTCTTTTCAGATGGAGAGGAAGCTGGTCATCAGTGAAGAGGCCTTCGAGACGGCCACCCAACTGCTGCTCGACATGGGACTGGGTCCGGGCGCCGATCGGCTGATCGGCGATCTTCGTAGGTTTGTCCGGGCCCAGGTCGGGGTGGCCGCTCGCGAGGGCCGCTCGCGCCAGCGGGAGGACGACTTCCTCCGGGAAGGAATGAGTGCCCAATCGTCCAAGCCCTCGACCCGGGAAGCGTCCACCCAGACCGACGGCCCGTCCGAAGAGGGCCGTCGGTCTCAGTCCACGCAGGACCAGGGGGTGCAGACCCAAGGGTCGAGCGCGGCAACTACGGAGAGCTCGACCCAGTGCCCCGGGCCAAGGGAGGCCTGCGGCCAGCAACAGTGGGTCTGCAACCACCCACGGGTCCCCCAGCAAGATGGGCTTGTAAACTCCTGGAGGCACGTGAGGTTGGGCCTCCAGGAGTTAGAAAATGCTTGGGAGTTTGTCGGGGAACTCCAGCGCCAGGTGCACGCACACCTGGGGGAGTTCCTCGACTTCCGCGGCGCCCAAAAGATGCTGGGGGAGTGGGCTCCGGTAGTCCGGCGGCAGAGGGCCTACGGTGAGGCCCTCCTGCGCGTTGACCGGGGGCTGGAGTCCCCAGAGGCCGCGGGCCCGCCGGCGGTGTTACCACCGGCGGCCTCGACAAGTAGGGACGCGGCCAGGACTCCGGCCAAGCCCCCGACCAAGACTCAGCCCAAGAGAGTCTCGGGGGCCCCCGGCGCCGGACAGGAGTTCACGGTCCGCGTGGACGGGTCGGTTTCTGACCCTACCGTGGTGGTGCGTACCATGGGAGGACGCACATCCGCCACGGTGGGCGGCGTCACGTTTATCGCCGCCCCGGCAACAGCAGCCACGCCGCCCCAAACACCAGCAGGGAGCCAGGGCCATGGGGCGGAGCCCAGCCTCATCAGAAGACCGGGCAAGGGCTGCTATATCTGCGGCCATCCCGGGATTACGACCACGTCCAAGTGCCCCAACAAGTCGGAGCACTGGCGCTACCCCAGGCACAAGGCGCCAGGGGGCTCCGGCAGGTGACGTGGGGGAGTGGTGGCCCGGGATGGGCAAATAAAGCCATATGTGAAAGAGGATGGATTGTGCTGATTTCTCTCCTTTCCCAATCCTGTCCTTAGGGTCGCGAGTCAATGGGGTAGTTCGATCCGGTAGTTCGAAGCTAGGAGGGGGCTGCAACGATTACCGAAAATCGTAAGACTCGCGCGAGGTTAACGAGCGGCTAAGCGAGAGGAGCAGCGTTCGGTTCGCGAGAGAGAGAGAGAGCGCGTAAGGGGCAATGACCGGGAGGGGAGGCTCCGACCGGCAGTATGACTGTGCCACTCAGTCCGTTCGTGCCGATCTAACCTCCGTTTTCCCGAGCCGTTCAAGTTTCGTGTGGAGGTGCGAACTTAGAGGTGACATTGCGAACTTGCGTGTGGTGTGCTAGCAGCAGCAGCAGAAGTAGCAGCAACAGCAGCAGCAGCAATAGCAGCAACACCAGTGGCAGCACCAACAACAGCAGCAACAGTAATCAAGGCGGTGCGGCAAGCGGCAAAGCAGTTTATTAACAGCGTGTTAGTCGGATACGGTTGGCCACCGTATCCTCGTCGTTCTTGCGGTAGGTGCACCTTTTCCCCCTTTTCAATTGTTGTTAATTTGCGAGCGATCCCGCGCAGCGTGCGCGAGGAGAATTGATTTGTTGCGTGCGAGCAGGTAGTTCGCGGTAATCGCGGTTTTCTCTCTCTCTCTCAATTTGCGTGTGTTGTCATTCACGCGTGCGTGCGTTAGACTCTCGGCAGATTCCCCGTGTCATTGATTTAATTGAATAAATCAATCATTATTTTCATTTAAACGAGTTTCCGTTATTGTGTTTTTTCCTTTGTCCGGAGGTCGCGTCAGTGTTTACGTTCGATTCGAATTCGCCGGTTGCGTAGCACGAACCGTGCGAATTCCGATAGACGCGAGTCGACTACTTAGGTTCCGGCGGCGGCCGCACGAGCGCTACTAGCAAGGGGCGACAGCGCCGCCAAGCGGTGAGTTGGGGGAACCCAACTCGGAACAGGGAAGAGACTCTGCGCAGGCGCACTCCGAGACAAGGTAGGTTACTGTGCTTTGAGCACATAGATAACAAGGCTTCGTCCAGTTATAATAAGGGCAATTTTAGAGATTATCGACTGAACGACAGCCTGTTACAGTTTTTAAAATATAGCCGTTTGAAAATTTTTTATCATTTTTCTTTAATTGTTAATAACTTTTGATATAATTAATGTATCGTCTCCAAAATTTGGGAAAAATTTCAGTTTTATGTGTACAACAATTGTGCCAAATTAAAAAAAAATCCGTGATCTAAGGGTTACAAGTCAATCGAAATAGCTAAGAATTACCCATATTTTCTACAAGCGAAAACAACAAGGAATAAAACTGAAAAAACTTTACTAGCTCATTGGAAGACAATTCGAACTTTCCACCGAAAATAAAATATATTACTATACAATAGCATCTTAAAATCGATTTGAGCTTACGACATCTAGTTAGGGGTACTACTTCAAATTCTAACATCGAAATATTAGAAAGATTTCAGACAAAGGTTTTACGTAGTGATACCCCGTGGTATGTTACAAATGAAATAATTAGCAAGGATCTGCAATTCCCAATGGTTAAGGAAGAAATTGAACCTTTTGTCGTTTCTGTTCTTTTATGATTTTGTTTATGACAACCGAAGAATTCTTCCTGATTTTACTTATTTGCTCTCTCCAATTGTCAATGTCGGCTTGTTGTATATGTAAAGTGTTTTGTATAAAGGTAGTATCGATAATACGTTCGACTTCGCTTCTAATACTTAAAGGTACATTCAAATTGTGTCCGTAACAAAAAAACGCCAGTGTGCAATTTTATATTACGTTCATGCTTGTACTATGATCGTAATCTATTCATGTTTGAGGAGTGATATCGACGATATAACTACAGATTTAAAACAGTTAAAAAAACTATTGAAAATGTTAAACAAAAATTTGACAAGTATAGAGGAAGTGATGGAGGATCTTCATAATCCTGCAAGACGTACTTATTCTCGATGCATGTACGACGTTCGCACTATCGACGAAATCTGGCAAGCCGATCTCGATATGCAGGCTTATCACGATAGAATCGTGGCTACATTTCGCTTCTCACAATTATTGACATCATGTTCAAGCATACTTGGGCTATACCAATATAAAAAAACTAGCAACCATATGGCTGTTGGCAACTGTTAAAAAATGTACGGATGATCGATTAAATAGTCTGAATGAAAGTGCATCCCCTACTAAGAAGTTTTTTCATACTGAATGAATAAAAAAAATTGCCTCTTCCATAAACATTTTTTAAACAATTATCGAGAAGGTATTTGCTTAAGTCACATGTGGTCCAAATCTCTGATTACTCACGTCATGCAGTCAGTTGCAAATGTGGCGACAAGTATTATAGTTGATCGATAATAGAAAATAAACAGTGATGCACAGTACAATAATTTCGACCCGCAAGTGACATCGTCACCAAACAAGCGAGGACTCTTAGACGAGACAATATCCATTGATGCACTATTTTCCGTGTTCCTACCTACACTTGTGACAAAAGTTGTTGCTGCAATCATATTGTTCATAGAGAACAACGTACTGCCTCTATCATCATTGTAAGTAGTTATTATCCTTCTTTTTGCATTCATTTTCTAAATGTATTTTAACACTATCTTAATCTTCTCGATATTAATTAATATTCTCTTTCTCTCTCTGCCATTCTCATGCAATAAGCTTTTGTGTCTTTGTTCACGATATTTAACTCCATCGTTTACATCCCACTGTGTGTGTGTGTCAGTGTGTGTGTGTGTGTATGTGTATACATACGCACGCGAACATATATACACATACGTATACAAATATTTTTCATACAAATTTTCGTTTTTTTACTTCATTTAATCTTTAATTTTAATAATTCTTTTTTATATGCGTACTCTCTCTCTCTCTCTCTCTCTCTCTCTCTCTCTCTCTCTTCGGTGCTTGGTACGTAGTATCTAACAGCAGCTTACTATTGTGCACGTGCTGTTGTTTACATTCTCTCTGCGTTTTTTTTCAGTCCCTCTCTCTCACTACGTTATAAGTTTTTAAATTTCTTAATATTACATTCTAATATTGTGAAGTATTGCTGTCTTCGGTTTCGATTGTATAAGATCATGAGATTAGAGTTAAATGCATGTGGTATACGATCTAAAAATAGAAAATGATTCGAAGTTAACACGGCACACGCGTCACATTCTACGTATTCATTTTCTTACGTGAAAAATCAAATATCGTTGATCAACTCATTAATTTATTTCATCGATATGAGTTTAGAAGATATATTTTATTTTTCTTTTACAGATGCTCGCTACCAATCAACAGCAGCAAAATCATTTTCATGTCTGACAAGGTGGTGAAGTTTAAGACTTTAATGTAAGTAATACACGTATGAAAATATATATGTAAAATAATTTTAATAGTTTGTTTTATATTTGTATATCGGAGTTTTCACCATCTTCAATGGATTCACCACACCCAGCGATTACTCCTGCGCCAACGTCGTTTGAGCTCCAATGCTTCGAAGAAATGTCGATATAACATATATAAATGTACATTTCATAATGTTATTAATTTTTTTATTTGTAGGTCGGAATCTCGGAATCGGTGCAATGCGAGAGATGTGGACGTCTGAGTGACGTCGGACAGTATATAATGTTATTCAGCTTCGGACAGTATATAAGCTTATTCAATATTCAAAATTTCGAAAAATAAAAAAGTTACACTTACTTCTATGACCAGAACGTAATGTTTGAACTTATTTGAGAATAATTATCTTTTTTAATGAAAATGAAAAAAATTATTGAAAAACATGTCATTTTTAATGGTTTTTCGTTAATAACTTATTTACCGATTTTGACGAGCGACCTCTCATTCGATGTGGATTTTTAGTAGAAAAAAAGGTTGAGATATTGCAAAAAAACAAGTTTTTCAATCAAAACGCATTATTACACAAATTCGGACGTTTCTGGCGGATTGCTTCGCGCAAATTGCGCATAACTTGCAGGTAATATTCCTTATTTACTGTTCTACCCTGTGGCAAGAACTCATGATGCACCACACCCCTGCAGTCAAAGAAAACTGTAAGCAAAACCTTTACATTTGATCGAACTTGGCGTGCTTTTTTTGGTCTTGGTGATCCAGAATGCCTCCACTGGGACGATTGAGTCTTAGTCTCGACGTCATAACCGTGTACCCATGTTTCGTCACCTGTTATAACCCTGTTGAGTAAATCTGGATCATCGTTGACGTCATTCAGTAGCTCTTGGGCGATGCTCATGCGACGTTTCTTTTGGTCAAAATTGAGCAATTTCGGAACAAACTTCGCTGACACACGTCTCACGTCTAAAACACTCGTCAAAATTGATTGGAACGAACCAAATGAGATACCAATATCATCAGCAATTTCTCTAATGGTAATTCGACGATTTCCCAACCCTATTTTCTTCACTTCTTCAACATTCTCATCAGTTGTTGATGTGCTGGGGCGTCCAGAACGAGTTTCGTCGTCGGTGTCTTCTCGGCCTTCTTGGAAGAGTTTATACTTGTAAACATTTTTTTGGCTTAAAGTAGACTCACCGTATGCCACTTTCAGCATTTCAAGTGTTTTGGAACATTTGATTCCATTTTTCACACAAAATTTAATGTAAACTCTTTGATCCATGTTTTTAGACAGCAGCAAATCGTGGAGCACGCAAAACACTTCTAACCTTGATGCCTCTCACAAACAAACCAAACATACTACAAAACTGAAATTTGGAACGTATGTTCTAGACGAGTGTACTGACATAACCAAATAAAAAAGTCGAAGATCGAATGGACGTAGCCCGCTAAATTTCAAAATTCACCTTACTTTTTGATCACACCTCGTAGATTTGATTCTGTCTTCAATTCCTTTTGTTGATAAAGTTAATGTGCCGGTTAGTGATGAAATGTTCAGATTTGACCATTTCCCAATCACTGTTGATACTGATACTACGTGATATATGTATGAAAAGAAAACTTTTAAACTTGTCTATCAGAACTAATTGGATTAAATTCAATGATGATCTATTAAATAAATATAATAACAAGTTCCTTTCAACTAAATATGATAATTTTTTTGCCTCCAATAAGTATGACTTTTTTATTAGTACCATCTCAGATAAAACGAAAGAAGCAACTCTTCGTCACAATAAAAAAAAATCAACGTTCTCGCTTCAACTCAGCTCCTTGGTAGGACTCCGATTGCAATAAAATGAAATGTCTCAGAAGAACTTCGTTCAAAAAGTGTAATTTCACCCATACTGTAATTAATCTTAATGGTTATCACAAAATTTGTGCCCTAGCAAATAAAACATTCAAACAAACAAAAATTCTACTTCAAAATCTTTACGGAATTCATAAATTTTTTCAGTAACAAAAGCTATGTTTGGAATAAATGTAAAGTACTAAAAAGCGCATGGTGCAATCTTAGTACCGAAAATGACATGAAAAAATCTTAACTAAAGAATATATATTGCCTTGAAAAACTGTCCTCGCTATGGATTCAGCACGACCTGGATTTTCTTTCGCCGTATAATAAAAATCCCATTTTAGAAAAATCCTTTTATCTGGTGGAACTCAACCGAATCTTAGATTTACGTGGCAATTTAGCTTTCCCAAGTCTTGACGAAGTTAATTATGGAGTTACTGAAAAATTAAAAATTTAAATACAAACTTGAACTTTTAGACACTTTTAATGTAATGTATCGCGAAAGCGACTTTTCCAAAGCACGAACACGCTCCTTCATACCCACGATAAAAAAACATGATCGTAACGGCGTCAGACTAATCGCTCTAATGTCATGTACGACGTGTGATCAAAAAGTAAGGTGAATTTTGAAATTTAGCGGGCTACGTCCGTTCGATCTTCGACTTTTTTATTTGGTTATGTCGGTACATTCGTCTAGAACATACGTTCCAAATTTCAGCTTTGTAGTATGTTTGCTTTGTTTGTGAGAGGCATCAAGGTTAGAAGTGTTTTGCGTGCTCCACGATTTGCTGCTGTCTAAAAACATGGATCAAAGAGTTTGCATTAAATTTTGTGTGAAAAATGGAATCAAATGTTCCAAAACACTTGAAATGCTGAAAGTGGCATACGGTGAGTCTACTTTAAGCCAAAAAAATGTTTACAAGTATAAACTCTTCCAAGAAGGCCGAGAAGACACCGACGACGAAACTCGTTCTGGATGCCCCAGCACATCAACAACTGATGAGAATGTTGAAGAAGTGAAGAAAATAGGGTTGGGAAATCGTCGAATTACCATTAGAGAAATTGCTGATGATATTGGCATCTCATTTGGTTCGTTCCAATCAATTTTGACGAGTGTTTTAGACGTGAGACGTGTGTCAGCGAAGTTTGTTCCGAAATTGCTCAATTTTGACCAAAAGAAACGTCGCATGAGCATCGCCCAAGAGCTACTGAATGACGTCAACGATGATCCAGATTTACTCAACAGGGTTATAACAGGTGACGAAACATGGGTACACGGTTATGACGTCGAGACTAAGACTCAATCGTCCCAGTGGAGGCATTCTGGATCACCAAGACCAAAAAAAGCACGCCAAGTTCGATCAAATGTAAAGGTTTTGCTTACAGTTTTCTTTGACTGCAGGGGTGTGGTGCATCATGAGTTCTTGCCACAGGGTAGAACAGTAAATAAGGAATATTACCTGCAAGTTATGCGCAATTTGCGCGAAGCAATCCGCCAGAAACGTCCGAATTTGTGGAAAAATAGAAATTGGCTTTTGCACCATGATAATGCCCCTGCTCACACATCGTTGCTTGTGTGCGAATTTTTGGCTAAAACCAACACAGTAACGATGCCACAGGCACCGTATTCCCCAGATCTTGCCCCCTGTGACTTCTTCTTCTTCCCAAAACTGAAGAGGCCCATGAAAGGACGGCGTTTTGCCACGATTGAGGAGATAAAGACGGCATCGAAGGATGAACTAAACAAGATCACAAAAAATGATTTTTTGAAATGCTTTGAGGATTGGAAAAAGCGTTGGCACAAGTGCATTATATCCGAGAGGGATTACTTTGAAGATGATAAAATAAAAATTGATGAATAATAAATATTTTTTGAGAAAAATAAAAATTCACCTTACTTTTTGATCACACCTCGTACGTGCAAAGTTTTCAAATCCTTGGTCAAACACAGGCTGGAATGATGGCTGAAGCACAATAACCTTCTTCCCTTCTCTCAATCTGGATTTCGCAAAGGTAAATGATCGTCAGGATAATTTATTCCATAAATTAATATTACATAATTAATTTAATTAATATTAACTTACATAATCAATGACGCTTTTGAATAAAAACATGAAGCATTAGCCACGTTTCTTGATGCCTCGGACGCATGTACTTTACCCGATTTTCTGCTTAAAAAACTTGCTAAGTTCCAGTGCTCAATTACTCAACTTACAGTGAAGTGTTAAACCCGCTTTTTTACATAATATACACCTCTGAAATAGCTAAAGGTCTATAGAAAGATGGAATAACAGTGCTTGAATTTATCGATGATATTACAGTTATAACTGCTGCTCCTATAGCTTCTGCATGTTTAAAATTGCTAGAGAGAACCAATGATACTATTAGAATAATTTTATAAAATCTCTATCTCGAACTTTCTCTCAAAAACACTATTACAGCCACTCAATCGCATCGAGCGAAACAACTCGATATTTAGGTATTATCTTTAACTATAAAATGTCATTCATCACTCATATTTATAATCTATTAGCTAAATGTAACTTATTGCTTAATGTAAATTTGTATGCGGAACAGATTGGGTGCTGATTTTGATAGTTGTTAACAACAGTTCTGTGCAGAAGCTATGTTTGATCGTTAGTTGAATAGAGTTTCATATATTTTCTAATGAAAAAAAGTACGCAAAAATATTTGAACAAATGGAATATCAAGCTATCAGAGCAGCTGTAGGTTATAGAAAAAAACACCCCTACTAATATTTTGCATTCTATTAGTGGAAGCGAAACTTCTTTTCATCCGAGAACGAGCTCGACTACTAGGAAATAAATATGTCTTAAAGACGATAGCCGACAAAAGCAATCGTATGTACAAATACATACTTTACCACAAACTAGGCAAAAACAAATCCAAACGAATTCTGACTGATTGCATCACAAGCATGACTGCCTTAATGGACTCTGTGGTTATTCATATGAATTTGCTCTTTAACTCACAGTATAGTACTTATCTTTCTTGTATTTTAGTAAATTTCGAGCTGGGTAATAAAATTATAAAGGCAAATAATGTGGATGAGTACTAAAATATATTTTTAAGAGTACATTATAATATCGTTACTATTTTTACTGATGGCAGCAAATTCTTAGAAAATAGATTTGTTGGAATAGCCTGCTTGATTCCCATGCTGGGTACTGAAGTAAATAAAAGCATAACCAAACTGTCATCAATCTTTACGCAGAAGCCATAGTTATCAACTCAATCATTGACGTAGCTCTTGTAATTAACGAACCAAACATTTGCATTTTTTCGGACTCCTGAAGTGTTCTTCAATCACTAACTAGTGAAAAATGTGACAATAAAACAAATCCATATATAATACAAATCAAACGAAAGTTTGAAAGATACAAATAACTATTCCTCCTATATAAACTAAAAAGGATACCCTTCCATTTGGGAATTCGTAAAAATGAAGAAGTTGACATTTTGGCTAAGACAGTTATTGAAAAAAGAATTTCTTAAATTGTCAAAATATCTGAATCAGACTTACACTTTCACATCAATAAAGAAACCATCGATAAAACTAGTGATACTATAAATGAGTTAGATAAAACTAAAGGTATCACGTATTTCAAATCGTACTATCAGAGTGAAAAACGTTCATGGTTTACTGACAACAAAAAACTATCTAAAGATTTTATAGTCTCAATAAATCGAGCGATCCAATCTCTATCGCTTAGCTTAAATTTTTATAGCTGAACCAAACATCACTGTATGTAAATTAATTTTTAAGCTCTTAAAAAATGTAACCTTAAGATACGAGTATAAGTTACTTCAGATGTACACATAATTCTTAAGAAAAACTTGTAAACTTTTCAAAGCTTCAATAAAAAAAATATTTTGGCATTCAAGTCAAAGTCAGAGTTTCTAAATGGAAATATATTAATTTATGTATATTTCTTATTTCAGAATCATACACTATTCAATCAGAATCATTCACTATATACTACTAAGTCAAAACTCTCGTTTCAACCGCAGTTAGTTTTGTACATTACATCTTCCGATTTTTTTTTCTCGACTTTTTTTCAACAATTCTCTTGATTTCTCAAATCCAATTTTTTTAATTTTGTTGTTGTTTTGTCTAATAATTTTCTATTTAATCATTTTTTTATCAGTTGCTATCACATATCGTATTTTACTGAAATATTTGTTGATAGTCAATTCAGTTTTCTTAAATAAATATTCAATATCGATTTTTCATATACTTTAACACATACGTAATAAACAACTCTTACATCATATGGTGCACTTCTACTTAAACATATAATCTTATGAGCCATATTTACTATGATATTATTGAAACTTTTGTTTACTTTGCTCGATGCAGCTATTCAAAATTTATTTGAATTTGCTATGTACCTATTGAAAAATGTTACTAATTTGTTATAAATATAAATCTACGCTTGAAAATTTTACAATAAATTTTTTTTTCTGATTCACACTATTCTTCGCAGCTTTCATAAGAACCATAAGAATGATCAGGTAGTCTTCTAAGGTATATTGCTAAGCTATCACTATCACTCTTGTTCTGCGCTATAGCAGAAATAATAAGCCAATAATGTAACTGTAGCTATTCAAGCTATAAATTTACTTCTTCCATTGCTAAGATTACTCCATCCTGTATTATATAATTTTATTTATTATGACATTTAACGCTGAATTAAATGGATTATTCAAATAGTTACAACTGTAACTGGATTTGAGGATTTCGCGTTTTATGTCGTTAACTATGGGTTTAGGCTTGTAAAAATACAATATTTATGTGCAAATGGAAACTTTCAAAATAATTATAATTGTTTATTTATGTTCTTTTGATTAGATTTTTTTACCAACCAGCTTAGATTATTCACTCGTTCAACTTATGTATAACGAGTATAATTAAAATATAATGTTCAATTTGATTTGAATTTGAAATAAACCATGTCATCTAAATAAATGAATTAAATGGTTTTATACACTATGAAATATTAAAGATTTGATGTGCTGTAAGTAACTAATATTATTCAATTGAATTAATTATTGAACATATAATAGTCATAAAAAAATAAATTTGTTAATCATCGATTGTTATATATTTATATTTATTTTTATTTACACAGATCTGCAAAATAAGGGATTGTGATTGTTGTTGGCCAACGGAAGGTCATTTCCGAAGTAATTTTTTGCGTAGAATGCGAATCTGAAGTCAGAATTTTTTGTCCATAACGTCAGGTTTTTTAGATATCCTAATGTAAAAGGGCAAAAAAGGCAGTTTTTTGGTATATTTAAGGTCCCACAACAACGTGGAAATATTTTTTTCTGAAAACGGGACAAACCACCTGAAAGATATACCCTTACCCTTTAAATTTAATATTTAAGATTTGAGTTATATTTTCTTTTCATCGAGATATCGATGATTGGAATCAAGTATTTTAGCAATCCCGAAACAGCCAATTTCCCAGATGCCCACATATGGCACATGCAAGGCTATATCCTCACGCCTTTATACCTTAATTTCCATAACTCCCGAGCACTGTAAACTACGACGCCATAGCCCCAGACGTTTAAATCTCTATTTCCTCAACCTTCGAACCCTATAACCTGCGATGCTATAACCGTAGACCCTTATACCCTAATTGCTCTAATTTATACGAAGAGTCGAACTTCATATACCCTAATTGCTGGAACCCTCGATCCCTGTAACCTGCGATACTGTGACTCTAGACCCTTAAATCCCTATTTCCTTAAACTTTGAGCCCTGTAACCTATAACGTTGTAACTCCAAACCCTTATACCCTAATTGCTTTAACCCTCGTTCCATGTAACTTGCGACTTTATAACTCCTAACCCTTCAACTCTAATTTCTTTAATCCTCGAGCCCTGTAACCTGCGATGCTTATTGGGTTAGTATCATAACCTCGTAATGCGATGCATAAAATTACCTGATAAGCCATTTTCATTTTTGTGACGTTATTTACAGAGAGTTTTTCTAAGCAGTTTCCAAACACCATTTTCACGGCTACCTTTCCAGGGAGGATTTATCGACGAACAGTTTTCATCAGTCGTTTTCACTGCTCTTGGTGAGTTCTTCTTTGGAGTCTTTATCAGACGTTCTTATAGCTACCTTGAATTGTTTGCAGTATATTATATCAGCCGTTTTCACATTTTCGTTTTCTTTATAATGGACGTTCGTACGTATTCAAATGATCCAGGCAATTTTTGTTACATCTGCGATCGTTTTATGTTTTCGAAGCAAAAAACTGACATCAATTAAAGTGTCAAACAGTTTTACAAGAGATATTTCAATATATCGATTTCAAGTCAAGATAAACCTTGAGTTCCACACAAAGCTTGTAAATTCTGTGTTGAAGCTTTAAAACGCTGGAATAATGCTACAGACACAGTTACACTCATGTCTTTCAAAACACCAATGTTATGGCGGGAACCTTTTAGTCACGATGACTGCTATTTTTATTTAACTAAAACTACTGGCTTCAATTTTGAAAATTCTCATAAAATAGTGTATCCAAATGTATCAAGTGTCACGAAACCTGTGATGATGGGACCTGACGATATCCTTCCTAACCCTCCAATTTGGAAGAAAAATGCTGATATCAATATAGGTGTTTAGAAAAGAGATCTTCAAGAGTCTGCAGATAGTGATTCTTATGATTGTCAAGATTCTAAATCTGTACCGATTCCTTTTGATCAAGCTGCACTACATGACTTAGGCCGAGACTTAAGCTTGCCCATAGGCAAAGCTAAACTACTGAGTTCATGGCTAAAAGAGAGAAATCTTCTTGTACCTGAAACTACATTTTCTTGATACAGGCATCGAGAAAAGTCATTTACTCTGTCCTTTTCCCAAGGTGAGAACTATGTTTATTACAATAATGTTCATGGTTTCATGCAAAAATATGGACTGACATATGATCCTGCTGATTGAAGGTTGTTTATCGACTCCTTTAAAAGGAGTTTGAAAGGAGTTTTGTTACATAACTCTAATAAATATACTCCTTTGCCTATTGCTTATTTCACTCATTTGAAAGTGTCATGAAAATGTAGATATTATTCTCCAAGCTGTTCAATATGAAAATCAGAAATGGGATGTATGTGGAGATTTGAAAATCGCTGGTATGCTTCTTGGGCGTAAGTCAGGGTATACAAAGCACCCATGTTTCATATTTTTATGGCATAGCAGAAAAAGGGAGCTATACTATGTTAAAAAGGATTGGTCTACTCGTACTTCCCTCAAAAAAGATGATCCTAATATATTAAAAAATCCATTGATTGATGCAAAAAAAATACTACTACTGCCACTATATATCAAATTGGGACTGATGAAGCAATTCGTGAAAGCTGTTGATAAAAATAATGCTTGTTTCAAGTACCTCATTGAAAAATATCCTAACCTGAGTGATGTAAAGATAAAAGATATATTTGTAGGGCCTTAGATTCGTGATTGAATGGAAACAACTGATTTCGAAAAGGTGATGAGTGTAAAGGAAAAAGAAGCCTGGATAAGTTTAAAAAAAGTTGTAAATGGATTTTTGGGTAACAAAAAAGTTCTTAATTATCAAGAGCTGATAAGTGGAATACTAACAAGCTTCAAAAATTTAGGTTGTAATATGAGCATAATGGTCCACTATTTGCATTCTTATTTGGATTGGTTTCCTGAAAATTTAGGTGATGTTAGCGAAGAGCAGGGTGAGCGTTTTCATCAAGACAGCAGAAATGGAAAGGCCTTATCAAGGAAAATAGTTTACAGCTATACTAGCTGATTATTGCTGGTCACTTCAACATGACAAGCCACATAAACAATATAAAAGGCGATTTGGTACAGGATCTCTCGAACAAAGGCAAAAGAGATTTCACAAAAGTGTGAAAAACTAGATATGCTTAACAGCAGTCGTACTCTTAAAAATTTAGTGCTCCAGGATAAAAAATATTGTTACAAGGGTAACATATGTGGTTACATTCTGCGTATCTAGCATATGAACCCAATCTTCCTTATTTCTAACCATTTCCGGGATATTATTGACCGTAATGTATATTGTCTATAAATTTTTCTAGGTGCTGTTTCTATCCTCATTCTAAATACGGGTACTCAAAAAAGGTGCACTCTAGGCTGTTCCTTCCGCGACCACAGAATACGCAGTATGGAGACCCAATCGCCCTTCTCCATTTATCGCTCTTGCCTAGCATAAACCGTCTCATCACTTTCCACTCTAGTTAACCATACCCTATTTTCGTTTCTGCATCTCTTGTATTTCCTCTTACGCTGGCAAGTTAGAAAATCTAAGGGGGTTATGGCTGCGATCACCAATAAAGCATCTTTAGAAACCGTAAAGTATGCATTTGCTTCCCTCAGTCCGCCTCATCATTGAAGCTCCGTCAGACTATCTCAGTACTTACCCCCTCTACCACAGCGGAAAAAGGAATGTAGAGTTTAATTTATAGCGTCGCAACTTACAGGATTCAAGGATTGAGAATATTATGGCACAAGAGTCTGGGGTTATAGCGTCACAGGTTACAGGGCTCAAGAGTTAAAGCAATTAGGGTATAAGGGTCTACGGTTATAGCGTCGCAGGTTATAGGATTCGAGGGTAGAGGAAATAGAGATTTAAACGTCTGGGGCTATGGTGTTGTAGTTTACAGTGCTCGGGAGTTATGGAAATTAAGGTATAAAAGCGTGAGGATATAGCCTTGCATGTACCATATGTGCGCATCTGGGAAAACAAACAACATTAAATACACATCGCGCAAAATTTGTGAATCGTAATTCAGCTACGTATAAATAACAACAATGAATCACATCGTTTTTTCAGAACAGTTGTTTACTCTCGTTTAAATATAATTCACTCGGTTTTATTACATTATGTCTTCTTTTCATAAGATACAGATTATATTAGAGATTGGATTATAAGCACTACTTACATTTTTAGTATCGTTGTATTTATTGATACCATGACTTACATTTTTGATACGGATTATATTTTCTACTAATATTCAAAATCAAAGATTTGTGCATTACCCCCGTCATATTGATACAAGTGATTATTCATATTCATAGTTAGCTATATCGCCTCGGTATTTTCATTCATTCTAGATTCATCAATACTATATCTTAATAGATTCGAATATTTATTAGATTACACTCTTTACAAATTATTTTATACACTGTAACGGATGGTTTGGCCGCTCAAAATTGGTCATTAATCACCGCTGGTTGCTATCTCAGTGCAGAGCTCTGGTTGCGTGCCGGTACTTACGAAACTTTGTATTCCGATATGTTAATTCTGTTTGTTTTTCGGCAACCTCGAAATATGGGAAAAAGTGCATTAAACAAATCTACATTTGCTACCAGCTTCTTGACGACATTGATTAAAGTTATTGCTGGCTTCATACCAACCAGATACACACACCCACACTCATACCTGCCCGTCATAATTTATCAAAACTTATGCCAATGAAAGAGAAGAAGGGCAACACTAGTTCAAAAATCAGCTACGAATCAAGGAGAGATTTGCAGCCGCGACCACGAGCGGACGTCTATTATCCGTGAAGCGTATCCAAATCGCGATTAGCGCTAAATTTTTGCTATGATATTATGCTTGTCCAGCTAATCTCGGCAAGGTACCTTATTGTTTGTTGACACCTAATTGATCCTTGACTTTGAACGAATTTTTGATTGTTTAGGCCGAGGCTGATTGTTGAGCGATCCAGCCATTTGTTACATACATGCCCAAAGAAGTGATGACGAGAGTTCGTATTAAGCGATTATATTCGTTGCTAATCACTTGGGGCTATCGATTGTCGCGCTTTTAGTTGCGAGGTCGCTCCAAAGTTTTGTCTTTAATCTGCCGGTTAATTTGCAATTGGTCGACTTGCATTTGCCGCACATTCAACGATTAGCACTATGAGCCGATGCTCTCGTTTTGTTGCCTGTCGTGCGGAACACAGCGATTAACTAATTTTTTTTTTTGTTACCTTTGTGTTCTATTTGCCAGCCGCAACTGACCGTCGTATGCAATTGTTTTTTAATTTTCTTTTGTAAATTTTTCTTCGGAAAATATCGTTTTGTAATTGTGCCATACACCTTCTTGCCGCATTGATCTTATCAATTTGATTTTGTCAATTCTGTTCTATTGTTTTCGTTAATCTTTACATGCTGTTATATACGTAATCTGCCAGTGCGTTTTCCTAATCTCTTTTCCTCCTTTTCTAGCCGCTCTTCTGCAAACAGGAATCCGCTATCTACTTTGGGAAAACAAGTAAATGCAGATTGTCGATCACATTCGGAAAGGTATTACTCCGCGATACTCAAAATTAAAAAATTCATTTTTATCAATGCCTGGCGCCCTATGATAATTTTAAATGCCGCTATGTGCTTTGTTTCATTTCCCTAAATACAATGTTACAACACTTATTTTATCCAATTTAACATTTTATCTTCACCCAACTTCATAGTCGAAGATGTAGTTCTTTTAACTAGAGAAATGGTACGTATGTTATTGTTTCAAGTTTGGACACTCTCGTATTGAAATGTCTGTAAATTGGAACATGGAATAAAACTAATAATAATTGAATGTCGAATATTACGATTATTGTTATTATGTTGGCTTAATGGTTTGTTATCAATATTGTATAATTTTTTGATACATTTTTTTATATCTGAATCAACAAAATTTAATAGAATATTGATTATATTCTACGCACGATATCTTGACAATAGATTTTTTATAATAATTTTTTATTAGATTTATAATTAACTCTGGATTTTTAATTTATTTGTCTTCTGTGTAGTTGACGATACTTATACTTAGCATTTTTTAGCCACTTTTTCCATCCAATCTTATTACTGTCGACGACTAAAGTTTCCTTTTTCTTTGCTGTTATTCCAGGCATTATTGTACAATCTGATAATATTGTATTGCCTTGAACTTTAATTAAACTGATTTTTTTTTGCACACGAAAAACGCGTGCTCCGCGTCGTCCCAAGACCCCCTACAGTACACACAGTCTGGGGAAGTTACCTTACCCATTCTGTGCAGGTACTTTGGGAAGTATCCGTGTCCGGACAGAAACTGGATGAGATAGAAATCCACCTCCCCGTGTTTTCTGTCTTTCCACGGACCAACGTCTGGTATCAGTCTGTGGGTCCATCGTCCTTGAACGTCTGTCGTCCATCTTGTCTGCCATTGTTCTGTCGTTCGTTCCTCTGCTGCAGTGTGGGCCCTCCCTACGGTCGCACTTCGATCGTAAATGCGTTTTCTCTTGCCTGCCAAGAGGTTGATCGGGATAACACCCGCGATCGCGAAAATCGCGTTTTCCGAAATTGTTCGGTACGCGCACGCGATTCTTAGTGCCCCCGTTCTTTGTACGCTCGTCATAGTTTTTGCATGTCTCCTCATCCGTAACGAGTCGGCCCATACCTCTGCTCCATAAAGCATGATGCAGTAGGTTACGCCCATCAGCAGTCTTCGTATACTCGGTCTTGGTCCTTTTGTGTTTACCATCAGCCTGCTCAAGGACTTGGTCCTTTCACTTACTCTGGCGGTCGCGTCTCGTATGTGGGACCAAAAGTTCAGTTTCGTATCTATAGTCACCCCAGGTACTTTACCGCACTTTTGGTCTCCAGTGGTTCCGTTCCTATGGTCATCGGTATTATTGTGTCTATTCTCTGTCTCATCAGTATCAGTAAGCCTGTCTTAAAAAGAGCCAGGCTCAGTCCGTGGTCCGTCATCCATCCGTCCAAACGCCTCATCACCTGGCTCAGTTTAAGCTGAGCCAGATGTGTGTCGCGGGCCGTTATTACGGCTGCTACGTCGTCAGGGTAAGTGACCAGACGCGTGTCTGGGAGCATGTCGAGCTTTATTAGTCCGTCGTACAGTATGTTCCAGAGGTCAGGACCCAGCATATCGATCCTTGTGCCACCCCCTACGTCAGTCTTCGGTCCTTTAAGTAATCCTTCAAGACTCTGAGAAGGTAGACGGGTATCTGAAAGCCGTCTAGTGCTCTCAGAATATCCACCCATCTAGCAGAGTTGAAGGCGTTCTTTACGTCTAATGTTACTAGGAGCATTATTGGTCTGGCTCCGTAGCAAATCTCGTTCATTCTGTCAACTACCTGTTTCACGCCTGTGATTGCTCCTATCGTTGAGCGTCCTTTCTGGAAGCCGTGTTATCGGTCCGATAGGTCGCCAGCGGCTTGCACTGCCGCGTTCAGTCTTGGTCTCAGTAGCAGTTCGTATAATTTGCCGGCCGCGTTGAGGAGTCTCAAGGGCCTATACGAATTCGGCTTTTCGGGGTCTTGCCTTTGCCAATGAGTACTAACCTCGCGTTTTTCCAGAGTTTACTGAAAACGCCCGCTGTCAGGTACCCACTGTACAACTGCAAGAGTATGTCGGGCCATCGAGTGGCTACATACTGTAGCAGTTCACTCGGTATACCGTCTGGTCCAGGAGCCTTTTTCATCTTCAGCTTGGTTGTCGCTCGTATGAGCTCTTCCCTTGTGAAGCTAGGACATTCCATTTCTTTTTCCGTGTTCATGTCATCGATTCTGTCAGGATGCGTTGGAAAAAGACCCTCAACTATCTTTTCCATTGTCCTAGCGTCTTTTGTCTCCGGTGGAACTCGGATGTCTAGTTTCCGGGACACGATTTTGTAACCCATCCCCCACGGGTCCGAGTCTACCTTGTCTGTCAGTCGTGTCCAGCATTGTCGTTTGCTGTCCGTTATAGCTTGTCTCAGCCTTTTTCTGGCAAGTTTGTATGCCTCTGAGGCTTCTTCGTCATGTCTGTTTCTTTGTCTTTGTGCCTGTCTACGTCGGCGGTGACATTCGCGTCTGATGTCTGCAATTTCTTGCTTCCACCAGTACATCTGTCACCGGTCGCGTCTGTATCGTTTTTTCTGCATCGTAGCTTACCACTTCGAGTAGTTTCCATAAAAGGCTCTGCGTTTTGCAGTAGTCTGTCGAGTTCTTTTCTGTCCAGGTCTTTTGTGTCCTATCGTAGAGGGGGTAACACATTACCTCTTCGTCTAGTCGTATTTTCGTCTGTCACTTCATAGATGATGTACTGGTGATCATTGGCTGTATATTCCTTGATTACTTTTCATTCTCTTATTCGCGTCAGTAGTCTATCTGTGGCCAAGGTCACGTCTGGTATAGATTGACCCTACCCTGGTCGTCTAAATATCGTCGTCTTTCCCTCGTTCACCACTACTAGTTCCAGCCTCGCGGATATTTGTAGTAGCAGTCGTCTGCGTCTGTTTGTCGTGAGCATACCCCACTCAATCGCCCTCGCGTTAAAATCGCCCGTCACGATCGTATTTCTGGGTATATCTCTCACGGCGTCTTCGATTTCTGCGAGTCTGTTTACATACTCCAGCACGGAATAGTTTGGTGACAGATATACACTGACGATAACGACAGTGCCCACCCTCACCCAAACATAGTCCCCCCCGGACCCGCTTGCTGTGACTCGCATTGCTTCGTTTCCGCGTACCCACACCGTCGTCTTGTTCGATTTGCTAGCGAACTACGATGGCTCAGGTCTGTCCCTATATTGTTCGCTTATAACAAGCACGTCTGCGTTCGTCTCCGTCGCAATTTGAGGGAGTAGCATATGTGCTACGCTACTCCTGTTCACATTGCATTGTAGTATCGTCAGGGTCATTTTTTCTGTTTCGTCTTCAGTTCCGTCAGTGCTGCTCTGTATACGGCGCACCCGCCTGATCCAGCCACGTGGGCCAGGTTCTGTCCTTCTATCCCCTTACAGAGGAAGTAGTCAGTAGTGTTTTTACAATCCTTGCCCACGTGACCCGGCTGTCCGTATTTCATGCAGCAGTTCTTTCTGTCCGGCCCTTTACATTCCCTTCGCGTATGTCCGTAACCAAGGCATTTGAAGCATCTTTGAGGATGAATGCAGAGTCGAACTCGACAATTCATCCATCCTATTTTGATGCGTTCTTTGCCTATCAGTCTCATTGCTTCCGTCTTGTCGAAATCGCAAACGGCTCGCGCATTCCCATATGTGTTTGACGCAAAGAGATGCACTTTCCGTTACGAGTCCGTGTTTAGTTCATGATTTATCGCGTTCGCGATGTCCTGTACCATCGTGACGCAGTTCAAGTCATCAAACTCCAGCATCACCCTGGAAGTTAAGTCTTTTACTATCGCAGTCTGTCCTAATACGTTCTGAAGTGTCCTTTGGAAGTCCTGTCCTTGCGACTTTTCCAGTCGCATCAATACAGCACCGTCCTTGGTTTTTCTAATCGTCCGAACGTCTACCTTCTCTGTCTTGGAATCTATCTTCTGTCTGATAGTCCGCAAGACATCGGCGTACAGTTGTCCTTCCACCGGCTAGATCAGAATGGTCCCGCGCCTGGTTTTCAGGTTGGGACATTCCGATCTTCGGCTTCTGTGTCCGTCTGTCGTCTTTTATGCCGTCTCGTTGTCGGTCTTTTTCTTGTTCTTTTTATTTTTCTTTTTTACGACAGTGGCCCGGTCCTCTGATACCTCCGATCTCATCTTAACATCCTCCGAAGGAGTCTGTTGAGTGGTATGCCCCTTGTCAGGTATCTGTTGGTTTCCGGCATTCACCCCCAGCGTTTGCTGTGTGGCAGCAACATCTAGGAGCGTTCTCCGTCTTTCGTCATCTACTTGGTCTGGGCTTGGGATCTGTTTTAGCCGTCGCCTTTTATGTCCTGGAGTTTCCTCCATTACATTCGCTCGTCTTTCCGTTACGTTCGTCTTTTATCTGATCTGTCGCATTCGCTTCAGTTCATACATACAAACTTCTACAGCCTCATATATCTCAGCCATACCATTCGTAATCACGCGACTCAAGTTTTTTTGGACGTTCGTCTTCTCCGTCATTTGTCCTAGGACGCTGTGTACAGTGAGCAGTTGCTCTCGCATCTTACTCTCCACAGCGTCCCAGGATTTTGACGACGTCGACCCTGTCCTTTTTCCTGTCGCAATTACCTGTTCACCAGCCAGGTTTCCTACGGTATAAGGAGGGAGCCGGGCAGCTCCAGTGACTCTCCTGAGTCGATGGGCTCAGGCGGCACTCTAGTACCTGCAAAATTTTCTTTGACTTTCATCTCCTTTTCATCTCCTTCATTCTACTATGTGTTTTACGTGTTAGTGGTCAGAACTAGTTACCAGGTATAGTGGGTCCGGCAATCTTTCCTGAGTAGACCCCCTGACCGAGCGTGCCTAGAGTCCAGTGGCCTCGACAGTTCCTCCTCCCCTCCCAGCAGCAAGGACTCTTCCGATCGCCAATCGGCATTACTACAGAGAGCGAAATTTGGCACTTATTAGGCGCTTTACCATTGTGTACGGCGAGCCTCCCATGTTTGCTAAGCTGGGTTCGATCCCCTCCAACTACTGGCGGCCCAGGAGTGCAAGACTAGTTTTACGATTGTACCCTACAGAGTCGGCACACACACAATCTAGGGTAAACTCTCTCGTGATTACTCTCGCCACCGTCTGGTGAAGTTCTGCTTTGTGTCTGATCGACTAATCCGTCATTTCTCTGGTTTCACATGCATTCGGGAGATGCCCATTTATAGAGCCTCCTCATTCGTAACCCGCTTGGAAAAAATACCCGTTTATACGGTTCCATCTCATTCGTAGGCAATATCCGTTTATAGGGCCCCTCATTCATACTTCCAGAGAATTTTCGAATAGTCAATCAGATGTGTAGGTTTTGTCTGATGAATGGTTGTGTACAGCCTTACTGCCTACCACTATTGGCGGCTGTAGCCAGTGTTTCCGTTAGCCGTCTCTATTATAACGCTGCTGCAGAGAGTATCGACGCGATATTGACATTTCCAGCGGGCGCGACGTGGATGCCGGAAGTTAGCGTTTCTCTATTGTGGATATGATCCATACAATAGAGCACCCACCGATTAAACTGATTATTGGTACCATCGTTATTATTATTATTATTATTATTATTATTATTATTATTTTACTATCATTAACCCATTAAGGCCCAGGCCAAACCTGGGAAAGATAGCGCCAAACTAACTATGCCAATCGTAGCTAAATCGTAAAAAAAAATACCCGTGTTTTTTCTTTTGCCATTTTCAATTGTTTATAAAAAATTATTTAAACAAATTATCAAAAAGTTATTATTTTCAAAAAACTGATAGCGGCAATCGATTCTACGGGAAAAAACATGAAAGAAATGTATATAACGTTTTTTTGTCAGACGTCAATTTGTTAGTGTAAAATGGCTATAAACAATTGCAAGTCTGTCAGGTACCTGTGTATACGCCAAATCCCAAGCAAAATCTATTGCCGATAGCGCCAAACTAACTATGCCAATCGTAGCTAAATCGAAAAAAAAATACCCCTGTTTTTTCTTTTGCTGTTTGCAATTGTTTATAAAAAATTATTTAAACAAATTATCAAAAAGTTATTATTTTCAAAAAACTGATAGCGGCAATCGATTCTACGGGAAAAAACATGAAAGAAATGTATATAACATTTTTTTGTCAGACGTCAATTTGTTAGTGTAAAATGGCTATAAACAATTGCAAGTCTGTCAGGTACCTGTGTATACGCCAAATCCCAAGCAAAATCTATTGCCGATAGCGCCAAAATAACTATGCCAATCGTAGCTAAATCGAAAAAAAAAATACACTTGTTTTTTCTTTTGCCGTTTGCAATTGTTTATAAAAAATTATTTAAACAAATTATCAAAAAGTTATTATTTTCAAAAAACTGATAGCGGCAATCGATTCTACGGGAAAAAACATGAAAGAAATGTATATAACGTTTTTTTGTCAGACGTCAATTTGTTAGTGTAAAATGGCTATAAACAATTGCAAGTCTGTCAGGTACCTGTGTATACGCCAAATCCCAAGCAAAATCTATTGCCGATAGCGCCAAAATAACTATGCCAATCGTAGCTAAATCGAAAAAAAAAATACACTTGTTTTTTCTTTTGCCGTTTGCAATTGTTTATAAAAAATTATTTAAACAAATTATCAAAAAGTTATTATTTTCAAAAAACTGATAGCGGCAATCGATTCTACGGGAAAAAATATGAAAGAAATGTATATAACGTTTTTTTTCAGACGTCAATTTGTTAGTGTAAAATGGCTATAAACAATTGCAAGTCTGTCAGGTACCTGTGTATACGCCAAATCCCAAGCAAAATCTATTGCCGATAGCGCCAAACTAACTATGCCAATCGTAGCTAAATCGAAAAAAAAATACACTTGTTTTTTCTTTTGCCGTTTGCAATTGTTTATAAAAAATTATTTAAACAAATTATCAAAAAGTTATTATTTTCAAAAAACTGATAGCGGCAATCGATTCTACGGGAAAAAATATGAAAGAAATGTATATAACGTTTTTTTGTCAGACATCAATTTGTTAGTGTAAAATGGCTATAAACAATTGCAAGTCTGTCAGGTACCTGTGTATACGCCAAATCCCAAGCAAAATCTATTGCCGATAGCGCCAAAATAACTATGCCAATCGTAGCTAAATCGAAAAAAAAATACCCCTGTTTTTTCTTTTGCCGTTTGCAATTATTTATAAAAAATTATTTAAACAAATTATCAAAAAGTTATTATTTTCAAAAAACTGATAGCGGCAATCGATTCTACGGGAAAAAACATGAAAGAAATGTATATAACGTTTTTTTGTCAGACGTCAATTTGTTTAAGAAAATAGGACAGAAAGCTTTGAATTTTCACAAATTGTACATTTGGAAATTTGACTAACATAGTAATTGTTGGGTTACGAAGTTGCAAAGAGTTTGCAAAATTTTTTTTCTATTGAAACCGTGTTAGAGATCACGTTTGAGTGGCGGGCTAACGGTTTTATGTAATATTATGGATTCAGTTTTCATTACAATTTGAATGTATTATAGAAAATCGCTATTTTACAGTTATTTGTTTTTGGAACAAATTGACACTTGACAAAAAAACGTTATATATATTTCTTTCGTGTTTTTTCCCGTAGAATCGATTGCCGCTATCAGTTTTTTAAAAATAATACCTTTTTGATAATTTGTTTAAATAATTTCTTATAAACAATTGCAAACGGCAAAAGAAAAAACAGGGGTATTTTTTTTTTCGATTTAGCTACGATTGACATAGTTAGTTTGGCGCTATCGGCAATAGATTTTGCTTGGGATTTGGCGTATACACATGTACCTGACAGACTTGCAATTGTTTATAGCCGTTTTACACTAACAAATTGACATTTGACAAAAAAACGTTATATATATTTCTTTCATGTTTTTTCTCGTAGAATCGATTGCCGCTATCAGTTTTTTGAAAATAATAACTTTTTGATAATTTGTTTAAATAATTTTTTATAAACAATTGAAAATGGCAAAAGAAAAAACACGGGTATTTTTTTTTTTCGATTTAGCTACGATTGGCATAGTTAGTTTGGCGCTATCTTTCCCACGTTTGGCATGGGCCTTAATGGGTTAAGAAGTTCGTCAACATTTTTGAAATTATCTAAACTTGCTATGAGATATTAAGCTTTATTGTTTATTTCAAACTCTGCTTAAAGATCAATTTGTTTCGTGAAATCGTATAACTGGTCATCGTTGCATCTTTTTCAAGTTAAATTTATATTAGAATTCAATTTTTACTGATGTTGCCACTTATGTTTTATAATTTATCTATTAAGTATATCGATTACGAGTTTACTTTTTGTACAATAAATAAAAAATAGCGAATTTTCTACTATTAAATCGTCAATTTTGGTCCAAAAGTTAGATTGTCGAACCATACTGACGTAATGCCCTGTATTATTATCAGTACTGTAATGAAGTATAATACTATACGAAGCGTCGTTCCGAAAAGCATTTCAGCTGGTGAAGCTTGGAGATCCCCCTTGTATGTGTTTCTGAGGCCTAGCAGGGCAATCGACAGACGTTCTGGCCACAGGGCTTGTGCCTCGCATATTAGCACAGCTTTCAGCGTGCGGTGGAACCGCTCCACAAGGCCATTAGCTTGTGGGTGATACGGTGTGCTGAGAATACGTTGAGTTCCCATCATGGGTGCTAGGGCGGCGAAGAGCGCCGACTCAAATTGAGATCCTTGATCTGTTGTGATTGTGAGCGGGCATCCATAATGTGCAAGCCATTCTCTTGTGAACACTGAGGCGACTGATTCAGCAGAGATATTCGAGAGTGATACAGCTACTGGCCAGCGAGAGAATCTGTCGATCATCATGAGACAATAGCGTAGGTCACCTACCTGTGGCAAGGTGATGATGTCCAAGTGTACGAGGTCTATCCGGACAGTATCGGGCCTACGTTTATATCTTCGTGCCATAGTATTCAAGCGACCTCTACCGGACAGAAACGTCAACAGTAATACCTCACGAATCTATTGGTTACTTACTGACACCTGCCGGACGTATATGAGGGTGGTCCTATAAGTACTTAGCCTACAAAAGAAAAACGAAAATTTTGGAAAAGTGACGTTTTATTTTTCAACATAGTCTCCTTTTAGTTCGATACACTTGGCCCAGCGATGCTCCAACTTCTTTAACCCGTCTGAAAAATACGTTTCCTCGAGGTCTGAAAAGTAGGCTTCCGTGGCAGCGATTACCTCCTCATTCGACACAAATTTCTGCCCGGCGAGTAACTTTTTCAAGTTTAGAAACAAAAAGAAGTCGCACGGGGCTAAATCTGAAGAATATGGTGGATGGGGCAGCAGTTCGTAGCCTAATTCGACCAATTTGGCCATGGCGACGGCGGAGGTCTGAGTCGGTGCGTTGTCATGGTGGAAGAGTACTTTTTCGCCAAATGGGGCCGTTTTTTCTGCAATTCGACGTCGAATCGGCCCAATAATTCGGCATAGTACAGCCCTGTGACCGTTTTGCCCCTCTCCAGGTAGTCGATGTAGATCACATTTTGTGAATCCCAGAAAACGGTGGCCATCACCTTTCCGGCCGATGGGTCAGTCTCCGCCTTCTTCGAAGCACTTTCGCCGGGTAAAGTCCACTGTTTCGACTGTTCCTTGGTCTCTGGTGTATACCAGTGGATCCATGTTTCGTTGACTGTCACGAAACGACGCAGAAACTCCTTCAGATTGCGCTTAAACAGCGTCAGACATTGCTTTGAAGTTGTCTCACGGTTGCTCTTGTTGTCCGGAGTGAGCAAACGCTACACCCATCGCGCCAACAGCTTTTTCATGCCCAAAATTTCATGCAGGACATGACCCACGCGGTCTTTTGAGATGCCTACGATCTTAGCTATCTCGCGCACCTTCAATCGTCGATCTGCCAATACGAGATCGTGAATTTTTGTCTCGTTATCCTCCGTGGTAGCCGTTTTCGGAGCACCTGGACGTGGCTCTTCAAAAATCGACGTGCGACCACGTTAAAACTCGTTAAACCAATTTTTAACGGTCGCCATTGAAGGAGAAGAGTCACCGTACACAGCATCCAAGCGCTTTTTGATTTCGCTGCACGATTTCCCTTCCAAAAACAAGAATCGAATCACCGACCGATACTGCTCTTTTTCCATTTTTCAAAAATCAACGGACACACTTGCTTTCTCACGCTCTCAAAAATAAACTACAACTCCCATCCGGCTAAAATCTTGACAGTAACCATCGAGAAGGTTGTACTATGTGATAGAACATTTCTTTTGCGAGAGTGGCGACAGCGGTGAGGCTAAGTACTTATCGGACCACCCTCGTAGTTCATGCGCAGCGTGTCTTTATTTACAGTGCCTTTTTCGCGTTCGTCGGATTTTGATATAGTCAAAAATGACTGAAAAACAAGATCAACGAATTTGCATCAAATTTTGCTTTCAACTCGGAAAAACGAGCTCGGAAACTATTGAAATGATGCAAAAGGCCTTCGGAAGCGAGTGTATGAGTAAAACATGAATAAAAGAGTGGTATTAAAGGGTCAAGGATGGTCGCACTTCTGTCGATAGTGATTTTCGTTCCGGCCGACCTTCGACGACAAAAACCGCAGATAATATTGAGCGGGTGCGACTTGCAATCGAACAAAATCGTCGTATGACTGTGCGAGAACTGGAAGAAGACCTTGGGATACCAAAAACTATCATTTCAGAAGTTTTAACCGAAAATTTAGGAATGAAACGCGTGTGTGCGAAATTCATCCCAAAATTGCTCACAGCAGAGCAGAAGAACATTCACTTAGAAATCGCTCTGGACAATCTGGAAATGGTCAATAATGATGATAATGTGCTTAGAATAGTTATTACAGGTGATGAATCATGGGTTTATAGTTATGATCCTGAAACAAAACAACAATCTTCACGGTGGAAGCATTCTGAATCGCCAAGACCAAAAAAAGCACGTCAAAGTCGGAGCAATGTTAAGTCAATGTTGATTGTTTTTTTCGATTGTGAAGGTGTTGTACATCATGAATATGCACCAACAGGTCAGACAATCAATAAACAATACTACGTTCAAATTTTGAAACGTTTGCGTGATGCAGTAAGAAGAAAACGGCCGTACTTTTGGGAAAGTGGTAACTGGCTTCTCCATCACGATAATGCGCCAGTGCATTCATCCAATCTTGTGCAACAGTTTTTGAGCAAACACAATATCCCATTGCTTCGACAATCTCCATACAGTCCCGACGTAGCCCCTTGTGACTTTTGGCTGTTTCCAAAACTAAAAAAACTACTCAAAGGACACCGATTCTATGACAAAACAACGGTTGAAAACAATGCGTCGAGTGTACTTAAGGCTATCCCCAAAAGTGAGTTCCAGGACTATTTTGAAAAGTGGAAACATCGATGGAACCGTGTTATTCAATCAAGTGGGGATTACTTTGAAGGATGCCACCCATTAGATGATAAAAAATAACGCTAGCACGAAAATATAAAGGTAGGCCCGATACTTTCCGGACAGACCTCGTACGTGCTCGAAACAATTGTCTGGTACGTCAAAAGATTTAAGAGCGGCTCGATTATGCCTGATGACTTTGGCACGCTGGCAGTTTTGACATGTTTGTGCCCAGCGGTTGACGTCCTTTTTGATGCCTGGCCAGACAAATTTCTCGGTGAGCATTTTCACTGTAGTGCGACCGCTTGGATGCGCTGGGGAGTGAGGGGCGTCGAATGCGCGTCGTCGCAGACGTTGAGGCAGAGAAGGCCTGACGATTCCGTTGGCAATATTGCAGGCGACATTCGCACTATCTATTGGAAGAATCTGTAGATCGAACATACCGCTATCAAGCAAGCTATGAAGCTCTTCATCGATCTTCTGCGCTTCTGCGATATCGCTAGCACGTAGGCCAGATGGCATGTCAATGGCGCTGATCCTAGACAAGGCGTCGGCAACCACGTTGTCTTCGCCCTTGACGTACTGAAACTTGACATTGTGCTGGAAAATATAATCCAGATGTTGGCGTGGTGTCGCTTTATGCGAGGACTGAGCTCCTGCATAAGTGAGCGGTTTGTGGTCCGTCTTCAAGGTAAAAGTATGTCCTTCTAGAAAGCGTCTGAAATACTTGACTGCAGCATAGGCTGCAAGTAGCTCACGATCATATGTGCTATATCGAGACTCTGTGTCCGTGAGCTTTCTAGAAGAAAAGGAGATGGATTGCCATGTTGAGTCGACAAACTGCTCCAACACTGCGCCAATCGCTCTATCCGAAGCGTCAGTCGACAAGGCTAAGGACGCAGTAGGCGAGAGAAAGGTCGTGAGCACCGTGTCACAAAGTGCTTGTTTGCACTGGTTGAAGACTCGATCGGCCTCCTCGTTCCAGGTCAGCTTAACACGTTTTGTTTTCGGCAGCCCTCTGAGCATGTCGTCGAGTGGAGCTTGAGAGTGTGCGGCATGAGGCAGACAGCGTGTATAGTAGTTGACCATGCCCAGAAATCGGCGAAGCTCCTGAGAGTCCTTTGGCTTCGGGAACTCGGATATTTCTTTTATCTTGCGCTCCGGAGGGTAAAAGCCTTGAAGCGATATGGTGAAGCCAAGAGAGTTCACCTGCGACTTGCCGAGGTTACACTTCTCGAGCTTGATGGATAGTCCAGCTCTCCTAAGCGTTTTAAAGACCAGACGACGATGTTGTCGATGCTCTTGATGATCCTTAGAGGAGACGATGATGTCATCAATGTAAGCCTGGGCAAAAGGCAAATCTCGCAGCAATGCGTCTATAAATCGCTGGAATGTCTGCGTGGCAATCCTTAGCCCGAGTGGCATATACAGGTATTCCAGGAGACCAAAAGGCGTTGCAACCGCAGTTTTGGCGATGTCCTGTTTTGCCATGGGTACTTGGTAAAAGGCTTGTCTAAGATCCAACGTTGAGAAAACACTACAGCCAAAGCAGTATTGCAGCATATCCTCTATCACCGGAATTTGATAGAGGTGTCCGTGAGAAGCCGGTCGAGGGAGGAGAATTTGATGGAATACAAGAGCGTGCACGCCGACTTATAGTGGGCGATGCACACGGAGTCAAGAACGGTGGCGATTGCGACGGAGATGCAATTTTGCTTCGCAGCCACAAGGTTAGAATTTCATCCAGTTGAATCACGTCGGGGTCACCACTTTTGCGTCTTCGGAATAGATGAAGATAGATGACTGGGTGCACAGATAAGTTGGGTAGCGATATTTATTCACAAGACTAGAAAACTTCTATGATACAATCAATTCAAACCGCGCGGTAATAAGGCGTGTGAGTTGGCGGGCAGCCATCTTCTAAATTACTTCAGTCGGTAATGAAGGAAGAGACTCACGAGGTAATAGTTTTTGTTTGAGCCAGTGCTGTCGCCCGTCGGCGGCTGCTGGACTGAATGAAGCTCCTACATGTGTTACCAATTTAAAAAAATCCAATATATGTTGATAATATATTGTTTATAAACATTTCAAGAATGTGTATATTAATTTTTAAGTTTTAATATTCATTAGAGAAAATTATAGGAGCGATTTAGTAAATCGTCGTTACGCCGAGACACCGATTTTTATTAACATTTGCGTTAATAGTGCTTGAACAACGTACCTAGCTGTTTTTTTTAACATGGTAATTGCTTCATAATATCAGAAGCTTCATTTTGTCAATATTTTGCAAAATTCTGATTGTTGGATCTTTTTTTATTTAAAATATAAAAAAATATTATTTCCAAAATATTTTTCCATAAGAAACAAAATTTTCATATTTTTTATGTAAAAATAAGAAATCCTGCACTTTTTTAAATTGCTTTCATAATCTAATATCTTATTGATAGTGTTGTTCCAATCAAAATCTTATTAAAAAATATTTTTATGTACAGTGACAATAGTTTCACCCCCGATGTTCTTTCGATATTCGTATTAGTATTCATTATACTCTCGTTGATGCGAAAAAAGTTAATAAAACCAATTCTTATAGCAAACTCTTGAATAAAAACTCAATTTCAAAACATCATTCTTTTTAGATAATGTACGTTTTGTTGGATGATTGCCGACCACATCAGATCTTTATTCATGAGGAAAATAAATATGGTTACAACAATTGAATCATAAAACTTAATATAACTTTATAAATACTACTTTGATTCACTATAACTACTTTATTGAAATTATAAAAAATACATGTTAACCACTATGACGTCCTTAATGTTGTACACTATTAATTATAGTAAAATAACTGCTCAATAAATTTTTATGACGTTTTTCCATGCAATAGCAATATTAAAATAATGGTTACGCGTTGAACAGTTGTGCTAATCTAATATAATTACGAATTTATAAGTCAAACGCTTGCTATACCCTCTCTCACAACTAAATGAAACACAAACTGAACAGAGATAGACATAAACTATTATACGTATCAAAACAAATGAACGTATAAAACAATTGCACAACAATGAAAATAAAAGTTATGAAACATATGAATTAAGGTAGTTCTTAAACAAAATATTGTTTGAACTTTTATACTGATTATTTAATAAATATGTATCTTCCTGTTTGTTAATTGTTTGTTTATGTGTATTAATGAAAATCATTTCAGATATTAACCTCTTATAATAATTTGTTCCTCTATCTATAATTCTTGTGTTATCCCAATTAAGGATGTTCAATGGTCTGAAGCGGAGGGGTGGGCGGGGGCAGCGAAGGGCTCTATGCTTTACAGGAGTAAGCTATTGTTGTCAACTTAAAGAAGTAAATTATGTCACCTTTAAAAACTGTACCAATAAATTTTCAACCAGAAGTATATTAATCAAACTACGTCAAAATCATTCTTTGGTCAAATCAAAATGTATTAAAGTCTTTTTACATTCATTATTCATTGATTTTTGTTCGTCATTATGCTAATAGAGACTTGGCCACAGCGCTAGTATGTTTAGGTTGGTAGTTGTCGTCTTGTTGCATCGCTATGAAAAATCTTGATATTTATTCATTGGATTGTTTTCAACATTTTATAAATTTAATATTTCAATGACACTTTCTAACTACATGGTCACCAATCTCGATTATAACTTGACAATAAAAACTGCAGTTGTGAAAAATTGTTAAAATGCGCCTGTCTTTAACTCATTATAATAACACAGGCTATCAAGGTTTCAGAACCAGAGACCAAACATAGTACACCCGAAGGATTTTGGTGCGCTGGATCCAAATCCGAGCTCAGAATCGCGCCAGCACATCAAGATTTTGAGATATCCTAACCTAAAAGTGCGAAAATCACGTTTTTTTGGCTATATTCGGTACCTTCTAACATTGTGAATAAATTTTTTCATGCAAAACTGACAACGGCATCTGAAAGAGCAACTCTTGGCCGTCAAAATGCATTACCGATTTTTTTATGTCTTTTTCTAGTAGAGATACCGTCAATTGAAATGTGCCATTCATCAATTGATTTATACTGGAGTATGAAAAATCTTTTTTTGCAATCTTCAGTAATAGGAAAAACTTACACTGGCATATAAAGGTCTACCATTGTACTAATTTACGGCGAATCTAGCTGAATTTATTAGATGCACTCTAAAATGGCAGCTATAAATTTAGGGCAGGCTAAGGCAGATGGTTATGACCTAAATGCACTGAAAATCCTATAACTCTAGAACCAGCGACAGATTAACTTAAGTGCGCTAAAACCTGCAAGCTCAAAACCATGACAGGATTGGCTAAGTGCACTATAACCTACACTCAGCTTAAAACCACGACAAGTTAACCTAAGCGCTCTATGACCCGCGAAAGGTTAAGCTAAGTGCGTTATAATACGCGGCTGGTTGACTCAAGTGCGCTATAACCTGCAAGCTCAAAATCACGGCAAGTTAACCTAAATTCGCTATAACCTGCTACAGGTTAATTTAAGCGCGCTATAATCCGCAACAGGTATGTTGAGTACGATATAACTTGCAAACTAGAATCCACGACAGTATAATCAATATGCGCAGTAATCTTCGAGCTCTAGACCACTACAGGTGAACTTACGTTCGCTGTGATCTGCGAGCGCTAAACTCACAACAGGTTAAACTAAATGCAGTGAACAGTGAGGGTCAAGCACAGGACAAATTAATTTAAGTGGACTGTAATCCATAGCATTTCAACCTAAGCTCCAATGTAGTTAGAGAGGTTACACTAAAAAGCTGACAATCTTTAGAATGTACTCGTATATTCTTAAACCTATAACCGCCAATTCTGTGATGTTATGCTTTCTTTTTGTGAAAACGTTGGCGCTTCATTTCAAACGATCGTTGAAGAGATTTACGTTTGTGACTAGTAGGGTTATTATCATCCCTTTTCAATGACCAGCAGTAGTCGGCCATCAATTTTTCGTCCCACCTTCCTTGGTACTGTTGTTCCTTTTGTTTAAAGTCTTGGTGAAA
Source organism: Phymastichus coffea (assembly GCF_024137745.1). Classification (NCBI taxonomy): domain Eukaryota; kingdom Metazoa; phylum Arthropoda; class Insecta; order Hymenoptera; family Eulophidae; genus Phymastichus; species Phymastichus coffea. The sequence goes on along the minus strand of NW_026706819.1, from coordinate 5,506,691 downwards.
TCGTTCACCCATCTCCTCACTATATGCTCCAAGATTTTCTGGGAAATAGTCTAAATGAGAATGAAGGAAGTGTATTTTAAGGCTCATTAGACAACCCATTTTTCGGAAATTCTGTAACATGTTGGACACAATAGTTTCAAACTGCGGGTCTCGATTATTGCCTAAAAATTTTTCTGTAACATCTTTGAAACTCAACCAAGCATTCTTTTCAACGAGAGTCATGGTTTCGATACATGTATCATCTTACATGAGTTTTCGTATATCAGGCCCAACGAAAATGCCTTCCTTAATTTTTGCATCACTCAGTTTCGGAAATGTGGCTTTCAAATGATTGAAACATTTACCTTCTTTATTCAAGGCTTTCACAAACTGTTTCATTAAACCTAATTTGATGTGAAGTGGTGGCAGTAATACTCTCTCTCTATCAACAAGACCTACGTAGGCGACATTATGAGAACCTATTTTCCCTTCTGATCTTGTGGGCCATTTTTTTTTTACCCAATGCTTATCTCTTGCACGGCTGTCCCAAAGGCAGAGGAAACACGGAAATTTGGTATTTCCTGACTGCAAGCCAACTATAAGATTTATCATCTTAAAGTCATCACAAACAAGCCAATTGTGAGTCTTGTAATTTATTTTTTCCAGTAGAAATTGAAAACTATTGTATGATTCTTTTAGTGCAGTTGAGTGACCTACAGGAAATGCCGCATATTCATTTCCGTTGTGTAGTAACACAGCTTTGAGACTTTGTGTGGAAGAATCAATGAAGAGACGCCAGTTTTCTGGCTTGTACAAATCTTGGATATACAAGTTAATCAATTTTTCGATGTTATTACAGTACACCATCACATCCTCCATTGTAAAGTACTTTATGAACGTCTCTTCTCGGTTTCTATAAATTGACACTTTTGTTCCAGGTAATAATAGCTTCCTTTCTTGGAGTCTTGAAGCACAGAGTTCAGCTTTATCCTTGGGAAGATTGAGGTCTCGAATAAAATCATCTAACGAACTTTGGTCAAAAAGCTTAGGACTCTCGTCATCAGAACTGTCATCAAAAAAGACATCTTCAGTTGTATCAATATCCATCGGTTCAACTTTTGCCGAACCAACTTCTTTTCCGGGTTTACTTACTTTTCCTACTTTGGCTGGTATTACACTCAATACCGCAGGGTAGATGATTTTATTTGAATTTTGTTTATGAAACCCGTAGTATTACATAAGCAGAAGTAACAATCAGTTTCATGGTCCTTGGGTTCACGCCAGATGGTCGGTTCAATAACAATCATATTGCTGCTATTATCATCCCACTTCAACATAGCAAGTCTGCAAGAATTACAAATTGAAGATGGTACCCATGTCTTATTTATTTGTCGATTGGAACCTTATAACATTTCATATATAGAGTTTTGATTGAATCATTAATCGATCGTCGATAAGAAGTTGTTTCAAACTTCCCACAAACATAACAAAATGTATCAATTTTTCTTGCACAAGGGCTTCTGGAACTCATTTTTCTTATAATAAATAACAAAGAGGATAAAAAATGTTCTTATGATAAACATTCTTATAATAAATAAAGTAGAAGAAAATATGATAATAGCATTTACAGGAAATTCAACCGTTAGCCCGCCACTCAAACGTGATCTCTAACACGGAAGGATTAACATGTCACAAAATGAGTTATCTCAGCTTTCACCTATCTCAGCTTCAGCATACAATCATACATTTCAAGTTACGTAATATTTCTATATCATCTATCTACAGAATTTCAAAAACGAATGAGATTTCACGGTTTTTGATTCCGCTGATCGTATAAGATATCAGATTTTCAAAACTTATTTTATTCAAGCAATTTGTGTAAACAAATTTTTGCACAATTGAATATTTTTGCAAGTTGCACCTCATTTCCATGGTTTTAGGGGTCACTGATTACGAATTTGATGTCAGATTTGTGAATTTAGATTTATTTAAACAATTTATTTAAACAAATGTTGCAAGACTCAAAACAAAAATCGGTAGTACATTTTGTAGGCCAAGAGTTGCTCTTTCAGATGCCGCTGTCAGTTTTGCATGAAAAAATTTATTCGCAATGTTATATAGTACCGAATGTTTTTGAAAATTGCACGTAGTTTTGCTGATTTTTGAGGTCTCTGGTTATGAATCAGATATCAGATTTGCAAAATGTATTTTATTTAAAAAATTTTTTTAAACAAATTCCTGTATAATAGAATATTTTTGCAAGCTGCACCACATTTCAATGGCTTTTGGGGTTACTAGTCACGAGTTTGATGTCAGATTTGTACATTTAAATTTATTTAAACAAATTATTTAAATTTTTAATTCTAATATTTGTCTGTCTGTCACAGGCCGACAAACTTCAGAACCAAAAACTATATATAACGCACCCGAAGAATTTCGATGCGCTAAATCCAAATCCCAGCTTAGAATTGCGCCAGCACGTCAGTATTCCGAGATATTCTAGAAGGCTATAATCTGCGTGGCCATAACCCTAAATCCGTTAACCCAAAAACCCCCGATCCCTTAACCTTTAACTGCCCCCTTAACCTTAAATCCGTTAACCCTGTAGTCCTGAAACCTGTGATGTTATAACCCTCGATGCCGTTACGCAAATCCCTTAATGCCTGAGCCCAGTAATTTGCGCCACAAGGAATCTAGGGCTATTGTATCGCAGGTTACAGGATTCCAAGGTGAAGTAATTCGGGGTTAAGTTGGCAGGTTTTATTGCCGCGCTTATTATAACCTTCTTGGGTTAAAATATTTGGGGTTAAGGGGACGGGGATTATTGCATCGAAGGTCACAGGGCTCGGGGGTTAAGGGATTTAGGGTTAAGTGGGCAAGATTTATTGCCCCGCAGGTTACAATGCTCCAAGATCAGGGATTTGAGTTATAATAGTCGAAATTCATTGCGTTGCCGTATAAACCAATTGATAAGTAGTACATTTCAATTAACGATAAAAGAAGACATAAACTAAAGATTGTTAGTGCTTTCGTACGATAAGAATTGCTTTTTAGATGCCGTTGTCAATTTTGCACGAAAAAAATTATTCGCAATGTTATGAGGTAGCGTATATAGCTAAAAAAACTTGATTTTCGCACTTTTAGGTTAGGATATCTCAAAATCCTGACGTACTAGCGCAATTCTGAGCTCGGATTTGGATTCAGCGCACCAAAATCCTTCGGGTGTACTATGTCTGGTCACTCGTTCTGGTGTGTCGCAGTATAAATAAATTCATAGGTGTTAAATTTCAAACAACGATATCTACATTACCAAAAGACATAAAAACAAAAATCGGTAGTGCATTTTGTAGGCCAAGAGTTGCTCTTTCAGATGCCGTTGTCAGTTTTGCATGAAAAAATTTATTCGCAATGTTATATAGTATCGAATATAGCCAAAATACGTGATTTTCGCACTTTTAGGTTAGGATATCTCAAAATCCTGACGTGCTGGCGCAATTTTGAGCTCGGATTTGGATTCAGCGCATCAAAATCCTTCGAATATATTATGTCTGGTTTCTGGTTCTGAACCTTTGTCAAATTTTGTTGGCCTGTGTAATTGATAATTAATTCTTCAAGTAAAACGACACATTTGCATCAGGACGTATACAGTCCATGATAAACATATAAAAAAAGGTAATTAACTGAATGGACCATAGTTATGTTTAAGTTTTTGCTAGTACATTTCCTACACATGTGCACATGCATGTCAACATAGATTACAGTGTTGTCAAGTCTCTTATGTAGCCGTCTCAATTTAAAAAAATTTGTTCATTTAACAATTGAATTCTTTGTAAATCGCTCGGTAAGATACACAAAAAAATATATAGAAAATTTCTTTGAATGATAAGCTAACGTAAGATACATTTTCGTTTTTTTTGGTAACTATTTTCATCGTAATTAATTTGATTATTTAGTCGCCCATACGAACGCATGCTATTATTAGCATTTTTACAATTTAATTTTTCCTTGGAATCCATGGAAATAAATATTGAAAAAATTCACGGTACCTACATTTAATCTATAGAATGCCATATTTAAATTTCAAAGACTTCAAAGATTGTTAACTTTAACTATAATCATTGAACATCCTTAAAAGAATGTGCTAGGTTATTTATTAAATGTAATGTAATTGGCAGAGATTTATTAATAAAGGTCTTTTTGTTTTCATCGATGCATTTGTTACGTCTTAAAATTGTGAGACGGGAAAATATTTTTCTTTTATCCTTTTCGGGTTGTGATTTCTCACTTTACCCGGGTAAGAAAAGATTGGTATTGATTAAAAATACTAATAATCCCTGAATCTAAAATCCAATATTCAAGCGCCAATCCTTTCAGAAGGCTCAGTGAATATCTGATAAGAGATTCCATTCAAACCTATAATGATCCTAATGATCCAAGTTCTGAGCGTTAAACTGTGTATAAAGTCTATCCAACTCATGTTTTAATGAGAGAACCGAGCGATACGGAATTGGGAAGATGAAATGAAAAAGGGGTTGAAATATAAAAATTATTGATTGAACAAAAACTTATTGTTTATTTAAATGATGTCCTTTTCAAAAATTCAAGTAATTGTATAAAAAAAAATTGAGCCTTGCACGTTCGCAAATTGAAAGTAAAAAAAACTGCACTAAGTTTCCAAAAATCCTAGGGCTTCTACTGAGAGAGAGAGAGTCCAGCGAGCGTGGCACTTCTGGCTGTGGATGACGTAGCAGTGGCAAACAGTTCGTGCCTTACTTAGCACAATCCTTGGGGATGCGCTCTCTTTCAAAATAAGGCCACAAGGAGCTCTGAAGGATTTGTGCATGAAAACTTTAAGACTGATTGGTGGGAATTTTCTCGCAATAGGTAAGTGTACACTTTTCTTAACACAGATGGAGTTACTCCTGCCAAATCGCGTATAAATGTACTATTGTTTAAATTTTTAACGTGCAAGGACTTCACAAATTTTTATTACTTAACTATTATCCATTATGAATATTTAATATATATAAATAACAATCTGAGAGTTATATTTAATTCTCAAATGTTATTTATTTACATCTTTTAAAATATAACTTAAAATTAATTTGTTTTCGTCGGTTTTCGCTTAATTTTAGTAATAATAAAATGGAACTCGTTTTCTTAAATGAAAAGTAACTTACGAGGAGAGGTCAATAAGTCTTTACAAAATCCAAGAGATGGCGCTCGTCACACTGAAATTATGATGTTTTTGGCAAGCAATACTACTAACTAGATATCGTACAAAGTTTCAGCTCGATTCATTAAGTCGCTTTTTTGTGAGCGTTGGTTGAACAAAAAATTATTGGTTTATTTGAAAAATGGAAAAAACAGAGTTTCGAGCGGTGATAAAACATTTTCATTTAAAAGACCTTACACCAAAAGAAATCACAGTTGAGTTAAACGCCGTTCATGGCAAGTCTGCCCCTATGTTTAAGACTGTTTAAAACTGGGTAAAGAATTTAAACGCGGCCGTACAATAAAAGATGAACCTCGTTCAGGACGCCCCGTAGAAGTTAGTACGCCCGAAGTGGTTAACAAAATCCACGATATGGTGTTGAGTGATAGAAGATTAAATTAGTTGAGTTGAGAGAAAGAATTAGTTGAGTCCACAGGGGTATCAAAGGGTACAATCATTTCAATTTTGCATGAAAAATTGGGGATGAAAATAATATCAGTAAGATAAGTGCCGCGTTTGCTCACTGTTGAAACCAAACAAACCCGCGTGGTCACATCTGAGGCTCTTTTGGCACGCATACGTTATAATACGGAAGACTTTTGGCGTCAACTCGTAACTGTAGACAAAACATGGGTACACCACTACACTCCTGAAACCAAAGAACAGTCCAAACAATGGATTACCGCAAGAGAACCAGCCCCAAAGAAGGCAACGATAGTAAAGTCAGCTAGCAAAATTATAGCCACGGTTTTCTGGGATGCGTAGGGAATCATCTACATCGACTACTTGGAAAAGGGCCAGACGAACACTGGACAATATTATGCGTCATTATTAGGTTAGCTGAAAGAAAAAAATCAGAGAAAAATGTCCTCACTTGAACAAAAAAAATACCTCTTTCTTTAAGACAATGTTCGAGTCCACACCTGTGCCGTTTCGATGGCAATAATTAACAATTTAAAGTTTGAATTAATTGACCATTCACTATATTCGCCTGATTTGGCTCCCAGTGACTTTTTCTTATTTCCTAACATAAAAAAATGGCTTGCCGGACAACGATTCACGTCGAATGAAGAAGTCATCGCCGAAACAAATGCCTATTTTGAGGGTTTTCAGAAATCATATTTTTCTGATGGCTTAAAAAAACTGGAGGGCCATTTAATAAAATGTATCGACCTTCAAGGAGATTATGTTAAAAAATTTAAAAAAATTACATACGCAAAACTTTTTTTTCCTTCTTTTTGTAAAGACTTATTGACCCCCCTCGTAAATTTTAAATTGTACAACTTAATTTTTATCTAATTGCACAAAACTACTCAATGGAATAAAATACTTTTCTAACTTTATTACGACTAAATTTACTTATGGAATAGATTGATCTAGATGAGCAAATTCATAATTTTCATTGTTGTAAGTTTTATATAATACTAACCAGAAAAATAAAAACTCTAAGGGAAACCCTTAAGGAGAGTTTTCTCTTTTTTTTCTGCGTTCTGCATAGGGTTCGGGCGTCGGCAGCCCATGCTATTAGTGCAAGGACATCCTAAGTAAATGGACGCGCATGTAACGTCGGATAATTAATAGTACCATTTTATTTTATTTTTTATTTTTATTTTGTATTACGACTTAAATGAATTAAACTGTACAATTTTGAGAAACGAAAATACGTTGGAAAGTTTCTCTTCTCAATGTTTCTTCAAATTCCAAGAGAAGACAAGCTGACCAAATAGTTTGCGATTAGAAAAGAGGTATAAAATATTTTACGACTTTGTTATGTGCATCCATATGCTTAGGATGTCCTTGTACTAACAGCATGGGCTGCCGACGCCCAAACCCTATACGGAATGCAGAAAAAAAAGAGAAAACTCCTCTTATGCGTTCCACACCGAGTTTTTATTTTTCCGTTTAGCTTAGTCACAAAAAAGTCAGAAAATTATTTTATTCTATTGAGTAGTTTGTGCAGTTAGATAAAATTAAGTCGTACGATTTACAATTTAAGCTATTTTTCATTTAAGTTCCATTTTATTTTAGATATTTAAAGATGTAAATAAATAACATTTGAGAATTAAATATAACTCTCAGATTGTTATTTATATATATTTAATGACTTATAATAGATAATAATTAAGTAATAAAAGTATGTTAAGTCCTTGCACGGTAAAATTTTAAATAATAGTTTTTATATGCGATTTAGCATGAGTAACTCCATCTATCTTAAGGAAACTGTACGCTTCCATATTGCGGGAAAATTTCCACAAATCAGTTTTGAAGTTTTCATGCCCAAATTCTTCAGAGCCCCTTGCGGCCTTATTTTGAAAGAGAGCGCATCCCGATGGAATGTGCTAAGTGAGGCGCGAACTGTTCGCCACTGCTACGCCAGCCACAGCCAGGACTGCCACGCTCTCCAGACCTTCTCTCTCTGAGTACAAGGACTAGTTTAGAGTCAAGCATAATTTAATACTTTTAAGTTGTGAGCGTGCAAGGCTCAATTTTCAAAGTTTTAACTTTAATTTCAAATTGTGAGGAAGGATTTAAATCTTCAATAAAAGTAAGTTCAAATTAAATTTATAGATCACATAACTTCCTTTTAGTGACCTGTCTTCAAACCAAATATTCCCAATTCCGTATCGCTCGGTCCTCTTGTTGCATTACAAGTTGGATAGAATTGATATTTAGGTTAACACTCAGAACTTGGATTAATAGGATCTTTATAGGTTTGAGTGGAATCTATAATTCATAATTCTCTGTGCCTTCTTAAAAGACTGGCGCTAGAATAATCGATTTAGATTAAAGGATTAGAAAAGCACCCGCGCCGTGTGCATCAAATTTTTCTGTATTTTAGCCAACACCAATCTTTCCTTACCCGGGTAAAGTGAGAAATCACAGCCCGAAAAGGATTAGAAATTCCCGACTCACGAAAAGTGAGACGTAACAATTGGAGGCCCCGTTGAAGATTGTTGTTAGTTAAAAATACTCTTTAGAAATCCTGCTATCTGTATAAAATTTTTTTAATATATGAATTTTGTTACTAACCTTACTTTGAACTTTTGAAAATCTTTTTGAGAGAAAAAAAAAAGAAATTAATCATATCCTATTTTGTGTTGTAAAAGAAAAGAATATTTTTTGTATTATTCAAAAATTAAACATAACTACAGAGTCTTGTTAATTGTAATATCTATCAGTGAAAAATATTTAGAAGAAAAAAATCACTTGTTTAGAATATTTTGTAGTGTGAAAAAATATTTAGTAAAAAGCAAAGAAAAAAAATCATACTACAATTTTCTGTAGAAAAAAGCTCTGTTTGTAATTGAAAAGAATTAAAAAAAAATTGGAATTAGTTTTGTGTAAAAGTAAAAAATGAAAATAAAGTTTTATTGTGGTCTGATCATGTAAGGATTTTCATCTTGATATTCAAAGTTTCAAATAAATTTCGAGAAATAATTTTTGTTTCTTTTGTTATTATCGAATAAAAGTATAGTATTTGAAAAAAAATTGAGAAATTATAAAGAATTTGGTTCCAAAGAAAGCTTTAAAGAGACTTTTTTTTGTTGTTCTTGTTTGTCTATTAGTGGATTGTGGGTATAAGAGCAAACGGAAAAATAACTCATTTCAAAGAGCACGGAGAAAGTTAAAAAAAAGAGCAGCATCTGTTCTTTTAAAGAAAGTATTGCGAGACGAGCCATTGCCGCACTTAAATTGTTCTACACCTTTGCAGCCCCCATTGCCATTTTCAGAAATGTTGCCAACTTTATCCCTTACTTTTGAAGAAAAGGGAGCATTTATTGCAAAAAACAGTTGTGAACATAGGAGCATTCCAATGACTTGTGGTCTATGCAATCCGAATATTTATACGTGTTTTAAAATTCCAAAAAAAAACTGTGATTCACGTTGTTAAAAAGAAATACCCTTCAAAAAAACATTATAGTTTAAACAATTTAGAATTTGACAAGAAAAAAAGGCAAGAAATTTTAAATTTTGAAGAGAAATTTATGAAATCAATTAATAGTTATAAGCTTAGTATGAATGAAAATATTAATAAAGAAAATATTGAATGAAAATAATTAAACATTGTTAATTTTATTGGTTGTATAAATAATATTGAATAAATACTAAATCTATATTCAAAAGTAATTGTCATTTATTTGGTAAAAGTTTTGATATAAGTTTCCTTTTCTCTGGCAATCTAGTAAATTAAATTATCAATTTCGATCATTGATGTCGGATGACAAACGACCTTTTACAAGAAGTCTAGGTACAATTTCTGGGAATCCGTGTGACGACGATCCTGCCTTTAAAAAAAGCGGTTACCACGTTCTCCCAAGAAAGAAAAACCAGATACTTTGTATCTGGACTTAAAGCTAATAAATTTAGAAGACAAGCCATTAGAAACTCAGAAAGATTCCGAAGTAGAGAGCGTTAGTTCAAATAGTTCAATTGTCTTAGTAAATACTATTATTGACAGTAAAAAAAAGTAGTTTAAATAAATCAGAAACTAATATTTATTTGCGAATTAAAGACTTATCTAATAAAATGTCGAACCACGAAGATGATATAGCTGTCGCAACTGCAGGTCTTATAAATAGAGCTTCTTTTCGTGATGTGCTATCAATAATTCCAAAATTCGATGAAAAAACTAAAAATCTTACAACATTTGCCAAAGCTTGCAGGGAAGCGAGATCCATGTTAGATGGAGTCAATGAGCCTCATCTCACCAAATTAATTAAGTTTAAGTTGGAAGGTGAAGCTCAGGCTTCAACTATTGGCATTACATTTCATTCTATAAATGAATTAATAAACCACTTAACGGATATTTTCGGTTCTGCGCAAACACTTGATAAACTGCTCGATGAGCTTGGAAACGAGTTTCATCGAGAAGATGAAAAGGTTATTGTTTTTTCAAATTGCCTAAGACAGTTGACCACTAAAATTCTTGAAGCAAAAAAATTAGAAAGCGGCACGTCAGCCGTTACTAATGAATTTAAAGATATTATAAAAGAAAATGAATTTGATTGCTTCAAAAAAGGTTTAAAATCCAAAATTAAAGTAAACTTACCGGTCGAAACGAATTTGAATACAGCTGTAAAGAATGTCATTAAAGTGGAAAAAGATCTTGAATTGTTATTCAAGTTAAGAACTAACCTTAGTAAAAAGGTCACTCAAGCCGCCCCAAAGAAGATTGCAAATACGTGTCAGATTTGTGATACTGAAGGGCATACAGCTTTGATGTGCAATTCAGTTTCTAATCAGAACCAACCGTACAATTGTTGTAAAAAAACTGGTCATTCTGAAGATAGTTGTTTTAAAAAAATAAAAGATCAAAGCACTTATCAAATTTGTAATCGCTCTGGTCACATAGCACGCGATTGTCGGTCAAGAACAATTTGTCAATTATGCGATCGAACTGGCCACAAGGCTAAGGATTGCCGCACCAGACGAGATAATCCTAATAATGACAGTATCTGCCAAATATGTAACCGTCGCGGACATAATGCAAAAATTGTAAGAGCAACCTTGAATGTTTTTATTGCAAAAAAAAGGACATTTAAAATCTGAATGTTATAAATTGAAAAATAAAAATTCGGGAAACGGGAACTCGACTTCTCAACAGGGCGCGACACAGAGGTCGAACAATTCAACACAGCGTTAATTGGAGGAAGTAGAAGAAGCAAACTTTTCTTCGTTTAATGCCTTTAAAGTTTTTGCTCGAGTACCTGTTATACGTGCTAATCTTTCGGAAAATAAAAAATTCACTATTGTGCTTGATTCCGGATCTGAAGCTTATATTTTGAAGTTACCTATTTTACGCGATAATTTATCAATTATTAATCGCGAGAAAAGATTTACTTTAAAAGGTATAGGTCTAGATCCTTATCTTACTATTGGAACTGTTACTTTAGAACTTTTCGATAAACCTACGGAATTTTTAATTGTTAATGGTAATTTTCTGATGACTACTGATGCTGTTCTTGGTTCGAATTATTTCACTGAAAACAAAGCTATTATTGATGTTGATGAAAGAAAATTTAAAATTGCCTTTAAAAATTTCGATGATTATCAATTTTGTGCAACACAAATAAAAAGAATCAATAATTTTAACACGCTCGAAAGACGTCCTAGTCAAATTTTGCCAACTATACAGTTTCATAATATTTATACGGGATCGAAAGATTATTTTCTTATTGATACTGATTCTGAGTGTAATTTAATTAGGAAAGATAGTTTATGTCCATTGGCTAAAATTGATGAAAAAACAATAATACAATTGAAAGGTATTGGTCTCAATGCACAAACAACGATTGGTATAACTATAATGACTATTCTTGGCTTAGATGTTGTATTTCATGTTGTTACTGATGATTTTGAATTACCTAAGGTGTACTAGGTGCATCATTTTTTGAAGAGAGTAAAGCAATAATTGATTTTAGAAATCAATTTTTTATAGCCAATGGCAATCTTATGCCACTTATTTTACAAAATAACGATGATAAATTGCCACTCAATTTTGTCTCTATAAGAATTGATTCTCTTGAAGAGAAAGCTGATCTAGTTGAATTAAGTGCATTTGAAACTACATTTGCTGAACGTGAGACTTCTAGTCTTGCAAAAAGACATATTTTTAGTATTTCGCAAAATGAAACTTTTGATGATCTTAATGTGAAAAATTTTATTGAAGATGAAGATAATTTAGGTATTGCAGACTTGTTAGTTGAAGAAAATAAAAATAATTATGATAATCAAAAAATTGAAGAGTATGTAAATCTAGAGCACATGAATGACGAAGAAAGAAATTACACAATTAAGCTAATTAACGAGGTACGAGACGTTTTTTATCTACCCGATGACGAATTACCCGATACTCATTTAGTCATGTATGAGATCCATACAACCGAGGAACATCCTGTTAATTGCAGACAATACCAATTTCCTCATGCGATGAAACCTAAATTGAATCATTATATTGACAAATTATTATACACGAATCTAAATCTTCTTACAATGTACCAGTCTGGATAGTTCCAAAAACAACCGATGAAAACGGACGTATAGTTATGGACATACGGTAATCAAATGAGAAAACTCTTGCTGATTCATACCCTATTCCTAATATCACTCAAATTTTCGACCAAGTTGGTGGTGCCAAGTTTTATATAATTTTAGATTTAGCCATGGGATTTTATCCGATTAAAATGCATCCTGATCATGCTCATAAAACTGCATTTAACATACCCTTTGGTCACTATGAATTTATACGTATGCCTTTTGGTCTTAAAAATGCACCTGCTACTTTTCAAAGATTAATGAATATGTTGTTAAGAGGTTTTCAGGGACTAGAACTTTTTGTTTATTTAGACGACATTGTTATTTATGCTAATGCCATCGAAGAGCATGATCGAAAATTTAGATTGCTTGTAGAAAGATTACGAAAAGCTGGACTAAAGTTACAAATTAGTAAATGCAAATTTTTAATCCGATGTGTAAATTATCTTAGACATGTTATCAGTGAGAATGGTCTTGAGCATAATCAAAAAAAGGTTGAAGCCGTGCAAAAGTTTTTTTGCAAAAAATGTTAAAAGCGTCCGACAATTTCTAGGTTTATGCGGATATTATCGCTGATTTATAAAGGACTTTGCCAAAATCGCTAAACCTTTGACTAAATTATTGCGAAAGGAAATAACTTTTCAATGGAATACAAAAGCTAACGAAGCTTTTCATACATTAAAAAAGGCATTGTGTGAAGTCCCAGTTTTGTAATTTCCGGATTTATCTAAGGGCTATAATATACGAACTGATGCCTCTGGTTATGCTGTAGCTGGTATACTCTCACAAGGTCCTATTGGAAGCGACAGACCAATTGCATATACTTCACGTGCTTTACGCGGAGCTGAATTAAGTTTTGAAGTCTACAAGAAAGAAGCACTCGCAATTATACACAGCGTTAAATCCTTCAAATTATTAGGTTTTGATTTTCTAAATGATAATAAAGCTGTACTTGATTTCAAAGCTAAAACAATTCGGATTGATAATTTTGTTACTTCTTTTAAACGTTCAGTTAAAAATATTGATGAATTTTTAGAAAAACGAATTGTTGATAATGATTTACCTAAAGATAATGATCCAACATGTTATCAACCAATTTAAGTAAAAATCTTTTTATTAAGACTAGAAAACAAAAACAACTTGCTAATCAACCTGTTTCTTCTACTCAACCACCTCAAACCGTTATTATAGATACTAATAAACCAAAAAACGATCTCGTGGTCGACCTAAGAAACAAGTCCCGGTAAATATAGAAAATTCCATGCCTGACCTGTCCATCAAACGTAAGCCAGGTAGACCTAAAAAGATATCTATTCCTACAAATCATGATCCTCCACATCAACCTATTGATCTACCTTTGCTTCCTAATAATGAATCTAGATACCCGAAGAGAAACCAAAAATAAAATCATAAATACAATGAAAGTGATTCTGAAGAAACTCAGAATAAAATCTAAGGTATGCCTAAAGCTCCTGTACAACGTCAAAAATCTCCTTTAGCGAGAAATTAATCAGTTTACTCTGATAATGGGGATAATTCCGATAATGAAACTGTCCATAGTAATGATTCGGATGATTCAATAAAATCCTTTGATAACCACCTAAACAATTTGATTGAAATTAACGAATCCCTTCACATGAGATCAGATAACGTAATTTATTTTATTAGTACAAATGGTGAACCTTGCGACGAAGGTGCTCGAAAATTGATCGAACACGGCAAAATTTTAAGTAAGCAAATTTTAAGAATTGGAGAAGTATCAAAAGATTTGAAATCAAAGAACTATTATCAATTTGGTCTATGCATTCGTGGTGAAAATTCCGAATCCATAAGTATTATCAAAAGTCGTATTTTAGATACTTTATACGTACTTCGCGATTTACTTGTTCATTTGAATCAAAATAGTTTTTATGTGTCAAAAAGTAAAAATATCGAAAATTTAGACTGGTATGAAGTTAAAACTCTTCTAGACATAGTATTTCGAGATAGTGGAATAAAAATTTTGGTTTGTACTGACGCACTTGAATACGTTTCTTCTGAACTTTGAGATGCCATATTTTATGAATTACATAAATCGCCAATTGGTGAACACTGAGGAGTTTTCAAAACATTCTATAGAATTCGTCAAAATTATTATTGGGAAAATTTAAAAGAAGACATACAACAAAGAATTCAACAATGTTTAGAATGCCAATTAAAAAAGCTTACCAGATTATAAACAAAACAACCCATGATAATTACCGATACTTGTGCTACGGTTTTTGAAAAAATTGTCATTAATATTGTACGCCCTATAAAGAAAACTCTTGATGGAAATGAATATATCTTAACTATGCAAGACCAATTAAGCAAATTCTGTTTAGCTGTCCCATTAAGAGACACACTTTCCTCTACAATAGCTGATGCTTTTATTAAAAAATTCATCTGCATTTTTGGTTTCCCTAAGCTTATTCTGACTGATCAAGGGAAAAATTTCTTGAGTTCTTTAATGAATAGAATAGCTAAAAGATTTAAAATTAAAAAGCTAAGAACGACTGCTTTTAGACCACAGTCTAATGGTTCCTTAGAACGTTCACATCACGTTTTAGCCGAATTTCTTAAACAATATACTGAGGCTGATAATGATTGGGATCACTGGCTCGATCTTGTAATGCTCAATTATAATACATGTATACATGAAAGCACCAAGCTTACTCCGTACGAATTAGTGTTTGGCCGTTTAGCTCGTTTACCATCAAGCAATCTACTAAGAGTAGGAGATATGTTGTTCACATACAAGGGTTATATAACAGATCTTGTGACTCGATTGATTGAGATTCAAAATTTGGCTTACGACAATTTAATAAGATCCAAAGAAAAATCAAAAAGACTTTATGACAAACATATTAATCCTAAAAACTTCAAATTAGGAGATTATGTATTTTTAAAATCTGGTCTTAAACCCGGTAAACTTGATGATCATTATTCTGGGCCATTCAAAATAATTGCTATTTCACCTAAAAATAACATCAAAATAGAAATGAAAAAGGGCACAAAAATCGTACATGCTGATCGGTTGAAAATCTCATATATCAATCCGTCACATAAAGATCTTGATAGTAAATAAAAGTTATATTTTGAGATAAGAGAACAAATAATAATATTTTCTTTTGATTACAGAATTAAACAAAATTTATTATGAAACCAATCTAAATGACAATAATATATACCAGCCTAATCATTTTAATGTCTTGTGATGTTCGTATCACTTATAAATAATAATAATTCGAACTCTCGTATCTAGCTAATGAGTAAGAATTTGTTTCCAATAATTTTACTCTACTAGTCAATAAAATAAATAGATAAATCAAATGTATTTTAACAATAATAAATAAATCAAATAAATATAAATAAGTACAGTGTTTCAAGGAAAGTCAGACAATGCCCTAGTTTCTTATGGTGCGAATTGTCCCATTAGCAGAGCTAAAGTCTTTCTTGGATAGGATATAATTCGGCCCAAGTTTCTTATAGTGCGAGATGTTCTATAAGTCGAGCTCGAATTATAAGGAAGGAACAGTCTTGCTCAGTTAATTACAATGAGAGAAAGAACTTAGGTATTAGCCAAGTTTATTCAGACTCATGCGCTCACCTTGCAAGGCTAGAAGTAAATGCTAGCCTGTGCTAAGGTGGGCCTATTTATACACAGATTTTCCCGCTTATTTTTGCAGGAGAGATGTCATCGAACATTCGAGATACATTCGCGAATTTTGAGTAATGAGTTTTCTTAATTTACAAGTAAATAATCATTAATATTAAGATTTGTACATATGTAAGCTTTACAAAATTTTTTATTCGTTGATTTTATATAATATACAATTATCGCAAATAATGTCGTCAAAAGTTATTAACTAATAAAGTTAATTAACGTGATATTACAATATTTACAATAGAAAATTAATAAATTTTTATATAACTTTATAGTTGATTCAATTTAGAGGTATTTTCCAAAAATGAATATTTAAATTAGTTAATAACATTTGAATTATAACTAATTTTTCATATTTGTAACGGTTTTTCCTAATTTTATAATGCAATTATTAGATTATTTATCTAAGATTCCTAAATTATAAAGCTATCATTTTCAAGTATAAAATTAATACTTTCGTTCTATATACAGCTTATTGTTTAAATAGATTATTAATTATTTGTTTACTAATAACAGTTATTATTCAGCTGTTATTAATGAAACCAATTCTTACTCATGTTCTATACTTATTGACTTTGCATATTTACATTTTTCTAATAATTCATATTGTTAGCGTAATAAATAAATCAATTTTGCATATTAAAATTCATTATTATTTCATAATTAAATGCAATTTGTGTTATTATATTCTGAATCTACGTACTTAAATTTATATAATAAATACTTTGTTATATTAAAATTATCTCTAATTGACATATTTTTCTTAATATCCAAAATCATTATATCTATATCTATTACTTTGTGACGTCACGCTGTTTATTTTGATTCGACTCTTATTTGTATACAATCGCGTAAACAGTGAGGTAGCGCCGCTTGATGTATTGATTTGAATAAACAGATAGATACGTTAGACTAGTTGCAGTAATTCAGTGATTTAATAAATAGCTCATAAATAGGACCGTTACAGTCTCATATATGAGGGACAAGGAATCGTCGCTTACGATTGTGGAGCCAGATCGCTGAATATTACCACGGTGTCTTTATTAGACGTAACACCATGTGATATCCCTTCGAACCCCGTCAATTCTACCAAAAAATTTGTACAATTGCTACAAATGAATTTATTTGAAGACGTTCACGCGGTACAAAGCTTCAGTTGTCTCGAACAATTTACTACTGCGGTATGCATTCTTATTCGTCTGTTGTTAAAGATGGAATGAATGAATACATGATTGAATTGAATGAAAAACGTTGTATAGATCTTTTCCACACCGGTACTTTGTATTTCGATGATCTCCACGTACATAGAGATTAAGAGTTAATCAAACCACTATAAGACCGATTCTTTTGGCCGGTACTCTGATAAATGACAGAGCTTGCACTGGCTCTGACTATTCTGATGCATATGGAACTTGATCAAATGATGTTGTCCAAGGTTTAATTAAAATTACAGTATAAGACTACATTGCCTCTGGAAAATTAAATAATAATAAAGTCAGGCTTCGTTCAGAAGTCATTATGGAATTCTTTATAAAGGTATGGCTAATAAAATCACTGAAAATCACAATATCGTTTATTCGTTAACCACTCAGGAAATCACATTTGCGCTTATGCAAAAATTAAAAAAATCCGTTTGTGGATATGAAATTATCGTAACTAAACATCCCAAATTGTTTATTTTTGAGACTACTAAAAATAATGTTTTTACTATAACGAAGAAACTTTCTATGAACAATTTGGATATATTCGCTTATGTTAATTCAAAATTTGTTTTCGTCGAAAAATATATTCGAAGTCAAATTACAAGTTTGTACAGAGATGTGGTTTAGCAACGCTGCAAACAAGAGCGAGAAATACTTAAAACCGCTTTAGCAATTGCTAATCAGTCACCAGACCAATTTGCTTATAATCTAATGAAGGGCCCTGATTGTATGGCGGTTGCTGCAAGTGAAGTTATTCATATTGTAAAATGCATTCCAAGTGTTGTCAAGGTCTTGTCCGGAGACGAATGTTACGCTGAGATTAAAGTTAGCCATAATAACGTAACTAGGTTTATGATACCAAAAACCCATATCTTAAAGAGTCATGGAACTCTGGTTGATTGTAACTCTCTGTTACCAACCTTTTACTACTTCAATAACAATTGATTTAAATTTCTACCCCGGCCAGTTGATGCAAGAGATCCGGAAGTACTCAAACCTTTCACTGAAATGACGTGGAAATACGAAGACATCCCAACGTTAGCAACAAGCGGAATCTATAGCGAACAAGATCTGAAAGAGCTATTAAACCGAATCATGTACCCGTTTGAACAACCCGCTGTACTTGATGTTGCAAGAGAAATTCGTGGTCACACTCTTCGTGATCACGATGGCACCATTAATAAACTGCTCAACGAGAAAGTATTAGAGAAATTGGTCACTGGAACTTGGAAGCGTATGTGGGGAAAATTTCTGACTTTTGGCACTGTAAGTGCTGGAATAATGGCTATCCTAGTCATCACATTCAAGGAGTCAAGATGTTAGCTGATATTTTGATCAATAGAATGGCGCTTCATCGCATATATGGATGGTCGTACAATTTGCTAGCAGCAATTTGGAACAGTTTAACAACCTTCCTATTACATTTAGCACCAACCAGTACAACTCCTACTATTAATCAAGATGTTGAAGCACAACAATTTCAACCTTCACCCAGCTGCCCACCGAAATAAAATCCATATGTTCCATTGCCAACTGAAGAACAACAAAGATCAAAATATTTGCCTGTACAACCTGTCAAAAATATCTTGGGATTCGTTCCCTAATTGGGTTGTAAGCAGATTATAAAGAATTCTGTATTCTGTTTTACTATTCATCATTTTTTTTGTATGTTTGCAAGTTCCAAAACTAATCTCTAGATATAACGATTACTTTTCCTCGTTATACTCCTTAAATAATCGTTTATCTGTAGGAGTGTAACGTCGAACAATTAATAATACCATTTTATTTTATTTTTGATTTTTTTTTGTATTAAGATTTCAATGCATCAAACTGCAAAATTTCGAGAAACGAAAATACGTTGGAAAGTTTCTCTTCTCAAGGTTTCTTTAAATTCCAAGAGAAAACAAGCTAACCAAATAGTTTGCGATTAGAAAATAGGTATAAAAATTTTACGACTTTGTTATGTGCGTCCATATGCTTAGGATGTCCTTGTACTAACAGCTTGGGCTGCCGACGCCCAAACCCTATACGGAATGTAGAAAAAAAAGAGAAAACTCCTCTATACGTTCCACACCGAGTTTTCATTTTTCCGTTTAGCTTATTCATAAAAAAGTCAGAAAATTATTTTATTCCATTGAATAGTTTGTGCACTTAGATAAAATTGAGTCGTACGATTTACAATTTAAGCTACGTTTCATTTAAGTTCCATTTTATTTTAGATATTTAAAGATGTAAATAAATAACATTTGAGAATTAAATATAACTGTCAGATTGTTATTTATATATATTTAATGACTTATCATTGTGACAAAGATCCACTCTTCCTTTGTCACCAATTATTTTGCGGAGTAAGTCAGGCACTTTCGCTCAAGGCAATTGAGGGAGAAATGAGAGGATGGTTATAAATAAGTTATACACTGACATGAATCAATTTAAACTTACAACCTATTATTATTAATCATTATTCAAATTAAATATACGCGCGCATAACATAGTCTATTTATTAACCAACTAACTACAAAATAGAACAGTAAACTACTTATAATAATCACAAATAAATATTTCACATTCCATCCTAATACCTACTCGCGCACTTAACCTATTACAAACTTACTTAAAACTACGCGAACCAATAGCGGATGAATTGCCCAGCACGTGGGCGCCTGGACAATTCGCCGGTCGCAACTTACACTATTATAAATTAAACTTAAGCGCGAACCTTTAGATAGCCGGCACGTAAATGCCAGGCTATCTTATTCAACGCGCACCGGTCGTCGCATCACCAGAGAGAGAGAGAGAGAGAGAGCGTAGAGAGAAAGAAGAAAAGAAGGCTTGATCTTTATTCACTGCTCCTCGCAACCTCGGGAATCCTGAGCGATGCGCTGCCGCAAGAAGTACCGGTCGTCGCTGCTGGTCAGATCGTTGCTAGCTGCTGGCTGCGATAGCTGACTAGGTATCCGTAGACGACGTTGACTCTCCTTGCAGGCGGGGCTGGCTGCAGTCGCAGACAAAGCTGTTGCCGGTAGGGTTGACCTTCCTTCCAGCTATCCCAAACTGCACTCTCTGCACTCTAGCAGGACTGGGCATGGACTTCTGCACTCTAGTAGGACTAGGCTCCGACTCCTCTCACGCACTTATTCTTGCGCTCGTCTTGCAGCCGCTCAGCGGCGCTCGCTCCTCTCCCTACCTTGATCTATTAGTTAGGCGGTAAGCGACGCACCGCTTATCGGTCACGCGTTGCGCGCCTGCTTATCCCTGCATGGGCTTAGTACTCTCTCTCTCTCTCTCTTTTTCTCACTCTCTCTCCGCGCTCCTCAACTTTTCTTGCGCTCAACTGCGCTGGCCCGTCCTTGGCGCTGAAACAAAAAGACCAAGTGTTAGGCGCATACTTTAATGCGCCTAACGTTGGCCAACACGCCTTGCCGAGTGGAGGAGGGAGAAACACAGACGAGAGACCGGCACACGACCTGCTCGTCACACCCCCTTCCAAGGTCAAAGTTCTCACCCGCGAACGGCCTGACTCCGTTTCTCCTTCTCTCTCTCTCTCTGTCGACCGGCAATGACAACCAATGATAGACGCTAAATTATATAATAATATCTTAGACCTAGCTTAAATCATAATTAATTCTAAGTTGGTAACAACCAGATCAACTAAGAGCAAAGTCTAACAAACCCAATAGTCTAATCTGAGTGATATGCCTAACCTTTCGTCGCAGCGAGCCGACTAATCCGCTGCGCCAAGATCACGACTAACTCAGTATTCAATTGAACCAAAAATCTTACCATTTACTGCCGCTCCAACGACTCCAAATACCGGAGCCTGAGCGCTCAAAGCTCCCCCGTCGAAGGAAACGAGGCACTTGCCCCGGAGAGTCTTTGGCCGGCATCCTCAGTCGCCTCGGACCCAATCACCCCGGCGCTCCGATTGCTCAGCTCACCCGCGGGGACCGACGCCTGCTCCGTCTGCGGCGCGAGTTCCATCCCCGTATTTTCAACCGAACCGGCTTCAGTCCCGGCTCCCTCTGCAGCAAGCGCCTGTGACTTACGCGCGAGCTTAGCGCGAAAACGCTTGCCACATCGGTGCCTGGGCTTTTTCGCCTTGGGCTCGCCGACGGAGGATTCAGGGCTGACTACCTCGGGCACCGACCTAGGAACTTCGAGCTCCGGCCCCACAGTCTTTGCCTGCGTTGCCGGAGGCTCTACTGGTTCGCTTGGGTGAACCCGAACTCTTACCTCCTCCACCGATCGTGCGTGCGCTTGGTCCACCATGAAGGCATCGCGGCAACGCGGACAGTCTTGCACGCGGACGTCGAGTCGCCCACAATTTCTACAGACCGGACGCGAGAAAGGCGGGTTCCTGCAGGCCGACCTGAGATGTGACCCTGTTCTGCAATTGAAACAGCGCAACGAGGGTACGTCCAATTCCTCATCCCAAGGGACCGGAGCCAGGTTTTGCACGAAGCTACCTCTTACCAGCCGGAACCCGGTTTTGTCGACCTAACACGGCGACGCAGAAGACGAGGCTGGGCTCACTGCCTGTAGAATCGGGACAGGTCGTACCGGCCTAAGGGTTAGTCGCTCAGGCACAACCGGCTCCACTCTTCGTGGGGTCGGCGGCACCACCATTTCCATCCTTGTGCCTGCCTCTCCCGTCTTCTCGGTGACTGTGCTCGCACTAACTCCCGAAGCTCTCCCTTTGTCGACAGCCAACGAAACCGGTGGCTGGAGGGCGCCTGTTGCCTCAGCAACGGTTCCCTCCGCCATCTTGGGTAGAGTTGGTGTCGAACCGGAGGATGGCCTCTCAAAATTACACGCGGATAGGTTGAACCGCATTGTGCGCTTCCTCCTACCCGCGTTCTGGTGAGCCTCGGCCTCCTTTCTTCTCTCGTCCTCCATTACCCCGCTGGGTAGATCTGCGCGGGCCCACCCCTGCGGACGAATTGGTACGCGGGGTCTAGCCTCTGTAACGCTAGCGGTTTGAAAGGAAGATTAGGATGGATGTGTGGCTGTGGAGCCACTCGAGGCAGCTCCTGAACCGGCATCGCCTCATCCTCGGAGTCGCTCGAGCTTAGTACCAGCTCCAGTATACCGTTGGTGGCGCCTCGCTTTGCGGGACTCCAGTTTCCCCTTCCAATAGAAGCCCTCGCGGTACGGCTCCGATTTGCCGCCCTACCCATGAGATATCCTCCCGCGGCAGCTCGAGAACCCAGCGATCTCTCGCCTTGGCTACTCGTGCCCGCCTGCGAGAAGACAATTCCCTCTTTTGCGGCGATAACTCTCGACTTCTCCGACGCTTCACGTATGCAAAGCGTCGTGAGCCGAAACGCTGCGCTACGACGCACCGCCTTGTCCCATGTACGCGTAGGCGCAGCCAGACGAATTATCGAACCCGCACGGCGGTTTCCCGTTAACAGACGGACCCCTCGCCGGTCGCTCATGAACGGCGTCCGGGGCGAAGGCAAAGGCGGCGGCAAAGGGAACCCCTTCGCCTGCCCGTCACTGTTCCCGCCAACCGACGCCTGTGCCAACTGTGAAACACAGGAGGCAACCTCGACGTCAAAGGAGGCCGCCTGCATAAGGCCTGAAAATCGGGCGGCAGACTCCGACGCTCGGTCTACCTCCATAGCCTCAGCAATTCCCGCCGAGTTCACCGATGCGGTCACGTCGCCTATAGGTTTTTTGGCCTCGGCGACTTGAGCGATGCGGCCCGACTTCTCGGTTTCAGCCATCATTACCTGACGTCGATGAACCTCTTGTACCTTTAAAACAAAACAATCCAGTTATTACACCTGTCCGATTTCGCAAACTATTTATTTACCTTACGCGGTGGTATATATCGCTTAATTTCCGAGACGTGTACCCTAGCTGTACGATGCTTACTGTTCGTCGCTAGCTTGTAGATCTCGGGCGAAATTACTGAAATAATTTCAAACGGTCCGTCAAATTTCGGATCAAGTTCCGCGTTTTTACCATCCGCTGCGCTCGAAAGCGTATGCACTTTGCGCAAAACCAAATCACCTACCTGAAAAAGTACCTGACGCCTACCCTTATCGTAGTATTTCTTCTGCTTTTCCTGAGCTTCATCAATGTGCCTAGCTACCAAGTCGCGTAATGCATTTAAACGTGATAGCCTATCTTCCCACGACTTCGTATCTATCTTAACAATAGGGGCCTTTGCCTCGATCTCGCGCCTTAAACTCTTTATCGGACGCGGATCCTTACCAAAGTTTAGAAACGCCGGCGATACTTTTGTAGACGCCTGAGTCGCCGTATTGATGGCATGACGAAGTTCATGCAAATATCTATCCCAGCTCCTGTGATCGGCATCTACAAACATCGCTATCATCGTTTTTAGCGTACGATTTACGCGCTCGACCGGGTCACTTTGCTGATGATACGCAGGACAAAATATATGTTCGATACCGTACTCTCGCAACCTATTTTGAAATACTTTCCTCCTATATGCCTTCACATTATCACTAATAATATATTCCGGAGTTTCCCACCTGAACAGGATTAACTCCTCAAGCGCGGCAACAAGAGCAGGGCCGTCCGCCGATCGTAGCGGTTTTAGCTCGACCCACTTAGTAAATAAGTCTTGATAAACCACCAGGTCTTTAAACCTATTTTTGCTACTGGGCAGCTCTACGACGTCAGTCGCTACTACGGCCCATAGTCTTTCTACCACGCGTTTACCCATTAGACCTTGGGGTGCCTGCTGGACTACCTTGTACTTCTGACATTGAGAGCACTCATCTACGAACGTCCTCACATCATACCACACTCCTGGCCAGTAATACTCACGAACAATTCGATCGTAAGTCTTTTCACGGCCGAAATGTCCAGAGAATGATTCGCAATGAGCGTCTCTCAACACCCTTTCTCGGTACTCCAGTAACACCACCATGCGCCAGTATTCCTCGCGATTAGTTATTGGATCGAGCAAATGATCGCGCATGAACCGATACAGGATGTTATTCTCTACTCTCCAATTCTCGAATTTCTTCGGTCTTTGAAGAACGTCTTTCACGCGTTGTAGATACCAAGTATCCTGTATCTTATCAAATGCGCAAATCTCGAGTTCGTCCTCAAATTCTCGCGAAAGTTCGTCCGGTACATGGTGCAGCGCTCCCTTTCTATGTACTATTTTTTAATCTAACTGCTGAAATTCTAATACCCATCTTTCCAATCGACCTGTAAGTTCGCGTTTATTAAGAATCCAAGTGAGCGCACTATGATCCGTAACGATGACAAAGTGTGAGCCTTCTATATAAGGCCTAAACTTTTTTACCTCAAAAAGTACTGCCAAAAACTCGATTTGGCTCACCGTGTAATTTCGCTCGTCCGCGTTAAGCATCCGACTGGCGTAGCAAATAGAATGCTCGCCGTCGTCGAATACCTGAACCAAACACGCGCCAACCGCGAAGGAAGAACCATCGCAGTGCAAGTAAAAGGGGCGCGTAAAATCAGGGCGCGCGAGTACCGGCGCCTCCGTTAATGCGCGCTTTAGCCTCTCAAATGCAACTTGCTGTTCTTCCTTCCATTCCCATGGCTGGTCCTTTCGGATGAGTTTGCTCATCAGAACCTTTATCTCACTCTCGTGTTCGATAAAACGCGCATACCACCCTACCATACCTAGGAATCGGCGTAATTGAGCTACGTTATTCGGCGCAGGATAATCTACTATTGGTTTCACCTTGTCATCGTCCGGACGCAGACCCTCACTATCTAATCTGTACCCTAAGTAAGTTACCTCGGTACAGAAGAAATCGGACTTCTCTAAGTTGATTTCTAAGCCAACGCTTACTAATCGCTTCAAAACTTTCTTTAGCCAGATCACGTGGCTATTAAAATCTGCGCTAACTACTAGCAGATCGTCAAAATACCAGAAAACGTGCGGCCCATACTCTGGACCGAAGAGTGCGTCCACGAGGCGCGTGAAAGTAGCCGGCGCATTTACCAAACCGAATGGCATTCGCTCAAACTCCCATAAACCAAGACCTGGGACCGCGAACGCCGTATGTTGTTTGCTATTCTCTGAAAGCGGAATTTTCCAAAACGCCGCTCGCTGATCTATTTTCGACAGGTAGAATGCTCCGCGCAACCTGTCCAAGATAGCATCCAGGCTAGGCATCGGATACGCGTCCACTTTCGTAACCTTATGTACCGGCCTGAAATCAAGGCAAAATCTATAACCGCCGTCCTGTTTACGTACTATTACCGGCGCGCTACTCCATTGACTATTCGATGGCCTAATTATTTTCGCCTTCCATAGCCGCATGGTATCTTCCTGCGTGAATGCTAATATAGGAGGCGACATTCGGCGCAACGGCGTTTTTATCGGGCGGGCATCACCTACATCATGACGTGCTCGATAACTTTTGTAACCGCCGGAGATTCACCAGGCTCCGGGACAATCCGGCGAACGAGTGTCAAGATTGTCTCTCGTTGAGCCTCCTCGTAACTGCTTAAACCTGCGCATTCCGCAAAAACAACTATCTCGTTACTATTCTGCTCTGCTAACGGATACCAATCGCCTTGGTCACCTGCCCGCCAAGCGCGATTACCGTAGCTAATATTTATATTCCACGCTATCCAAAAGTCGGCTCCTAAAATCAAGTCGTGCTTCAGCGTATATACTACCGTCGCAATTAGCCAATCCGCCCTACCGCCAATTTCAAAACTCAGCTTTAAGTTGCCCCAAGTTCGCGGCTTCTCACCCGAGATGCCCTGTACGAATATTGTAGGCGGCTTTAAACGATCCCTAAACCGTAAACCGAGATTCGGTCCTACAACCGATACCTGTGCACCTGAATCTAGCAGTGCTGTATAGACTTGCCCGCCTATGTCGACCTTGATAAAGAATCTGTTCTCTATAACTGCGACTAACGCTGCATCTGATTCATCTGCCGTTTTCTTCGGGATTTCTGAGTTCCACTCAGACCCTCCCATCACCAAAACGGAAGGTGCGACGGCACCGACGACCGAACGTCCAAACAACAAAACCCTACTATCAACAAGCTCACTTCTATCGCGCGGGACCATGACCTTTGTCGCAGCCCGCTCCGACGGGAGCGCAGCGCCTGAGCTCGTATTCTTACCAGCAAATTCTACCACAGGTTCGCCCTGATTTCTTAAAGCAACGGCCTTTTTCGAAGCCTGCCCAACCGTGGGCGAAATACTCGAACCTGCTTCATTCGTGTTCGTGCACGACGATGACAACTCATTTTGCCTCGCTGGGCACTTCTCGGGCGAGCTAATTATCGCGCAAAATTTATTAAACCCGATCGCATCATACGTATCCTTATCGGGCAAAATTTCTCGCGTGTTAGTGTGTCGATCTTTTCGAAGACTTTCTGCGTCCTGCTGTAACGAGTCACGTTTATTTGCCTCTTCGGATTCATTACTGATCCTACTAGGGAAACTTACGTCCTCGTCACTCTGCGCCCGAGCTTCTTTCAATGTCGAACGACTAAACTCGCCTTTAAACACGTTTTTAAGCTCAATGATTTCCTTACTACCTTTTTTCGGATCCTCATATTCTACAAATACTGCACGCTTGACCTTAGCCTTGACTTTCAAATATTCCCCTATTACCTCGTCTAAGAGAGGTGGTGCAGAACTGGCAGGTCCTGCCTTGTTCTCGCCTTCCTCTTTTACCAAATTCATGAAAGGAGACGCAGAACTGGCAGTTTTTGCCTTGTTCTCGCCTTCCCATTTTGCCTCAACTCTATTCCTTTCTTCTACGGTGTCTTTGCTCTTTGCGCGAAGCACTTTCTCTACCTCAATGGCCCGCTCAATCCATCTTAGGCAGGAGTCGTCGAGCGGTCGGCGGCTCCCGCGCTGAGGTTTCCCTGCTTCACCTGATTACAAGTAGGGCATTCTCTAAACACGTAACCGATTGTCCCACAAACCTGGCAATATAATGTTGGCTCTGAAGTTCGCGTTGGACAGTTGTTAGCGTAATACCCCGGTTGTCGGCATTTATAACAAACTACCCGCGGATTGACCTACCCATCGCGTTACAATTGAAGCAAGCCCCCGTAAATGGCCTATTTAAGTTGCTACCTCCCTGATTGCGCTGCTGCGGGACCAGACTAGGGGTTACACCTGCAGCCGGGGCCAACGAAGCCTGCGCGCTCTGACGAGCAGGCGCGGCTTCGTTCGCAGGCTGGTTTCTTGCCTGTGGCTGTTGCCTATCGGCAATAGCCACGGCAATTTCACCGTTCTGCTTCTTGCCCTTTTTACCTAGTTTTTTGTTTTGCTGCTGCGCTTTCTTTTTAGGAGATTCGACTGTTAAGACCTCGTCAATCGCGTCGTTTAAACCGTCAATAGTTTCGACCGATTTTTGCTTACCGGGTGACTTCTTCGTCTCTGTGTATGCGGATTCCGGAATTAGCGTTACGTCAGCCGTGGGCGGCTTTTGCCACCTTTTCCAACCGGCCATGCGATCTTCGAGCGCCATACCCGCTTTTTTAAAACTATTTAGATCGGAGAAGGTCTTAGTTTCAAGGTATCGTTTATATCTTGGATGTAGACCCTCTATAATCATAGCTAACTGGCGTTTCACCGAAAAGAGCGGATCAAAACGGCGTAGAATTGTCTGATAAGCCGCGACATAGTCCGTAATGTTCTCATTCTCGCCCTGTGTCCTTTGACGTAATTGGCCTAAAGTTGTTCTCTGTTCAATCGTCGACAGAATTCGCTAGAAAAACTCTTTTTAAAGTCTTTCAGCGTCCTCTACATATTGCGATTAACCTCGTACCATGGACGCGCCTTATCGCGGAATGCAGTGCCTATTGCTATCATCATCTCTTCGTCCGAGATGCCATAATAGCGCTGGCAATCACTCAAACCTGATAGAAAACTTAGTGCGTTTGTACTATCCTTACCGGAAAAACGGAGAGACCAGGCATTGAGTGCGCTTACTCTATTCGCAGGTATACCATTTATATACTTGATTCTTGGAGGAGCACTCTTTTTGCTTGGTCTTTCCGCTCTTACTTGCTTAGGTTTCCGCAGCGATTTAACTTTATAGGTGTTGCAACTATCAGTGTCCGATAAATTCGAGCTAGTGTCGCTTCCACTGATATTTTCTACCTGTCTCACCTGTTTCTGTTTAGGTCGCCTTATGCTAATTACGCTTTTCTCGCTAATAATCGAACTTTCACCTAATGGAGCTGGTATTTGCGTTTCCTCTCTAGTGGCTACCCGTACCTCGCGCTCCCAGTCTTCAACCCATGAACTTACTCTAGGCGCGTGATATTTCGTGCTCGCCGATCTATTTGAATCGGCATAGAGGAATGTACTACTTGCTCTATTGTTTGGTGCACACGCGTGGGCCGGTGGCTCAGTCGCGACCGCTGGTGCATTTAGTGCCTCGCGGTCGCCGAGCGGCTTGACCTGAGGCGGCAATGAAGCCTGCTGTTCGGCCTGAGCCGCTCTACTGTGCATCGCCTCTCTTTCAACTCTAAATACTGTATTCGCGCTGTCTGTAACACCTTACCGCACTTCTCGTCTATATATCCAACGCGGGTACTGCTGTGAGGGGCCCCCAAATCTGCCTTATCGCGCTAGTGCTACGCTCGCCTTGGTTTTGCGCGACTTGTTCGCGTGCGAGTTCGGTCCTGCTATCCGACGACGAACGAGCCGCCATCGGTAACACGTCGTTATTACCGAGCGCGACTGCATTTTCGCTCGGCGGTCGAATTTGTTCACAAGGAGCGGCAACACCTGCTCTTGCCTGTGTCGCCTGCTCTTGTTCACATAATAATTCGGCCGCCAAAGGTGCTGCAGCTACCGCGAATTCATCGCCCAGGTTCGCGTTCCGTGCGCTGCTTACCGTTGTTTCTTGCTGTTCGTCGGACAGCTTTTCCGGGATTCGGCCTGACGCAAAATCGCCCGAGCGCAACGGTGGCTGCAAATCTGGTCGCTCTCTTAACAGCATATATTGGAAATACCGGGTTTGTAACTCCTCAAGATCACCGTGTAAGCTAAGTTCGCGATAGTGCATTAATTCCAACAGAACAGCTGGTTCTGTGGAATCAATTTTGCGTTTTAGTTTTTTCGCAATGCGCATCGCGTAATATTCTGCGCAAGACTATTTTATCTCTACACGCTAGCGACATTGTTATTTCTAAAAATGAAAATCCGTAACTTGACTATCACGCGAGCTTATGGGGGCTAAGCAAGTCTCGACCGGTCCGTGTAACCTGATACCTTACTAATTTCTTTCCAAACTGTAAGCCGACAAGAAATCGCCTTGCTTACTCCTATAGAAAGAAATTATAATTTATCAAAATTTACTTACCGTAATTTTTGAATAAGCAGTTTAGTAAAATTCTTAAAACAAAGAAAAACGAAAGCGAGGAAAGAACGCAGTCGTCTAGCGTCAAAGCGACTCAATGACGCACCGTTGTCATCCGACACCGCTACTAAGAAAGGTCACTGGCAAGCACTAACAATGAATTCAAAATACCGAAACTCGAAATTCTTTTACGCGCACTCTCTGCTCTTAGTTCACAAAGAATATCAGTCAACAGTTATTTCAAAATTTCACCATCAAACCAGTTTTCTCATTTGTCTTTCAATTGCCAGACTCACAAGGGATACCATGTGACAAAGATCCACTCTTCCTTTGTCACTAATTATTTTGCGGGGTAAGTGAGGCACTTTCGCTCAAGGCAATTGAGGGAGAAATGAGAGGATGGTTATAAATAAGTTATACACTGACATGAATCAATTTAAACTTACAACCTATTATTATTAATCATTATTCAAACTAAACATACGCGCGCATAACATAGTCTAATTATTAACCAACTAACTACAAAATAGAACAGTAAACTACTTATAATAATCACAAATAAATATTTCGCATTCCATCCTAATACCTAATCGCGCACTTAACCTATTACAAACTTACTTAAAATTACGCGAACCAATACCGGCTGAATTGCCCGGCACGTGGGCGCCTGGACAATTCGCCTGTCGCAACTTACACTATTATAAATTAAATTCAAGCGCGAACCTTTAGATAGCCGGCACGTGAATGCCAGGCTATCTTATTCAACGCGCACCGGTCGTCGCATCACCAGAGAGAGAGAGAGTGTAGAGAGAAAGAAGAAAAGAAGGCTTGACCTTTATTCACAGCTCCTCGCAACGTCGGGAATCCTGAGCGATGCGCTGCCGCAAGAAGTACCGGTCGTCGCTGCTGGTCAGATCGTTGCTAGCTGCTGGCTGCGATCGCTGACTAGGTATCCGCAGACAAAGCTGTTGTTGGTAGGGTTGACCTTCCTTCCAGCTATCCCAAACTGCACTCTCTGCACTCTAGCAGGACTGGGCTTGAACTTCTGCACTCTAGTAGGACTAGGCTTCGACTCATCTCACGCACTTATTCTTGCGCTCGTCTTGCAGCCGCTCAGCGGCGCTCGCTCCTCTCCCTACCTTGACCTATTAGTTAGGCGGCACGCGACGCACCGCTTATCGGTCACGCGTTGCGCGCCTGCCTATCCCTGCATGGGCCTAGTACTCTTTCTCTCTCTCTCTCTTTTTCTCACTCTCTCTCCGCGCTCCTCAACTTTTCTTGCGCTCAACTGCGCTGGCCCGTCCTTGGCGCTGAAACGAAAAGACCAAATGTTAGGCGCATACTTTAATGCGCCTAACGTTGGCCAACACGCCTTACCGAGTGGAGGAGGGAGAAACACAGACGAGAGACCTGCACACTGCCTGCTCTCGTCACAATAATAGATAATAATTAAGTAATAAAAGTATGTTAAGTCCTTGCACGGTAAAATTTTAAATAATAGTACTTTTATATGCGATTTAGCATGAGTAACTCCATCTATCTTAAGGAAACTGTACGCTTCCATATTGCGGGAAAATTTCCACAAATCAGTTTTGAAGTTTTCATGCCCAAATTCTTCAGAGCCCCTTGCGGCCTTATTTTGAAAGAGAGCGCATCCCGATGGAATGTGCTAAGTGAGGCGCGAACTGTTCGCCACTGCTACGCCAGCCACAGCCAGGACTGTCACGCTCTCCAGACCTTCTCTCTCTGAGTACAAGGACTAGTTTAGAGTCAAGCATAATTTAATACTTTTAAGTTGTGAGCGTGCAAGGCTCAATTTTCAAAGTTTTAACTTTAATTTCAAATTGTGAGGAAGGATTTAAATCTTCAATAAAAGTAAGTTCAAATTAAATTTATAGATCACATAACTTCCTTTTAGTGACCTGTCTTCAAATCAAATTTTCCCAATTCCATATCGCTCGGTCTTCTTGTTGCATTACAAATTGGATAGAATTGATATTTAGGTTAACACTCAGAACTTGTAATAATAGGATCTCTATAGGTTTGAGTGGAATCTATAATTCATAATTCTCTGTACCTTCTGAAAAGACTGGCGCTAGAATAATCGATTTAGATTCAGGGATTAGAAAAGCACCCGCGCCGTGCGCATCAAATTTTTCTGTATTTTAGCCAACACCAATCTTTCCTTACCCGGGTAAAGTGAGAAATCACAGCCCGAAAAGGATTAGAAATTCCCGCCTCACGAAAAGTGAGACGTAACACGCACAACGAAGTCGTAAAATTTTTTGTATATCTATTTTGTAATCGCAGACTATTTGGTCAGCTTGTCTTCTCTTGGAATTTGAAGGAACCTTAAGAAGAGAAATTTTCCAACATATTTTCGTTTTTCAAAATTGTACAATTCGATGCATTTGAGTCGTAATACAAGAAAAAAAATAAAGTAATATTATTAGTTATCCGACGTTACACATTTTTTCAGATTTCTTTTTGTTTGACCTACGTTTATCGAAGTACAGCTATAACAATCAAATTTATATACAACACATGTCTCATTCCATTTTTCATAGATATCTTTGCTCAATTTTATAATATTATCAAGCTTACGATTAATTAAAGATACACAACAAATATTATATTTTTGAAGACTAGAAATACACTCGTAAAAAAATTTTTTATGAATCGGTAACGATATTTTTAACTATTTTAATATTATTATTGTGAAAAGAATGGGTCGAAAGTAACAAAGTTCTATTGATCAAATTATAAATAATATTATGTTTTTGTTGAGTTGTGTAGTCAGATTTGGAATTTAAAATTCTACCTGAAAAAGTCGGTTTTTGAAACCAATTTGTAATAATTTTATTATCTTTAATAATTAACATAATATCTAAAAAATTAATGTTGTTATTGAATTGAATGTCATGAGTAAATTTTAAATGGGTGTTGTAACTATTGAAAATATTTCAAACTAATTTTAACTCATTTTTCTGAATGCATATAATATTTCATTTACATATCTAAAATAAAACAGTGGAATACTATCATGTTCATTTCGTGAAAATTGCAAACAATGTATCTCAAGATTATCGATTACTGAATCTGCAAATAATGGAGATTGGAAGAAACCATGGGCATGCCAAAGTCTGTTTATTGATTATATTGTCAAAAAGAAAATAAACGTTATCAAAATGAAATTTCACAGTATAAACAAAGGAGATTCTTGAAACGGAATAAATCTTATTAAAACGTTTAACTAAGCTATCAATAACTAAATTGTAAGGAACATTAGTAAATAGAGAGTTAACATCTAACGAGACCAAAATGTGATCTGACGGTATAAAAATATTATGAAGTTATACTTTTAATTGAAAACCATTATCAATGTATGAATTTAGTTTTAAATTACATTTTTTTAATTTTTGATTGAGAACAAACTATAAGAAATGAACAAGGCTATTGACAGTAGAAACGATTGCTCTTAGTAGGTAATTAACTTCATATATTTTTGGAAGGATTTTAAAGAACAGTATTAGTTTGAATAAGGGAAATTTTATTGTAATTAAAATCTAAATAACCATTATCGTTGAAATTTGAAAAAATTTATAAATTTTAGATTGTAAAGATGTTAAAGGATTTCTCCCATTATGACTTCGTATGTATTAATATCGCTAAATAATTCTTTCAATTTTGATAAATAATTATGAATGTTCAAGCACACCGTTAGGTTCTCCTTAAGTGCATTTGTAAAAAATGTTATTATTACACATATCTACAAAATTTGATATAACTTTGAACGCAAAGCCGAGACTTTACATCCTCGAAGAATTTTGATGCGCTGAATCCGAAACCGTGCTTAAATTATGTTATTCTCTATACGTTATATTTTTGAGACATCCTAACCTAAAAGAGGAAAAAATACTGTTTTTGGCTATATTCGAGGTTAAAATACATCGTGAATAAATTTTTTTTTAAAACTGATAATGCCACCTGAAAGAAACACTCTTACCTGTCAATATTCTTTTTTCAAATTAAAAAAATCTTATTTCGTGTCTGAGTAGTAGATGCTTGACGTTTAGCATTTTAACTTTCCCCCTAGACTTAAAATAGCACCAATTTTTCTTAAAAAATCAACATTAAAATATTTTAGTTTTTTGGACCGCTTGACCCAAATTCAATATCAGTATCGAGCTCAAATCTCAAATATGTGAAGTTTTCTAACTCAAAATTGTAAAAAGAAATACTATTATAGGCTTCGATAAAAATTTTGTTATATTAGAACATCAATGAACACATAAAGATATGAAATTTGATTTTCGATAGGTTAAATCAGTATAACCAGTGTATTTCAAACCTACAACAGGCTAACCTCCAAGATCAAATCCCTAATTCAGCATTCTTTTTAAAAATTCCAGAATATCAACTTGGAATATTTACTAAACAAGGTACTCTCATTTTTTATGAAACCGTTGACATTTCGTCTCAAAGGATCATTAAAAAGACTTTCGTTTATGACTAGTAAGGTCGTTATCTTCTTTTTTCAAAGATCAAGAGTAGTCTGTCATCATTTTTTCATTTCTTCGTCCTTGGTAATATTTTTGATGGAAATCTCTATGATAAATATCTTGATGAAAACGTTCATCCATTTCTTCGTTTTATATTCTGTAACAGGCTGCCAATTTGTCGTTAAACCGAAGCAATAAGTATTGCCGCAACGGCCAATCGGTGCTCTGCTAACTGCGTGCTTGAAGTACGCTAACTCACCTTATGCCGGTTTGCGCATGCGCCGAGTCCTCGTAGCGATCCAACTTCGATGTTCTTACTAACCGCTAGAGGCGCTGGTGCGCTCGCTTACCAGCGCTCCGTCGGCCGCAGCAGATAACTCGATTGACGAACGACTCTATCAGTCGCACTCGCGATCTATGATAAGTTCTCGGCGCGTTCAAATCAAAATATAAATATAAACACAAACACCGGTGCAAGGCGAGACGAAATAACAAGGTCGTCTCTTATTATTCGTGAACCACTTTATTAGACTAACTAAATCTTATACACGGAATGAGTTGCCGAGAGACTTGGACGCACGCCGTGTATACAAAATTAATCTAACGGGGAGAGAGAGAGAGAATTAATTCCGCGGACGCCACGAACTAATCGCACGCACTACAATATCTACGAAATTCACCGCGCACGCTGCACGGGATCGCACGCAAAATTCTACGCAAAAGTGCAGTGCACTTACCGCAAAGATGATTAGGATACGGTGGCCAACCGTATCCGCTAACAAAAATGAAGAGCTGCCGCTGCAATCTGCTTTTGCTGCTGTTGCTGGGCTGCGCTGCGGAAGTTGTTGTTGCAGTCTTTGTTGCTGTGCACGAAGTGCAAGAGACACACTCACTCACTACAGTCGGCACCGAATATCTCTAAATAGCTCCTGTAATCCGCTGTGAATAACTTGGCGAAGGATACGATGCAGCAAGGCTGACGAACTCTGCGATACTGACTCGCTAGCTCTCCCCTCTCGGTCGTTGCCCCTAACGCGCCCTCTCTCTCTCTAACCTAAGCTGATCACGGCTATTTTGGATAGCCACGCTTGACGGTCCGCGCGAGTCATAACGATTTTCGGCAATCGTTGCAATTCCTAAATTTTTTGGGAAATATTCTAAATACGAATTCAGAAAATGTAGTTTCAAATACATCAAGTATTTCATTTTTTCAAAATTCTTCAACATTGTAAACACAATAGTCTCTTACTTTGAATCACGACTGTTTCCTAGAAAGTTCTTGACGACCTCTTTGTAAATTACCCAAGCTTCCTTTTCAACATGGCTTGGATGAAGTAAGAATCTGTCAATAAGCTTTCTTATGTCTGGCCCAACAAAAATAACCATCTTGATTTTCACATTGCTCAGGAGAAGAAAGGACTTTCTAATGTAATTGAAACATTGTCCTTCGGTATCAAAAGCTTTTACGAATTGCTTAATAAAACCTAATTTAACATGAGGTGGTGGTAATAAAATGCTCTTACTATCTACAAGATTTTCACGAGCTACGTTATGTTTCCTAACTTTTTATTCCAATCTTTCTAGCAAGTTTTTCCTTATCCAATATTCTTTTGTTGCACGGATATCCCAAAGGCAAAGAAAACAGGGTTATTTTTTGTTTCTCGATTTTAAGTCTAGTATCAAATTTATTATGTTGAAGTCACCACAAATAAGCCAATTACATAAGCCGACAAAATTGTCTTAAAGTTCAGAACCAGGGACCAGACGTAGTGTATCCAAAGGATTTTTATGCGCTGAATTCGAATTCGAGCTCAGAATTTTCTCTATACGTAACTTTTCCGAGATATCCTAACTTAGATGTGCAAAAAATACCGGTTTTTTCTATTTTTGAGGTTACATAGCATCTTGAATGAATTTTTTTTCCAAACACGTCAGAGCATCACAAAGGAGTAGTCTTGCCCTTTACAATTCATTTTTCAGATTTAAGATGGCTTTTTTCTTCATCGAGATATCATTGATTGAAGTTTAGTATTTTCGCAGTTTCGTAACAACGTTAAAATAGCCTATATAGTATATGTGAGACTGTAAGCCCAATTTATAAGTGATCGTATTCATTCGAAAAAATCTATATATGTGTTTTTGAGGTTGTTGATTAAGAATATAAGGTCAGATTTTGAAAATTCAAAATGGCGAATCTAATAAGATGGGACTAAAATTAGCCTCACATATGCTATATAGGTTGTTTTAACGATGACTCGCTCATCGGGCGACATACGCGCATTCAAGTACGGGTGCCTTGTTACTCAACCTAATATTCGCACCGTTACATCATTTAAAAGTGACTGTAATTATATAACATAGTCTAATGCGGCCGGCAAAGAAGCGAGAGTTCGTGCACCAGCGGTAAATTCAGGACCGTCGATGCTCCGTTAAAGAGATCTTCTTCACTGCCGAACTAAATCTCTCTGTTATGAACTAAAAAGGGCGCAAACGTTAACGCGCACAGATTCCCTTAAAGTTTCGATATCGTTTCGGCGAGAATGGCGGAAAAGATGAGTCAGGGAAAAACTACAAGCTGAAGGGTAATGTTCAAGTACCACATCTTTATTGCGACCTTGACCGTCGTATTGTTGCCCTTCGGGTGATACACACTCAAATATAACACAAAACATTAAGGCCGGTGGCACGCAAGAATTCGAACAGCGCGAGAAATTAAGAAGAAACGCACGCGATCCTTAAAGGTAATTTGCTCGTTGGCTTTTTCCTCGCCTCTTGAGGATGACGCTGCTGATCCCGGGGAGTTTGCGTACGGCGCTCGAAGATTTAGTTGCTGGGCTGCAAAGTTCACTGCTTGTACTACTAGTCTCACCTTGTAAAATCTCTACCGGCTCGGAGCTACAGTGCCGGTCAGCCACTTTTACCCCCCCACGGGCAAAATCAGTCTAACTTCAAAGTTTTATATCTCTGGTAGAAATTAACGTACAGAGACGCGCGTGGGTGCGCTTGAAAGGTCTTTCGGAGAGCTTTCAAATGATATGACTCACGGTTGCCATCGATTGTTTTTTTAAATTTTGCAACAATTATGCAAAATTGAAAATTCTGAAATTTTTTTATTATTTTTGACAATTAGCCAATTTTGGAAAAAAAATCGTACGAAAATTTGAAGTGCACCATTTTTTAGCTATTACCAAGCCCTATCTGAATCACTCATCAAAAATTTATTTTCGTCAAATATGACTCGCGCACGGGCATTTTTTCCTGGAAGTGACAGTTTTTTTCAACATTTTTTATCTCCGTCAAATTGTAACAATCGAAAAAAATTTATAGGAGAAAAAATGTTTGTTTTTTCACGTAGAATACTGCAATAATTTTTTTTCGGTTTTTCGAAAAATTTTTTTTTTCGGTTTTTTTCAATTTTTTTTTCTCACAATCGGTACGCTAAAAAGATGAGAAACCACAAAAAAAAATTTTTTTCCACCCATTTAATAATACCACATAACAAGTATCGTAAATTACATAAAAAAAAATCTTTTTTTTTCGACCTTGAAAAATAATTTTATCAATAAATAAATGAAATAGCAACAAATGTGAAGTCAGAAAATATTTTTAATGTACACAAAGCAATAACTACGTATTATAAATTTACTTCAGATGTTAAGTTGGAAATGATTACTTGTTTCATAGAGAATATGTACTATCTAACACGCTGATTAATACTAGCAGTATTTACAAACAAAGTGATATCCCTACTTTCATCAAATCAAACATACTTCTACAAATATTTCTGTACTTCTGATCACAAGCTTATCAGTCGGTCGCGAACAGTTACAGTATGAGTAACTATTTGTGTAGTGTCTATGTATTGTGACCATGGCAAAATCGAGGAATTTAACTGTGCGTGAACGTAATAGCATTATTGCACTATACGAACTCAATATGAGTCACCATGCAATTTCAAAAAAGTTGAACATAGACAGGCGTACAGTGGCATATAACATCAAAAAATTCCATGAAACAGGTACTGTACAAAATCGACGCTCACAGCGAAGAAGGAAAACTACTGTTAAAGAAGATAACTATATTTGCCAAAAAAGTGTACGTAATCGAAAGTTAACAGCTCCTCAAATAACTGCTCATGTTAACGAACATTTAGAGAAATCCGTGAGTGTAAGCACCGTACAAAGACGTTTAAGAGAAAAAGGACTGTTTGGTCGAGTTGCCGTTAAAAAATCTTTACTGCGATGTGTGAATAAAAGGAAACGTCTACAGTGGGCAAGAGCACACAGAAACTGAACGATCGCCGATTGGAAAAAAGTTCTTTGGTCCGATGAATCGAAGTTTGAAATTTTTAGGAATAAAAGGAGAGTCTACGTAAGAAGGAGAGCTCATGAGAAATACAATAACGATTGTTTAATTCCAAGTGTTAAGCATGGTGGCGGCTCGGTCATGGTATGGGGATGTTTTGCTGGTTCAAAAGTAGGCGATATCGTTAAAATTGATGGAATTTTGAACAAAGAAGGTTACAAAAAAATTCTCCAATACCATGCAGTAAAATCAGGTTTACGATTAGTTGAACAACCTTTTGAATTCCAACACGATAACGACCCTAAGCATACATCAACGATATGCAAAAATTATTTATCTAATTTAGAAAAACAAAAGAAGCTAATAAAAGTTATGCAGTGGCCACCTCAGTCGCCTGATTTGAACCCCATTGAATTACTATGGGAAGAACTCGATCGAGCCGTGAGAAAAAATAGCCTAAGTTCTGCCACTAATTTATGGGAAGTATTGAAAAGAGAGTGGGTAACCATCAAACAGGAGACTTTAGATAAGCTGGTTGCCAGAATGCCAAGAATCTGTAAAGCAGTGATTAAGCACAAAGGAGGACATTTTGATGAAAAAAAAGTTTAATTTATTCTGATTATTGTATGGATATTTATGTATTTATTAATTGAACGTTTAATATTGTTACTTGATATTGAAGCATTATGAAATGTATTTACGTATTCCAACATTATTAAGATTGAAAAAAATTAAGACGCGTTAATCCAATTATATCGGTGCTATTTTGATAATTGAAGTATTTAGTCTATGTAAATATTATTATGTGAATTTATAATACGTAGTTATTGCTTTGTGTACATTAAAAATATTTTCTGACTTCACATTTGTTGCTATTTCATTTATTTATTGATAAAATTATTTTTCAAGGTCGAAAAAAAAAGATTTTTTTTTATGTAATTTACGATACTTGTTATGTGGTATTATTAAATGGGTGGAAAAAAATTTTTTTTTGTGGTTTCTCATCTTTTTAGCGTACCGATTGTGAGAAAAAAAAATTGAAAAAAACCGAAAAAAAAAATTTTTCGAAAAACCGAAAAAAAATTATTGCAGTATTCTACGTGAAAAAACAAACATTTTTTCTCCTATAAATTTTTTTCGATTGTTACAATTTGACGGAGATAAAAAATGTTGAAAAAAACTGTCACTTCCAGGAAAAAATGCCCGTGCGCGAGTCATATTTGACGAAAATAAATTTTTGATGAGTGATTCAGATAGGGCTTGGTAATAGCTAAAAAATGGTGTACTTCAAATTTTCGTACGATTTTTTTTCCAAAATTGGCTAATTGTCAAAAATAATAAAAAAATTTCAGAATTTTCAATTTTGCATAATTGTTGCAAAATTTAAAAAAACAATCGATGGCAACCGTGAGTCATATCATTTGAAAGCTCTCCGAAAGACCTTTCAAGCGCACCCACGCGCGTCTCTGTACGTTAATTTCTACCAGAGATATAAAACTTTGAAGTTAGACTGATTTTGCCCGTGGGGGGGTAAAAGTGGCTGACCGGCACTGTACATGGAAAATCTTGCACTGAACTAGGAAATTTTTGAGATAAAATGCGTGACTTGTCAAGCGCAACGAGAACGCTCTTTGGGTTGACTAGTTGAAAAAGTATTTTCGGATGAAACCCGAACTATACAGTTTGTTCTGACCTGCTCAGCCAGTCTTTTGCTTTCTCTCTTTCTTTCGGTCGCGCGCACTTTTATAATATACAGGGTGTCCCATTTTAAAGGAACCACACCGGAATTTTCTACGGTTCGCGTTCTACAAAAAAATTGTTCAGACAAAAATTGTTTGGGGCAATGAGGGACACCTTTCCCATGAATCGGATTTGACCTTCAGATTTATTTTCAAGGTCATTTGAAGGTTAAAGTCATTTTTTGAATAGGAACCTATAATTTTGATCCCGAATTCAGAAAGAGCGAGAAATTCTACGTTCTGATAAGGTATTATGTGTGGACTGCGGTCAACCCCCCTCCTATCGCAGCGGGGCAAGGGTGAGGTTAATAATAATAATAATATTAATAATAATAATAATCATAATAATAACCCAATACCCAAGATAAATACAAGTTCGATTATCAAAGTAGTTTTTGATTTAATTATTACGTGTGTTCGTGCCACATTTAGTAACGTGAATCAATCTAAACAATGTACGCAAAGATTGTCCAGTCTATCTAGGCAAGCTAAGAATGCTGAGCCGATCAAGACAAGACGTTGACTACAGATAGAGTTATGGTCAAGGTTGTAACACAAACATTTATCTCATAAAATGTTCAAAAATACCGCCGTTCAAATTTATACAGTGTTGAATTCTACGTTCGAAGTTTTCAAATGTGGGCAACAAAACATGACGCGGAATAGCTTTACGAGCTTGTATGATGCGTTGCATCATATCTTGCCGTGTTGTTGGTTGCTGTGCATAAACAACACTTTTCAATTAGCCCCATAAAAAGAAATCTGGACTTGTTAGATCTGATGATCTTGGACACCACTCAGTAATGTCACTACCAATGCCTATCCATCGTCTTCGGTATCGTTGGTTCAAGAAGTGACGAACTATTAGTGAGTGATGAAATGGTGTACCGTCCTGTTGAAGCCATAATCGTCGTCTTGTTTCCGAGTCCACATCTTCCAATAATTTTGGTAATTCATGCTGCAGGAAATCAAGATATGCTGCGCCGTTGACATTCCCATCGAAAAAATAAGGTCCTATCAGATAACCATATATTATACCGCACCAAACTACGAGGCTCCATCTATGTTGATTATCAACATGACGTACCCAATGAGCGTTCTGGATAGACCAATAACGACTATTATGGCGATTAAGTTGTCCATTACTATAAAATGTAGCTTGGTCCGAAAACATTACGTATCTGAAAAATTCAGGATCTTCACGAATCCTTGCTTGTGCCTAATTACAGAATTCGAGTCTGCGGCGGAGATCATCTGGCATCAAAGCTTGAGCCAAAGTTATGTAATACGGATGAAATCTATGAAGCCGCAAAATTCTAACGACTGTTGTTCTTGGGAGTCCAGTACGTCTCTGAATTTCACGCAAAGAGATATGATGATCCAAATCAACCATTGCCAAAACAACGAAAATTCGTGGATCATCATTGTTTAGTCTCATAATTTTCCTACAAAATTATTTTCAAAAATTGATTCTACGGGAAAAAATATTAAAGTAATGTATATAACGTTTATTTGTCAGACTTCAAATGATTACCTTTTAAGAATTTGTTTAAATAACTCTTGATAAATAATTGTAAATGGCAAAAGTAAATACACGGGTATTTTTTTCGATTTACTTACGATTGGCATAGTTAGTTTGGCGCTATCTTGCCCAGGTTTAGCAAGAGCCTTAATGGATTAAGATAATGTGGGAGTGACCAGTTTAACTTTCTTTCCAAATCCAAAATAAAAAAATGAGGTGTTTTGAGTAGCCGACTTCGTAGCCAGCCAAGTTAGGTGTTAATAACAACGGAAGCTTCTTTTCCATTTTTTATCCATTTTTCAAGGCTTTATTCAAGGATTCATTCAAGATTTATTGAAGATTACGTACAATTTTATTTCATTTAATTAACGAAAGCTTCTTTTCCATTTTTTAGCTTAGACCCCGTGTAAACGTCCTAATTATTGACATTCCGTTATCTCTCGGGGCGTATTTGTGGTCGACGTCTCTCTCTTCGTTTAATGATTCGGATTCTCACGTGGTTTGGGTACGAAGCCTCCCTGGGTAATTTTGACGGTCATGGTCGATATTGTGCTGCAGCAAATTATTACCGTCCAGTTATTGGGTAGGGGAGACAAGTTATTATCAGCAAGTTATTGGGTTATTACAATTAATCTTACCTTTGCCCGAGCATCCCTATGTATAGATGAAGAAAATAATAAATTTGACCCTAACATGACCTTTCGTGGGGGGAGGGGGTTAACCGCACCACACACATAATACCTTATCTGAACGTATAATTCTCGCTCTTTCCGAATCCGGGATTAAAATTATACGAGAGTCGTTTGAAAATCCGTGCAAAAATAAAAACTGCTTTATTTTTTTTAATAAATCTTTTTTATTTTTCAACATAGTCTCCTTTTAGGCTTATACACTTCATCCAACGCTGCTCTAGTTTGTTAATCCCTTCCAAATAATAGGATTTGTCCAAGTCTGTAAAATAGGCATTCGTTTCTGCAATCACCTCCTCGTTTGAATAAAATTTTTTCCCGCCAGCCATTTTTTCATATTAGGGAACAAATATAGTAGTCCGACGGAGCTAAGTCTGGAGAATAGGGGGGATGTGAAACGAGTTGGAACCCTATCTCCATCAGTTTTGCGGCCACAACTGCTGAGGCGTGAGCTGGCGCATTGTCGTAGTGGAAGAAGACTTTTTTGTGGGCCAATCATGGACGTTTCTCTAGCAACTCGGTTTTCAAACGATCCAATAACGATGAATAATATTCACCTGTAATGGTTTTATCCTTTTCCAGACAGTCGATGAAGATTATTCCTTGCGAATCCCAAAAGACAGTCGCCATAACCTTCCTGGCCGAAGGAATCGTTTTCGCCTTTTTTGGAGCAGATTCCCTCTTGGTAACCCATTGTTTAGACTGTTCTTTGATCTCAGGAGTGTAGTGATGTATCCATGTTTCATCTACAGTGATGAAACGACGCTTAAAGTCTTGCGGATTTTGCTGGACCAGCTGCAAACCATTCTTGCAACACTTCACACGATCTCCTTTTTGATCAAACGTAAGCAATCGCGGCACCCATCTAGCGGATAGCTTTTTCATGTCCAAATGTTGGTGCAAAATATTATGTACCCGTTCGCTCGAGATGCCTATGGTACTAGCAATCTCACGCACCTTCACTCTTCTGTCAGCCATCACCGTATCATGGATTTTATCAATGATTTCTGAAGTGGTAACCTCAACAGGGCGTCCAGAACGTTCAGCGTCTTTTGTGCTTATATGGCCACTCCGAAAATTTTGAAACCACTTATAAACCATTCTAATCGGAGGTGCACAATCACCATAATGTTTATCAAGCTTCTGTTTAATTTCCTGAGGCGTTTTGCCTTTGAAAAAGCATATGTTTTATCAATACACGAAATTCTTTTTCGTCCATTTTTTTTACAACCACTCGATTACTTTAATTGAAACGAATATAAAACGCAAAGTAATTGGCCGATCTGGCTGAAACTTGGTGTATGCTCTTCCAAGATATGCTACTAACTAAAAATAACCTTGATACGCACTAGTAGCGCCATCTCTATGACTTTGCACAGACTTTTCAAACGACCCTCGTAGGTTCATATTCAAAAAGGATCACGTGCGTTTCTTCTGAATCTTTCGCGCTGTTCGAATTCTTGCGTGCCACCGGCCTTAATGTTTTGTGTTATATTTGAGTGTGTATCACCCGAAGGGCAACAATACGACGGTCAAGGTCGCAATAAAGATGTGGTACTTGAACATTACCCTTCAGCTTGTAGTTTTTCCCTGACTCGTCTTTTCCGCCATTCTCGCCGAAACGATATCGAAACTTTAAGGGAATCTGTGCGCGTTAACGTTTGCGCCCTTTTTAGTTCATAACAGAGAGATTTAGTTCGGCAGTGAAGAAGATCTCTTTAACGGAGCATCGACGGTCCTGAATTTACCGCTGGTGCACGAACTCTCGCTTCTTTGCCGGCCGCATTAGACTATGTTATATAATTACAGTCACTTTTAAATGATGTAACGGTGCGAATATTAGGTTGAGTAACAAGGCACCCGTACTTGAATGCGCGTATGTCGCCCGATGAGCGAGTCATCGTTAAAACAACCTATATAGCATATGTGAGGCTAATTTTAGTCCCATCTTATTAGATTCGCCATTTTGAATTTTCAAAATCTGACCTTATATTCTTAATCAACAACCTCAAAAACACATATATAGATTTTTTCGAATGAATACGATCACTTATAAATTGGGCTTACAGTCTCACATATACTATATAGGCTATTTTAACGTTGTTACGAAACTGCGAAAATACTAAACTGCAATCAATGATATCTCGATGAAGAAAAAAGCCATCTTGAATCTGAAAAATGAATTGTAAAGGGCAAGACTACTCCTTTGTGATGCTCTGAGGCGTTTCTGAAAAAAAAATTTATTCATTATCATATTAATATTATTCATATCACATGTGATAAATATTATTATATAAATATTATATAAATATTACGAGGGTGGATTAATAAGTTTCCGGTCTGACCAAGAGATGGCGCCACTCGGTGGCTAAGAGGTGGCGTTCTATAGTACCATCCTTACAAGGAAACCCCCCCAACCCGACCTCACCGATTTCAATAATCTTTTGATATGTTATAGTTCATCAAAAAATAAGACATACGTATTTTTTTTTATCGACGGAAAAACACTTTGAGGGGGTGAAAACAACCCTCAAACTTCACCCCCAAAATAGATTTTCCAATGTATCTCAGCATCTAATTGATATTTTACGACCAAACAAATTTCATATCACTTCTCATGTGAAAAGAAAACTAGCACATGCAATTCCGACCACAAGGGATGCAACCCTTATTCTTTTTATTTAAAATACTATCTATTTCATGGCTATTTTTATGAAAAAAATTAAAATAACCCAAAAAAAATTGGAAAAAAT
The DNA here is from genome assembly GCF_024137745.1 of Phymastichus coffea. Classification (NCBI taxonomy): domain Eukaryota; kingdom Metazoa; phylum Arthropoda; class Insecta; order Hymenoptera; family Eulophidae; genus Phymastichus; species Phymastichus coffea. The sequence goes on along the minus strand of NW_026706819.1, from coordinate 5,461,758 downwards.
ATTACCCTACATAAAATACAAAAATAAAGTTAATCTAGTCAAGCTTTTTTTCAAACTACCCCCTTAAAGTTGAAAAACCACCCCTAAAAAATTGTTTTCAATACATTACAGGTGGTGTTGATAATTTAGTGTAAAATTTGTTAAGTATCATTTATACTGTACAAAAACAACTATCTCGTGCAGTTTCGACCACAAGGGTTGCAACCCCTAATTTCTGTCATCGAAATTTTTACCTTCTTTGTACCTATTTTTGAAAAAAAGTTCATAATGAGCTTGAAAAAATTAGTAAAAATATTACCGTGGATAGAATAAGAAAAAAAATTTACCTTTTATTTTTAAAACCACCCCTTATGTTGAAAAACCACCCCCAAAAAATTGTTTCCAATACATTACAGGTGGTGTTGATAATTTACTGTAAAATACGTTGCTCATCACTTATAATGTACAAACACATTTATCTCGTGCAGTTTCGACCACGAGGGTTGCAACCCCTAATTTATGTCATCGAAATTTTTACCTTCTCCATTCCTATTTTTGAAAAAAAGTTCATAATGAGCTTAAAAAATTGGAAAAATTATTATCGTGGATAGAATACGAAAAATATGTACCAATTCAAGATTATATCACCCAACAAGACCCAGAACTGGGACAACGTTTTTCCAAAGTATTTTGTTGCACCGATTCCGAATCTGTCCGGAAAAATGATCCATCACCCAGTAGCAATTTCTAAAACTCCCCTTATATCCCAATGGCAATTTCCCGCACTAACCCGCACTATCAGAATGCTTACAACCCCCCCTAATAACCCCCTAAAAACCTCCAATGAAAATGCCGTTAGCCCCCCACTAATAGCCCGAAGACATAGCTGAGCCCCCTTGCAACCTTATGGCAATGCTTGCAACCCACCGAATAACATAATGGCAACGTTATCAACCCTGCTAACTACTGGGGTTATTAGAGGGTTATTAGGGGGAGGGTCTTATTGGGGGGGGGAGTTATTAGGAGGTTAATGGGGGTTGTAAGCAATGCCATTGGGGGATATTAGGAGGGTTATTAGGGGGAGGTTTATTACCATCGCCATTCGGTGATTAGGAGGGTTGATAGCATTGCCATTGTTTTTGTTGGTTGAGTTTTTCTCCTTTCTTGTGACTAAAATTGTAAACTGCCAAGTAATATATATTTAATTGATTTTTATATGCGTTACTATAATTCATTCAGTTACCAATTAAAAACAATCAAAAAAATTAGGACGAATTTATTGTTCATACTTCTTACAATAATGATATTCTTCATAGAAGTGCTCGAAACATAATGATTTTTTGCACCAACCGCAACGTATAATAGCCACATTTGTGCATCCTTCTATGTCACAATGTGTATTGCAGGAATCTCCAAAACTGTAAGCAACAGGATTGTCAAAATTTTCTGGTTTTTTAGTGAGGTAACAACTCTTGAACCAGGAATATTTAAAAAGATTAGTATATCTTGGTGAAGATAATTGATTGTGGACTAACGACTGAAGTTTAATAATGTTGTTTCTTTTATGTAAATCCAAATCATAATTCATCAAAATTACGGTATCTGAAAATTGGCGGACAAAGTTCTTCCATATGCGAAATCCAAAAACATCAAGTGGCTGAATTTATCCCGTTGTGCCAGTTGGTATTTTTTTAAAATTTATAATTTTATCACGTGGAGTTACAGTTTCTATGGCACTGTCACAATGACCGCTCCAGGAGTCAAGCAACAGCATCGTATTGGAACCTACATTAGGGAAATATACTTTTTGCAGCCATATTTTAAAGAGATCTAAAATCAAAAATCTTATTTGTAAAATCATTTATAATGACATTAATTGTAACTAGATGGGATTATGTATACCTGTAGTCAACTTTCCAGATTTAGATGCTTCTACGTAAACATTTTCGGGTCTAAATAAAGTGGTTTCAACAATGGGTCCAAACTCACCGCTAGATTCCTTCAAAACTAAAAAGAGTGGTGACAGTAATTCTCCTGTGGCTGATATGAGTGGCTGTATAGTATAACTGTGGGTTGTTGAAGAAATTGACTGTACTAAACACTGTACCTGCTTTTCTCCTTCAACCGCTAGCGTTCTTCCGGAGTGCATTTCCAGTTGGAATCCGCTCTGATCAGAATTAAACACATTATGAATTCCAATTATTCTTATGCCTGCTTTAACATCAGCAATAAAAGTATTTGCTTTAATCGTTAGTTCTGAATTACTTTCTAGTGTTTTCTTGGTTATAAACTTATTTATTTTCCGGGATACTATTCTATGAGCTTTCTTGAATTTACAAAGCCAGTTATCCGAAGCTTTGAATCTTACATCTTCTGATCCTATAATCTTTTGAGCTTGCAATGCCCATCGACGTATGTCACGATCATGAATGATGTAACCAGCGTCTACTGCTGCTTTAAAATTATCAAAAGTGTACTGACAAATTCTTGCAATTTTTTCTCTATAAGTACCACCTTTGTTGACTGTATGAGCCCAACGTTTCAACTGACTCACAGATGAAACTTTCTTAAATTTTTGACGTACACTTTCAACACTTAAATTTTTTTTTTACCACTTCTCCAGTATTCTACGGCTCTTTGCTTATATTCAAAACTGACATCTTCTTTGTCTTTGGTACAATGGTCGGTAGGTGCTTCGAAATCGTCAGGAAAATGGTGTTGAACTTCATCTTCTACTATTTTTGCAGCATGATCTTTGTAATCTTCTTGAAAATCTAATGTATCTTCAACGATCATATCTACTTCATTGAAATCATTCACGGAATCTATTAAAATGCTTTTATTTCTTTCCGACAATTGAATCTCTTTATAATTTGTCTCACTTTCAGGTATTTGTAGAGTTTGAAAGTAAGCTAATAATAAATTTAAAATGTTCAGAGCGTTAATTTTCATTTTTTAATCTGAAATAAAAAAAATATATATATATATCTTATATATCTTCTATTATATTAAACAGAAGGCGCGAAATTCTCCGTGCGTCCGTCCATTCATCCGTCCCCTTTTTTTCCTTATTTTTCCTCTGTATAGGTCTCTCCTGATATCGCTGGGGAATAAGAAATAAACTGAATAACAAATAAACAAATTAGGATAAAAACAAATAAATAAACAAATTGATAAGTAAACAATAATGATAAACAAACTTATAGAAAACATTCATGAAAAAAATTAATTAATAAATTAAAAAGTAAACATATTAATTAATAAACAATAATAATAAACAAGTCAATAAGTAAACAATAATTATAAACATCATTAATTAATAAATCCTCATAATCAGTGTAATTTCAATTTTTTTAATAACAAATATTAAAAAGCCGTAAAATTATTTGCATATAAAAAATAATTTTATAGTTATACTTACGTAGCAGGTACTACGAAATACGAATTAACGGAATAGTATCTTATTATTATTTGTACTTATAATCTTATATTCTTATTACTATTTATTATGCTGTTAGTTCAATAGTCGATACAATACGTCCAACAACAAGAAAGTTGTGTTGGCTACTGATGAAGAATTACTTACTCATATTTATCAATCATGAAAATAACAGACAATCGTCAGAGACGCTGATAGTAGGACGTAAATAAAATTCTGATAATACTATCATTCATATACCAAAATTTTTGCGCATCCGAGAAACTATACTTATCTTCTAGGTATACTTATAATATTATATTATTCTTGACTTGTTTTTTTATAAAAAGAGAGCAACAAAATAGCTATGGAATCATAGCTTATTTGATTTAGAAGAGATTGCAACGATATGTCAGAAACTTTTTTTAGGATGGTTTTTCAACATTGAGGGTGGTTTTGAAAATAAGTTTGAACAGGTAAATTTTTTATTCTTATTCTATATTTTTTCCAATTTTTTTAAGCTCATTATGAACTTTTTTTCAAAAATAGGAATAAAGAAGGTACAAATTTCGATGACAGAAATTAGGGGTTGCAACCCTTGTGGTTGAAACTGCACGAGATAGTTGTGTTTGGACATTATAAATGATACGCAACGTATTTTACAGTAAATTATCAACACCACCTGTAATGTATTAGAAACAATTTTTTGGGGGTGGTTTTTCAACATAAGGGGTGGTTTTAAAAATAAAAGGTAAATTTTTTTTCTTATTCTATCCACGGTAATATTTTTACTAATTTTTTCAAGCTCATTATGAACTTTTTTTCAAAAATAGGTACAAAGAAGGTAAAAATTTCGATGACAGAAATTAGGGGTTGCAACCCTCGTGGTCGAAACTGCACGAGATAAATGTGTTTGTACATTATAAGTGATGAGCAACGTATTTTACAGTAAATTATCAACACCACCTGTAATGTATTGGAAACAATTTTTTGGGGGTGGTTTTTCAACATAAGGGGTGGTTTTAAAAATAAAAGGTAAATTTTTTTTCTTATTCTATCCACGGTAATATTTTTACTAATTTTTTCAAGCTCATTATGAACTTTTTTTCAAAAATAGGTACAAAGAAGGTAAAAATTTCGATGACAGAAATTAGGGGTTGCAACCCTTGTGGTCGAAACTGCACGAGATAGTTGTTTTTGTACAGTATAAATGATACTTAACAAATTTTACACTAAATTATCAACACCACCTGTAATGTATTGAAAACAATTTTTTAGGGGTGGTTTTTCAACTTTAAGGGGGTAGTTTGAAAAAAAGCTTGACTAGATTAACTTTATTTTTGTGTTTTATGTAGGGTAATATTTTTTCCAATTTTTTTCGGGTTATTTTAATTTTTTTCATAAAAATAGCCATGAAATAGATAGTATTTTAAATAAAAAAAATAAGGGTTGCATCCCTTGTGGTCGGAATTGCATGTGCTAGTTTGCTTTTCACATGAGAAGTGATATGAAATTTGTTTAGTCGTAAAATATCAATTAGATGCTGAGATACATTGGAAAATCTATTTTTGGGGGTGAACTTTGAGGGTTGTTTTCACCCCCTCAAAGTGTTTTTCCGCCTATAAAAAAAAATACGTATGTCTTATTTTTTGATGAACTATAACATATCAAAAGATTATTGAAATCGGTGAGGTCGGGTTGGGGGGGTTTCCTTGTTAGATAGCTTGTAGCTAAATTTCAGCCCGATCGCCATGTTAGTTTAGGTTTGAGAGCACACTGAACAAGACGCCTCTGTGTTTTTCTTAAAAATGGAAAAGCTGGAAAATCGTGCTGTCATCAAATACTTCTATTGGAAAGGGTTAAAGCCGAAAGAAATCAAAGAAGAGATGAACTCAACACTGGGGACATTCTCCCCATCATATTAAACCGTTAAGCAGTGGGTTTCCGAGTTTAAAAAGGGTCGTGTGAGCACCTCTGATAAGCCTCGCTCAGGACGCCCGGTTGAGGTCACAACTCCAGATATGATCGAAAAATCCATAAAATAGTGCTGGAAGACCGCAGATTAAAAGTGCGTGATATATCTGAGACCTGTAAGATGTCATATGAACGTGTACAAAATATTTTGCACCAACATTTGCATATGGAAAAGCTCTGTGCAAGATGAGTGCCGCGTTTGCTAACAGTCGACCAAAAATTGATTCGAAAAAACATTTCTACCGCCAATTTGGCGTTGTATAAGCGTAATCCAAGCGAATTTTTGCGTCGATTCGTAACCGTTGACGAAACTTGGGTCTACCACTACACTCTTGAAACCATAAAATAGTCTAAACAGTGGATTGGACTGGGGGAACCAACTCCAAAGAAGGCAAAAACAATTTTTTCGGCGAACAAGGTTATGGCTACTGTTTTTTGGGATGCAAGAGGTATTATATACATTGATTACCTTGAAAACGGTAAAACTATCACTGGTCAATACTACGCAGACTTATTGCAACGTTTGTGCCACGAGGTGAAAATTAAACGACCTCATCTGTCGAAGAAAAGAATCTTGTTTCATCACGATAATGCACCAGCGCACAAGTCAATTGTTGCGATGGCTAAAATCAACGATCTGAAGTTTGAATTGATGCCGCACCCTCCCTACTCTCTAGACCTAGCCCCGAGTGACTATTATCTGTTTCCTAACCTCAAAAAATGGCTTGGCGGTAAGAGATTTGCGGACAATAAAGAAGTATCGAAGCTGTAAATAGGTATTTTGAGGAGCTTGACGAATCAGTCTATAGAGACGGCATTACTAGACTAGAACACCGCTATGAGAAATGTGCCTTGGAGGAGATTATGTTGAGAAATAAAAAAAAATTCTTAAAAACGTCGTTTTTCTTGGACGGGCCGGAAACTTATCAATCCACCCTCGTATATAAATATAATATTATATAAATATTATATAAATATTATTATATTTATCACATTGATGAGTTTAGCGGGTTGCAGTAATTCAGTGAAATAAGAAAATAGCTCATAGATAGGACCATTTCACTACTCTTGGTTACTCAAACGTGATGATGTTATAACTGTGCATAAACGACAGGCTAATAAGCTTAGATTTCTGCCTTATAAAAATCTAAGATACTGATTTTTTAAACAGTAATTTTTCACTCAAGTATTTTCAAGAACAATAAAATTACAGTAATCGTACCTAATAATAACAGTAAATTGTTTAAAACTTTATAAATAATAATACTAGTATAATTAAAAAAAAAAAAAAAGACGACTCAGTGATCGATACCTTCTCGCGGTTAGATCTGGAAACGCACTTTGCTGCTACAAATGTTCGACATTTGTTTATAGTTTGAGGGTTGTGAACTTAGGATTTGATGAGTTTAGAGTTCGTAGATTAAGTGTTGTGTGAAAAATTGTGTTTTCACTGTATTCTCATCCCGCTTATAAAGATCGTAAAATCTTTGAACTACAAATTTGTTCAATGGTTTCTTATCATCATTATGAACATTACCGAATATAAATTATGTAAAACTTTTGTTGAAAAACAATGTAATTAGATTTTAGTACAATTTTTTTAGACATATTGTATTTTCACTCCCTTTGTGTGGGTTGTAATTTATCCAGCAGATAAAACTTAGTTAATGTATTCTTCTTATAGTGAGGATCGGGAGTTGAAAATCAGCAGATTATCGGGCTCGAGGGTAAAGCAAATTTGATTGAAAAGGTCAGAGATTGAAAACTAGCAAGTTACCGGGCTCGCGGGTCAAGGAAATTGGATTTTAAGAGTCACTCTTACCGCTTTAGGATAAAGTGTTCATCGTTGAACCGACGTCTGCTCAAATGCCTATGATATCAATGGATATAGGTTAGGTATTGAAAGGTGTTCAGTAATGCTTTATCCTATAAAGAATACTATTTAAATCATCCACACTAGCTTTATATCATTTATGAAGATATTGCAAATTTAAAAAAAAGAGTTTTAGAGGGTAAAAGTGCTCCTTGAAGATAGCGTACTCAGTTTTCCAAAAGAAAATCTATTCAAGATGTTATTGTACCTCAAAAACAGCGAAAAACAACATTTTTGCACCTTTAGGTTAGGATATTAAAAAAACTTGATATAATAGAGTAATTCTAAGATCAGATTTGAATTCAGCGACCCAAAATCTACCGGAAATAACTAGTCTCGTCTAATGAGTAAGTTTCACGTCGGGCTGTGTAATTACCGAACAAGAAGAGAATACCTTACTATAAAACCTGAACATCCAAAACAGTACACCAATTGCAGCAATAAAAATAAAAGAGGTATTATTAATTATCAAAAATATAAAGAGCACACGGTTTTAATAATATTACAAGACAAATTATTAAAAAGCTACCTACTATAGCAATAAGATATTTAACAATTATTTTTAATACATGTCTTCGTCTGTGTTATTTTTCCATTTAATGGAAAATGGTAGAGATTATTTTAATTCCTAAACTTAGTAAAGTAACTCAACTTGGAACGTCATATTTACGGGTTAGTCTTGTGTATGTATTATCAAAAATTTTTGAAAAATATTTTAACTAGAATTAACCGAATAATAATAAATAGCAAACTTATCCAAGACTATCAATTTGGTCTGAGATGCAACTACTCCACGATAGAATAAGTAAACATAATAGTATCAGCTGCAAGGAAATCTATAGAAAATAAAACAATATTACACCTATATATTCCTTGACGTCGCACAGACATTTGATAAAGTATGGTATAAAGGTTTTCTACATAAATTAAAAAGTTGTTTCCCAGAAAAACATTATCAATTACTTGAGTCATACCTATAAAAGAGAATTGGAAGTCAAAATAAATAAAATAACATGAAAAAACAGATAAAAAAGCAAGAGTACCGCAAGGTAGCGTACTAGGAATAAAATTGTACTTGTTATTCACCGCTGATCTGCCAAAATCTTCAAATATCATGACAGCAAAATACGCAAACGACACAGGAATTGTCACATCATACTCGAAAGTGAAAATTGCAACAGAAACGATACAAAATTGTATAAATAATTATCTAGAGAACTGGCCAAATTCATGGAGATTTAACGTAAATGAAAGTAAATCAATACATACAACTTTCACATATAGAGAAATCACCTGCCCACCTATTAAACTCAACGGCAAACACATACCACAAAGCATTCATGTAAATACTTGGGAATTTATTTAAACCACCATTAAATTTATTTAAACCATTTAAATTTATTAACGCCGAAAAAGCCAAAAATCTTAACTTTACTTTGCGTTGTAACGAGCGGGCTCGTTAAGAAGCGGATGAGCGATTTTCGAAATAGCGCGCCATGCGCAAAAGACCCGCGCAGCGAGAAAGAGAGAGAGAGAGAGATATAGCTAGGACACGCGCGCCAAAAAATATATGTGAGACCGGCAAGCGAATAACACGCGCTTGGAATCCTTTTATTTTTTTCTGGTGTGGAAAAATCGAGTGACATATCGATCCCGCGGGTTGAAAACTTGTGCAGTGTGAGCACGGTGACTGCGGGAGAAATAGAGCAGAGATTGACGTGTGAGGACGAGCGAATCGAAGGCCGCCATCGGAATAGGGAGAGCCGACTCGTCGCCCACAACCCACGAGGATCGACTCACAGGCCTCCCAGCCTCGACAACCCTGGGCGACGACCTTGGTGTAACCAGGCTCGAGATCTAAAGCGAAGCTGTCTGCAGCAGCGTTCGTTCGTGTAAATCTCCTCCTTTGTTTCCCGGATTGCGAGCGGGAGTATCCGACAAGCGAGCGCTTGTATACAGCGTCGGCTGCGTGTTAACAAAATTTGTATCTTCTGTCTCTCTCTCACGCGTACGTACGGTTAGGTCGTATATCGTGAATCTCTCGGCCAACGCGAGTTGTCGCGCCTATGTAGTTGTAAAAAGCGAATAAACCCGGCAAAGATATATTATTAAGCCGACATATTTATTCGACAATCCTGAACATTCTCTACGTTCCCTTCTCCTTCGCAACGTTTTCTAGGAACCTACGACCATCGCTTTTCTTTGTTGCTTCGTGCTTTCGCGCTCGATTTCAGGTTGCGCGTCCAGCACAGAGCTAACGAAAGGGGAAAATAGCGGTGACATGTAGATTTTGCTAACGGACGACGATTTACTTCTGAAGAAATCACCAACCGTTACAGCGTTTATTTTTAAAATACTTAAACATCAAGAATATGTCTAAAAATGACTTACTTTATATTTTTGGGGTCGCTCTACAAGATTCTAAAGTCAAAATGATGATTAGATTTCAAGAAAAAAAAAATATGGCAACTTTTTTCGAAAAAAGCACTGAAAAATTTGCCGAGAAAAATTTTAAAATCAAATTCTCTATCAAAATAGCATATTTTTATGCAACAAAAATGAGCACAATTTCCACAAACATTTCAAACTTTCGAAATCTGACCTATAAAATTAAAAATTCCAAAATGTACGTCTCAAAATGGCGGCGAAGTAGAAATTTCTTTTTTAACCTCAGAAGTGTTTTTCTCGAAAACTAAAGACTTTCGCGAAAAATTTCTAGGAACAAAAAAGTCTTAAAATTGGCCAAGAAATACTCTCAAATTTTTCAGATTTTTTTGATACAATTTTCGACTTTTTGGAAAATCTGGAAAATCTAATTTTTCAAAAATGTCTCTAAAAATTCTGAAAAAATTTGATAGTATTCTTTGACTGATTTTAAGATATTTTTTTTCTTAGAAATTTTTCGCTAAAGTCTTTTATTTTTGAGAACAAAATTAGTGAAACCTTTAACAAATTAATTCCAGATTTTCCAAAAAGTCGAAAATTGTCTCAAAAAAATCTGAAAAAATTTGAGAATATTTCTTGGCCAATTTTAAGACTTTTGTTCCTAGAAATTTTTCGCGAAAGTCTTTAGTTTTCGAGAAAAACGCTTCTGAAGTTAAAAAAGAAATTTCTTCTTCGCCGTCATTTTGAGACGTACATTTTGGAATTTTTAATTTTATAGGTCATATTTCGAAAGTTTGAAATGTTTGTGGAAACTTGTGCTCATTTTTGTTGCATAAAAATATGCTATTTTGATAGAAAATTTTATTTTAAAATTTTTCTCGACAAATTTTTCAGTGTTTTTTTTGAAAAAAGTCGCCATATATTTTTTTTAAATCTAATCATTATTTTGACTTTAGAATCTTGTAGAGCGACTCGAAAAATATAAAGTAAGTCATTTTTAGACATATTATTGATGTTTAAGTACTTCAAAAATAAACGCAAAGTAAAGTTAAGATTTTTGGCTTTTTTGGTGTTAATGAGTTAACATTATAAAAATATTACAAAACTACATAAAAAATCACCTTCAAAATTGGTTTAACTTCTAAAGAATAATCGTAAATGAAAGCAAATCAATACATACGACATTCATACTTCAAAAAGTACCTGTTTTAAATTAAACGATAAATATATTCCGTAAAGCAATAAAGTAAAATGACTAGGTATTTACCTAGACCGAAGACTTACATGGAAAGAACGTGTATTTACTAAATGTAAACAGTTGGGTCTTAAATGGAGGAAATCGTACTGGCTCATTGGAAAAATATGAGAGCTTACAATGAAAAATAAACTGCTGCTTTACAAAACTATAATTAAACCAATCTGGACATATGGTATTCAACTATGGGGTGCCGCTTCAAATCCAAACATTGAAATCTTTAAAAGATTCAAATGTAAAATATTAAGAAATATCATACAGACCCCATGGTTTGTACCAAATGACATCATCAGGAATGATTTACAGATACCATCAGTAAAAAAAGAAATCAAAACGTTTTATGAAAAATACAATACTAGATTAAAAAACCACCCAAACAACCTTATAAGTAAACTTCTCACTACAGCTATCACTACTTCCAGACTAAAGAAACATAAACCGATCAATACACAATAAAACCAAAATTAATGAAATATAATACACAATAAGTCAAAAATGAAACCATAATACTCACTGGAGTATTATGTTTAATACTCTGTTATTTTCCATAATAGCAAATACATTTACTTATTGTTTCATTTCATAGATAGATTGTAAAGAAACTTGGAGCATATAAAAAAAAAGTATTTAGGCTAAGCGATTCAAAAAACTTGAAAATACTGTATGGTTACTTACTAAAAGTTTTCGGTGCTATCTTAAGTCTATATAGGGAAAACTAAAATGCTAAATATTAAATATCTACTGCTCAGAGAAGGAAAAAGATTTTTAGTAATTCAACTAATCTACTCGCGCGGGAAGGAAGGCGAAGTTAGAAATGAATGCTCAGATGTGTTGGAACTGTGAACGCCCTTTTTATTCCACAATGAATAAAGAATAAGTTCAGAATCCCCGGTGACGGTAACAGCGAAAATATGGCGATCTAGGCGGACAGGAAGAGAAAAAAATCTCTGTCTCACAATCGGTGCTGAAACGAGCTCGACGGTGTCCGGAAAAAGAAACGTGAAAAGGAGAAACGTCGTTATCTGCTGCGGCTTCGTCTCGTCTACGCCTGCCCACTTTCCTTTCTCCTCGCTGCTGGGCACTCAACCAAATAGGTGGTTGCAGAATCCGCGTGGCGCGAGCGGCGAGTTAGAGAAGGACGCCACGGATTATTTCAATTTGAAAAGAACGTTTTTACGGATAAAAGCATTCCTGTCAGATGTTATATCGTGTGACGGTAAACGTCAAATTAGCGCTGATAATTTAATTTAATTGCTGCCTGTGAGGGCAGCACCTGCCGGGGGGACGAAATACGTAACGAAGGAATTCGGCACTCGAGCAGACGGAACGCGCGCGATAGAATTCGAACCAGTGAAGCATTGACCATTGTTGTGTCCTCCCGCTTTCGCTATCGCCACCGCCGATTCACGTGCCCTTGACAACCACACGCTAAAACAGCGATATTCAGCTTAGTGCCAGATAGCAGTGACAGCCGCCACCGAAGTGCTAGATATCCACCAGCTCGAGACCAGGACGAGAGAGAGTGTGTGAGGTTTCGCCATCGAGGGCGAAACCATTGTGTGCGCGCATTCGCGACCCGCGAACTAAACAATAAAAACCGCTCCGCGCTGTGCGGTTTGTCCCTGTTTTCTCCGATCGCCTGCAAATATAAGGTAAGCTGGCCAGTTTAATTCCGCGATCGCGATTGCATGATTGGTAACTAATTTCCGATATCCGAAGCGTGCATGTAGTAGCGGCTCTAATAACAAAGAGCAGCGAGCGTCCCGGCAATACGTGTTGTCGATGAGCGAGCGTCAATGTAAACAAACGCGCGGGCCGACCTTCTGTAGATTATGAGGAATAATAAAAGATCTAGTTCGTATTACTAACAAGTGTTTTTCGATTCACTTATGTCTCATAGCTTCCACTCACTTTCCTTAGATTAGAGGACTTGCTGGTTGACTGACGCACGTTTCCACATGTTCTCCGATTTACATATTGAGCATAATTAATTACGCGCGTCCTTTTAGTATAACTGCGCGAATAAAATAATTAAACGGTTTTACCCCGTTACAATCGATTTTGAATGGAAAAAAAAAAAAGATTTATTCATGATCAAATTTAACCTTGAATATAGCCAAAAACCGTGTTTGTTCCATTTTAAATTAGGTTATCTTGGATAACTGACGTATAGAAAAAATTCCGAGCACGGATTCAAATTCAGCGCATGATAATCCTTCGGGGACGGAAAGTTTCGTCTCTAGGTTTAAAATTTGTTCAAAAAATCAACATCATCAATATTATTAATCTCATTAATATTTGGCTTTTTGGAAAATGTATATTCCAGATTTTTAATTATTTCTTTAATTTGGATTCTGACTTAATGTTAAAGTTAGGATTCAATAATACTACCTCAATAACTTCAATAACTTCAGTAGGTAAAGGCACATTTGTTAATTTCATAATTAGTCCATAAAACTAGCAGTCAAAAAAGTACATCACATTCTTTTAATTAGGAGAACACAAAAATTTTAGATATAGAAACAAATTATTATAAGAGGTTAATATCTGAAATTATTTTCATTAATACGTATAAACAAACAATTAACAAACAGGAAGATACATATTTATTAAGTAATCAGTATAAAAAGTGAGCAATATTTTGTTTAAGAGCTTGACTTGTATATTTGATAAAATTTATTTTCATTGTTGTGCAATTGTTTTATACGTTGATTGGTTTTGATGTGTATAATAATTTATCTCTATCTCTGTTTGATTTGTGTTTCATTTAGTTACGAGAGAGGGGATGGTAAGCATTTGACTAATGTGTTCGTAATTATATTAGATTAGCGAAACTGTTCAATGCATAACCATTATATTAGTATTGCTATAGGATAAAAAAACGTGACAAAAATTTATTGACAAGTTGTTAATATTGTACAACATGAAGACTCCATAGCAGTTAATAGGTGCTTTTTATAATTTCAACAAGGTATTTATAGTGAAATAAAAGAGTGAATTGTATTAAGTTTTATGTTTCAGTTGTTGTAACCATGTTCATTTGATTTATGAATAAAGATCTGGTGAGGTTGGAAATCGTCTAACGAAACGTATGTAATCTAACAAGAATGGTGTTTTAGAATTTTTAGAATTGAGTTTTTATCGAAGGGTTTGCTCTTATACATGGTTTTATATGTTTATTTTTCTTTCAATATTCATTTAATCTTATCCCTAATCTTCCTTTGCTTTTACTAATGTAGATCGTTGTGCATTGTTTACGTTGAAATCTATATATAATCGTAGTTTTCTTTCATAATTTAGATTTATCTTTTCCTAAACGATAATTTTTTAATTTTATTTATGCAATAATGGAATTGCAAAGGTATTAGGGCCCTCTAGATGGTGTGGATAAGATGTAGAATTTTTAAAAAAATTATCAAATTCCGGCTGGGTACAAAAATGATGCAAAAATTTGACATCGGCGGTCCTTCTTGATTTGCATTCTTCATGTCCATCTACAATATTAATTTTATCGGCAAAAAAGAAGTTTTGTACAAATTCTGAACAAGTAATCGAAATTTTTATTAATAGTCGTAAGTATTCGGAATTTTCCGAAATATATTTCAAATATGGAGTGGGTTTCGACTCGTGGAAGGGAATAAACGTGTCTTGGATGTGAGTGCGAGTTTTGATGAGAAAGTTATGGAGGAAAAGTGTTTGAGGAACGAGATAGAGGTGAAAAGAGCGTGGAGGCGAAAGAGAAGTGGAATAGAGAGAGAAAGGCTTGGAGTAGAGCAGGAAAAAGCAGAGAAAGAGAGGAATAAAGAAAAAAGAAAAGTTGAGGTTAAGTGAGAAAATTAAGAAGCGGGAAAGGCAAGCAGAGAGGAGGGACGGTAAGAAGTAAAGGCAGAGACAGAAAAGGTAAGACAGGGAATAAAGGTGAGATCACGAGTAGAAGTAGAGAGATGAATTAAGGCGTACGGAATAGTGATGGAAAGATTTGTGACAACAGAAAAATTAAGAGATAAAGCTGGAAGGATGGATAAGAATGGTCCAGAGGAGGAAAAGAAGAAAAGAGTAAAGGTGGTCAGGGGGAGAGAGAGTGGAGAGGGGCTGAGGGAGAATATTAGAGGAGAAATGAGAGAGGCAAAAAGATGCAAGAGTGAAAGTCAGGGGAGCGAGATGGAAGGGGAGGGAGGAGAAGGACTGGACAACAAGATAAGAGAAGTTGGAAAAAGTAGTGGTGCAGAAGATATAATGGAAAAGATACGGGCAGATATAAGGGATATAAGAGCGGTATGGAAGGAAGAAAGGAGAGAATGGACAGAAATGTTTAAGAAAATGATGGAAAAAATGGAAAGAATGGAGGGAGAGGAGAAAAGAGGAGAAGAAAGATAGGAGAAAGAAATAGGTAAAGTTAGGAGAGAACAAGAGAGAGAGAGAGAAGAACGAAGGAAAGAGACGAAAGAAGAAAGGGAAAAAGCAGAACGTAGAGAAAAGAAACTGCAGGAAAAATGGGGAGAGAGGATGAACTAGTTCGAAGAAGAGTGCGTGAAATTAAAAGAAAGTATAGAAGAAAGAAACGAGAAGAAGAGAGGAACAGAAATAGGCGATAAGGAAGAAATAGAGTATATGAGAGAAAAAATGGTTAGAGAAAGTAGGATAAGCAATATAATAGTGACAGACTTAGAGGGTGAGTTAAGTTGGGAAAAGAACGGAGAGGCAGAGGACTGGTTAAGGGAGAAACTAGAAATGAAAGGGGAGATAGTGAATCTGAGAAGAATAGGAGGGACAGCGGGGAGGGATGATCGGAGAGAAAGAGGAAAAAAGATGTGATAAATTAGATACTCTTCATGGGAACAAAAAGAAGGAATTATGAAGAGGAAAAAGAATCTAAGACAGAAAAAGATATATATACGAGGTCTGTCCGGAAAGTATCGGGCCTACCTTTATATTTTCGTGCTAGCGTTATTCTTTATCATCTGGTAGGTGGCATCCTTCAAAGAAATCCCCACTTGATTGAACACCACGGTTCCATCAATATTTCCGCTTTTTAAAACAGTCCTGGAACTCACTTTTAGGGATAGCCTTAAGTACACTCGTGGCATTGTTTTCAACCGTTGTTTTGTCATAGAATCGGTGTCCTTTGAGTAGTTGTTTTAGTTTTGGAAACAGCCAAAAGTCACACGGGGCTATGTCGGGACTCTATGGAGGTTCTTGAAGCAATGCGATATTGTGTTTGCTCAAAAATTGCTGCACAAGATTGGATGAATGCGCTGACGTATTATCGTGATGGAGAAGCCAGTCACCACTTTCCCAAAAGTGCGGACCCGTTTTCTTCTTACTGCATCACGCAAACGTTTCAAAATTTGAACGTGGTATTCTTTATTGATTGTCTGACCTGTCGGTGCATATTCGTGATGTACAAAACCTTCACAATCGAAAAAAACAATCAATATTGACTTAACATTGCTACGACTTTGACGTGCTTTTTTTGGTCTTGGCGATTCAGAATGCTTCCACTGTGAAGATTGTTGTTTTGTTTGAGGATGATAACCATAAACCCATGATTCATCACCTGTAATAACTTTTCTAAGCACATTATCATCATTATTGACCATTTCCAGATTGTCCAAAGCGATTTCTAAACGAATGTTCTTCTGCTCTGCTGTGAGCAATTTTGGAATGAATTTCGCACACACGTGTTTCATTCCTAAATTTTCGGTTAACATTTCTGAAATGATAGTTTTTGGTATCCCAAGGTCTTCTTTTAGTTCTCGCACAGTCATACGACGATCTTGTTCGATTGCAAGTCGCACCCGATCAATATTATCTACGGTTTTTGTCGTCGAAGGTCGGCCGAAACGAGAATCACTATCGACAGAAGTGCGACCATCCTTGAACCGTTTATACCACTCTTTTATTCGTGTTTTGCTCATACACTCGCTTCCGAAAGCCTTTTGCATCATTTCAATAGTTTCCGAACTCGTTTTTCCGAATTGAAAGCAAAATTTGATGCAAATTCGTTGATCTTGTTTTTCAGTCATTTTTGACAATATCAAAATCCGACGAACGCGAAAAAGGCCTTAGGTAACCAATAGATTTGTGAGGCTTAACTGTTGACGTTTCTGTCCGGTAGAGGTCGCTCGAACACTATGGCGCGAAGATATAAACGTAGGTCCGATACTTTCCGGACAGACCTCGTATATGTGTACGTATGTAGAAGTGTCTGCAACTCTTGTGTCTTTGTCTTCTGTGCCTGTCTGTTCTGCTTTCCTTCCCGTTTTTCTGTTGATTAATTTTCTCTTCCTCTCTCTCTCCGAGATCTGCCTTTTCCGCTCTTCTGATTTTCTCTTTCTTACTTGTTTTCTTTTCAACTTCTTCCTTTGTTCCTTTCTTTTGCCGTTTCACCTTTGCCTTTCCTTTACTTTTGCTCTCTTTCTTGCTAATGATTTCATCTGTCTTTCTCCTTATTAGGGCTTTGATACTTTTTTCTCATTTCCTATTACTCCCTCTGCGTTTCCTTTCCTCAACCTCACTTATTTTCCTTAGTATCTTATAATTTGTCTTTTTGTTTTCCTTTTTCTTTCTCTTCTTCGATTATTCTTCTTTTCCATTTTTGCTCCATCATCCAATTCCTGCTTCCTCTCGTTTGTGTAGTTGCTAGTTCTTGTGTTTTATGTATGTGTGCATGTATATATGTATGTTTGCTTGTGTGTACGTGTTTTGTGTATATGTGCGCGTATGTAGATGTGTCTGCGAGTCTTCCGTGTCTGTCTTCTGTTTTCTTGTGTCCTTAGGATCGTGAAATTTCGTCTTCTTGTTTTTCTTTTTCTTTCTCCTCTTCGTTTCTTCTTCTTTTCCATTTTAGCTCCATCATCCAGGTTATCTTTTCTTTGCTTCCTATTATTATTTTTTCCCATTCTTCTCCATCCTTTTTGCTTTTTCACATTTTTCTACTATGTGCTTCCAATTTTCTTCCTATTTCATACACATTCTGCATCTCTTATTTTCTTCTTTTTCCCAATACCTGCTTTCTTTCGTTTCATTACCTAACCTAATTTGTTTCATCCCTTATTTGTAGGCCTTTTATTCTTCCGTCTCCTTGAATTTCCTTTAATCTGTACATTTTCATTTCTTCTTTCAGTTCTTTCCACTTGTTTATGTATCTTGACTTTTCTAGCTTTTCTTCTAGTTATTTTTCTTCTTTTTTCTTTAGCTCTTCTCTCATTTCTTCCCAAAACTCTTCTCTCATTTCGTCTCCCTCCTCCCTCTCTCTATATATTTTACTTTTTTCTAGCCTTTCCTCTCTCTCCTCTTTCTTTCCCTTTTTATCTTTTTCATTTCTTTCCCTTTTCTTTAATTCTCTCCATACTTCTTTTTTTATTGAGCCATATTTCTTTTCTCTTATTTTGTTTTCATACCTCATTGCTCTTTCTAATGCTGTTTCATTCATTTCAAGTCTTCCTGTTTCCCATCGTATTAAGTAACTTGGCGTGTTTCTGTCTAATCCCAATACCCACTTTATGTATTTTAGTTGTAATCTCTCTATTTCTTCATATCTCTTTCATCCCCAGATTACTGCTCCATACATAATCACGCTTTTCGCCAGTGCGTTGAACAGGTTCATCCTTAGCTCCCAATTTTCTCTAAATAGTTTTTCTCCTAGCCCTCGTAGTCTTCCGAGTATCGTATTTATTTTCCCCTCTACCTGTTTGATTTTGACTTCTAAGTCGGCGAAGGCAAGATTAAATAGCGTGGTGGTCAAAAGGCACCCTTGCCTTACGCCTTTGTAAGTCTCAAACTCCCCAATTATTTCTTCTCCAACTTTTACCTTACTCCCTGTTTTCTTATAAATTTCTTCTATTCTTTTCTTGATTTTCCCATTTATTCCTTTCTCTTTCATTGTTTCCCATATTTTCTTCCTCTTTATCTTGTCAAAAGCGGCCTTCATGTCGGCAAAGAATACAAACAGTTTTCCTCCTTTTCCCCTTAATTCCTTTCCTATTATTGTTTTTAATATATATATATATATTGCGCTCATTGTTCCTCTTTTCTTCCTGAATCCCATCTGCGTATCATTTAGCGTTTCTTTATCTTCTAGTTCTCTTTCCAGCTTTTTCCTCAATATTTCCGCATATATTTTATATCCCGTGTCTATCAGCGTTATTCCTCTATAGTTTTCTACTTCTTCTTTCCACCCTTTCTTATATATTAGAACTATTATTCCCTTCCTCCATTCCTCCGGATATCCTTCTCCGTTCCATATTCCGATTAAGTATTTTGTCATATCTTTTAGCAAACCTTCTGTGCTTCCATCCACGCTTCATTTGCTACACCATCTTCTCCTGTTGCCTTTTTCTTTTTCATTTTTCTTATTATCTCGTTTACTTCTCTTACTTTGATCTCTTCACCTTCGTCTCCTTCGCTGTTTTCGGTTTCTTCCCTTTTGCTTTCTTCCTTTTCTTTCTCTCCCAGTTGTCCCTTAAAGTGCTTTAACCATTCTTCTTTTCCGATATTTTCATCTTATCCAATTCTTATCTTTCTATTGCAATTCACTTTATCCCAGAATTTTCTTCTCGTCTTATCTTTTCTTATTTCTTCTAACACTCTTTTCCCCTCAGCTTCTTTCGCTTTTTTTAATTTCTCTCTGTATTCTATCTTTGCTTCTTGGTATTTCCCTCTGTCTCCTTCCCCTTTTCTTACCTCATTTAACTCTGCCATCACCCTAGCCCTTTTTATCCTACATTCTTCTCTCCACCAGCTTTTTTTCGATCCTTTTTTTTTCCTTATCTTCTTTCTTACGACTGCGTTCCTCACTCTATTTTTCATCTCTTTCCATTTTTCTGTTCCCTCTATGCATCTATCCATCTCTGATACTTTCTTATACCTTCTTCACTCCAGTTGTCTATCATTCTTTCTTCCTCTTCTTTTCTTTCTTCTGCTATTTTGTCTCCCAATTCCACTTCTATTGGTAAGTGTTTCTATTTTACCCTCTCTTTTATTTAAACCCTTTTTATTGTCTTCATTTATTCATCACCTTCCTCGTTACCTACTACATAGTCTATCGTTGACATTCCTCTCGCTCATATATGTTATTTCTCCCTCTTCATCTCCTTCTTTTCTCCCATTCGTTATCACTAAGTCCATTTCTCCTAGTCATTTTATCATTTCTTCTCGCTCTGAGTTTAACACTTTATCCTTGGCCTTTATTTCTTCTAGGTTTTTTTCTGTCTCCCATTCTCTCCCTTCATTTCCTGTTCTTGCGTTGAAGTCTCCACCTATAATTATTGTTCTTCCTCTGTTCTCCTCTATCTCTTCGCTTAGGTATTCATAGTATTCCTTTTTGTCGTGTTGTATATACACCGTTGCTATCAAGTATTTCCTCCCTCCGATCTTTATTTCTCCTGCTATTACCTCACTTGTCCTTTCTTTCATTCATTGAACCTTGCTCATCCCTTTTCTTTCTCTTACCGCCATTATTCCTGCCCCTATTTCTCCCTCTCTTCTTCCTTCCCTTCTTGAGTCTCTCCGCTCTATGTTATACCCTTTCAGTTGCTTCTCCACGCCAGTTTTTGCCCCTTGCCTCTTCATCCAAGTTTCCGTTAGCCCTATTATATCGAATCCCCTAACATATTCCCAGTCGTCTTCTTCCATGCTCCTAATTCCCGCCACGTTCCAGAGTAGTATCTTTTCTGCCTGTCTTCCCTCTCTCTCCCTTCCCTTCTCTCTCTCTCTTTTTTCCCTATTGTTTTCGAAATCCTTCCACCCTTTTTCCTACCATTTTTCCCTCTTTCTCGCTTCACCACCATTCTTCTTCCTCTGACTTCACCCCGTTATGCCTCATCTTTACCTCTTTACCTTTACTTTTTATTTCTCTTGCTTTCCTTCTTATTTTCTCTCTTATCTTCCTCTGCTTCCACGTCCAGTCCTGATCTACGAGGTCTGTCCGAAAAGTATCGGGCCTACGTTTATATCTTCGCGCCATAGTGTTCGAGCGACCTCTACCGGACAGAAACGTCAACAGTTAAGCCTCGCGAATCTATTGGTTACTTACTGACATCTGTCGGACGTATAGTTCATGCGCAGCGTGTCTTTATTTACAGTGCCTTTTTCTCGTTCGTCGGATTTTGATATTGTCAAAAATGACTGAAAAACAAGATCAACGAATTTGCATCAAATTTTGCTTTCAACTCGGAAAAACGAGTTCGGAAACTATTGAAATGATGCAAAAGGCTTTGGGAAGCGAGTATATGAGTAAAACAGGAATAAAAGAGTGGTATAAACGGTTCAAGGATTGGTATCCGGTCATCGTGTCCTTATGTAATTCGGTTTCTTTCTAGGCTCAATTAAAAATGACTATTCTCGGGGGTCTGCCTCGTCTAAATTTCCCTAAAAACGCGGATAGCGCACCGCGACGCGATTGCGATCCGCTCTCGTGGCGATCGAGCGGAGACCAGGTGGTACGGGCTAATGTACGGACGATTTCGGAGATTTCGCGTGACGGTCATGTGGTATTCCATCGATGCGCAAGTATTTACAATAACACAAAAGTATCAGCGGCAATCTAATGCTTGTGCGGGGAACATGGCGATCGTGCGAAGGTTAAACGGTACTTCTGTTTACGCGAGGGCTTAGGCGATCACACAAAGAAATTCGACGGCAATCTAGCGCACGCGAGGAATGCGTCGGTCGCGCGAAGATTAGACGGCACTTTCGATGATGCGCGAGAATTCAAATGATCGCACAAAGAAATTCGATGACAATCTAATGCGCGCGTAAGGAATTCGTCGGTCGCGCGATGGTCAGACGGCTCTCCCGTTAATACGCGAAGGTCTAGAACGATTGCACAAATAATACAGGCGGCAGTCTAACGTGCACGAGGAATTTGTCGGTTGCACGAAGGTCGGACGGCACTCTCATTAATGCGCGAGGTCTAAACGATCGCATATAATAAAGAAAATGTGAAAGAGGGAAGTACTCACTCTTTTGCTTTATCGCTGCTGCCTACTTTGAGTCTATTACTGCTGCTGAATTCTGTTCTGCTGCTGATGAATATCTGCTCTACTGCTGCTGAATTCCTGCTCTGCTGCTGCTGTATATCTGCTCTGCTGCTGCTGTGCTTTGTCCTTTGTTCTCACTTACGTTCTCTGGGATTCCGCGCGACTCCAGAGTCTGGCGTTTACTGCAGCGGCTTTTTGCGGCATCGTGTCACTTCTCCTCGTTTACTTCCCCTTATAGTCGCGAGATTTTATTTTATTGGTCAATTTTGTTGCTAGGCACGGTGGGTTTTAAAATATTTTAATTTTTTTGAATACCACCCCGGAAATTTTTATGAATATCTATTGCAGGAGGTTTATAGAACTAGGAAAAACCAACCCCGAAATCGTAGAACCTCAACTTTTCGTTTTATTCACATTGGAAATTTTTTTTTACTCTTTTGGCATTATAATCATTTTGGAAATGTTAAACTAGAAAAAAATTAAATTAAAATTGCTCATCTTTTAAACTATATTATATTTATTACAAATATATACATATATGGATCAAAATAATTTTTTTTTCAATAATGACATAATTTATCAATGCATTTTTTAATTTAAATATGGCTGCTGTTATATTCACAAACTGCTCTTAATAGATTTTGTGAATATTCAGGATGTGATTTATTAAGTTTATATTTACACCATGTCTTCTTGAAATCTGCATGGACTGATTCCATAGCTTGTTCACTATAAAAGCCAAGTCCTCTTTTATACTTAGAACAAAAATATGGTACATGTTCAATAACTGCATGCACTTTAGGAGTGATACTAATCTCCAAAACTGCGTAGCTCTTCTTAAAATTATTTATGTACACTTTGAATTGAGGGTCCAGTTTATTTGAGAAGCAAGAATCAACTACATGACAGAAGTCTTGAAAACATTGAACATATTTCATACATCTTCCTACATATTTTTCAGAGATTCTTCGTAAAATGTCAACACTTTTTAGTAATTTTCTGCAAGAGTTGCCATTGAAAGAAGGTTTTCCATAGTATACTTCTCGATCTACATGACATTCTGTAACCCATGCTTGACTTTCATTTTCGAATTCTGATGCCATGCTTTCATACAACTTATTGACAACACCGAGTAACAAGTGCAGTTCTGGAGGTGTAATAAGGTCTATAATTTCTTTATCTTTTGTGTAGTTAAAGAGAGGTTTATTCACGCAGTTTTTGAAGCGTTGGGCATTTTCTTTTTTACTTCCATCTTTTTCCCAAGCTTCCATGTTTTTCAGGCAATTAGAGAGTGTTCGGAGTACACCGCATGTATGTAATTCATCACTTGAAGCTGTGCACCAAGTACAAGGGTATTTGCTGGCATGTGTCATAATACCTATTAAAATATTTGCTAATTTCAAATCAGTGGCCACTGTACAATTAAATGTATCGAGCTTCAATAATGTCCATAGCAGAGAAATATTTTCAAAATTTTCCTGAGTTGATTCCACTAAACCAATGATGAATAATTTCATTACACTAGAACTCAAAAATTTTACATTTATACCATCCTTATATGACTGTCGCAATTTTTTTGATTTATTTTCAGTTCTGGCATCAATTTCACTACTATCTATCAAAGAAATACAAACTTTTAGAAAACCGCCACCCCCATCAATACCAACTTTGTAAGAACAGTTAGTTACATATCTTTCTTGTTCTATAAGTTGACATAGTTCAACAACATTATTACAAAAAATAAACGGCTTATCTTCTGTTGTTTTAAGTTTGCCCTTTGTTTTAGAGAATTTGGCTTCTGCGATTGAAAAATAGTCATCAAGCCGGTGATTAAGAGAGTTCAATTTTCTTTTTAAATCATTTTCGATACATTTCCTATCTTTCAGCGCTATGCGAATCAAATTTCCTATTCCACAAATTTTATTAGTACTCAATCCATATTTTGTTTGTAACTGTAACATATCTTCCGCAGATATTATTTTACGATTGTCTTTGGGAAACAGTTCTATTCTAAGAGGCTTTCCGTGCTTTTGGGATAAGGAAATAACATTACCTGCTGATTCAATACTTCCTTGATTATGTTTTTCAGCAACATTTCCTTTTATAAGCTCACACGTTAAATGCTCTTTTGTTTTCTCAGGTAAATAACTTTGTACTATATCTTTAACATTTTTATATTTTGTTGATGACGTGCAATTGTGTTGTACTCCTTTATGTAATGTAGATATGCACTTGGCACATTTTTTCGATAGATTTTGACCTTTCTTTTTCAATTCAGATTTACGTTTCACAACAAATCCCAAATCAGTTCGCTCAAAGTCACATAGAGTACAATTACAAATCATATCACTATTTGTTCTTGTAACTTTTTTAGGAAATGTAAAGTTAGAATAATCAGGCAAGTTAAATTTGTTATCACTTCTGGCTAATTCATAAACCTTCACACGACACGATGTACAAATTGATGTAGGTAGACGAACGTCTGTATCACTGTAATTTGAAACTTTATCTAGTTTTTTCTTCATTTCAGATCCAATATTTTTCATGCCTTTCTTTTTTTCTTTACAACCTACACAAACTTTTTTTCTATTCTCTTTGTGAGAAGCTGCATGATTAAGTTGCGACATTATCACTGAGAATTTTCAAAACTTGTAGCAACACGAAAGAAAGGTGTAGACTGATAACAGCTAACTGACGCGAAAACGGTCGAATCTATAGTCAACTTCCCCCACTTTCTACATACTTCAACATATTTTCCGCGGCATACGTTATATTTGAAAACTCGCGCGACCTTTGATATTGTTTACATCATAATAGCATGAGTACCAGCAACTAATTGACTATTGAACGAGGTTGATTCTTCCTATTTCATAATACACACACGTACACATATATGATATTGCATAAATACGTATATGTTTACACGATTATGCTTATAACTGTGTTTGAATTAAAAAATGCATTGAAAAATTATGTCATAATTGAAAAAAAAAATAATTTTCAGTATATATGTATATATTTGTAATAAATATAATATAGTTTAAAACAAGAGCAATTTTAATTTGATTTTTTTCTAAGTTTAACATTTTTAAAATGATTATAATGCCAAAAGAGTAAAAAAAAATTTCCAATGTGAATAAAACGAAAAGTTGAGGTTCTACGATTTCGGGGTTGGTTTTTCCTAGTTCTATAAACCTCCTGCAATAGATATTCATAAAAATTTCCGGGGTGGTATTCAAAAAAATTAAAATATTTTAAAACCCACCGTGTAGGTCGATCATTAGCGCCGTTTATTTTATTATTTCGGCCCGCGCAATTTTACGACTGGTCGGTGTTTGACGCCTAATTTTCCTATTTGTTAGTTAGATAGCATCGGTTTTGTCCTATTTATTAACCCACCCCTATCCTATTACCAATTGGTTGGTCAAGTCACCCATGTCGTTCAGTTTCGCGTCATTATCAGTTGTCTCTTTCTCACACGCTCGTTAGCCCTACCGATTTCTCCTCAATAGCGTCCGATCCCTGTCGTATCGGTTTTGTCTCGCTCGCTCTTACGCTCTCGGTTGCCCCTTTCTTGGTCTAGCCAGGTCTAACGCGAATTTAGTAACAGTTGCTATGATCAGCTGATCCCAGCTACAATCTTTTCCGTCGACTAGCTTCCTGGGGGAATATCGGACCGGGTTTTGATTGCATGAGTGGTTGTATGCGAGCGTAAGGGTCGTGCGCGTTAGTTTGGTAGACCCTGAGAAGTGTTTTTTCGCGAGGTTTCAAATGTGCGCGAGTGGACTATACGGCATCAGCTGACCGATCACATCCTCTTGTCGGGAGAGGATTTCGCGCGAACTTAATAATTAATTTCTGTGATGACGCATCATCACAAATTGAAACGTAAAAACCTACCACTGTTACTTTTAAATCGAAGTTTTAGGTTAAACAAGAGAAATATAAGAAAAGACAGTATAACTCCCTATTCCAACTACATAATTTATTTTACAAAATCTTTTACTTTTTACAACGTATCAAACAAATTAAATAGAATACTCGACAATTAAACTAAATTGTAATAAATTGAGGTAAATTTACTTTGTTATTTAACTTTTCTGAAGAATAATGTGGACGGAAATTGGGGGGGGGGGGGGGTTAAGTCGCGCACATGAAATATCTTTCCCACAAGGCCTGGGGTTACTTATCTCCCCGACTAGATTATGCGAGCGCCAGACCATCGTTCCTACGTTACAACAGTCATCGGGGATAAGAGTCGGAATTGACACGTAAATAGGTTTGTACGTTGTATAACTGCGTAGAGCAAGCAAAGTGTTGTATTTGCCAGGAAGCAACTCCTCGTCTCGGATCGGGATCTGACGGAAAGTGGAGTGCGGACAGTAATTGAACTCGGGCGAAAAATTCGCAAGACTCTCACTAACTACAAATCCGTCTGTTGCTGAAAATAAAAGGGGTTAGTATGTAGAAGGAGTTGATCAGCGAGGCGAAAATAAACAGAAAGAACGAATTACTTCACTTTTTTATTGGTTCAAGGTCAGAATTACACTTGCGTTCTAGAATGACGGATGGTCAACGCAGTTCGGTCTAATATTCGATGCACGGCAGTAACGGATCCACGCGTCCTGGCGAATCGGATACGCGACGACGTATTTGCAAAGCCATACTCCATGTCGCGACGACGAGTAGCACTTTGCCTGCTTATTTGAATTTATGTAGCGACCTCGTACCTACAAAAACACAAAGAAAAGCTCAGATGTGCTATTTCACAACTGTATGATAATGCGTTCAGTAGTAAAATGGACAAACGGCGTCTTTTCCAAAAGGAAGATCGTCGTACTCTTGTTCTTTCCAGAAAAAGTCAATTTATTGGTTACTATTTTTCCTCTCACCCCCTATTAAGTTAATAAGCATTAATTAACGAGAAAGAATTAATTAACGGAATTCACAATTCATAGGCGGTCTGTTGCTCTAGTCAAATAGCTGCCCCCGCCGTTCGTCCACATGCTTTCCACTTTTGGTGCCGAACTTCTTTTCGCTTCCTGAAGCGCTTGATCGTCGCTCCAATCGCGTGTACCGCGTTTGTGTGTTAGTGGAAACATAAGTTTTCCCCCATGGTAGCAGCGTGGCGCTCAGGCCGCCATGCTCATCTACAAGCAGCCGGCGCCAGCTAATTACCAGCTGCTTGTCTCCATCGGCTGCAGCAGTGATTTCAGCGAGTGAGTGATCCTGAGTGCCCGAAGAAAGTGTGCGCCTCGTAATTATTCGGCGCGTCGATTTTTCCGGTTTTTCTCGCCAGTTTCAGCGAGTATCGGAATGCGCTTTCTTGTATGTATGCTTCTTAGTTTGCCTCTCGTGTCGGCTGCTGTTGATCGTTTTCTGTTGGATCGCGTTCCCGGTTTGCAATGCTATTTACATGAGCGGAGGTTGGTCGATTTTCGTGCAACAAGGTGTTCCGGGATCATTAGTTAGAGGTGGAATTTATTTATGCCGTTACGTGACGGGGAGAAGGGTGATGGCCGATCTAGTGATGCACCGCATTACCATAAAAATGTGTCTATAGTTTTCACAGCTTTTAATTTTGATTCATTTTATTTTCTTCTACTCAAAACTAATGTGTACGTAACTTTTCTAAATAATATCTGGATTTTTATCTAATTAAAAAGATGAAATTCTTACTAATACAGGGACTATTTTCGATTCAACAAATAAATCTGACAACTAATATTAAAGGTAGTACCTAAATATCTTTTACTATGCACCTAATTAGTCTATACAGAATTTCATGGACTCAATCGACGAATAGCTTTCATAGAATCGTCTCAGTAACACTATTTTTTTTTAAATCTATTTTTTCAGACTAATTTTACGAATCAATTTCACTAACTATCTTGGTAATGATTTTGAATTTTCTACAAGAACTTATAAACAATTTTCCTTAGTTAGCAATTCAACTTTTTAAATTTACTTTTATTTACTTTAATAAAAAAACATTTAAAACATATAAAAGTACTTGCTATATTTTGAACAATTATATACCATACGTAACAAATATTAATTTTATTTTCAAAAGTTTTCAAATTTTATTTTTAATTGAACTAAATTTTTCTATAGACTGAGTTTACGAACAACTTCTCTACGTTGTCTCAATAACGACTTTAAACGTCTTCAATCTTCTACTTGAAATAAAAACAAAAATTTTCAACAATTTATGAAAAAGAAATGAAATATTTCAGTACCTAATAATTTTTAAACAGCAGTTTGCAAGTAAAAATCTCTCCGTGGCTTTCCAAATTTATTCATGTGACTTCGGAAGAAATTCCAGCTTCAGGATGGCAGAATAAAACTATATTATCATAGGAGATTCTTTTTGATTTAGTGCTTTTGCACTCTAAGGCAGGATGAGTATGTGATACTTTGAAAACGCAATTTTCTAGCTAAAGGTTGTAACGGGGATTTAGACCGCTAACGAGTTGATGTCCAACTCGTTATAAGGTAATAGGAATTGGTAAAGCTTATAAATAGACTGTAAAAATAACCAATGGGAAAGATTCTCTGTTAAACTTCTCAATCACCATAAAGTCAAACTAGGAAGTTTTTTATTTAGCTAATATTTAAACGAGAGAAGAAAGAAGAGAAGTAAGTTTTGAATAATTTTACTCACTTTTATTTACTTTGTTAATTTGATTTAGGTTGCACTCGCTTTAAATCCCTATTTTCTTGTAGAAACGTGGGTTGGATGACTGTGCTAGTTTTTCTTGCTCTTCTTCGTGTGATTACCTTTTCTCAAGGCAAGCGTAAAATTTTATTAATGATGGAGAGACAACCCTTCCCTCAGGCCTTTTAGATCTAAGATTAGTTAAAATTGGTGGGAAGCGATATCTCTCTTCGTAGTTCTTTCCAAATCACGCTTTTCGCAGTAAAAGTTTTCATCAAAAGATGTCTTCTCAAGTATCTATAAAAGAACTTTCTTAATAAATTTTATTATTTATTATTGCAAGCGCAGCTACATTAACCATAATTACTTATAAATAGTTCATGAACCAATTCATTTTGAACTAAAATCATAAACTAGAAATAATCTTAAGATATTACGTTAGTTTTATTA
Organism: Phymastichus coffea; assembly: GCF_024137745.1. Lineage (NCBI taxonomy): Eukaryota > Metazoa > Arthropoda > Insecta > Hymenoptera > Eulophidae > Phymastichus > Phymastichus coffea. The sequence goes on along the minus strand of NW_026706819.1, from coordinate 5,432,784 downwards.
TTTTTGTAGGGAACCTATGCAAAGTCATGAGAAAAATTTCAAAGAGTCATTATTATGATCTATAATTTAGCATCAAAATCGTTAATAAATTTTTTAATTTTCATAACACAACTATTCCCAATGGTAAAATTTTTAATGCTAGAAAAGTAAAAGCTAAGAAGTACAAATTGCATTCTATGACTTCCTTGCTCTTTATCTATGTCTACGCATTCTAGCAGTAGTATGCTCTCTGCATACTATATACAATGGGGTGATAACGTATTTAAAAGATTCGTATAAACCTGCTTTAAAAACATTTTTGACTGATTTTTGGCGTTCATATTTGATATATAAAAAAGTGGTTTCCACACACTTATCTATAAAATTGAGAAATGTACAAATTAAAGAGAGAAATAAGGAAAAAAATTTTCCGCCATCACAATACCTTATGATGCACAAAAACTCATTTATGTTCGATTTTGTCAATTTAACAAGTAGAATTTGAATATTAATTAAATTACGAATTCGTAAATTATTTCTTTTGCAAATGTAAAATCGACGATCGGATAACAATCGTTTGGATATTTCACTTATTAATAACTTTGTTCAAAAATCAGTTATCAATGTGTCATATTCTTGTTTCTCTTTACATACATATATTCGAATTTGCGTTGTATTTATATATTGCAAAATTATTCATAATTTATAATTATAAATTTATTTTCGTTCGTTATTAATTAATTGATACGCATTTACATTTGGAATCAACGTATCAAAATTATTTAGAAAAGAGTATTTTTTTTCATTAAAAAAGCTTAAAGTTACAAATCTCGCATAGTAAACAATAGATTTTGCATAGATGTGACGTTACATTCCTTATAAGGTAATGAATTTGATCAAGTGCCTTAATATACCTAAATGTATACGAGGTATGTTCAAAAAGTATCACAAATTTTGTATGTTTTCAAAAATTATTTATTTATTCATGAATATCTATTTTATCTCCTTCAAAGTAATCCCCCTCGGATATAATTCACTTATGCCAACGTTTTCTTCAATCCTCGAAGCACTTAAAAAAATCATTTTTTGTGATCTTGTTCAGCTCCTCCTTCGATGCCATCTTTATCTCCTCGATCGTGGTGTAGCGTCGTCCTTTCATGGGTCTCTTCAATTTTGGGAATAGGAAAAAGTCACAGGGGCCAGGTCTGGGGTATACGGTGGCTGCAGCACCATTACTGTGTTGTTTTTGGCCAAATATTCGCGTAGAAGCAACGATGTGTGAGCAGGGGCGTTATCATGGTGCAAAAGCCAGTTTTTATTCTGCCAGAAATCCGGACGTTTCTGGTGGATTGCTTCGCGCAAATTGCGCATAACTAAGCAGATAATATTCCTTATTGACCGTACTACCCTGTGGCAAGAACTCATAATACACTACGCCCCAGTAATCGAAGAAAACTGTGAGCAAAACCTTCACGTTCGACCGAACTTGGCGCGCTTTTTTCGGTCTTGGCTCATATGGCAACTTTCATTGGGATTATTGAGCTTTGGTTTCCACATTATAAACATAAACCCATGATTCATAACATTAATAAAATTTATGATCCTCTGAAGCACATTTGGGTCGTCACGGACCAAATCCAACATCTCCTAAGCAATGTTAACACGATGCTGTTTTTGGTCGAAATTGAGTACTTTTGGCACGAATTCCGTAGTGACCCGACTCATGCCCAAATTATTGGTTCAAATTGAATGGCATAAGCCAATCGATATGTTTAGATCCTCAGAAACTTCTCTAACGGTGATTCGACGATTGGCCAATACTATTTTCTTAACTTTATCAATGTTTTCGTCTGTTGTTGACGTGCTCGGGCATCCGGCACATTGTTCGTCGTTCACATCTTCTCGGCCCTCTGAGAACATTTTGTATCACCGATAAACGTTGCTTTGGTTCAAAGTAGCTTCACCATATGCCACAGTCAACATTCGGAATGCGTCCGCGCACTTTATTTCGTTTTTCATACAAAATTTAATACAGATTCTTTGATCCATTTTTTAGAATAGGCAAAAATCGAAGACGAGCCAAAACACATCTAAGCAAAACAGGTGTTAAAAATTAATTAAACATTCAAAATGGCCGACCTTGTCAGCATAAGTAAGGGACATGAGTACCAACATAACGCTACAAAAAAATCAAAAATCAAATATACGAATACGTAGCCCGCGGAAATTCAAAATTCCCGATAATTTTTGAACAGATCTCGTATGGAAGGTATTGCCTTAGTTTTGACAGTGTTCTTACTTATTTTCGGGTGTCTGGCGAGTTGCCGTTGCGCAGCAAAGAAAAAAGAAAAAAAAAAGACTAGATTGTTACATATCTTTGGTATTATTATTTTTTTTAAATCCAAATTTGTTTGATATCAGATTGCAATCATCTATAAATTTTAATAATCATTTATTTATAATTTTTTCGAATTTTTATCTATGTTGGAGATCAATGCTATTGGTCGATAATTTATTGGTAAATATTTTTTTTACTTCATGTATAGGTATAATTTCTACTATCTTAGTGCATTAACCTTGATTTCTTATTCAATGCATGTATTGATTATGTATTTAAAGAGTACTATTATGTAGTTTGTTAATAATTTTATCACTGGTATTGACCCGTCAATACCTCTGTTTCTTCTTTTTCATTTAAAAATGATCTCCTGTATTCTATACACATTTATTGAATACAAAAATGTACTTTTATTATTCCTCGTAGGTATTGTAATATGTTTAAGTAGTGATGTGATTTTGTTATGCAGCCTCTTATATTTCAAAAAAAATTTTTTTTCAGCAATTGCTATTAATTCCGTAATTTTTGTATTATTATCTAATCAATGTTAGTGCTTTTCATGGAATTTTTATCTAATTTATTGTTTATAATTGACCATCATAAACTCCTCGAATTATGTGACGATGCTTGTATTAAGTTTTTATCAAAGATTTCTTTTGATTTTTTAATGGTTCTTGCTAGAGTTTTAACGCAAAGTTTATAGTTTTCTTTTTTACTGTATTGATTAGATCATTTTTCAAAATATTATAAAATTTCTCTAAAGTTTTGTATGATATTAGTATTACTTTAGTTAACTATGTTATTTCAAATTGTATATTGTCATTACGTTTTCTATTATTTTTATCAATTTTTGTTTTGTTGATACATTGTTTTATATTGTCAATTTAATTTTTAGTTATTCTATTCGGGTCTGTTAACATTACTTTTTCATTTAAATCAGCTATATTTGCTATATTATTTAGTTTAAAAAATTAATTATTATATTGTTTATTAATAAATTTATGTTTTTTAGTGCTGTTCAATGACATTATTAATGGATAAGAATTATTGAAAGACATGTTTGGTACGTAAGTTTTGTGTTTTACATATTTTAGTTTTATGTAAAAATTGTCAATACAAGTACCTTTGTTGTTGTCTTTTATATATGGTTTAGTTATACTGTTAATAACTATACAAAATCCATTTTTTAATGATACTTGTAGACAATCATGATCATTAATATCTTGACTTAGTATATTACCATGAAAATCAAGCCGTTATTATTTTTATTACGCCGTTTTCTTTTCTTGCATTGTTCTAAGATACGCTTTATATTCAACAAAAATTCAGTTTTATTCATGCCACTGAAGCTATATATTGTTTAGAGTTTTAGTTCTTTTTTATTTTCTAATGTAATCTTTGAGTTTAGTATTTCCGATAAATATTTATGCATGAGACCTGCAATGGCTCGGTCGGTAGGGCGATGGACTCGCACCCGGTAGGCCCGGGTTCGATTCCCAGTCCCTGCTGATTGATACAAGCTAATTAGCACTGATGGAGCATAAATAAAGCGACGATAAATAAAAAAAAATATTTATGCACAATATTATTTCTTTGTTTGCTTTTAAATATTGTTTAAGGTTTATATAGTGTTTGTTATTATTTCATTAGTAATATTTATGTTGTGCTTGTCCATTTTTGTTCTTGCTATTTTTGTTTTTACCTGTTGAGCTCGCTGTAAATAAAAACGTCAACAATGCACTGCTCGAAATTCTAAATCGCTCGTTAGTTGCCTGTTATTATATAGTGGATCACTCTGTTTTAGCAAAGTAACATTGATAAGTTGATTATACTGTATACTCAATCATTTCTATGTATTTAAAAAAATTTTGATATTTAGAATAACACATGATTGACTATCAATTACATGATGATAAACGTTGAAAATTGTTTTGTATTGATTATATTTTGATAAGTACTATTTGGACATGCAAAATTACCAATGTTACACTAATCAGCTGTGTGATTACCCGTGCATTTAGAACACGCGGCTTCGATTCTGCATAGAATTTTGTCAGATTTTTTTTAAGAAATATTTGTACTCTTTTTCATGTCTTCTTTATTACTTAGTGTATATGAAATATAGTTATAAGTTTATCCAACATATATATATATATATATCCATTTAATAAATATATATAACTTTAAAAGCTCTCGTATTGGCGTACAAATATTTAATTTTTATATAAATTTATTATTCAAACAATAATAATGTGTTATCATATTCAATACGCAAAGACTTATTATATTTTTTTTTTAAGTTTTTATATTGTAATAGTTACCATAATAGTTTACCAAAAGAAAAAACAATCATTGTTTCTCGCAACAAGTTATTTTTTACCAAAAATTATAAATTTACATACATACATATATTTATTATTTATATTGACTGTATAATAAACAATTGTAGTAACATAATAATAAGTAAATATTAAGAATAAATAAAACAACTCGAAGAAAAAAGAAATTCAACATTACTTTCATCGCTGTATCTATCTTTACTTTAAATTATTGCACGACAAATTTTAGGTATTCTGTTAAGAAGATTGTTTAGTGTCGTTTCTCAAATTTTCTTCATTTTTGCTGCAATATATTCTATAGATCTGTTTGTGATATAGGGCATACCTTCCGGACAATACAATCAAGTTCTTCCCATAACAATTCAATAGAATTTAAATCTGAAGATTGAGGAGGCCAAACCATAGTTTTGATTTTTTTCTTGTCTTCAAGACTCTTCAAGTACTTCTTACAAAGGTTAGAGGTAAGTTTTGGATCATTTTCTCGTTGAATCTATATTCCAATATAAAGTTAGAACTAATTATTCTACTTCCTGAAGGAACTACATTTACTTGAATGATATTATGATAACCTTCTTTCTTCAGAATTCTATCTATTTTTATAATATTGTCAACACCGGAACCTCCAAAACATCTCCACATCAATACTGATCCACAGCCATATTCAACTGTGAATACTATAATTTTCTGAACATTTTTTATTCATTCTTCGACGTACATTAATTTTCCGTTTGTTTCCAAAAAATTCGAATTTAGATTTGTTATTCCATAGAACTTTTTTCTAATCAGCTGTAGTCCAAATTTTATGCTCTCTGACTCAAAACAATCTTTTTTTTTCTACTTACTTCTCCAAGTAATAATTTCTTCATAGCAACTCGACCAAAAAGTACTCGTTCTCTAAATCTTCTTTTGATTGTTGCTTCACTTATCTACTGTTTGAGATTAGTTTGAACGTGAGACTTAATTTGAAAAGCAGTGAAATGCTTACTATATAGACTAATTTAAGCAATATAGTTATCATTTGGTTTAGATGTCATCTATGGTTTACCTTGTCTAATTTTATTTTTAGTGGTACCATGCTTTCGAAATTTATTTATATTATAATTCACACACGGCTAGGGATTTTCAGATCATCTACAATTTAGCAATTGCCTTTTCCAAGTCTAGAAGGCCCACAATCATACCACGTTTTTTAATAAATAAATTTTTATTCTTTACCATAGTCAAAGCCGAAAAATCTGAAAATTATAATTTTATTCTAATATTAACTTATAAAATAAGAAATATGATATTAAAATTTGGCTCTAATGAAAATTCATATCAAACACTAAACGCTAAATACATGTAAATGACAATATGCCAACATTTTCATAAATAACTATTTCATAAATATTGATCTTACAACAATATAATTCCAACTTTAATACTCAAATAAACTGCAATAACCTGTAATTTTTATAATTAAAATTTAAATCTCAAAAGTTCTTGTACTACTATGCGTGTACACTTTTATTTCACGTCACCAATAAGCTGCTTTTAATATCTATAGAAAATCCAAAAAGTAAATTGACAACGAGCATTTCTCGTTTGTTGATTGAACGAAGTTTTTGAAAAATTTTAGCATATGACTTTACCATATATCTAAACTACAAGAAAAATATATAAAAAAATTTTTTTTTTAAAAAGAAATTTGCAAAAATGTTATTATACTTTATTTAAACTTACAAACATTTTCTTTCAATTAAATATTTTTCTATCTTTGGTATTTACCGAAATTTTCAAATTGACAAAAATATTATTTTTTAACAAAAATTCCATTGCACGCGATGTACTTGAAAAATCAAAATTTCTAAAAAGTGTTTCCGATAGCGCACAGAAAAAACTACGAAATGGTGTACTTCAAATTTCCATATGATTTTTTTACGATACAGAGTACAGACAGTAGTCAAAAATAGATGAAACTTTATGAAATTTTCAAAGTTAAACGCACAAATTGTATTAGATATATATATCATTTGAAAGATCTTGAAAAGACTTTTCAAATGCACTTAGGTTTGTCTTAATAAATTCATTTACACTTAAGACGAAACCCAATATTCTAAATTTTCAAAATTTATCTCAAGTTTTAATTAATATTTGCAACGGTAGTCGATTTAATTAATCGAACCGTTCGCGATTCTGTTTCTCGCGCGATAGTTCTAACAGCTAAGAGAGAGAGAGGGGGCGCGCGATCTTTTGAATAGACAGTTACGCCTCAGCTGTGAACGCGAGTTACCGCCGATTTGTTTTCGCAAAAAGTAAAGTTTTCTTTGATCAATTACGTGCGTGTGTGCAACGACAGTATTGCAGCAGCAAGCAGCGGTACAGAAGCAGCAGATAAAAGCGAATTGAGGCAGCGCAGCTGATAATAGAGGGACAGCGGCAGTTGAAATTTTTGCAACAACAATTACGGCTAATCACCGTAATTGCACCGCATGTCAGGTGCACCTTCCGTCATATTAAGCGACACAAAGACTGTAGTGATTTTTTTATTAATTAAAGTCTGTTAAATTTATTCGCCTTTTTCGTCATTTAATTTTCCTAGTAGCTTAAGTAATTAAAAAAGGCTTAGGTTTTAATCCAATTACGTCTAGGGGATTAAGAAGATTAGGAGTAAAGTCGCTCACACTTAAAACTCATCAAGTGTAACAAGACACGTGACTTAAGGTGAGTTCAACTTCGTTCGATAGAAGACTACTAGGATAAATCATCTGACTTTAAGGCGAATACATGTACTATCATACGTGCTTAACGGAGCGGCGGTTTGCTCTGCATCGTGCGAATTTGTTCTTAAATAAATTTCTCATTTTTCAGATTTATCTCCCCCGTTACATATTTTACAATGAGTTTAATTTCATTTCATTTCTCATGTAAATGCGGAACTAGTGCATGCAGTTCCTACCATGAAGAACTCTTATTTTTTTTATTGACAATTCTACCATTTAATGAAAAAATTTAAGAAAAAAAACTGATTAAAATATTATCGTGGTTTGATTACAATAATAAAGTTGATCTATTTGAGATTATTTTTCACAACACCCTTCAAATGAAAAAACTATTCCCAAGAAACGTTTTTTAATATTCTACAGGTTCTAATTAATAATTTACTACGATATTCATTGTGTATCACTTCTAATGTATAAGTAAAACTACCATATGTAATTTAGACTATGAAGATTGCAACCTCTATTTTTGCACTAGTTCAGCATTTACAAGACAAGTGAAATGAAATTTATTTCATTATGAAATATCAATTACAACTTGAGATAAGTTGAGAAATTCATTTTTAAGCGTGAACTTTGAGGATGGTTTTCACTCCCTCAAAGTGTTTTTTTACAGATAAAAAAACACGAGTTCCTTATTTTTCTATGATCATACCATATCAAAAGAATATTGAAATCCGTGAGGTCAGGTTGGTGGATTTCTTCGTCAGATATAAGACTTTGAATTTTTGATAAATTTTTGATTTTTTTTTAGTGGAAAAAAACAATTGACCAGTACTGTATATCAGTCTCAATATCTTTTTCATTTGTTGTGAAAGCTTTGTATATTCCTGTTAACTTAAGTATTGATTTTCTTATTTATTCAATTTCGATTTTTACAGATGCAGACAAGTTTGTATGAATGTTTTTTTCGATTATATTTACATGTTCTTTGTTTATGCTGTTTATTAAAATTGTATCATCAATCTTCGCTTAAATTCTTTTTATTTATATACAGGGTGACCCATTTTAAAGGAACCACCCCGAAATTTTCTACGGTTGGCATTGTACTAAAAAATTATTCAGACAAAAGTTGTTTGGGACAATAAGGGACACCTTTCCTAGAAATTGGATTTGACCTTGAGATTTATTTTCAAGGTCATCTGAAGGTCAAAGTCATTTTTTGAATAGGAACCTATAATTTTGATCCCGGATTCGGAAAGAGCGAAAAATTCTACGTTTAGATGAGGTATTATGTGTGGGGTGCGATTAACCCCCTCCCCGCGTAAAGTCATGTAGACGTCAAATTTATTATTTTTTTCATCTATGCACAGGAATGATCGGGCAATGGTAAGATTAATTGTAATAACTCAATATCCCAATAAACCAACCCCAATAACCAAATAACCAAGTGATATTTTTAATAAGAACCCCCATTTTTATCATGGATTCAGAAAGAGCGCGAAATTCTACGTCCAGGTAAGGTATTATGTGTGGGGTGCAGTCATCCGCCCCCCTATCCCACCGGGGCAAGGGTGAGGTTAATATTAATAATAATAATAATAATAAAAATAATAATAATAATAATAATAATAATAATAATAATAATAATAACCCAATATCCAAGATTAATAAAAGTTCGATTATCAAGATTGTTTTTGATTTAATCATTACGTGTGTTCGTGCCACATTTAGTAACGAGAACCATTTTAACCAATGTATGCAAAGAGGGAGTGTCCAGTTTATCTAAGCAAGGTAAGTATGCTGAGCCGATCAAGACAAGACGTTGGCTATCTAGCCAATGAAGGCAAGGTATTAATTACCCAGCCAATTAAGGCAAGGTGGGGATGCTCAGCCAATAAAAGCGAGTTATTGATTATCCAGTCAATGAAGGCAAGGTGGGAATGCCCAGCCAATGAAGACAAGACGATGACTACAGACAGAGTTATGGTCAAGGTTGTAACACAAACATTTATCTCATAAAATGTTCAAAAATACCGCCGTTCAAATTTATGCAGTGTTGAATTCTACGTTCGAAGTTTTCAACTGTGGACAACAAAACGTGACGCGGAATAGCTCTAAAAGCTTGTATGATGCGTTGCATCATATCTTGCCGTGTTGTTGGTTGCTGTACATAAACACTTTTCAAATAGCACCATAAAAAGAAATCTGGACTTGTCAGATCTGGTGATCTAGGACACCACTCGGTAATGTCACTACCAATGCCTATCCATCGTCTTCGGTATCGTTGGTTCAAGAAGTGACGAACTATTAGTGAGCGATGACACGGTGCACCGTCCTGTTGAAGCCATAATCATCGTCTTGTTTCCAAGTCGACATCTTCCAATAATTCTGGTAACTCATTCTGCAGGAAATTAAGATATGCTGCGCCGTTGACATTTCCATCGAATATATAAGGTCCTATCAGATAACCATTTTTTATACCGCACCAAACTACGAGGCTTCATCTATGCTGATTATCAACATGACGTACCCTATGATGGTTTTGAATAGACCAATGATGAGTATTATGGCGATTAAGTTGTCCATTACTATAAAATGTAGCTTGGTCCGAAAACATTACGTATCTGAAAAATTCAATAATATGCATGACAAATTTTACATCAATCCACGTACGAAAGCCATTAAAACATACCAGGATCAACTCACTAAAAGACGAGTAGTGGGCTTCAGATCAACACATCCGGACCTCGAAAGCACATAATTCCGCCATACAGATATCATGTCTTTTAGCTCTCGTGATGTCTTTAGATCTGAGCCAAGAATTTGCCAGAAAATCGAATCACACTCTTATATAAAAAAATGTTAATGTTTTTTTATCAACTAGAACAAGGCTTTAAAAATTTTTTATCATAAAAAACTTAATTTAATTTATTTAAATTATTTCATTCTGTTATGAAAAAAGTTCTTACTTTAACAAAAATAAATAATATCTCATATACATTTTTCATGTTAGTCATTTTTTCAAATTCAGTGAATGATTTAAGTGACCGTAACAATCTGTTTCCTATAAACACGTGTCTCATGCAACATTTCGCTTTACATTTTGTATGACCTTTCACTTATAAGAGTATCTTATTTCATTCTCTGTTTTCTTCACTCAAGCTTTTCTCTTAATTCTTTTAATATTTATATTTTTTCCTACGCACTCGTCTTTCATTTTTACATTTATGATTTTATTTTCTCAAGTATTTATCGTGCATCCGTATTTTGAGAAACAATAAACATTAAGTTAGTCGGAGCAATTCCATGAAAATAATATCCAAGTTCCAGAATATCTGTCAGGATGAGAACATATCCATGAGACACACTACGACGATATATCAGAAAACCTCAACAATGTACAAAAATGATGTCCAGTTTCTAGTATGACTCCCAGGATACTGGAGACATTATCTATAAGACAAATTACAGCAATATATTAAAAACTTTATCATTTCCTGGAATTGATATTCAGACTTCTGAGTTACTTCCAGAATGATAGCTGATTTAGTACGACGAAACATCAAACGCCATATGGTTTAATATATCAGATCTGTTTAACAAAAATAACATAAAAATTAATCAAATATGTTTTATTTTAAATATTATTAATTTAAAGTAGTACGCGATGCCATGTGACCTTTTAAACCAGACTTAGTACTACTATGAAAGGGCCTGACAATGTGGTCTAATATACTATACTAATAAGAACATAACAAATAATAAATTATTTTTCTTTGAAGATTATTCAAACGAGTACGGCGAAACTATATGGTCTTGTATACCAGACTAATAATATAACATAACAAATAATGAAACATTATTTATAATATTTCAAATAACAATAAATTTTATATAAATTATCTATGGGATGTAGAGAAGTTGAACTCACTCAAGTGCGATGTCTGTAATCCTATACTATGATGTTAAGGTTTTCCCTTAAGTCGTATCGTTATTGGGCGGTATTATGTATGGTAGACAAGTCTAGGTGCTTACCGTGCAAAATCGGCATTTTTAATTCCGTTGAATTTAATAGAGCCAATTCTATATTAAAGAACGTCATGTTAATTTTATAGGACTTAGATGCCGCGTCGTTCATGTGGCTTCTGGGTAGATAGATGCTCTCTGGTGATGTACCTCTAGTTAGTTGGAGTTACTAGCTGCGGTAATATGATACCTGTTTTACCTCTGTAGATGACGTTGCTTAACGTAGAAATTAATTGGTCTAACTCATCGATTCGCATCTCCGAGACTGTTATACTTTCCATTAGATTTGAATTAAACGTGTTAGCGTTTATTCGAGAGCTGCCATTGCTTACGAGCTGCTCTAGCGTTTCTACGTTGCATTTTTGAGAGCTGGAGAACATCTCAAAGTCCAGTAAAACCGACTTTATTATGATCGTCTGGTTCTTTAGTAGGGTGACTACACCTGTTGCGTAGTTGCTGAAGTCATCAATCTGTTTATTGCTGGCATCGTCGGCAGACATTGATTCGAATAGGAACTTGCTAATTTACTCAACACAACTGCATTAATTAGGCCTCTCTTTCGTCTATCACTTAGATCGATTAAGTTACCAAGATTTAGATATTCTTGCACTAATTTTCAAAGCTACCACGCTTATTCTGTGATTACACTCAGTATGTTGACTACAATATCTCTCGAGATTACTGGTGAAGCGTAAAAGTTGACTACCCTCTCTGACCGCTTCTTAAAGATCTATAATATGAATAGTCGTCCAAACTTCGTGATAAAATCTCGCGTTGAACAACTCTTCTCTCAATATAGGCGTGTCTACAGGAGTGAGTGTATAGGGTTCGTTAAAGCCCCATGCGAAGCTTATCTCTAAGAGTACAAGTACCACCAGCATCTAAAAAAAAGTTTTTCCACAAAATTATTAATGTGTCTTTTATATTCCATATTTTTACCTTTAGATATTAGTGTGTGCATCAGTAGTTATGTGTGTAACTATGTAAGGCCCTGCCCATAGATTTGAGAAGGGTGTCGTCTTTAAACTCTTCACTAATTGTAAGATCTTATCTCCGATATTATATAGTGGTGTAGGCTCTTTTTTTCTTTGCGACACTTCTTGGGCATACTGAGCTTTATTCTTGAGCAAGTTTGCTCTTATTTCTTTCAGCTTATTGAGTTGATTCCTTTGAAACTTGTCCACATATCTAGCTGCGTCTTGTGATTTTAATTGAAGAGTAGGAAGATACGTTTCTAAAGGCGTCATTCTAAAATACATAGTCTCCATTGGTTCATATCCAATTCCTCTATTCGGCAAGTTGTTGGATATAAATTGAACATTCTTTAATTGCCGATTCTAGGTGTCGACGTAGTCCTTAACTAATATCTTTATTTGATCTTTTATCGTTGCGTGAACTCTCTCTAGTGACTCATTTAATTGGGAGTGGCCTGCAGCTATGGCTATAGGCTTTATTTTGAAATGCTTTGTGAAAACTTTTATCACCTCCGATTGCAAACCCTGGGCATTATCCATTATTATTTCCCATGGTGCTCCATATAAATATGATCCATGTAATGATTAAACAGGGCATTCACGGTTTCATATCCGGAGACTGTCTTTACTGGTATTGATGTCAAAAATTTAGTCACCTGATCTTGAATGCTGAGTATATATCGATTGCCGTTTACTAAAGCTGTCAGAGGTCCGACGTGATCGATTGCAATTCTTTCTCCTAAGCATCTTGGTGGTTGTATTAGCACTCCGTCTGCGTGTTACACTGTGCTTGTTTCGTTATTTGACAATCCTTACACCTCTTGATGAAATTCTCTACGTCCTTTCTACAATTTGTCCAAAAGTATTTTGAGGAAATTAGTTCAAAGGTTTTGTTTATACCAAAATGCCTATTCTCTAGCCCGTGATATAACTGGAGTATTTCCAATTTTTTGGCTTCAGACTTCACTTCTGCTATACTCGTACTTTTTAATACTACGTCGGATACTATGTTAAATTCTGAATACATGAACTTTATCATTCGGGTAATTATGTACCTGATATTATGATCTATCAAGGACAAATCATAACATGCGCGGTAATACTGATCAGGTGTCATTAAGCTTATTGAAAGCTACCTGTAGTTCTTCATCATTTCCTATCAGGGTGTCGTGTTCGATTCGTATCATAATAGTCGGTAGCTTTGTATTTGTAACATTCCGAATTGATCGGATCACTGTATTTCAATAGGTGTGCAGGTACTCTTCGAAATCTTGGTTCTCATCATGACATATTTGGATTGTATGTACTCGCCTGGAGAGTACGTTAGCATGCGTTATGATCGAGCTCTTCTTATATTCAATTTCGTAGTCTTACTCCTCCAATTTTAACCTCCAATGCATTAAGCGTGACGAGGAATCCTTGACACTTTAATAGCTTGTGGTCGGTAATAATTTTGAAATGCTTACCGTATAAAAAGTGTCTGACGTGTTTAACTGCCCACACAATTGCTAAAAGCTCCCTTTCCGTAGTGCTATATCGGAATTCTGCGTTATTGAGCGTTTTTGATGCGTAGATGCATGGCCTTTCCGATTTTTCTTGCACCTGTGAAAGGACTGCACCAACAGCCTTGTTACTGGCGTCCGTAAAAAGTATAAATGGCTTGTATATATATAAAAGTATAAGTATAATATATAAAAGTATAAATGATCGGGATAGATCAGAATAGGCTCGCTTATAAGAGCTTCCTTTAAGCTGTGCAAGCTCTTATCTTGATCTTCGGTCCACATATATGGCTTATCTTTTTTTAACAAATCGGTTAGTGGTTTAGCAATTTTACTGAAGTTCTTGATGAATTTCCTATAATATCCTGCGAGTCCGAGAAAACTTTTTATTTCCTTCGCGTTTGTAGATGTTTATAGCGCTTCGCTGCTTCGATCTTGTTTAGATTGAATTTTACTCCATTTTTTGTGATGTCATATCCGAGATATTCTAATTCGTGGCATAAGTTTTCACATTTATCTGGTTGTAATTTAAAATCATGATCTCGCAGTCGGTGCAATAATATTCTTTCTCTTTCATTGTGTTCCTTGAGGGTAGCTCTAAAAATAATTAGGTCGTCGAGAAAGACGTAGCAAATTTTGCCAATTAGTCCTTGCAGTATGTAATTCATTACTCGTTGGAAGATTGCGGGCACGTTTTTTAAACCCATCAGCATCCTCTTAAATTGAAGATGTTTATTTGGAGTGAAAAATACCATAAGCTTTCTTAATTAGGACATTATAAAAACCTAAGTAAACGTCAAAAGCACTGAAATATTATGCCTTCTTCATATTTTCAATAATTTTGTCGATATGTGATAAAGAAAAGTTATCTTGTTGGATGTGCTCGTTGATTTTGCGAAAATCCTCAACAACTCGCCATTTTTGTTTGCCGACTGTGTTTTTTTCTTCGGAACTACTAATAACTTGTGATGTTAATCTCACCTATTATTTATATTGTTCGTACTCTCGTAGTTGTCGCGTTAATAAGTAACAATTCGTTTTCGTATTGAATTTGAAAAATTATGCAAATATATATATGATAATTTAAAGTATAATTAAGGATACTCTAATTTATTATGGTGAGAAGTGTTCCACAAGTAGAGCTTAAGGCTTTTTGTAGAAAGGTTGTAATTCAGCCGAAGTTTCTCATAGCGCGAAATGTTCTATGAGTCGAGCGTAAATCACAATAGGAAAGGAATGAATTGCTTAGCTAATCACTAAAGAGAAATTACTTAGGTATAAGCCAAGTTTATACAATCTCGAACACTCACTTTGCAAGACTAGGAGAGAATAGCCGCCTGTGCGAAATTCAGCGTATTTATACACAAATTTTCCCGCCTATTTTCGCAGGACAGCCCTCTTCATGCTGTTTACGCAAGTGTACAAAATCATTTTCTCTTGTTTACCATAGGATAGACAGACTAATGAAAATTCAAATCATGTAAAAAATACAGAAATCTATTTAGATAATTTAACCATAATTTATATTTATCGCAAAAATCGGATTTACAAGTTATTAACTAATAAAGTTAGTTAATACAATAGCGCAAAATTTACAATAAACTAATAAGAAGGGGGCCTGCAATGGCTCGGTCGGTAGGGTGATAAACTCGCACCCGGTAGGCCCGGGTTCGATTCCCAGTCCCTGCTGATTGATACAAGCACCACTGAAAAAAAGTTTCATGTGTTTTGTTCTCAAACACATTGCAAGCCTCCGTCGCTAATTAGCACTGATGGAGCATAAATAGAGCGACGCTAAACAAAATTAAAAAAAAATAAATAATAAGAAATTTTTACATATAAAAATAATTTATAGCTTCTAGATGTAATTCCAAAAAAGAACTATTTAAATTAGTTAATAATATTTGAATAATAATCAATTTTCGGATTTTTGCAAAATCTTATAATGTAAATATAAAATTGGATAAATAAAATTAATAAATTATAACAATGTTGTCATTGTGTACAGAATTAACGCTTTCGATTCATATACTATTATTTGTTTAAATAAATTATTAATTGTTTATTTAATGATAACAGTAATAACTAAATTGTTAACAATGAAACGAATCCTTACTCATGTTTCTCACATATTCATCTTGAGTTCAGAGTATCCGCTTTATTATAATAATTAACATTTACAAAGTTATAAACAAATTACGTTTGCACATTAAAATTCAATACTATTTAATAGTTAAAACTACTTGAAAATATTATAATCTTAATCCAGACCCTAAAATCTATATAAAAAATTCTTTGTTTCATTAAAATTACTCTTAATAACACATTTTAAATGAACAATGAAAATTATCATATCTATATCTATAATAAGAGTGACATCACGCTCCTTATAGGGTCATGAAATTTTACTCTAGTTCTAATACAATCATATAATATGTGAGGTGACGCCGTTTAATATACTAATTGATATATGTAGATTCATGAGTTTAGCGGGTTGCAGTAATATAGTGAAAATAAGAGAAGAGCTTATAGATAGGACCGTTATAAACTGGTAATAAAGTAAGGACTATCTGATTCTTCTATGATATCCTTCTCTAGCATGTCCTATAGGTGTTCATTAATAATTTCCTGCTGAAAAGGAAGATACTAGTACGGCTTCGTGAAGATAGGTGTGGTTGTGTCCAGCTGGATGGTATGCTTAACTCTTTAGTTAGCTTGTAGTACGTCTCCTAGTAGGAAGAATCAATCGCTGAAGTCGAATATCACTTTCATAAGTTGATCTTTTAAGAGGACATGTTCTAGTTGCGTTAATTTATACACAGTGTCCCATTTTAACTTTCACAGTTGAATATCTCGGAAACAAGCTCGGAAAGCTAAAAAATGATGATGGATGAACTTGAATTTGATCTTGAACGCGACCCGTCAAGGCCATTGCAAGATCTATATTGTTTTTGAATAGGAACCCCTATTTTTTATCACGAATTCGAATTCCTCGTGAAATTCTACGTTTAGATCATGTAATATGTTTAGGATCCTGGGGCCGCTCAACTCCAAATTTCCCCCTTCCCAAAACGTCATTTCCGAGTTAATGTTTTTATTTTTCAATGGAAACCCCTATTTTTTATCACAAATTAGGGTTTCTTGTCAAAATCTTCGTTCAGATAAAGCTACATGTATAGGGTATCATAGATCTCCCCAGTAACCCCCCCCCCCCTCCAGGCCATTTCAAGGCCAATTTTGCGTTTTCAATTGGAACCCGCATCTTTGACTGGAGATTCAAATTCGGCATAAAATTCTACGTTCAGATGATATTTCGTAAATGAATGATGAATCTCTGGTACCCTTATTTTCACACTTTCTAGCATATTTTAGGCTGTTTCTTGGTTTGCACTGATTTAAGCATTTACAGGGCTCGTTAACGCGTGAACTCACATAGTTAAAACTGGCCTTCAGCTGTTTAAATTCAATGCTTAAGCCTTTCCACCATCTGCAAGATCTTAAAGTCCCTTGGGAAGGGTTTGCATGTTTAAAGACCCAGCTAGTTATTACAGCGTCATGTAGACATCCAGTCAGTTAAAGCAAGATCGTATAGAAATCCAACCAGTTAAGGCAAGATTGTGTAGGGATCCAACCAGTTAAGGCAAGATTGTCTAGGGATCCACCCAGTTAAGGCAAGTCAATAAAGCTTTTACTAGTAGCTATTTTTAAAGAAATGTACTTTTTTTTGTATTGATAGTTTGTAGAACTCATTCAAGAAAAAATGTTCCAAGTAATATTCTCGTTGATAATGAAACTCACCGTATTTGATAATAATATCATGACAAAAACATACCTGGAGCTACTTGAAATTTTAAATCGCACCTTTTTGATTTTGCGAATTGCACAATTTATGCAAAATCAAAAAATTGCATAGAAAAAATTCCTTTTAATACCTTGGCTTATTTTCAAAATTTTCAGCTTGAGTTATTAAAAATAAAATTCCTATTATTTAAACAATAGTTGTATTTGGATCGAGTACGTTGATGCTTAAGAAATTTTTCCTAAAAGTAAATCTCCTTAGTTACCTAGTTCAGTAGAAATCAAGGAACAGCCAAAAATATGCTAGAAAATGTAAAGTTAGGATACCAGAGATTCATCATTCATTTACAAAATATCATCTGAACATGGAATTTTATGCAGAATTTGAATCTCCAGTTACATATGGATTCCAATTGAAAACGCAATATTGACCTTGAAATTACGAGGGGGGGGGGGTGTTATTGGGGAGATCATCTGTACTCCACACATGTAGCTTTATCTAAACGTAGATTTTGACAAGGAACCCAAATCCGTCATAAAAAATAGGGGTTTCCATTAAAAAACAAACATTGATCTGGAAATAACTTTGGGAGGGGGGGGGGGGGGGGAATCGGGGTGTAGGTGGCCCCGGGACCTCACACAAATTACATAATCTAAACGTAGAATTTCACGAGGAATCCAAATCCGTGGTCAAAAATAGAGGTTCCGATCAAAAACGACATTGATCTTGAAATGACCTTGACGGGTCGTGTTTAAGGTTAAATCCAAGTTCATCAACACATGCCTCCTTCGATTCTGAACAACTTTCAAATAAATCGTTTTTTTTAGCTTTCCGGGCTTGTTTCCAAGATATTCAGCTGTGAAAATTAAAATGGGACACCCTGTATAGCACGCACTCAGGTTCGATTATACTCGTATCTTTCCTTGGGATTGTGCGATAGATTTTAGAAATTGTGTCACTTCTTTTAATTGGACCTCGTCGCATTCTTCTATCGATATTTGATTACTGTACGTATGTCAGTTTAACTTCCGCCGTTTGATTAGATATGACTAATGGCACTTCATTATTGTCATCTTAGCCAAAACCGAAACGTTTTTGTTTTCTTCGACGACAACAGTGGTTGATTCCTTAAAATTGCTGGGTTTTATGAAGTGAGTTTTCGACGTGAGTGGATCTGTTTCCAATGGCTTATAATTGATTGATATGAACCTTCCGCTTAATATAATGGACTTCCTAAATGTTGAAACCCAGTATACCATCGATGTCTATTGGGAAGTCATTAGGTGCAACGAGAAATTAGAAATTCGCCGTTTTTATCGAACAGGCTTAATGTCGCCGTACCTAGCATATTTATTGTACCGTGATCCATAATTACTTTCTTACTTTGATCTTTATAAGGTTCACAGGTCTTGAGGTCAAGTACCTCATGTTTGATGATAGAGGCCTCGGCTCCTGAATCTATTAACAGTGTGATAATGCGTTATCACATAAAAACTGCGTGCTCACCTGTGCCTATGTAAAATACATTCCCTTGGAACAGGAAGAAGCCGTCCGACCAGCTGATCAATGACTCACGCGCCTCACATTAAAACAGCTCCGAGACCTCGCGAAAACATAAATCTCAGGGTCCGCCAAATCAATGCGCACGATCTTTACGCCTGCGCACAGCCACTCACACACTCGTGAATCGCACCGTCCCCTGCAGACTAAACCGGACACTTATGCATACACACACACACATGATTGACCTGGCGTGCCCCGGGAAGCGGTAGGAACAGCAACAACGTGGCGCAATACGAACGCATGAGCTGAGTAGCTGCCATGTTGCGACGCGATCCAGAGTGTGCTTGACCGAGCGCGTAAGAGGGGCGATTGAGCGTACGCGGGTGCGCGAGATAGGCGCTACCGATACTCCCGTAGGAGAGATCGGTAAGATTGAGGAACTATTAATGACTTAATAGCTATTAACGAAACGAGACTGATCAACGCGCGCGACCTGACCGACCAATCGCTAGTAGGATAGGGGTATAATAGTGAATAGGGTAAAACCGAAGGTACTTAACGGACCAGTAAAAAAATTACGCGGGTAAAAAAATCAGAATAGCTGCGGCATTAATAGCTGAGCAATAGCTGTGCGAGGACGAGAGAAGAGACGCAAAAGTGTCAGTGCACAAAGAGGACGGAGGACCGAGAAATATAGAGTGCCGTAAAGCCCTCGTGAGTGATAGGGACTTTAGAGCAGAGAAACAAGAGAAACCAGGACGAAATTGGAGGAACAACGAGGACGTACGTATTCCCTTTTGTTTTCTCGCTGAGAAGTTTCACAAGTGAGTACTCCACCCTTCTTTGTTTTGCGTTCGGCCGTAATCCAGACCGCTGCCTAACCGACCCGTGATGCACGATCTTCGCGATCGCCGATTGACCCGCGCATTAACGGGACTGCCGCTTGACTTTCGCGCAATCGCTGAAATAACCCGCGCATTAACGGGAGTACCGCCAGACTATTCGTGCGATCACCGATTGTCCTGTGAATAAACGGAGTTCGTCTGACCGCTCGTTCACGAGCTCCACGACGTTGGCCGATAAACCGCGAGCGAACGGGAGTACGCGAAGTTTTCTCGTGGCCATCATTTCTCTAAGTTTCCCTCATTTCTCCTCAATCTACGATTCGAGTCGTGCTCGTTGTGAGGATAGATCGCGGTCGCGTCGTAATCGAATCCATCCTGGAAATTGGGGCGATAGGTAAGCCACCGTGGGGAAACTCGTTGAGTCCAACAAAGAATAGCTCGAGCTGCAGTAGGGACGCGATGATCAGGCGCCTTTAGTTGCCCCCCACCCCACGACCTACGGCATAATCAATCTTGGGCTGACCCGGGGAAGCTGACCGTAATTATTTTAATAAACAGAAATTCCCTTAATAAGTTGTTGTCATTGATTCGACCTACGCCCCAAAACTCCGCATTCCCTCCGTAGCTAACGCGACCAGATGGTCGTCTATCCTTGCTTGATCTTAAGAAAGGGACTCGTTGAGAGTCCACTTTCTCTTCGTTAAGCCAAAGGTAGCTGCCTCTTTTCGTGTTCTTTTTTCTGTTGGAAAAACCTCTGTGTCTGATGTCTTGTCGGTAATTGTGTTGGCGCGAGGTGTCTTTCCTTCCGTATTCTCTTCTGAAATCACCGTACTCTTTGCGTACGGTGTCCCATTCCGTCGCGCGATGATTCGTTCTACCGAGTTTGTCCTCTCGACGGTCTTGTGATAGTTTTCTTAACCATTGCATTTCTTGAATCTCTCTTTCTGCATTTCTAGCCAGAGTAATTGCTTCCTTTACTGTCTTTTGAGATTTGGTTATTACGCGAGTGTTAATTTCATTCGCTAGCCCGATAACAAAACGGGTAGCACCTTCTTCTTCTTGCTCTTCTTGCGCAAACTTCGATCGTTGGAGATTCTTGTCCGTGCCAGCAGCTTTCATTATGAGCCGATGCTTATCTAGAAAGCGTCGTGTGTAATCGCACACCTTTTCGGGTCCTCTCCGATCTTTAAGCTGCATAATTCGATTACGTTTCTATCGCAAATGGTTTAGCTCTGACGGTGCGTAATAGGACATGAACAGATCTTTCATGTTTTTCCAGGTATAGATTTCCTGTGAATTTATTAAATCCTTTGCACTTAGCTTTAGTTTACTGGATTTTGCCATTTGGAAAATGTACTTTTGATCCAGGCCATTCCTCATTTGGTTCATCGCGTCTTCTATCTCGCAGATAAAAACTCGTATATTACCCGAGCTGTCAAATTCAATAACCCACAAAATCACATCTTTAGGCTGTAGCACTCTATAAGTTAATGGTACTATCTCACTGTAGGGCGGATGCCTTTTACCATCGGGTTCTGCTTTGCCAGCTTGCTCCGTGAGATTTAGTTTCTCTAAGTTTTTACTATCTCATACGCTTCTTTCACTAAATTAGAATAATGTTTTGCCATTATTTTTAAATATTCCTCTTTGGCAGTCACATTAATGAGTCGAAGTTTTAAATCGTCCATAGCCGTAGCGTGGTCGGTAAACTTTTACAAAAATTGTTGAAAAGTGGTTGTGATAGTATTGACCTCTAAGCTCATCATATTGTCTTTTCTCTTTTCAGCCAGCTGCTCACAGCTTCCACGTCACCTTACAGAGCCTTGAAGTCCTGGTGACAAGTAGTAAAAACATTTTTTTCCAAGATGCTTTCGTTTTCTTCAAGGTTTTCCATTAGCGTCACCCCACACTTAGCTCCAAATATGTCAAATCGTGTAACTTTGGTGGCGCTACCGGAGAAATCAGGGAAAGGTTGAGGTAGTAATCTTATGAACTCAACTATGAATGTAATAGGTACTTTAATATACGCTCTTAGTTTGAAGTACAAAACTACACTGACTCTTTCTAAGGGAACGCAGCCCTTATATATCTGTTTAAGGATATCCACTAGAAGAGAAAGCGACGCAGATGCTTTCTGCAATTAGAACAGACATTCTCACTTTCTAAAAATGAGTTATAGGTTTTTAGAGAATAAATAAAAAAATAGAAAGTGAAATAGGATAGGAATTCAGGTAGTTCCTATTAGCGGTACATTACCATCAGGATCTCTCATTAACGGGATACTTGACAGTAAATGTATGACTAGCTAGACTAGCTATCACGTTTTCTTACAATTTATATATATATATAATAATAAAAGAAAAGAGTAACGTACACAAGTTTCGATTATGGTATAGGTGCGAATGAGAATACGCGTATGCTTAACAAGAAAATTACGCGTGAATAAGGACGTATACGATTTAGTGCGCGCGCTAATTTACACGCACCGAATGAGCCGATAATAACGCATATAGCAATATATTTATTTGTATATATTGTGCGCATGAAAATCAACTCGTACGCTTGCAACGAAGAATAAATGGGAAAACGAGAAAAGAAGAAAATATTTCGTAGACCTCAGTTAATCGTAACCTGTAGGTTAATAAGTGTTGATGTGTACGGTATGTATATGTATGTATTTCTGTAAATCATATTGCGTACGCGTTCGCGTACAATATCACTAGAAATATGAGGAGCGAAAGCTGTCACTATTATTGTTTTTCGTGCGGTGCTTGAGCTTGTAATGTAAACAAAGCTGGCACAGATGTAAACAAAGAAGGCGCACGCTCTCTGCTTACCACTTATGCACTTACCACTTACCACTTCGGCAATGAATAGCCGAAATTCTAGGCTCACGTAACAAGCGGCTTACGCCTTATGCGAAATACGTGAAAAAGATAATACGTAACCCTCAAATTTGCATTTAGCAACGGCTCGTGTCTTCTACCATGTCGGATTCCAAATTATGTAATGAGGTTTTAGCTTAACGCCGCAGCCCATTAGCATAAAGGTTCATACGGTTTATCCTAGTGTAAGAGATGATTATCGGCTGAGATGAGTCATCAGCTTGACTGGCTTGGGTACCAGAAAGGCCTCCTGACCTTGTACGGGTGACGAGAAATAAATGGGACGGCAAACAGAAGTAATAGCGGTTTCATAACTGGATTGAGTACAAAGCGAGACGGAAACGATAAATGAAGAGAGGGGGGGAGGAGAAGCGATTAACATAGGGCGAGAGAGAGAGAAAGAGAGATAGAGAGAGTGAAGTGAATACTTACAAGTGCGTAGCCCTGGATGTTGCTCCTAGGTTGGTGCAAGCCGACTTGTATCGCATCGGGGGCAGCCTCAATGTCACTTCCATGAAAAATCTCGACTCGCACGAAGATGCGCGTTCGTCTCCTTTTCGCCGTATTATATCTCGTCCTCAGCTTCTTACGCGGGCGCGCAATATTCTTTGCTTTTTCGTACACACACGAAGACAACCGTGACGGCTCGTGCACGAATTTCGTTTGAACCCGCGCGTACATACAGTGCATGCCTCGCACATCCACGTGGTCACGCTGGCCATTTATCTCTGTCTTACTCACCTTCCTCTCCTTACTTTCCGCGCTCTCTGTGAAAAAATAAATAAGTTTAAATATAACAAATAATAGGACGGGAGAGATATAACGAGGAATTTTTTATTCGTTATACTATCTATTACTTAAAGTGTTCCTCATATTTGTAAAAAAAGTGTTTATATGTTTGTCAATATCGGTGGAAATACTAATCTTTTTATTATGTAATGAACACTGTAATACTGTGAATTTCTTGAATTACTGAAGTTTTTATTTAACAGATTTTTGTCGTATATTTCCTTAACTTCGTTTATGACTTTACCTAGTATCTTCGTGCAATTTTATAACATATTTTATTTTCTACAAAATCCGATTTCTTTTTCCACAGTAAATATAAAATTTCTTTTGTTTTAAGAGATATTATTATACCACTTGTGATTCATTTATTCCTAGGCTTCAGATTTACTTTAATATACTATAGTCTAAGTTATACTCTGCTTTTGTACAGACATTTCTGTATTTTAACGATATAATTTATTACAATATCGGGATCATACATGTTTATTATTTGTAACCAATAATTAGTATCGGCAATCTTTTTATTTCATTATAGTTAATACTTCTTATTGTATTTATAATATTATATTCATTAATTCTTTTGATTGTCATAATGAGTGGATATTGATCATTAACTGTAATTTTAAGAATGAAAGTTTTTTTATGTTATTTTCTCCTAAGAAATTTTTAAAATCTTTAAAATTTATACTTGGCTATTGTTTTGTTATCTCTTCTAATTACGCAATTAACATGATAATTTAATTAAATGATAAAATTTATAATAATGAAAAGAAGGAAGATAGTGAGAGATGGAAATTCACTTAATTTTAATTATATTCAGCAACGTTTCGTCAGCACATTTGGTGATCTCTTCAGGCTTTATTAATAGAAAAACAACAAATTATTAACTTTATTGTTAATAACTTTATTGTTGCTGAATATAATTAAAATTAAGTGGATTTCCAGCTCTCACTATTTCCCTTCTTTCCATTATTACAAATTTTATCATTAAAAAAAACTATCAGGGAATCAACACAGTATGATACGTATGATAGTTGAATTTTGAATTTATTATACTAACCTCAGTGGAGGAGTAGCCAGAGGAAAAAAGTGCATACAAAAAGAAATACTTACTTTTAACTCTTAATTATTAATTTTTATTGTGAAAAACTCTGAAAAATTTTATTCTAAATAATTTTTTTAATTTAAAATGGAAGATTTAATATGGCGGATTAAAAGTTGAGAAAACAAATATTTTTCATAATTATTCAGCTATATTGAATTAGATATATTGAATTTCATCTGAAATGGAATCTTTATATTGAATAGTATATAAATGAACTTAAATACAGAAAAATATTTGTTGGATAATAAGCTAATAAGTTTTAAGTATTTTTAGCATATATCTGTAATCAAATTTTGTCAACAGCAAATTATATCACAAAAACACCCTTTTTTCTGTATATATTTATTAAAAGAGCAACGAATTTTTATAAATTGATATAATATCTTAACCATACTCAAATTTGAGTATTTTACTAACTAAAAATATAAAAAAATTCTATGTTTATGCGTAATTTCAAAATTTTGATGATAAAAAAAGAGAAATGAAAAAATTAGCCACTAGCTATAAGTAGCTTTTGTGACTGAAAGGGTTAAAAGTATTTAAATATCATGAGCTTTCATTTTCTGTCAGTTTAACAAAATTATTTGCGTTTTATGGTTTTGACATTAGTATATAAACAAACCTTTTAGAGTGATCTACTAGGATATGTAAATATTTTTTTGTGGATGGTGTACTACCAAATCCAACTAGTATCTATGAAAATTATTTCGAATAATTGTTTTCTTGGTCTAAGATGTGACATTAGACCTATTTTGTCTTGTCCCTCTAATTTATTTTTATCACACTTTACAATATCAACAGATTTTCTTTATGACTTCTGATATATTTACTGCTGCTTAATATAGTAGTATTTTACTTTTCCTTGGATTTACTTCAATGTGGTAAAATTTCTCGAGCATATTCTCTATCAGCTTTTTACGAAATTTTTCTAGTAATATACTTTTATTTTAAGTTCTTGTTTTTCTATAATATAAACGATATTATATTCTTGTTTTTTTAATCCACTAAAATATATTCTAGATTTATTAAATTTACAATTTTTAGTTTATCATCTTCGTCTTATTGAGACATTAATATGGAAATTCTGCTTCTAGGTTACCTTTAGTGAGTGTGATAGTGAGATCACCTGATTCTTCATGTGTTTTAGCGTTTATATTCATTTTTTAATAGTTTATGATTTGAGAATACTTTAAAACTTTTACGTTAGAACCACAGTTGCCAATACTTTATTATTATGCATTCTAAGTTCTTGTTATATTGTTTTTTTCCTTGTATGAAATTTTGTTATAAGTTTGTTATAAATGTTGTGTAGTATTCAGTGCATAGAAATCTTGACACTTTCTGACACGGTTGTTAACACGCAAAAAATATCTTGTTAAAAATCTTGTATGAAAATATTGACGGGGAAAACAGCGTAGTAGCAATTTTTTCCTATTGTCCCTGTCTTTTCGCTGATTGCGTGGGTTATCGTTAAGCCGGGCATCAATATAATTGCGTTAGCGCACTAGTAATATCCGGTTTATATGATTTGAAATGAGGACTAGCAGCTTAGGGTGGATAGGTTGTTTAACTTCTAGCAAGCCTTACCGATGAAAAGGCGCGTAGAGGAGGGAAGGAGAGAGAATATAAGAGATTGAGGGAAGAGAAAAGGAGACAGTTCGATAGACGGATTCTGTTCGAAGAGACATCGCTAGTACTAAGAGAACGACGGGTATTCGACGATATAGATTGCCGCAGGATTCTGCATTTTGGTTTTGTTGGCTATTGGTTTGGAAAGCTAGGTCATTCCCGGCTACTGCACCAGATTTGTCGGTGTTTGCATCATCGCCACCGAAGCCCGAGTCCACAAGATGAAAATGTGCGGTAACTAGGGCGAACAGCAACAGCGTGAGCTCATTTTTCTCTTTCCATTCCTTCCATTTCAACATTGGTGCGTGCATGACGATCACGGTGTATCTAGTACTTCGTGGTGAGTAGAAATGCAACTACTGAACGACCTTTAGTTGTTCGAGTCCGCCAAAGATGTTGTGTTTATTGCATGTCTATTGTCTATATATATATATATATATATATATGTCTATTGCATGTCGTGCAGAAATGCCGATTAGCAACGGTTGAACACTTCTCCGTGAACACTTCTTCACCCCGAGTGCTTATCCGAGCGGGACACACCCGTGAAAGACTCTGTTTTTTTATTATGATTATTTTTTATTTGTTTATTTTTTTTTATTTATTTAAGTTTGTAATTTTCTGTTATATTTTTTTTGTTTATAATTTAATAAATTGTTGGTATTAGAAGTTGTAATTGAGTTTGATTTACTTCTTCCTCCTATTCAAATCTCTCTCATGCGCAAAAATCGCAACTTGCATGCCCGGCAGGTTGCTCAGTAGCCGAAGCATTTTGCCTTCCAAATCTCCGCGCAAATAATTTAGTAAATAGAATCGCGGACAAACATTTATTGTAAAAATCCGACTCTCCCTTTACAATATAAAATATTTATTGCAATTAAAAAAACGTTATTTTAAGTTGTTTTGATATTAATGGGCTTCATACCTATGAGCCCATTTGGAATAATATAGTTTTTAATTATTCATTCTTATTTCTCAACATGTTAAAATATCAATGCTTTAATATATACTGATTTATCGTAAAAATGGACCTATTTATGCACCATCTTTAGTTCGTTATAGGTGGTTAACTTCATTAGTTATTTCTAATACTAGAATGTCTATACTAGAGTTGAATTGTGCCATTTAATTTAATTTTCAGCATCAATCTATCAGTAATATAACAATGTATGTTTTTGGCCTTTCTCCGGAGAGCCACGTGATTGGGGGGTGGCGAAAATCCCTAATACTTAGGGACCCTTGCGCTCTCTGTCTCGTTTTAGTAGTGTAATTAATTTATTCGCGATTCTGCTTCTCGCGCGATAGTTCTAACAATTAAGAGAGAGAGAGGAGGCGCGCGATCTTTTGAATAAGCAGTTACGCCTCAGCTGTAAACGTGAATTTACCGCCGATTTGTGTCGCACTTTGTTTTTGCCGAATATATAGTTTTCTGGGACAATTTCGTGCGTGAGTGCAACGGTATTCTCGAGGTAAAAAGCAGCATCAGTGCAGAAGAAATATCGTAGCTAATTGGAGGCAGTACAAGGCAGCGCAGCTAATTAATCGAGGGGCAGCGGCAGTTGATAATTTTGCATCAACAATTACGGCTGATCACTGTAATTGCACCACATGGTAGGTACACCTTCCGTCATTATATGCGATACAAAATACATTCGGTATTTTGTCTAATCGTGTTAGCGTTATTTTTTGTATTCGCATCGAGCGTTAGTTCGCGGTAGAATTCGAATCTTCTCTCTCTCTCTTTCTCACCGAACATAGTTAATTGTAAAATCCTATTCCCGTGCGTTAGTCTTTCGGCCCTACAAAGACTGTAGTGATTTTTATTAATTAAAGTCTGTTAAATTTATTCGCCGTTTTCGTCATTTAATTTTCCTAGTAGCTTAAGTAATTGAAAAAGGCTTAGGTTTTAATCTGATTACCTCTAGGGGATTAAGAAGATTAGGAGTAAAGTCGCTCACACTTAAAACTCATCGAGTGTCACAAGATACGTCACTTAAGGTGAGTTCAACTCCGTTTGATAGAAGACAACTAGGATAAATCATCTGGGAGTTTGTTCTTAAATAAATTTTCCATTTTTCAGATAACCTCCCCCGTTACAATGCATATTAAAATTTCATTTAACTGGAATTGAAAATGGAAAGAAAGGTGTGTTAGATGTGTTCTACTACTAGAGCCAGATGTACCTTGGTGAGTTCATATTGTGTATATTAGCTACACATTTGGTATAATGCCCGAGCCCTTTGTCGATAATCTTTATGTTCACTATTCGACATAGCTATTTCAAAATATTCACTTAAATTTTCATAAAAATTACAATCATTTGTGAACGCTTTGAGCGTATTTAATAGGTAGAAAAATGTGGATATATAAGCCTCATAGATTTAAGTATTGAATTCGTTATTATATTAGGAGAGTGTAGTTGTGCGAAATAATAATTCCAGTGTTTAGTATAAGTAATCTTTAATTATAATCAAACAAAATTCAGCCGGCATAAAAAACCCTAGTCCTGAGTGGGGGAAAAGCCATTTGAATAGAAAGAAATTAATACAAATAGTTACAGATAAGTGACTTAATTAATGAAAATTATTAATATGACGCTAACTTGACGGTGAACAAATCAATGAAGTAAGTAAACTAAGACAATTTGTAATACTGCTGACAATTATAGAACTGAATATGGATTAATTCACACGCATACAATTATATGAAGGCTCACTTGCCTTTGTCGAAGCGCGGATTGAATGGCCATTCAATAGAAAAAAAAAAACGTTTACCACAGCCGACAGCACACAGTGCTAGGAAGGTGTCACCTAGAACAATTGTAGTACCAACGTCTTGGTCCTGGGCACCGCCTACTACGTTGTTCCTGGTCGAAGGTGCGCGTATGCAGAAGATGGTAGAGTCGGGCTGAAGCCCAGGCAGTCGGTGACACCTCAGAGAACACGCCCGTGTCCTCAGCTAAAACCTTGATCGGTCTTAATCCTTCCGTCTGGCGCTGGGTCGTACACAAGCCGTGTAGTCGGATATTTAGGTGGTCGGCGCGCTTTACACGCACTCCAAAGTCCAGTCCCTTTTTTAGCGGCTAAACAAAACTGTCGGGTCGGACGGAGAGAAACCGAAAACTGAGATGGTTTGAGAGCGAGAACTGTTCTTGGCGATTTCCCGAATCGCACTGTCGCTCCGTCCGCTGTTTCCCTGGAAGCCAAAATGTGGAGCGAGTGCCAGGGTTATGCTAAGGCCCACTCTACGAGGTTGCGGAGGCTGCCCAGAACGTGGCAGCAGCACGGCGACAGCGCAGCGGCGGCGTTGATGGTAGTGGCGACGTTACGATTATACCTGGAGGCAATCGGTCCTCTACTCTCTTTTTTTTTTTAGTGGCCCTCCTGAGTTTGGCAACTAGCGAAAGTTGGGGAAATCCCGAGCTGAGAAAGTCCCGAAAATAATGTCCAGAACGTGCTTGTATGAATGAAAGAAAGTTTGGGCCATAAAGGGATGCCGGTTTTTTTTGTGCTGTTTTTTCTCTTAACCTTTATAGTTGAGATGTTTTGTTGATCTTCTAATCTCGCTGTTTGATCTCGTTGAGAGATTCGATCTTTTCCTTTCCTTCAAACATATGGCGCGAACAATTTGTAAATCTTTCGCCTGGATCGATCCTTTTTAATTCTGTTTGTTTTTACCTTTCCATCAATCAATCGTTTATCTTTGCAGCAGCATTTACCGTAGTACATACTATATTGTCTTGATTTTGAATATAATATATGCAAGATGATTTAAACTTAATACTTACTTCTTTCAATCGTGGATATCTCATTTCAGTTTCGATATATAAAATTTTTCTGTAATTGAAAAAAATAATTAATTCAAATTGTAATTACGTTCTACTGTAAATTATTCAATCTTACTTTTCAGAGATAATTTTTTGAAGTAATTGCTTCTTTTGTAGTCCTTTTACATAAATATTTCTACAATTATGTAATTAATTACGTATACAATTCAAAAATTTATATTGTAACATATTTACGTATGTTATTTTTAAACTTCAGACCCTGTATTTCTATAGGTTACATTTATACTATGAAAGCAAGAATTCGTTCGTATTATTCTACTTCTTCTGATTTGGGAACATTAAAGGTAATTCTTTGAAGTGATTTAAAAAATCAGATATAAAAATTCAAATTATGTAAATACATTATTTGAATGATCAAATTAAAAAAAAATATACAGGGTGGCCCATTTTAAGTGATCCACTCAGATATCTAGATTGGAGTGAGTTTTATCGAAAAAAGTTTCAGACAAAAGTTACTCAACTTTGAGGGGGCCATGTTTCTATGACCTTGGATTTGACCTTCGAGGTCATCTTCAAGGTCATTTCAAGGTCAACTTTGTTTTTTTAAATAGGAATCCCCATTTTTGACCCCGGATTCGGAAAGAGCGCGAAACTCAACACAATACCTTATCCAAACGTCGGATTTCGCGCTATGTGCGTATCCGGGGTTAAAAAGAGGGATTTCCATTACAAAAAACACTTCGACCTTGAAATGACCTTCAAAATGAGGTTAAAGGTCAAAGGTTTTTGGTGCATTGGGTGGCCCACTCTGTTCTGAACAAATTTTGTAGAGGTCATTTTTCGATATCTTAAAAATTAAAAAAACGCTTTTAGGCAGTTTTTCAAGCATTTGACCTTAAATCGACCTTCTCAAGGCCATGAAAAAAAATTTAAAAATACCGTTTTGGACGTAAAATTTCCCGCTCTTTCCGAATCCGGGGTCAAAAATGGGGGTTCCTATTTAAAAAAACAAAGTTGACCTTGAAATGACCTTGAACATGACCTCCAAGGTCAAATCCAAGGTCATAGAAACATGGCCCCCTCAAAGTTGAATAACTTTTGTCTGAAACTTTTTTCGATAAAACTCACTCCAATCTAGATATCTGAGTGGATCACTTAAAATGGGCCACCCTGTAAGTATAATTCATTTCAACTGAAGCTTCAAATCAGTAATGAAATTTACTTAGATGAAACGAATTTTATAAGTTCAATTGCTGAGGACAATTTAGAACCGGTTATACGTAGAAGGCACATGCCAACATATTAATAAGTATTACTAAAAACGATTACAAGTTGATAGGTGACAATTCGCGCAAGACGAATTTGTCCCTTGTGTAGGCCTTTCAACAGCCGAGCGACCTTTGACTCGGGCGGCAGTTAGGCTCTCGGGCACCCCGGCCCGTTCGCTTGTCAATAATGAAATCTCTGTTAATCTGTCCATCGGACGTGTGTATATATATACATATACATACATGTATATATATATATTCACGCTCGATTATATAAGAAACAATGTAATAGAATTATCCCTAATATAACGGGGAAGCATATGGATACACTCAAGCACGTTTATAGTATTTATAATATTTATTTTATTAAGTTTAATTACATGAATAAATTAAGCGAAAATAGAAAGAGATATATATAGACGCGTAATCTTCGCCTCGCGTTGTCTATTATTTCAAAATAAATGGTACTCACTTAGTATCGATACAATCAATGGTATTTGGTCCTTGGTATAATATTATTATTTTACGAATGTAGTCTTCCTTCCTTTTTAAACGAATTC
This sequence comes from Phymastichus coffea, assembly GCF_024137745.1. Taxonomy (NCBI): domain Eukaryota; kingdom Metazoa; phylum Arthropoda; class Insecta; order Hymenoptera; family Eulophidae; genus Phymastichus; species Phymastichus coffea. Next base: position 5,400,754 of record NW_026706819.1, on the reverse strand, counting down.
AATGGTCCGTTAAATATATATATATATACAGTGCCGGTCAGCCACTTTTACCCCCCCACGGGCAAAATCAGTCTAACTTCAAAGTTTTATATCTCTGGTAGAAATTAACGTACAGAGACGCGCGTGGGTGCGTTTGAAAGGTCTTTCGGAGAGCTTTCAAATGATATGACTCACGGTTGCCATCGATTGTTTTTTTAAATTTTGCAACAATTATGCAAAATTGAAAATTCTGAAATTTTTTTATTATTTTTGACAATTAACCAATTTTGGAAAAAAAATCGTACGAAAATTTGAAGTTCACCATTTTTTAGCTATTACCAAGCCCTATCTGAATCACTCATCAAAAATTTATTTTCGTCAAATATGACGCGCGCACGGGCATTTTTTCCTGGAAGTGACAGTTTTTTTCAACATTTTTTATCTCCGTCAAATTGTAACAATCGAAAAAAATTTATAGGAGAAAAAATGTTTGTTTTTTCACGTAAAATACTGCAATAATTTTTTTTTCGGTTTTTCGAAAAATTTTTTTTTTCGGTTTAAATTATTTTTCAAGGTCGAAAAAAAAAAGATTTTTTTTTTATGTAATTTACGATACTTGTTATGTAGTATTATTGAATGGGTGGAAAAAAATTTTTTTTTGTGGTTTCTCATCTTTTTAGCGTACCGACTGTGAGAAAAAAAAATTGAAAAAAACCGAAAAAAAAAATTTTTCGAAAAACCGAAAAAAAAATTATTGCAGTATTCTACGTGAAAAAACAAACATTTTTTCTCCTATAAATTTTTTTCGATTGTTACAATTTGACGGAGATAAAAAATGTTGAAAAAAACTGTCACTTCCAGGAAAAAATGCCCGTGCGCGCGTCATATTTGACGAAAATAAATTTTTGATGAGTGATTCAGATAGGGCTTGGTAATAGCTAACAAATGGTGTACTTCAAATTTTTGTACGATTTTTTTTCCAAAATTGGCTAATTGTCAAAAATAATAAAAAAATTTCAGAATTTTCAATTTTGCATAATTGTTACAAAATTTAAAAAAACAATCGATGGCAACCGTGAGTCATATCATTTGAAAGCTCTTCGAAAGACCTTTAAAACGCACCCACGCGCGTCTCTGTACGTTAATTTCTACCAGAGATATAAAACTTTGAAGTTAGACTGATTTTGCCCGTGGGTGGGTAAAAGTGGCTGACCGGCACTGTATATATATATATATATATATATATATATATATATATATATATATCCAATTGGTAGTGGCGATTTCTATATTTTTCTGGTCGTAGCGGCGCAAACAAATTATCTGTACGGTTGCGGCCTTTCTTTGTTTTTCTATTAAACACTTAAGCTCTGACAAACCAAACTTTAATAACTCAAATTCTAATTAATAAGATACCGGATGAACTCTGACAAACCAAACTTTAATAAATTCAAATTTTAATTAATAAGATACAGAATAAACTTTGATGATTTTAAAGTTTAGTAAACTCAGATAGACTCAAAAAAAATCGCAGCCTTCTTACTCGGGCGCTTAGTCCTGACTGACTAATCTCTCTGGTCGTTCTCACCAGTTTGTTATATATCCTTTGTTTCCCTCTCGTCTCTAGCATTCCATCTCTCTCTAGCGCATACGCTTTAGTCGTTTACGCGTTTCTAATCGCCTCGTATTACTTAGCCTAACACACTGACTGCAGCATGAATCAGCTTCTCCCGCTTATTCCCACCGAGACGCGCACACGAATACTGCTGGCTATGGTATTTTATCGCTATGTCCTTGACCTTAGCGCAACACGAACGGGACTCTCGAAAGCGAAATTTTAATCGTAAAATAAAATAAATGGTACGTCACGTAACACAAGTATCCAAATGTATATACAGAAAGCTATAAACTAACAAATTGTCCTTAAGTAAAGAAGGGAAACAAACACAATGCTGTAACTAACTTCCTTAATATTAAACCATAATTAGTTAAAGTTATAAATGAAAATTCGAATTTGCAAATAGCTAACGAGGTTAACAAGTGCCAACACTAAAATCGCGTGGTCTCGGCGTTAACTACCGACGAACCTCGCAAAATTTTAAGTTCTTTTAGCACTTCTGCTGAGATCAGCCAGCATAATATCGTTAAAGTACTAAGATAGGTTAGTTAAGGATATAGCCTCAGGCTGCTTCTAGCTCAGGGAATATCACTCCCTAGAGTTGAGCTCTGAGTCTACGATAAGGGAAATAAGAGAGTACGTACACTTCTTTAAGTAATAAGAATAAATTTGAAAATTATGCTGAAATATGTACACCTTTAATGAATTTATTACAACAAAGCAAAGGCTATCAATGGTTACCTGAGCATGAAACAGCTTTTAATAATGTGAAAAAAATATTTATTGATACTATTACTTTAAAATTATCTAATCCCAATAAACCTTACATATTAACTACTGATGCTAGTTATCATACTATAGCCACTGCTTTGTCACAATAAAATAATGACGGTGATGAAGAAATTATAACATTTATATCTAGAACTTTAAAAAGAGCAGAATTATATTATTTTACAACTGAAAAAGAACTTTTAGCTATAGCTTGGTCATGTTTAAAATTAGAAACATATCTAAGAGGTGCGAAAGGAATAATTATTCGTACAGATCATGAAACGTTAAAATTCTTAACTACTTGTAAATTTACGAATGCGAGATTAGTGAGGTGATGCTTGTTTCTTCAAGAATACAACATTACGTACGAGTATTTACCAGGTAATAAGAATAAAGCCGCTGATTTTCTATCAAGACATTGTAACGGGGTGGTTATCCGTCTATTTAATTATGCGCGCGATCGCATCGAAGAGCGCGCGGGATTACCTAACCGTTCAAATTCGAAAATCGGAGAGCAGAAGGGAACGGGCGTCAGTCAACCAACTTTCTATAAGCGCGAAATAATGCTATCGAAATTACAGACAATATCACATACGAAATCGTTTATTTCCTCTTATCTCTACGATGTATTAGGCCCGCGTGTTTGTGTTTACAAAGCGCGCGCGCGACAATAACATGCAGTGTCGGATCGCTCGCCACACTTTGTTCGCCGAGTTAATACATGCACGCTTCTTATGGAATACGAGAGATTAGTTAGTAGCAATCATAGCAATCCCGAAATTAAGCTGGCCAGCTTACCTTATTAGCAGTCGCACGGAGAACGAGAGAAAAAGTTCGTGATTAAGTCTCGGGGAAGTCCGCGTCTGTGACCAAGCGGTTCACGCTTTCGGTTTCGCCCTCGATGACAAAACCCCGCACTCAAGCACACTTACACGCACTCATCTTAGTCAGGCGAAGGCACAGCTCCTGTCGCTCCTTATCAGCTCGTCTCGACACTCAGGAAAACTCAGGAAAAACTCTAATTGTCAATAGCAGCAGCTGAGTGTGCGGGTTCTAATCCTCGACTGGTTCATTTTCATACGCGCGCGTTCCGTCCCGTCTCGTACCGAATTGCCTCGTTACCTTTTCCCCCACCGGTAGGTGCTGCCCTCGCAGGCAGCCGCATGGTTGGGCTGTTAGCGCTAATAAGACGTTTACCGTAACAACATATAACGGACTGCAGCAACGACTACACTGATGAAATTCAGATTGCTATGTTGATGAAAAATCCTTCTCGAGATTTAATTAAATATTTCAAAAATCTGGATTTATTACAACAAAAAGATGACAATATACAAAATCTAAGAAATAAACAATATTTTAATCATATATATAGTCAATAACAATTTAATATATAAAAAAGATAAAGTTAACAATAAATTATTATTACCAGAAATAATAATTCCAGAATTAATCAAAGAAATACATGAAACCTATGATCATATTGGAAAAAGAAAAATTACAAAGATGTTACATGAAAATTTTTATATTTAGAAACTTCGTAAAAAAGTAGCTGTAACAATAAATCGTTGCGATTTATGTCAGCACACGAAGTATTATACAAAAAAGACATTACCTGTAAATCTATACCAATTTTAGCCACTAGAAGATTTATGTTCTTTCCAAAAAAATTCACAATATACAGGGTGTCCAAAAAGTTCCGGGACACCCTAGTAAGTCCTGAGATATAACTATTTCCGAGGAGATTAAGGTCATTCTTGTAGTAACTTTGAACGAGGAATCCAGTGGTGACCTTGGTTTTGACCTTGAGCTTGACCTCAAGGTCATTTCAAGGTCAACTTTTTTTTTCAAATGGGAACCCCTATTTTTGACAACGGCAATCGAAAGAGCGGGAAATTTTACGTCCAAAACGGTATTTTAAAATTTTTTTTCATGGCCTTGAGAAGGTCGTTTTAGGTCAAATGCTTGAAAAACTGCCTAAAAGCGTTTTTTTAATTTTTAAGATATCGAAAAATGACCTCTACAAAATTTGTTCAGAACAGAGTGGGCCACTCAATGCACCAAAAACCTTTGACCTTTAACCTCATTTTGAAGGTCATTTCAAGGTCGAAGTGTTTTTTATAAAGGAAACCCCTCTTTTTGACCCCGGATTCGCACATAGCGCGAAATCCGACGTTTGGATAAGGTATTATGTTGAGTTTCGATTGATCCACGACGTTCATCGCTAAGGTCATGTGAAATTTAAATCCAATATTATTCGCGAAACATTTACAAAATGTTTCGGGCTAAATTTATTAAATTCTACTGGGAGCATGTTACAGTGACCTTATCTTTGACCTTCAAGATCATTTTAAGGTTATTTCAAGGTCACCTTTGATTGTTTGAATAATAAAGTAACAGGTTATCCAAACCGAAAGTCAAGTTGTTTTAAATAAGGAGCAAGCAGAGACATAGGTATAGTTTTTTTGCCGGATAAATTTTTTCCACTCACTGCGTTTTGAATGTTTCTTTCTGATTTCGCGCTATGTGCGACTCCGGGGTCAAAAAGAGGGTTTTCCATTACAAAAAACACTTCGGCCTTGAAATGACCTTCAAAATGAGGTTAAAGGTCAAAGGTTTTTGGTGCATTGAGTGGCCCACTCTGTTCTGAACAAATTTTGTAGAGGTCATTTTTCGATATCTTAAAAATTAAAAAAACGCTTTTAGGCAGTTTTTCAAGCATTTGACCTAAAACGACCTTCTCAAGGCCATGAAAAAAAATTTTAAAATACCGTTTTGGACGTAAAATTTCCCGCTCTTTCGATTGCCGTTGTCAAAAATAGGGGTTCCCATTTGAAAAAAAAGTTAACCTTGAATTGACCTTGAAGGTCAAGCTTAAGGTCAAAACCAAGGTCACCACTGGATTCCTCGTTCAAAGTTACTACAGGAATGACCTTAATCTCCTCGGAAATAGTTATATCTCAGGACTTACTGGGGTGTCCCGGAACTTTTTGGACACCCTGTATGTAAATATTGGAGAAAGTGTGCTAATGATTTTGAGATATGGAGGGATATAATCAACTTAGACGAATTTATCCGATCTAAAGAACTTTATCCCTTTCCCTCAATATAAATCTTAAAAGAAAACAATAATAAAAAGCTCATAGAGTATTGAATCAAGAGACTTCTTTCTCATAGATCATTCAGTCTCAAGAGGGGGCTATGTAACGGTCCTATCTATGAGCTAGCTTATTATGTCACTGAATCACCGCAACCCGTCAAATGCATCTATCTGTTTACACAAATTAGCACCTTAAACGGCGCCACCTCACCGACTATTCGATTGTCTTAGTACAAGAGTATAATTTCATAACCAAATAAGGAGCGTGACTTCACAAAGTAATAGATATAGATATAATGATTTTTGTTATTTGAGAAAAATATGTTAATTAGATGTAATTTTGATATAACAAAGTATTTCTTATATAGATTTTAGTACGTAGATTCAGAATATGGTAATACGAATTGCGTTTAATTATTAAATATTAATGAATTTTAATATGCAAAGTTAATTTATTTATTACACTATAAATATGAATTATTAGAAAAATGTAAATAGTCCATATTTAAAATGAATAACTAAATAACATGAGTAAGAATTGGTTTCATTAATAACAGCTTAAGAATAACTGTTATTAACCTGTTAACCGAGCGGGACGTATAAATACGTCCAAAGTAAACAACAATAAGTACGGGTAGGACATATGAATACGTCCTCGATATTTATATTGCGCCCTGGAACGAGCGGGACGTATATTTTACTACTACTATGGTAATACGTCATTCATACACGTCTTACAAAGTGGAAAAGGACGCGCCCGTTATATGTTGCGTAATTAGAAAGGGCTTTCCCCGGTTAACAGGTTAATAAATAAATAATTAATAATTTATTTAAACAATAAGTTGTATATAGAACGAAAGCGTTAATTTTATACTTAATAATGATAGCTTTATAATTTATAAATCTTAGATAATTAATCTAGTAATTGCGTTATAAGATTATAGAAAAAACCGTTACAAATATAAAAATTTGTTATAATTTAAATGTTATTAACTAATTTGAATCTTTCTTTTTAGAAAATACTTCTAAAATTAATAGACGATGAAGTTATGTAAAAATTTAATAATTTTCTATTGTAAATATTGTAATATTGCATTAATTAACTTTATTAGTTAATAATTTTTGACGATACTATTTGTGATAATTGTAAAATACACGAAATCGATCAATAACTAATTCTGTAAAGTTCACATGTGTTGAAAGCTCAGTATTGATGTTTATTTACTTGTAAATTAAGAAAATTCGTTTCTCAAAATTCGCGAATGTTTCCCGAATATTCGAAAACTTCTCGAAGAGAACTCTCCTGCGAAAATAGGCGGGAAAATCTGTGTATAAATACGCCCACTATTGCACAGGCTGGTATTCACTTTTAGCCTTGCAAATTGAGCGCATGAGATTGAATAAACTTGGCTAATACCTAAGTTCTTTCTCTCATTGTGATTAACTGAGCAAGACTTTTCCTTTCCTATAATTCGAGCTCAACTTATAGAACATCTCGCGCTATAAGAAACTTGGGCCGAATTATATCCTCTCCAAGGAAGACTTTAGCTCTGCTTATGAGACAACTCGCACCATAAGAAACTAGGGCATAGTCTGACTTTCCTTGAAACCTTATTCATATTTGCATATATTTCATTTATCGATTTATTTTATTGACAATTAGAGTAATTTTACTAGAAACGAATTCTTACTCATTAACGTAACTAGATACGAGAGTACGAATTATTATTTATAAGTGATACGAACATCACAAACAATATGGCAACCAAATCGATAAAAATCATAAAAAACATCTCATTTTTTTCTTGGGAACTATTGAGGTTAGAGTAAAAGTTTATGGAACAACCATAAATTTTTTCAGTATTTTTGGAGAAAACTTTTGAGTTTTTGGAAAATTTGGTAAATACAATTTTCCAAACTCATCTCCAAAAATAATGAAAAAATTTGAGAAGGTTCTATGATCAATTCTAAGACATTTATGCATAAAATTTTCTTCTAAACTCAATAGTTTTCGAGAAAAAAACACATTCTACTCTTTGAATGATCTAAAGACAACGACAAGGACGTAGTAGATTTTGTCTCCTTTGGAGTGCATGATTTAAATTGTGACGGGGAGAGGGAGACGGAAAATTTATTAGGTTTTTATTTCAGCCTCAATTGCCACTAGCGGCGCAGTCAGACGAATTTGCAGCTGTAATTTTGTCTTGGGCACCAGCTATCGTCCTCGCGTTAGGAGGAAGGGTAGCGCTGCAGGTCGGCTAGCTCTGGTTGCTGAAGAGTCAGATAGTTTACTTTCTTTGTTTTCTCCGTACGCTGGCCTCGCTGAAAACGGGAGCGCGAAGTCCTATCTAGCGTGCGGAAGAAAATAATGGCGGCAGCTAGTTGAAATGTCAGGGCAAGGGCTCCTCTTTCAGCAACGAGTCGCCGGAGCGACGTTTCAGGGCACCAAGTAAGCAATCTATGAGCAGTTAGGTATAGCGGGTACTTGTCACGTGCACAAAATGGCGTATATACGTCGACGCGATAGTTGGCTCCGCTCGCGTTAGCTACGGAGGGAATGCGGAGTTTTGGGGCGTAGGTCGAATTAATGACAACAACTTATTAAGGGAATTTCTGTTTATTAAAATAATTATGGTCAGTTTCCCCGGGTCAGCCCAAGATTGATTATGCCCTAGGTCGTGGGGTGGGGGGCAATTAATGGCACCTGGTCATCGCGTCCCCACTGCAGCTCGAGCTATTCTTTGTTGGACTCAACGAGTTTCCCCACAGTGGCTTACCTATCGCACCAATTTCCACGATGAATTCGATTACGACGCGACCGCGATCTATCCTCACAACGAGCACGACTCGGATCATAGATTGAGGAGAAATGAGGGAAACTTAGAGAAATGATGGCTACGAGAAAACTTCGCGTACTCCCACTCGCTCGCGGTTTATCGGCCAACGTCGTGGAGCTCGTGAACGAGCGGTCAGACGAATACTCTGTTTATTCACAGGACAATCGGTGATCGCACGAATAGTCTGATGGTACTCCCGTTAATGCGCGGGTTAATTCAGCGATTGCGCGAAAGTCAGGCGGCACTCCCGTTAATGCGCGTGTCAATCGGCGATCGCGAAGATCATGCATCACGGGTCGGTTGGGCGGCGGTCTGGATTACGGACGAACGAAAAATAAAGTAGGGTGAAGTACTCACTTGTGAATCTTCTCAGCGAGAAAAAAAAGGGAATACGTTCTCGCTGTTCCTCCCACTTCGTCCTGGTTTCTCTTGTTTCTCTGCTCTAAAGTCCCTATCACTCACGAGGGCTTTACGGTACTCTATACTTCTCGGTTCTCCGTCCTCTTTGTGCACTGCCACTTTTGCGTCTCTTCTCTCGTCCTCGCACAGCTATTGCTCAGCTATTAATGCCGCAGCTTTTCGCGGTGTCGCGTCGCGTCTCTTAGATTACCTCCCCTTACGGTCGCGGGTTTTTATCTCGTTGGCCAAAATCGTTGTCAAGTCAATTACTAGTTCCGTCTGTAACAGTCTTTTAGCCCGCGCAATTTTATTATTCGTCGGGTTTTGGTGCCTAATTTCCTTAGTTGTTAGTTAAGTAGCGTCGGTTTTACCCTATTCGTCAGTATACCCCTATCCTATTTATCATTGGTCGGTCTAGTCGCATGCGTTGGTCAGATTCGCGTCATTATCACATATTCTTTACGCGCACATGCTCCTTAGCCCTACCGGTTACCTCTACGTGAGTATCCGTATTGTCTAACTCGCTTACACGCACGCTCTACGCTATTGCCCCCGCTCGCGTCTGATTGCTCTCCTATCGGTCATCTTCCTTGCACTCATACGCTCGGTTGCCCTTCTCTCGCGCTCGGTCATTCTCCTATCAGTCGTCTCACTCGCATTCATATACCGACTCACTCTCTCCCTTTCCCACTCTCGGTCTAGCTCAAGCTTGCTAACGAGCGCGTCGCAACATGGCTGCCGCTCAGCTCACGCGTTATCATCGCGTCCCATTGCCGCTGTTCCTGTCGCTTCCTGGGGCGCGTGTATGTGTTTCGGACGGTCCTTCGGGTGTGCTAATTGGATGACTAGTGGTATTAGTGCGTATATGCGGTATTCTTCTTATGAATTAACCAGTAAGATCAGCTGATCTCGTCTGCGACCTTTTTCGTCGCCTGTCTTCCTGAGCAATGTCAGTCCGAGTTCTTGTATGTAACAGTGTGTGTACGGGAGTGTAAAAGTCGTGCGCATCGATTTGGGCGGGTCCTGAGAGGTGTTTTTCGCAAAGTCTCGGGGCTATTCATATGCTCTTATGTGAGCTAAGCGGCATCAGCTAATCAGGTGTCCGCGTCCTCTTGTCAGAAGAGGATTTCACGCGAGCCCTGTAGGTCGGGCTTTTTATGTGATGACGCATCACAAAGTGAGTCTATACTTTTATATTGTCTATATTTATATTTATATTGCCTCTCACTGGAATACGAATTTTTTCGTATTTCTTTTTAAACATTCAACACAAACCGATGAATCGCAAAATTTTCATAGATAATTTTCGTTCTTACGGGACAATAAGAACGAAGTTTAAATTTTGTTTACTTGGACATATTGTTTTCCTCTCTTTTTGGTTGCCCTTGCGTCATGTAATTTTTAGGTATTGAAAGTGCAAAATCTTTTGTTCCAAGTCTTTTTCTCTCATCACTCACAGTATTGAATATTACAGTAGCATTGACAATCGAAGCTTGGATTAGTCTTAAAAAAACTACCCACGTTCATTTTTCTTGAACAAATACTCGGAAGCAAAATGGTTGCAATGGTCGTCGTGGACATCATTGCCACCCATAAAACTATTAGAGACGCTAATAGTCCTCAGAAAAGGTACCTCAAGTTTATATCGTTCTTGCTTTCTATATCTCTTTAAAGAAAATAATGGAGATAGTAAGATCCCTGCAACAGTAGAAATAATCGAAACTGGTATGGAATCCATTACAGTAATGTAATTTACACCGTTGTTCTTATTATGTTTCATGGCATATCCATCTCTTTGATCTTTTTTATTTAAAACATTTTTATCTTCTCTAATAGTACCTGTACATTTTTGCCCTAGCTTCTTTAACCCATTAACGTCCAAAATGTCAAAATTTCTTGCACGTTTTCAAAGTGATTTTTTCCTATGTAATTGGCGTTGAAAAAATTCTTGAATCACATATTCTGATGTAAAATTGCATGCTCTTTCAGAATCCGTTGCCAGAATCATGATAAAACTCACAGGAAAAGAGATATGTTCGATTGAAACATAAAAAACACCTAAATTTTCAAAAAAAAAAATTTTTAGGATTTTTTTTCGAAGTGTTACGGTGAAGATATTACCTTGCGACCCTGATAAAAGGTGATCATGGGATTTGAAGTTTAACAGGGAATTTTTTTGTTTACTTTGAACCATCGCTTCTTTACAAAATGGCGGAAAAAACGAATTTTTTTTTTTTCAATCTTCATCAACTTTTTTCTCAAAATTTATGGTCTTTAGAAAAAAATTCATAAAAACAAAAATGCCTTAGAATCGCTCGAGGAACATTCTCAAATTTTTTCAGAATTTTTTGAGACAATTTTTGATTTTCCGGGAAACTTGGGAAATGGAATTTTCAAAAATGTCTCCAAAAATTCTGAAAAAATTTTAGGATGTTTTTCGAGTGATTCTAAGACATTTTTGTTCTTATGAATTTTTTTCTAAAGTCCATAGATTTCGAGAAAAAAATTGATAAAGTTGAAAAAATAAAAATTCGTTTCGGCCGCTATGTTCTAAAAACCTATTGGTAAAAAACGATTTCTGTGCAAATTTTAGGAACATTTTGTTACTCTTAGCGTTACCCAGAGACTACGGCGTGGACGTGGTAAAATTCTGTCTCCTTTGGGGTGCTTTTTTCCCGTTAGTCCCCTTGCCTCTCACGTCTCGGGGTGCTTGTTTTCCGTGAGTCCCCTTGCCTCTCACGTCTCGGGGTGCTTGTTTTTCGTGAGTCCCCTTGCCTCTCACGTCTCCGGGTGCTTGTTTTTCGTGAGTCCCCTTGCCTCTCACGTCTCGGGGTGATTGTTTTCCGTGAGTCCCCTTGCCTCTCACTTATTCATACTTTTAGCTGTGCTTTTTTAGCCAACATTTATTGCAAATATTTAAATTACATGTTTTGCAGAAAATTTTTGTTCTTATTGGACAGTTTCCATTCGAACAAATCCTCAATTTGTCACTATTAGATCGTTCATGTGCTTTACTTTTGCGACTACTTTTTTGTAAGTAGTATTTGGCAATCGAAATAGTGAACTCTTTTATTCCAACTTTTTTCTTTCCATCGTTAGCAGCATTGAAAATTACAAGAGAATTAGTAATAGACGCCTGTATAAGTCTCATAAAAACTACCCATGTCCATTTTTTTGATCGTATACTTGGGAGTATGTCATTGCAATGTCCGTCATGCAGGTCAACACCTCCCATGAATTTGTTATATAGGTGAAAAGCTTGCGGAAAAGGTATTTCAATTTTAGATTTAGCCTCTGCGCTGTATCTTTTTGAAATAGATAGAGGATTAACACCTGCTGCAGTTGAAGCTATTGAGACGGGCTTCGAATCCATGATAGTAATGAAATTTATGCCACTGTTTACGTCGTGCTTCACCACATATGTCCCTCTTGGAGCTTTCTTATCAAGCACATTTTTTTTTTGACTCGGTTCTCTCTGATAGTACCAGTGCATTTCAAACGCAATTTCTTCAAATGTAATACCAAATCCATATTCGTGAAGAAGTTGTCAAAGTACAGATGAAATTGAGAAATTTTGTTATAACTTATTATTTGAAAAAATGGTTGTAATAAATATAATACTACTCGTGAACCTAAAGCACATTTAGATAACTTATCTCCAATTTGAGAATTCTTGCCGCAATAAAGATCCAAATTCAGTAGATAGCCGTCCGAAGTACACAAGCCCCAAAATTTCAAACCAAATCTTATCGGTTTTCCTCGAATAAATTGTTTCAAAACAGTTTTTGAATAGGATTTGGCCATCATCTCATCAACGGATAGAGCAGTTCTCCATATTCCGAATTTCATGATGTTATTTTAAAAAAGTTTCAGTAGAGAACGAACGCGCCATCCTCGATCATTTAAATCTTTGTCTTTGTTTTTTGAAAACTTCAATTTAGATTTTGTGATTTCAAATTGTTGGCGAGACATTGCAGAAGAAACTACTTCATTAGATAAATACGGATCAGATGACCAGTAATCTCTCTGTGATTTTCTGGGATTGAATGTAGAAAAAATAACTATTCCAATAAAAGTATCAAGATCTTTCAATTTCAGATCATAACCATTGTCTTTACACGCATCAATAATATATTTTTTCATTTCAATAGAAAATAAGGTTTCAAACAATTGAAAAGGTTCGCTCCTACGTATTTTCTTTTTTTGCGATTCGGACAATAATACTTTATCTTCTCAAAAATCAGGGTGTAACTTTTCACCCTCAATCCAAGTGAATTCATGACCTTTTTCAAGTTTATCTTGTTTTTCAGAATAATTTGCACGAGCTTTATTGTAAGTGATATTGGGTATTTCATGTTCGCAATCTGAATCAAAATCGGAACCAGAATCATCGGAACCTGAATAGTCAGGATCCGGAATCAATACGTTGCGTTCTGAATCATTATCTGAAGAATCTGATTCATATTCAGAAGATCTTACACGTTTCCGCGACATAATGTATGAAATTAATGATTTCGTTTATTTATCACTTATCCGTATGTACAAAAACACGAAAGAAGAGAACAAAAAAAGACGAATATTCATGAATACATGAGACCAAAAATTACGCTTATCTGCCGAAATGAAATGGAAATAAAGGATTAAATTTTTGTCGGAATCTATAAGTCTTTGAAAAAAGAATGAAAATAAGTTAGAATCATTCGAGCAATATTAAAATTTTTTCCGAGTTTTCGTAGACAGAACGTTTTTTTACCAATAGGTTTTCAAAAAATCGGCCGAGACGGATTTTTATTTTTTCGACTTTATCAATTTTTTTCTCGAAATTTATGGACTTTAGAGAAAAATTCATAAAAACAAAAATGTCTCAGAATCACTCGAGAAACATTCTCAAATTTTTTCAGAATTTTTTGAGACAATTTTTTATTTTCCGGGAAACTTGGGAAATGGGATTTTCAAAAATGTCTCAAAAAATTCTGAAAAAATTTGAGAATGTTCCTCGAGCGATTCCAAGGCATTTTTGTTTTTATGAATTTTTTTCTAAAGACCATAGATTTTGAGAAAAAAGTTGATGAAGATTGAAAAAAAAAATTCGTTTTTTCCGCCATTTTGTAAAGAAGCGATGGTTCAAAGTAAACAAAAAAATTCCCTGTTAAACTTCAAATCCCATGATCACCTTTTATCAGGGTCGCAAGGTAATATCTTCACCGTAACACTTCGAAAAAAAATCCAAAAAATTTTTTTTTTTGAAAATTTAGGTGTTTTTTATGTTTCAATCGAACATATCTCTTTTCCTGTGAGTTTTATCATGATTCTGGCAACGGATTCTGAAAGTGCATGCAATTTTACATCAGAATATGTGATTCAAGAATTTTTTCAACGCCAATTACATAGGAAAAAATCACTTTGAAAACGTGCAAGAAATTTTGACATTTTGGACGTTAATGGGTTAAATGCACAATGAGATTTAAGTTTGTGAAAAAATTATTAAAATATACATGGAACATAGATATTTTGCCCGGAGGTATATAACCGAAACACCGTTGTAGTAAGTTCATGACAACACGGGAACCTACTGCACACTTACTAAATTTACTTCCCGTTGTAAAATTTTTTCCGCAATATAAATAAAGATCTAATACAAAACCATCGGAACTGCAGAGACCTCAGAATTTGAGATCAAATCGTATGGGTTTTCCTCGAATAAATTGTTTTAGTGCCGTCCTCGCATAAGACAGCCATCATTTCATCGATAGAAAGAACATTTCTCCATACACCAAACTTCATAATATTAGTTTAAAATAGGTTTAGTATTGAACGGACACGCCAACCATAGTCAGACGGATTTTTATCTTTTGTTTTTGAATATTTTAATTTTGATTTGATCTCTTTAACCTTATTAGGTGGCATTGCAGAGGAAATAATGTTACGGGGTAAAAAGGGATCTATTGATCAGTAGTCTCTCTGAGATTTCCTTTCGTTAAATGAAATCAAAATGATTATTTTCACAAATGTATTAAAGTCTTGTAAATTTAAATCGAAATTATTTCCTTTACAAGCGTTGTATATTTACAAGCGTTGTATATATAAATATGTTACTTCATTTTCGTAGAGAAAAAAGTTTCAAATATTTCTACTGGCTCACTTTCTTATATTTTCTTTATTATTGAGTCTTTCAATAAAATTTTGTCTTCCATATCATCAATGTATTTTTGTTTTCCTTCCACTCAATTAAAAACATGGTTTCCTTCTAATTTAGTTTGAGCTCCAGTATAGGTTTTGAAAGCTTCTTTGTAAGTTATATTAGAAATTTCATCATCCGAATCAATATTGAAATCTGATGCATCAGAACCAGAATTATCAGGATTTAGAACGGTAAGTATATCATCGTAGGTGTTCTTTGATGTATCAATTTCATATATTTCATGAGAGGGAGTGGAACGTCTCTTACATTGTTGCGATATTGTAAAATAAAATAATAAAAATAATTAATGAAAACAATAACTATGGTTATCAATGCATCTTATCGACTCATCGCATGAATCTCGACTTCAAACGGGGAAAACAATCACTTCGATTCGACCACAAGTGTATGATCACAAAATAAGACAAGACTAGCAAGTATTAAAAATAAGCTTATACAACATTTTTTAAATTGACTTTTTGGTATGTATATAAATTATTATACGCTGCATAATTTGTACTTGTATACACCGAAAAAATGCAAAATATTTCCATACTATTGTTAGCTGTTCTTTATTCTGTGTGAAAAATATTCCGAGACGTCGTGGCAACGACATAACTTAGGTGCACCTGAGGCTTGTTGCAGTCTCAGGGTTCCGTTGTTGCTAGAAGTGCGATTTCTCGCCTAGACTAGCGGGATCATTAATTATTTTTTGGGGAAGATTATTTTAACCGAGGGGAACAGTGCCACTGAACGTTTACTTCTGTCCTTGGATTCCAATCAAATGTTGTAATCTGAGAGCGAGAAGTATCTTGGGTCCTATCAATAGTAGTACCCGGTTTTCCTATCAAAATTGTACCTAGAGCCTATCAAAAGTAGTTTGCAGATACGAAAAAAAGGTAAAAATTTTGATTTACGAGCTGATCCTAAGATAGAGGAGAGAAGGATAATTCAGACAAAACTTTTTGTTTGTTCGCTTACTTTTTATTAAAAGGTTCAAGTTTCTAGACAAGCACGCTCTGTTCTGTACTGTCTGCTTGGGTGCTTGGCTTGATTCGCTTGGTTGCTTGACTGCTTGACTTTTCTTGTATACTTGGCTTTACTTGGATACTTGGCTTTTGTCTTGGTTCGTTTTCTTGGCTTGCTCCTTCTTGATAGCACGAAAAAAATTACTGTCTCCGCTTTGGGTCTTGTACAACCCTTTTTATATTTGGTGGGTGGTTGGGTGATAAGTCCCTCTCTCAGCCTCTCGGTTTCAGGAGAAGTGGAACAGGCAATGGTGCGTTAATTGGCTTGTTTGTCTCTTCCGATTTTTTCTGGCTGGCTTTTCGGGCCCTAATTGGAGCGGAGAAAATCGGGGGCGTGGATGCAGGGGAACAGGCTCGCGAGATGGCTCCTTTCACAGCCAAGATTTGTTCAAAAAGTTTGTAATTGTCTAATAATTGAATTCGGAACAAATCTACTCGACCCTACATAACTTATATACTAGGGGAAAGGGTTCGGTTGTGGACACCACTTTTTTTTTGGCTCATAACATTTCACCAAGTGCATATTTCTTCGGAATATGGGTATCTGTGGAAAGCTAGAGACCTTAGCTAACTACCAACGAAGGAACAAAATTGATTCCGTCAAATAGAAACATTTTTTTGTTAATATTGTGAAGTGGTCATTTTCGGACAAAATAGTTTTTTGGTCCGGTTGTCAGCACCCTTGCAAAATCTGCTAAAAATGGCAAAATATGAAGAAAAATCACCAAGAATATAGCAAAAGTGAAAGTTTATTTATGTTAGAATATAACTCTTTTCGAACAATCTTGCAGAACAACGTTTTAGACAACTATTTTGCAATTTAGAACAACTATTTAACATTTTAGAACAACTACTTAACATTTTAGAACAAACTATTTTAGAACAACATTTTAAAAATTTGTGACATTATTCTTCGTTTCAAACACAATGTTTGCATGTGAAATACTTGGCGCGCATGCCTGCACATTTCAGATGGACGGGCCGATCGCATTCGCTACAGTTGATGGAGTTGGCGTCCGTCAATTTGCGTGGCAAAAGCTTCAAAAAAATCAGGCAGAAGTCCACATCGTCGTCAGATAGCGGAGACTCGTTTGGCTTAGCGTGCTTAGCCGCTGTTTTGGCTGGAGTTGGCTTAGCGTGCTTAGACGATGGTTTGGCTGGAGTTGTATTGGCGCGCTTAGCTGGTGGTTTAGATGAAGTTGTATTGGCGCGCTTAGCTGGTGGTTTAGATGAAGTTGGATTGGTGCGCTTGCCTGGAGTTAATTTGGCGCGCTTAGATGCTGTCGCTTCTTTGGCTGCTTGTTTAGCATTCCGCTCAGCTTCTTTCCTCTTGAAACCAGAAAGAACGTCCGGAGAAGTCAGTATCGAGCTCTCCATTGGTTTGCGGCCGCGATTCAATGGCTTCTTCGGCGTCGCACCGCGCAATGGACCGACGTCATCCAAAATCGAAAGATTACTCACTGACGTTGCACGCGAAGTCGAAGTAGATGGCTCTGGAGTTTGTCCGACGTCTTTAACGTAATCAGCTTCACTGAAAATGTCTGGGTCGAATGGCATGATGCCTGTTGCGCGGAAACCAGACTTGATTGTCTTTGGTGTCAACGCCAGATCAAGCGCTTTGCAGATCAAGCTGGCCAGGTGACGGATTTCCAAGCCCTTATTGGCATTGTTCTTTTGCCAAGCCGAACACTGACTTGTAAAAAGTCTTCACCGGTCCAAACACAGAAACATCCAAAGGCTGAAGCCGGTGGCTGCAATGCGGTGGAAATGAAAGAATATGCACGCCATTCTCGACGGCAAGGTCTAGCGCTTCTACCGACAGATGGCTGGAGTGATTATCCAGGAGCAGCAAAACAGGAGAAGCTGGCGTTGGCTTGGCAAACGCGATAAAATGCCGCATGTAGCGAACGAATGACGGCTAATCCATCCATCCAGAGCCGTTTGCCAAAGCATCCGTACCCGAAGAGGCATTATCTAGGTAGCAACTTTGCATGTTTTTCCTTGGATACAAGAAAAACGGCGGCAAACTGTTTCCATTAGCGTCGACTGTCAATGCCATGGTAATCATGGTACCTCGTTCAGCGGCTTCCACCTTATACCAACACGCCGTGTGCCCTTCAAGGTGATCACTCGGCCAATTTTCTTTGGAACGGTAGAAAACCCCGACTCGTCCATATTGTAGACGTGCGTAGCCGGAAAATGATGCTCATCGTACATCGCGCCGAGTTGGTCGAAAAACTTCTGCACCTTAGGGATCGTCCATAAACCACGTGGCTCCATTTTCGACGTATTTCAACCCCCCCTAGGTCCATGAAGCCTACCGTAGTTTTCCTGAAGACCGCCCCCCCGTGGCACGTGGTTTTTATGTATAATGATTCGACCCCCCCCCCCCTCCCCGTTCTATAAAGCCTTATCGTAGTTTTTCGAAAGACCGCCCCCCGTGGCACGTGGATTTTATAAATAATTATTGGTGGGTTTTATAAATAAATATTTATATTTTTATCAGCATTAGTGTACTAATATCAACAAGTATATATTAACTTTATATATAAACATGCTTATACGAATGATATGTCTTATGATTTTTCAAATCCACTTCAAGATAATTCAAGTTTCAAATCCATCTACATCAGCGAATGGTGAAAGTAGCCACTCATGCAAATCATGAATTAATATTGTAGATTCGTTATTATTGGTTTCAATATCAGCAAAATCAGGAATATCAATGTCAACTTCACTTCCTTCAATCCATTCTATTATTGGTTCCAAAGCGTCTATTTCACAAAGTAACTCTTCATCTCTTTTAGCTAACACTTTCTTCACGCGTTGTTTCTCTGAGCTATTTTTGCCATGCATTGCTTTACAGTGTGTATTTTTCTGTTTTTTCGATGCATAATATTTACCACAGCTATCGCAAGTTCTACCTAAAAATATTTAATATTAATTTATTATATAACAATCGATAAAGAAATAGAATTTTTGGATATCTAACAACCTTTTATTTCACTACTTTGTGAAGGGCAGTAAAATCATAAGGTACTGGGAATCCAGTTTTTGTCACAGGTTTTAAACCTATAGCTTGTCTTGTAAATAGATCAAGAAAGGAATCATTTTCTTTTGTCTCTTCTGTGCTGGGAATCGTCAATAAACCATTATTAGACCTGCGAAGTGGGAAAGGAGGTGGAAGAAAACCATTGCTCATTGGTAAAATATTTTTCAAATCACTTCGCTATTCTCCACAACAATCTTTATCGTTGCATTTAACGACCTGTGAATAAATAAATCGTCGAATTTTAGTTTATGATAAAGTATAGTTTTGTTCTATACTCATATGTTTTCTCTTTGACATTGTAATATTGCTCGGTAAACAAACGTTTCATTTAAGATAAAGTTAGTACCTGCAGAAGATATTGACTTTCTTGCACATGAACGTCGTACCATTCTGCTGATACTTCTGGTACATCTTCAGCAGGATGGTCCTCAGTAATATACTCGGCGTCCACCGAGTATCCATCGATAATCATTTTACTCCAAATTTCGGCGAGTGCTTGCCCTGCGTACGCAAAGTTTTCTTTTTCGAGTTCCTGATCCACTGTTTTGCCCGAATTGTCTAAATGTGAACCGTAATGATCGTGAGGTAAAATAACTCCCGCTAGTTGATTGCTGAACTTTGCCATTCTTCGCTCTACGCGATTGTAAGCACTCCTACCAGGAGCATTGGTTACGATGAAAATAGCATCCAAATTGTATGTTTTAAAGTGATGTATTGCATATGAAATAACTTTTTTGTAGCGCGGATTTTCATCCGGGCCACCATCACTCATTATAATAACAACAGGTTTTATTTGATCACCGTCTTTAAAAAAGTATATAATAACATTTTTAGGAAAAACAATTTTCAAAATCATAATGATATGAAAATTTATGTATAAAATCTTTAATAATTACCATAGAGTATGTCTTTGAATGACTCTAATTCGAGGAGTCTAGCAAAATCGTAAGCGTGAGACGCTGCTGTACTCGAGCAATGCTTAGCGCTCCGAATCGAAACATATGTGGGCCCTGAATTTGTTACACTTTTTGGGTCGCCTATTTTTCCATCTTCAATTACTATACCTGCGTAGACACTGGGAGTAAGTTTATGGCGAGGTGCTACCACCCAATCATGGTCAGGTAGTATAATTCGATATTCGAGATGCATAAGTAAAGGTGCTTGTTTATTTGCCGCCGCGAGACCAAGAGGCACTTTACTTTTATCATCCTGTGAAATTATTGCCACCTGTTTACTACCCAAAGTCGAAGCTACTTATTCTAACGATCTATGACATTTAAAATAAGATTTATTAGATTAAAATTTGATAGAAAATTAATCATGTTAAATATAAAAACAGTTGAATTCCGTTTTTTATTTAAAAATAAAATAGGTTTCAAATAAATCACCTGATGGATGCTGTGCTAAATTTACTGTCTGCGTGATTCTTTCTTGCATTATTTTGAGCACAGCAGAACTTGACTGGCACTGTATTTACGTGCCTCTTTCCTTCAGCTGTGTGTGAATTTCTAGGAAGAACGCGAAGATAAGTAGCACTTTTAGATATTTTAAAGCCAACATTTTCAAGTTCATTATGCAAATCCTTCAATGTTGTACAACTTCTAATCAAATCCGAACGTCGACGGTCATGGGCTGCTCCACCAAACATTGCAATATCAGCAATTGTTTTTAAAAGCTCTGGTTGGCTTAACTCTAATCTGGGCCGTCCTGATTCTTCATGAATCTAAAATATAAAATAGAATAGGTGAATATTCAAATCATCGTTTCGAAACATTATTTTTCAATGTTTCATTGATACTAAAATTTTTACTAATGTTGATAAAACAATAACATAATGTTTTCAAACGTTAAAATTATTTTATTAAAATACAAACTTACTTTCGAAGCGTCTGCTGATTGAGGATTTTCACTTTTAAAATCAAGCAAAATTCGTCTGGTATTGTCCCTGTATTTTTTTTGGCGTTTTGCTTTACCAATTTTTGCTTCTAATTGTTTTTTTTTATCCTCAAGATCCTTTTTCAAACCAGCGATTCTCTGATCAGCTCCGGGTAGACCAAGAGTACGTCCTTCAATTTCCGCTATTAATTTTTTTTCTAGGAAACTTATTTCCGTTTTAAGCAATTCTTGAGCTGGTTGAGTATATTGACGATTAGTTTTTGGACTAGTATCAGCACTACTCATTTCACTCTCTTCCAATGTCATCACAGAATGTGAACGTTTACGGACGTTCTCTGAAAAAATATATCATCATCATCAGAAAAGTTGTCACAAAATATTTTTACTAGCTTGAATAAATAAACATCTGTAAAATACTTGTTTCTAAGGCAGATGACTTTTGTGCAGAATCGTTCGTACTAGATTCACTAGCTAGATTCTTCGATTTACAATGTGAATGTGATACTGACGACGACGTAGCGTCACTGCATATAGCCGATGAAACTTTCGACGATGAGGCATTGTTTCCAGAAGACGTCTTAAAAATATAAATCAGTCGATTATTTTTTAACAATAATACATAATGATTACGTGATGAAACTGTAAATAATTGAAAGAGGCATTGGAAAACGTCAGTCATATTTGTATCCCATGTAGAAGCAGTGAAGTAATGAGTATTTAAGAGGCGTAAAAACGCATTCTCCTAACGTAACCAATATTTTTTTAATAATGTAAATTCCTACCTGCACTACGAAATAATTGAGATAAGCAGTGTTCTTCTTTGTCTTTTTCTCCAATAGTTCTTTGAGTTTAGCCTCAGCGTTTTGAGGGAATGCACTGGTATCTTCTTTAAAAGCTCGCCACATTTCATTAACTTTGCATTGCACTTTTAGTCCCGAAAACTTATCCGAATATAATTCACGATATGCATCGAATAGCTTATGATATAATGATGCCATTATGAATAATATTGCACTAAACACTATAAAACTAACGTTAATATATTAACTCCATCGACGTGAAAAATCAAGTTAGCTGCTCGTTAACACATTCCCGGGTACGACGTGTTTTGACAGGAAAACAATAGGTACACTACCGCGTGTAGTGACGCAGCAAGCGCATGCGCTGCGCAAAAGTTCACGCGCCGTCTGTCAATTCGGCGCGGTTTTTCAAATTTTGAATGAATATGCATAAAAAAATATTTAATAAAAACTACGTGGTCTCCTATTGAAGCCCCCCTCCCTCTCATGTAGTCTTGACGTAGCTTTTCGTCAACCCCCCCGTCCGTCCTACTTGAGCCACGTGGTTTATGGACGTTCCCTAACAGGCCGCTTATTAGCTGATTTTTCCTAATTTCTTATAAAAAACGTTCGCCAAATAATAGAGAACTTATTAAAATTAACGTATATCTTTTCATTTTCTGCTTAAACTAAGCTCCGGAGCGAAAACTTGATAAGAGGTTTTGAGAGGTCAAAATTATTTGCGACATATTGCTGAAGTTAAAATATTCAAATTCGGAAAAATGATATTGTCATTTCTAATGCTTCATTTCCAGCTTGAAAGAGAAAAATTCGTTAGTCATGATGAGAACCGGATGCAGTCGCGGTTTTATGGCCCTCTCTTCTTATCGGCATCACGGCGCCCTCCCATCACGTCTTCGGAGGCTGCATGCATTTTGTATACAAGAGCGAGGGTGCGAGGGGCGGAAGAACGAAATAAAAATAAAAGGAACGCACGCTTACATGAATTTGGAGTACAGATTTTATAGCCATTTGGAGATTGTCAAGAAAAATTTTCCTGCAATACTCGACTCGGTTCCCACCGCTCATTGGTAACGGTTTTTTCTCCGTCCTCGGTTTTAATACTAAGAAAAAAAAATTATTCCCTTTTTTTTGGAATTATACGACCCGCCGTCACATTACACACTTCTGTAATCATGACATAAAATATATTTTTCACAAAAACTATTAAGTTTAGAGAAAAAGTTTATGGAACAGAAATATCTTAAAATTAATCATAGAACCTCCTCAAATTTTTGTAGAATTTTTGGAGATGATTTTGGAAAATTGTATTTTTCAAGTTTTCCAAACTTAAAAATATAACTTAAAAAATTTTTTTTAAATTTAAAAAAACTTAAAAAATTTCCAACTTTCTCCAAAAATTCTGAAAAATTTGAGGATGTTCTATAACCAATTGTAAGACATTTTTATTACATAAACTTTTTCTCTAAACTCAGTAGTTCCCAAGAACAAAAAATGAGTTGTTTTTTATGATTTGGCCGCCATTTTGTTGGAAGGAATGGTTCCAAAATTCTACTAAAATTCTCTGAGATATTTCGATAGTCGTGATCACCTCTGATCATATTTATATCATGATTCCTTCACAGTAACATTGCTAAAAAATCGCAAATTTGATTTTTTGGCAAAAAATTTTTAGTTTTTTTTTTTTTAATTGGCAATAACTTTTTTATTACGTAGTCAATCATAATTTTGAGGCTAGATTCTGAAAGGATATTAAATTTCAAGTCAAAATACGTGTTTGCAAAATTTTTTAAGGCCTAATCTACGGAAAAAATCGCGTCGAAAATCAACAAAAATATCAGACCTTTTGGTGGTTAATGGGTTAATCGATTGCGTAAATTTTTGATAGCAGAGGTGATCCAGTTGATGTGGAATATTCCAATAGTGATTATAATAATACAGTATTACATTATTACAGTATTACATTATTTCCCTTGCTTAATCAAGGTATCACAGAAATATCACAGCTTATATGTAATAAAATATAGAAATATCATTAAAAATAAATTTTGTAACGGGGGAGGTTATCTGAAAATGAGAAATTTATTTAAGAACAAACTCCCACGATGCAGAGCAAACCGCCGCCCCGTTAAACAGTTAAACACGTATGATAGTACGTGTATTCGCCTTAACGTCAGATGATTTATCTTATTTGTCTTCTATCAAACGGAGTTGAACTCACCTTAAATCACGTATCTTGTGACACTCGATGAGTTTTAAGTGTGAGTGACTTTACTCCTAATCTTCTTAATCCCCTAGAGGTAATCAGATTATAACCTAAGCCTTTTTCAATTACTTAAGCTACTAGGAAAATTAAATGACGAATAACTTTAACAGACTTTAATCAATAAAAATCACTACAGTCTTTGTAGGGCCGAAAGACTAACGCACGGGAATAGGATTTTACAATTAACTATGTTCGGTGAGAAAGAGAGAGAGAGAAGATTCGAATTCTACCGCGAACTAACGCTCGACGCGAATATAAAAAATAACGCTAACACGATTAAACAAAATACCGAATGTATTTTGTATCGCATATAATGACGGAAGGTGTACCTACCATGCGGTACAATTACGATGATCAGCCGTAATTGTTGATGCAAAATTATCAATTGCCGCTGCCCTTCGATTAATCAGGTGCGCTACCTTGTACTGCCTCCAATTAGCTACGATACTACTTCTACACTGCTGCTGCTTTTTTACCTCGGGAATACCGTTTCACTCACGCACGAAATTGTCCCAGAAAACTATATATTCGGCGGAAACAAAGTACGACACATATCGGCGGTAAATTCGCGTTCACAGCTGAGGCGTAACTGCTTATTTAAAAGATCGCGCGCCCCCTCTCTCTCTTAATTATTAGAACTAGCGCGCGAGAAGTAGAATCGCGAACGGATCGATTAATTAAATCGACTACCGTTGCAACCCCTTCCAAGTCCTCACTACCCGGGCAGGACGAATACACGCGATTCGCCGCCATCAGGAACCTGAAAAAATAAAGAAGGAAAGGGACCAAATAACAAATTACCTTCTTTATTTTAGCTAATTTTATTGCCTTCCAGGGCCTACATCATCGTTTAGCTACACCTGGCGCTCGATGTTTCGGGTACCGCCAGTGTGTAACCTTCTTCGGGCAACGCTGGGAGTTGGTCACCCCAGGCTCCCTACAGATGTAGCAGCCGCTCAGCTGCGATCCAGATTTAGCAGCCTCCCGATTTTGTGTAAGCTGCTCAGCAGTCAGAGGGGCTGCTGGACGTTGGTTCCTTGGGAGGCGGTAATAGTGACGCCTCCTACCGTGGCGGTCGCACGACCATCTTGCGACCTGACCACGATTGTGGTATCTGGAGCCATGCGCCCGTCCACATGAACCGTGAGCATTGGTCCAGCGCCAGTAGCTCCTGGGGCTCTCTTCTCCTGAGCCGGCGCCGGGTGCGCTGCGAGGGTGCTCCTGCACCTGAGACTGGAGCTCTTGAGCGAACCGCCAGGCACTCTCCACTTCGTTAATCCCCAGACGTACGTGTCTGAATTCGAGGAGGAGAGTCGGCTGCTCCGGGATACGGGGGTGGTTGCAGACCCAGTGCGATGCCCCACAGGTTTCCCTGGGTCCTGGGCACTGGCTCGCACTGTCCGACGTCTGGGGTATGCCGGACTTGAGGGTCTGCACCCCCTGGTACACTGTGGACTTGGGACGCTCGACACTGTCCTGGTCTTCCATCTGTATTGAAGCGTCCCGGGAAACCTTCTTCGAAGCGACCCACAATGAGTCCCGGAGAACGTCTGCCACCGAAGCATTGTGGCGCTTCCTTCGGGTGGTCCCCTCCAACTGGACCCTGGCGAAGTTCCGCAGATCTTCAATTAACTGAGTCGCATCAGGGCCCAGTTGCAGATCTAATAGCATCTGCGTGACCATATCGAAGGTCTCCTCTTCGATGACAATTCTCCGGTCCATCTGTAACATCCAAAACAAAAAATCTCGGATGAAACTCCCTGCGCGAAGAAAACCCTAATATACGTCGCATCCGACCGAGTTATACGAGGTGTGTTCAAAAAGTAACGAGAATTTTTAAATTTCGCGGGTTTGGAGAGTCCGCTTGTATAAAATTTTTTTTTATTATGTTGGTACACATGCCCCTGAAGTACGATAAAATTTTCAGCAATATTCATTGCTTACTTTTTAAGTGGCAGCCGCTAACGTTAGACGTGTTTTTCGAGCTCGGCGATTTTCGTTTGTGAAAAAAAATGGATCAAAGAATTTGTATTAAATTTTGCGTAAAAAATGAAATAAAGTGTAGTAAAGTTTGTCAAATGTTAACAAAGGCATATAGTGAGTCTGCTATGAGTAAAGCAAGGATTTATGAGTGGTATAAGCGTTTCCAAGATGGCCACGAAAACGTTGAAGATGACGAACGACCCGGACGCCCAAGCACATCAACAACCGATGAAAACGTGAAAAAAGTGAAAGAAATGGTAATGAACGATCGCCGAATCACAATCAGAGAAGTCGCTGATGATGTTGGCATATCAGTTGGCTCATGCCATCAAATTTTTTCGAATGTTTTGGGTATGAAACGTGTGGCAGCAAAATTCGTTCCAAAATTGTTGAATTTCGAACAAAAACAGCGGCGAATGGAAGTTGCTCAGGAGTCGCTAAATGAAGTCAATAACGATGCAGAACTACTAAAACGTGTTATAACAGGTGACGAAACATGGGTTTACATATATGATGTCGAAACTAAGGCTCAATCGTCCCAGTGGAGGCATTCTGGATCGCCAAGACCGAAAAAGGCTCGACAGGTACGGTCGAATGTGAAGGTTATGCTCACTGTGTTCTTCGGTTTTAATGGCATAGTGCATTATGAATTCTTGCCACAAGGTCAAACAATCAATAAACAGTACTACCTACAAGTTCAACGTCGTTTGCGTGAAGCAATCCGAAAAAAACGCCCG
This sequence comes from Phymastichus coffea, assembly GCF_024137745.1. Classification (NCBI taxonomy): domain Eukaryota; kingdom Metazoa; phylum Arthropoda; class Insecta; order Hymenoptera; family Eulophidae; genus Phymastichus; species Phymastichus coffea. The sequence continues at coordinate 5,374,107 of NW_026706819.1, read as the reverse complement.
GATTTGTGGCAAAACAATTCATGGCTTTTGCACCACGATAATGCGCCTGCTCACACTTCATTGCTTGTTCGTGAATTTTTGGCCAAAAACGAAACTGTAACGATGCCTCAGCCTCCATATTCGCCAGATATGGCTCCATGTGACTTTTTTCTATTTCCAAAAATAAAGAGAACATTAAAAGGCCGTCGTTTTACAAGCATAGATGACATTAAAAGCGAATCGCTGAAAGAGCTAAAAGCTATTACAAAGATCGAGTTTCAAAAGTGTTTCGAGGATTGGAAAAAGCGTTGGCATAAGTGTATTGTATCCGAAGGGGACTACTTTGAAGGTGACAACATTAATGTACATGAATAAATAAATATTTTTTTCATAAAACGAAAATTCTCGTTATTTTTTTAACACACCTCGTACATTCCCTTGCGATTCTTTGCGGGAACGTCCTGGCCCTCGTCGGTTACTGTTCTGGTTTATCGGCCCAACCGTCCTTTGCAGGACGGGCACGGTGTTTCGAGGCCTACCTCTCCCTCTTGTTTCCTTCATGGCAGAGTTGTTGCCTCTTACTGGACCGATGACCGTCTCTGGGACCTTTCGAAGTCGACCTCGACCTCTCTTGGTTGGGGCAGATACCAGTAAATCCGACGTCTCGGTGGGATTATTATCTACGACCGTGGAGGCTGCTAATGCGATCCGCTCGCTTCGTAAATTCCCTCTTCGCATGCATTCGCGGAATCGTTTGCCTCCTCCGACGGCTGGTTGTTTTGCGGCCCGCGAGGATCGATGACCTCCTCGCTTTCTTCATCCTCACCCGGACCGTAGTACGGTTTAAGGTCTTTGGCATGGAAGAGCTCGGACAGGATCTCCAGCTGATTGCCTAGTCTGTACGTATTGGAACCACAAACCTCTTCAATCACGTACGGACCGGCATATTTCGGCGCCAATTTGGCTGAAATGCCTTGGGCAGCCGAAGAGAGAATCCTGTTCCTCTTCCAAACCCAATCTCCGACCTTAAACTCGGGTTGCCGTCTCTTCCAGTCATAATAAGCCGCCTGATGCGTAGATTCCTCCTTTTACTTGGAGTTGGCCCTCTCCCATAAATTAGGGAGCTTCTCCATATGTTCAGCCCAATCCACCACAGCTTGACCCTCCGAACATTCAAGGGCCTGCTGATCTTGGGTTCTTCTGAACGTCAAAGGAGGTACCGGCTGACGACCAACCATGAGCATCGCAGGACTATATCCCGTGGCGCTATGAGTCGCTGAGTTCAAAGCGAAGTTGAACTGTGACAGGTGTTCATTCCAGCTCTTGTGATCACGGCTTACGTAAGACGTGATCATGGTTTTGAGTGTCCTGTTTACTCGCTCTGTAGGATTCGCTTGGGGATGATACACGGGAGTCAAGGCGCGCTGGATGCCGTTCATCTGGAGGTAAAAATCGACCTCCTGATTCTTGAATTCGGTTCCATTATCTGACAAGAATACCTCTGGAGCGCCAAACCTAGTGACAATCCTCTCGTGTAATTCCCTTGCGATTGTCTTCCCATTGGCTTTGCGTATTGCAACACACTCTACCCAGCGAGTAAACAAATCTACAAAGACTATGATGTACTCGAAACCTCGAGAGCTTTTGGGGAATGGACCAGTGATATGACCGGCCACCACCTGCCAGAGTCGTGACACTTGTCTACGACCCATCAGCCCGCAAGGTGCTCTTTGTTCCACCTTGCATTGCTGACACACCGGGCAACTCTTTACGTACTCCCTGACCTGATCATACATCTTAGGCCAGTAGTACAAGCGCCTAGCCCTTCAGAACGTACGCTCTCGTCCTTGATGTCCTGCTGTAGGAGCATCATGAACCTCCTAGAGCAACCGGTACCTTTTCTCCCTAGGCACCGCAAGCTTCCACGCTTCGTCGTTGTCGATGGACCCTTCACCGTCCTCATCAGGCTGATAATGATACAGCCTCCCTTCCACTACCTTCCAAGTAGGGTGAGAGTGTGGGTCTTAGCGTACTTCTTGGTATTGTTGCAAATACCAGGCGTCAGTGGTCTCGGGCCGACTATTTATGGCACTTACGTCAATTCCCTCCTCCTCATAGGCCCTAGACAATGCGTCTGGCACCACATTGAGATCCCCCCTTCGGTATTCAATATCGAAGACATTGCCTTGCAATGCTAGCGCCCATCGCGCTAGTCTTCCCGTGGGATTTCTCATATTGTGGAGCCATTTCAGGTAACTATGATCCGTGACGATCCTGAAGTGATGCCCTTCAATGTACGGCCGGAACTTTCCAATAGCCCATACCACTACCAAGCACTTTTTCTCAGAGACCGTATAATTTCTCTCAGCGCTGTTGAATGATCGGCTGGTGTATTCTCTCACACGCTCTTCTCCATCGACATCCTGCGTGAGGACTGCCCCGATCCCACTGTCAGTGGCATCAGTTTGCAGTATAAACTGACCGTAATGATCGGGAGATTGCAGTATTGGGGCGGAAGTCATCGTCTCCTGCAACCTCGTGAAAGCTCGCTCTTGCTCCTCCTCCCAAGAGAAACATACATTCTTCTTTGTCAGGTGGTTTATAGGTTCAGCGATCATGGCAAAGTCGGGTATAAAACGTCTATACCATGAGGTCATTCTCATCAATTGCTTCGCTTGTTTAATAGTTAGGGGTATTGGATATATCAATATCGGTCGTATTTTCTCTGGATCTGGTCTTACTCCGTCCTGATTCACAAGAACTCCCAAGTATCTGACTTCCGTCTTGCAGAAGTGACTTTTGGCTTTGTTGATGGTTAGGCCCGCACCTAGAATTCTCTATAATACCATTTTTAGGTGCCGCTTATGCTCCTCAAAGGACGACGAAACCACAATTACGTCGTCAAGATAAGCAGAAGCGAATGGATCCATATCCGGGCTTTTCACCTTGTCCATTAACCTCTGGAATGTCGCTCCTGCGTATGACAATCCGAAGGGCATTCTCTTGAATTAAAAGTGCCCTAATCCAGGTACTGTAAACGCTGATATCGGACGCGATTCTTCCTTTAGGGGAATTTGATGGTACGCACTGCTCAAGTCCAGAGTAGATATGAACTTTGCATCCCTTATCCGTCTTAGGGTGTCGTTCATATATGGTAAAGGGTAGGCATCAGATTTGGTAATCGTATTTACCTTTTGGTAATTCACGCAAAACCAATATTTTCCATCAACCTTCTTTACCATTACTATTGGACTTGACCATCCGCTGGTCGCTGGTTCGATTACATCTTTTTCCAGCATATCTTTGACCAGCGCGTGCATTTCCTCTCGCACTCTATCAGAGACTGGGTAGTATTTCTGTTTGATGGGTTGAGCATTTCCAACACCTATTTCGTGCTCAACCCCCACGGCACAGCCTAAAGCCTTACCTCCGTCAGGAATCAATCCATTAACAAGGTCTTGTATTTCCTCCAGCTGTGTCTCCGTGTCTTAGCTGGTCTTCCACAGTCCTACCGGTGCGAAAAATGCCGTACCATCAATTCCAGCTACTTCCATTGGTACTTTCACCTGAGAGTCCTTAAGCCATAATTCATCCTCGTTGGGATCCAAAACTGCGCGGAACTCTCTTATAAATTTCGCGCCTATGTAGCAGTCGTCTGTGAGCAGTGGCGTAATGGCGACTCTGATTTCCTTCGTGATTCCTCCTACTTTAAAGGGAAACATCACGTGACCAATTATAGGGCATGGGCGTCCATCAACGAGTCTTGTATCGCCCGCTCTGGTCACATTCAATCCGAGTCCCATCTCCGATGCCAATCTCAGCCCTAATTGACCGTGGATGAGGCGCTGGTACCATAGAGTGCTCGAATTTTAAAGTCACCTATGTCTACCCGCAACCACCACCTCGTCTCATCCTTAGGGTCATATCCACGAGTCGCATCTTTGCCTCCCTTCGTCGTGCTTTTCACCGGCTTTTTCCCTTCCGCTGCTGCGACGACGGTAGGCTTGCTTCTACTCGTGGATCCCATCGGTAGAGGAGCTTTTAGTGTGGAGAGGCTCTCCCTGGAGTCTTCCCCCTCCTCCACAATTTGTATGTGGCCATCTGGTCCTTCCAGAATGACCACTCCTCTATTCTACCGAGGGCTGGCATCAGGTTCGATCGCCTTCTGCTCCAACATACCGCTAGTCCCCGGGCTGTTTTAATGCCTTTCCAGGACCTGTTTGGACCCCTGGGTCGCCGACAACTTGTTGTTTTTCATCGGCGACCCGCAGCGAGAGGTCGAATCTACTGGAGGTGCGAAGATGACCTCTTCTCTTTGCTCTCCTTGCCGTTTCCCTTGTTGCAATCTGGGCAGAATTATCGATTAAATCCCAGTTAGCCACAAACGGAATACTGGAGAGGCTTGGTGAAGTCGATCTTCCGCTTCTGTCCTTCTCGCAGCTCGCCAGCTCCGCCAACATCCGCTCGATGCCCTCCAGACGCTCTTCCATCTTTTTATCAGAAGTGGAAGCTTGCGTAGCCGATACCGATGCTTGTTCGGTAGACCTCCTGGCAGGGTTCTCCACGCCCTGTCAGCGCTGCGGATCTCCCTCCATCTTCGCACGCGCCTTCCTTTCGCTGGCCATTGCAGTGGTTCCGGATTTATTTCCAGCCGTTCTTTTGCTCGGCTGGTAGGCGTGCTGAGGGAAGATCGTCGAGTTGGAGTCGGTGAATACACGTGGACGACAACCGTAAGATAAGGTGTTCTGTACCTCGGTCGCCCTCCTGTTGAATTCGCGTATCGACTTCATCTCGCTCCGACGCAGTTCAATTTAGATGTTTGGAAGGAGGTTTGCATGGAGTAGGTCTAATAACCTCTCCAAGGGCATTGTTTGTTCCAGTCTATTGACGAGAGCCACCAGGTTGGACACGTAGTTTCGCACTAGTTCATCCTCACCCTGGAATTGGTTCTGGGCTTCCTGCAACAGCCTTTGTTGCTGTTGCGTACTAGTGCCGAACCAATCCCGGGCGTCAGCGACTAACTCTGCATAACTGAGCCACTGGTACTTGTTGTTACCAGGTCCTCGCGTTACTTTCGAGGATCTCTGATACGGAACAAAGCACTTCTTCATCAGTTAGCCCTGCGCCCACGCGTAGATCTTTCAACCTTGACAGAAACGTATCTACGCTCTCTGCCCTACTGCCCGCAAACCTCAATTTCCATCCGCGGACAATTTTTCCAACATCTCAGGTTGTGGAGAGCCCTGAGGATAGTTGAGGACCGGTGCCAGATGTTCCGCTTCGACTCCTCCTTCGAACAGGTGCGGATCTCCCATACTCTTCCGGATCCTCTTCACCTCCACTTCTTTAGAGGGCTTCCGGTGGAGTAACGTCCTTTCTCCTGGGTAGTGGTCTTAGAGGAGCCGGTGTGCTTGCCGGAATCCCAGAATCGTAGTGACAGGTGAATGTATCCTGAAAGTCCACATTACGTCTGGAGCGCGGTTGAACCGAGTCGCGCTGAGAAGAACGGCTAGCATTGGCCATCTCATGCATTGCGTCTTCCAGCTCTCGTATTCTTAGGCGCATGTCCTGTGCCTCGCGCTCCGTAAACACCTGTATTCCCTGCAGAGTCTGAAGGGTTTCTAGGAGTCGACCTAACAGCTTGCGGTTGCGGTCGACTCCTCCTTCAGGTACTCTATTTCCCGGAAGGCTTCACTCAAGGATAATTCTTCCTGAGGTTCCTTCCGGGTGCAGGATTCCTGCGACCTGAGATCGGGATTGCTCCGTCGTCTCTCCCCCTCCTCCTGCTCCTGGGTGCGGAGGTTATTCTGGATGAGCTCATCCTCTTCTTGGCAGCTGGCTTCACCCTCAGATTCCTCATCCGGGCAGGCGAATGTCCTTGACATATCTGTCAAGGATATTCCCCCCTATTGATGATTTTCAGGGGATGGTCGCTATTCTCGTCAGCGCTGTGGTTTTCCAACTCGTGACAGACCGAGTCGAGCCACGCTTGTCGGGTGCGCCTCCTGCACCTCACCACCTCTTTACTGCGTGTGGTCTCTTCGAAATCTATGATGGTGTACTCTCCTAGCAACCATCTCCCAAGCCTAGTCGCCTGCTGGATGACACTTCCATCCTTGCGCAGCTCTAAATCCGCCAAGTAGCGTTCGCGCTGTGCGGAGGTCAGCAATAATGCCCAATTGTCGAGCTGATAACACAGCCATGTTGCCTTCGCACGGTTGTAGGATGCGGTCGAGGTTTGAAATTATCGACCTAATCGACCACTACCGCTTCCTATCATCCAACGTAAGAGCGGGGTATACACTATTTAGTGTAACTACCCTTAATGCCTCCTTTTTATAAGGCACAAACTCCCGAGATTATGAGCACGTGCAGTCTCCGCAAACTATCTATTAATATTATAAAAATATCCTACCTAAGGTCGAAGCTTGCTGTTTGCTTGCTCCGCCTGGCTAATATTTTCTGGAGTACACGCTTCGGTCGCGCTCTCTGCCTTTATCGTCGTTCAGGTGCTTCCAACCCCCCTTTATCCACCAAACTATGGCTGAAATAGGATAACACCTGATTAATCCGAACGACCTGAAATCACTTCGACCTACTAATAATTATCGCTTTCGGCCCTTTTTACAATCAACTTAACAAATTTTATGTAAAAAGTTCGAAGTGATTTCGTTTTTTCCCCAGCAGAGAGCGTACCGCTCACGATCTCGCGCTACCACCCGCTCAAACCTTCCTAGGCGCTCGCGCAATCGTCTCTCTCTCTCGTGCGCCGATTACTTTCGACACACAATCCTATTCGCACTAAACGGGTCTTGATACCAGTTGGGCGCCATGTAACGGGGGAGATTATCTGACAATGAGAAATTTATTTAAGAACAAACTCCCACGATGCAGAGACCCGTTAAACACGTATGATAGTACGTGTATTCGCCTTAACGTCAGATGATTTATCCTAGTTGTCTTCTATCGATCGGAGTTGAACTCACCTTAAGTCACGTATCTTGTGACACTCGATTAGTTTTTTTTTTTTTTTTTTTCTTTACTCCTAATCTTCTTAATCACCTAGAGGTAATCAGATTACAACCTAAGCCTTTTTCAATTATTTAAGCTACTAGGAAAATTAAATGACGAAAACGGCGAATAAATTTAACAGACTTTAATTAATAAAAATCACTACAGTCTTTGTAGGGCCGAAAGACTAACGCACGCGATTAGGATTTTATAATTAACTATGTTCGGTGAGAAAGAGAGAGAGAAAAGATTCGAATTCTACCACGAACTAACGCTCGACGCGAATACAAAAAATAACGCTAACACGATTAGACAAAATACCGAATATATTTTGTATCGCAGATAATGACGGAAGGTGTACCTACCATGCGGTGCAATTACGGTGATCAGCCGTAATTGTTGATGCAAAATTATCAACTGCCGCTGCCCTTCGATTAATCAGGTGCGCTACCTTGTACTGCCTCCAATTAGCTACGATACTACTTCTACACTGCTGCTGCTTTTTTACCTCGGGAATACCGTTGCACTCACGCACGAAATTGTCCCAGAAAACTATATGTTCGGCGAAAACAAAGTACGACACATATCGTATCTACGGTAAATTCGCGTTCACAGTTGAGGCGTAACTGCTTATTTAAAAGATCGCGCGCCCCCTCTCTCTCTTAATTATCAGAACTAGCGCGCGAGAAGTAGAATCGCGAACGGATCGATTAATTAAATCGACTACCGTTGCAATTTATAAAAATAAAAATAATGATTTCTCTCCTTGAAGTCTAAAGTCACAATACAGTATTGGAATCATATTACTAGATATGAAATATAAATATCAGACTAAGGGTGATAGATTTTGATGAAATCATCTATGTAATAGTTTTATGTACGTATATTAAAGAGCAGAATCAGTAGATTCTGTTCAAGTTCAACAAGGCAGTCAGAAGAAAATTTTTAGAGACATTATTGCCATTCAAAATAAGCTTATAAATGACTCCAGTGGTACCCCCGTAGACTATGCATGTAATTCTAGAAAGTATACATGCATCCCCCTCTTGAAGTCCACCAGCGTTGACATATATCTCAGAGGTTTAGGTAAAGAGTTCCAGGGACGAGCACTCTGAGAGAGGGAGAGAGAAAGATAGATAGATTGATAGATAGATAATATTTTTATTCGCCCGTGGCAAAATTTTTACATTTGTACAGCACTTTTTATATATATATAATGATTTATACAAAGTTGTCGAGCAATAGTGCCGTATCACGGCTATCGCAAATGTCACAGATGTTATTGCACACGTTTCCTCAGTCAAAAGCTTAAATTTAATACAAAAATATAGTCAAAAATTAAAAAATTTTATATATTGTAACGGGGGGGATAAATCTACAAAATGAGAAATTTATTTAAGAACAAACTCCCACGATGCAGAGCAAACCGCCGCTCCGTTAACACGTATGTTAATACGTGTATTCGCCTTAACGTCAGCTGACTTAACTTAGTTGTCTTCGATCAAGCAGAGTTGAACTCACCTTAAGTCACGTGCCTTGTGATACTCGATGAGTTTTAAGTGTAATAGACTTTGCTCCTAATCCACTTAATCCCCTAGCTGTAATCGGATTAAAACCTAAGCCTTTTTCAATTGTTTAAACTATTAGGAAAAATTATATGACGAAATCGGCGAATAAGTTTAATAGATTTTATTAATAAAAAATCTCTACAGTCTTTGTCGGGCCGAAAGACTGACGCACGCGTATAGGATTTACAATTAAATAACTTTCGGTGAGAAAGAGAAAGAGAGAAGATACGAATATTGGCGCGATCTAACGCTCGACGCGAATACAAAAAATTAACGCTAACACAGTTGAACAAAATACCAAATGTATTTTGTGACGCGATAATTAAGGGAGGTGCGCCTACCCTGCGTTGCAATTACGGTGATCAGCCGTAATTGTTGAAGCAAATTAAAGGTGCTCCTCAGATCAGAATCAGCTGTGCTGCCTCGATCGCAAATCTGCTGTATAGTAGCTGTTGCTTTTACTGCTGCTTCCGTGATGCTGCTACTGTCGCTGCTTCCTCGCTCACCCTTGCACACGTATCCAAAATCCAAGTAAACTTTTTTATTGGCAAATCGGTGAAACACTGTGCTAAACTATTTTGGCGGTACTACACAAGTAACAGCTGAGGCTTAACTGCTAATTCAAAAGATCGCGCGCCCCCTCTCTCTCTCAATACTTAGAACTAACGCGCGAAAATCAGAATCGCGAACGGTTCGATTAATTGAACCGACTACCGTTGCAATATAAAAATCAGTCAATATAGTAAAAGCAGTCAAACTTATACTAGGCGGACTAGAATTGGACCAGTATAGTTGACATTCCAGAGGAAATCATTTGCTTAAGCAAGCTTATATGTCTTAAAACTAGTTATGCAGCCAAAAGTTCTATTATGACTAGTTTTCGTCATCAAACAATGCAATAAATAAATAAATAACATATAGCACTCCAGTGGTCTCTCTGCGTCCTATACAGGGTGGGCTATTTTAAATGACCCAGTCGATTTTCTCGGAAACTATGGGGGTTAGCGAAAAATAGTTCAGATGAAAGTTGCCCAACTTTGAGGGGGACATATCCCTGTGACCTTGCCTTTGACCTCTAAGGTCATGTTCAAGGTCATTTAAAGGTCAACTTTGTTTTTTTAAATAGGAACCCCTATTTTTTACCCCGGATTCGGAAAGAGCGGGAAATTCTACGTTCAGAGAAGGTAATATGTGTGGGATCCGCATGAACCCCAAGGCCATTTACAGGTCATTTTTCCGGCCCGAATAATCTGGGACACCTAAGGTTAAACGTAAACTCTTCAAACAAGTTTCTTCAACTTTCAAGGGTACATATCTATATGACCTTGCCTTTGAACTTTCAGGTTATGTTCAAGGTCATTCCGCTTCATCTTCGGTTACAGACTAAGCTTTCGTTTTTATGTTTTTCTCATTAAAGAATTATGTAGATATTTATTGTCATATTCTGACATCACCATTCCAAAATTCAGATGATAATCTTAAAGTTATTATTTGTATTTTGTAATTACATAAAATCAGAATGATGTTACATGTAAATTAAATATTCATTGCAAAAAATTACTAATGCAACATCATACTACAAATGTATGAAAAATTCTTCAACTTAACAAAAACAAAATAACTTCAATTCCTTTACGTTCCAAATTTTGGAAAATCATCAAAAGAAAATTAATCATGAAATTTGAGTAATTTTTCTAATTTTCTATTTCCAACAGTCTTGGAAGTTCCGATTGAAATTACGTGATCTTAATTTTGTTTGAGTGATTGAAACCTCTAAAAATGCCTGACTATCAGCCGAATGAGATTATGGATATGTTATTGGTTTTAGGGACTAGTCATAATAATTATCGTGCTGCAGCTAGACTTTACGCTGAACGCTTTCCTCACCGACATTACCCAGATCATAGACAAATAAGTCGCATAACTCAGAGAGCTCGTCGTGGACGTTTGGTTAGGCAACGCAGGCGTCACGTGTATGACGCAAATGATGTACGTGTTCTGGTTGTTCTTGCAATCATTCATCTTGATCCTCATACCAGCAGTTGCCGAATTAAAAGAGGGCATGGTATAGCAAGAAGAACAGTTTTAAGAATTCTCAGAGTCCTAAAATATCATGCTTATCGTATTACTTTGGTCCAGGAGTTACAACCTGCACATTTCCAACAGCGACTTGCGTTTTGCCAATGGGCCTTACAGATGATACAGAATGATCCAATTTTTTTCAACTATGTCCTTTTTTCTGATGAGGCTAAATTCCAAAGTGACGGAGAACTTAATAGGCATAATTGCCACTATTGGTCGAATGAAAATCCTCATTGGCACAGAACTGTGAATCACCAAAGGCGTTGGAGCCTGATGGTTTGGTATGGAATCATCAATGGTTATTTGATCGGTCCTTATGTTTTTGAAGAAAACGTTAGCGGGAATAGTTATTTACAGCTAATAAGAGATCAGTTACCTGTAATGATAGAAGATGTTGATTTACACACGCGATAAAGAATGTGGCTTCAGCAGGACGGTGCGGCACCACATTTCGCTCGAATTGTACGGGCTTTTTTGGATGAAAACTATAATGGTAGATGGATCGGACGAGGAGGTCCAGTTAACTGGCCTGCAAGTTCACCTGACCTCACATCCCCAGACTTTTATTTATAGGGCTATTTGAAAAATGTTGTTTTTGAACCGCAGCCGACAACTAGAGAAGACATGCAGGATCGCAGTCGCCGAGCATGCGCTGCAATACCAAGAGAAACTTTGCTTGACACTATGCGCCATTTTCAGAGGCGGGTCGATTTATGCCTCCAAGCAAATGGAGGTAACTTCGAACATTTGCTTCAAGGTTAAGTGAATGATATTTAGAATATGCTTAATAAATGACTTCGTAAATAGCAGACATAAGTTGTATTTGACCTTGTAATCCTCGGGTACAATAATATAAACATTACAATTTTACTTTGTTCTAATTTCGAACCCTGATCCCACTCATATTACCTCATCTGAACGTAGAATTTTTTGCTCTTTTCGAATCCGGGGTCAAAAATAGGGGTTCCTATTTAAAAAACAAAGTTGACCTTCAAATTACCTTGAACATGATCTTAGAGGTCAAAGGCAAGGTCACAGGGATATGTCCCCCTCAAAGTTGGGCAACTTTCATCTGAACTATTTTTCGCTAACCCCCATAGTTTCCGAAAAAATCGACTGGGTCATTTAAAATGGCCCTCCCTGTACATTAAATGCAGCAAAATATACGCGCGCCCTTTTCTTGAAGCTACCCAGCGACGGCGCGCGCCTCAGGTCCGAGGGAAGGGTATTCCAAAGTTGGGCACTAATTACCTGGAAGGACCTGCGGGCCGTTTCCGTCCTAACCCTGGCAACTCTAAGTTCCGCCTGCCCCGTTCTCTCCGGATACCCTGATTTGTGCTCTTTGAAGAGCTCCGCCAGGTATCCAGGTTCACGCATTCGCAGGCACCTATACATGAGCAGGGAAGCGAAATACTCCCTGCGAACGTCCTCGCGAAGCCAGCCTAATTTTTGTCTAAATGGAGAGACCAAGACATCGCGCGCGATATCAAAGATGTATCTCACACAGGCGTTGCTCAGTCTCTGTAGCCGCTCCCTCTGCTCCGCCGAGGCTCCCAGGCATACAACTGTGCAGTAGTCCAGGTGAGGCCGGATCAGCGACTCCACCAATCTACGTCGGAGCAGCTCCGTGATGCAAGGTCTGATAAAGCGCAGACCATACAGAGCTCTCCTGACCTTGCCGTGACCCGATCAATATGCGACCGCCACGAAAGTTTGCCGTCCAACACGACCCCAAGGCTGGTTACTTCCTCGCTGAAGGGAACGAACACGCCTTTCTGAACCTCAACACCAGGCAAGCCCTCCGCATAGATGTCATTCACACTCTTATTGGTTGCGAAAATGACTGTTTTGGTCTTGCCGGCATTGAGGCGCAGACCCGATTCATGGGCCCAGCCCGCCACCGATCTCGCCGCCTCCGTCAACATTCTAATGCCCTTTGTCAATTGTATCTTAGGTGTATGCAAATAAATCTACAAGTCATCTGCATAAAAAAGGTGTGAAACCTCGTGGTCCTTTAGTACATCCTTCAGGTCATTGACATACAAACAAAACAAAAGCGGTCCCAGCACCGAGCCCTGTGGCACCTCCAGACTCGTCTCCCGCCAGTCCGAGTTCCCATCCTTCGAGGTAACCCTTTGTGATCGACCTTTTAGGTAGGTTCTCAGCCATCTGAGAGCAGACCCAGAGAAGCCCAGGGCACGGAGTCTGCGCAAGAGCCTTGAAGGCGATATAGTGTCGAATGCCTTGCTGAAATCAAATAACAGCAAGAGCGTCACCATCTTTCTGTCAACGGCCATCCGGATGTCATCAGTCAATTTTATTAATGCTGTCTGTGTACTGTGGTTCCGCCTAAAGCCAGTCTGAAGGGGATCCAAAAGATTTTCTTTATTCAGATACTCCGTAATCTAGTTATGGGCAAGCTTCTCGAGAACCTTAGATAGAAAGCAGAGCAGAGCTATCGGACGAAAATCCGAGGCCGACGAAGGAGTGTTGCTTTTCTTCAGAGCGATAAGCTGTGCCTACTTCCAGGTTTCCGGGAACACCCCCTTAGCAAAGGAAGAATTGAATATTGACCTCAGGTATTCACTTATGATCGAAAGAGCCTTCGCCACCACCCCATGAGGAATCCCGTCAACGCCACTCGCCTGCGATGAGAAATGAGAGACAGCCAAGATGACGTCACTAACGCCAACAGGTTTGAAGGTAAAACCTCTCTCATCCGCAGCGTCCACCCCGTCCATCCCGCTATCTATGTCTTCAAGCGGCGAGACCGAGACTCCAGCAAAGTGGTCGTTCAGCTCATCCAAGGTGAAACCGTGAAGCCCATCCCCACCTGCCCCCGGCAAGAGGCCAAGGTTCCGCATTTCCTTCCAAATATTTTTGCCTTCATCAATAGCACTGGATAGATGGTTCTGAAGGAAGTTAATGCGCTCCTGTTCCATGCGGACGTCGACCTCATTGCCAAGCCTGCGAGACTCCTCCAAAACATCCGCTCGCCCAGTACGCTTATAGCGTCTAAATAGAGCATCACGCTTGTCGACGAGCCTCCTAGTTCCGGACCAAACCAAGGAGCATATTTTTTCCTAAGGCAGAACGTCTTCTCAGGTGCAAACTTGTTAATGGCCGCAATTAAATTATTATTAAGACCCGCAATGGCACCCTCCAAATCTGACCTGGCCGAACCAGCAAGTTCCCAGTCACAGCTTGTCAAAAAGTCTAAAAGTAAATCCGGGTGAATACCACGGAAGCTGCGGTACAAGAAGCTCCCGGTCGCAGGAGATGGCACATAGATGTTAATCGCGACATCTATGATTGCATGCTTTCCGAAGTCAGGCAGCAATTCATTCTTGAAGTCTGTGATGGTGTCGCATGTGTCAGTCAGCATGATATCAATCCACGTGTGAGAATCGCCCACATGGTGAGTTGGGCCATGCCGAACCAAGCACAGTGATAATACCCCACACAGACGCGCAACGGTAAGAGTATCATCCGACCGCGAGCCCATATCGACGTTCAGATCACCCATGATGATCTTATGGCTAAAACCATCACTGAGATCCCGGAGAACTTCAAAGAAATCGGAGCCCCGCCGCAGGGGCACCTTGGGCGGACGATAAACAACGCCGACCAGCACGGGAGAGGAGTCGCCCGTCTCGACACTACAAAAAAGATACTATGGTATTCCCGGTTTACCAGGTCCTTGTGTGGCAGATGATACCAACCTTTTAACTCTAAATTCTTCGCGCACGAAGAGGGCAACGCCACCCCCATTGATGTTACGATCGCATCTTATCGCTGAGTAGCCCGGCACCCGTACGATGTGATCATCAACCACAGGTCCAAGCCAAGTCTCAGCAACCCCAAAAACATGATAAGTAGCATCCCCAGCCAGGAAAAGACGGAGTTTCCCAACACGTGCTCTTAACGAGTTAATGTTGAGAAATCCAGCCCTAAGAAAGCCACCGCGTTGCGCAACATCCCTAGTGCCCATCGTCGCCAGTCACGCCGCCCCGGCACCACCCGCAGCGTCCTCCCCGACCCGCTCCCCATTACCCGCCCCCAAAAATGTCGCGCCGTCCGTCCCCACCACCACTGCAGTCGACGATCGCGACCCACCCGCTGACTCCCACACCGATCTGATGGCCCGCAGGTCCGCTTCTGTCTCAAACACATGCGCCCTCTCGCCTGTCCTTCGTCGGACCAGAAGCTTTCCGCCACTATGCCAGACATACCTGAAGCCAAGCCCCTTTACAATAGGCTTCAGATCTAGGAAAGTCTTAAATAGAGTTTGGGGCAGCAGTTCATTTATGAATAGCTTCCTTCGTGGCAACGTGGGAGTCAACTCCGGTCCTAGGTGGTTCCTGTCCAGATCGTCAGTTGTAATGTGGGCGCTGGACATACCGCGCTTCGCCTTGTTTATCTCGCGCAGCAGCCCCTCATCCCTAACTCTCACGATACAGGAGGGCAAAGAAGATCCTGACCCTCGCTGTCCCGTTTGGCTAGCCGCGCCCGCACATGCAGTGCTACTAGTGGGCCGAGGCCTGGGCCGCGAGACCCTGACCTCCACTATATCCTCCTGCCCTATAGAGGGCAGTACAACCTTCAGGGCCGCATGAGCCAACCTACGCTGGTCCTCGCGAGAAACGTCCGACGCTTCATTAATTAAGCCATGAATTATCAATTCATGGTTTTCAGCGCCCCCTTCCTGCTTCAGCAAGACCTCTACCGGCACATCAGGCCGCACGGTGTCCGCGCCCAAGTCTACAGCGACATCACTGGAGTTTAAGGCAGGTGTTACTGTAACACCTTTGTCCTTGAGGCTGCTAAAGTTGGCCTTAGCCCCGTCAGGTATCGCGTTCTTCGGGCTGCATTTTTTATTTGTGATCCTACAAGCACACCGTGCATCACCAACCTTGGCACAAACAAGTTTAATTCTTTCTTCCAGAGAGCGATTGCTCTCTAGAAGTGTACCGCATATTTTCTGGAGGTCCTCCACCATCGAGGACTGACCTCGGATCACGCCCTCTAGTGCCGCAATGCAATTATCGCCGGTACCTTCTCTTACAGTCACAGGTGTTGGAGTGACTTCGAAGGTATTTCTTGGCTCTGATCGCCGCCGCAAGAGAGCCTTCACTTCATCGACCTGCCTTTCGATGGTGTCAAAACGGTGGAATAATAGTTCCAGGGTGCTTACCGAGATCAGTATATTATTGATGCTTGGAAGCTCCGGTGTCCCTAGGAAGTGCTCGTTTATGCTCTTGTGTGCCTCATTTTTACTTTACACTTCCACGTCAATTTAGCTTGTCTCGGCTGCAGATAACTGCGCAACGGCAGCCCGATCTGACGAGTCAAGAGAATCGGTCAGCGCCCTCACACCTGCAATCGGTGCTTCTGCCTTCTGCTCTGCGCTAGCTAGTAGACTCGGCGGCTTAGGTGAGCGCTTCGTCGATAAGCCGCGCCCATTCAAAGGTGAGAGCGTACTAAGAGCGCTAGAGCGGCGATTGATTGGCACGCTCTTAATCGTGTTAGCGCATAACTTGCTCACCTGAGTTTTGGTAGTAGGTTGAATGGGCACAGCACTCACACTTCCCACCGTCGATTTGCGCATTGTGATACTCGCTGTTTCTGCTGTTGTTGGTAGCTTTAGCGAGTTGACTCGGCAATTGTTGCAGGGGCCGTCCTTTTTATTTCCAGCACACTTGCTGTGCCTAGGTTGTTGGCAGACTGTGCAGTTTTTTAATTTTCTGTTTGCAGTGTCCCCGCAAACAGCACACTTAGTTTCGCTCATGTTGCTCGAGCGAAAATTCCAATTTGAATTTGGCGGGGATTGCTGTAGCGGCGCTGTTGACGCTGGTGCAGGCGCTGAGGTGTCGAAATTTGCGCCAAAATTAGCGAAAAACTGCACAGGTATTCTAACCTCTCTCCGGTGTAGCACTTGCTTTCATGGACTTCCTGGCTCCTTTATAGGAGTCCAGCAGTTCACGCTCCTGGCACGTAGAGCCCGCGGGAGACCGGAAAAACCCGGTAAACATCCAACTCACACAGGTGCGATGAGCACGGAAATCCAGCCGCCGCTGTGGAGAGCGATGACAACACAACCAGACCACAGAGAGAGAGAAAGAGGGAGAGAGAGAATGAGAAAGAGACCCAAACGCTTCCCACTATCGATGCTCTGATTCTGCGCCAGAAAGAGAGAGAGAGAGATATGCGCTCCCCACCACCACGTATTTTCAAGCCATGCAGTGCCAGAATAAAAATAATACATGTGGCAGTAATTCTAATGGCAAACCACTGACCTGCGGATCAAGAATAAAAATATCATTCCAGATGATATTATAAAAACATCTAGATTATATATTATAGAATATCTAGCTTGATATTGTTTTTAATCTTTGACATGTTAAATAAGTATCTCCAATTTTTCTCTCTAAATATTTTTGTTATTTAATTATATCGTATCTCTATCTTCTCTTTTTTCTCAGGAAACTGTGTAAGCGTACAAGCCAAATTTTAGTAACTTAGTTTTCTAACAACATTTCATCGGTAGATCTGCCAGCATTTTCAGAAAACTTTATTGGATAAATTTATACAATTTAGTAGATGTGTATGTGTATGTGTGTGTGTGTGCGTGTATGCAGTATACATATCTAAGATACTAAACAGTTACTTATAAATCGTGATAGTGCAAAAGAACATGTGATTAGAATAAATTAAAGTTGTCGACTGATAGTTTTTTATGTAACGCATATTTGCTTAATATGCCCTACTTAAGCACTGTAATGCCGGACCGTTTAATTAATCGAAAATGTTTTTTTTTGTGTCTGAAGTGTAACTTAGGTTTTAATCTTGGAGTATAAGGAGAGCATTTCGAGCTGAAATAAAGAAAGGCTAAGAATTCAAAGTTGAAACAGCTGCTTCTTTTGGTGCGCACGTTCCGATTTTCCTCCAAAAAGTTGTAAAGTTTTTTTTGAGTAGATTTGGATATAGAGCAAGGAGGCTGCGGAATTTTATCTACATCCTGTTACATGGTTTCCCCCAAGAGTTTCCACTTTTAGAAACCAAAAAATTTATCATAGGAAAGAAAATTAGACAATATTTTTAAATAAATAAATAAAGAAAATAACAGAATGATAAAAAAAATTCGCAGCTCTCTGAAATCTCTCGCATATTTTTTGATCAGAAACATGATTTCAGCACAATTAATGAAAATATCCGAAAGTTTTGAAACTATTTTTTCTAAATAAGTTCGAAAACTTTATAAATGTTCAATTGATAATTACATTAATAAACAGAACTATATTAGTCCATTATGCGACTCAAGTTAAAATTGTGTATGTAATAAATAAAATTAATTTCAATAGATAGAATAGGAAATATAACTTTTTAACGATTTTTATGTCCAACTTTTAAAATTAATTGTGCAAAAATTAAGTAAATCAAAGGGCCAACAAAACTCGAAAACACAATTTCCGAACAATAAATTCATTGGATAGTTTTCGCTCGATAATTAATTTAAGTTAGGAAAAGACCAAGTTTTATGTAAACAACTCCGGTACAACCTATGCATAATGCACAATTTTTCCTTTTCCATTCCATATTATTTAAACAAACTAAGCAGCAAACAACTTTTTTATTAATGCATGAATTAGTGTGCCCAATATGGCACCTTTTGGAAAACGAGTTTTAGGAGGTAAAAATCATGTAACGCACTTTAAAATAAGTTTTTATATCAGAATTTATTGTTATTAATATTACAATTTTTTTTTTAATATTTTTTAGTAAAAGTATAAACTGCAAGTTTTGAAAACTATGTGTTGACTTAAATAAAATAATATTAAAATTTTGATTCTTATTAACCCGTTTAAGGTCAAAATTGTATGGATGGTATTTGAAACTGTGTAACTCTATTTGCGATTGAAAAAATTAAAAAAGTTATGTTTTTAAAGTTCAAGATTTGTCCTTTCCGATGGTAAAAACAAAATTGATATAAAAACTATTAACTATACAAAAAATTAGTTTCAAAAAATAAACACGAATTTTATCTGATAGAACAAATGTTTAAACTTTAAAAAGCTGTGATTCAGAAATTAATTTTTCACTTTAGATCTTTATGAAATGGCATCCGGATTATAAAATTTTTACGAATATATTTAAGATTTTTTTTGTTAGAAAATATGAACAAACCGCTCACTCCGCATCAACTCTCAGCAACAAATCACTCAAAGAATATGTCTAAATTTTATTAAAAGTTTTAAACAATTTTTTGACTTTGAAAATAGCATAACTTTTGCGAAATCGAAAAATTGCTCAAAACCCTCCGAAAATTTTACACTGGAGATCGACGATTTCTTTTTCTCATTTCTGGAATACTTTACAAGGCGATCTCGTGCTCATTCTCTTGAACTGGCGCAGTTATCATTTCGTGTTTACAGACGACATCGTAAAAATATTTAGGCAAATACACATCGTACCTGAGAACGAAGATCTTTAACGTATCTTATAGGCAGCCAAGTCAGATGCCAAGCACATTGATAATCGCATTACAACGATGACATACGGTACCACCTGTGCTCCCTATCTCGTTATATACACTCTGTTGTAGCTCTCGAGTGATGAAAGGTTTCACTTCTTTTTTGTCGCGCAATACTTAGAAAACGACACATACGTTGATGACATTTTCACTGGCGCTGATAAGCTTCGTAGGCTCTATGCAAACGCGGCAAGTTAACATAAATTTTCAAATCGGAGGGCAGTAAGCTAGACAAATGGACTGGAAACTACTCTTTTATCCCCTCAAATGAACATGACAGACAATAATGTCGTCAAACAAATCGATTGTGACAGCTCGATCAAATCCCTTGGAGTTCACAGGAACCCGATTTCTAACAAATTCCACTTGACCATCACAACATCGAAGAGTGTTATGGGAATACTGAAAAAACAATCCGTCTACTCCGAGACCGCAAGCTTATTCGATCACCTCGAAATACAAGGAGAATACTTCTACGACTGTAATAGCAAAGATTCTGATGTAGGACGTGAGGATAGTTTAGTGCAAGTAGAATGAACCGTTAGAATGGAACTATGTGAAATATGGTAAACTCACTGCGAGTCATTAAAGGCGCTCTCTTTGGTCTCGATTGATCGTTGGCTGAGTGTTTTGCGACACGGATTCGTTCAAATTCATGGTTTTTCGGATGCATCTTCTCGTGCTTACGCTGCTGCCGTGTACATTCGCGTCGAAGGCAGTATGGATAAGTTTCTTGTATCTTTATCAACATCGAAAACAAAAGTTTGTGTGATCAAAACCAAAACATCCCAAATCTCGACCTTTGCGGAGCTGCGCTCTTCGTCAAGTTCACTCTTTATTTGAAAAAGCTTTCTTGCGAGCTCGACTGTATATTTATCGTATTGATCTGGTTGAAAAAGCACCCATGTCACTAGAAGACTTTTATCGCAAATCGCGTGTTGTTAATACAGACTGAATATCATCGGATACATGGTCACATATTCCTATAAAACAAAACTCAGCTGATATAATAACGCGCAATGTCCCTCCTCCGAAATTAGGACAGACGAACTTTTCATGGCATGGGTTCTCCTGGTTCGCTTCGCATCCTCACAACTGACATCAGTCACAACCACCCGAGCAAACTTAGTTTGGAAGATTGCGGTGCATACTCTGCAAGTGCAAATCTCGCCACATACGCGTTCTCTGCATACGCCATCAAGATCAATTGAGCTAGAGATCCTCTCTCGCCATACAACTTTGACCAAATTAATACGTGTGATTGCTTGGTGCCTGCGAATAATGCTGCAAAAAGCAAGAAGCCAAGTCGGTCAGGATCAAACCTAACCAAGTAGCTCGCTCGGGTCACACTTGCGCGTCTAGCGCAGTCACATACTTTTTCGCGAGAGATCAAACTGTTGAGAGCTGAAAAAGCCATAACGAAGTAAATCCTGCTATGTAAGTTCGGATTATTTCTATGTCTCAGTAGTATTCTGCGTGTCGGAGGACGATTGAGTAACGCAAGCCTTCCACTTAACGTTCTACACCCGCTTATACTACCATGTGACTCGGCTTTCAGTTTCTTAATTGTCTGAAATGTTCACCTCAAAATTTTACACTTACTATTAGTATTTTTTTACGATTCGTATGGATTGTAAAAATGTCAACTTTTAATCAAAACTGCAATTCGTAAATGCGTTAAATGTCAGCGGCATAGATCTTGTTTGGCTCCTCTCAGTTACTCGTTTCACGCTTCAGCTCGAACAACCTTTTACCATAACTGAATTAGATTACGCGAGACCGTTTCAAGTATGATTATCTAAAGGACGCGGCAAACATGTGTACAAGGGCTACATAGCGCTGTTTGTTTGTTTTACAAATAAAGCCATTTATCTGAAAGTCGTGAACGACCTGATATCAACTACCTTCATCACAGATTCACAAGCGCTGATGCGGAGCTTTTGGCTATATTTGACACGGCGACTCAATTCTACAAAGATACCTCGTCTACAGTCGTCAAAAAGGGAATAACACGGACCTTTATACTATCCACTTCACTACACTATAGAAACTCATAGAAGGCTGTGGTGAAATAAATAAAATACCTACTGAAAAAACTCGTCAGAGAACGCACGCTTACTTTCGAAGAGCTTCCGACGGTTGTAGCGGAGATTGAAGGTTGACTGAATTCACGCTCATTATAGCCTTTTACTTGTATTTCGTAGAACTTGCAAGCTCTCACCCCGTCATATTTCCTATTCGGCACCATATCTATTGTCATGCCAGATAAAGATACGTCAAACGTTCCAGGGAATTGCCTTGACTGCTTCGAATTGATGCATGGCTAATTCATACACTATCAAAATTTTGAAAATCATTTTTGAAAGGGTAAAACACAACATATTGAATGATATATAGGGAATTTGATTTTGGAAATAATATGTGACGAAGAATCGTGGCATGGCCATCGTTTCTACCCTCGGGCTCTCATCGGGGTCCGCGCGTCACGCCTAGTTGTAAGTGTGTGCGTTGTAAGCATACAAGCTTTTTTCTTTTTCTGAGGTGCACCGCGAGGGTATGGGCGAAGTAGAGTACAGGCGGCAGGCAGAGAAAAGCAAGAAGAGAGAAAGAGACAGAAGAGAAAAGAGAGAGAGTGAGAGAGAGACAGAAGAGAGAAGAAGAAAGAAGTTACGCAAGCATCCTCGCACCGATTCGGAGTTAATATGTACTAGGTTAATACGGACCGTCAGGAACGCTCTTAATTTTCACCAAATTTTCGCCATTTTTTGGTCATTGAATTTTCCCGCATTCTCGTCGACGTTCGAATTTCAAGGATACGCACCGGGTGTACGTTAAGTGCAGAAGTGGAAATTGTTTGGGTCACGCCCATCCACGAATTGTCTAGAAACCCATACCGGTGCGCATGAGGTTATCGATAAGGTGACCCGTCACTAAGAGAATTTGTGCGATGAGCGTCTGGTAGTGGAAGTTTCGGTCGAGCTAGGAGAAAGGAGGCAGACAACAACTATAGCAACAACAATAACACCATCAACGATCACAACAGCAGCAATAACAATAACAACAACATTAACAACAGAAACAACATAGATACCGGCAACAACAGTAACACACTCACACACACACACTCACACACACGTTTGGATCTTGCTCGCTTGGACTCCAGAGCACTTGTTGGAGGGTCAATATCTCGGCATATTTTAATCTGCCTAAACCTAATCTTGATGTCAGTACTCGATGACATCTCCATAAAAAGTAACACGCGCTATAGATCAGCTACAAATACAGCTTAGGTACGGTGTGGAGCACATCGTTAAGACTGTAATCAGTCGATGTTGACCGGAAAACGTTGAACACAATTCTGAGTTTTCTGCCGAATTCTGTGGTGTAGAATATAGTGAGTCGACTGGAGGTGAACTAGTGAAAACCTCTATTATTCTAACGTCTTCATTCATAAATAGTCAATACTCTTAAGTGAATATTTGATCTCGTACCATCCAACGATGCAAAATCCAGAATGCTGCACATGTGCTTATCAAGCTCTCAACGAGAAGTGGTGTTGCATTGGATTTGAGTGGTAGGCATACGACGTAATAGCTATTGGAAGCGCGTTGATAATCGGCAAATATTCGTTAGCAAGCTTCGTCGATGGATGAGTGACGAACAGTTCTCAGTACTTCTTCCACTTTCCAGAAGCGTTAATACAAGCGCAGGAGTTCCTTATGCCATTGCGGTGGTAAGTCGATTTAGAAAATTGAGAATAACATCGTGAAAGTTGAGATGTCGAGACTGGACGTGTGTCCTGATGTACTCCATCTCACGATGGTGCACTAAGCAACAAAATCAGATCGATGCACAAGTTCCGGTCGCATTAACTCAGGAAGTGCATTTCCACTGATTATAATATCAGTTAGTGCCGGCCCGCCCAATTGTGGATCAGCAAGATCCAAGTCGTACCACTTGAACATGGTTAACTGATTGGCGGTAGTCGTGGGAGTGGAGAGACTGAAGTGTCGTAGATAATGCGCGTCGATGACAAGCGCTGATAAAAAGTCTGGGACATGGAGTAACAGGCGCGTGATTTTATATGGATTCTATATGGTTCGATGGAATTTTCGCTGATGCCGTTGATGCTGATATTCGCATCGTTAAAAATTCCATTGAGCAGAGCTTAAGCAGCGACGACGTGGCCGCGCCCGCCGCTTACAGCAATGATAGCGATGGGCATCAGCACAACTCATGTTGAATTTCTCGTTGGTAAGCTAGAGCTCGCTAAATGAATTGCCAAATGATCTTCCTTTCGCACTTTGGGTACTGATGAGGAATCTTTGGCCTTAGAAGCTTCTCATTTCCGGTTGTCACCATTAAGAGTGCTGTGATGCCAAGCTTGACAGAGTTAGCATACCAAACGCAAAAGGCAGGATCGGGCAGTACGAGTATGGCTCAAGCATAAGCAAATGTAGCAAAGTCAAGCGCAAGCAACTGTGTCACGTCAGTTTCATTTCCAAAAACTTGCTACAATGGTCTAGATAATGGTTATCAATGATGTTATGGCACCAGTCGTCAACATCGAACAGTCCAACTGGGCTGGCTTGAGCCATCTAATTGGGTGACAGGAGCCACTTAAGACTGGGATGCTCTACAGAATTAAATACTCGGTAACGTTTTCGAAGGAAATCAGTTAAATAAGTGATTGTGGTCATGGCTTCATTGCGACCATCCTAATAGCGGCCAAGCTTCTCTATTTCGTCCTCTCAAGTTCGTCTTGTCGTCGAGTCCATGGAACGACTAGCGACTGTGACGAACCGGTCGCCCCACTTCTCGGCGGGTCTACAAGGTACGAATCTAATCTCTATGGCCCTCCAGATACTCCAATAATGACTGCAACTCAGCGAAGCACAGTGATGTAGAACAACAAAAGAAGCTTCAAAATATGTTGGATTTGACTGAAAATCAACTTGCAATATCTATTTTGAATGTATTTTGGACAAACGAATTCAAATTCGTTTCCCGCGACTACACAAGATCACACTTTCGTCTCTAAAAACATACGTCTATAGCGAGGGAACGGCCAACAAATACGTTTTATTTATTTATTTGTAGAGTAATTACAAAAGTTACATAATTAGCAATATACATACATACTTTAAAAAATATTTTAACCCATCAAGGGTAGTATACAGGGTGTCCCATTTTAAAGGAGCCACCTCGAAATTTTCTGCAGTGGCGTTCTATAAAAAAATTGTTCATACAAAAGTTGTTTGGAACAATGAGCGACATCTTTTCCAGAAATCGGATTTGACCTTGAGATTTATTTTCAAGGTCATTTGAAGGTCAAAGTCATTTTTTGAATAGGAACCTATAATTTTGATCCCGGATTCCGAAAGAGCGAGAAATTCTACGTTTAGATAAGGTATTATGTATGGGGTGCGGTTAACCCCCTCCCCACCCGCGTAAGGTCATGCAGGAGTCAAATTTATTATTTTCTTCATCTATGCACAGGGACGATCGGGCAAGGGTAAGATTAATTGTAATAACCTAATAACTTGCTGGTAATATCTTGCCACCCCGACCCAATAACTAGACGGTAATATCTTGCTGCAGCACGATATCGGCCTTGACCGTCAAAATTACCCAGGGAGGCTTCGGTACCCAAACCACGTGAGAATCCGAATCATTGAATGAAGAGAGAGATGCCCACCACGAATACGCCCCGAGAGATAACAGAATGTCAACAATTATGAAGTTCACACGGCGTCTAAGCTAAAAATGGAAAATAAGCTTCCGTTATTATTAACAAGTTTGCCTAACTTGGCTGGCTACCAAGTCGGCTACTCAAAACACTTCATTTTTTTATTTCGGATTTGGAAAGAAAGTTAAACTGGTCACTCCCACATTGTCTTAATCCATTAAGACCCTTGCCAAACCTGGGCAAGATAGCGCCAAACTAACTATACCAATCGTAGGTAAAACGAAAAACACCCGTGTTTTTTCTTTTGCTATTTACAATTATTTATCAAAAGTTATTTAAACAAATTATCGAAAGGTTATTATTTGAAGTCTGACAAAATAACGTTACATACGTTGCTTTAATATTTTTTCCCGTAGAATCAATTTTTAAACATAATTTTGTAGGAAAACAAATTATTTTTATTCTCTTTTCTGGTGTGATTCCGGACAAGCCTACAAAGTTTCAACCAAATTGGAAAATAACACTTCTTTAGTATTATTTATGAAAGAGGTGACTCGTGAACAGTCCTTCTCAGGATAGTTCACGTCGAAAGTTCTTAGTGTCTAGCGACTCAAAAGGGCCAAATATGTCAGATTATTCGAGAAACGAAATTGTTCACATTCTGTTATCTCTCGGGGCATGTCAAGGCCGATATCGTGTTACAGCAAGATATTACAGTCAAAATTACCCAGGGAGGCTTCGGTACCCAAACCACGTGAGAATCCGAATCATTGAGCGAAGAGAGAGATGTCGACTACGATTACGCAGAAATAGTCGTCGCATTATGAGTCAGAACAACGATGATCCACGAATTCTCGTTGTTTTGGCAATGGTTGATTTAGATCATCATATCTCTTTGCGTGAAATTCAGAAATTTACTGGAATCCCAAGAACAACAGCTGGTAGAATTTTGCGGCTTCATAGATTCACAGATTTTGCGGATTCATAGATCCGTATCACATAACTTTGACTCAAGCTTTGATACCAGATGATCTCCGCCGCAGACTCGAATTTTGTAATTGGGCACAACCAAGAATTCGTGAAGATTCTGAATTTTTCAGATACGTAATGTTTTCGGATGAAGCTACATTTTATTGTAATGGGCAACTCAATCGCCATAATAGTCATTATTGGTCTATCCAGAACCCTCATTGAATACATCATGTTGATAATCATCATAGATGGATCCTCCTAGTTTGGTGCGGTATAATAAATGGTTATCTGGTAGGACCTTATTTTTTCGATGGGAATGTCAACGGCGCAGCATATCTTAATTTCCTGCATAATGAATTACCAGAATTATTGGAATATGTTGACTTGGAAACAAGACGACAATTATAGCTTCAACAGGACGTTGCACCATATCATTGGTCACTAATAGTTCGTCACTTCTTGAACCAATGATACCGAAGATGATGGATAGGTATTGGTAGTGACATTACTAAGTGGTGTCCAAGATCACCAGATCTAACAAGTCCAGATTTTTTTTATGGGGCTATATGAAAAGTGTTGTTTATGCACAGCAACCAACAATATGGCAAGATATGATGCAACACATCATACAAGCTTGTAGAGCTATTCCGCGTAACGCTTTGTTGTCCACAGTTGAAAACTTCGAACGTAGAATTCAACACTGCATAAATTTGAACGGCGGTATTTTTCAACATTTTATGAGATAAATGTTTGTGTTACAATCTTGACTATAACTCTATCTGTAGTCATCGTCTTGTCTTCATTGACTGAGTATTCTCACTTTGCCTTAATGTAGCACGAACACACGTAATGATTAAATCAAAAACGATCTTGATAATCGAACTTTTATTTTCCTTAAGGGTTATTATCATTATTATTATTATTATTATTATTATTATTATTATTATTATTATTATTATTATTATTATTATTATTATTATTATTATTATTATTATTATTATTATTATTATTATTATTATTATTATTATTATTATTATTATTATTATTATTATTATTATTATTATTATTATTATTATTATTATTATTATTATTATTATTATTATTATTATTATTATTATTATTATTATTATTATTATTATTATTATTATTATTATTACTATTTACCCTTATTGGTTTTTTTTTTACAAGGAGTTGCGAAATCCTTTTTGCGGATTCCCCTTAGTCTTTCTGACTAAGGGGTTATGTGGGACTCCCCGAAAGAAACTAGGCCAACCCACTAAACCCCCATCTCCTTGGTGTCCTTCCCCCCAGCCAGGGACTATATTGATATTACTTCTGACTGGAGGTTCTGTCTGTATTCGTCCGTTCGTGTCGTTCCTCCGTATCTCGTTACGTCGTGTCACTTCGTCTGCTCAGTCATCTGTCAGGCAGCTGTCCGCGTTCTTACGTCTCAGTATAGTTTCCGTATAGGTAGCGACTAGCGGGTTCATGCAGCATGAGAGCCACAATGTTATCAGGGGTGATGCTGCCGATCGTTTCTTCCAGTTCCTGTCTGAGTCTTGTCCAGCGGTCACACGCGAAAAACGTGTGTTCCGCGTTGTCTCGTTCGTGTCCACAGTACTTACAATTGGGTGTTCGTAGTCTGTTCATATTGTAGAGGTACCGTCGGAAGTACCCGCGGCCTGTCAAGAGCTGGGTGACGTAGAAATTTACATCACCAAATTTCCTTCCGAGCCAAAGCCTCAAGTCCCGTATCAATCATCTTGTCCAGTTACCACGTCGTTCCTCTGTCCATCGGCCTTACCCAATGTCAATTGTCCTGTCGCGCTCAGCAATTGCCGCGCTATTTCGTCCTATGTCTGCGCTGCTCCCGTAGATCCTTTTGCGTTCAAAGGCCAGAAGATCCACGGGTATTACGCCAGCCACCACCAAAACAGCCTGCGCAGAGACTGTTCGGTAGGAGCAAGCTATTCGCAGTGCGCCCTGTCTCTGTACCATCATCATCGTCTTACAGTATTTTTTTGTCTTCAAGGAGTCTGCCCATATTTCCGCGCCGTATAGAAAGATCGAGTGAGCTGTCGCCATTAACAGTCGTCGTTTTCCCGATCTCGGTCCCGTCGTATTTGCCATCAAGCGACTCAAGGATGCTATCCTCTCTGCCGCTTTCCGGGTTGTTTTCTGTATATGAGGCCAGAAGGTCATCTTCGTATCGAGGGTTACCCCAAGATACTTGACTTCCCTCTTGGTCTCCATCTCGCATGTCCCCACCCTCATGTGCAGTATCGTCTGTATGCGTCTTCTCGTGAGAAACATCAGTTCCGTTTTTTCCGTTGCGAGATGTAGTCCGTGGTCTGTCATCCATCGTCCGACTCGTCTCATGGTCTGGTTCAACGCCAGCTGCGCCAGCTCTGGGGACCTCTCCGTAACCACCGCCGCCACGTCATCAGCGTAGGCGACGAGGGTCACTTCGAGCGGCATCCCAAGCCGTAACAAGCTATCGTATAAGCCATTCCAGAAGTCAGGTCCCAGTATCAACCCCTGTGCCACCCCAGCGGTGACCTGTCTCGTTACTTGTCCCTCGATCGTCTCGTACGTTATCCGTCTGTTTGTTAGGTAATCCTTCACAACTCGAAGCAGGTATGGCTGGATTCCGAAGTTGCTTTTCAGCGCCTCCAAGATATCCTTCCAACTAGCCAAATTGAAAGCATTCCTAATGTCGAGCGTCGCCAGCAACACTATAGGTCGCGCTGCGTGGCAGTGTCTGTCTAGTTCCAGGAAAGAGTCGACCACCTTTTGGATCGCTCCAATCGTCGATCGACCCGTCCTGAAACCGAACTGCAAATCTAATAAACCTCCTCCGGTCTGTATCGCATCCATTAGTCTTGGTCTCAGTAGTTGTTCACAGAGTTTACCAGTCGTGTCAAGTATACTCAACGGTCGGTAAGCCGAAGGCGTGCCATGGTCGCTCCTACCTTTTGGGATAAGAACGAGCCTTGCCATCTTCCACCGGTCGCTGAACGCTTCTGTCGTCAAACACGTGTTTCACAGGTCGAGGAGTATCTCCGGCCGTAGACGAGCCATAAGCCGGAGGATCTCGGATGGTACTCCGTCCGGTCCCGGTGCCTTACCCGTCTTCATCGCATTCGTTGCTCTGACGAGCTCATCAGCGGCAAAGGTGGGGGGCATTTGTGCGTCCACGTCATCCATCACGTTTGTCATAATCGGGTGCGTCGGAAACAATCCGTCAACAATCCGTCCTGCTATTTCGGCATTTTTAAGTTCCGGTGAGACTCGGGCCCCTAGTTTCCCGGTCACAATCTTGTAGCCGGTGCCCCAGGGATCCTTATTCACCTCCTCGCAGAGCTTCCTCCAGCATCGCGTCTTGCTATCCCGTATTGCTTTCGTCAGCGTCTTCCGTGCTGTTTTGTATATGGCTTGGAGGTTTTCCCTTTCGGGTCCGCCCCCTGCCCTTGTCACTCGTCGCCGATTTGTCAGGCATATCCTGCGTAACTCGGCTATTTGTCCGTCCACCAATATTGTGGTTGTCTTTGTTGTATCTGTCGACGTTTCGGTATTATGCCTCTGCACAAGGTGTCTATTAATTTGGCCGTGTCTGTCTTTCCGCTCTTTACCGGCCTATCAGTTCCGCGGGAATTCTCTCCCCTGGAGACGGTGCTGCCATTAGCTCTTCCGAAAATTTTCGTCCGTCGAGTTTCCGTAGATTCCACCGCGGGGGTTGATGGTTTCTCGTTCGTCTCGTTTCCGTCCGTCCCACCACTTCAAAGACGATGTACTGGTGATCGCTGGTTGTGTAGTCTTCGATCACCCGCCATCCTCTCAGACGTGGCAGAATTCTGTCCGATGTCATCGTGACGTCGGGGATAGAGTCACCGACACCTGGCCGTCTCTACGTCGGCGTATATCCCGTATTTACCACTGCTAGATCGAGCCTTACGGCCATTTCCAGTAGTAGTCGTCCGCGTCGATTCGTTTCGTTCATTCCCCACTCGGTCGCCCTCGCGTTAAAATCCCCCGCAACAATGACATCCCAGGGCAGGTCCCTGATCTCGTCTTCTAGGAGTTCCATCTTTCTTTCGAACTCCATCGCGGTGCAGTTGGGTGTCAGGTAGACGCTGAGATAAGTAACAGCGCCAACTGTGACCCAGAAATAGTCGTTGCCGATACCGCGATTGGAGACTCTAGATTGGGTGCCACCCCGTACCCAGATAGCAGTGGTCTCTGTCTCGTTTGTAATGTATGTCTGGGTCGTCCTTCTCCTGTATGGTTTACTCAGAATCAGGATGTCCGCGTCATATTCGTCGGCTATCTAAGGTAGGAGCATGTCTGCAGTCCTACTTCGATTCAGGTTTCCCTGAATTATTCTGTCCGTCCTCTGGCCCGTCCCCTGCACTCTTCCAGCGCGGCCCGGAACACAGCGCACCTACCGCCTCCGGCGAGGTAGGCGTCGTCCCTGTACCCGGCCTCGGAGCACAGTGGGCAGACTGGCTTGTTTTGGCATTCCGTCGCCTAGTGTCCGGATGTGCTACACTTGCGGCAGCATTTCGTCCTGTCCTTACCTGTGCATTTAGCTTTTACATGGCCGAAGCCCAGGCATCTGTAACATTTTGTCACCGTCAGTCGTTTCCGAACGCGGCAATGCACCCAGCCAATTCCGATCCGACCACGCCGAAGCAATGCTCAGCGCGGTTTGGACCGAAAATGTGGATTCGGAAGTCTGTGTCTCGTCCCGTCTCTCATCTGAGCGCGTCCGTCACGTCTTTCGGAGTCGCAACGCAGTCCAGATCCATGATCTCCAATTGGACCTTGGAGGTCATAGCCCTGACACTGCCCACTTCCCCGATCGTATCTTGGATCAGTCGTCCAAACATCTCATGTCCGTCCGGCTTGTCTGCGTTTACCTGTAGCTTCAGAAGACATAAGCCGTTCTTAGTCTTCCTCAGGTTTGTCACTTGCACGTGGCTCTCCTTGGGGTCGATCGTCGTCCGTATTTTCCGTACTATACCGAAGTACGTTGTGTCCGTGCCCGGCTTGATCAGGACAGCCAGACCCCTTTTTCTTTTTCTTTTTTGTCTTGTCTGATCGTTTTCGTGTTACCGTCTGCCAGTCCTTGGTCGGTTCCGTCGTCGGTGGCCTTTTTTGTGAGGGTTTCGGCGTGGTTCCGACCGGCGAACGTTTTCGTTTCGTCCGTGGCGTTTCTTCGTTATTCGCCGCTGTCATGTCTGTATTGTTGTTGTTTTGGGAACGTCTTCCCGAAACTGAGTCCGATCGCTTGTGCAGCGCGATGTCCACAGTCTCGAGAATTGTCTTAATTCCCGTCTTCACTGTCATGGTCATGTTTTTTTGTACGTTTGCTGCTTTGGCCATTTTCGTCGCCGTTTCTTGTATGAGCCACAGCAGTTCCGTCACACCTCGTGTGTCGTTTGTTATTGTGGGTGTTCGTCCTGTCGTCGGTTCTTGGCTGTCAGCGGTAGAGACGTAGCTCACCCCGCTGCCGCCGCATGACACACTGTCCGTCCTCTGTCGTCTTGGTAAGTTCAGTAGGTTCGTGTCGTTTTTTCGTGTCGTCCTCCTTATCCCCGTATTATTATTATTATTATTATTATTATTATTATTATTATTATTATTATTATTAACCTCACCCTTGCCCTGGAGGTATAGGAGGGGGGTTGATCGCACCCCACTCATAATACCTTACCTAAACGTAGAATTTTCCGCTCTTTCTAAATCCATGATAAAAAATGGGATATTAAAAATGAGTATTAAAAATATCACTTGATTATTTGGTTATTGGGTTATTTGAGTTATTGGTTTATTACCTTACCCTTGCCCGATCATCACTGTACATAGATGAAGAAAATAATAAATTTATTATTTATTATAAAAAATGATAAAAGCTCAAAATTATAGGTTCCTATTCAAAAAATGAATTTGACCTTAAAATGACCTTGAAAATAAATCTCAAAGTTAAATCCGATTTTTGGGAAATGTGTCCCTCATTATCCCAAACAACTTTTATCTGAACAATTTTTTTATAGAATGCCAACCGTAGAAAATTTCGGGGTTGTTCCTTTAAAACGGGTCACCATGTATATAATTTATGAAAGCCACAACTTCAAAATCAGAATTTGAAAAATTCAATCATAAGGCAAAATACGAACTCACCGAAATTGTATTTGACACTATGATAACATAGCTGTTGAAAACCCTAACACGATTTTAGTGCAAAAAGTACTGCCAACCCCTGGGAAACCATTACAGTCTGCAAACTGTAACAGGATGACATACGGAGATATCAGCTATCTGGGAAACAAAAAGCTCTTCTCTATTTTGATATAGGAACTCAAGTAACGTAAACTTTCACTAACTCAGTTTACTCGCTAATATTTCAATCAAAACATAAAGACCTAATAGTTGTAGATGATGTGGTATTCACATCCATTTGCATTAACATCAATATTATACGACATCATAAGATGATCCCACACTATAGGGAAAAATGTGCGATTAAACTCACTTATCCGGTCCGTCTAAACAAGATGGATAGGATAATATACGCAAAAGAAAAGAAAGCTAGCATGGAATATTACGACACAGCAAGACAGATGTTTATTAGATTCTGATGAAAAAGATAGCAATAGAATAGTACAATATTTAGATTACATTTTTGCTGCTTAATATGGTAGTACTTACTGCTTATTTAGGCAAGCTGTACAATTGTTGTTTTTGGTAAATATTATTTTCCTTTGTTTTTAAGTTTTTTTTTCTCCTTCTTTTCTTTTTTTCTTTTTTTCTTCTGTAATTATAAGCCAGACCATCGCACAAGTATATATTATCTCTGATGGGTTGTAATATTTTGTAATGTATGATGTACATTGCTATGTATGTAACTTATGTACTTACTCTAGAAATAAATAAATAAAGAAAACGAATTTATTGGCTGTTCACTTGCTATAAACGCATATTTTTGCACAAAGGAGTAATCGTGGGTTGTCGTGGGAAACGAATTTGGATTCCTTTGTTCAAAATACATTAAAACAGTATATTGCAAGTTGATTTTTTAAGTTAAATTCAACTTATTCAAATATTTTGACTATTTTTTGGCTCATCTGCATCACTATGCAGCAATTAATCTTACAATGAAAGATAGTGTGATGTCGCTAATCACTTATTATTTATATTTAGTTCGTACTCTTATGGTCTCTCGCGCTATTAAGTAAATATATCTAATATTATTTATGATGAACAATTTTAATCTTATATGTCAAAATCAAATTTATGTAATAAAAATATATAATTATTTGGAATGGAATTAAGGAAAGACAGCTTTTGTCATAGTTTCTTATGGTCCGAAGTGTTCCAAGAGCAGGGCATAAGTCTCTATTAGAAAGAAGGATGTGATTCAGACCAAGTTTCTCATAGCACGAAGTATTCTATGAGTCGAGGGCAAATCACTATAGAAGAAGGTAGGCTTGCTTAGCTAATCATAAGAGAGAAACAACTCAGCATAAGCCAAGTTTATTCAATTTCAAGTGCTCACTTTACACGGCTAGGAGAGAATACCTCTCACCTGTATAAAATTGAACCTATTTATATACAGATTTTAGAGCTCCATTTTTGCCGGATGCACGTTTTCACGCTGTTTCTGCAAATGTGCAAAATCATTTTATCTTGTTTACAATAAAACAAACAATGCTAAAGGAAATTATAATAGTGTGAAAATACGAAATGTAATATAAATAATTTACGCATAATTCGCAATTATCGCAAAAATCGTAGTTAAAAGTTATTAACTAACAGAGTTAGGTAATTCAATAGAGCAAAATTTTCAATAAAATAACAAGAATTTTTTACGTATAAAAATAATTTATCGCTTGTAGATATAATTACAAATAAGAACTACTCAAATCTAAGTAATAATTAATTTTCGTTTTTTGGAAAATCTTATAATGTAAATATAAAATCGGCTAATTAAAAATTATGAGATCTAAAAATTTTGTCAGTAAGTAGAAAATTAACGCTTTCGATTATTATATTTTTATTTGTTTAAATAAATTATGAATTTTTTATTTACTGATAACAATAGTAACTAAGTTGCGCTATTGTAAACCGAATATTTACTCATGTTCTTAATATTGTCATAATATTTGCAAAGTTATAAATAAATTAAGTTTGTACATTAAAATTCAATGATATTCAATAGTTAAAAGTACTTGAAAACATGATAATCTTAATTTATGGCCTAAAATTCACATAAAAATTACTTTGATTCATTGAAATTACTATTAATAACGCATTTTAATTGAATAATAAAAATTGGCATATCTATATCTATAAGTAGAGTGACGTAACGCTTCTTATATAGTCATGAAATTTGATTCTTGCTCTAAGAAAATCATATAATACGTGAGTTGGCGCCGTTCTATATACGAAATAATTAGTGTAGATTTGCTAGTTTAGCGGGTTGCCGTAATACAGTAAGAATAAGAAAATAGTCTAGGAGCTCATAGATAGGACCATTACAATAATTAACGGTTGAAAGTTGACTGAATATCCATCTTCCATTACAGATCACAAGCTTTCTTTAAAGAAAAACAATTATTAAAATATAGATAGTTAAAAATATTTTTATTTCATAATTCCATTTAAAATTTTTTTGATTGATTAACTTTAACTATCTCTACTAAATATAGTCGTCTATTTATATATTTTTCATGAATATTTTGTAAAAAACTGTTACATAATCTATGCTACTTATTCCGAGTATTATCTATACTTATTATCTATTATCTTTAATGTGCGCTTTCATGTCGCTATGTTGACATAACTTCCGCCCACATACTACTGTGGGCAAAAAGTAAGGTGAATTTGTTTGTAAAATGAAAAATCTTTATTTATTCTTCTACATCAATGTCATCCCCTTTGAAGTAATCCCCTCCCGATAAAATACACTTATGCCAACGTTTTTTCCAATCCTCGAAACATGCCAAATAGTCCCTTTCCGGTATAGCCATCAGCGCCTTCTTCGATTCAGCTCTTATCTCCTCAATCGACTCGAAACGCGTTCCCCGGAGTGGTCTCTTGAGTTTTGGGAATAGCCAGAAGTCACACGGAACCAAATCAGGCGAATACGGTGGTTGCGGAACGATATGCGTCGAATTTTTGGCAAAATGGTCACGAAGAACGAGTGCAGTGTGAGATGGTGCATTATCGTGATGCAAGCTTGTCCTTATAGTCAGAAAGTATTGTTTCACACACATCAACGCGGCGACTTTTTTGCAAAAAATTGAGCGTTTTCGGTACCAAACGAGATTTGACTTTTCGTAGGCCCAAATGGTCTTTCAAAATTGTTTTCACAATCCTTCTGATATTCCGATTATATCAGTAAGGTCTCTAACAGTCAACCAACGATTTTCGAGCACTAATTCCTTCACTTTATTTACGTGTTGGTCATCTGTTGACGTCGATGGTCGTCCGGAGCGCTCCAAGTCATCAACACGTTCTCGACCCTCTTTGAAGTCTTTGTACCACTTATAAACATTTATCTGCGACATGGTAGAATCACCAAAGGCCTTCCGCAACATCCTCAACGTTTCCGCAGCCGAAATTTCATTCCGCAAACAAAATTTGATGGCACTTCTTTGCTCAATTAAATCAGACATTGTAAAAATCGAAACATGCACTCTTGGTCGTTTGGTAAACCCAAGCGTAAATATATTACTGATGATGACATTGACATGAAATTTGTCCCAAATGTCATTCGCAGTCCTACCAACTCAAGAAAAAAAGAACTAGCCCGAAATGTTAAGCCCGCGAAGTTTAAATTGAAAATTCACCTTACTTTTTGCCCACAGTAGTACGTATCAAATCCCAATTACAAACTAAAATTGTGGTAGATAAAAATTTCTATAACATCTTTCAAAATAATATTATCTTCTTTTAAAATTTTGTTGCATACAATTTCAGACTTAGAAATTTTGTTTGTTTATTTGTAAGCTATAAGTGCTGCTAATACCAGAATTTCATCAATTTATTTATATTAAAATAGATTATTATTCACAATATTAACAATACAATTACAGGGTTATAAATAAATATTAAACAACCAGAATTTTTGTAATTTTAAAAGTAATTAACTATTAATACATTTTGAACATACTTTTTTTATAGAAAATATAAAATTCAAATTATTAATAACCTTATCTATTAATTTTTCTAGAAAATAATAAAAAATTAATTAATGCAACTCATTTTTCAGTCAACTGCAGTAAATGATGTTGCTGTACCAGTCATCTCTCTTCCTCAATTATCAGAAGAAACTAATATTGGAACAGTACCGCACTCGTATACAGGTTCAGCTCAATTATTGTTACCACAAGCCCAGTCCGGAAAAAATATTTTGTCTCGTATCAATGAAAATTTGCCGAAACCTATTTCTTCATCAAGATGTCTTAATATTACTGGCATTGAAAAATACCCTGAACTTCAAAGAGGTTTACCAAGAGCATGGAGTGTTCCAGCGCTTGCGCCGCATGTTCGTATTCATTTAGAACCGCCATTGGTAAATTCTTTTTTTAGCATGATTTGGATATAGATTCATGTTTTATAAATATACATAAATACTGAGCTCATACAATTTTACAACCTAGATTCAGCAAGCTGCCTTTGATGATTTATTATATAAAGTCGACGTAATGAGGAATATAGCGACACGGTACGATGAACTAAAGCAAACTCCTAAACCAAGGAGAGCAAGTGTTCCGGTCATGTATTTCGGTCAGCAAGGTTTTCCAGTCACGCCTGTTACCGATGAAGAAGAGCAAGCTGTTGCGGCTAGACTCGAAATCCGACTAGTTAATACAACTGAAGGTACTACGGTTGTACAAACTACTGCTGATAAGGAACCTATCCAAAGTATTTGTCATATTACTTTTATTGCTTATTTAAGTTATTTATTTATATAAACTCATTTATTTATATTTACATTTTGTGTTGTAGAAAAATGTATAAACGGAATTTTTAGTAGTCCTGCTACTCTAAATCTTGGACCTGACGAGCAATCAGTTTACTATGACGCCATAGAAAATCGTGTTTTAACTCATAGTAATGCAAATACAATTACTGCAACAACAGATATTCCAACAGGAGTATCTACAGCTATACTATGTTCTGGGGTCAAAGAAACCAAAGATAAAGAATCGATAAATAAATTTCATAGTGGCTACAGCAAAATACCTGTGCCAGTGAGAAGTCCCAGATGCTCTTTATCCGAATCCACTCTAGAAACCAATACAGTCAACTCGAAAACTTATGCAAGTGGTGATCCTAACAAAGCATTATTTACCAATATATTGGCTAAAGATAATGATTCAAGTGAGCTAATCTTATACATTGATCATTTAATTTAGAAAAGATAATTTTTAGTACATAATCGATTCTTCACTGTCTATTGATACACAAATACTCTTCACAATTTCTCGTCTGATGAAACAAATATATTATATGAATATTATTTTTAGTTCCTTTACTTATATTTACACAAAAATCTTAGTTATAAATACATTCATTTATATTATATTTCTTGAAATAATTATTGAAAATACAGTTTACCTAATATAAAAACGTTATCAATAACGATTTACTTTTTCATTCTTCGTATTTCTTTTTTGTTTATCTTATTTTTTGAGAATCACAAATAAGATAGAATTACGCATATAAAACGAAAAAATTTAGCCTACTATTTTATGTATATGCGTATTTAACAGCATCAAGATTACTTTGGCCGCAGTCAACTGATGGAGGACTGTTTCTACGACGATGTGCTACCCTGCCAGACGCCCGACCAAATCTAGTTAGCAGTATGACATCTGTGAGTTCAACTGAAGAGGATAATCTTATGGGCTGTACACCAGCATTACGCCGTCGACGACAAAGCGAGAAGTATACGAGAGATATGAGCCAGTTGAATTTTAGGTTTCAAAGGCCTCAACAGCAACGAACGAGGCCCAATTCGGAAATACTACCTCGCTTCTATGCACGTGGCGTACCTTCTCATCTAATTGATGAAATAGCTAAACAACCGACAGAAAGCAGTGACAACGACTCTGACAGTTGTAACGGTTTAGCCATAAAAACCTCAGATGAGCCACCATCCCTGCCGCCACCACCATGTTGTCTCCCACCTCACACTGCCGAAAATAACGCAAGGTAATGTTTCCTCTTTACCCGTCCTATATTTATTATTATTTGGTTATTTTGTATTTCATTTTATCATTTTCTCAAATATCTATAACAGTATCAATCTGTCATATCTGATCATTTTTTAATGAAATCAATTTTTACGTACCTTATATAGTATATAAATTATTTATTTTTGGAAACCATTATGTGATTTTGCACTTTACTTTTATATGTTGAATAATATTTTTATTTTGTACTTTAGCTTTTTTTGTCTTTTCTAAACATGACTAATTTTTTAGACATGATTAATTCATCACCAAATAAAATTTTCTTATGTTTTATAAATATGTATAAATACTTTATATCATTTACGCAAAAGAAACTAAAATTCAACTGTATATAATGATGTAAATTATTAGTTACGTTTGCTTGAAAAAACTAAAGTGGTGAAGCTGGCTATCGACCGAAACTGATCACATAGAAAACTTGTAAAAGAATAACGGAAACCCCCAGTTATGAAGTTTCTAATCAGATAAATCGTAAATAAATAATAAGTAACACATATAAAGTTTAAATAATAGAAAGAAAGGATATGAAGTTTCTTTAGATAAGCGGATTTAAGCATTGGAATAACGCTTGAACTTAATTGTTGATAGTTATAAGTAATATTATCGCAACTTTTAATATGATTTCAAAATTACCCTGACACAAACGTATTTACCTCAGAAAAAGCTAATATAATGAAATTGATGTAGAGAAAATTATTGAAATATACAATCTAAATCTTTATCTGAAAATAACTTTCTGGAAATTGTCTCAATTAAACTGAAACGTTTTTATATCAAAGATGGTAAGACATTCGAATCTACTCATATAAGTATTATTACGTAATGAATTAAAATAAAATGAAAATAGAAACCCTTTTACCGGAACACAAATTGGCCATTTTACTGTATAAGAGTATTGAACACTGCTGCAGTTGGTCGTGCCCACTCGCTTATGATTCACGACCCGAATCTTGATCATATTAATTTTTATACAACTGCTTTCTTTTTAGCAGGTTAAAGTGATTAGCAAAATTAACTGGAAATAGTTATATTCTCTTATGTACTCAAAATATAAGGAATTACTAAAGCTCTTTGATGGAAACATAAATATTTTATGTTCTAGGTGCCGAAGGTTCAGACCTATTCCAGATGTCGCAATAATCAGCAAAGAAACGTGAGGCTTAGCGATTACAAAAAAAATTATAATGCAACTCACAATTCTGTAATAATCAGAAAAAACTTCCTAATGCCAACTATTTATGTGATGCTTTGTCCAAAGTCAAGAGTTTCTACAATGCATTTTATATCAGAAATAATTTCTCAGGTGTGAGATGGGAAGGAAGCTAGCTGAATCATGAAACGATTTAATTTATTCAAAATGTAACGGAGGGGTAATATTTTCGAGTCGACAGTTATCACTTGAATAACGTACTATAAAAAATAATTTAAAAATGAAAATATTATTTAAGGTGAATTATCCCTACTGTAGAGTTATAGATAATCACTTGTTATCCAACATTACTAAAAAGTAAAGACTCGTATCAGTAGACACACTCTTGTTTACTAACAGTGTTTCCAGTGCAGTAAAATCTTTAACAACTCTCAGTGCATCGTTCTTATCTATAACCAATAAACAATAGCCTTTGTTTGAAGCTCTTTATAAATACGAACATAATTTAGTTTCTCTATAAATTTTTTACCCCTCATTTACTTTATTTAAGTTTTTATTGAACATTCTTCATTTGTTTCATATATTTAAATAAAATAAATATTTAGAGTAGGTTAAGTGGTATATCAAGAAATGCTAAAATTAACATTCAAAAAATGTCAATACTAAAACAATTATACTATATATTTCTTCAATTAAAATCAAAAGTATTACTAATAAAGTATCAATTACGAAATTTAAATAAAGTATAATTAACTATCGTATGAAAATATATAATATGATATTTATTGTGAAAGAAATTGTGAAATATGTTAACAAATATTAATTTCTATGAATTCAGTACTTTCCAAGTGGAAACAAAATTTTTAGTATTATTTCCAAACTTTTTTTTATCAGAAGAAAATTATTTACTGATTTTTCTGTTAAATTACATATTATATTAATGACAATTGGTATTTTAGATTTGCTTCCAATCAACAAGCTAAAAATGGAAATTAAAACAAAACTTTCTATCAATCAAATCATCAAAAAGCATATGTCAGTAGTGTAAATTCATGAAAGATTATTATCATCTAATTTTCTATGCATACATTTGAAAAAATTTAATAAGATTATCTGACAAAGTGTTATAATCTTCTTTGTCGTTTATTGTTTGATGACCACTGTTACAGTAAATTATATATATAATATATTGTAACGAGAGTCGTTCGTTATGGTCCTCCGCCACCATCGTGAGCACCGGTCAGTAACCTACTCTCCATTAATTGTGAGTCTTCGCGCTGCGCGCGCATCCGTGATAGGGAGAGAGAGAGAGAGAGAGAGAGAGATTACGCTAGCAGGCCGAAACCGGCATTCGTGAAGGGACTTTGCCCTTCGGTGGATTAATCCTCCATTCAAAAGAATTATTTGATAAGTTTCGTTGAGAGACTTTCGATTCGGACGGACCTACCGAAATGGTAAAAAGGATCAACGGCGAAGATAAGTCGAGAGACGCGATTCGGTCGTCCGACATCTTCCTTTGATGGCCAATTTGCGCGTCCTCGAAGGTGACGTTCCAGCTGACGTTTGCTGTTGCCTACAGCTGATTTATACTCGTAAAATAAGTCGAATGGATTAGAATTACCCCAGAGAATAGCAAAACCGCGTGTTCGCGTTATACAGAGTGTCCACAAACAAAATTCCTGTAGTAACTTTAAACGAGGAATCCAGTGGTGACCTTGGTTTTGACCTTGAAATGACCTTGAAGGTCAAGCTCAAGGTCAATTTTTTTTTCAAATGGGAACCCCT
The DNA here is from genome assembly GCF_024137745.1 of Phymastichus coffea. Taxonomy (NCBI): domain Eukaryota; kingdom Metazoa; phylum Arthropoda; class Insecta; order Hymenoptera; family Eulophidae; genus Phymastichus; species Phymastichus coffea. Next base: position 5,333,075 of record NW_026706819.1, on the reverse strand, counting down.
ATTTTGGACAACTGTAATCGAAAGAGCGGGAAATTTTACGTCCAAAACGGTATTTTTAAATTTTTTGTCATGGCCTTGAGAAGGTCGATTTAAGGTCAAATACTTGAAAAACTGCCTAAAAGCGTTTTTTTAATTTTTAAGATATCGAAAAATGACCTCTACAAAATTTGTTCAGAACAGAGTGGGCCACTCAATGCACCAAAAACCTTTGACCTTTAACCTCATTTTGAAGGTCATTTCAAGGTCGAAGTGTTTTTTGTAATGGAAACCCCTATTTTTGACCCCGGATTCGCACATAGCGCGAAATCAGAAAGAAATATTCAAAACGCAGTGAGTGGAAAAAACTTATCCGGCAAAAAAACTGTACCTATGTCTCTGCTTGCTCCTCATTTAAAACAACTTGACTTTCGGTTTGGATAACTCGTTATTTTATTATTCAAACAATCAAAGGTGACCTTGAAATAACCTTAAAATGATCTTGAAGGTCAAAGATAAGGTCACTGTAACATGCTCCCAGTAGAATTTAATAAATTTAGCCCGAAACATTTCGTAAATGTTTCGCGAAAAATATTGGATCTAAATTTCACATGACCTTAGCGATGAACGTCGTGGATCAATCGAAACTCAACATAATACCTTATCTAAACGTCGGATTTCGCGCTATGTGCGAATCCGGGGTCAAAAAGAGGGGTTTCCATTACAAAAAAACTCTTCGACCTTGAAATGACCTTCAAAATGAGTTTAAAGGTCAAAGGTTTTTGGTGCATTGAGTGGCCCACTCTGTTCTGAACAAATTTTGTAGAGGTCATTTTTCGATATCTTAAAAATTAAAAAAACGCTTTTAGGCAGTTTTTCAAGAATTTGACCTTAAATCGACCTTCTCAAGGCCATGAAAAAAAAATTTAAAAATACCGTTTTAGACGTAAAATTTCCCGCTCTTTCGATTGCCGTTGTCAAAAATAGGGGTTCCCATTTGAAAAAAAAGCAGACCTTGAATTGACCTTGAGGCTCAAGTTCAAGGTCAAAACCAAGGTCACCACTGGATTCCTCGTTCAAAGTTACTTCAGGAATGACCTTAATCTCCTCGGAAATAGTTATATCTCAGGACTTACTGGGGTGTCCCGGAACTTTTTGAACACCCTGTATATTACTCGTTGCATCGTCCCCCGTAATTGTTTCAGCTACGCCTCCGAGTACGATACCTAATTCTCTCTCTCTCTCTCCGTGCGACGTTAATGATAAGTGCGCAGCTCCTGGCAGCTATGTATAGCTTGATTTACTAATAACGAAGTGTAAAGAAAGTCTATTAATAAAAATCCGTGTGTCGTAATCGAGTGTACAATTAATTTTCCTACTCCGTACTCCCGGTCCGTCAATGATACGAATTTCGAACCTGATCTCCCTTGTGCATGCATTGTACGATTCGCACACATTTTCAAGACCAGCTACTCCGCTGCGAGGAAACAAATACGTACACGCGTAGACACTTTAACGGGGCGCACAGAAGTAACCAAGGTGAGTTGACGGCGTGAGGATCGACGACAAAGACGATAGGTGAATAACTTTGCTAAATTTGCCACAATAAAAAGCATACTCCGTTACAACATTGAATTCATTGTTGAAAGCGGTTACTATCTCAAATATAATCACAAAAATAATTGATCAAAATTAAATTATTGAAAAAAAAAATTAATAGTTAGCTTCAAATACATTCAAATCAACCGTAAAATAAATTAATTTATTTTGGTATTTATTTATCAACTTTTATTTTTACTAATACCTTAAGATTTTAAATCAAAATTTTTATCATTTGAATAGATTTAGTCATGGTTTGCCTGAATAACGATAATCGAAAATGTCGTGTTCTCTCATAATTATTTTTGAGAGAACATAACATTTTCAAAATTATTTCTACATATATAAGATACATTTTGATATATTTTTTAAAATCAATTTACGTAGCCGATTTAAAAAAAAATGGGTTTGAATAAAAATAATTTTATTTAATTTATTATCAGCTTTTATTTAATGATTAAATTAATAGAAAATTGTTGTTTTTGTTCTAAATAACATTTGCATTTGATGTCAATAAAACTGTTAGGTTATGAGACTTGACAGGTTTTAGTATACCTAAAAAACTACACAGGACAGCTTAAACGACTTTTGAACTTTCATGAACTTTTAAATGGTGTTGAGTTTACTTTTTTTTTCGCAGAGATATCGTGTTTTGAAGTTTTCGTTATTCTTAATTTTACTTCATTTTTGTCATTCATTCATTATACTGGTCTTGCCTCTGTATGTTTTAAAAAGGAAAGAAATTCACCAACGCATAAGTTTGCTCAGCCGCCACTATACGTGTCGCACTTGACGAAAAAGGTAAAAGTGCACCTCATGGAAATAGATACTGTTGTTTTCTCTTTTTTTCTGAGTCAAGCTTCGATCTGTGAGGGCGTGTTCTCGTCACCGTTGCTCGGAAAAGCGGTCAGAAGAATTAGTCGTCGTATAAACGAAGCAGTGTTCAATTCAAGTGCCTCTTTGTTTCTCCACTTGAGTAGTGAATGCGAGCAAGCCTGAGCATCAGTGCTAAGCGTGCGAGCGTTTTACTACGAGTTCAGAAACTCTATGCATTGGGCTCCTGCTTGTGTCCACAAGAGACAGCGACATAGGGCCTCTGGCATCATCAACCTAGCTGAGAATTCCAGCATCCTCAGGGGCTTTACATCACAGCGTCCAGCTTGATTGTGCTCAAACTGTGACTCAAACCTCGGCATTGCGCTGCTGTAAGAAACGTTTTCTCTTCTTGCACTTGTATGCAGACAGTGTCGCGAATAGAACGTAAGTAGCGTTATCGAAATGGCCGTTCCGTATAATTATCGAGGAGAAAGTGAACCGTACTTCTCTCCCTCCTTTTTTGTTGATTATAGTGTACAATTAAGTTCTATTATTTTTATTTCTAGTTATTTAAGTTGCGTTATACTTGATCGTTTTTGAATTGCTTTCCCTTACCTGTGACTAGGGTTTTTATGCTAGCTAAATGCGACTTGTTTTCTTAATTTTTCTTGTTATAATTAAAATCTTATCGTTTAATCGAGTATTTATAGGACTTATTTGCATTCGCACATCCACACACTGTTCCCTTAAAAATAAAATTCAATAAAAATTTACTTATTTTTTTTTATTTATACTTTGCTGGTTCAAAGCAAACATACTTCGTGATCAATCAAGCGTACCTTGAAACAAACACAGGTTTTAATACCCAGTTAAACCTATTCACCTTAAATTCGATCGAGTGAACCCTTAACTAAATTGCAATTTTCGAAACTAACTAAACCCTATCTACCTGAAGTTCAACAAAGCAAATCTATAACCAAACTATAGACCTCCAAATCAAGTAAACTTTGCCTGCTATAAACTTAATCAAACCAATCGTTGTTATACCGCTAATTCTCTAATCCAACACATTCTGTTTACTTAGTAATTAATTAAATAAACTTTTAATCGAAACAATATAGGTAGAATAAAGCAAAATGAGAACAAATAAAAACTTCAAAGTACGATATCTAAATGAAAAAAAAGATATTTGACCAAACTCAACGCAATTCGAAAGTTCAAGACTTGTACTTTAAGCCGCCCTGTGTAGTTCTTTAGGTATACTGAAACCTAAAGGATGACATAACCTCAAAAATAAAAAAAACGGCAAATATCTCAAAAACCTGGGTCGTTTGAAAAGTCCGTGCAAAGTCAGAGAGATGGCGCTACTAGTGCGTATCAAGGTTATTTTCAGTTAGTGGCATATCTTGGAAGAGCACACACCAAGTTTCAGCCAGATCGGCTAATTACTATGCGTTTTACATTCGATTCAATCAAAGAAATCGAGTGGTTGTAAAAAAATGGACGAAAAAGAATTTCGTGTATTGATAAAACATATGCTTTTTCAAAGGCAAAACGCCTCAGGAAATTAAACAGAAGCTTGATAAACATTATGGTGATTGTGCACCTCCGATTAGAATGGTTTATAAGTGGTTTCAAAATTTTCGGAGTGGCCATATAAGCACAAAAGACGCTGAACGTTCTGGACGCCCTGTTGAGGTTACCACTTCAGAAATCATTGATAAAATCCATGATACGGTGATGGCTGACAGAAGAGTGAAGGTGCGTGAGATTGCTAATACTGTAGGCATCTCGAGCGAACGGGTACATAATATTTTGCTCCAACATTTGGACATGAAAAAGCTATCCGCTAGATGGGTGCCGCGATTGATCACGATTGACCAAAAACGAGATCGTGTGAAGTGTTGCAAGAATGGTTTGCAGCTGTTCCAGCAAAATCCGCAAGACTTTGAGCATCATTTCATTACTGTAGATGAAACATGGATATATCACTACACTCTTGAGACCAAAGAATAGTCTAAACAACGGGTTACCAAGGGGAAATCTGCTCCGAAAAAGGCGAAGACATTTCCTTCGGCCGGGAAGGTTATGGCGACTGTCTTTTGGGATTCGCAAGGAATAATCTTCATCGACTATCTGGGAAAGGGTAAAATCATTACAGGCGAATATTATACATCGTTATTGGATCGTTTGAAAACCGAGTTGCTAGAGAGACGTCCACGATTGGCCCACAAAAAAGTCCTCTTCCACCACGACAATGCGCCAGCTCACGCCTCAGCAGTTATGGCTGTAAAACTGATGGAGATAGGGTTCCAACTCGTTTCACATCCCCCCTATTCTCCAGACTTGGCTCCGTCGGACTACTATTTGTTCCCTAATATGAAAAAATGGCTGGCGAAGAAAAGATTTTATTCAAGCGAGGAAGTGATTGCAGAAACGAATGCCTATTTTACAGACTTGGACAAATCCTATTATTTGGAAGGGATTAACTAACTAGAGCAGCGTTGGATGAAGTGTATAAGCCTAAAAGGAGACTATGTTGAAAAATAAAAAAGATTTATTAAAAAAAATCAAGCAGTTTTTATTTTTGCACGGACTTTTCAAACGACCCTCGTAGAGTAATTATGCGGCCGTATTTAAATACAGCACACCAAAATCGTTCGGGAAAACATACTTAGGTATTAGGAAAAATTTTTTGTTGGCCTGTGTTATTTAGTCTCAAATTGAGGCTGAGACTATCAAATTATATATCCCAGAAGATCTAACAGAAGTAAGATTCTGGAAAAATTAATAACAATTTTAATTGAAGCAGAATTGTTATTCTGATTTTGATTTATTGAAAGAAGTAGAAGAAAAAGTACTTATTTAAAATATCTTTTGTTTTTACTTGTTTTATTATTTGTTCCTAGTTACAAAGCTTTTAAGTCTTTTAGTTTTGCATGTTATGAAAATTTTAACGAAACACTTAAACTGCTAAGCTGACTAATGAAAAGACTGATTCGAATGCGTCCGCTGTAATTTATAGTTTGAGAACAACTTCATTACTTAAGGTCTTAATGTTAAGATTATTCTCAGATGACTACGGCCGATGAAAATAATTTTTCCGATCATTCGCTCATCAGATATGACGTTTCATGTATTAATTGGAGCATTATTGATGATGCTATTGTTTATTTTATTAACGTGCGTGGCTATGTACAACATTATAGTTTATAATTAGTTACGAAATAATATCTTTTATTTTAAAACAATAATAAGTTGAATTATTCATTAATAATTATTTATTATCAATTTTTTAAAAACTGATATTGATTGTTCATTTGAACCAACTGAATACAGATGTACCATGAATTTTTTTTATTTCCAATATATTTACAATCTGTCAATAAACAATAATTAAATTTTATAATACAATTACATTCATTACATTTATGAATAAGTTAATTATAATTTACATGAAGGTACTTCACTGTTGATTCGTAGCAAAACATTAATTCCGTGTTTTCTTAACTATGAGCAAACGGTGTTTTATATTTTTTCAATCTCGAAATTCTTGGTATGCACATTAACTGTTTTGTTAGTCGATTTGAGTGTTCGATTAGTATATTTTCTGCAAACTGTTTCAATTTCTTCTCTTGCAATCGTTAATTTGACAGCCTTCCTTAAGTATTCATTTGTAACAAACCATGGTAAATCAACGATGGGTTTTAGTATTTTATTTTGAAATCTTTCTATTGACTTTGCAGCAGTACTCTAGAATTGTATTCCATATGTCCATACTGGTTTAATTGTAGATTTATATATAAGTAGTTTATTGTTGATAGAGAGTTTGGATTGTCTTTATAGTAGTTAGTAATATTTTCTTATCTGTAGATTAAGTTGTAACGAAACTCATACCTGTTGCCAGTTGTTAATAAAGCGGAATAAAAGAGAGGCAGTTTTGCTCTCAGCAATCGAAGAGGAAGGAGAACGGGTGAACAAATGCACACAACCATTTAAATTGAATACAAATCTTATTTCTATTAATTTTTTACAGCTTAATACTATCGTTTGAACATACGAACTGCCAGGCAACAGAATCGCCTCGACCATTCATGCGCTTACTTAGAGTCTCTACTCATATAAATTAATATATTACTAAAAAGGAAGTAGCCAGCAAGTAACCACCTGGCTACCAATGCCGATCCCATAGCCTGCGAAACCTCGAAAGATATAGAGAGATAACCTGACCTTTTTTGGTATACACTCATTTGAATTGAGCACAAATCTTATTTCTAATTGATCAAAACAAACTCGCAAAATTTATTCTAATAAACAATGAATCAAACACGCCCAAATAATTTTTTACAGCTTAATATTACCAATTGAACACGCTAACTGTCTGGCAACAGAATTACCTAGACAATTCGTGCGTTTATATAGAGCTCCTGCTTGTACAAATTAATATATTACGAAAAAAACAATAGCCGGGAAGTAATCGCCTGGCTACCAAGACCGATTCTATACCCTAAAAAACCGAGAGACAGAGAGAGAGAGAGAGAGAGAGAAGTAACCTGACCGTTTTTGGTGGCAGAATGCAGGACACCAGTAGCTGCGTTGCTCGTTTTCTCCCTTATTCGAGTGAAGATGGTTTATTTGTTGGGCATTCGTTGCTGGACATGGTCTAAAAACCGTTGCCATCCACGTGGTATCTAGGCGTATCTGCGAGGCCAAAGAAGACGTGCCATCCAGAACATCCTTTTAGGATTTTCTTTCTCGTTAAAGAGTGGATAAGAGAACTTTCTCTCCCGTTAAAATGTGCGAGAGACTCTCTCAATTATCAGCCATGGCCTAACTAGTCACCGGCCTACGCTCTCTTTCATTCCCTCTTGACATACTTTTTCATACAAAGGCGTATATCAAAAGAACCGTCGCATGACCATCGCTCAGGACATGTTGAATAAAGTCAATGAAGATCCTGATTTTCTCAAAAGGGTTATAACTGGTGATAAATCGTGGGTATATGATTATGATGTCTAAACTAAAGTCCAGTCATTCCAATGGAAGACCCCAGAAGAGCCAACACCCAAAAAAGCAAGTTCGATCAAATATCAAGGTTTTGCTTACTGTTTTCTTTGATTACCGTGGCGTTGTTCATCAAGAATTCTCACCACAAGGTTGTACAGTCAATACGGAGTTGAATTACCTTGAAGTTATGCGTGGTTTGCGAGAGGCAATACGCAAAAAACATCCGAAACTTTGAAAAAACAATTCGTAAATTTTGCATCACGATAATGCACCTGCTTATTTGTCGTTGTTTGTGAGAGATTTTTTGACCAAAACCAACACCACAGTCATGCCTTAGCTTTCATATTCATCGGATTTGGCTCCCAGTGACTTTTATCGTTTCCTAAAACTTATGAAACCCATGAAAGACGATGAAGATTTTCAATGGTTGAGGAGATAAAAAATACATCGCGGAAAGAACTGAAGGCTATACCTCAAAATTATTATCAAAAGTGCTTCGATAATTGGAAAAAGCGCTGGCACAAGTGTATTATATCTGACAGGGATTACTTTGAAGGGAACAACATCAATATTGACCAATAAATAAATATTTTTTTAGAAAACAATAAAGTTATCTTACTTTTTGAATATCCCTCGTATGTCGGTATGTATTACACATCAAGAAAGACCGACAGATATGTAATATTTTCGATACTATTATACTGTTGATAGAAAAAAGATTGTAGCTGGTGGAACATTGTATAAAAAATTAAGACACTTATTCTATCAATTCTTACACTAATTTCTATGGCCCTGAACAAATTTCAAAAGTGTGCTCCAAAAATTTGCCTATTCTATTTTTTTTACAAAAAATCAAACATTTTTGGGATTTATCTATATACATTGTATCAAGGCAGCAAATTTTTGTCTGGCTTAACTGTATTCTCAAGAGAGCACCGATAAATATAGGTTACTGAATGCATCTAAATATTTTCAATACTATTAGTCGGTCAACTTTTCTTTAGTACATTTATATCTCTAAAACTAAACTAGTGCGTTACCTCGGGAAAATTAATTTCGTTTATTGGAAATTCTGAATGTGTTCAACGGTTTTCAATTCAATAAATAGTTAAATTAACTTATGTTAGAAATTTTCATTTTCTATTCGGACTCATCAACGAAGGTTTTTTAGTTGTATCTTAAGCACTTTCAATCAATTCTAGATAAATCTGCACTGCACTGTCATATTTAAGTAAAATAAAGTGACATCTTTAAAAAGTAAGAATTCGAAATAATTTTTTTCATATTCATATTTCCTGCATTTATTAAATACGACAAATGATTAATAAGCTTTTGATAGTGTTAATTTTTCTTCAAAATATAAAATCGTACTTTAGTATTAAATAATTCGGTTAAATAAGGGTAACCCAATTGAAGAAATAAGCGTGGCTCTTGAATTCATAAAACGCATATCAATAGTAATTCATTTATATCAAAAACTCTATTCGAGTAGTTGCTATGAGCTTTTCGGTTACATATAATTCACTTTTTAATAGTCTTCGTTGTTGATTTACTAAATCTGCGGACACAGATGTCAGTCTTGATTCATCTTTTGATTCATCGATTAAAAGCTGTAAGATAATATTTCGATGTTACATTAGGTCATATTGTTTTTTAAACGTCTTATTACGGCCAATGGTATCCATAACATCATAACATACAAGCCGCTATTAAATCCATCCGTTTGCAATGGTGTATTTTTATCCTTGAAAAGGAGATACTTCCATTAATTTACGTTTATCTTTGTAAAGTTGGCAGTCAATTTATTTAGCTCATGTAACAAATACTTTTTGAATATATCGATGCATATTTAAATGCGATAATCGCTTTCTTTGAATTCTCTCTGCAATGGATTTATGTTACTCATCGTTTTATCTTTAATATTAATAATAAATAGACACGAATGTTTAAGTTCATATGACATTAGAATTTTCCCATTAAAATCTTTGTTTAAATAGAACATAAACCAATTTTTTGATGACCGTAGCAAGCTTATATTTGAAAAAACTTTAACAAAGAGTGCTTTGATATGTTGAGTGGGAAGAAATATAGTATTTTTCCACTTATCTTTATTGATAGTGGCGTACTGTCAATAACATCGCCATCTATAAATACTCTTCCTGTAACCAACAGAGTGATATTCTGTGGAAAATTAAATGAATTCATGATCCTTCGTAAATATTTCAGCTTTTTCTGATTTGCCATCATTATTAAGAAAAGATGTTACGTTATCTTTTGAAGGATGATCTTGCAATCCAACAGATTTGCAAATCATGAATCAATCGGTTGTTTTTCTATATTAATTAAAATCGTCTACCTATCATTTCACAGTATTCTTATTACTATCATTTTAGTATCTTCATTATTTTTTTTATTTTAATCACAGCTTACAATTTTATCATCTACTAATTTCAATTATTTCAGTTATAATATTTGATAGAAATTCTGTCGTTAGATTTCTCCTCAACTTATTTTCAACAAGAGTTTTGATTGCAGATTCATTTTCATAATTGAAATCATCGAAGGCATTGTAATCGTTTATGGAAGCGTTATCAGAACTCTTATCAGAATTATCAAGCTTGATATCGTTGTTGTCAAAATAATTGTGGTAAATTTCGCTAGCCTTTTCATTATTAGAGTTGACCTTATCATGATCGTTCATTTGTTCCTCTTCGTCGGCATTATTTTGATTAAAATTGCTAATATCGAAATCATCCTTATCACGATTTGTTATAAATTTTGATACATTATTGCTACTTTCTGAGTATAAATTATTTTTTAAGCATATAGTCATAGTTGAATTTTCGATTTCGTGAATTAAGTGAATTAATCAGTGACCAATTGGTTTAATTGCGAATTATATTTCAGATCAGTATACTTTGTACCAAATTACTTATCAACTTTTTAAATTCTTTCCGATTCTACTTTTAATGTTTTCCAGTTTCTGTAATATACGACTTCTTTCTCTACTTCGCAATCATCCAATTTTTTATTTTCTTTATTTTTTTTTATTCTTGTTTTTTTCAGTTTTCTTTTCTAGCTTTATCTTTTTTCATAAACGTTTTCATTTTTTCTATCAATTTTTCAGTCAGTTGGAAATTACAAGCTCCTCCTTAATCATTCATATATTGCAATATTAACAATATAGCGCGAATTGATTCAATTTATAATTTATTTAGTGCTATTTTGCTTACTCCAAATACATTCTGGCAAATTTTTAGGCAGCACGTAACGCAATGCTTATCGGTCATGCATTGTACGCCTACCTATACCTGTATAGTGCGCGCGTGCCCTCTCTTTTTCTTTCTGTCTCTCTTTCGACCAGTCTATAGTTCGGATTCCCTTCGGTCGCTCTTACGGCGATCTTCGGTTGTTGAAGCAAAGGCCATATGCATTACCAAGAGTAGAGGGAACTAGGAGAAAAAACAGACTAAGGATAAGCATACTGCTTACCCTTGTCACACTCCTCCCAAGGCCCAATTTTGTGCTGCGAACTGCGAATAATGGGTAATAAAAAAAATTTTCTTTTTTTATTATCCATTATTGTTGCCGTTTGACCGACTTCTAGTACCGGGGCTTGAGTGCACAAAGCTCCGCCGTCATTGGAAAGGAGGCGTTTACGCCGGAAAACTTAGGATCGGATATCTCAGCCACCTTAGATAGGGTAACCTTAGATAACCCTCGGTTCGACACTACTGCAGATACCGACGCGACCTCTTTTCGGGCCACTATCCTATTCGCATGCCCCGTGGTTGCTTCACGAGTCTGGGTGCGCATGACTTTGGTACTTTTTTCCACACCGGTGCCGTGGCTCTTAATTTTGGGCTCCCCAACCGAAGACCCGGAACTCATCAGATGTGGTACCATCTCAGGAATCCCCGACTCTTGCGCTGCCCTTTTCACCGGCGCAGCCTGGAGTTTCAGCGGCTTTTAAAGTTGATTTTGAGCCTCCCTGTTCGCTGCCACCCGTACCCTAGTTAGATCGGCTGTATAGGTGTCATAGCAATGTGGGCAGCAGTGAACAAGGACGTTGAGGCGCCCACAATTTTTGCAAATCTGACGAGCTAGAGGTATATTTGGGCAGGTCGATCATGGGTGTGCCTCCGTTCTGCAGTTAAAACAGTGGAACGAATGTACAACTCCTGATCCCATGGAATCGGAGCAAGCTTCTGAAGGAATGTCACCCTCCCCTCCCCCCCTCATGTCTACTAACTTCATCTTCTCGGCAGCGGCACCCACTCTAACTCCACTGTGGCACTCACCGATAAGGCCGGCAATATGAAGTTATTTGTTGCCTTCACAATAACCAGCTGTGCCACCCTAGGCCTCAACATCGTGTGCTCGGTGAATTGCCTATCAAAGTTAGACGCAGATAGATTAAAACACATTGAGCGTTTTCTCTTACCCAAGTTCTGACGGTCCTCAGCTCATACCCCTCTTACTTCCTCTGTATATCCTGTCGGTTGGAACCGCCTAGACCCATCCCGTCCAACAAATTAATAAGCGGGGTTAGATCTTTGAAACTCGAGTGGCTTGAAGGGTAGAGGAGCGTGAATATGCGGCCACAGGGCTTCACAAGGCAGTTCCCGAGTCTACATCGTATTTTCTTCTGAATCGTTCGAGTCTAATACAACCTCTAAGATACCGTTAGTGGCATCTTGCAGCGAGCAGCCTAAATCTCCTCTTTCGATCACGACCCGTGTCTTACGACTTCTGTTCATCACCTACCAGAAGGACGTCCAACCACAGCAGATTGAGTCTCCTCTCTTTCGCCTGTGAGAATAAATTTCGTTTTCTCGCCGCAATTACTCTAAAGTCTTCTACCGCTTCGCGAATAACAAGCGTCGTAAGTCAGAACTTCGCAGTTCAACGTACTGCCTCGTCCTAGGTATGTGTCAGTGTAGTCAAACAGATAAATAATCGATCTGGCATTCTTATCGGTGAATAGGCGAACTCCGCATCGATCACTTATAAACAGCGTCGGAGGTGAAGGCATAAGCGGCGGTAAAGATTGACCCTTCGTTTCTCCGCCTTCGGTCCCTCTAACCGACGACCGAATCAATTGCGAGGTATATAGGGCCATTCTGGTGTCTCCAGATGCCGGCGGTTGCAATCACGATGCTTTCAGGAAGCTCGATTATAATCCGCTTAGCAAAAACATGGATGATGCATATAGTGCACCATATGGCCAGCCGCGAGGCTGGCCAGGTCACTTTGTGCAAAAATCTTTTGTCAAAGCGGCGGACGGTAATTGTCTTCCTTAGCAGAGAACGGAGACTCCTCAAACAAGCAACTCGTTGTTTTAGGCGAGGACGTCGAAACCTCTCTCTTTTGTGTACGGGCATATACAAATGCTGAAGTACAAAATGCGTCACCGATTGCCCTCGACAAGCAACTAATGCTAGTCGACCCGAAGTGAATGCAATGTAAATTTGAACGAGGACTTGCAATCACAAGTGCGGATGTGTGTACCTTCACGCGGTGGGGCTGAAAACGCTGTCTCTGTAAAGAAACAGTAGGCAAAACACACAACGCTTGCCCTCAGGGCTACAGGCCAACTGGCCAAACAAAACAAAACAACACGGACCATAACAATACGTGGTGAGGTGCGGCCTGTAAACGCCCAAACATTCAACGCGGAGTCTACCACACCCCAAGAGCTCAACTCGAGCCCAGAAAAGCCAAAATCCGGGAGTCACTTGAGGGAAAATCTCTTAGGATTGTGGTACCGCGCGCCCTCTTAGAGGACGGGAGACCGCTCCGGGAGCTAGTTGCAGAGGACCAATGGTCCCGGCAATCCGAATTTAATTCGGGTAGATAACAAATTACTCCCTATCGACTGGCAATCGGTAGGTGCCACCACTGTGGGTAAAGAGTCGCGGCCGTGGTCATAGCAGCCACCCAAAGTTCTTTGCCTCGAGCTCCCGGAGTAAGGCCCGACACCAATTGTGCGAGAGAACAGTCCATTGGGCCGAGTAACTCTCGATGACTAGAACGCACTACGGATGCCAAAACCCTTAGGAAAAATATTTCCACAGAAGGGCAGCATCCTTCCTGCTAAGGAATTATTTTGAGCCCTAATAACTAAAGCAATTTTGCAATTGAAAGCGAAATTAGTGGCTGTCAACTCCTTTTGAAAGCGAAAACCATGCACTGAAAGTCCATCAGATCCAGTGCTGCTAATGGCGAACACAGGCTAAGATGATAGTAAAGGCGGAAATCCGACATGCTCACTCAAATGCTACTTTGGTTGCAACTCGTCAAACACCTAAACCGGACTTGACCAAACGAGGTTTGAATAAAAATCAAACCCAGCGTGAAATAAAAACACACTGGTACACTCGTAATTAGTTTTAAGTTATATTATAATAAGATTAGTCCTAAGCAGTTAACAGTAATTTAAGCAATAGCATAAGCAGTAGTACAGTAAGTAGAAAATTAAGTAGTATTAAGTTGCGTTAAATAATAAGAAAGTTACCAATTAAAAATTAAAAATCAAAGATTAAAAATCAGAATCAAAATGAAAGCTTAAATTATAAATTAAAAACAAGGAAACCAAAATCAAAATCAAAATCAAAATCAAAATTAAAAACAGATTAAAAGCTAGAAAAATAACTAGCTAATAAATCAAATGTAAATAAAAGAGCCATGGGAAACCATGGAGAAACCCGATAAGGTAACAAAGCTCAAGCCTAAGTCAACATGCACACGCACAAGTACTCACTGCTCGCACTTGAACGCCACTCGAACGCAACTTGCTTAGTTGAACGCGAAAGTTAACGCCAGGACTAAAGTCGAAAGCTACCCTCCAAATCGCCAGCAGCGATCCCAAAGGAGGAAAAATATAACTAGAAATTGCGTTGTACCTTGAAAGCGACATGGTCAACCACTCTAGGTATAACAAGGCGAGGAAACGTAAGCAGGAGACGACCGTTGAGAAACCAGAGCACTGCTCTAACACTCCGGTATCAACTCAGTTTCCCTCGCAACCAAACAATGACGAAAGCAAAGACGATTGCCCACCAGTTAAAAGGTTTAAATTGAACGCACAACAAAACCCCGAACTGGGCCCGAAATTGAGGATCATACAATTGAACCTCAACAAAAGGCAAGTAGCCAACTATGAGCTGGGAGAAATCATGACAGACAGAAATCTTGATATACAGGTGGCACTGGTGCAAGAACCATATCATTGGAATAACGCGATTTCAGGTATGGGCAGCATCGCAGCTATCCATGGATCCAAAAAGGGTGAAAAGATTCAAGCTGCGATACTTTACAATCCGCACAAAGTCACCGCTACCAAGATTTCTAATCTGTGCGACTCCTATTGTGTTTGCGCACAAGTGATCGGAGCCTTTGGCGAAATTTACTTCGTAAGCATCTACTGCCAGTTCAGCCACAGCAGGAAGACCTATCTTGACAAACTAGCTGAGACTCTAAAGCAATTGAAAGGCAAAAGAGTCTTAGTTGGAATGGATGCAAATGCCAAGTCAAAGATCTGGTCTAACACACAGGACAAGAATGGAATAGTCATTGAAGAATTCATAGACCAATTCAGGCTAATAGTGGCCAATAGAAGGGACCAACTTCCAACGTGCCGTAGCACAAGGGGCGAGACGGATATCGACGTAACTTTACATACGTCAAATCTGTCAAACTTCTTAGCTAGCTGGGCGGTGAAAGAATGGACCACCAGTGACCACAGGCCCATAGTGATCGAACTGGATTTTGCCTCACAACCAGCCAGACTCATACGAACCGAAGAAACACTAGAACCAAGGTTTAACATGAGAAAAGCTGATTGGGAGAAATTCGGCAAACTTTGTAAATTCGAAAAAGAGAACCTAGCTAAACTCCCTTTAAGAACCTCTGAAGACATTGAAACATATGTTTCAAAACTTGAAGAGGTCTTAGTAAGGGCAGCAAGGAACTCTATTCCACCCAAAAAGAGAAGAACGCGCTCTCTACCCTGGTGGAACCCTGACTTGCGAAGTAAGAAGCGAGCGATACAAAAAGAACGCAAAATCGTCGCTCTGAAAGACAAGGAAGGATCAAATAGGAAACAAAGGAAAGCCCTCCAGAGATCACTTGAGAAATTGAGTCAAATGAAATCTGAATATGCAATGGCTATTAAAAAAGCCAAACGTAACAGCTGGAGAGACTTCTGCACTATCGAAAGCGAAAAGAATGTTTGGGCGTATCCATACAAACGAGCAACCAACAAAGTCAGAATCTCAAAAGCAATGTGCACGGTTAACTGTAATGGCTCTGTCACAAAAGATTGGAAAGAAACAAGCATGGCTCTACTGGAAGGATTAATGCCTGATGATGACCCAAACTGCGAAAACGATGCACATGCAAAGATTCCCAAAGATACGCGGGAGGTTCCAGTAACCGGCGACGCAACGCCTTTCCTAACAAGGGAAGTTGAAATGGCCCTTAAAGCGAATAAGGCAGGAAAATCACCAGGCAAAGATAGAATAGAGTCAGAAATGCTTGTTAATGCAAAACCATTACACCAGGAACTGACGTGACTTTTCAACGCCTGCTTAAAATGCGGAGTGTTCCCCAGAAGATGGAAAAGTGGAATGCTAATCACGTTGCTCAAAGGGGTTGAAAAACCCGAGAACGAGATTAAATCATATAGACCCGTATGTCTACTCCCCATAGCCGGGAAGACACTCGAGAGGCTTGTGATTCAAAAAATTTCCAACATTCTAAACAGCTCGGACTGGTCTTCGGAGGATCAATTTGGCTTTAAGGCAAACAGATCCACAGAGGACGCCATCAGAAGACTATATGAAATAGTAGAAGAAGCAGAATCTGATCCGTTGATCAAGTACGTAGCCGCTATTCCACTGGACGTCTCAGGAGCATTCGATGCCTTATGGTGGCCAAGCCTGCTCTCCCAATTGAAAGAAAGAAACTGCCCGAGAAACATCTATACGCTCCTCCAGAGTTATTTCAGTGATCGAGAGGTGGGCATATATGCCCACTTCGAAGAAACACTGAAAACAGTGACGAAGGGGTGTCCCCAGGGCTCAGTTTTCGGACCGGTAGGCTGGAACATCATCTTTGACAAACCACTCCGGTCAATCAGGGACGCAGGATACGAAGTACTAGCCTATGCAGACGATGTGCTTCCTATCATTAAGGCAAAAACACGCATTGACTTTGAAAGACAAGCCCAAGAAATCATTAATATAATGACGGACTGGTGCAAGTCTGACAAAATGAATTTGGTAGTACAAAAGTCAGCACTAATATGGCTAAAAGACCAATTAAGCGAGAATAGGAACCCTACAGTCAAAATTGGGAAAGACAACATTAGAACGCACAAAACAGTGAAGTACCTAGGAATCACAATCTCGAAAGGCTTCCGATTGGAAGAACATATTCGAAACGTGATTCAAGACTGCAACAGTACCTACTTCGAGCTAAGCAAAATAGCAAAAGTAAATTGGGGCCTAAAATTCAATTCTTTGAAAGAGATATATAATGGCTTCTTAGTATCGAAAGTTACATATGCCGCTGCGGGCTGGTGGCAAAGGACCAACATCAAACAGCAATCTGCTTTAGAAAGATTGCAACGATCGGTCCTCTGCAAAACACTCAAAGCCTACAGATCGATCTCTCATGAAGCAGCACACGTGCTTGCAGCCTCCCGACCGATAGCTCTAGAGCTTGACGCAAGAGTTGCAAAGTACTGCGTCAGGAAAGGGAGATCGATTAAAATGCACGGCATCCGAATTACATCGGAGGAACTTTGATCGGGCAGACTAAAAATCTCGAAAGCCATACAACTCATCAACGATGAAATCGAAAGGATATGGCAAGAGAGATGGCAGTCAGCCACAAATGGCAGGAGAACGTACTGCTATTTCCTAGTAATCAAAGATAGATTAAAGAAGAGGTGGCTAAACCCCAACCACTACACAGTACAGTTCATGACTGGTCATGGTGCTTTTAAGTCATACCTCCATAAAAGAGGACTATGCGAAGACCAACTGTGTAGCTGTGGAGAAATAGAAAGCGAAAGCCATATTCTCTTTAACTGCGAAGAATTAAGGGAACTAAGAAAGCCATTAATAGAGGCTGTTGAAGAAGAAGGCCACATATGGCCTTGCCCAGAATCAGCCCTAGTATCCAGCAGGAAAATCTACAAAGCCTTTGGAGACTTTGCTAGAAAAGTCATAGAGCCCAGGGAAGGAGCACCCACGAAGAGGAGGAAGCGAAGAAATGTAGTTACAAACTACGGTAGAAAGATACCGCCTCTTACAAGGTCCCTAACCAAAGGACAAAAACTCGCACAATAATCTAATTTTTGAACTCAGACAAGCTCATAAAGCCTTGTCGACTAGACGAGACCCCGCCCTGACATAACAGTCAAAAACCAAATCGAAAGAGCAAACATCAGTATCAGCCAAGCCATAAAACCATTCTTTAGAAAGCGAGATCTGACTTTGGGACAAAACGGGGTAATAACAACCTTTCGAATGACGGATACCCACCAGCGTGAGCGGGGATGACCGAAACGCAATGGGGAGACGTACCTCGGTATGTCGAAGCGATGGACCTGTGAGTCGTGGGAGAAATCCCTTAATACAGGTACGCAGGGTAGGATGTTTTTCGAACGCGAGCCCAGGAGGGGGGACTTAGTTGGTTGATCGTCTTAGGAATCTTCCTCTGGCTGTCCTGGCTGAGTCTCCCTTCTGACATCCCAATTTGGGTTGGCCTCTGCGGGGTAGTGGTACCAGGTCAAGCAAATCTCGTAAGATTTGTATGCTGCGTACTTCCGACGCAGTAGACATTGGGGCAACTAGAGTCCCGTCGCGCCCAAACCGAGGGTCAAGCCTTTAGTTCCGCTCTCCTTGAGCGTCGAACCGTGAAAAGATCGGTACTCCTTTCGAGGAGGTCGCCGCCTTAGATCAAAAAGGTTCCGACTCACTGAGTGCGCCAGGGATGTCGTAGCAAAGTTGACTTCCGGATCCCCAATGTATTTGAAAGCGAAGGGGTGAAAGACAGTGGGCTGTGCCAACTTATTGGCGCCCAGAGAGAGGGGTGGCAATGTCTTGAATACGCTATACCACCCTCAAATCGGAAAAGTGTGAAACAACGCATACACTAGCTGTCTCCAGATGCCGTTTGCTCTACACCAGAAAGCAGAGCGGCAGACCTCAACGCCCCGTCAATTTCCATTACCTCACCAGCCTCCGGCAGACGCGTCGACGTAGTCGAGACAACCGTAGGCTTCTTTACCGCGGCGGTCTGAGGAAGGCGGCCAGACTCTCCAGCCTTTTTCGCCTTTATCTTCTGTCGTTGTTGAAACTTTGATGTCTTTAAAACAAATTGTGCATATCATTACATTTGTCTTAACCCATTAACGCCCAAGCGGACATTTAACAGGCGGTCGGTTTTTCGTTTCTAAAAACATAAGACAATCTAAATATTATTTTCTTAAGTAAAAAGACCTGCTCTCTTCGAATCTGAGATTACATTTGAAAAATTTACCCCTAGAAATGCAATATGGTCGCCTGAAAAAGGCTAAACTCAAAGCACAGTCTCTCTAATTTTAACAATTTACGTATTGTTTTATTCGAAAAAATAAGGTTTGGAAGCTAGCTATATTGCATTCTTGGAATGTAGAATAGATATGGAAAAGATGTGAGAATGTTAATACTAAACATTTTTAAAATGGCGGATCCAATATGGCCGCCATTACAAACAATTTTTTTTTCACCAATTCATAGTAAACGAGTAATCATTTTATGTTTTGAAGGATATTGAATTGAAATTACATAACAGATTTTCTATTTACCAAACGGCGGATCTAATATGGCCATCATTTCAAAAACTTTTAGTAATTTAATGATTTTCTGTTTCTTCACCATTCAAAATGTTGCCCGACTCCCACCATGATAAGGTAAACAGAAAGTTCTACATAATATTTTAGTTCTAGGAGTCATTTTTTCATGTTTTTTTATTTCTTTTTTATTTCTTTATTTTTTTTATTTTTTTATATTTTGTACGAGTAAGTGCACTGGCATATGCATACTATATGAGTGACTCCAAAATATATGAAATGATTACTTGCTTGCTATAAATTTGCAAAAAAAAATTTTTTAGTAATGACAGCCATATTGGATTCGTAAAATGAAATTCGTAAATAAATTTTGTAAAATGAAAGTCATTTATGAAATTTGGATTCAGCACTCTCCAA
Source organism: Phymastichus coffea (assembly GCF_024137745.1). NCBI lineage: Eukaryota > Metazoa > Arthropoda > Insecta > Hymenoptera > Eulophidae > Phymastichus > Phymastichus coffea. The sequence continues at coordinate 5,313,415 of NW_026706819.1, read as the reverse complement.
AACATATAAAATAATTACTTGCTTGCTATGAATTGGAGAAAAAAATTGTTTGTAATGGCGGCCATATTGGATCCGCCATTTTGAAAATGTTTAGTATTTACATTGTCACATCTTTTCTATATCTATTTTACATTCCAAGGATGCAATATAGTTAGCTTCCAAATCTTACTTTTTCGAATAAAACAGTAGGTAAATTGTTAAAATTAGACAGACGGTGCTTTGAGTTCAGCCTTTTTCAGGCGGCCATATTGCATTTCTAGGGGAAAATTTTTCAAATATAATCTCAGATTTAAAGAGAGTACGTCTTTTTACTTAAGAAAATATTTTCCCTTAATAATTTTTAGGTTATCTTATGTTTTTAGAGACGAAAAACCAACCGTCTGCCAAATGTCCACTTGGGCATTAATGGAAAATCACATAGTTACTTTCGCAGTGGTATGTAACGCTTAATCTCGAAACCATGCACCCTAGTCGTAAGATGTTTACTAGTCGTAGCTAACTCATAGATTTTGGGCGAAATTACCGAAATTATCTTAAATAGTCCGTCGTATTTCGAATCAATTTTCGTGTTTTTTACTTACCACCGTGTTCGAAAGAGTATGCACTTTGCGCTAAACCAAATCACCTACCTGGAATAGCGCCTGACGCCTACCTTTGTCGTAGTGTTTGTTTTGCTTTTTTTGTACTTCGTGATGTCTCTAGCTACCGAATCGCGTAACGTATTCAAATGCAGTGACCTATCTTCCTAAGCCCTCGTATTTAACGTAACTATTGGTAGTTTTATCTCTATTTTACGTCTCAAACTTTTTACCGGATGTGAATCTCTGTTGGAATTCAACAACGCTGGCGGTACCTTCGTAAAAGTCTGAGTCACAGTGTTTATAGAATGACGAAATTCATGTAAATCTCTTTCCTAACTTTTATAATCGACGTCCAGAAACATTGCTATCATCGTTCTTAAAGTCTGATTAACATGCTTTACGGGATCGCTTTGTGAATGATACGCAGGGCATGACAAATGCTCGATACCGTATTCTTGCAACCTATAGTGAAATACCTTACCTTTATATACCTTTGCATTATTACTAACGATGTACTCAGGAGTTTCCTATAAAAAGAGAATGAATTCTTCGAGCGCGGCAGCGAGGGTGGGATCGTCCGCTGACCGGAGCGGTTTCAGTTCGATCGATTTCGTAAGTAGGTCCTAAAAAACCACCGGTTTTGGCTACGGAGCAGCTTCATTACATTATTCGCTACCTGCCCCTGATCTTTCTACTACGCGTTTACCAATCCAACCCATAAGACCTTGAAGCGCTTGCTAAACTACTTCATACCGTTGACATTGAGCGCATTCATCTACGAATGTCTTCTCGTCGTACCATTCTTCCAGCCAATAATTCTCACGAGATACTCGATCGTAAGTCTTTTTTCGGCTAAAGTATCCCAAAAATGGTTCGCAATGAACGTCTCGCAAAACCCTTTTTCTAAATTCAAACGGTACAACTATGCGCCAACATTGCTCGCGATTAGTTACCGGATCGAGGAGGTGATCACACATGTTCCGATACAGAATATTGTCTTCTACTCTCTAATTCTCAATTTTCTTTTGTCTTCGGGGAACATCTTTAATTCGTTGAAGATACCATTTATCCTGAATCTCATTAAACGTGTATATCTTCAGCTTGTTCTCGAATTCTCGCGATAAAACATTTGACATATGATGAAGTACTCCCTTTCGATGTCCAATTTCGCAATATAACTACTGGAACTCGAGCACCCATCTGTCTAAATGACCTTTCAATTCCCGTTTGTTCAAAATCATCGTAAGCGCGCTATAATTCGTAATTATAACGAAGTGTGAACCTTCTAAATAAGGCTTAAACTTCTTTACCGCGAAAAGTACCACAAAAAATTCGATTTCGCTTACCATATAATTTCGCTCATGCGTATTTAGCATTCGACTAGCGTAACAAATTGGATGTTTGCTCTCGTCGAAAATCTGTACCAAACATGCGGCAACCATGAAGGAGGAACCATTGCAGTGCAAGTAAAAGGGATGCGAAAAATCAGGACACGCAAGTATCGGCGCCTCTGTTAATACGCGCTTTAACATTTTAAATGTTAATTGCTGTTCCTTCTTTCACTACCACGGTTGGTTTTTTGGAATGAGTTTAGTCAATGGAACCTTGATCTCACTCTCGTGTTCGTTATAACGTCTACTATTTTATTACCCTCCGCTAGCTGAAACCAATCGTCTTGGTCACCTAACCATCAAGCGCGATTACTATAACTAATATTTCTGTCTCATTTATTCCAAAAATTTTCGTCTAGAATCAAGTCATACTTAAGTGTAGATATTACGGTTGTGATTAACCAATCAGTTCTGTCTCTAATTTCCTTACTTAGCTTTAAGTCCCCCAATGTTCGCGGCTTCTCACCTGAGATACCCTACATAAATATCGTGAGCGGTCTTAACCCTTTAACGTCACAATTGCACTTTTGGAGAGCACTAACTTTAATTGAATCTAAAACTATGAAAGCGATAGAATTTTTTGATAAAAACATGTACCCTACTATTTTCGAGGGTGCTCTTTCAGATGCCGTTGACGAAATTTTCAAATTTTCCGATTTTCCAAGAAAATTTTCAAATTAAAGTGAAAAAAACGCAATTTTTTTCGGCAATATTTTTTTGTATTCAAAATTTTCGACTCAATTTTGACGTGTTAGTGGGGCGAAAACCTTCATAGATCGTGATCTTTTTTTATCTAATCTTTCAAATGATACCAATAGATTTTGGAAATTGAACATGAAAATTTCCAAAATGGCGACTCAATCCCGGAAATATTTCAAAAAGTTCAGAAATTTTTTACACAATAATAATGGACTTTAGGAAAAAATATTATTGAACAAAAAGTTCTTAGAATTGATCAACAAATAAGATAGAATTTTTTCAAAATTTTTTTACAACTTTTGAAAATTTTTGAAAATTTTGAAAATTTGATAAATTTTTAAAGTTGTCAAAAATTTCTGAAAAAATTCTATAATATTCTTTAATCAATTCTAAAAACTTTTTGTTCAGTAACATTTTTTCCTAAAGTTCATCATTATTATGTAAAAAATTTTTGAATTCTTTAAATCCAGTAAAACTTTGGAAATTACAAAAAATCCGTTTTTTTTTTGCCAAATACTTGTAATGTTATTATTTTTTATGACGTAAATCAATAGTATGTAGTGTTATTTATCACATTTCATGAGTTTTTTTATAAATAAACAACCATTTATTGCCGTACATTCCGAAAAATGTGATTTTTTCACTAATTTTTCGTATTTTTGTCCTGAATTTTACCTTCTAACGACTCGAGAAGTCTTTTGACGACTAAAGATGTTTCATATATATATATATATATGAAATAATATAAATAAATAATATAAATATAATATATAAAGATGTTTCATATATATATATATATATATATGAAACATCTTTAGCCATCCATTAATTTTATGATGTTGCCCGATTCTTACCGCGTGGAGGTAGATGTTTTCAAAGAATCTTCTTTTTTTCTTCTTTTTTTCTTTTTTTTTCTTTTTTTTTTTGTTTTTTATAATTATTTTTTTTATTTAGATTTATGTTTGTGAATTTAGTGTGTTTTCTGTAAACAGTTCTTACAAAAGTATGCCTGACAGTCAATGCAACACTTTCTTGATCTTATCTCGCAGCCGTGACAATATTGTAAATTTTTATGATCTGTAAATTGATGTAATTGTTTTGGAGTTTGATGAGACTTAGCTAAATACTCTCTTGCAATAGACATTGCAATATCTTTTGTACTTTTCTTCGGTTTACCTTCATTTACTCTATTATGCATAACAGTTGCACAAGCAATAGACATTTGTATGAACCGTACCAAGATAGGCCAAGTCCATTTTTTGGAACGTATTATTGGAATCACGGCACTGGCCCGTTGATCATGTGTATCTACCCTACCCATGAATTTATTATACCATTTGAATGCACACGGGAATCCTACAGATACTTTTTTTTCTCTTCTTTGCTGTACCTGTTAACAGACCTGCTGTAGAAAGAATAGATACTTATTTAGAATCGACTACGGTAGTAAAATTTACTCCACTCACCTTATCATGTTTTACTGTAAATGTTCCTCTAGCAGCATTCTTATCAATGTTATTAGACTCAGTTATATGATCTTTACGAACTGTTCCTGTTGCTTTGATACCTAATCTCTTCAAACGAACTAACAAGTCTGCAGAGCAGAATAAATTATCAAAATAAACATGATATTTTAATAATCTTCTAAGCGAACTTCGCTGTAATAGATCCTGAAGCATTTGTATCACTACACGACTACCCTGTAAACAATTTGGTAAAAAGCTGTTATGTGCATTTCTACCACAGTAAATATCGCAGAACTGCACAATACCCACATTTTGATTCCAAATCTGATTGGTTTTGTTTTTATAAACTGTTTCAGTAAACTTCGACCATAAAATTTAATCATCATTTCATCGATACTCAAAGCCGTAGAAAAATAACCGTACTTTTTCAAGTTATTATTAAATATATCTAAAACTTTTCTAACTTTCTATATTCTATCATTGCTATTCTCATCGCCAGGTTTCGAAGTCTTTACATGTTTTTTTATGCTTTCAAATTCCCTCCGCCCCATTACATTACAAATAACATCTGATCGAAGAAGTGTATCAGTGGACCAATAACCTCGCTGAGAATTGCGCCCGTTGAAACTTGTAAAAATGACAATTCCTAAAAAAACATCTAATCTATCTGCTGATAAATTGTAACCATGCTGTACAGTAGCATCAATTATATACTGCTTCAAAGAGATGGAAAAATAATCTTCAAATAATTCAGTAAGAGAAAGAGATAATATATGCTTCTTCTGCATGTCACTAAATAAGATATCATTCGTCATAATATCATTATATGTACATTCTCCAGTCATCCAATCATATTTATGATCTGGTTCTAGCTTTTTTTGTTTCGAATCATAACCATCTAATACAGTACGAAATGAAGTTAATTGTAAAGAATTAGCTAGGTCACTTTCATCTTCGTCATCTTCATTTTCATTGTCATCGTTACTTTCAGTTTCAACATCATCATTATTATCTTCATTACCTGAATCGTCAGAACCCGAATCATCTGGATCAGGTATAAGTACAGCCTCGATGTAATCATCATTTTCAAATAATTCAACATTCTTGTCCAAGTGATTTTTTTTTCTCGTTCTTGAACTTTTTCTCAATGGAGTCACTAAGTTGTCACCACTCTTTCGTTTGCTCATAGTCAATATTACAAAACGAATATAAAGATAAAATACAAGGTTATTGTAAAAATTCTGGATGAACTATATTAGATTAGAATAAAAACTGAAATATGAAATATACAGCAAAATTTTATTTATGAAAATAAAGGAACTTACAATCAGGGATATAAAACAATTATCAGAGATATAAAAAAATTATCAGAAAATTTAAGAATAATATGTAAGTAATATAACTTTTAACAATTAATTATATTATCACCAAATATATTATCGTACAAACTCTAAGAATTATATCGAGGAAAAATACCATTTTCATACTTCCAGATTCACCAAATAAATTTTAGAGTAAAAATACCCATATAAGAAAATTTTCAGATTTCATTTCAACACTAAATATTTATATAAATGATACAGTGAGTTAAATATCATACCCAATATGCTTTATATAATGTAAAAATAAGAACACATACAAATATAACGTAAGTATATATCAAAATACATCTCGAGTCGTTAGAAGGTAAAATTCAGGACAAAAATACGAAAAATTAGTGAAAAAATCACATTTTTCGGAATGTACGGCAATAAATGGTTGTTTATTTATAAAAAAACTCATGAAATGTGATAAATAACACTACATACTATTGATTTGCGTCATAAAAAATAACAACATTACAAGTATTTGGCAAAAAAAAAACGGATTTTTTGTAATTTCCAAAGTTTTACTGGATCGAGAGCACCCTCGAAAATAGTAGGGTACATGTTTTTATCAAAAAATTATATCGCTTTCATAGTTTTAGATTCAATTAAAGTTAGTGCTCTCCAAAAGTGCAATTGTGACGTTAAAGAGTTAATCGGTCCCTAAACCTTAAGTAAAAATTCGGCCCTACTACTGATATCTATGCATCTGAATCGAACAGCGCTTAAAGACCTGCCCTCCTATGTTGATCTTAATTGAAAACTTGTTCTCTACTACTGCGACTAACGCTGTATCTAATTCATCTGCTGTTCGTTTAAGAAATTCTGAGTTACACTCTTTCGTCACCGAAATGGCCGGTGCGTTAGCACCGGCGACCGAACGTCAACATAACAAAACATCATCATTGTCAAACTCACTCTTATTGCGTGTGATCGTGACCCTTGTCACAGCTCACTTCAACGGGAGTGCAGTGCGTGAGATCGCTTTCTCATGCGAAAAATCTACCGCAGGTTCATCATTATTACTAAAGGCAAAGACTTTTTACGAAGCCTGTCCTACTGTGAGCGAAATACTTAAATCTGCCTCCCTCACGTTCATGTGTAGCGACGGAAATTTATTCGGCATTGCTATGCATTTGCTGATCAAGCTACTTACCGCAAACAAATTACCTAAAACGATCGCTTCTCGCTTCTCTTTCCCTGATAATAAATTGTAGGTATTGACGTTTTTGATACTTCTGAAAACCGTCCACGTCTCCCTGTACCGAGTATCATTTATTTACCTGTTTGGAACTATCGCTGGCCTTAGTAGGGAGATTTACACTTTTGCTACTCTGCTCCTGATATTCTTCCAATATCGAATTAAGAAGCTCGCCTCTTGAACACGGTTCTGACAACTTCGTTCTGCACATTTTCAAAACTACTATTTCCGTGCTATTCTTTTCCAAACTCACGTTCTCTACAACGATTACACGCTGGACTTTAGAGTTTTTCTTTACATATCCTTCTATTACCTTATCTAAAAGAGGAGCACAGAACCGACAATTTCTGCTTTGTTCTCGCTTTCGTTTCTTATCTCAGCTTGATTTTCTTGCTTTCGAGCGGTCGACGGCTCCCGCAATGAGGTTTCCCTGTCTCACTTGGTTACAAATCGGACAATCTCTAAAAAAGAATCCAGCGGTCTCACATATTTATCACACCGGCGCGCATTTGGTAGCTCGAACTGAGTCATTTTAGCATAATGCTCTGTTTGCCGACACTTGTAGCAAATAAGTGGATTGGCCCGAGCTACCGGACATTGCACTATCTGGTATCCTAATACGTTGCAATTAAAGTAAACTGCTATCTAAATTCCTTCTAAAAATACAGTTTCTTTGATCGCGCTGCTGCAAAATCAAACTGGGGACTTCACCTGCACCTAGGGTTCGCGAAGCCTACGCATACTGCTGAACAGACGCGGCTTCTTTCGCAGGTCGGGAAGTCGCCAGTGGCTGCTGCTTACGGTCATAGCCATGGCGACTTCACCGTTCTGTTTTTCGCCCTTTTTATCCTTTTCCTTTTTCTTTTGCTGCTGCGCTTTCCTTTTAGATAGTTCAACGGTCAGAATCTCTATATCGCTCAGACCCCCCACAGCTTCAACTGATTTCTGCTTACCCTGAAACTTTTTGGGTTCACTGTATGCAGGTTTCGGTATTAACGTTGCTTCCGTGGCTGGTGGGCGCTATCACCTTTTCCAACCTACCATACGATCTTCTAATGCCATCTTCGCTTCTTTAGAGCTATTCAAGCACTTAAAGTTTTGGTTTCTAAGAAACATTTATATTTCGGATATAAATCCTCCATAAGTATAAGTAATTACCGTTTCACTGAAACGGGTTATCATTCAAACTCGATAAAAAGCTTACCGCGTTCATACCGCCTTTGCCCGAAAATCGCAGAGACCAGGTATTGAGCGCACTTACGTCATCCGCAGGTATAACGTTGATATACTTTCCTCGCGGAGAGCTGATCTGTTTGCTTGGCCTTTCTGTTTTAATTGCTTAATTTTTACTTGGCGACCTGCTTATCTAAGTATCGCGACTATCACTATCCAAAGGACATGTACTTGTGTCTCCTATACTAAAAGTCTCTACCTTTTTCACTTGCCTTCGTCTAGGCTGCGAAACATGAACCACACTGTTTCTGCCGACCATTGAACCCTCGGAGAACAACACTGGTACTAGCGTCTCGCTCCATATTGTAGCCTATAATCCGCGCTTCTAATATTCAACCCTTGAGCTCACTTCTGGCGCGCAATATCCGGTATTTGCTGACCTACTCGATTCGGCCGTGATAAGCACGCTACCTGTTCTATCTGTCTGTATACTCGCATGTGCAGGTTGTACAGTCGCTACCGTTGGCACGTTTAGCACCGAGCGGTTATCTGGCAACGTGGCTTGAGATGGCAATAATGTCTGCTGCTTGGCCTGAGTTGTCCTACAATGCATCGCCTCCCTTTTTACTTTTACAAACGGTGTTCGCACCATCCGCGATGCTTTGTCTCACCTCTCGCCTATATATCCAATGCGGCATTGCTGTTAGGGCCCCCCAGATTTGGCTTAGCGCACTCGTGCTGCGTTTGCCATGATCCCTAGCGTTTCGTTCACGTGCGCGTCCATCGGTACTAGCCGACGGTAAGCAGGCCGTCAACGGCAACGCATTTCCATCGATGGATGCATCATGCTACTGTCTAGCCACCGGTTTTATCATGAGGAACGGTAGCACTTTTTACCAGTGTTGCCTGCTCTGTCTTACGCTGTAAGCCAGCCGCCGTGAGTTTGTCACTAAAACTCGCGCCTGGTAGTGCCTTTTAATGAGCACAAATCAAGGTATCCCGGTAGGATTAGCCAGGCAGAGCTGAGGGTTGCCGAGGCGAGGACGGATATGGCCAATAAGTCCTTTCAAGTTATGGATACCTGTCTCTGGAACTCCCTGCCTCGGGCTTTGAGACATATGCCGTCGCTAACAATCAAGAAAACAATCAAGAGATGGAATTATATTAAAAAAAGTTTGCTGATTTTGGAATTAATAAAATATTATTAATTGGTCATTTAATACTGAAGAAAATTATAACAACGTATCTATTCTATGGGATCTTTTACAAATAAGAAATTTCAGGGAATTCATATCTACGGATATAACATTCGCCAATATTCTTTGCGGCTTGATGTCTTCTATAAGTTGTTACTCTTGCACTTGGTGTGTTGTAGAAAAAAAATGTGCATAAATCTCGAAAATTAAGGACAGTTAATGATATTTACAATTATATTTACAATCATATACTTCTTAAATGTGAAAAAGAAAGTTTCAAGTAGACTGCAAAATATAACGTAATGCGCAATATTACTCATATTTCTGCAGCATTTATTGGTAATGTATGTAAGATACTTCAAAATAAAGTTGATTTGCTCAATTAAATTTGCAGCTTGGCATGTAAGAAGTACGTGAAGTATTTCGTGCGTCTGTTTTTTCTGTATGTGAGAAAGAAGGCTTACTCGGCCAGGGAACTCATTCGAAATCTCTTTAACCCATTAACGTCCAAAATGTCAAAATTTCTTGCACGTTTTCAAAGTGATTGTTTCCTATGTAATTGGCGTTGAAAAAATTCTTGAACCACATATTCTGATGTAAAATTGCATGCTCTTTCAGAATCCGTTGCCAGAATCATGATAAAACTCACAGGAAAAGAGATATGCTCGATTGAAACATAAAAAACACCTAAATTTTCGAAAAAAAAATTTTTAGGATTTTTTTTCGAAGTGTTACGGTGAAGATATCACCTTGCGACCGTGATCAAAGGTGATCATGGGATTTAAAGTTTAACAGGGAATTTTTTTGTTTACCTTGAACCATCGCTTCTTTACAAAATGGCGGAAAAAACGAATTTTTTTTTTTCAATCTTCATCAACTTTTTTCTCGAAATCTATGGACTTTAGAAAAAAATTCATAAGAACAAAAATGTCTTAGAATCACTCGAGAAACATCCTAAAATTTTTTCAGAATTTTCGGAGACAATTTTTGATTTTCCGGGAAACTTGGGAAATGGAATTTTCAAAAATGTCTCCGAAAATTCTGAAAAAATTTTAGGATGTTTCTCGAGTGATTCTAAGACATTTTTGTTCTTATGAATTTTTTTCTAAAGTCCATAGATTTCGAGAAAAAAGTTGATGAAGATTGAAAAAAAAAAATTCGTTTTTTCCGCCATTTTGTAAAGAAGCGATGGTTCAAGGTAAACAAAAAAATTCCCTGTTAAACTTTAAATCCCATGATCACCTTTGATCACGGTCGCAAGGTGATATCTTCACCGTAACACTTCGAAAAAAAATCCTAAAAATTTTTTTTTCGAAAATTTAGGTGTTTTTTATGTTTCAATCGAGCATATCTCTTTTCCTGTGAGTTTTATCATGATTCTGGCAACGGATTATGAAAGAGCATGCAATTTTACATCAGAATATGTGGTTCAAGAATTTTTTCAATGCCAATTACATAGGAAAAAATCACTTTGAAAACGTGCAAGAAATTTTGACATTTTGGACGTTAATGGGTTAATGAATAGGTATGCACCGTATCCGTTGATATTATGAAAAAATACGGGTCTAGTCCTCGATTCTTGATAAGCAATGTTACACGTTCTATGAGCAGATGCACGATACTTTCCAGTAAAGTAACAATAATCCCGAACCTTTTCATCCATCTCATTGTTGAAAGGTTTTTTACATATGTGAAATATCGTAGCATGAAGAAAGCTGAATATCTTGTAAAAAGTTAAATTTATCATAGGCTGTGGATTTTTGTAGAACTCGTTCAAGTACATATCTAAGTAATAAAGATAATGTACGAAGCAATTGGCTAGACCAACATTGTCGATAGTTTTCTGTCTGTAGCTTCGGTAATATAACAAAGAATTATCGTAGCTACACTTCACAAAAAAATCTAACACTATACAGTTTGTGATGTTGATAGACGCGTTCATTATTACACACCATCAGATTCTTGAAATGAGCATACAGTACGTACGGTACAGTACACTCATTTTTCCAATAGTCAAATTGTAAAAATTTATCCTTATCGTAGGTAAGCACAGTCTTACACGTATTCACATTTATATAATCAATCTTGTGTATTTTCAATCTTTCTTCAGTACGAAAATGGTGTAGGTAACGGTTACAAATATATGACTTATATCTTCGAGATAAGTCTTATTCATATATAATGAACTTTATAAGGCATACAAGGACGCTGTACATTTTCGCTGAAATATTTTAAGGTTTCTATAATGAATGAAAATGAATGAATGAAAAGAAATGTTTTTGAAAGGTATTTAAAATATTTTAGATATGTTTCCATCAAATATACTTTTTTATTTTCTTGAAACATTTCACGTCATATTTCACTACTATTTTGAATGATACCATACCTAAATATTTGTCAAAATATTATTTTAATTCTTGAATATTTTGTCAGTTTTTTTAAAAATATAGTTATTATTTGTTTTCCATATAGAATAAAATTGAAATGCTACTAACCAGCAAGAATGTTCCCAAAATGTTACTAAAACATTCTTTTGAAAACATCGCAACATTTCCGGCAATTGTCAAAAATGTAAACAAAATGTTGCTGAATTTTGTCAAAATGTTATTATAATATATGTTTAAAAATCTTTTGGCAATATTTAGGTAACGTTTTTAAAACATTATAAATTATTTAATTCATTCAACGCAATTGTTGCGGAAACATTTCTACAATATTTTTGGAAACGTTGATAAAAGGTCATTAAAATATTGATAAAACAAATTTCCTCTGGTTGGTACTTAAAATTTCTTGTATAGAGCATAACGTATTTGTTTTATCAATGTTTTAATGACGTTCTAGAAATGTTTCCAAAAATATTGGCAAAATATTGCAGAAATTATTCCGCAATAATTTCGTTGACTAAATTAAATACTTTGTAATCTTTTAGAAACGTTGACTAAATGTTATGAAAAGGTTCTTGAACATATTTTATAACAACATTGTGACAACATTCAGAAAATTGGTTTCAGAAATATTTTAGCAACATTTGGCTTTAAACAAAGGTAGACGTTTGGATGTATCGAAAACATTGTTGCAACATTTTTTACGGTTGCCGAAAAAATTTAATGTTTCCGGAAAAATAATTTGGTAACATTTTAGAAAACATTTTTGCTGGCTAGGTTATTATTAAAAGTAATTAACATAGAAAACAAGCTATGCTAAATATTTATATAATATATCCATTTGAGTGTGATAAAAGAAACATTTTTTAAATAATACTACGATATTTAAAAAGATCTGTGCTTCATGTTGTTTCAGTATTTCATGTTTATATAATTATGTATAAAGTTCGATAGAATTTTTCAATATTTAATTTCCGTTATTAAATATTAATATTTTTGAGAGATAACAGAAACATTGCAGTAATATGGTAATGTTTTTGCTTCGAGAAATATTTTATTCAATGTCTTAGAACAGCTTCTACAACGGTAGTCGATTCGATTGATCGATACGTTCGCGATTCGGTAGCACTGGCGATACTAAAGCGAACGACTAAGAGAGAGAGGGGGTGCGCGAGAGTTTTTTCAGTTAAGTCTCAGCTGTTGTTCCTGAGATTACCGCCAAATAATTTTCTACTGTTTTCTTGCCGTTTTGCCAATCAAAAATTGTTTTTCTGATTTTTTTGATACGTGCGTGAGTGATCGTAAGTAGTCAAAAAGGGCAGCAGTAATCACAGCAGCAGTAAGCGAACAGTAGCATTAAGCGCAGCAACAGCCAATTTGTAACGAGGAAAACCAGCGCAGCCTTTCCAAGGAAAGAATTCATTTATCTTTAACAATTACGGCTGATAACCGTAATTGCACTGCAGGGTAGGTGAACCTTCCTTTTCCTACGCGAAAAAAATACTTGCGATAGTATTTTGTCAATCGTGACCGTTTTTATATTCGCGCCGAGCGTTAGTTTTTCGCAGTAAAATTTGGAATTCTCTCTCTCTCTCTCTCTCTCTCTCTCCCCGTATTATTGAAAATTTGTAAATCCTATTCGCGTGCGCAAGTCTTTCGGTCCAACGAAGACTGTAGTTTTTTAGTCATAAACGATCTTAATTTTATTCACCGCATAATGTTATTTTGTTCCCTTTTAGTTTAACGGATCCGTCACCGTTTATTTTTTAAACCGATTTTATCTAGGGGATAGTTGGAGTAAACGTTAGGTCACTCACACTTAAGATAGATCGAGTGTCACAAGTCAGGTGACTTAAGGTGAGTTCAACTCTATTGGAAAAGGACACATTGGAACGAAAGTATCAAACGTAAAGGCGAATACACGTATACTCATACATGATTAACGGAGCGGCGGTTAGCTCTGCATTGAGTTTTTTCTTTAATAAACTCAATTTGTACCAGCTAATCCAGCCCGTACACAATCTAGACAGTTGTACAAACGAGAACAATGAATCTAATAGAAAAACTTGTTAAAAATAATATCCGATTTTATAATATTTTCCAAAAATGTGTAAACCAACCATTTTTGATGAAGTACCCATAAATGAAAAATTAAAATTAAAGAAACTTATAGCTGTCGTGAGATCTCTTAATAAATACGTTTGCTAATAAATGAATCAATTTCATTCTGTACCCTAAAACAGAAGAAATACACACATACGCATTAAAAATAGTATGTTACGAAACTGGTGCGAGAAAATGATTTGACCCTCGTGTAGACCACACGACGGTAAAATCATCTCTTCATACAAGTATCGAGCAATATTCTTCGATACAACGTGTGTGACGCGAGATTTTAAGCCACTCTATTTTCCAAGCGTACGTAAATTCGAGCCCCGCGCACGGCGTATCGAAAAATATATTAAAAAGTTTAGTTTATTATTTGACCTATTTTTTTCTTCTTTTTTCTATCACAAAAAGGTGCATGTTTCAGCCAGTCACTACATGACTTAGTTGCTTTGCAGAAATTATAGTTGTCTCCATTAATTTTATTGAATTTTTCGACAGCAATATCTGGAATATCTATAAAACTTAGTTATATAATACATATTCACATTTTTCTTCATAGCATGAATATAAAGTACAAATTTGTTAATAATATGTAAATATACCGCTAATTATTTTCCAAATATGAAGATCCCCAAACGAGGGTTTTTTTATATATTTGCCAGTAAAGTTAAAATTCGAAGCTACTTTATTTGTAATCAAGCTTGACAACATTTTTATTACGAATACCTTTCAAAAAATCAATCTTAAACAATGAAATATCATGTTATTTAAATCATTGGTTTATTTTAAATAATTTATTTGTATATTTAAAAAATTAAAGACTACGTGAGCTTTGAAACCTGCTTGATTTTCATCATCTAGATTCTTCTCTAACTTCAGGATGCCCTTCAAAGTTTCCTTAGGAAATTGCTTGTATATCAAGTCAAGTGAAAAGATTCCAGTTGTAGCAATCGCTCCATCAGTGGATTGAATTTTAAATTGATTCATAAGTTTGACTTAATTTGTCGCAATTTCTTTCAATCCATCTGCAAATAAAAATATAATATTCATAAACTTTAAAATTACCAATCATTTTTTTGATCATAGATGCTTATATGAATGACTGCTCCTATTTCATCATTAACAGGGTCTTTTCAACTTTTTGCAATAACGAACTTATTTTCTGATTTTCTGGAACCATTTCGACCTTCATTTTTTCAATTACAAATATTTTATAAAGTTTAATGAAAATCAATAATTTTGTTTTTGAGAAAAGTTGATGAAGCTTATTATTGGTGAATCAGGAACCTTCGCCGGTATCCGACGTCTATTTGCAGAAAAATCCAACCCAAAATGTTTTTTTTTAATAGACTAAAATTATAAATATTTTTTGTATTCAATACAAAATTTTTTAATGATATTGTTAAAACAAATCTAATATCGTAGCAGATATTTATTAGATGTTAGCTAAGTCGTAGATGACGGGCAGTGTGCCAAGTTCGTTCCTCCTTCTTTTGTTGCTAAATCAATTTAATAAATTTTTTTATAACAAAAATACTGAAACTTATAATTACTTTCGGGTTTTAGCTTATTTGTTATAGTACTTTTCACAAACTATATTTCAAAATTTTCTCTTCCAACAACATAACTATAACCTTTTTCTGATTCATGTATGACAATTTTGAATTTATTTAGCTATGTATAAGTTTAATTAAAAAATTTTTTTATTATAATACTGGATAAGATAAGATTAAATTAATATTTTATTTTATAAAATAATATATCAGTTTTATAACGAGTTTGTCAACAACTCGTTATGTCTCTCTCTTCACATTAATTATATAAAAATAATATATGTACATATTCATGTATCTACTTTTATATTATACTACTAGCAGCTGCAGTGGACGACAGCAGCTGAACTAAGATAAGAGAGAGAACGCTAGCAGAGAGAGAGACCGCGTAGGTTGGTAGGACTGGCGAGCCGGGATGCCGCGAAAGAGAGGTGCTGCTTGACAAAGCAGGCAATTAGCTGACGCCTCTCGAATTGGTGACACGCGTGCGACTGCGTTAGAAATTCATAGCTTGGCTGTGCCATTGACGACTAGATTCGTTTTGTGATTTTGCGTCGCCTCGTGGCTAATTTGAGTGATAGATCGAGTGCTAAATTGAGTGCTACCGGTTGCGGCGTGTATCGGCGTTCGATAGACCGAACTTTTATTGTCGAGTCTCGTGGCTAATCTCGCCGACAGCGGCAGCTGATGTAAGTACTACTCGTTCTTTACGTCTCTCTCGCATTATCCGCTTTGCTTCTCTCTCTGCACCGTCCTGTACAGATACACGTAGAATATACGAGTATATTTCTATTACACCTATCGCCTCTTTCACTCTGCGCCTTCTATCATTCCTTTCGTTCCCTACACCTTCGCGATTTCAGCTACGCGACCTACGACGCTCTCCGCGGGCCGTTGCCACCCGGCGAATCCATCGGCAGTCTGTGCTACTGGGTCGGTCGTGCAAATCCGTTGCGCGAGCCCGCTCCGTCATCTATTACGCACCTCTCGGTTGTTAAATATTGTAGCGGACTAAATCCCCGTTACATTTTGGCGCCCAAACGTTCTGGTGCTGGCGGCGTAGCGAAAATCGCACCGAGAGAAATTTTTCCGTAGGCGTTCTTACAAGGACAAAGAGTGCGCGATCTCTCGCGGCGTGTTGTTGACAAACACGAACCGCGCGGCGAGCCACATGTGCGACGCTAGCGAATAAGTATAAACTCGTCGAGCGATACACCGATATTCTAAGCAAAGGAGAATTATAGATTTTATTCGAATATTGAAGTTGGAAAATCATATTTATTTTCAAGGTTGCCACGCTGGCCGTATACAAGAAAACTGTACATTTCAAATGCTATATGCGTGATTCGAAATCACAGTAAATACTGCGTGGCTAAGCCTTATATAATCAATATTTTATACAATTTTTTTTTATGATTTCAATAAATATTAATTAATCTATAATTTGTTCCGATATTCTCTTTTGATTAGTTTAGTTGGCGAGGCGTTGGCTAATTCAACTCTGCGTCCAATTACAACGCATCATTAAAATAATAATATTTAAACAATAATTAAACTATTTTTAATTATAATTATTATTAATAATAAATTTTTTGTTTCTTTCTTGTTTTCTCTTCTCTCTCTCACACCCGTTACACTCTGGCTTATACGTTATGTTGCTAATACCAGCACAAGCCTGATATTTATTTCAAATATCTCGTCAATTTTTTTTCCCGCTATTATTGTTTTACTGTTTTACATTCTTCTCTCTTATAATCCATTATTGATTCTGCATTTTGACGTGAATATGAAATATTTTTTTTTATACCAATTGTAATTATTGCTGCAGTTTGACGCAGAAATATTTCATGTATATTACAATAATTTAATTGTTGTTATTTTTTTTTTCGGTCGGATTGTCTTGCTCTCGTTATTTTTTTTTGCTTTTGTAAAACGTCAACGTTGCGTTTAACCCATTGCTAAATAGATATACAATGGCAACAAATTGGTCAATTAGCGATCTATCAATATTCAAAGAGGACATTGATAAAAATTAACAACCTGGATCAAAAACTTGTCTAGTATACAAGTTGACGGCGCATTGACACAATTAGAATTGCGAACTGACGGATCGTTATACGAGCGCGCGAATCGACTATTCCGTAGGTTAAACGGCGATTATACAACGGAAGATTTCATAGCAACGCAAGACTTAAATGAAGAAGAAGCACAAGAAAGACGAGACAATCTTAGCCGTATGTTTTTCATGTCAGACACTCTGCCAGCAGAAATTAAGAGAGATTTACAAACCGCAAGGGATGCAGAAGAAGCTCTGGACGCAACAGAACAGGTGAACTTAGATGACAACGAACAATTGACAACAAGCTCGCCACATGGCACAGCCATAGATAATTCTGTAACTCTGCCTATACAAGAAGAACACAAAGATAATGACAATGAAGGTACATATGAACTGGTGAATACAAGACGTCGAAGACTTGATTTCAACAGCACAACAATCGAACCACAGCCAAATATAGGACAACATATAATGTCAACAGCAACAACAACAACCGTTACAACGTCAATAAATGCAGCGAATGCGAGTAGATACTCCACAGGAATCTACGCTACTTTAGAAGAAACGCGCATCGTCAAAGTAACGATGCCAGACACTAAAGTGCATTTTATGCCTTATGGCGCAGCATCCGAACTAAGACGAGCTTGGTAAGCAGAATTGGATTATTCTGCCGCACAGAAAGAATTCCTCAGACATGTAGCAGCAGAAAAACGAGAAAAGGATAAAATAATAGCAGAAGTTACACAATTGCGAGAGAGATTAGCTAAAGCTGAAAGGGAAAAGTTCGATTTAAATGCAGTTAATAAAAGTTTGCAGGAACAACTAAAAATAGTTGTGTCAACGGCTCATCTTACAGAGCAGGAACGACTTGCTACTGCGCATAGTAAGAATGTACAATTCCGAGATACATTCGAATTAAATTATTATGATTTATCAAGCCAATTTGACAACACTACACATTCACAGATACAATCATCGCTCAACCCGCAAGCTCCGTTGTTTTATTCGACAACTCAACCCTCTACGGTTTTTTCTACAAGGCCAATGCCGTCGTCATTTCCGATTACTACGTCGTTTTTACCTGCGATGCCTCTTCCTGCAAGCTCGGTCAGGGGGTCCTTTAGCATTGCTTCTTCGCTCGGCCGCGTGGCAACCCTCGCAAACTCATTCACCCTCGTGTCCTCGAGCTGGGGGAGGGGGGTCCTGCCCAGTACGTCAGCAGAAATGCCATCGCAACAAACGACGATTAGCGTTCCCATAAGTAGTCAAAGCTTCACTGCTAACCCACAGCAAGCGACTACGTTTAATTCCACGTCCTCTAGGTACTCTCCCAGCAAACCCTTAGGAAAAACTATGAGAAAATGGAAGATAAAATTTTCAGGAGGCGAAGGACTAAGCATCGAAGAATTTCTGGAACGCGTTGAGGAAAACAGACGGTTAGATAGGGTGGCCGATGACGAGCTACTAGATTCAATGACTCCCCTTTTCGAGAAGGCAGCTCTCTTCTGGTATCGTGCCTTAAGGCCCTCGTGGAAAATGTTTAACGACTTTAAGGAAGCGGCCCTTAAGACTTACAGCAAATCGAAGAGGAACAAGAGGAGTCTGAAGGTAGAAGCCCAGCTGCGTACACAAGGTACTGATGAGCCTGTAGTTGAGTACATTGTCTCACTACTTAGTATCATGAAAAGAGTTGATGCTCCATGGAGCATGCAGGAACAAGTTAACCTTATCATCGACAACCTGCTGCCTCAATTGAGAAAGAGATTGAAGCATTTTAGAAACAATTTCACAGATTTGCAAGTACTTCTGGCCAAAGCTCAAGAAGCCGAGGATGATAAAGATGGCCAATGGAGGCCACCGCTCTCAGCCGATTAGAGTCTATACCCTAAAACGGCCTACAAGCCGCGGGTCAAAACGACCAAGGCTAAGCCATCGTTATCCTCTCTAAGTGAGAAAACTCAGCCAGTGAAGGAGTCAGAGCTAGAGGATATGATTACGAAGATCCTGGAGAAGAAAGCCAAAGGAAATGCTGACACCTCCAAGCTCCCTGCTTCATCCGAGAAGAACGAAAGTTCTAACGGAAAAGCAGCCCCAAAGGAACCTTTCACCGTTCGAGCGGGAACTCGCCTCGTGGCAACGGACGTGGCCGAGGTGGTAGAAGAAGCTGGGGACGATCAGGTGGCAATCGAACCACAGTAATTTCCCCTAAATCCAGTAAAAACAAGGATAAGGAGTCTGGCTCTGATGGCAATCTTCTCTGCTGGAATTACAGTTGGCCCGTTTACACCCGAGCCACTTGTCCAGAATGCTTGACTAAACAGCCGAATGATGAGGATTCAAAAAAAGAGCGAGGGAGTCAGTAGGTGAGGTCCTTACTCCTCCCTTGATCACCAGGACCTTTGATGTTAGCGGCGTTATGGGAGTAGCGCAGGTGCCGCACAAACACGGTGAGTGACTCAATGCTAGCCCGAGCTAACTCTTCCGACGTGCAGTCTACCCGCGATGGGGGTACCGTTGCGAGCGCTCTAATCGATAAGTTCCCCAGGTGGTAGCTGGCTGTTAAAGTCAGCGATTATATTTTTCGAGGACTTTGGGACACCGGAGCTTCTCGTACCGTCCTCGGCCCTAACGCCATTTCAATCGCAGTTGCTTTAAGCAAGCGCGTGCGACCGTATGTGGGCCCAGGAGCAAA
Organism: Phymastichus coffea; assembly: GCF_024137745.1. Lineage (NCBI taxonomy): Eukaryota > Metazoa > Arthropoda > Insecta > Hymenoptera > Eulophidae > Phymastichus > Phymastichus coffea. The sequence goes on along the minus strand of NW_026706819.1, from coordinate 5,293,547 downwards.
GGCAGTTGATGGCCACTACGTACCCATTGTAGGTAGCGTAGAGTTGCCCTTCACCTTGGGTGGGGTAACGCATTCGATTGACTCTCTCATTTTAAACGAAGTTGACACTGAGTGCACTTTAGGTGCCGACTTCAAGCGCGCCTTTTCGGCCATGCTAGACCCTAGATCTAACAGGCTGACGTTTAAGGGCTGCGAAGAAGGTGTGCCTGCAGTTCTCTCTTCGGGGAAAGCTGAAGAGGCAATGACCTTAGCCTCGCTGGGGATTGAAGATCCCACGGCTGAGCAGAGAGAAACGATCGAAAAAGTCATGTAGGATTTGCTGCCTGATTCCTCGTGCGAACGGTTAGGTTGCACGAGTTGGATCGCACATGACATAGGTCTCAACTGCCCGAGCCCAATTAAACAAAGATATTACTCGGTATCTTAGAGAATAGAGGACGAAATGTACGAGCAAGTATGAAAAATGTTGCAAATGGGAATAGTCCGGAAGTCCCAGAGCGAATGGTCAAGCCCCGTAGTTATGATATTGAAATCTGATGGTACGTATCGATTTTGCGTCGATTACTGTAGAGTCAACGCGGTGTCGAAAGTTTCAGCATATCCATTGCCTTATATGGACGTGATTTTACGCAAAATTCAGTACGCCAAATATATAAGTGCTCTATATTGTTCTGGAGCCTTTTGGCAAATACCTCTCACAGAGAGATCGATACCAGTCACGGCATTCACAGTTCCGGGTATGGGCTTGTACGAATTCGTTCGTATACCTTACGGCTTGGCGGGCGGCCCTGCTACATTTCAATCGTTGGCTGACAAAATAATCACGCCCGAAATGGAGCCTCACGCTTTTGCCTATTTAGATGATTTGATCATTGCGACTGATACATTCGCTGATCACGTAAAATGGCTCACGTTAATTCTAAATAGAATTAATGAGGAGGGCCTTACCATCAATAGGAAAAAGTCGAAGATCTGCATGTTCGAGATACGTTATCTCGGAGTGCTGGTTAATCGCGAGGGCTGCAGGCCAGACCCTGAAAGAGTGCGACCCGTCCTAGAGTATCCGGCGCCAAGGAATCTACGGCAATTGCGACGTTTTCTTGGCATGGCCTCGTGGTACCGTAAGTTTTTGCAGGACTTCGCTACTCTAGCCGCACCTCTAACGTCCCTCACGAAGAAGGACACAAAGTACACGAGGACCGAAGAACACAGTACAGCTTTTGAGCAGATAAAAGCACTTCTTGCTACTGCTCCTGTCCTAGCTAGACTCGACTTCGCTGCTCCATTCATCCTTGAGTGTGATGCTAGCGATACTGGCCTTGGCAGTATCCTACTACAGAAGATCGACGAAGAGGACCGCGTGCTTTGCTTTGCTAGTCGTGTTCTCACGTCTACAGAACGCCGACTGTCAGTTACCGAACGCGAATGCCTAGCGGTCATATGGTCGATAGAGAAATTCCGGCCCTATATAGAAGATTATCACTTTACAGTGGTAACCGATCATCATAGCTTGGTATGGCTTCAGAATCTTCGGAGCCCCAATGGCAAGTTAGGTTGATGGTCGTTGCGCCTTTGATATCGTGCATCGCAAAGGTAAGGATAATGTCGTGCCCGATGCGAGAGCAACGAGCCCCCGCTGGACTTATGGGCAAACACGTCGTCTCCCGTCCGTGGGAAATTGTCTGTGGCGATACGATGGGCCCTTTCCCTAGATCGCCTCGAGGCAATGAACACCTTCTCATCCTGATGGATATTTTCACGAGGTGGATCGAGTGCATCTCGATCCGTAAGGCCAATGCCAAAACGATTAAGAGAGAGATCAACCATCGGATCTTCCTACGTTTTGGAATTCCTGATAGATTTCTATCGGATAATGGCACGCCTTTCAAGAATTCATTAGTGGATTCTTTCCTAGAGGCTCATGGCGTCTTTCACGGCACTTGCGCTCCTTACTCTCCAAAGTCGAACCCGACTGAGCGAGTAAACCGCACGATCAAGACTATGATCGCTGCATTTATTGCTGAAAAGCACAATAAGTGGGACGAGCTCATTGGTGAATTTGCGTTCGCTTACAATACGGCCATCCACGAAACTACTCGTTCTAGTCCAGCCTTTCTGAATTATGGACGGAATCCTGAACCTCCATATAATGTTCGACGCGAGGAAGAGCGTGCCGCCTTACGGCAGTTAGAATCTACGGCCCGTGAGGAATGGCACTCTCGCATGCAAAAGCTCGACAGATAGCGAGCCGAGGCCCAGGAGAAGAGCGAAGCCGCCCAGTTGTGACAAGAGAAGTACTATAACCAGAAACACCGAGATGTCAGTTACGACATCGGTCATAAAGTATGGGTGAAGAATAGAGTACTTTCCTCGGCCGCTAAGGCCATAGCAGCTAAATTGTGTCCGAAATACACTGGCCCTTTTATTGTAAAGTCTTGTCTCGGCATGAATTCCTATCAGTTACAGACTGAAAATGGAGTCGACATAGGTAAAGTCGCGGTTTGCGACATGAAACCCTGTTACGATGCTGAGCAATTTCCCTTAGACGAGACACGTGACGCAGACGATGTTTCGGATAGGGAAGATCCAGAGCTTTCTCTCGATGAAAGCCTTCGAGCCGTATCTCTACCTATAAAGGGTGACTCGATAGTGGCGGATATCCCGGCGTCTGTGGACGCTGACCCGAAGGCACAGCCAAGTTCGGGCCAGCTCCCTCAGATACCGATAGCTGTGGCTCCTCGGAAAAGGGGCCGACCACGCGGCTCCAAGAAAGCCGTACCGCTACTGGTCACAACTTCGCCTCGGCGTTTGCGTCCTAGGGGCAAGCTCGACGAATAATTCCCCAAATTCACTGCGTCCTAACACTATATAACGCCACTACAATGCTACACCACGCTCATACACTCCAAGTCGGCCCTTGACCCCTTGGCTGGCTTACTGCTTCGCTTCTGCTTGCCCTACTGCCCTCGCTTTTTCACAGCATCTCCTATAATGTTCATTTATTATTACGGAATTCTTTGCAGAGGATGTTACCAGTCAAGAAGGTCGAGAAGGACGAAGAGGTCCAAGTGACCATCTCTCGTGACCTGCTGGCTCGATTGGAGGAACTCGCCTTCCAACTGGCTAGGTCACAGGTATCCCTGCCGCCGGAGCTCACGCCGGAGCTACCTACCATCGAAGAGCGGGCTAGGCGTTGGGCTGAAAGCTTCGCCACAAAGCGCAGGGAAGAGGAAGAGGAATGGAGGCGCGCCCGAATGGCTCTTCCGGCTCTTGACCAACAGGGCGAAAGGCAACGGCCGAGCCCTGTTCCCCGCCAGTCTCCGGTGCGCTTCGCCGACGTCCCGGACGAAGAGCCGAAGGAGGCCCGATCCCATGAGGACAGGTGGGCCGAAGTGGAGGCCGCGGCAAAATCGTGCCGCTCGGCGCGCATCGAGGCTCAAGAGAAGGAACACCGGACCTACGCATCCGTGATTGCCTTCGCGGACCACCCGGATGCGAGAGTCCGAGTCGTCGCTTCCCCCAGCTTCGTTCGGAAAGTAAGGGACGAGCTGGAGCGCCAGATCTTCCTGGCCCAGGCGGCAGACCGCTGGAACGAGGCCAAGGCGGTCCAAAAGGAGCGCGAGCGCCTCCTGGCCCTTCAAGAGAAGAAGCGCCAAGAGATCCAGGAGCTCCAACACCAACTGGCGAGACTCAATGTTCAGGACGCGTGGGCATCGGTCGCGTCGCCTAGTGCCGCGGCTCCCGGTCCTTCACCGGCCCAGGTATCGGGTACTCCCCGCCAAGACCCGCGCCTGCTTAGCCACGAGGAACGTCGCGAAATTGCGAGACAGGCCCAAAGGCTACCCGGCAGATTTTGCCGAGGGAACGAGGGCCTAACACCGCAGTATTCGGCACTGCTCCATTGAGATGCCATGAGGCCCTGTGGCAAATATGACGGCCCTGCCGTCGAGAAGAGGGGCACTCGGTTCTGCTTTGTCTGCAATTTGTCGGGGGTTTCCAGAACCGAGAACTGCCCCAACTTCTTCCTCCACTGGAAATTTGAGCGAGGGCTAGAGACGCGCTACGACTATGGTGACGAGTTCGGTGAACGCTACCGTCTCTGAGTCGTCGACATAGTTGTCTCTTCTGCCCCAAGGCTACGCCACCAGAGGAGAAGAGAGAAGAAGACGGAAAGAAGACGAGCTCTTACTATACTCGCGTCTCCTTCCGCCTTTTGGCCTGCGCGCCATACCTTGTTCGCGCCGTTGCGCTGGTATTGGGCTTAGCCGTGCCTCATTGTACGATTAGGCATTGACGCCCCTTTTGTTTATTGGCACGGCCCCGTCATCGCAGAGGGAGAGAGCGATGAGGAAAAGTCCCTTATTTCTATTTTATTTTATTATTTATTTGAATAAACTATTTATCCATCTATAACTTGTACCTTCATTACGAGAGAGACCTAAGGTTCGAGTTGGTACCGTGCTACCAACGTCTGGGGGTGGAGGATATAACAAGTTTGTCAATAACTCGTTATGTCTCTCTCTCCACATTAATTATATAACAATAATATATGTACATATTCATGTATCTACTTTTATATTATACTACTAGCAGCCGCAGTGGACGACAGCAGCTGAACTAAGGTAAGAGAGAGAACGCTAGCAGAGAGAAAGACCGCGTAGGTTGGTAGGACTGGCGAGCCGGGATGCCGCGAAAGAGAGGTGCTGCTTGACAAAGCAGGCAATTAGCTGACGCCTCTCGAATTGGTGACACGCGTGCGACTGCGTTAGAAATTCATAGCTTGGCTGTGCCATTGACGACTAGATTCGTTTTGTGATTTTGCGTCGCCTCGTGGCTAATTTGAGTGATAGATCGAGTGCTAAATTGAGAGCTACCGGTATCGGCGTTCGATAGACCGAACTTTTATTGTCAAGCCTCGTGGCTAATCTCGCCGACAGCGGCAGCTGATGTAAGTACTACTCGTTCTTTACGTCTCTCTCGCATTATCCGCTTTGCTTCTCTCTCTGCACCGTCCTGTACAGATACACGTAGAATATATATTTCTATTACACCTATCGCCTCTTTCACTCTGCGCCTTCTATCATTCCTTTCGTTCCCTACACCTTCGCGATTTCAGCTACGCGACCTACGACGCTCTCCGCGGGCCGTTGCCACCCGGCGAATCCATCGGCAGTCTGTGCTACTGGGTCGGTCGTGCAAATCCGTTGCGCGTGCCCACTCCGTCATCTATTATGCACCTCTCGGTTGTTAAATATTGTAGCGGACTAAATCCCCGTTACAGTATATTATTTTTTTAATTTTTAATGATGTCTTTTCGAAGCTAAACTTTATTACAGATGTATTCAATACATTTAAATATTCTAAGAATAAATGTAATTAAAGAGCATTAAAATTATTTTTCGTATTATTTTGAGGTTTGGCCTTTGAGTGAATGTAAAAATTATTCGTTTTTAATGCTTATTAAACATTTTACTTATTTTTTATTTACTCAACTAATGAATATAACGTAGATGTAAAATAACTCGAAATATTTATTAGCAGAAATTTGCTGAACGTGTGAGCTGCTGTGCTAATAATATTATACGAGGAGTGTTCAAGTAAGGTGACTTTATAGTTTTCTCAAAAAATATTTATTTATTGGTCAATATTTATATTGTTCCCTTCAACGTAATCCCCGTTCGATATAATACACTTGTGTCCGCGCTTTTTCCAATTATCGAAGCACTTCTTATAATCATTTTGAGGTATAACCTTGAGTTTTTTCAGTGATGCAGTTTTTATTTCCTCAATCGTTGAAAATCAATGTCCTTTCATGGGTTTCTTAAGTTTTAGGAAAAGAAAAAAGTCACTAGGAGCCGAATCCGCTGAATATGGAGGCTGAGGCATGTCTATGGTGTTGGTTTTGGCCAAAAAAATCTCTCACAAGCAATAATGAATAAGCAGATGCATTATCGTGATGCAAAATCCACAAATTACTTTTCCAAAGTTCCGGACGTTTTTTGCGTATTGCCTTTTGCAAACGACATATAACTTCAAAGTAATACTTCTTATTGACCGTACAACCTTGTGGTAAGAATTCCTAACGAACTACTTCACGGTAATCAAAGAAGACAGTGAGTAAAACTTTGATATTTGATCGAACTTGGCGCGCTTTTATGGGTGTTGGCTCTTCTGGGGTCTTCCATTAGGATGATTGGACTTTAGTTTCGGCATCATAACCATATACTCACGATTCATCACCAGTTATAACCCTTTTGAGAAAATCAAGATCTTCATTGACTTCATTCAACATCTCCTGAGCGAAGGTCATGCGATGGTTCTTTTGATCAACACACGTCTCATGCCCAAAACATCCGAAAGAATATCATGGCATGAGCCAACCAATATACAAACATCTTCTGCAACTTCTCTGATGGTGATTCAACGATATTTTAACACAATTTCTTTCACTGCTTCAACGTTTTCATCTGTTGTTGATATGCTGGGATGTTCAAGACGAGGTTCGTCTTCGACATTCTCTCTCTTCTTGAAACAACTTATACCACTTATACATATTTTTCTTACTCGGAGCAGACTCACCGAATACAGTGGTTAATATTTCAAGAGCTTTAGACTATTGGATTCCATTTTTCACTCAAAATTTAATGCAAACTCTATGCTCCATTCTTTTCGATAGAAGAATATTGCCGAGCTCAACAAACACTTCTAACCTCTGACGTCTCTGCCAGAAAAACAACACGTGCTACATAGTCAAAACTGTGAATATATGATTGTGGCGGGTGTACCAACATAACAACAACAAAAATTTAAAACTTAAATGTACGTAGCCCGCGAAAATTGAAAAGTCACTTTACTTTTTAAACACCCCTCGTATATACTAATTTCAAATCACGTACATATGCATACTGACGCGTGACTATCTCTCAACCAATCAGATCACGAATAAAATGACTTCACATCAATTTGTGATTCTCCGTGATTCTCCGTTACAACTAGGGAAACCGATTTCAGAGATCAAGACATACAAACAATCACAGAAAAGGGCTCGCAGACAAACAATCCGATTAAATCCTCTTGATTATGGACACACAGCAGCTATTAAAAAATAAAAGAATGCGCTTCAATTTTATTAGAATTATACAAAGATGATCTTGAAGATAATTTGTTTTCTGAATTAATACAATTTAAAGAATTTGTTTAAAAAATGTATTGTTAAAGACTTAATAGTGAGGATAAAAAAATTTGTTTTGAATTATAAATGTAGAAAGCAATGATTAAAAAAAAACTATAAGATGTTTTTTCAAGCATTTGTATCTTATTAAGAATATATTTAACACTGATGACCACAAACTGCACAAGTGATCGGTCCTTTTCAAAAATAATATTAATAAAAAATCGATTGAGAGCAGACATGGAGCAGGATCGTCTAAACGATCTTTCGATTATGAACATTGAAAATGATTTCCTAAGAAGTTTGACAGATGGTAACATTTATACGCGATTTCATTGAGAGGTAAGCTTATAAAGGGTTTTTATAATTTTGAATAGACCAGATGTACCGAAAATTTAACTATAATATAAATTATTTTATGAAATGTAAGTATAATGTATATTTAAATATTGTTTATATTTTATTTACTTGAATATTGTTGACTAAAACTTTTTATATCATATTGTAACGAGGAGTTTTATTCGGGGCGGAAATAAAAATCTTACCCGTTAAAGAAAAGGATTGCGAGGCTAACCGCCGCCTCGGTCAGCTCGTTCGGACAGCCTCAACCTTCTGACCTTTCGCCCCAGAGCCCGTGAAAACCCACACGTGGAGAACACGTGCGGCGATCCGGCTTGCCCAGTGACTCAAGGTCGGGCAGGTTCTGTTGTGAGCGATAGGAGAGGAAAACCAAAGGGGATTCGAAAAAAATCTCAGCCAATTGTCGCAAGATCTACAAATTTATTCCTCTTTGCCGCGTTCGATTATACAAAGGTAAAGCTGTGGCCAAGAGATTGTCGCGTTCGCAATGAGAGAGGGAAAGACGCGCACTATCTAATTTCGCTATTCGGCCACGCGCATTTATATCCAATATCGGGGACTTACATCACGGGAACGAGTTGCTGCAGACAACGGCGTTCTCGACGGTGTCCACGGGTCTCGTCGACTTCTGGCCCTTCCTTGCAGCACTCTCCTCAGCCGAGGTTTTCCCTACCCGGATTCACAGTTACCCGCGATCCTCGACTGTTGCCTCAGATCGCTCTGGGCAACTGGCTGTAATGGGCAATGGATGTTCTTTTCCTCAGCTGCGATTCTCTGCTCCCTTGGGACTATCGGACCTCCGCACGATGTCGGTCGAGGAGTTCTTCAATTTCTTTCTACGGTCACTTGTCACTCGTGCTTTTCTATCCGCAGGTCCGGACTCGAATGCCGCCACGCGGTCCTCTCCTCTCTTCACGCCTCGCGCACGCCGGCCGGCGGCCTAATCACTCTCATTTTCTCTTCCCTTTTTCCTACTGTCCCATGTTACGCGCGTTTAACGCGTGCTGACCGATGCCCTAATCTCTCTCCTCTCTCCCACTTTCTTTCATTCGTTCGTTTCGCGGGCGCTTTCCGCTTCCCCTTCTCTGCTTTATTCTCACGGGCTGATTTTTGAGTTGCCCCACGCGATGGAAACGCTTAGGCTCTACTTTTAACGAGCGACACTTGTCACAATATAGTTTAAATATATTAATAACTTAGTGCATGAAAATAAATAAATATATCTTAATAAATCAAAATTTTCTGCAATTGAATTTTTAGCGTTCATTCTAGTACCTAGTATTTGTCATAAGTAATTGTCCAAAAATCATTTCATTAAGTAAGCCCTAACTATTTTGCCTATGATTGAGAATTTATTCAATCCAGCACTGGCATCCTAATATCCACTGGAGAATAAACATACTAGACAATATATGTAAACTCGTGAAATAATTGACTTTGCAATCGTAAGAGATTGTGAAGAGGAATTTTCAGATGTAACAAAGGTGCAGCTTTACCACCAATTTTATTAAAGGGGAATAAGAGAGACGCGTTTGCTCTTAGCAATCGAAAGAGAAAGAAGAGAAGGACAGGTTAAATGATTTCTCATACTGTTACATAAACAATGAGCTCCTCGCTATATTTTACTTAAGAAAGAAACAAACGCCTTATAATTGTAAATTACCAAGAATAATGGATACGAAACCAACAAAGATACCTAACAAAGAAAACTAAACTACCTTGATAGTTTATGCTTTCCCGCTCGCAACTTAATCTACGGAGCAAACAAAAGAAGATATAAACTGGTGAAAGCCTTGCTACCTTTATTTTACCGACTTCCAAATATATCGTGAAACGATGCCATCCATGACGTGAGAGGAGAGAATTCGCAAGAGAGAGAGAGAGAGAGAGAGAGCAAGAGAGAGAGAGAGAGCAAGATAGAGAGAAATCTCATCTTTTGCTGATTATGAACTGGATCTTTGAAGTAGCGATGTAGAGACTCTTCACTTTTCTGCGTAGTCTCAAAGCTGAAGCACTGATCGGGTATTCACTGCTTGGTTATACTACCTGTCCTGGCTTCTCATAGTTTTCAAAATCACTGGATGCGTGCACCATATGGTCTTTAAAAAAGCGTAGCATCAACGCATTCGTAGATAAATGCCGGATATACTAAGGCTGTTGAGGACGTCGACCGTAGGAGTATTGGGGAATAGGAAGTTGCGCATGGCGACCGAAAAAAAGGCGCGTGGACGCGTTGAAAGAGAAGGGATGGCACGGTTAGCCATAATGTCTAGACGCGATGCGGGAAAATCCAACAATTGGCGATGGGGAAACTCAACACAGCAGTTAGCGGCGATGAGTGCGGGCATGCGGTACATGTATGCGAGTATGCGGAATTTATCTTTAAGATTATTGTAAACGTGAGAGCGGCAGGACGAGCGTAAGGGAAATACGGGCGATTAAGGGAGTGCACAAAGCAACCTGCGATCGCTTGATTCCTGTACATGCAAGACATGATGGTGTGCACCGGGACCTCTTCCTGCCCCGAGTTCGATCCATTGATGAGGGCGAGCGCTTCGGGCGACTCGTGGCGATAACAACCACTAGCTACGAGCAGCAACCAAAGGCTGCGCCCCTTTGGGACACAAGTTCCAGGTATCAGGGCACTCTCGGCAAGGGCAAACACAAGGTTTGCCCTAGACCGATAGGTTGGTAACCGAAAGGGGGTAGGGAACTGCGCGCGCCGAAGGCCCACCACTGCCGAGGCGGTGGGGGGTAATAATTTAAATATGCGGGCTACGCGTGCAGTCACAGGAAAAGTCTATCAGTCAGTCGTAAAACAACTCTCGCAAAGTCAAGTTCGCGAGCGGAATAGCGTAAGCTGTCTTTGTATTGTCGCCATTTGTGTTACTTTGTTCGTATTCGATTTTAATAAATATACGAGTATGTAAAAACATAAGTCGGCTGAACATTGTTTTTTCGTTCTCCTCACGATCATCTTTAACAAAGGCAGCACTCTTTCGACTGGCAACTGACAATTAGCACAAGACATTTCTTAAATAATACTGAATAAATAACTTAGAACAATCTTAAACTAAAGCCTAGGTCTAAATTGATAGTAACCACGTTACAATCCAAGAACAGACCACTTATAACTTTAGTACATAATTTAAACCCATAATAGAATTACTTTTAAACCCAAAACAAGAACAAAACAAAACTCTTTCTTTCTTAGGAAAACGATAATCACTAATGCCAATCACAACCACCGAAAAATAAGAAAAACGAATAATACTTTCACCATTACTGCTGTTGCTCCAGGGACTTCAAACACTGGAACCTGAGCGGATGAAGCTCCAAATATTGGAGATGAGGCTCTATCACTGAAGAGTCGTTGGTCAGCAATCTCTGTCGCCTTGGACTGAACATCCTTAGACACATCTCTTTTCAATACCTTCACGGATACAGACCCAGTTACCTCCTACAGCGTGATCTCACCTCGCGACATGATTTCTTTTCATGACGCAGTCTCCTCTAGAGCATCAATGTTGTCTCCCTCCGCAAGGAGCTCATGAACCTGAGCACGCGCGAGTTTTGCTCAGATCCTTTTATCGCATCGATGTCGTGGCTTCTTAGCCTTGTCCATCCCCCCCCCCCTACTAACGTTCTAGGATTTGCACTGGCGCCTCCTCAGGGACCACTGGCTCCGACTCCATTTTGTTACCGGCAAAGCTTGGGGTTCTAACGGCTCCCTGGGGTGATCCCGATCCTACCTCTTTTTCACTGCCCTCACGCTTGTTTGTTCAACTACATAGGGGTCACGGCAGCGCGAGCAGTAGTGGACGAGGACATCGAGACGCCCATAGTTTCTATAAACTTGACAGACGAAAAGTGGGTTCGAACAGGCTGACCATTGCTGAGCCCCCGTTCGCCACTTAAAACAGCGAAACAAGCGCACATCAATCTTCAGATTCCAAAGAACTGGAGCCAAACTTTGCAGAAATGTTCCTTACACCAATCTCTCACCCGTCTCGTCATTTCGGCAAAACAGGCTCCATTCTTCGCAAGACTGATGGGATCACCACGATATTTTTACAACGGGACTCTGCCGTCTAAGTCATCGGTGACGTTTGCACGGACGATGGCTTCTCAAAGCTATACGCGGATAAGTTGAAACACATAAAGTGCTTTCTTCTACCCGCGCTTTGATAAGCATCAGCCTCCTTCTTTCGTTCGTCCTCTAGGCTAGAGCTCCAGGGAACGCATGGACCCACTCCTTCGAATGTGTTGTTAAGTCGGGTCCAGCCTTTGCAACGCGAACGGCTTGTATGGAAGAGGAGCGTAGACGTCTGGATGCGGAACTACACGCATGGAGAGCTCGGGGATCTCTTGTCTGGACTATTAAATTCAAATGAAAGGTCGATCCCTCCTCTTATTGAAATGATTTTCGACTTCTCCACTGTCTTCGAATACAAAGCGTCTTTAGTCGGAAAGCTGCGCTCCGACACACGACATCATCTCAAGTGAATCGTTGATACCGCTCTACTAACAACAGTTATCAAATGTACTCCATGCCAGTCGTCGAAAAACTGGTGTGGGAGGCGAAGGCAGAGACGGTGGCAAAGGTTGACCCCTCGCCTTGTCACTTTCAGCCACAACGACCGATACCAGTGTCAGCTGTGATGTACAAGAGGCAGCCGAGATGACACGTCTACTCTGCGCCTGAAAGCGAGGCAGTGAACCTTAACACCTGGTCTACTTCTATAACTTTAGTAACTTTTCGTGGATTTATTGAAATAGTCGAGACATCTATCGGCTCCTCCTCCGAAACGGCCTCGAAAATGTGGCTCGACTCTCTAGTCTCCTTAGCCATCATCTCCTGGTGTCAATGAACCTCTAGAAGCCTTTAAATAAAATACATATCTTATTACATATGTCCTTAATTTTAGACACATGCACCCAGTTCAATGGTGTTTACTATTTGTAGCTAATTTATATATCTCGGGTAAAATTATCGAAACGTTTTGAATGTTTCCATCGTATTTCGGATCAAGTTTCGCATTTCTACTTGCTGTCGCGTTCGAAAGCGTATGCACATTGTACCAAACCAATCTCCTAACTGGAAAAGTACCTAACATTTATCTATAATATAATACCTCTTTTGCCTTTCCTGGGCCTCGTCAATATGTCTAGCTAATTAATCGCAGAATACGCTCAAACGCAGTAATCTATTTTCCTATGATTTGTATTTTACTTAACTATCGGCGCTTTCACCTCTATTTCTATAAAATTTAGAAATGCTGGTAATACCTTTGTCAACGCATGAATCGCATTGTTTATAACATGACCAAATTATATAGATACCTATCCCAGTTTCTGCGATTGGTCTACAAATATCGCTATCATCGTTTTTAGTGTCCAATTAACACTGTAGCATACACAACACACGGAACTCGGACAGAAGAGACAGCGGACTAAGGGCGTATGACTGATGGAGGCTGCGAATGGATTAATATTAGGCTTGGTAATTGGCTTAGAGAAAAATGTAAATAGAGCGCGCATAAGAGCGACTGAGCTTGGCGACGCACTCTTACTAGGACTGTTTCACCTACTTGACGTGACGTCTCTACTAACGTGCGAATTCACCTCGTCACTACGAGAGAAATCACGTCAAGTACTCCGAAACCTGATTTCTTCTAGGCCAGAGTAGAGGTAGTTAGGGTATTGGTGCTCCGATGTGCTACCTTGACTCTTTGAACGTACGAGCCCTATATTAAAAAGTAGAATAATTTTTCCTTCCTAAATCGATTGAAGAATCCCCGAGACGATGCGACAAGGCTGTTCGCTCGTACGACGGAAACTCAATTAATTTCCTTCTTAATATCCTTAACGAGTGTGAGAGCATCGGGTTCGAAAAACCCCGACCTGTCGAAAGGTCATAATTTATATCAAGTTTTTGGAAGACAACATTCAGAAAGTAATGAATATATTAGAAATTGCCATAGAACGTTTTGTTTCGGTTTAACATGCCATGCGAAGTAAGTCATTTTTGTGTTAAAATACGCCGATAGATGTAAATCTTCGACATCGATCCTTTGTTTTGATGGAAACAAACGGCTTGGTTGTGTTTCTACTATAAAAAGTCTGGTTTGCGCGACGGAAATGAGGCGGTATCCGCATAGATCAAATGAACTCTCAACGACTAACCCCAGTTGTATATTTCCGGTTGAGCTGGTGAAATACACGTCTGGAACATGTGTGATGTTATCGGACACTTTAGTGTCATATCCTTGCTACAGCGCCTCATATGTATTATAATTACACTGAGATTCCGGGATTGTTTCCCAAAAAGTATAGTATTCTTCATTGGTGAAACAGTGACCATGAGTATAAGTACATCGTATACCAAGAGGAAGATATATTTCGTTTTTCTCTCTCTTCGCACTCACGTAAAATTTCTGAACTGTGATTGTAAGTTCTGAGTACTCGTATGCGTTTTCATACTCAATGTCGTTTATTACTAAAAGAACACCTTGACATTTTTCTTAGTTGAATAATGAGCCATGGCTGGTGAGAGTTTCACGAGTTGTTGCGTTTCCTTCGATGTTTCTTATGATGGCTTCTCTAAGTTGAACTTACCGTATCATGCTACGTCGAGCACTCATCTGATGAAATCCTTTGTATGTAATTCCAACGCCGTGTTCAACGTCAGAATTGTGCAAAAACATGTCGCAATGACATACGTTTAATATACGTTTAACTTGGATCTTGCAATGTCTTACAAAGATCTTTTCATATTCAACTCATTATAATAGTTAAATATATACAGATGTTTGCGTTGGCTTAATGTTTTTGAGATCATAAGATCCGACATCGACAAGAGAGATGGTCGTTATATTAGGTTTTCCGTCTCTGCACCTGTAGGCAGTGAGTGTGGCAGTGGTGTTGATGACTACGAGAAAGATAAATGCCAGAAGGTTTGCCATTTCGAATCGTTTCTTCGTATTCCGTTTGAACTTTATACGGAAAATAAATGGTGATAAAAGAAGAAAAAGATAAGAAAAGAAAATACGTTTTTTATATTATGTTTGGTATTAAGTTTCCACTTCACGTTTTTCAGGATTCGTCTTGCTTGTGCTTCATATTACCGTAATAATTTTTTGAATTGGAATAATATCTTTATAATATTATTAAAATTTAACATGGGATAAAAATCTGAAATTGATTATTTCTCTTTCAATATTAAAATTCATACCAAATTATTGACAAAATTTACGACTTTCGGAAACCACTCCTGCAATTTTTTTATTAGAACTATAGTTTCGGCGTAAATCAATGAAAGTTAATCAAAATGTTGATATTTTAAAATAGAATTTTGTAACTCGGGAGCGGAAGATGAGGTCCTGAATCATTATAGCGAATGCGGGCGGAAGTTGAAACTGGCTGCCATCATTAGCTATTATTGTAATATTTTTATTGCTATTACCGTTTCTGCCATTGTCTAATACATCTGAAACGTTTATCGCTATCTTTTGTACTCGCGATATAACTTCTGCGTTTTGAATCAATTGAGTTAACGGGTGTTCTCTTTCTTCTTCAGATGCTGTGTGCTCAGCGTAGACGAACGATATCATATCTGAGCGTAGGGCTGCCCTTCTTGCTGGATTGCTGTTTTAGTTACTTCGATGAAATCTGCTGCTGAATAGTCGCCTAGCAACCAATTTTGCAATCACCCTGCTCGTGAGAGCTTACTCCCGTTTTTCCTTAGCTCCAATTGTTCGAGGTACTCGTTGTTTTCTTCATCTTGGAGCGACAGTATCCAGTTTTCTATTTCCTTCTGAGTGTTGTCCATTTTTAATTATTTACAATATCGCGCTTTGTTTTATTATCGCCGCGATTAATTTTATTTATAAATTACAACATCCTTTAGGAACAATGCAAGTGCGAGTGCTCGGATCAATATTCAATGAATTTTAATTTAATTTTTAATAGGCATGGCTCAGTAAAGTTATTTTGCCATTGCGCTGACCATAGAACTATTTTGCTCGCTATCGCGTAATACAATAATCCTACCTATCAGACGCACTAACAGTTTGTTAGCGCGTCTGTGTTGGTTAGTTTCTAAATTAATTCTAGCGAGCTTATCTCCGCGCAAGCAGCAATAATTACAGCTATCAACACTGGAGCGTTATAACTACATTTATATTAATACGAAGAAAAACATTTGCGCTGTGTTTATTTGGCTTTGAAATCAGTCAACCAACTAAGTAATAACAAGGGACAAAACTAGATTATCGATTTGGCAACGCAGAATCGTTTATTTAATCTATTCTTACAAAGAATTTGGCCCGGGAGAATCCGTTTATTCTAAATGTGCGATAGTGTCGTGTGTCGCCATTTACTCGACACCACGCATTCAATTCAATCGCACGCTCGCTCGCTATTGGTTTCTTTACGTTCGCAGACGTGAGGGGAGAGTTGAGATATTACGCGCGATCGTTTAACAAAAATCATAAGGCGAAGCTGGCCAGCTTACCTTATATATCTAGTCGCGCTATCAGGGGGAGCAATTCAACGTTGCATCTCAACACGTGGCTCAGGTTGCCGCTTTTCTACAAGTAATAACCCAATAACCCATTTATTTAGAAAGAATATACAATAAAATTAGGTTGGTTTTGACATATATATTAATAATTTTGAAAAAGTAAGAGGGGTGCAATTAAAACGAGCAAGGGTTCAATTTACCTACCTCCTTTCGGTTACCAACCTATCGGTCTAGGGCAAACCTTGTGTTTGCCCTTGCCGAGAGTGCCCTGATACCTGGAACTTGTGTCCCAAAGGGGCGCAGCCTTTGGTTGCTGCTCGTAGCTAGTGGTTGTTATCGCCACGAGTCGCTCGAAGCGCTCGCCCTCGTCAATGGATCGAACTCGGGGCAGGAAGAGGTCCCGGTGCACACCATCATGTCTTGCGTGTACAGGAATCAAGCGATCGCAGGTTACTTTGTGCACTCCCTTGATCGCCCGTATTTCCCTTACGCTCGTCCTGCCCCTCTCACGTTTACAATAATCTTAAAGATAAATTCCGCATACTTGCATACATGTGCCGCACGCCCACACTCATCGCCGCTAACTGCTGTGTTGGGTTTACCCATCGCCAATTGTTGGATTTTATCGCATCGCGTCTAGACGTTATGGCTATCCGTGCCATCCCTCCTCTTTCAACGCGTCCACGCACCTTTTCTTCGGTCGCCATGCGCAAATTCCTATTCCCCAATACTCCTACGGTCGACGTCCTCAACAGCCTTAGTATTTCCGGCATTTATCTTCGAATCATAAGGGGGGATCATAAGGAGTGGGATCAAGTCTTACTGGAACTCGCGTTCGCTCTGAATACTGCTAGCCACAGTTCCACGGGAACCAGCCCTGCAATGTTCACTTACGGGGGACAACCGGAAGCCCTGAACACCCTCCACAGACAGAGGAATTAGCTAGCGGCCCAGGAGGAAGACTTACTCCGAATAGAGAAATGGACGTACATATGAAGAATAACCGACTCGTCATTCAAGAGGCCCGAGAGATCGCCTCTAACGAATGCCTTAGACAGGCGAAATATTCCAACGCTAAGCATAGGGCTTCGGGATTCAAGGAAGGAGACTGGGTATGGAAAAGGAACTGCATACTATCTAGTGCGACACAGGGTATATCCGCGAAGCTAGCGTCGAAATTCGTGGGCCCTTACATGATCATCAAGGTACTTGGAGTCAATTCGTACTGCCTTGCCAAGCGACAGGAAGAGGTCAAAGAATTGGTACACGCCAAAGATCTGAAACGGACAGGAGGGCACGTTGTTTCAGCTCCAATATTATACGAATCATTTATGTAATATTTCATCGATGTTTCGTGAAATTTGTCTATAAACATTGCTAAAACATTTTCATGAAATATATTGAGCAATGTTTCTGCAAGGTTTGTGAAAAGTTTAATCGGAACATTTGAACGAAAATTTTTTAAGTTTCTGGAACATTCACGCGTTTTTTTCCAAAAATTATTTTAACAATATTTCGAGGACCGCTATGTAGAAATAGTGCGACAATGTTTTTAGAATATTTTTCATATTTTGCGCTAATGTTTCACAAAACATTTTTTATCAACATTCTAAAAATCTTTCTTGAATTAATTCTTTCAATGTTTCTGCAAGGTTTATACGAAGTTTCTATAAAATGTTTCAAAAGTTGACATAGAATATTTCAGTGAAACAGTTTTGTAATACATTAGGTATATTACGTGAAACATTTTAATAAAACCTTCATAATTTTTTTCACAAATATTTCTACAATATTTTTGCAAGCCCTATTGAAAAAATCCAGCTGGAAATCCAGGCTGGATTTCCACATGGATTTTTCAGTCGATACATGTGGATTGAACCAAAATCTAAATGGATTTTCAGGTGGATATTTCGGTCAATCCATATGTTTTCAACCAAAATTGAGTTAGATTTCCAGGTCGATTTTTCGATCGATCCATATGGATATAATCGAAATCCAGAAGGATTTCCAGGTGGATTTCTGTGTTGATGCATATGGATTTAACCAAAATCCAGGTTGAATTTTCAATTAGATTTTATTGGTCTATATAGACTTATGCTAGTTATCTAAGATGAATTTCCAGATTGATGTCTCGTCATTTCCAGGTGGATTATAGTTTCAATCCTTAGATTTCTATACAGACAGATCTCTCGTAAAATCCAGATGGATCATAGTGCCAATCCAAATGGAATTTACCAAAATATCTAGCTTTACATAACTTAACGATTTCGCATAGATTTTTGATACATTAGAATGGTATTCTGTAGAATTTTAGGTGAATTGAATTGGAAATCCACATGAATTTTTATGCTATATGAAATGGATTTTTTAAGTCATTTCAAATGGATTTTCTTAAATGGATTTTAAATGGATATTTCATAAGGATTCGATCAAAATTTGCTTAAATTTTCCTATTAAGCGTGTAAGAAAGTAAGGATTGATGATCAAATGTAAGTAAATATTTACATTTATTATATACTATATTTGAACAAGAAACAAATTATCAATATGATATGATATAAATTAGGTTAAATTTATTCTAAGTGTTGCTGTTGAAGAATTTTCTTTCGGTTCTTCAAAGATGAATTGATATCCTCTGTTACAAAGGTATTTTTCTTAGATAATATGCCTTTTATTTGATTATTATTCAACATAAGAATTTTGAGACAGTAATATGCCACACATTATAAAAACAACAAAGGTATGAAACGTTATAAAGGCAATTTTACATATTATAAATAATGAATTCCATTAACTGTCTATCATAGTATGCTCTATATTGTTCAGTGGTATTCTGCGATTTCTTCCTTGTGGACTATATGATGGTTTGTCTGTTGCAACACATTTTTTACAAAGGTTCTCTTCTTAAAAACTTTTTTCATTTTGGTGCATAGTTCTCAATATATATTTTGTAAATATTTTTTCATTTTTCGCTTTTAGGAATGATTATCAATCGTCATATAACATTTTGAAATCCTTATTTAACCAAATATAAGTAATCTGAAATCAATAAGACGTTTCTTAATAATTACTGGTAATAAGATGACAGATTAATAAAAAAATATCGAACTGCAATTCCACTATTGTTTATGATAGTTTCTTTTTGCCCAAAATTGGAAAAGTAAGAAAGTTCATTGGAATCATTGGTACCATCAGTATTGGCTCCCAGATCACTATCATCACTCTTTCTTAACTTATATCTAGATTTTGCACTATTAATTAACCCACGTGAAATAATTTTGAAATCGGATCTCGATAACTTAGGGTTTGAAATGTCAGTAGATGTCGTTGTGTCAATGAGACTATTTTCTATGTCTAAATCATAAGTTTATAGAGAAAATTTTCTTTTTCTTAATAATAACGATGTGGGCAATTGATCGTCTGAATTCAATTTCTCTAAAATCAATATTCAAACATTTGATTAGCTTAAAAATGTAAATATTATATGATGAAAAAAGGCCATGGCGGAATAAGCATGTTAAAATTATCTAAACCTAGATATTACTTTATAATTAACTACTCGAAAGGCTATATATTTGAAAATCTATTGAGCCGAAATTTCAGGCTTTTAAATATAAAAATACAAAATTATTGAAAAACTACAAAGATTTTTCTAAGCCCTAGTTTTACTCTCAAAAGCAGATAAAAATCAGGATGTTTTGTTAATACAAAAGATACCTTCGTGAATATTTTCAAGTTAAAATTTTTTTTAAATGAATCGAGGGGCAAAAAAATATTTAAAAAAGAACACGTTTTCAATCCCAGGCACCATACACTCGAATCCTGAATAACCAGGTCGAGGCAATTTCGACTTGCTTATCTCACTATAGCATTGAATTTAATTTTTAAATATCATTTATATATAGTATTTCGTTTACTTTGTTTTTTATCTGGTGATTTTAATAAGTATGGCTGTTTATTAATGTTATCAAATGTATCTTGATTGTCATAATAGCAAAATTTGACAATATTTTAAAGTTGTCGTTGTCGAATGATTTTGAAGAGCTATCATGGCCGTTTTCATTTCTATCGTCTGAAGCATCTACACAATCCGATTTTTTTTGTAGTAGATATTGTAGCTGTATTATGCTTGAAAAATCATTTATATATTAATTTCACGTGTAACGGGGTATTTCGTTCGGCGTGCTAACAAAAATCTCACCCGTTAAAGAAAGGATGTTCCTTGCGTTGCGAGGCTAACCGCCGCCTCGATCAGCTCGTTCGGACAGCCTCGATCTTCTGACCTTTCGCCCCAGAGCCCGTGAAAACCCACACGTGGAGAACACGTGCGGCGATCCGGGTTGCCCAGTGACTCAAGGTCGAGCAGGTTCTGTCATGGGCGTCAGGAGAGGAAAACCAAAGGGAATTCGAAAAGAAAAGTCTCCGCCAATTGTCGCAAGATCTATAGATTTATTCCTTTTTATCGCGTTCAATTTTACAATGATAACGCTATGGCCGAGAGATTCCGCCGAGTACCTCGCGCTCGCGATGAGAGAGAGAAAGTCGCGCACTATCTAATTTCGCTTTCCGGTCGCGCGCATTTACATTTAATGTCGGGGACTTACGCTACGGGAACAAGTTGCTGTTGATAAAATATTCTCGACGGTATCCACGGGTCGCGTCGATATCTGACCCTTCCTCGCAGCACACCTCCCAGTCAAGGTTTTCCCTGCCCGGATTCGCAGTTACCCGCGACCCTCGATTGTTGCCTCAGGTCGCTCTGGGCAACTGGCAGTAATGGGCAGCGGATGACCTTTTCCTGAGCTGTGATTCTCAGCTACCTTGAACCACCGGGTCTTCGCGCGATATCGGTCGAGAAGCTCCTTGATCTCCTTATGCACCCACTCGTCACTCGTGTTTTATTGCCCGCAGGTCCGGACTCGACTATCCATACGCATTTCTCTACTTGCGCCTCTCGCACGCCGGCCAGCGGCCTAATCGCTCTTATTCCCCTTCCCCTTTTTCCCACTGTCCCATGCTACGAGCGCCTAACACGCACTGGCCGATGCCCTAATCTTTCTCCCCTCTCCCACTTTTTTCGTTCGTTCGTTTCGCGGGCGCTTTCGGCTTCTCCTTCTCTGATTTATTCTCGCGGGCCGGCTTTTGCGTCGCCCCACGCGATGGAAGCGCTTAGGCTCTACCTTTAACGAGCGACACTCGTTACACACATAGCTTTGGAGAATTATACTACGCCATAATAAAAGAATTAAACGTATGAATGAAAAATCAAAATAAATGTTGCTCACGTGATTTCAACCAAGGGTTAATAAATGCGCTCGTTAAACTCGTCACAGTGTCTTTAACTTTCGTGTTACAATCAAAATTATTCAAAACCTAATTTTGTCTTAATTTGATTAATACGTAATATGTGGATGCAAAGTGCTCGAATTTGGATATATCAGATACTATGTTCTATAATATTACAGAAACGCGTATTTGTAATGTCTACATATCTGCTGTCGCATGAATGCCACAGGCACGGTTTACGTGATACTCTATACAGAAAAACTTCAGTGGACAATAATGTAATTGTTACGTGACGTTCCATTATGTATAATTATATTTTACGATTAAGATTTCGATCTCGAGAATTCCGTTCAGACATAGTAATAAAACACTATAGCTAGCAGTATTCGTGTGCGCGACTCGGTGGGAATGAGCGGCAGAGGCTGATTCATGCTGCTGCAGCATGCGAGAAGATACGAGAAGCGTAAACATCTAAAGCATATGTGCGAGAGAAAGACGGAATGCGAGGGACAAAGAATATATAATAAACCGGTGAAAACAACGAGGAGAGATTAGTCAGTCAGGACTGAGCGCTAGAGCAGCTAGGCCGCAATATTTACGAATTCAGAGTTCATCTCGCCAATTGAAATTTAAATTTAGTTTGATTTGTCCGAGTTATCCGGCATTATTCTTTTACTTAATTAAAAGTTGAGTTCAGTTTGATTGTTAATAAAAGGTAAAGAAACACAGCAACCATACAGCCAACTTGTTCACGCTGCTAGGACCAAGAAAAAATATATTAATCCACAGTATTAATTAGACATATACGAATATACGTGTACATTTGATGGACCTTACAATCCGTTTAAAAAGAAACAGAAAGGAGAGAGGACCAATAAATAGAAAATAATATATAAAGGACCGATTGTCAATAACTTTATTTAAAAAATAAGTGAGTACCATATTGTTTATAGATAATAGACAACGCGAGGCGAAGAACACATACATATATATATATATATATATATATATATATATATATATATATATATATATATATATATATATATATATATATATATATATATATATATATATCTTTTAATTTTCGCTCTATCATTTATTCATGTACTTAAGCTTTACAAAATAAATTTTATAAGTACTATTAAACGCGCTTGAGTATATCCATGTTTCCCCGTTATTGCTTATTTTATATACAGGGTGGGCCATTTTAAATGACCCAGTCGATTTTCTCGGAAACTATGGGGGTTAGCGAAAAATAGTTCAAATGAAAGTTGCCCAACTTTGAGGGGGACATATCCCTGTGACCTTGCCTTTGACCTCTAAGGTCATGTTCAAGGTCATTTGAAGGTTAATTTTGTTTTTTTAAATAGGAATCCCTATTTTTGACCCCGGATTAAGAAAGAGCGGGAAATTCTACGTTCATATAAGGTAATATGTGTGGGATCCGCATGAACCCCAAGGCCATGTACAGGTTATTTTTCCGGCCCGAATAATCTGGGACGCCTAAGGTTAAGCGTAAGCTCTTCAAACAAGTTTCTTCAACTTTCAAGGGTACATATCTGTATGACCTTGCCTTTGAACTTTCAGGTTATGTTCAAGGTCAATCCGCCTTCATCTTCGGTTTCAGACTAAGCTTTCGTTATTATGTTTTTCTCATTAAAGAATTATGTGGATATTTATTGTCATATTCTGACATCACCATTCCAAAATTCAGATGATAATCTTAAAGTTATTATTTATATTTTGTAATTACATAAAATCAGAATGATGTTACATGTAAATTAAATATTCATTGCAAAAAATTACTAATGCAACATCATACTACAAATGTATGAAAAATTCTTCAACTTAACAAAAACAAAATAACTTCAATTACTTTACGTTCCAAATTTTGGAAAATCATCAAAAGGAAATTAATCATGAAATTTGAGTAATTTTTCCAATTTTCTATTTCCATCAGTCTTGGAAGTTCCGATTGAAATTACGTGATCTTAATTTTGTTTGAGTGATTGAAACCTCTAAAAATGCCTGACTATCAGCCGAATGAGATTATGGATATGTTATTGGTTTTAGGGACTAGTCATAATAATTATCATGCTGCAGATAGACTTTACGCTGAACGCTTTCCTCACCGACAACACCCAGATCATAGATAAATAAGTCGCATAACTCAGAGAGCTCGTCGTGGACGTTTGGTTAGGCAACTCAGGCGTCGCGTGTATCACGCAAATGATGTACGTGTTCTGGTTGTTCTTGCAATCATTCACCTTGATCCTCATACCAGCAGTCGCCGAATTAAAAGAGGGCATGGTATAGCAAGAAGAACAGTTTTAAGAATTCTCAGAGTCCTAAAATATCATGCTTATCGTATTACTTTGGTCCAGGAGTTACAACCTGCACATTTCCAACAGCGACTTGCGTTTTGCCAATGGGCCTTACAGATGATACAGAATGATCCAATTTTTTTCAACTATGTCCTTTTTTCTGATGAGGCTAAATTCCAAAGTGACGGAGAACTTAATAGGCATAATTGCCACTATTGGTCGAATGAAAATCCTCATTGGCACAGAACTGTGAATCACCAGAGGCGTTGGAGCCTGATGGTTTGGTGTGAAATCATCAATGGTTATTTGATCGGTCCTTATTTTTTTGAAGAAAACGTTAACGGAAATAGTTATTTACAACTAATAAGAGATCAGTTACCTACAATGATGGAAGATGTTGATTTACACACGCGACAAAGAATGTGGCTTCAGCAGGACGGTGCAGCACCACATTTCGCTCGAATTGTACGGGCTTTTTTGGATGCAAACTATAATGGTAGATGGATCAGACGAGGAGGTCCAGTTAACTGGCCTGCAAGTTCACCTGACCTCACATCCCCAGACTTTTATTTATAGGGCTATTTGAAAAATGTTGTTTTTGAACAGCAGCCGACAACTAGAGAAGACATGCAGGATCGCATTCGCCGAGCATGCGCTGCAATACCAAGAGAAACTTTGCTTAGCACTGTGCATTATTTCCAGAGGCAGTTCGATTTATGCCTCCAAGCAAATGGAGGTAACTTCGAACATTTGCTTCAAGGTTAAGTGAATGATATTTAGAATACGCTTAATAAATGACTTCGTAAATAGCAGACATAAGTTGTATTTGACCTTGTAATCCTCCGGTACAATAATATAAACATACAATTTTACTTTGTTCTAATTTCGAACCCTGATCCCACTCATATTACCTCATCTGAACGTAGAATTTTCCGCTCTTTTCGAATCCGGCGTCAAAAATAGGGGTTCCAATTTAAAAAATAAAGTTGACCTTCAAATGACCTTGAACATGACCTTAGAGGTCAAAGGCAAGGTCATACAGATATGTACCCTTGAAAGTTGAAGAAACTTGTTTGAAGAGCTTACGCTTAATCTTAGGCGTCCCAGATTATTCGGACCGGAAAAATGACCTGTACATGGCCTTGGGGTTCATGCGGATCCCACACATATTACCTTATCTGAACGTAGAATTTCCCGCTCTTTCTTAATCCGGGGTCAAAAATAGGGGTTCCTATTTAAAAAAACAAAGTTGACCTTCAAATGACCTTGAACATGACCTTAGAGGTCAAAGGCAAGGTCACAGGGATATGTCCCCCTCAAAGTTGGGCAACTTTCATCTGAACTATTTTTCGCTAACCCCCATAGTTTAGAGAAAATCGACTGAGTCATTTAAAATGGCCCACCCTGTATAACCGATTACGGATAAATATATACGAATACGTCCGATCGAATATCTCACGATCGCGGTATCGGGAGCCCGGATTCAAATCTACGAAGACTTTGTTATTGACGCGCGAACGGGACGGGGTGCCCGAGAGCCTGATTGCAGCCCGAGTCAAAGGCCGCTCGGCTGTTGAAAGGCCTTCGTACGGGACAAACTCGCCTCGCGCGAGTTGTCACCCATCAACTGGTAGCAGAGCGTGGTTTCTCAGGCTTTATCTTTTTGCTTTTTCTCGCGTTGATAAAATTTTAATAATTTACTGAATAACTTTATAAATTTATTCCGTATTGATTTTTATAGGTATATTGGTTAGCACGTGTATTACATGCAATTGGTATTAATACACTATACGTGTTGACTAGTGTGTAAAATATATATTGTTACATAGTGTTAGTATATGCTGACGCGTATTAATTAATATTGATACATATTAATTAATCCACCGTCATTCTCATTATTATTAATATTTTATTTTTTTTATTTCATAAATTGTTTCCTTTTAATTTTGTATGACATTTAAGTTATATTTAATTATAATCGTGATTGAAAAAAATTATAACTTCTTTCCTGTACTGGTGAAATGCGATACGGGTGAATAAGACGCTCGTTTCACCGGCAGGCTAAAGTCCACGCCGAAGACGTTGAAAATTGTTTTTCATACGATCGGAGGCTCCGGAATTCAGCGGAGTTTCGTTTTTGGTCGCGTAAGCGTAATTAGAGTTTTTGCATTTAAGATCGGGTGTGTGCTTCTTCCGTTCCCACATTTTGTGCTTAGTTGACCGACTAGTATTGGCAACGTAAAATTTTAAACGCGGCTTAGCAAAATTTCTTTGGGATATTATTTCATGAACGATCGTTCGAAATATTATGTGCGTGTTTGCGAAATATTTCCCTTCTGTGAAATAGACGAATTTTTTTTTTTTATTTTATTATTCTGTTCTAATAGGGGATTGATACTTGACATTATACCGTACCATCCTACTATTAAATTTCTCTTAGCCATTTTACCCTTTTCATTATAGGTATATACAGGGTGTCCAAAAAGTTCCGGGACACCCCATTAAGTCCTGAGATATAACTATTTCCGCGGAGATTAAGGTTATTCCTGTAGTAACTTTGAACGAGGAATCCAGTGGTGACCTTGGTTTTGACCTTGAGCTTGACCTTCAAGGTCATTTCATGGTCAACTTTTTTTTCAAATGGGAACCCTTATTTTTGACAACGGCAATCGAAAGAGCGGGAAATTTTACGTCTAAAACGGTATTTTTTAATTTTTTTTCATGGCCTTGAGACGGTCGATTTAAGGCCAAATGCTTGAAAAACTGCCTAAAAGCGTTTTTAAAATTTTCAAGATATCGAAAAATGACCACTACAAAATTTGTTCAGAACAGAGTGGGCCACTCAATGCATCAAAAACCTTTGACCTTTAACCTCATTTTGAAGGTCATTTCAAGGTCGAAGTGTTTTTTGTAATGGAAACCCCTCTTTTTGACCCCGGATTCGCACATAGCGCGAAATCAGAAAGAAACATTCAAAACGCAGTGAGTGGAAAAATTTTATCCGGCAAAAAAACTGTACCTATGTCTCTGCTTGCTCCTCATTTAAAACAACTTGACTTTCGGTTTGGATAACCCGTTACTTTATTATTCAAACAATCAAAGGTGACCTTGAAATAACCTTAAAATGATCTTGAAGGTCAAAGATAAGGTCACTGTAACATGCTCCCAGTAGAATTGAAAAAATTTATCCCGAAACATTTTGTAAATGTTTCGCGAATAATATTGGATCTAAATTTCACATGACTTTAGCGATGAACGTCGTGGATCAATCGAAACTCAACATAATACCTTATGCAAACGTCGAATTTCGCGCTATGTGCGAGTCCGGTGTCAAAATGAGGGGTTTCCATTACAAAAAACACTTCGACCTTGAAATAACCTTCAAAATGAGGTTAAAGGTCAAAGGTTTTTGATGCATTGAGTGGCCCACTCTGTTCTGAACAAATTTTGTAGAGGTCATTTTTCGATATCTTAAAAATTAAAAAAACGCTTTTAGGCAGTTTTTCAAGCATTTGACCTTAAATCGACCTTCTCAAGGCCATGAAAAAAATTAAAAAATACCGTTTTGGACGTAAAATTTCCCGCTCTTTCGATTACCGTCGTCAAAAATAGGGGTTCCCATTTGAAAAAAAAGTTGACCTTGAAATGACCTTGAAAATCAAGCTCATGGTCAAAACCAAGGTCACCACTGGATTCCTCGTTCAAAGTTACTAGAGGAATGACCTTAATCTCCTCGGAAAGAGTTATATCTCAGGACTTACTGGGGTGTCCCAGAACTTTTTGGACACCCTGTATATTAACTATTAATAATTAGTATTTTGTTAATAATTATTATTTGAATAATTCAATTAAATTATTGATTAGTATATTGATCGTGAATATTTAGTTGATTAATTATTATTCGAATAATTTAATAAACTAATTATTACCTTGTTAGGAATCTTATTATTATTATTTTTTTTTATTAACAACGGAAAATTTTATTGTATTGTCGCCTTTATTTATTTTTTTTATTTTTTTTTTCATCTTCTACGATATTAAAAATAAAAATAAGACCCTGGACCACATATAATCAATAAGCTACTGCGGGGAAAATTTAGTGCGACCTTATATGAAAAAGAAAGTAACGTACATAGGACCGTAACGAAATGGAGTCGGCTACTTTATAGTTATTGACTAGTATTTGGGCCAGTTTTACCCTACAGAATATAGTACAAGGAATTACGGAGTTCGATGGAAAAAATGTGCCGCTTAAAGACTTCATCCAGGATATTCGCAATGAAAGAGCATTGATAACAGATTCGCAGGAACAAAATTTTGTCCGGTTAATAATTGCTAAACTACGAGGACCCGCACGTGACTGCATTTATGGAAAATACATTAAGGCAGTTAATGACTTAATCAGAATCTTAAAGGAACGGTTCGGATCTTGCAAAGACTTCGCTTACTACGACTCCAAAATCCATAGTCTGCGTATGAAGCAAGGGGACACTGTTGGAGACTTTCACGACCGGATGAACATCCTTTTGAACTGTGCACAGAATGCGCTGAAAGAAGAGCTCGAAGAAGAGTACACTGAGACGATGATGACTCCAATGCGCAACTTAACTATTAAGACTTTCATAGATGGATTGTCAAAAGAAATTGGAAATTTAGTGGACATTAAACAGCCTAAAACTTTGTAGGATGCTTATAAATAAGCATTGCGTATAGAAACAAGAAATAAGTCAAGGGCAAGGCATGGGGAGTCGAACCCTAACAAATGGACAAATTTATTGCGCAACCTCAATGTTAACTTCGTACAAGACCAACAAAATGATTAAGAGGAACAATTAGAGGACGAGTGGGAGGAATTACTCGCGGAAATTTAACAGTTGTTCGTACAAAGAAATAACGGACAGCAGTCGTACACGAATAACCAGAATATCCAAGGACAGCAACAGAATCGATTTCAAGGGCAGAGACCGTACCAAAATAGGAACTGGAAGCCTCGTTACAAAAATTATCAAGATAATGGACCGCATGTAGGATGGCTATATAACCTGGACACAAACTCGTATCATCATCCCTCTGGAAAACGTTATGGAACAATAGCCTATGACCAGCAGCAAAAAGGCGAGCTTAGACCTAATCCAAAGTACCAGTAACAGAATAATGCAAATAATTTAAACTCGGATGGGGCTCGCCTAGCAGCGAATGGAACGGGCCTCTGTCAGACGTGTCGCCAGAACCAAGACAAAATTCAACATCAACAACCGAAGGCGAAGACGATGTTGACCGACATCCAGAAAGAATCAACGTCCGAAAAACCGGGAGTGCCTCCGGCAAAAGTGATGACGATACTAAGGAATCCGCAATCGTTAATGAATCAGTCATCGCAGTTGCCTCAAATTGGGGACTTGGCACAGGAAATAATCAGATCTATGCGCCAATAAGAGTAAGATTTTGCATATCAGAGACCTGTAAAAAGTGGACTGTGTTCATGGTTGATAATGGATCAGCCGTGAACTTAATTAAATTTAGTGCATTAAATTGGACTACGAGGTTTGATCCGAGGGAGGTCACTACCTTGAGCGGTATTACGGTACACACCGTTCCGACCATAGGTACGGCAATATTAACCATTAATGGAAAATCCGCAAAATTCTACATAGTATGGAACAATTTTCCTATTGAAGAGGATGGAATGTTAGGCAGAGATTATTTGATCGACACCGATGCAGTGATTTCGTATTATCATAACAGCCTAATGGTAAATAGTGATGTAATGAACCCGATACCGTTCTTACCGAATGATGTTCCCATTGACCGACTACAATATGATCTGATACAAACAATGAGTATTAGAGCTCGTGAGGACGAAATATCGGATATTGAAACTGCAGTGGACCTAGATAGAGGAATAGAACGACTGGCTTTTAATGAAAGCGCGACTAATAAGATTACGGATAGCAAAAAGAGATCGGCGGTTGGCACGGTACGATATACATTAGCACCAAGGACTCGTCAAGTTATACAGATTAATTTACTGAAGAGTACGCTCACAGAAGGGTATCTACCTAGAATAAATGTGGGCGACGAAAAAGTGTTTCTTGGGGAAGGCATAGTCATTAATGATCATGAGACCTGCAAGATTATGGCTATCAATACCCATGAGAGAGAAGTAACCATAGAAGTGGACCCAAAGGAAATTATTCCATT
This sequence comes from Phymastichus coffea, assembly GCF_024137745.1. NCBI lineage: Eukaryota > Metazoa > Arthropoda > Insecta > Hymenoptera > Eulophidae > Phymastichus > Phymastichus coffea. The sequence goes on along the minus strand of NW_026706819.1, from coordinate 5,263,678 downwards.
TGAATATTACAAATCGGAATTCTCTAGTGACACGAATTCAGGTCAGAGGGGTAGCCTTCAGGTACCACGGACTATGGATCAACCCGAGAAACGGCGTAATCAATTATTGCAATTGATTAGAACAGGAGACCTTAACTCGCATGAACTCAAGAGTATTAAACGCTTATTGAAGAAATATGTGAATGTGTTTTTACTCCCTGGAGAACTTTTACCATGTACTAACTTGATAGAACACGAAATACACTTAGAGAACAGAGTACCAGTTAATAACAAATAGTATAGCCATCCTCCTGTGCACCGAGAATTTATATCGGAGTAAATTAAAAAACGCTTAAGGGAAGGAATAATCGAAGAATCTAAATCACCTTATAACTCACCGCTCTGGATTGTCCCTAAAAGCCTGGCGAGTGATGGCACACCAAGGTGGAGGATGGTCATCGACTTTAGAGAATTAAATAAAAAGACTATTGGTGATGCCTACCCTTTACCTAATATTGCTGATATTCTAGATCAGTTGGGTGGTTCGATGTATTTCTCGACGTTTGACTTAATCAGTGGATTTCAACAAATCCCCTTAAGAGTTGAGGACAGGGAGAAGACGGCATTTTTAACTTTTGATGGACATTTTCATTATATCAGAATGCCGGAAGGACTAATGAACGCGCCAGCGACGTTTCAACGAATGATGAATGCGTTGCTGCGAGGACTGTTGAACGTAGAAATGTTAGTGTATTTGGATGACGTGACAGTTTACGCTAAGAATTTACAGAACATGAAGTTAAAGTAGGGAAATTGTTTGAAAGACTTACCGACGCAGGATTAGTCTTACAACCGGACAAGGTAAATTTCCTATGTCAAGAAGTAAAATTCTTGGGACACATTGTGCGCAAGGAGTTCAGCCGGACCCTAAATTGATTGAAGCCGTAAAGAAGTTTCCAACGCCCAATGGAGTGAAAAGTGTCAGATCTTTTCTTGGACTCTCCGGATATTACCGTCGGTTTATCCAGACTACTCCTAGCAACCAAGCATATAACTAGGGACCACCATAGGAAGAGGCTTTCGAAAAGCTGAAGCAGATGCTTTGTGAGGCTCCTATCCTAGCTTTTCCTGATTTTAAGAAGACCTTTACATTAACCACAGATGCTTCGGATTACGCAATAGGAGTGGTTTTATCACAAGAAGTGGATGGTCATGAAAGGCCTGTAGCATATCTTTCAAGGTTGTTGAATAAAGCAGAAAGAAACTATACTACCACGGAAAAGGAGTGTGTTGCAGTCTTATACGTAATGAATCAGTTTAGACCTTATCTCTTATGCAAGAAATTTACCCTGATTGCTGATCATGAACCTTTAAACTTTGTGCATAATCGCAAGGACCCAGGGGAAAGGCTAATGAAATGGATGTTTAAATTCACAGACTACCAATATACATTCAAATATAAACCCGGAAAATTAAATTGCAACACAGATACACTCTCAAGGAACCCGATTAACTTTCAAGAGTATTTAGACGAAAAGGTTCAGAAAGAAAAGGAGCTGAATGAAAATATCCCAAAGATTCAGGTAATGATACTAAAGCGTAAGACTGGAGGAAAAGAAACAAATGAGAAAGAGAAAGTAGAGCCACGGGAATTGATTGGTAAACGGAAGAGGGCTTATACTATCTCGAATGAACCAAGGACGAAAGGAAGGCCTGTTGGGGCCAAGACGAATAAAGAAAAACCAAATTTAGATCACAGTACCATTGCTGAAAGAACTCGAAGCAAGAAGTCTGTGAAAACCGCAGGAAAAACTCTCCAACTACCGAATGAACCCAGACCCGGCACATCTAAACTTAAATTGGAGGTTGAAAAAGGGGTCAAATTAGACAAGGATAAACCCTTACCCAAGAGGCTGAAGGCGTTACGAAAAACTACATCGGATACGGCAATAGATGATTCCGGATTGAAAACTGGTGAATCGGACAAGGAAACCTCGCCTAAAGTTACAGAGCGGGAAGGAGTAACGTCGACTGATGAATCTGCTATCGAAGTTACCGTGAAGGAGGTCGATAGCAACGAGTTCGTTAAAGACTCGTCTTTTGGACAATATCCGCCGAGTGGACGACACAAACGGGTACAGGATATTTTAGATCGATTGTAAAGGGAAAACATTAGCGCCAGTGTTTCGGATTCTGATAGCGAGGTCGGATTGAAACAGGCAAGCTCCTCCGGGGACCCTTGTTATCCTCAACTAGGATGGAGGATAAAGATCCGAAAAATGTCCAAGACAGTACGGATGACAGACCCCCGATAGAAGATCCGCCACATAGTGGGCTGAGAAAGGAAACCGAAACGGAAGGGGACAACTCAAGCGATGAAGTTCAGAGTGATAAATCGGAATTTACTGAACGAATAGAGCTAGAAGTTAGTGGACCTAAAACCAGCGGGAACTTTGGAGAAGACGATGAATTATCAGAAAATGAAAGTTCTATTAAAAGATACGAAGAACGAGCCCCAGCACAGAGGACTAGTTTGTCAGCAAACGAAGTGTGGGAATCGGCAGAAAAATTTGAAGCCAGTTTGCGAAGACATAAAAGTTTAGATAATGAATCGTACTATTGGGACGACATGGGCCTTGCACGAGACAACCCAACCATAGAAATGCCTTCTCATTTCTCAGATGGAGACACTCCCCCCCCCCCCCTCAAGAACTACAAGAGACACTATGGAGGCTTGACCCATATGACGAAATAAATGATTCTGATGAGGTAATGGCGAATAGAATAACGAAGCTAGTGGAAGATTCGCAAAAATTAATGGAAACTCACCTAGAACACGACAGTAGCTCGGACACAGATCGCCCGGATGAAGATGAAAATCAACGTCTCTTAGATAGGACGAAGGAAGAAAATCCCGAAAGAATTAAGGAAGCTGAAGAAACCTTAAGGCAGCCACGATATCGAGAGATATCAGTAACCCCAACTAAAAAAACAGGAAAACCGGGAGCCAGAAGTACTCCTATGGTTGAAGGACCTCGACTTATGGTAAGATTCGAAGAGTTTGAGGGCATACCCGAAGAGTCAGATCCTAGAAACAAGAGCCCTGTGGAATTACACTTTTCAAAAACACCCGTAGATGATGAATTATTCTTTCTGTTACCGCCGACAGGACCAATCAACCAATATCGAAGACCGGAAGACTACGAGGGTGGTCCAATAAGTACTTAGCCTACAAAAGAAAAACCAAAATTTTGGAAAAGTGGCGTTTTATTTTTCAACATAGTCTCCTTTTAGTTCGATACACTTGGCCCAGCGATGCTCCAACTTCTTTAACCCGTCTGAAAAATACGTTTCCTCGAGGTCTGAAAAGTAGGCTTCCGTGGCAGCAATTACCTCCTCATTCGACTCAAATTTCTGCCCGGCGAGTGACTTTTGCAAGTTTGGAAACAAAAAGAAATCGCACGGGGCTAAATCTGGAGAATACGGTGGATGGGGCAGCAGTTCGTAGCCTAATTCGACCAATTTGGCCATGGTGACGGCGGAGGTGTGAGCCTGTGCGTTGTCATGGTGGAAGAACACTTTTTTCTTCACCAAATGGGGCCGTTTTTTCTGCAATGCGACGTCTAATCGGCCCAATAATTCGGCATAGTACAACCCTGTGACCGTTTTACCCCTCTCCAGGTAGTCGATGTAGATCATACCTTGTGAATCCCAGAAAATGGTGGCCATCACCTTTCCGGCCGATGGGGCAGTCTTCGCCTTCTTCGGAGCACTTTCGCCGGGTAAAGTCCACTGTTTCGACTGTTCCTTGGTCTATGGTGTATACCAGTGGATCCATGTTTCGTCGACTGTCACGAAACGACGCAGAAACTCCTTCGGATTGCGCTTAAACAGCGTTAGACATTGCTCTGAAGTTGTCTCACGGTTGCGCTTGTTGTCCGGAGTAAGCAAACGCGGCACCCATCGCGCCGACAGCTTTCTCATGCCCAAAATTTCATGCAGGACATGACCTACGCGGTCTTTTGAGATGCCTACGATCATAGCTATCTCGCGCACCTTCAATCGTCGATCTGCCACAACGAGATCTTGAATTTTTGTCACGTTATCCTCCGTGGTAGCCGTTTTCGGAGCATCTGGATGTGGCTCTTCAAAAATCGATGTGCGACCACGTTGAAAGTCGTTAAACCAATTTTTGATGGTCGCCATCGAAGGAGAAGAGTCACCGAACACAGCATCCAAGCGCTTTTTGATTTCGCTGCGCGATTTCCCTTCCAAAAACAAGAATAGAATCACCGACCGATACTGCTCTTTTTTCATTTTTCAAAAATCAACGGACACACTTGCTGTCACACGCTCTAAAAAATAAACTACAACTCCGATCCGGCTAAAATCTTGACAGTAACCATCGAGAAGGTTGTATTACGTGATAGAATATTTCTTTTGCGAGAGTGATGCCATTGGGCGGTGAGGCTATATACTTATCGGATCACCCTGGTATAAGAACCTAAGCTCAAGCAGTGAAACCGGGAGCGGAAATTCTTTAATAGGACCTGCAAAATATATCTTACAAAATAATGTAAGCACGAGCCAACAATGTTTAACCTATCGACGAGATAACATTGTACATTTTATATCACGAGACTGTAATGACCAAACTGCTATCTCGAAATTATTAAGTGAAATTGGGGCTATAGACCTACGCAATATGAAATGTTTGAAACCTAAGGTCGAACAAATACTAACAACCAAATATAAAAACCATAATATTTTCTCTGTAGTTATAAAAGACAGATATAATGACTCCACTACTATAGAGGCTATAAAAGTCGGACTTACAAGTTTGAAGAAGATACTGATTAAAAGAAATATAGTAAGTTTCCGGATTGCTAGATGAGGGGACTATACTGATGACCTTGGACCTGGATTACTAACAGAAATATTAATAAGAATTTTTGAGAAGAGTCCTATAAAAGTAATTGTTTGTTATGGGAACATGGTTCTCCCATCAGCAAACCAACGAACGGAAATAATTAAAACACTACATGACAGCCTAGTGGGTGGCCATAAGGGTATTAACGAGACATACCAAAAAATTCGAGCAAGATATTATTGGCCAGGACTACGAAAGGACATATTAAATTACATACGGAAATGTCCGAGTTGTCTTGAGAAGAAAATCGATCGTCACAAGACTAAGGAACCGATGCTAATTACGGACACACCAATCGAGGCGTTCGACAAGGTATCGATAGACACCGTAGGAAAATTACGAACCACTCCTAGTGGAAATTCTCACCTGCTGACCATGTAATGCAATCTGACCAAATACTTAATTGTACTGCCAATAAAGGACCTTAGAGCAACCACTATCGCTGACGCGTTAGCCAGACACTTAATATGCCAATTCGGTGCCCCTAGAGCAATATTGTCAAATCGCGGGACAAGCTTTCTTTCGGAGATTGTAGAATCACTATTATACTTATTCAAAATTCATCATTTAACAACTTCCGGATATAGACCTCAGACTAATAGGTCTCTTGAGAGAAGCCATGCGCCATTAATCGATTTTTTACGGATATATTCGGAGCGTTTTGACGATTGGGATCGGTTAACCCCCTTTCCGGTTTTTACATATAATACAAGTATACATAATGGAACTGGTTACACCCCCTTTGAACTAGTTTACGGACGAATAGCTCGTTTCCCCATGAAGATACCTAGGGAGGAAAAATTAGGGACCTATAATCAATACCTACGCGATCTAGTCTTACGTTTGACAGAACTAAAGATAGCGGCGGGTGATAATCAAATTCGTGAAAAGGAAAAATCTAAAAACCAATATAATAAACACGCTAGACCCTTTAAAAGGAAAGTCGGTGATTACGCCTGGATATTAAACGAACCTCGGGTAGGAAAAGCCGATAGTTATTATAAAAAACCCCTAAAAATCGTCGAAATCTTAAACCATAAAAACGTTTTATTAGAATTGCCCAATGGAAAAACAATACGGAAGCATATGGATAAACTTAAACTTCAGGCGTAGCTTTATAAATTCAATTACTCACTTACCTTATCTGTTCCATATTCTTCGTGTATACTATTTACTTTGATCTGTTCTTTCAGGTACTATTTCTTTTAATATATTTCCTTTCATTTAATATGTATCTAATCTTACTTTCCTTTCTCTCCGTATTCGCCCCGTCTATTATGGACCCCCAAGCTTATTCTATAGAAAAGTTAGACAACAACCCAGGAATATACTACGAAAGAATAGATCCAATGAGAATAAAGAGGGCAGATTGGAAAGTATACATATCCATCGACTTCAATTTGTTTCTGGCGAAGACCACTGCTATAATTGACCTACAGTCACTACTACAAAATTGTACTGGGCATCTCAATGAGGAAACTTGCGGTAATATAATCGGCAAGGATCACATTGATCTGAAGACAATCGCTTTTGAACAAATACGAATGAAGATTCAAGGAGCTATTGAAAGCATGGGACATATTCAGCCACCCGATGTCCAAGGACCTAAAAATATCAGGCCGAAAAGACTGGTACCTTTTGGAGGCATAGGAAGACTGAGTCATAGTTTATTTGGATTAGTGACTATTGACGAAACTGATAAAATAGAAGCCAACATAAATCAATTATATGCAGACCAAAAAGATACCATTAAACTCTTCAATGATAGGACCCATATAATCCCCACAGGAATGGATAAACTATATAAAATGATGGACGTTCACGGGGACAGAATTTATAATTTAAACCTCCAAATGCGACAAAAATTCAGGAAATTAGAAAATGAAAATGTCCGTCTGGAATACATGTTTTCAGTACATTCACTTGGAAGAATGCTAGAGGCAAAATTAGATCATCTTATCAAAAGCTCAGAAAAACTTCTTGAAATTATTCATGCGTTGAAAAGGGGCAAATTACATCCGGACCTTATAGATTCTAACATGTTGCACCAAATAGCAAATGATATAAAATTCATGGTAACGGACCTCAATTTCCCAATTCCAACGGAACACCTCCGAATTGAAAAAATTATTAAAATCTCCAGCATTGACGCTATCCAGCGAGAAAGAAAGACATATATTGTCATTCATTTACCCCTAATTGACAAAAATTACTATAATCTATACCGTCTGCACCCAGTATTGGTACCGCAATCACCAAGCTCAACTGGAAAATCTGCATATACATTAGACACGAATACCCGTACTTGGCATTAAGTTCGGATCAAAAACAGTATATACAGATGGACCCCCATTCATTGCAAAGTTGTGTGCGAACACACTATACCTTCATATGTCCGGTAGGAGGACCTGTTTAGATGCTAATCTAAATAGTAAATGTGAACTAGGACTGCTATTACAACCATCCAGGCATGAACTATACCATTGTGACATAGTTCTGAGAATACAACGAATTACCAGTTGGAATTATATATCAACGGATGGATCATGGATATACTCAGCCAACCAACAAGATACAGTCCGAATTGTCTGCCCGAACCAAGTGGACCAAAAAACCAAAATACAAGGGGTAGGAATATTAAGAATTACCCCGGGGTGCATCGGTTATACCAAGGATGCGACCTTGTTTACGGAAGTGGGCAAAGACAATACAAATGTTTACCTATATCAACCAAACTGAACCCTTAACCTAACGAATCTTTACCCGACACTAACCTACTTATCTGAAACAGACATTAAATTGGAAGAATGGACCCCACAAACTGAAACCTGGACCAGCCAAGAAAAAACATTAAGCGACATCATGGAAAAGACGTAAATGTGGATAAGAAATCATAAAAAAATCACAACAACGCAATCAGGACTGATTTATGGAGGATTCAGTATTAATATCCTAATCATAATAATTATCAGTATAATTTATAAATGTTGCATCGTTAGCACAAATCGTTAAATAATACCATAGTACACGAATCACCTCACGTGCATACACCGGATCCTCGACACAGATCAATCCTTCATAGCCTCGAACTAATTACGAATAAGCAAACGCCTGCCCGGATGTCTGAAGAACGATCTAAGAAACAAGCTCAAATTGAAACCCTTCACATTCAACCCTCGAAGAAACCGAAACCTTCCGCGACTATACCTAATCCGTTGATAAAATCTGAAAAGTCTGGATTTACAAATTCAGACAGCGGAGTCTGTATGAATTCTTTTTTTAATCAATAAATTATTGATCATTTGTTTCAGTACCCAATATCGTCATGAGTGACATGTCCGACCACTTGATAATAGACCCAACTTACATCAAGATCCGATACTTAAAGCATAAGCCGCTGAGCGAACTCTTGACACAATTAGAGAGTATCGGACCCATAGAGGAGTTTCATTCACTACAAAATCTCACAAACAGCAGTACAAGAACTATTCTCTGCAAATTTACTAGAATTAAATATGCAGTTGAAGCAAGAAAAATAAAAAATTGGAACATAAGCGAGATAAATCGTGCCCGTATTGGAAAACCAAAACCGTTACGAACAAACGATTCTAGACCTACGGAGAAAACCCGACTATTTTGTCGAGTTCCCTGGATAATTGAAGAAAGTTATAGGGAAATCTCATTTTTCCAACACTTCGTACAATTTGGACCCTTACTGTATCATAAAGTGGTGCGAGATAACAAAGGAGCCGTTGCTATAGGCTACGCTCAGTATTACAAAGCTGCTGATGCCGCAACAGCCTTAAAAAAATGCGACCCTATTTACGGCGCTAGATATGCTGACATAAGGAAAAGAAGATGGGATCACAGTGATGAAACTAGGCACCACTGGCTTTGCGACGATTGGATAAACGCATCAATCTATGAGGAACACGATACCACCTGCAAATGGCAGCACCAAAAGAAATTCAGGGAAGGAAAAATGAAAAAACAATACCCTAAATTAGGAGTGAGAAGAGTGTATAAGGTGAATTCTACCGAAACAAGCCGACCTAACATAGGATTAGACAAAAATGGACCCTCTACAGATCTTGTTACGCTCACGGAAATTAAATTAATGGACCCTACTCCTAATCCACGGGCAACCTTACGAAAAGTCCGACGAATTGACCTAACGGAAGAAGACGTGATAACAGGAACTGACCCTGAAGATAGAAGATACTTCGAATCAGCTGTATAAATTATAAGTCATAGAATAAAAAAATTATTGAACCATTCAACTATATTATTATTTTACTTAACGGACCCATAACTTTTTAATCTTTGACCTATTTCTTTACTCTTGTTTATGTCTAGTCTTAAATCTTTGTACTTTTTCTCTCCTCTCGACCACGCAACTGGACCATATTTCTACCTTAGGATGGAAGAAATTAACGGAATTCGCCTCCGAGCTGTGGCACCAGTAGATGACTCCTCCACTGCAATTCGAGTCAAATTTGATGACCCTCAACAAGAAGCTGCGGTCATCAAATTATTTAGTACTGTGAGGACCATACGCTCTGCTACAACGATAGCAGACCCATCCTCCTCACATTATGGAGAAATCATTATAGAATTTCTTCTTGAGGACGATTGCCTTGCGGCAGTATTAAGATGCTTCCCGTGTACCGTAGAGGAATGGTTACCTTCCACTTCAAATGAGCACTCTTCGGAAGACGAAGATGAGGAAATAACAGACCCAATTGGGTTCACGCCACGATCGACTACACCAGCCTATGCGAAGGAGGATGACGCCGACCGACGATTGCATTTCCTCATACCGCACCGCGATGAACAGGGTAAACCATGGCCAGCGGGTCCATGACGACTTCATGCAATGTGGACCAGTAGATTATATTAAAACATGGCAAAGCTCTTGTGAGCTTATGGGAGTAATCAAATATATATTTAGTTGGAGTGTCACTTCGGCATTAAGCAACTTAAATAAACGTTATAAGGCGAAACGTTCGCCACCTCGACATCTCACAGCCAAACTCCGGAACAGGTCCATGTACGTTTATCATGGTGCCTGCAGACACTATGTTACTAAGACAGAATTGGAAGCACATAGGACCATTTGCCAATAACAAAACAGGGATGTGCTGATAACGCATTGGTTCTGTGGAAGGGCAGTGTATCTTTCCGATTGGGACCAACATTTGCAAGACTGCAATCTAGAGACATACGATTTCAACGGCTCCCCCTTTGATAGTATAAACAAGCTGACCTTGTTTTTGCAAACTCCCTCAGCCAAATCAAAGGACCAAATTTTGTTACTCCAGGACCAAATTTCCTGTCTACAAGACTTAGAGGGGCAAACTCTAACAACCGGACAGCATAACCGCCAACTTGCGTTGCGAAAATAAAGATTGGGTTATTGGGTTAACGAGCTTTTGCCTCCTTCTATTAACTATTTTGCTTGTATATCAATAAAGAGGACCATTTATATTATTTTACTATTATTATTTATCATTATTATGTATATTATTATTTTCTTCTTGTACTACCCTAGTTGAACCCAAAACGTTACCGAGGACGGCAACGATTCTAAGGGGGGAGGGATGTTACGTGACGTTCCATTATGTTATAATTATATTTTACGATTAAGATTTCGTTCTCGAGAATTCCGCTCGGACATAGTAATAAAACACTATAGCTAGCAGTATTCGTGTGCGCGACTCGGTTAGAATGAGCTGCAGAGGCTGATTCACGCTGCTGCACCATGCTTCGACAGCATGCTGCAGTCAGCGTGCTTAGCTAGGTAATACGAGCCGATACGAGAAGCGTAAATGTCTAAAGCATATGTGCGAGAGAGAGACGGAATGCGAGGGACAAAGAATATATAATTAACCGGTGAAAACAACGAAGAGAGATTAGTCAGTCAGGACTGAGCGCTAGAGCAACTAGGCCGCAATATTTCCGAATTCAGACTTCATCTCGCCAATTAAAATTTAAATTTAGTTTGATTTGTCCGAGTTATCCGGCATTATTCTTTTACTTAATTAAAAGTTGAGTTCAGTTTGAGTGTTAATAAAAGGCAAAGAAATACAGCAACCATACAGGCAACTTGTTCACGCTGCTAGGACCAAGAAAAAATATATTAATCCACAGTATTAATTGGACATATACGAATATACGTGTACATTTGACGGACCTTACAATCCGTTTAAAAAGAAACATAAAGGAGAGAGGACCAACAAATAGAAAATAATATATAAAGGATCGATTGTCAATTACTTTATTTAAAAAATAAGTGAGTACCATATTGTTTATAGATAATAGACAACGCGAGGCGAAGAACACGCGTCTATATATACAGGGTGGCCCATTTTAAGTGATCCACTCAGATATCTAGATTGGAGTGAGTTTTATCGAAAAAAGTTTCAGACAAAAGTTACTCAACTTTGAGGGGGCCATGTTTCTATGACCTTGGATTTGACCTTGGAGGTCATGTTCAAGGTCATTTCAAGGTCAACTTTGTTTTTTTAAATAGGAACCCCCATTTTTGACCCCGGATTCGGAAAGAGCGGGAAATTTTACGTCCAAAACGGTATTTTAAAATTTTTTTTCATGGCCTAGAGAAGGTCGATTTAAGGTCAAATGCTTGAAAAACTGCCTAAAAGCGTTTTTTTAATTTTTAAGATATCGAAAAATGACCTCTACAAAATTTGTTCAGAATAGAGTGGGCCACCCAATGCACCAAAAACCTTTGACCTTTAACCTCATTTTGAAGGTCATTTCAAGGTCGAAGTGTTTTTTGTAATGGAAACCCCTCTTTTTGACCCCGGATTCGCACATAGCGCGAAACTCAACACAATACCTTATCCAAACGTCGGATTTCGCGCTATGTGCGTATCCGGGGTTAAAAAGAGGGATTTCCATTATAAAAAACACTTCGACCTTGAAATGACCTTCAAAATGAGGTTAAAGGTCAAAGGTTTTTGGTGCATTGGGTGGCCCACTCTGTTCTGAACAAATTTTGTAGAGGTCATTTTTCGATATCTTAAAAATTAAAAAAACGCTTTTATGCAATTTTTCAAGCATTTGACCTTAAATCGACCTTCTCAAGGCCATGAAAAAAAATTTAAAAATACCGTTTTGGACGTAAAATTTCCCGCTCTTTCCGAATCCGGGGTCAAAAATGGGGGTTCCTATTTAAAAAAACAAAGTTGACCTTGAAATGACCTTGAACATGACCTCCAAGGTCAAATCCAAGGTCATAGAAACATGGCCCCCTCAAAGTTGAGTAACTTTTGTCTGAAACTTTTTTCGATAAAACTCACTCCAATCTAGATATCTAAGTGGATCACTTAAAATGGGCCACCCTGTATATATATATATAAATTAAAAAATTAATATATATATAAATTAAAAAATTAATATATATATATATATATTTTTTTTTAATTTTCGCTCTATCATTTATTCATGTACTTAAGCTTTACAAAATAAATTTTATAAGTACTATTAAACGCTGAGTATATCCATATGTTTCCCCGTTATTGCTTATTTTATACAGGGTGTCCAAAAAGTTCCGGGACACCCCAGTAAGTCCTGAGATATAACTATTTCCGAGGAGATTAAGGTCGTTCCTGTAGTAACTTTGAACGAGGAATCCAGTGGTGAGCTTGGTTTTGACCTTGAGCTTGACCTTCAAAGTCATTTCAAGGTCAACTTTTTTTTTCAAATGGGAACTCCTATTTTTGACAACGGCAATCGAAAGAGCGGGAAATTTTACGTTCAAAATGGTATTTTTAAATTTTTTTTCATGGCCTTGAGACGGTCGATTTAAGGCCAAATGCTTGAAAAACTGCCTAAAAGCGTTTTTTTAATTTTTAAGATATCGAAAAATGACCTCTACAAAATTTGTTCAGAACAGAGTGGGCCACTCAATGTACCAAAAACCTTTCACCTTTAACCTCATTTTGAAGGTCATTTCAAGGTCGAAGTGTTTTTTGTAATGGAAACCCCTCTTTTTGACCCCGGATTCGCACAAGAAAAAATAATTTTAAAATTAGTTGGAATAAATGTTCTTTTTGATTATTGCTATAATTATGTGGTTACTAATGAGATAGTATCATATATTTTTAAATTGAGTAGTAATAGTAATTTGAATTTTTTATTAATCATTTACAAATACGAATTGATTGTGGAATTACGATAGATTGTGATGGTAAACGTCCCATTAGCGCTAGCAACCCAACCACGCGGCTGCCTGCGGGGACAGCACCTACCGGTTGGGGAAAAATGTAACGAGGGAATTCGACACGAGACGGGACGGAACGCGCGCGAATATAAATGAACCAGTTGAGGATCAGCATCCGAGTGCCTAGCCACAGTGAGCAACCAAAAGACAGTTTTTCCGAGTTTTGACGAGTGCCGAGACGAGCTGACGAGTTGAGAGAGAGGAACTGTGCCTTGGTGCGGCGAGAGCGAGTGTGTGAGAAGGTGTGTGAGTGGAGAGTTTCGCCATCGAGGGTGAAACCAAAAAGCGCGAGACACCTCGCCCGCAGATAAACATTTCCCAGAGACTAGCGTGCGCTGCGCGGGTGTTTTCTACCTCGCTTGTTGCCTGTGCGACCGTTAATAAGGTAAGCTGGCCAGCTTAATATCGCGATTACTGTATAATTGCTAATAACTAATCCCTCGTACTCAAAAAAAAATCACTCGCTAAGAAGCGTGCATGTATTAACTCGGCGAACAAAGAGCGGCGAGCGATCCGACACTGCATGTTATTGTCGCACGCGCGCTTTGTAAACATAAACACGCGGGCCGAATATATTATAGAGATAAGAGAAAATAAACGATCTCGCATGTGATATTGACTGTAATTTTGATGTTATTATTTCTCGCTGGTAGAAGGTTGGTTGACTGACTCCCGCTCCCTCCTGCTCCCCGGTTGACGAGTTTGAACATTTCGACAATCCCGCGCGCATCTTGACACGCCTGCATACCGAACGAATAATCGGATTAAAACGGAGCAATCACCCCGTTACAGTATAGAAAAAAGCTATTAAGTTGAATGTAATAAAAAAGTTATTTATGAAATATCAGAGTTTCAAAATATTTGATAAACTTATTATCCAACATAACAACATTGAAAAGTTCGCCCACAGATATTTCATTAAAATTAAAAAATAAATATTCAATAATTTTAACAATAGTAATAAATTACAATTCTTACTCTCATTGTAAAGTCTGAGTGATTGTTTTTTCTCACTTCATCCAGTAATTGCTCATACTTTTTTTAAATTGAAGGAGCTGCATCTGAAGCCTTTCATTCATAATCTTGTAGGTATTTAATTTCTCTTGTAATACTTCCACATTATTTTTCAATTTGATTTACTCGTTTCGTAGAACTAAACATTGTCTTTCTAATTTAGTAAATTTTAAAAAGTAAAAGCTGTCATTCTCTCTAAATTCTTGAACTTCTTTGACCTGTGGCAATGGTATTTATGAATAGTTGTTAGCAGATTGAGGAGAGGAATCATCACCGTTATCAGTCCTTACTTTCAAAGTATTAGTATTCAAAAAATTATTGATTCTTTCTTGGAGTAATTTCTTTTAAGCCTCTTTATCATGTTTCTTGTAACGGGGTGATTATCCTACAAAATTGAAAAATTTCTTATAGCACAAACTTCCACGATGCAGAGCTAACCGCCGCTCCGTTAATCACGTATGCTTATACGTGTATTTGCCTTTACGTTTGATAGTTTCGTTTCAGTGTCTTCTTTTTAACTGAGTTGAACTCACCTCAAGTCACTTGACTTGTGACACTTGCTCTATCTTCAGTATGAATGACTTAAAGCCTAACCCGCCTAATCCCCTAGACGGATTAAAACTTAAGCCTTTATAGATATATTAAGCTAATAGGAAACGAAATGACGTAAACGGCGAATAAAATTAACAAAGTTTAATTAATTAAAACTACAGTCTTTTATGGGCCGATAGACTAACGCACGCGAACAGGATTTACAATTATAATTCGATGAGAGAGAGAGAGAGAGAGAGAATTCGAAAAATGCCGCGAAATCTAACGCTCGGCGCGAATACAAAAATTAACCCCCGCGATTGACAGAATACTTTCGAAAGTATTTTGTCGCGCAATAATAAAGGGAGGTGCACCTACCCTGCGGTGCAATTACGGTGATCAGCCGTAATTGTTGTTGAAGAAAATTCAACGGTCGATGCTCCTCTAATTGATCAGCTGCGCTGCCTCACTCTCAAATCTGCTGCTATTTGCTGCTACTGTAATACTGCTGCTTGCTGCTACTGTAATGCTGCTGCTACTGCTTGATTGCTGCATTCACGCACGTATAAAATCCCAGGAAAACTGTATAAAAAAAACGGCGAAACACAGTGCAAAACAAGTTGACGGTATTCTCTCGAAAGCAGATGATGTTTAACTGAATATTTATACCCTCGCGCGCCCCCTCTCACTCTTAGTCGTTCGAACTAACATCATGAGAGTACCGAATCGCGAACGGATCGATTAATCGTATCAACTACCGTTGCATTCTATAATAAAGAAGATAAAATTTTAGTAAACATTAATTTCATATACAGGGTGTCACATTTTAAAGGAACCACCCCGAAATTTTCTACGGTTGGCGTTCTACAAAAAATTGTTCAGACAAAAGTTGTTTGGAAGAATGAGGGACACCTTTCCCAGAAAACGGATTTGACCTTGAGATTTATTTTCAAGATAATTTGAAGGTCAAAGTCATTTTTTGAATAGGAACCTATAATTTTGATCCCGGATTCGGAAAGAGCGAGAAACTCTACGTTTAGATAAGGTATTATGTGTGGGGTGCAGAATTATTGGAAGATGTGGACTTGGAAACAAGACGACGATTATGGCTTCAACAGGACGGTACACCATTTCATCGCTCACTAATAGTTCGTCACTTCTTGAACCAAAGATACCGTAGACGATGGATAGGCATTGGTAGTGACATTACTGAGTGGTGTCCAAGATCATCAGATCTAACAAGTCCAGATTTCTTTTTATGGGGCTAATTGAAAAGTGTTGTTTATGCACAGCAACCAACAGCACGGCAAGATATGATGTAACGCATCATACAAGCTTGTAGAGCTATTCCGTGTCGCGTTTTGTTGCCCACAGTTGAAAACTTCGAACGTAGAATTCAACACTGCATAAATTTGAACTGCGGTATTTTTGAACATTTTATGAGATAAATGTTTGTGTTACAACCTTGACCATAACTCTATCTGTAGTCATCGTCTTGTCTTCATTGGCTGGGCATTCCCACCTTGCCTTAATTGGTTGGGTAATCAATACCTTGCCTTCATTGGCTAGGTAGCCAACGTCTTGTCTTGATCGGCTCATCATTCACACTTTGCCTAGATAGACTGGACACTCTCACTTTGTATACATTGGTTAGATTGGTTCACGTTATTAAATGTGGCACGAACACACGTAATAATTAAATCAAAAACGACCTGGATTATCGATTTTTTATTTATCTTGGATATTGGGTTAAAAACACAGGCCTACCCACTAAACCATCATCTCCTTGGTGTCCTTCCCCCAGCCAGGGACTTTGTTGATATTACTCCTGACTGGAGGTTCTGTCTCTGTTCGTCCGTTCATGTCGTTCCTCCGTACCTCGTTACGTCGCGTCACTTCGTCTGCTCAGTCATCTGTCAGGCAGCCGTCCACGTTCTTACGACTCAGTATAGTTTCCGTATAGGTAGCGACTAAGCGCCACCATTCATAGCATCAGAGCCACGATGTTATCGGGGGTGATGCTGCCGACCGTTTCTTCCAGTTCCTGTCTAAGACTTGTCCAGCGGTCACACGCGAAAAACGTGTGTTCCGCGTCGTCTCGTTCGTCGTGTCCATAGTACTTACAATCGGGTGTTCGTAGTCTGTCCATATTGTAAAGGTACCATCGGAAGTATCCGTGGGCCGTCAAGAGCTGGGTGACATAGAAATTTACATCACCAAATTTCCTTCCGAGCCACAGCCTCAAGTCCCGTATCAATCGTCTCATCCAGTTACCACCTCGTTCCTCTGTCCATCGGCCTTGCCAAATGTCAATTGTCCTGTCGCGGTCAGCGATTGCCGCGTTCTTTCGTCCTATGTCCGCGCTGCTCCCGTAGATCCTTTTGCGTTCAAAGGCCAGAAGATCCACGGGTATTACACCAGCCACCACCAAAACAGCCTGCGCAGAGACTGTTCGGTAGGAGCAAGCGATTCGCAGTGCGCCCTGTCTCTGTACCATCATCATCGATTTACAGTATTTCTTTGTCTTCAGGGAGTCTGCCCATATTTCCGCGCCGTATAGAAGGATTAAGTGAGCTGTCGCCATTAACAGTCGTCGTTTTCCCGATCTCAGTCCCGCCGTATTTGTCATCAGGCGATACAAGGATGCTATCCTCTCTGCCGCCTTCCCGGTTGTTTTTAGTATATGAGGCCAGAAGGTAATCTTCGTATCGAGGGTTACCCTAAGGTAACCCTCTTGGTCTCCATCTCGCATGTCCCCACCCTCATGTGCAGTATCGTCTGTATGCGTCTTCTCGTGAGAAACATCAGTTCCGTTTTTTCTGTTGCGAGTTGTAGTCCGTGGTCTGTCATCCATCGTCCAACTCGTCTCATGGTCTGGTTCAACGCCAGCTGCGCCAGCTCGGGGGACCTCTCCGTAATCACCGCCGCCACGTCATCAGCGTAAGCGACGAGGGTCACTCCGAGGAGCATCCTAAGCCGAAGCAAGCTATCGTATAAGCCATTCCAGAAGTCATGTCCCAGTATCGACCCCTGTGCCATCCCAGCGGTGACCTGTCTCGTTACTTGTCCTTCGATCGTCTCGTACATTATCCATTTGTTTTTTAGGTAATCCTCCACAACCCTAAGCAGGTATGGCTGGATCTCGAAGCTGCTTTTCAGCGCCTCCAAGATATCCTTCCACTTAGCCGGATTAAAAGGATTCCTAATGTAGAGCGTCTCCATATCCACTATAGGTCGCATTGCGTGGCAGTGTCTGTCTAGTTTCAGGAAAGAGTCGACCATCTTTTGGATCGCTCCGATCAACCCCTCCTGAAACCGAACTGCAAATCTGATAAACCCCCTCCGGTCTGTATCGCATCCATCAGTCTCGGTCTCAGTAGTTGTTCAAAGAGTTTACCAGTCGTGTCAAGTAAATACAACGGTCGGTAAGCCGAAGGCGCGCCAGGATCGCTCCTACCTTTTGGGATAAGAACGAGCCTTGCCACCTTCCACCGGTTGCTGAACGTTTCTGTCGTCAAGCACGTGTTGTACAGGTCGAGGAGTATCTCCGGCCTTAGACGAGCCATAAGCCGAAGGATCTTGGATGGTACTCCGTTCGGTTCCGGTGCCTTACCCGTCTACATCGCATTCGTTGCTCTGATTAGCTCCTCAGCGGCAAAGGCGGGGGAATTTGTGCGTCCACGTCATCCATCAAGTTTGTCCTAATCCGGTGCGTCGGAAACAATCCGTCAACAATCCGTCCTGCTGTTTCGGCATCTATAAGTTCCGGTGAGACTTGGGCCCCTAGTTTCCCAGTCATGATCTTGTAGCCGGTTCCCCAGGGATCCTCGTTCACCTCATCGCAGAGCTTCCTCCAGCATCGCGTCTTGCCGTCCCGTATTGCTTTCGTCAGAGACTTCCGTGCTGTTTTGTATATGACTTGAAGGTTTTCCCTTTCGGGTCCGCCCCTTGCCCTCGTCACTCGTCACCGAGTTGTCAGGCATAGCCTGCGTAGCTCGGCTATTTCGTTCGTCCACCAATATTGTGGTTGTCTTTGTTTATCTGTTGACATTTCGGCATTGTGCTTCTGCACAAGCTGTCTATTAATTTGGCCGTCTCGTCTGTCAGTCTTTCCGCTCTTTGCCGGCCCGTTAGTTCGGGGGAAATTCTCTCCCTTGAAGCTGGTGCTGTCATTAGCTCTTCCGAAAATTTTCGTCCGTCGAGTTTACGTAGATTCCACCGCGAGAGTTGATGGGTTCTCATTTGTCTCGTTCTCATCCGTCCCACCACCTCAAAGACGATGTACTGGTGATCGCTGGCTGTGTAGTCTTCGATTACCCGCCATCCCCCAGCCGTAGCAGAATTCTGTCCGATGTCATCGTGACGTCGGAGATAGAGTCACCGACACCTGGCCGTCTATACGTCGGCGTATGTCCCGTATTTACCACTACTAGATCGAGCCTTATGGCCGTTTCCAGCAATAGTTGTCCGCGTCGATTCGTTTCGTTCATTCCCCACTCGGTCGCCCTCGCGTTAAAATTCCCCGCAACGATGACATCCCCGGGCAAGTCCCTGATCCCGTCTTCTAGGAGTGCCGCCTTTCTTTCGAACTCCATCGCGGTGCAATTAAGTGTCAGATAGACGCTGAGATAAGTGAAATGAGGAGGGCGGAAAGAAGTAAGGGCGGAAACAGGTGAGACAGGGAATAAAGGTGGGATCACGAGCAGAATTAGAGAGACGAATTAAGTCGTATGGGATAGTGATGGAAAGATTTGTGACAACAGAAAAATTAAGAGATAAAGGTGGAAGGATGGATAAGAAAGGCCCAGAGGAGGAAAAGAAGAAAAGAGTAAAGGTGGTGAGGGGGAGAGAGAGCGGAGAGGGGCTGAGGAAGAATACTAGAGGAGAAATGAGAGAGGCAAAAAGATGCAAGAGTGAAAGTGAGGGGAGCGAGATGGAAGGGGCGGAGGGAGAGGGATTGGACAACACGATAAGAGAAGTGGGAAAAAGTAGTGGTGCAGAAGTACGTGTTGAATATTTATTAAGATATAGAGTTTTGAATGTAAGAAACTTCTTTGTTGCAAATTAAGAAAATCATTACAGATGGAAAAGTACCTGGATATTCAGGTTAAATTACACCTGAAATTTTTCAATAGAGCAGTCTGCTAGACCCCCCCTCTCTCTCACCCATTCTCTCTCTCTCTCTCTCTCTCTCTCTCTCGCTCGCTTTTCATGCATCCAGGGGGATTGTTGTAATCTCGAGCGCGGCTGTATAGAAACTCCAATGCTGCAACTGTGCAATCGCATATGCTATGCATGACGGCACATAGAGCCTCTACGCAACATGTAATGCGCATGCCCCACATCATAATAAGCCTCCATGCTACCACCTCATTTTCTTGTAGCTGTTCCGTCAATCAGCCTCTCTCAGTACCTAAATAAAATATACATATACAAACATGTTCACACACAGATACTATAGTATTTTCATTTACTATCCATTAAAATTTTTAAAATATAATTCAATTTTTATATCGCTTCTACCGCGAGCGAATTATTCTATACGTATTCGATGAAGACCATATGAACTAGAAAATTATTAAACGTTTTGGCAACGGACTAACGATCTATAGGCTTCCAGGCTAATACTCCTCCAATTAATACTTGTATTAAGAAAATGCATATTTTTAGGAATTATTTAAACAAACTAGTTGTAAAATGTACACCAGATTATTTCCTGTGGTTAAAAATATAGACAATTATAGATTTCTTATTGAATATACAAATATTATTCGTTTAGAGAAATAATATTAACTTATTTGCTTCTAGGATACTATTTCAATACCAATAGATATTGAAGATTATATTGATGACAGTAGTAACGAGGAGGATTTCACTAATTTATTACTTGATAGGAATGAAACCGTTACAAGTAGATTTGAAAAATTGAATGAAATTATGTATGATAAAGAATATGCAAACTGCCTCAATTTTCATATAAGCATTAGTAAACTTGAAATGATTTTAGCTATAATGAAATTTTCCTTAAAATATCTTGTACCTGTTAAAGAAATAATAGATATGTTTAAAATGCAGAATATGATCCTAAATAAGAACATTTTTCCTTAAAATTCCTATCAACCTGATAAGTTATTTTATTCAGTCGGAGGTAAAGAGTATCACGCTGTATGCCCAGAATGTAAAGTCTACCTTGGAACATTTGGAAAAGAGCAGCAGACAATATTCTGTGAATTGTGCGATATTGACATAAATTTAAAACATCCATCATTTAGTGATTATTTCGTCGTTCTTGATGTTATAAGTCAAATACAAAATCTAATAGAAGAAAATCAGGATTTCTATATTAATGTTGAGGCTCAACGAAATAAACAAGATAATGCTGGTTTTCGAGATATTTATAATGGTTAAATATATAAGGAATTCGTAACATCATTGCCCGATGATCATAAGGAATCTTATGTGACTATAACATTCAATAGTGATGGAAGTCCAACTTTCAAAAGTTCCAATTATTCTATATGGCCAATTCAAATTAATATAAACGAAATCCCACCGGATATTCGTTCAAAAAAAAACAATTACTTTTGCTCTATGGTTTGGCCGTAATAAGCCAAATATGACATATTTTCTACGTCCTTTTGTCGATCGCATACATGAACTTTCCGAAAATGGAATAAAATATCAATTGAAAAATGAAACAAGACATTCACATGTGCATGCAGTATGTTGTTGCATAGACGCCTATGCAAGGTATTGTTCAGTTCAACGGTTCTTATGGGTGCTATTGGTGCCTGCATCCAAGTGTTTGTATTCGTCATGATATTGGCTACAGTATAAAATATCCTATACTAGATGAACATCCTAACAGGCGAACGGTCGATGCAACATTTCAATTAATGCAGAGAGCAATACAATCAAATGCTCCAGTCTTTGGTATAAAAAACGTAACTCCTTTGACACTTTTGAATCATTTCAATATAATTGATGGATTTGTACTATGCTCGTTACACTGTGTTGATCTTGGCATAGGTAAACAATTTCCCAATTATTGGTTCAACGAGCCTTATTCAATTCCTAAAAGTAAAATAAAGATAATAAATAATTATATGATAAACATCCAAGTTCCTACTCAATTAGTACGACTGTCTCGTTCTCTGAATGATCGAGTGCATTGGAAAGGTACAGAGTGGTTAAATTGAATTCTTTTTTTCAGTATACCGATATTTAAAATAGTATCTGAAGGTGTTCCAGTATTTGAACCGTATTTGAACCGTATTTGAATCACTGGTCATTGTTAGTAGAAGCGTATTATATATTATTACAAAGTGAAATATCTATAACAGAATAACAAAGAGCAGATGTTCTTATGAAAAAATTTGTTGCTTATACGGAACTTTTATATACAGCAGACGCTATGACGTACAACGTTCATCAATTAATACATTTAACACAGAGTATTGCTGATTGGGGTCCACTCTATGCACACAGTGGCTATGTATTTGAGTCAGGTAATGGGAGGATAAAAAAAACTATATATGCAGCAAAAGGTGATCTGAACCAAGTACGTCGCTATCTGTCTTTTGAGCAAGGTATCATGAAATTACAGAAACATCTGGAAACAAGAGGAGACTCGCCATGTACAGAATTCATAACATATTTAGATTGTAATTTTATTGAAAAAAGCCTTAAGTTTGCATATAGATATTTTGGAAGAACAGTTGTTAATACAGATATTTTAAGACAGTTCCAACTGTTTTGGAAAAGTAAGATTTTATAAAAGAATCATTAAGGAGAGGTGTGTCTTCAAATCGTGTGAAAAAGTGTTGTATAGATCAGGTAACTCATTTGCAACTTTACAAAATGGAGATTATATACAGATTCAACAATTTCTTGTGAATATTGAGAGTATGAATGAGTATACAATGTATAAAAAAGTTGCAGTGATTGGTGGTGATCATTTAATCTCCGATGAGTTACATTGCATAAAGCAAGTCATGGGAATAAATCAGGATATTGACATAACGTATACTAAAAATATTGATAAAACATATGTTTATTGCCACATTGATTCTCACAATTACATTTCACGTCTTCCTAATACGTATAAGAAATAAAATAACTTACCTTATCTGTATTCAAATTTCATAATTGTATTTCCCTTTTTTACGCAAGTGATTATTTTATGTAAGAACTCTAATGATGTATTTCCTTACGCCTGGTCAGTAAATTTTTCATATCTTTATTTATTGATCATATTTTTAATTCTAGATAAAAAATTTAAATTAATACATTAATTACATAAATGACTATATTTATTATGTCGTATATGTATGTAATTCAGGAATATATCAAATCAAATTAATAAGTTTGAACATAAACGCACTCAAGACTCATTCATACAAGTATTTTTTGTATAACAGAATTGAAAAATAAACTTAAATATTATTTAATGATTCTAGATAATTATTTCTTCCCTTGTGATCTTGAAATTATTAATTTTGTATACATAATACAATTGATCAAGTAATACAGGTACATTTTTCATAAAATTCATATGAATTGGATACAAAATACATCTTATAATCTCACAGAAATCCATCACAAATCTTTGAAAAATATACCTACAATCCCGAAAGACTTCATTTGAGAAATTAGAAAATTTAATTTAAAATAAGTTCACTTTAAAATCCTACACAATTCCATCAGTACTTGATTAGCAGTCCATTCAGAATTGTTAAGATATGTTCTGATACAAATTTTAGTAACATCTATTTGAATTATCACGAAAGTTCACCTAAATTTCTTAAGCTACCTGTATAAATGTATAGACATCTAGAATGGTACTGAAATCTATCTAGATTTTTCGAAATATCTCCTAGGAAATTCATATATATAAACTAAATAAATCACCTGGATATTCACCTTCATTTTGATTAAATCCATATAGATCGACCGAAAAATCCACCTGCATATTCACCTGGGTTTTAATTAAATCCATATGGATCGACCGAAAAATTTACCTGGAAATTCACCTGGATTTCGATAAAGTCCACATGGATCGACCGAAAAATCTACCTGGAAATTCACCTGGATTTTGATTGAATCCATACCAATCGACGGAAGAATCTTTCTGGGAATCCACCTGGATTTTGGTTGAATCTATATGAATCAATCGAAATATCCACCTGAAAATCCATCTAGATCTTAGTCAAATCCACATGGATCAATTGAAAAATCCACTTGAAAAAATAACCTAGATATTGATTAAATTCATATGGATCGATCACCAAATCCATCTGAAAATCTACCTGAATTTTGATTAAATCCATATGGATCGACTGCTAAATCCATTTTGAAATCCACCTAGATTTTTGCTGAAATCTACGTGGATTTCACATGGAAATCCATCATGGAAATCCATCATAGAAATCCATAAAAAATCCATATGAAATCCATGAGTCTAGCTGGATATCCAACTCGGTATCCACGTGGAAATCTAGCATGGACTTTTAGCTGGATTTTTTTAATAGGGAGGTTTTTCTGAAATATTTCAGTGAATTTTTCAGTGCAATATTTCATGCTATGTGGGTAAATTACTTTTCTAAGCTAGTTATTTTTATAAATCCTTTTTTTATTCACTTGATAACTACAATTTTATATTTCACACATTTACGAATTGATAAAATCGAAATTGTAAACTTATTTTATGAATGTAAACAATGGAAATTATCTTCTACTGTTCAGTTTTACAATAGGGATATCAAATAATTAAGTTTTTATGTAATTCAGTTTGCTTACAAACACTTATGTAGAAATACACTTATACACTTTATTTTAATTTTATTGTCTGTTAAATATTATGTCATAAATTTTATTTAGAATTACATTCATGCAAACACGCGTTCGTGCTCTTACCTACACACGCACGCACAAGCTCACAAGCTCGCACACATAAACATTTTTTAATTAGTGAGAACAAAAATTCTTCTATGAAATGCCTTATGAGGCATTGTCCAGGGTCCTTACGCGTATGCATATAGTTCAGAGGTTCATGGTCACAGACCAGCGTGAATTTGTTGCATAAAAGATATGGCCTGAACTGATTCATTGCGTATAAAACCGAGATACACTCTTTCTCAGTGGTCGTATAATTTCTTTCGGGTTTACTTAACAGTCTTGACAAATAAGCTACAGGCCTACCGACTCCATCTTCTTTTTTAGCGAAAGTACCGCTCCAATCGCGTAATCTGAGGCGTCTGTAGTTAGTGTAAATGGTTTATTAAAGTCCGGAAATGTTAGAATCGGAGCTACACATAGGAGCTTTTTAAGCTTTTCAAAGGCTTCTTCCTGTTCAGGTCCCCAATCGTATTCTTGTCCTTTTTTGGTAAGATCACTGAGGGATTTGGCAATTTTCGAATAATCTTGAATAAATCGCCTATAGTATCCGGACAGTCCTAGAAAAGACCTAACGCTTCTCACTCCTTTTGGCCTTGGGAAGTTCATTACAGCTTCGACTAGTTTAGGGTCTGGCTCGACTCCTCGATCACTTACAATATATCTAAGAAATTTTATTTCCCTACAAAGGAAATTTACCTTGTCGGGCTGTAGGACTAGTCCCGCATCCGATAGTCTCTCAAAAAGTTTTCCAACTTTCACTTCATGTTCATGAAGGTTCTTAGCATAAACTATTACGTCATCTAAGTACACTAGCATCTCTACATTTAGTAGTCCGCGCAGCATACATTCATCATTCTCTGGAATGTTGCCGGCGCGTTCATCAATCCTTCCGGCATCCTTATATATTGGAAATGCCCATCAAACGACGAAAAAGCTGTCTTGGGCCTGTCTTCTTCTCTTAAAGGTATTTGTTGAAAGCCATTCGCAAGGTCAAACGTTGAAAAATGAAGGGATCCCCCTAATTGATCTAATATATCCCCTATATTCGGTAAAGGGTAAGCGTCACCGACAGTTTTTTTATTTAATTCTCGGAAATCGATGACCATTCTCCACCTTGGGGTCCCATCACTTGCCGAGCTTTTAGGTACTATTCAAAGTGGCGAGTTATATGGTGAATTCGATTCTTCTATTATTCCATCTTCCAATTGTTTTCTTAACGTTTGAGAAATAAATTGTCTATGAACGGGAGGGTGCCTATACTGTTTGGTATTTATAGGAATTCTATTTTCAAGATGAATTTCATGTTCTATTAAGTCCGTGCAGGGCAATGGTTCTCCAGGAAGTAGAAATACGTGTGGGTACCCTTTTAATAGTCGCTTAACGCTTTGGAGCTCGCTTGGACTAAGATGTCCGGTCCTAATCAATTGTAAGAGGTTCTTTCCCCTCTTCTTATATTAATTATTGGCCTGCACGGCTACTTTGGACTCCAACACACTTTCGCCTTCAGAGCTGGAAAACTGCGATTTAGACTGCTTGAATGATAAAATTTCTCCCGGGTCCACTTCAATGGTGACTTCCTCGTCATCATGTGTATTAATCGCCATGATTTTACAAGTATTATTTACATTTGCGACTACTTCCTCTCCAAGAAATACCTTTTCGTCCTTCACGTCAATCCTGGGCAAGTAGCCTTCTGTCAACTCGGTTTTGATCAAGTTAATTTGAATAACTTGACGGGACCTTGGTTCTATGGTGTACCTGACTTTACCGTGACTGACGACGTCCTTTGCTCGACCGGGCTTAGTGTTACTAATCCCTTCGTTAGCAAGTTGCTCTATCGCATTATCCAGGTCCGAATCAGCTCCAAGTTCTGATATTTCATCGTCTCTTGGTACTATGCGCAAAGCTTTGATAAGATTGTCTTGTAAGCGCTCCACAGGTACATTAACAGGTAGAAATGGTATCGGATTCATCAAGTCACTGTTTACCATTAGAGTTCCATTATAATACGATATAACTGCACTCGTATCTATTAAATAGTCCCTTCCTAGCATGCCATCTTCTTCAATGGGGAAATTATTCCACACTACATGAAATTTAGCAGGATTGCCATTTATTGTTAGCAATACAGTGCCTAGAGTCGGAACCGTGTGTACAGTTATGCCACTCAGCGTAGTCGACTCTATTGGGTCGAACCTCGTAGTCCAATGTAAAGCAAAAATTTTATAAGATTTACGGCCGATCCATTATCGACCATAAATACGGGCCACCGTTTATCGGTCTCGGGTATTCGAAATCTTGCTCTTGTAGGCGCATAGATTTTATTATCTCTTGCGCTAGGTCCCCGATCTGCGGCAACTGCGACGACTGACTCGGGAGAAACGTCTCCGAATTTTTCAGTATTGTCATCACTTTTGCTGGCGGTACTCCCGGCTTCTCCACTTCCGGCTTCTGTCGAACTTCCGTCATTAGTGTTTTCGCCTGTTGTTGCCGATGATTCTGAGCCGGGTATGTCTGAGATGGGCCCGCCGCATTCACTCCAGGGCGAGCACCGTTGGAGTTTAAATTACCAGCATTTCCTCCGAACTATTGATACGTCGGGTTCGGTCTTAACTCGTTGGTTTTCTGTTGTTCGTCATAGGCAATTGCCTCGTATCTTCGTCCCGTAGGATTTTGATACATGTCCGTATCAGGATTGTACAATCGTCCTGGGTGACCGCCATTATCTTGAAAATTTTTATTCTGCTAGCGTCCCCTCCAATTTCTAAACATAAACTGCCTTTGCCCCTGGGACTGATTTTGCTGTTGTTGAGGCTGGCTCTCCTGGTTCTGATTCTGGTATTGCTGTCGTTGATTATTCTGGTAAAATCGTCTATTCTGGCGTTGGATAAAAAATTGTTGGATTTCCGCGGGTAACTCTTCCTATTCTTCGTAATATGGTTCCTCAGCTTCAACTTGCTGATCCTGAATATAGCTAACGTTAAATCCACGATTAATCGAAAGCCACTTACTCATATTAAGGTCCGCATTTTTCGGCTTATTCTTATTCCTAGTTTCTATGCGAAGGGCTTCCTTGTAAGCCTCCTCGAGAGACTTCGGCTGCTTAATATCGACTAAGTCCCCGATTTCTTTCGGGAGCCCATCAATAAAGGTTTTAATTGTGGAATTCTTTATCGGGGTCATCATAACATCGCTATATTCAACTCCAAGTTCTTCTTTCAGCGCATTCTGTGCGCAGTTTAGTAAGATATTGATACGGTCGTGAAAATTTCCGACCGTGTCCCCATTTTTCATGAATCTTCGAATTATAATAAGAGAAGTCCTTGCACGGGGCAAAACGCTTCTTGAGTACTTTAATTAGTCCCTCGGCAGTATTTACGGTTTTACCGTAAATGCAATCTCTCGCTGGTCCCCTTAATTTCGCTATGATCAAGCGAATAAAATTCGCTTCTTGTGTATCAGCTATAAGTGCCTTTCCGTTACGGATGTCCTGAATAAAGTCTTTTAGAGGAACATTTTTCCCATCAAATTCCGTGATTCCTTGCACAATATTTTGCAAAGTAAAACTTGCTGACATACTAGTTAGAAGATTTAAAGTCGCTTGTTCAGTCATCATGGTAGAAAGACTTTATTGTTCTTGGAGTCAGGTGGTAAGAGACAAAAATACACGAGAAAAAAAATAAGACGCGATCACTAAATCACAAGCAAAATGATTATATAATATAAAAGTAAATAATAATTATTATTGCTAAGGGAGAAAAATAAAATTCGATTAAGGATGATAATAATACTCAAATAAAATTTACACAAAGTAAAAAAAAAGGAGTAAATTCAAATCCACAAGTCCAAAATTACCGTAATTTGAATCGTTAATTTAATGTGACCTCCCTAACAGGAGTGAATAATATAAATTTCTAGCGAAGTATAAGACAATAAAACTGACTAAAGTTGCAAATAAAAATTCTATCGGTCGCTCCCCATTAGATAAAAGTGTCGGATTCCTACTAATCCCATCTAAACTTTTCACTAATCTTTATCATTTAAAAGAAATAAGAGAAGAGTGAAATTAGTTAGTCCAAACCACTTATCAACAAAAAGAGGAAAATAGAAAAAAAAAAAAAAACTTCACCTTCATAAAAGGATTAAAGCAAAAGTACTTAGCGAAAGTAATTAATTCAATTAAAACTAAATAATAGATAGGTGACCACAAAACCTCTAAGTTTATTTTGTTAATAATTGCAAGATAATTAAAAAGCACGAGGAATACACTCGAAGAGGATAAAAGAAGAGAAAAAAAAAACTCAGCAAAAGAAATTCGAGGGTGTTCAAATTTCCCGCTGACTTCAGCGAAATCAAACGCGTGAGAAAGAGCGAAAATTTCTTCCTCGCCAAAGCTCAAGTTATACGGCGGAGGAAACGCTTCGGGTTTCAACTCCACGTGCCGTTCCAAAAAAATTCCAGAGCCAACACGTTTATATATATATATATATATATATATATATATATATATATATATATATATATATATATATAAACTTATTAATAGAATTAAGAAAGGACACAATGATTTATCAGCAACTAATCGAAGGCACAAAACCACGCTCTGCTACCATTTGTTACGTGACAGTTTTGATGTTTTTTCAAAACGACCACGTGTTAGACCGTTTTAGCTCCAAGTGGTCCTGACTCGGGCGAATTGAACCTTCGGTACGGTACCCCGACCGTCTTAGCGAATGGATCGTGTTTTTGCCGACAATGTCCGAGATTCGTCCACGCGAGGGATAAGTGAGAGTAATGGGGGAGGGGGGGGGGGCGGCTCGCTGGATTATTAAAATGAAAATACACGGGTAACAGAAGATAGATTTATATATATATAGATACATAAGATAACATGTCTAGTATTGATACCTCTATCGTGTTACTATCTAATTTACGATTTATTAAATAACTATTCTAAAATACGCGCTCGGTCGTCGTTACGCACCCGGTCCCGGTACGCAAACAATTGGATTCACCGAAAAGGGAACACTGAATATAGTAAGTAGTTATCGAAATAAAGAGAGAGATAAAACAAGGAAGAGATTTCGCTTTATCGAGAATAGAGCGTGGAAGTACTCACTCTGTTGTTTTGGTCCTTTTTTTTTAGTTTATATAAGTCTGATTTGTGGTATTAGCTTTATTATTTGAATTCAAAGCACGATAATTAATGGCAAACTCTTTTCTCTCTTATGCTCGGAGACTTAACTCAAGTCGATTTAATCAATACTCTGGCGAAAGTAGCGTCCGTACTTTAGAACCGGCTAATCGCAACTACTCGAGCGCCTGCCTCGCTACCGCAGCCTACTCTCCCTCTCTCCTTCCTATTTTTCGTCTCCTTCTCATTGCTTTGTATCTGCTGCAAAGGCTCAACAAGCGCGCACACATGCGCTGCTGACTTCAGCAGCTTATCGCTAAAGTCTTGGCCTTGACGCTTTTACTATGTGTCGAGACTTTGTTTTAGTCACTGCTCAATTTCTGTCACATAACAATTAATAAGAGATAAAATTAATTAGGCTGAATAAAATCTTGAATAGTAACCTAACTGCCAATAGATTGGCATCTCTGCTAAAAAAAATCCATTGAAAACTATTAAAAAGAAGCCAATGAATTTCAATCCTCGATCTGAAACGCAAATTTTACTATTGAAGTTGATTGAAAAGCTTAGTAAGATGTCGAGCATTGGAGTCCATTGAAATTTATTAATTATAGAACACTAGATTACTATTCATTTTCATTAAAGTAATGTCATGTCTAATGGTTTCCAATAAGAAACTTTACTATTTAACGTGACATTTTGAATGGGATTGAATAATTCCTATTTAGTAAAAATTGTTCAGAAAGCGATGAATATTTTGTTTAAGCGTCTAACTTCGTTGGCTTGACACTCGACAATTATATGCTTCCTAGTGTCTCATATATCGCATCGCAAGTCGAGTCTAAAGATACTCGATTATAAAATAAGAGTGCCCAACAGAATAAAATCAAGGATATAGCCTTACAGATAAGTGTCATTGGATTTTGAAAATGACAACAACTATAGAATGTAATTCTTTATGATTGTTGTTTTTGTTTATAGGTTTTCCGAGTATAACATGAAGAATTTAGTGAAGATAAATTAAAATTTTTCAAAAAGTTTGTAAGATAACATTGATTGCATTATTTTAACATGATGGAAGCTGGTCATATAGGTAATTAGTGATTAATTATTGATCTGTAGTATATATATGGTGATATATCATATGCATAGTTTAAATGAGTTTTCAGACATATTGTGCAACGGTAGTCGATTTAATTAATCGACTCGTTCGCGATTCTGCTTCTCGCGCGTTAGTTCGAACTATTGAGAGAGAGAGGGGGCGCGCGATCTTTTGAATAAGCAGTTACGCCTCAGCTGTGAACGTGAATTTACCGCCGATTTGTATTGCACTTTGTTTTCGCCGAATAATTAGTTTTTTGGGACAATTTCGTGCGTGAGTGCAACGGTATTTTCGAGATAACCAGTAGCAGTGCAGAAGCAGCAGCTTTGTAGCTAATTTGAGGCAGATCGAGGCAGCGCAGCTGATAATAGAGGGGCAGCGGCAGTTGAAATTTTTGCAACAACAATTACGGCTGATCACCGTAATTGCACCGCATGGTAGGTGCACCTTCCGTCATATTAAGCGAAACAAAATACATTCGGTATTTTGTCTATTCGTGATAGCGATATATTTTTTGTATTCGCGTCGTGTGTTAGTTCGCGGTAGGATTCAAATCTACTCTATCTCTTTCTCTTTCTCACCTAACATAATTAAATTGTAAAATCCTATTTTCGTGCGTCAGTCTTTCGGCCCAACAAAGACTGTAGTGATTTTTTATTAATTAAAGTCTGTTAAATTCATTCGCCGTTTTCGTCGTTTGATTTTCCTGGTAGCTTAAGTATTTGAAACAGGCTTAGGTTTTAATCCAATTACATCTAGGGGATTAAGAAGATTAGGAGTAAAGTCGCTCACACTTAAAACTCATCAAGTGTAATAAGACACGTGACTTAAGGTGAGTTCAACTCCGATCGATAGAAGACAACTAGAATAGATCATCTGACGTTAAGGCGAATACACGTATTATCATACGTGTTTAACGGAGCGGCGGTTTGCTCTGCATCGTGGGAGTTTGTTCTTAAATAAATTTTCCATTTTCAGATTTATTTCCCCCGTTACAATTGATAAGAGAAGATGTGTATATAATATGCATACAATATTAATTCAGCAATGAAATTCAAAAAGAAACTACTAAACCTTTTAGCTGATAATTTCCACAGTTGGTTTTGAAGAATCTTAACACATTTTCTCGAAGATTTTGAATTGAGTTTTCAATTAATGGATTGATTGAATTGAAAACGTATACAGATATTCTACAGCCCATTTAAATCTATTGAAGCCAAGCAGAATTGTAAAAAAATAAGTGTAAATTCAAGTAAAAATTCATAAATAACAAAAATTATTGGAACAGTGAAAAATACGTATTTTTCTGATTTTTTTTTCAGGTAAATAAACTTTTTTTTCATGAAAGTGTTATGTTTGAGTAGTTTGGATTTTAAAAATGGGTAGAAGCTGCTATGACAACAAATCTAGTCCTCTTAAGTCATTTTAAAGTATACGGCTTTTGAATATGATTGGTATAACGTATCTTAGCATATTTAAGGATACAAAATGTTAATCGAAACCCCACATTCAATATATATGAGCTCATTCATATATAATATTAAATGTTTTAATTTTATATCATTCTTTCATTTTTATTTTAACCCTCGCTTGTTGCGTTCATTAAACCCTAATAAAAAGGATACAGCTATACTATTTTGACGGAAAAGTATAAAAATAGCTGGATCGTTATTGAAATGTTATAAAAAAATAAATATAAACTGTAACGGGGGTGGTTATCTTAAAAAATGAGAAATTTATTTAAGAACAAACTCCCACGGTGCAGAGCTAACCGCCGCTCTGTTAAACACGTATGATTGTACGTGTATTCGCCTTTACGTCAGATGATTTCGCTTAATTGTCTTCTATCGAACGGAGTTGAACTCACCTTAAGTCACGTGCCTTGTGACACTCGATGAATCTTAGGTGTGGGCGACTTTACGCCTAATCATTCACTTAATCCCTTAGACGTAATCGGATTAAAACCTAAGTCCTTTACAAATTGCTTAAGCTACTGGAAAAATTAAATGACGTAATCGGCGAATAGATTTGACTAGCTTTAATTAATAAAAATAACTACAGTCTTTGTTGTGCCGAAAGACTAACGTACGCGAATAGGATTTTACAATGAATATTATTGGGTGAGAGAGAGAGAGTAGATTCGAATTTTACCGCGAACTAACGCTCGGCGCAAATACAAAAAAAATCGCTATTACGATTGACAAAATACCGAATGTATTTTGTCACGCAATAATGAAGGAAGGTGCACCTACCCTGCGGTGCAATTACGGTGATCAGCCATAATTGTTGATGATGAAGAATCAACTGCCGCTGCCCTCCTAATTATCAGCTGCGCTGCCTCACTCTCCTATCAGCTTTAACTTTGCTGCTGCCAATCTGCTGTTGCTTGCTGCAATAACTTAGTTGCACCCATGCACGTAAAGTTTGTCCCAGAAAAACTTATCAATCGGCGAACACAATGCAAAATAAAAATCGGTGGTATCGACACGCAAACAGCTGAGGCATAACTGCTTATTCAAATGATCGCGCGAGAAGCAGAATTGCGAACGGATCGATTAATTGAATTGACCACCGTTACAAAACATTCTATTTTTTATTTCTAATGAATAATTGTAATTGCCAGTTTTTTTCAATACGATATAATAGTACATTTTAAATAATTGTTCGATTCTTTTTCTAAAAGGCACTCATTGTTTGTAAATACCTTAAACTTGATAGCTGTATAACAATTAGCTAAAATGTACAAACAATATTTAACAATAACAAAAATGACGGTATTAGTTTAGAGTGTCTAATAAATACTTTTTCATAACATCACATGAAACCTGAAAGGTATGAATAAATAGAGATATTTTATTAGTTTACCTGTCGAGTATTTCTCAATTCAGCAACTTTTTCAAGCTTTATTTGGATGATTTTTGCAAACTCCTTATCCTTTTGCTCCTGTAATAAAATAATATAAGATTAGCACACAACAAATAAAAAATTAGAATCACATAGTGATGCAAGAAAATGAATGATTTTTATTTTGACACATACTTGGCTCTTACGACCATTCGTTTTTGCAGTATTCTTTGGAGTCTGTTTAATCTTTGACTTGGTAGATGTAGTTTTAGTTATTGGTTCTTCGGATTCTGTATCAGTCGCAAATTTAAGGACGTTGCTTGGTGGTTGCCTTGACTTTTTTTTAAGCTTTTCTTTCATCTGCTCCTCTGTATCTGATGGTCAATAAAAAGTTTACGCATATATTAGACACCAGAATTAATACATATATGTGATATACATATGAAACATCAGCAGTATGTATGTATGTATATGTATGTATGTATGTTTATTTTTTTTTTTTAAGGGGTTGGGTAAAAATCTTTTAAAGACCAGACGGCCATTGTTGACGAAGCCGTCGAAACGACCTCGGCACCAATGTGCCGTCTTGTGTCGGAGTCTCCAATACGTGGCATACCGACTAAAAACCCCTCGTTCTACGGCCATGTTATAACGCATAGCCGCAAAGCGAAATTCCCCTTTCGACTTCTAGCACCCACCGGTACTCCTTTTCAGTATTACTTCGGTGGGGCCTGTTCTGATCCCGAAGGATCCCTCTTCGTTTGCTGTGATTCTCAGCCCATCAGTCTTATAATCTCTTCAGTCTCTTCTTCTCGTTTCTCTCTCCTTTTCTTCTTTGGTCTTCATTGCTCCCCTGATGAAGGTAGCTATATCGTCCCATCTCTCTTGCGTCGTCAACATGGTCAGTATCAGGTTGTCTTTCGTTATTCGAGTCAATCCTAGTTCTACTGTCAGTCTTTGTCTCTCACATTCATTTGCAGGGCACTCAAACAGTGTGTGCTCCGCGTCATCCTTTTCTTCTCCGCAAAAAGTGCACTTGCTGTCTGGACGAAACCCTCTCTTGGCCCGGTAAACTCCAAAGGATCCATGTCCACTTAGTGCCTGCGTGAGGTAGTAGTCGACCACTCCGTATCTTCTGAGTACCCATTCTCTTAGTCTTGGAATGAGTTCGTAGGTCCATCTTCCGTCTTTTGTTGCCTCCTAATTTTATTGCCATCTTGTCAAAAGTGTTTCTCGCGCTTCTCTTCGTATGCGATTTTTCTCTTCCTCAGAGAGGTCTCCATGTCGCTGCCATTGTTCTTCTTCGTTTTGCCAGATTTCCCCTCTTTCTAAGGCTAACAGTCTCACTGGTGGTACTCCTGCCAATACATTTTCTGCGTCCCTTGAGACCGACCGCCATGCGCTGATAATACGTATATATCTTGCGCTGAACCGATCCCATATGTCGGTCTACATCTGCTGGCAAGACCCGTGCTGCCCACGTCGAAGCGCCATACAGTTGGATCGAGTCTACGACTGTTGATAGTAATTTTCTACGTGCCGGCCATGGTCCTCCTATGTTAGGCATTATCCTCGCGAGTGATGTGCAAGCCATCGATGCTTTCGTTGCTGCTTGCTTGACATGGTGTTTAAAAGACCACTTGTTATCTAGCCATACTCCTAGGTACTTTATTTCACTCTTTAAGGGAATTATTTCTTTATTTATTATAAACTGGGGAGGGTTGAACTTTCTTCTCCGCGTCACTAGGATAGCTTCACATTTCCGCACCGTTAGCTGTAACAGCCTGCTGGCTAGCCACTCAGCGATCAGCTCCAGAGCTTCGTTTGCGATGACCTCCACCCGCTCTACCGTTTCTGCGACCACTATCAATGCCAAGTCATCAGCGAAACCAACTAACGATGCTCCATTAGTTTCAGTCTCAGCAATCCGTCGTACATACAGATCCACAGGAAGGGTCCCTTTATTGATCCCTGCGGCACTCCCGCTGTCAGATCGACAGTTATTCTGCCGTTTTCGGCCACTATAACTAGTGTCCTATCCTTCAGGTAGCTATCTAACATCTTCAGCAGATAATACGGCATCTTCTTCTCTTTTTCGAGAGATTGGTATATTCGCTCCCAGCCAGCAGAATTAAACGTATTCTTGACGTCCAGGGCTATTATAGCACAATATCCCCCTCGATCTGGCAATTTGTAGAGGGCTTCTGATACCCGTTCTTGCACTTTCTGTAGTGCATGGTGGGTAGACACTCCCTTCCGGAATCCGAATTGGTTTGGAGAAATCCCCTCGTTTTCTTCTCCTGCAATCCATATCTCCATTCTGTTAAGAATGAGTCTTTCGAGCAGCTTCCCCGTTGTATCTATCATTCCCAATGGTCTGTACGTTGAGGGAGGTATGTATATGTATGTATGTAAGTAGAGAAACACAGTATGTTTGTGTATGTGTGCAGCTATTATATATAACATAATTATTGTAATACACACACCTATATATATATACTATATATATACCTATATATATACCTATATATATATACCTATATATATATATACATACACACACACATATATATATATATATATACTTACAAGCTAGATAGAACAATTGTACTCCTTCTACACCATCAAGTTTATATATGAGCAATTTGTTACGTCGAGGACGAGTCAGACTATTTTATGGCGGTAAAATTTGAATATTTTATAGAAGGGGAGTTCCCGTAATTAAAAGCAATAGTCATTTAATAGCTGACTTTAATCTCAGTGACGCACTTACCCCTTCTGGGATTAACCCTTTATCGATTAGTTTTTATGTATTTTGTGCTATAAAAGAGAACGCAAAACAATTGTAGCATAGACTCTGTATTCTACTCTGTGACACTACGCACCTTCTGTAATTCGATCAATAAATCTATTTCTATAATAACTTAATTGAGAGTTATACCTAATCCACGTTTATCTCTGGGTTCTGAGGTACGAGTTTCTGGACTAGTTAAACTGCAGGTAAATTATTTAATTATTACTTATTCATTCGGTACTTTAGATACGTTGCCGTCCTGCTTTCGTTTGAGTCTCGCACCCGTGGTAAAGCGCTTACGCGTTGACCGAAAAGAGACAGTCGCGTTTGAGTAATTCTTGTCCTATTCACGGCCGTTACGTAAGACGTAACAATTGGGGACCCCTCCGCGTAAATTTTTTTAACGAAAAGCAGGATTAGGCAAAAGTAAATTTTTATTTACAAACATGGCTACGGGAGCCGATTTGAGAGACAAACGAAATGAGGAAGCACTATTAATATTAAGAAACTGTATAGGAAAAGTAGATCCGAATTTTATAACTAGTAGAGAACCAACATAACTAGAATGTATAAAATTTCTGCACGCTCGTCAAGATTTAGGTTTCGATTTAGAAGGCAAAAAACAACTAGAAAAATTAATAAAAATTTTAGAACATTATATAAATGAACAATTAATAAGGAATTCATGTCAAGATCCACTTTTACTACTCATTGTAGAAGAATTAACAAAACGTAATATAAGTCCAAAAGAAATTTTAGTCGCAGTAAATCGTACTGACAAACTAGTACAATTTGAAAATAAATTTGAGCCAATAATTGAATCAAACGCGGAAATAACGGAAGACGAGTCAAGGGAATATTTCCAAGCTTTGACAAACTTGACAATTGACAATGATAACGAAGACGAAATAGATAAAATAAGAAACGAAATTCCTATTATAAATCATAAAAACGTTAAATTTTTAATACCAAAAATCACTGAAAAAAGTCAAAACGAGAAAAGTAGCAATTCAGAATACTTTACGCCAAAGTCAATAAGCAGATCATTTGCCAGCAGAAGACCGATTTATCATTCAACTCCACAAGAAGTAACCCGAACAGTACAAAATTCCACAATTAGCCCTTTGAGAAATGTAGGTTTGAAAGATATCGTAGATTTCATTCCTAAATACGATGGATACTGCATTCCACTACATGACTTTCTAGACGGTTGTTGGGAAGCTTATAATGTTATTCCACCCGGAAATGAAGCGGATCTAGCAAGATTAGTTAAAATGAGATTATACGGGGATGCATTAAAAAGTATGCGTGGAAAACATTTTGAGACAATTAGCAAGATTGAAATGTATTTAGATCACCTTTTCGGATCAGACAAAACTTTCAACCAATTATCTGGTGAGCTGGCTATGCTCCAGCAAAAAGCTTCAGAAAACGTTGTAAAATTCTCAAACAGAGTTAAAACAGTAGCGCGAGAATTATTAAGCGCAGCAATGCGTGAAAAAATATATAATGTCGGATTCTTAAATTAATTAGAAAAGGATAAAGTGAAGTTTTTCATCCGCGGCTTACACTGGGTGATTAAAGCGCGAATAGGACAGGCAAAAAATCTTGAAGAAACAACAGCAAAAGCGGTAGAGATTGAACGCGATTTCGCAACACAGGAACCCAACGATCTCAACCAGACAGTAAAAGTACTTGCAGATGCAAAAAAAGAATTAGCAAACATTAAAAGTGTAAAGGTAGTAAAAACCGATAACTCGACACAGTATGTCAAATTTGTAAGTTGTCAAATCATTTAGCAGATACGTGTTTTTACCATAACAATGGCAGTACAAAATTTAAAAATGAAAGATTCAATAGTAACGAAGGCCAAAAGCAAATGAATAGTCAAAATTCAGCCAATAGAGAAAGAATGAATCCGCAAGTAGCTCCGCCCCAAGCAAATCAGAACTCTGCATCAAAAAATTAATACCAGGGAAATTTTAATTCTAATAATCGCGGACCAGGAAATCCAAACAGAGATATTTGTAATTATTACGGTATTAAAGGTCACTGGAAAATAAGATGTAACAAAAGAATTTTTAACGAACAAAAGAAACAACAACAGGGAAACGCCGGTGGTTTCGAGGTGAAAGGCGCGACCGGAGAAACGACCAGCCAAACGGAGCGCCGAGCTTAAGTAAGAATACAAAGAAATTAGAAATAACGAACAGACTGGTATTGCTAAACTTGAATAGTAAGTCACCAACTTTTATTTTAGAAGATAAAAATCAAAATATTAGTCTTTCTATCATACTAGATACTGGTGCTGGACCATCTCTACTGAAATGGTCTAAGAAACCAAACGAAGCATATCTGAATGAATTGAATATTTTAGAGTTACGAGGTATTACATATAACAGTGTAGTAACATTAGGAAAAATAAATATTACAATAAAAGATTTAGAATTCGAATTTCATATGGTACCCGATGATTTACCTATTGAAGAAGACAGACTAATCGGCAGTGAATTCCCATGCACGAGTGCCAAGAAAATAAGTTCACAGATCTTTACACCGGATATGTAGATAAAGTCATGGAACAGGGTAGCGAAAGGCTACTACTATACGTATTAGATACACAAGGAGTGTCCTTCGCATTTAAAGATCTAGGAGCATTGCCTAAATGCGGATTTGTCTTAACCAGAACAGAACATCCGAGAATTTT
Source organism: Phymastichus coffea (assembly GCF_024137745.1). Lineage (NCBI taxonomy): Eukaryota > Metazoa > Arthropoda > Insecta > Hymenoptera > Eulophidae > Phymastichus > Phymastichus coffea. Next base: position 5,224,501 of record NW_026706819.1, on the reverse strand, counting down.
TATCCTAGATGATGAAAATAAACATACCTTCCCGGCAATAAAAGATAAAAACATTAAAAACATTGATTTATTTGTATATTTTAATGCAAAGATACTTTTCTTTGAAAAACACGTAAGAAAAAGTTTACAAAAGTTATATTATGACGTATTATTTCAACAGTGCCAGTTAGAAAAGAAAGTCATAATGAATGTACTAAATATCGCAACATTTAGTCCGGATTTATTAGCCTATTATTTGATGAACGGACCAGGCTACACGAGCCTACTCGCAGGTGAGGTCATTCACATAATTAAGTGCTTACCAGTACATGTACGGACAAGAAACTCTTCGGAGTGCTATCAAGAACTACCTGTAGAGCGCGACGGTAGACCTATGTTTATGACACCTCGCACGCACATATTGAAATTTTTCGGTACAGAAACAGCCTGTAATGAGACAGTACCAGTAATGTTTAAGGTAGGAAGTGGATGGTTTAAGATGTTACCACGACCGACCTATTTTGGCGACGGACCAGAAGTTTTAAAGCCTCAGACAAAACAAACATGGAAATATCTAGCACCCATTAACATAACTAACAGCCGAATTTATAGTTTGTTAGATATTAAAAAATTAAAAAGCTACATCATGTTTCCAAACGAACAAGCTGCGATTTTAAATAAAGTAGCAGAAAGTGTATCTTTGAACAGACGTCCCGAAGCAGAATTATCATTTTATCATATGCTGGATGAAAAAGCGCTAGAGAAATTAGCCGAATCCACATGGTCGAAATTATGGGGAAGATTTATAAGTTTTGGTTCGGTAAGCGCAGGCGTTATTTCCGTAATTATGCTTTTTCGCGTGATTAAATTTATACTCGATACAATCATTCATGGATACGCACTCTATTCGCTTTTCGGATAGTCTATCAAAATAATAGGTGCAGTGTGGAATTCACTTATAAATTTACTTGTCCATTTAGCTAGGACTTTTACGGAAGAACGGGAACGAGATAAGAATCAAAATAATATCGAGCGGGCATCACTGGCCAACAAGAGTTATACATACGTCCCTCCAAATTCCCCATCTGCTCCAAGTTCCCCAGACGCACCAGCACTAAAAGCGAAAGTAATCGAGTGTACTTTTAAAACCAACACATAGCAGGTAGAAAACAGATTAATAGATATTAGACTCTATACCGTATTACAAGAGCCTTGCATTCGGTCAATTCAAAAAATTCAAACGCCAATCTTCGCAACTTATTACGCGCTCGACCAACGTAGTCGTACTGTTGTTCATTGCTATCCGCTTCAGCAAGAAATGCATTGAACGCAAGTGCCAATAAACCTTCTTCCGATTGGCTATCACTTGTCCGTTCACTTGATTTGCACGCGCGCACGCGTCTCTCGGAGACCTTCAAAAATATCCGCGGCATTATTATGCCAAAAACTTTCCTCCTTGCCGAGAAAGCAAAGCGTACGCGTGGATTTATTCAATTGGCAGAGCAGTCGACTTCGCACTCGAGAGCAAATTACGGACTAGTTTACAGAAAAGACTAACGGCATTCGGGCGGAGAATGAGGAAAGTAAGCGCGCACTTGTTTGGAGGGACTTTGAGCGGTGAAACCTGTTACGGCGCAATACAGCTTCACAACACTCTATACTTATAGCGCTCTTTCTCGCCCGTACAAAAACAGCTGGATATTTTGACCGACGACTGGCCGAATCGTCTTGCCTCGCGATGCCAACGAAAATCAATCGGACTTTCGCTGGCTTTTCGCTTCTGCTGCATACACTTATCTACACTGAAACGCTGTGTTTTCCATTTTTTCTCGACACAGCTGATTCAGCGATGACGGCCAACTTGACAAAGTAGTACAGTTTTACGGTTCCCTCCGGATCGTCACCTCGAATAACGTACAACCTGCAGGTTCGGTTGACGCAATCGCTGCGTTAACATCGAAATAGTTTGACGAAATAAGAATTCTCCGATAGCGAGAGAGAGAGAGAGAGAGAGAGAGAGAGAGTTGTGCTCATTTTCCTTCCTTATAACATAACTTGCTGGCGCCTTCTCTGTGCGCGTTCATCGCGTAATCCGGTGAAATTTTGAGTAACAGCTCTGTAGACGTTGATGTGCATAATATTAGTGGAGAAAAGGAGGCGCGTGCATCAGCGCATATCACTTGGCAAAGATATGATGTTGAAAGTAGCAGGAAACTTGGCTGGTACTGCAAAACATGTTTATTCCTTTATTGTCGGTTGGCTGCCGGTACGACAGGCAAGTCGGATTTGGCTGTGCGCAGCCTTTCTTCCCGAGGAGTTCAGCGTGGTTCGGATCGAACGAACCACTCCAACGTGTTTGCACGGTTTTTCGGCCGGAGATAAAAGTGGCGCTGGTCGGGCAGGAGCTGGGGTTGGCAGGCGAGGCGCGCACACGCCTCTCAAAATATTGACATCCGCTCGGCTGATCGATAAGAGCGCGAGCAGCGGCGCGGCCTGGTGACGTGGCCGATAAATAGAGCGCTCGGAGACTTATCATAGTTACGTGCTCGGCATAGCTATTGCGCCAAGAGATCGGAGAACTGGGCTTCGGGGACGGACGTCGAGTCGGATCCCGCGTGCATCCGACTCGACGCGTTCGACGGTCCGTGAGCGAGCCGAACGACGCCCGCGCGCACTGCCTCTGATTATCTTTCTCAATGGGACGGATGTTCCAGAGTCCTCCTTTGAGCGGCTGCTAGCGCTCCAGCGGCGCTTTTGTTATCGTCGCCGCCGCCGCCGCCGCGGACAATGGTCTTATCTTCACCTGAGAAAGCTTATCAGCGACACATCCAAGCGTCCCATTGCGCAATAACGCCGACAAACAATCGAGTACACGTGTTTGTTTTGTGTGTTGCGGGCCGATACGACACGGCTACGCGGAAACTCGTGCACGGCCGAAGGCCCGCGTTGACTTTGAGCCGCGTACTTTTCCGGCAGAGTTCCGAGAAGCCGCTGCTGTACGGCGAAATCGGGATTGTTTGCGGTGTCTGCGCGACCTGTTTCCCTCTATCTTTTCTCTTTCTTTTTCAACGCCGCCGAAAGCGCAGTCCGCGCGATGATCGTATCGCCGATCGCGCCGTAAACATGTATATAAAGCAGTTTGATTTTGCGCCCAGGCAGATATTGCCCGCCAGTCGACGCCCATTACCAAGCAGGCTGCTGCGCAGTGCCCGAGTTAATCTCGTTTCTTTCTTTGGCGCGACTTCTCTCTCGCTTTTACGTCCCATTCCGCTTTCGCGATGAAATTTGATCAAAGGCTGCCCTTCCTCCGGCAGCCTTACTTTTCCGCGCCATTTGCCCTCGCTTTAATTATCCTGTTAGCGTTACTTTTTCGTACGCACCGACGTTACGTTTTTACACCTCGTAAACCAGACTCCGCGCCTACGGCACTGCCACGCGTTTCAAACGAATCTCGATTAAAAGTTTCGCCGAGCTTTTTTTTCTTTAGTCAGGCGCATGCGAAATCGCGTATGCTGCACGGCTACGAGGCCTTCCTGCCGTCGAAAACAGCTCAAGCTCGTGGATCGCCGAACATCGCGCGAAATCATTTCTGTCTGAAATGTCATTTTCAAGCTAATTTTCAAGCAGACGAACAGTGCACACTGGACCGTGCAAAACAATGGAGAGTCGGAAAGAAAACGCACGTAGAATTTGGCTTGTTCGCTGCTGAATCACGCGGACAAGCGAAAAGTTAAGACGCTCGTCGAGGTCAGTGGCGCCTAGCGGCTCTTCGTCGTGCACTTCTCTTTTGGAGCGCGAGGCATGCATTTGGTCTTTACCTTTGATAAAGCGTTTGCGCAGGACGAGGCAAAATGTGCGGAGAACACGATAGATAGATTTGAGTGTGCAGAAGCGCGCGCCAGCAAGTCCGTTACAGAGAGAGAGAGAGAAAGAGAGAGAGAGAGAGAGAGAGAGAGAGAGAGAGAGAGAGAGAGAGAGCGCAAATCAGCGTGAAGTTTCGTAGGCCACGCGAAGAAAAGCGGCAGAACAGGAGGAAGGAAGATAAGTTATCGCGGGTCTTAATCTGGCATGCGCCTTATCGACTCACCTGCTTCTTCAAACTAGCCGTGCGCCTCTTGTACCTACATATCTACACCAGCTCTCTGCGGCTTTCGTATTATTCATATTCACGCGGCTGCAATGAATAGTATATATTTCTCCAAGGAATAAACGAGCTCCTTCAGATAGGGACGAATAAAAAAAATTGGTATTAAAATTAGATTTGTCATCATGAATGATTCAGAAAAAATCGAAGTATTAGAAAATCTAATTTGTATAAAGACAAAATTAATATGTATGGCTCAAAGAAATCAACTCATAAATTTGGAAAAAGAGCCATAATCTTATTAAAATCATACAAGATTGCAGGCCATTTAGCTCAATTACAGTTAGATGAAGTAACGGACACTATGGAAGAAAGAGAACAATTAGCAACGATGTGTTTTGTTGAATACCTAAACAAAGGCATAAAAAGATATATGTGTCAATACAAATTTTATAGTTCATTACAGCACGCAGTTGCACACGCTGAACAAATTAGCAACACTCTAAATGAATTAGAAAATATTGCAAATGCAACAGATTTAGCATATAATCAATATCAAAACATTCAAAGATTTTTTTTTAATCACATACTGTATTTGAATCATTAGATAAAATTTGTAAAAGAGTATTATTTAAGAAAAATTGTAATAACGATAATACACGACCTAACCCAAGCATGGATTAACAATAGTGTATTTGACGTTAATGGTCTTATAAGCTTGTAAAAAAAATATAATTTATCGAATAATAATTGTAACCTATATCGAATTGCAGTTTGCAGAACACACAAAAAAAAAACAAACAAGATGAAAAAAGCAGCAATCTGCCTGTATTTTCTTCTCGGATTTATGAAAGTTAGGGGACGAGAAGAAAACCCCGTCGTACATCTGATTGAAGACAATCCAGGGATTGCGTTTCATAAAATTGAACGTATAGCCTTTACGCGTGAAAATTGGAGTTTACTAACAACCATTGACATGCAACACATTTTCATTTGGAACGAGGTACTTACAAATCAAGTAACTACGAGTACTTTAAATAACATCTTCATAGAAGATAATGGATCCAACATAGAAGTAAGTTCGATTATACAGCATATTATGGATGATTTGAGGGATATTAATCATGTTGACGATTCCCTGAATCGCCTTGTCAACACTTTGCATGTTGACAAAATTAAGGGGGGAGGAAAAGCTTTATCTTTTCAAAACAGTTACGCATTGAGTAACACAAAAAAAGTTATAGAAAGAGCAACTAACATGCATATAAACAATCTATCTTATATTGTGGGCGATGAACCGAACACTTATTACTTTTACAATGGCCTGCATGAACAAATTAAATCAGTAAACTCGAAACTGACTATATTAAAAGATGCGTGCAACTGTTAAAACAGAACCCGAACATAACAGACAAAAATCAGGCCGCTAATTTCCACAAAGCAATTTCACTCATTAAAGAAATAGAACATGAAAGCAAAGAAATTAGGTTATTGAAATTATGGGTGAAATGTTTAAATATAACAAGTATGTTATTAGCTATGCACACTTTACAAGCAGTAGTACATGAAATTGAAAAGACATCACTTTTAAAATCCATTGTTAAACCTAATAGTATTAACACAGCAAATATTGCTGACATAGCACAGTTACATTTTATGATGTATAAAAAAATACTAATTGTAGAAATAGTACTACCATTCATAGATGCTGAACAGATTGTCGTGTACAAAATGATGTCTTTTCCAGTTTTTCAACAATCTGAGACAAACAAGTCAATCGCTGCATACATTGAACTGCGGAATGATTACATTGTTGTATCAGAAACTAATAATTAATATTTCTTCATGAGTGAAACGGCCTTTGAATTATGTAACATCGTAAAATATTATAGAATATGTAGTGTAGAATTAATAGAAAATACCAAAGCATCTTGTGAGTTCAACATGCTAATAAAGCCAAAAATCAAAACTTTATATGAATGTAATGTTAAATTAAGTCAAGATGAAGATTATTTCCTAATCAAAACTGCTAGCAGTCATCTCAGGTTATTCTCAACGAGAGAATATGATTCATTAAAAATTAAATGCACTAACAAATTGATATCTATTCCGTAGCTTTTTTCTGGCAAAATTGAACTCCCAAGGTCTTGTGACATATGGGCCGACGGAAAAATATATAGAGATGCGACCAACAATAAAGTAATAAAAAATCTAATTATTCTGCCTTTTCGACTAACCCTTTTAAATATAGACCAGCGGTTAGACAGTACAACTAAAATTGAGATAAAATCGATCAATACCCTAACAATAAAAGTAGAATCAAAAACAACTAGCTTGTCAACTTGGAACCTTATTTGTATCAACATTGCAATTTTATGTTTAATTATAAGTTCTCTAATTATGTTTATAGTATATCACTATGTCAACAAAAAACAAAGTAGAAGAGGCACTACAGTAAGCGAAACATATATACCAATGTCGAAATTAGATACCGGGTTTAGATACGATTTTACGGGGCCACCGTTTTACGAGATACCCCGCATACCTCCTAAAAAGGTTCATGCCTATGAAAATATGTTACCAACTCTATTAGAATCAACCCAGGATGAATAACTAAAGGAAAAATCGTTGAAACAAATAGGAATCGAAAGCTCAGAATCAATAAATATCAAAGAATAAATAAGTATACCTGTTATTGAGGGAGTCAGTCAGCCAGTTGCAGTTTTAGCATTTATATGAAATATTTAGCTTTGCGGGGGAACGTTATCCGTAGTATTAGGACAGGTGTGGGTAATAAAGCTTTCCTAGTGTGACTAGAGTAGGTCATGGATTGTAAAATGGTAATCATCCAGGAACATAAAAGTAAAAAGAAAGAGGTAGGGAATTTGAAAAAATCACCATTAAAACGAATGGAGTAAGAGGAAATTAGTTAGTCTATAGAAAACAACAGAGCTAGCAATTGATATAATTCAGTTAAGAATGTATGTTCAGTTTGTTTGCATCAAACTCATAAGTGAAAGAGGATTTTGCCACGGTTTTCTCTTTAACGAGAAAGGTGTTATGCAGCGAGACCCTCTAGGACTGTTCGAAACGAGTGAAAACTACTGTTGGACACCCGAACCGTTCCATATTTATCGCTAGGGAGCTTGCCGGTGGTTAAACGAAACAACGAGTGAATAAGGATACAAAGTGCGGACCTTCCAGCCAACCAACACGTATGAATTAATCGGAGAAATAATATATAATAACTGTGACGGGCGAATCGATCGTTGAGTTCGATCGTCCTGTTCGCCTCTCTCTCTCTTCCGCGTGCCTTCCCCTGAGCCGTAGCCACATCGGTCTTGGTTGATTAAAACCGAGTATCGACGCACGATGTGGCTTTGTTGCAGGTTTGATTCCTGATCGGCGAAGATGCCTGGCGTTGGAGGGATAGGGCAAGAGCGGAGAGCAGAGAAGGAGAGAGAGAAGTAGTGTCGCCGGCATGAGTCGCACATGTGTGCGTATCCGGCGGTGCTCGGCCGTTTTGGGTGCCTGTGGGGAGGGACGCGTAAGACGTCGCGGAAGGCGCGAGATCGGACAGTAGTAGGGTTTTGACCGGCAACTAATTACTAGTCAGTTGAGCCTCGCGACAAAAACCAGTGTGTGTGCAGTTGATTGCCATCGAGCGACCATCATCAAGGAGGAAGACCAGCTACATCCATAAATCCGCCTTTGAGGACGACATCGTTGGTCCAGTGGACGCGGACTTCTGCAGTAGCGCTCCCCCCAAGGTCAGGTACCCCTTTTGTTTTTCGGTGCGCGCCTCGATTTCTGTCTCTCCAAGCATCGTATCGGCCGGACGCGGATGAGTGGCTGTATGCGTGAATTCGCATCACCCTCATGGAATTCGCGGGATAGTTGTAAGGCGAGGGTCTGTTTCCTGTGCGTTAATTCGCACGGAATGGACTTAGCCCGGACTCGGCCAACGCACACGTCAACGCCGTATGTATATTGTGATTTTAATAAAGTGTAAAACATCCGAACAGATGAGTTTATATATGCAACCTGTCTCTCTCGCAACTAGTCAAACCGCGATTATCGATATTACTGGACGACATAGCCCTCGTTAATTTTCCGCGACGAAGCGAGTGCGCCTTCCGAGCCTTTCCCCTTAAATAATTTGTGACGCAACGTTGTTCGGGCTTAAATTATTAACGTACGTGTTACATAACAAATAATATAAAATAATATATAATAAGCGTTGACCGAAAAGAGACAGTCGCGTTTGAGTAATTCTTGTCAATTCGCGGCTATTGCGTGAGACGTAACAAATTTGTCAAATTTCTTATTTAATCTCTCCGGAGCAACTGTTTCACAAGTACCTCGCTTTTTCCCATCTAAATACTTTATTCTGGCATAAGATATTTTGCGGTCATTACCAGAAGGATTTGCGCCATTTATATCACCACTCTCTAATTGCTCACTTAATGTAGACATTCTACTAATTGGTTGAATAAACATTAATTGTAGCAACAAAATCAAAAGAAGTCTCGTGCCCGTAAAGAAATACGTATAATATGAATAACAGCGAGTTTAACAGTCAATTGCGGCAATGTACGACACACTGGCAAAAAGTTGACTCACATTCCTTTGTCTTCAAGCTACATAGTGCATATGTTTGTACATACATACATATAATTATAGTCCTTGGTCCGCATATATACTTTAACATTCTCGCATAGCAACACAGAACCGGAAATAGGAATGTGTTTTTGGTATTATAATTTGAGAAATTTGTAATTGCTAATAATCATTAATTACAGAAAAAATTATAAATTTTTGAATTATGTGTATGAATAATTTGTGTATTACAGGATATATATACTACAAATGTTGCTAAAACATGGTCTAAATCCGCGCAGTTAATAATTCCGTGGTGGAGGTGCATGTGTCGCTCATCATATGGCCACGTTCATCGCATCATTTGCACCTTATTACCTATGTTATGGCATTCGATCATCTGCATATCACTGTTTTTATTATAATGATATAAAAACGGCTTTTTTATGTGATAATAATACGTTATATCCGAGTTTGTGGATTATTTAAGGTGTGTATTAACAAATAAATTAACGAGTTTTCATATAAATAATTTATAATAGATATATACGTTCTGAAAATCATTGAACAATAAAATAGAGTACTTTATATAAGCAGACAATTAAATAGCAATATCGGATTCAATATACCATTATCATTTGTGTTATTATATTCAAGTTAATGTAAATATGACCGCACAAAATGGTTGACAAATATCATATATTTTCCAGATATTATAGCAAGATTTTTAAATTGAAATGTACATCAATTGGCATTTTGTACAAGTAGTATATTAGAAATAAAATTAAGTAATTAAGTAATTAATTAATTAATTAATTATTAAGTAATTAATAATTAATTAATTAATTATTTAATAAATTAAGTAATATATATTACTTGTACAAAAATGCTAATCCGAGTCACATTTCAATTTAAAATTCTTACAATTTAATATCTTGAAAATATGAATTGTCATCAGCTATTTTCTGTGGTTATATATATATATATATATATATATATATATATATATATATATAATTGTGGTATATATATGATTACTGTTCTTTCATGACATGCATATTCATCAATGATGGAAAAGAATCAGATGAATGCATCAAGCTCAAGTGATGAGACAATAGAATTCGCGTTCTAGTTCAAGTAGCGATGAAGCTGCAAATGAACCACTTCCAGCAAAAAGATACAAGCAAGCCCTATACTTTGACTAGAAGAATAGTAATGTACACTGCCCGTCAATCACTTTTGCCATGCTTACCTAAAAATTAGGCAAACTTGAAAGTTTTGTATCTCGGTCGGAAATCATCGTATCACAAAAAACCGCAGGGCATTTTAAAGGTAATTGCAAAAGCTTCCATTTAAGACGTGCAGAAACTTAAAAATGAAAATATGTGTTTTTTACAGTAAAAAAACTGATTAAAAAAATTTCAATTTTTATACCTCGACTTAAATCAATGCCAATTTAGAACCAGGCGGTGGAGGGCAAATCGACCGGAGGGGTTCGGAGGGTAATGTCTTTCCCTTTAAAATTAGCCCCCGCGGGGTTCTATTCGATGTTTTTTAACCGAGTTACGGCGTTTTTTGTAAAAAAATAACCTTTTTTTTCAATCCTCAATTACTTCGACTTGCGTACGTTTTGGAAAAAAATGCCAAGGAGGAAAACGTTTCATTTTGTGCCCAAGAATACGAAAATAAAGTCAAAATAAAGAAATAGAGAAAAAATTTTTTTTCGGTTTTTTAGCGCATTAAAAAAATAAAGGAATTTTATTTTTTTTTTACGCTTAGTTTTAGTTTTTTTGTGATTTACTACGTCCCTAGACATTTTAAAACGAAACGTAAGAAACGCCCGTCAACATGGACCGTGAGCATTGGTCCAGCGTCAGTAGCTCCCGGGGCTCTCTTCTCCTGAGCCGGCGCCGGGAGCGCTGCGGGGAACTCCTGTCCTTTGTCTACCCGCAACAGGGCCTCTCCGTAGGCCCTCTGACGCTGAGCCATCTCTGCCCACTCCCCGAGCAGTTCTTCTGCACCCTAGCGGCTCATGAAGCGTCTCAGATGCTCCTGCACCTGAGACTGGAGTTCTTGAGCGAACCGCCAGGCACTCTCCACCTCGTTGATCCCCAGACATATGTGTCTGAAGTCAAGGAGGAGAGTAGGCTGCTCCGGGATGCGGGGGTGGTTGCAGATCCAGTGCGATGCCCCACAGGTTTCCCTGGGTCCTGGGCACTGGCTCGCACTGTCCGACGTCTGGGATGCGCCGGACTTGAGGATTTGCAGCCCCTGGTCCACTGTGGACTTGGGACGCTCGACATTGTCCTTGTCCTCCGTCTGTGTCGAAGAGTCCCGGGTAGCCTTCTTCGGGGCGACCCACGATGAGTCCCGGAGAACGTCTGCCACCGAAGCATTCTGTCCACCTCGAAGGTCTCCTCTTCGACGACGACTCGCCGGTCCATCTGGAACATCCAAAACAAAAAATCTCGGATGAATCTCCCGGCGCGAAGGAAAACCCTAACATACGCCGCATCCTACGGAGTTATCCGTTCCCTCGCGTTTCTTTGCGGGAACGTCCTGGCCCTCGTCGGTTACCGTTTTGGTTTATCGGCCTAACCGTCTTTTGCACGACGGGCACGGTCTTTCGAGGCCAACCTTTCCCTCTTGTTTCCTTCATGGGAGAGTTAATGCCTCTTACTGGACCGGTGACCGTCTCTGGGACCTTTCGAGGTTGACCTGGACTTCTCTTGATTGGGGCAGATACCGGTAAATCCGACGTCACGGTGGGATCCTTATCTACGGCCGTGGGGGCTGCTAATTCGATCCGCTCGCTATCCGATAAATCTCTACTCGGATCTTCGCACGCTTTCGCGGAATCGTTCGCCTCCAACGGTTGTTCAACTTGCGGCTCGCGAGGATCGATGACCTCCTCGCTTTCCTCATCCTCACCCGGACCGTAAACGGTTTAAGGTCTTTGGCATGGAAGAGTTCGGACAGCATCTCCAGCTGATTGCCTAGTCTGTACGTGTTGGAACCACAAACCTTGTAAGAAACGCCGAAAGTAAAATCTTCAAACCGTATTCGAGAGGCGTAAGCGACAAATTTTGGAAAAAGTAATAAAATTTGACCAGCGCGTGAAGGTTGTGAGGGGCGGGAGTTCGAGCGATCTCGGTGACAATAGCGTTAATGAACGAGTGCGAGCCACGTGTGACGCAGATGTGTCCCATCATATTCCTTTTAGGTTCTTCGAAGCCCTGCGTCGTAAGCCGTTCTCGAGTTCGTGCGCGGTTGTTTACAATTAATGAACCGGGATGTTAAATGTATGTGCCTCGTCTTTTTGCCGCTCCTTGTCTTGCTCATGGACGTGCGCGAGCGCTTGGAAGGCGTACTTGTGGCCGTGATGCCCTATCAGCTTTGAGGAGTTATCTCCTGGAGGCTGAAGAATTGAGCAACAATCAGCGTTACGCAAGTTGCGTAAATACGGGAAGGGTCACATGTTACCCTAGACCGGCAGGCAAGCAGACAAGGGAGCGGATAAGCGAGAGTGAGGGCGAAAGATCGAATGGAGGGGCAAACGAAGAAACTCGCGTCCGGACTGAGCGTAGGTTTCCGCGATTAGTTTCTAAAATCTTTGTTCGGCAAGCGTGCTGCGACCCAAGCGACAACCATATGCGCGACACATGAACCATTAGATAAGTAGGGTATTAGATTAGTTATATAGTGCTGTAAAAGTTTGAGCGACATGTGTGACTGCTGGCAGATCGTATCTTCGGTTAATTGCCTGCCGAAAACCTGTAGCGCCTCTAGCGGAAGGATTCCGCCGAGCGAGGCAGAGCAGGAAAGAACCAGCACTGTTGGTCCAGCCAGCAAGCGCGCCAGTCGCTTATTCTTGCTCTCGGGAGTTTAACAATTGTAAACTAAATAATAAAAAAACTAAGAAAACTCATACGATTATTTCCTGCTCACCTCACCCTTATCAAACCTCTTCAATCACGTACGGACCGGCATATTTCGGCGCCAATTTGGCTGAAATGCCTTGGGCAGCCGAAGAGAGAATCCTGTTCCTCTTCCAAACCCAATCTCCGACCTTAAACTCGGGTTGCCGTCTCTTCCGGTCATAATAAGCCGCCTGACGCGCAGATTCCTCCTTTTACTTGGAGTTGGCCCTCTCCCATAAATTAGGGAGCTTCTCCATATGTTCAGCCCAATCCACCACAGCTTGACCCTCCGAACATTCAAGGGCCTGCTGATCTTGGGTTCTTCTGAACGTCAAAGGAGGTACCGGCTGACGACCAAACATGAGCATCGCAGGACTATATCCCGTGGCGCTATGAGTTGCTGAGTTCAACGCGAAGTTGAGCTCTGACAGGTGTTCATCCCAGCTCTTATGATCACGGCTTACGTAAGACGTGATCATGGTTTTGAGTGTCCTGTTTACTCGCTCTGTGGGATTCGCTTGGGGATGATACACGGGAGTCAAGGCGCGTTGGATGCCGTTCATCTGGAGGTAAAAATCGACCTCCTGATTCTTGAATTCGGTTCCATTATCCGACAAGAATACCTCTGGAGCGCCAAACCTACTGACAATCCTTTCGTGTAATTCCCTTGCGATTGTCTTCCCATTGGCTTTGCGTATTGCAACACACTCTACCCAGCGAGTAAACAAATCTACAAAGACTAAGATGTACTCGAAACCTCGAGAGCTTTTGGGGAATGGACCAGTGATATCACCGGCCACCACCTGCCAGCGTCGTGACACTTGTATACGACCCATCAGCCCGCAAGGTGCTCTTTGTTCCACCTTGCATTGCTGACACACCGGGCAACTCTTTACGTACTCCCTGACCTGATCATACATCTTAGGCCAGTAGTACAAGCGCCTAGCCCTTCAGAACGTACGCTCTCGTCCTTGATGTCCTGCTGTAGGAGCATCATAAACCTCCTAGAGCACCTGGTACCTTTTCTCCCTAGGCACCGCAAGCTTCCACGCTTCGTCGTTGTCGATGGACCTTTCACCGTCCTCATCAGGCTGATAGTGATACAGCCTCCCTCCCACTACCTTCCAAGTAAGGTGAGAGTGTAGGTCTTAGCGTACTTCTTGGTATTGTTGCAAATACCAGGCGTCAGTGGTCTCCGGCCGACTATTTATGGCACTCACTTCAATTCCCTCCTCCTCATAGGCCCTAGACAATGCGTCAGGTACCACATTGATATCCCCTTTTCGATATTCAATATCGAATACATTGCCTTGCAAAGCTAGCGCCCATCGCGCTAGTCTTCCCGTGGGATTTCCCATATTGTGGAGCCATTTCAGGCAGCTATGATCAGTGATGATCCTGAAGTGATGCCCTTCAATGTACGGCCGGAACTTTCCAATAGCCCATACCACTGCCAAGCACTATTTTTCTGAGACCGTATAATTTCTCTCAGCGCTGTTGAGTGATCGACTAGCGTATTCTATCACACGCTTTTCTCCATCGACGTCTTGCCTGAGGACTGCCCCGATCCCACTGTCACTAGCATCAGTTTGTAGTATAAACTGACCGTTAGGATCGGGAGATTGCAGTATTGGGGCGGAAGTCATCGCCTCCTGCAACCTCGTGAAAGCTCGCTCTTGCTCCTCCTCCCAAGAGAAACGTACATTCTTCTTTGTCAGGCGGTTTATAGGTTCAGCGATCATGGCAACTCGGGTATAAAACGTCTATACCACGAGGTCATTCCCATGAATCGCTTCACCTGTTTGACAGTCCGGGGTATTGGATATTCAATTCAACAGCATTAATTTTACAAGCAATATTTACTCTTAAAATGCTTTTGACATGTTTTGTAAATAAATCGCAAGCATCTTTTAAGAATGATTCAATATCAATGTGTTGAATATTGGCTATAATACTAGTTTTCAAACAGTTTTCGAATGCGCTTTCCAAGTCCACCCGTTGTACACGATTTTTTATACTATCATCCAAACCTCTTCCATAAACTCTACAATTTTCTAGTCTTAAATAAATACATTCAAGTTTACCAATGGTACTGAGCAATGATTGTTTTTGTGGCATACTAAGCGATGATGACTGTCTCAAAACTTTTTTCAAAGTTCGCAAAGATAAGACACATTATTTTTTCCATCGTTGTATAATTATTTCATCACGTAGGTTTTTAGAAATAATAAGATTTACAGCTGCTTCAATCAAATGGAAGAGTTCCAAATAGTTTTGTAAAATTTCCATTTTTGTTTTTTAGCATAGACGTTGACTGTTGCAGGTATCGATTACGAATGAATTGAGATCAACTTCTACTATTTTATATATATATATATATGTTATTGATCTTCTTCACCACATGTACTGTAGTATTACAGGTATCTGAAGTTCCTATCTCAGACTCTTCATTTTGAATATAATCATCATTATCATTATCATCGCTAAGTATTTCTATGTCGGATTGAGCTTCTTCTTCTTCCATCTCCATAAGCAACTCTGCTAACGTTCTTACAGTTGAAAAGCAGAATTTATTGATGTCTTGAGCGTGTTTTGGATAACACTTTTTAGCTTCTATATTTATTGATAGATGACAAGAGAATGGTCACATTCGCAAAGTAAATCTCATTTATATGCATATTTAAAAAAAAGGGAGGGGGTACAACTTTAAATTTGTGTGCAAGTGCTTTTTTAATTTAGATGCAGTAATACTCGCATTGAAGTGCTATGTTATACTATAGGTAATTATTTTAAAGTATTCTTAGTAATTTTTTTCTTACAGAAGAGCTGATGGAAGAACTACAGGAACTTGAACTTGAACTAGAGGAACTTGAACTTGAAGTCGAGGAACTCGAGGAACTTGAAGAGCTTATTACAATTTTTTTTGTTGTAGAAGTTTTTGGGGGCGATTTTTTTTTCTTCGGAGGAGGTGAATTATCAGAACACTTGGTACTTGACTTTGAACGAGGAGTGGATTTTCGTTGTCTAATTTTTGGTCGCGATTTACGAGTATTCGTCGCGTCCGTATTTTTGTCTGTCTGTTTTATATTTTTTTTTAATGATTGTGTTGTAGAATGGTAAAGATGTTTCTGTTTTTTGTCTGTTTTTGTCGCTTCAGTCTTATTTATATGTTTGTTTGATATAACGCGCGTCTTCACGTCACTTATTATTTTTGGTAATGTTTTTTTTTTGTCATTTGTCTTCTTTTTTTGTCCATCAGTTTTCGGTATCGTCACATGTTTTTTACAGAGTTTTTAGACGCTACATACTTATATGAGTTATCCTTTAATTTGTCATCCTTCTTTTTAGGTACGCGTGGCAAAGACTCAATTTTATTATTTGGACGGTAAATGTCCAAATGGTCTACCACGTCCGGCTGCTGTTTCTGAAAAATAGTATTTTTTCATTATATATTCATTTAAATTACGTTAATAAAAGAAAATATACGAAGATAAAAAATAAATACCTCTACACTTTGATCTGCAACTTTATTAGATTTTTTTCCAGATTTTTTTCCAAATTTTTTTCCATTCCACGTACTATTTCTTCTGATTATACTATACAAAATAAATAAGTAAAAATGATTAACTTTAGAAATTAAAAAAAATATTAACGTTAGAAATTAAAAAAATATTTTACCTTTGAAGAGGGAACATATTCCTCGTATGCCTGCGTATTATCTTGATTTTTCGTTGAACTGTGGCTGTTTGATGGATTCTGAAAAATTTGTCATAATAAATGGGTGTGCAAAAAATTTTTTTATAAAATATGATTTTGAAAATAAAAACTTACGATTGCTACTGGATAATATTCAGTTACAGTCACATTACTTTTTTCTTCGTTGTACATTTTCTCAAAATCCTCCTGCAATCAGAATAATAAGTCTTTATGCAAATAATTTTTTTATAAAAATAAAATAGTGTTTCAACATACCTTTTCATAATCGTTGATGAAATTACCAATATCCAAAAGTGTCTAAAATTAGAAAAAAATTAATTTAACTTAAAAAAATTCAATTTCTATTCCGACGTTAAAATTTTTGTAAAAAATTTACCATTGAAACGGGCAAATATTGAGTTGCCGACTCTTCATTTTTTTCATCAACACGCGATTTCTATAAATTCTGCAATCAAAATAATAAATCATTAGAAAAAAATTAATTTGAAAATTTCCATTCCCATTGCGATGTTAAAATTTTTTTATACTTACATCAGGGACGATGACTTCTATAGTGACGTTTTCTTTCGAAGTCACAGATTTTGGATCTTCTATATCGGTTTGCGTTTCAATTTCTCTAGTTTCTCTTTTATAAAAATTAAGTGGCTAAAATAATAAAACAATCACTACACTGTTAAAACTACTTTTGAAAAAACACATATATCAATGTATAAAAATTAACAAACTTACAACATGCATATGTAACGGTGATATCTCTAAGTGCTGAAGTCGTGGATTCATTAAATGTTCATGTGCACGATCACAATTTTCACTTTTACATATTTCATGGATGAAATAACGCCTCGAATAACGCGACATTTTTCACTTTCAAAATTCAGACGTTTGAACAGCACCACAGCTTTACACTGAGATTTTTTCTTTCTTTCTTTCAAATCAAACTATGCACTAAAAATGAGATAAAGTAGATGTATTTTTGTTTTGGGAATTTGTATTATAACATGACCTACGGCGCGACGTTTAAAATTTTTACGACTATGGATCAGCTAACGTAACCGAGAGCATTCGTTATTATACACATGTATAGCAATGATCTAACTGAATTAGACGTATGAATTCTAAGAAAAATGATTGAAAAAATTTTAATTTTCAAAAATTGTCAAAGTTAAGTGAGGATATTGACACTTGTAATAGATCGTAAGTCTCGAATATGTTTGTATGTAACTAAGTCCTAATATGTACGCGCGCGACTAAGTTCCTACATATCAATCAATGCATAGCAAAAGAAAAAATGATTGAAAAAATTTCAATTTTCAAAAATTGTTAAAGTCAAGTGAGAGTATTGACACTTGTAATATTTCATAAGTCTCGAATATGTTTGTATGTAACTAAGTTCTAATATGTGTGCGCGCGACTAAGTCCATATATATCAATCAATGCATAGGAAGTAAAACGCTACTTCAGGATGGGGAGCTCCACGCAGAGTCATTTAGCTCTGAACTCTCGCAGCGAAAAGATGAGGACATTTGGTTGACTTAGAAAATTTTCGTGTAGCCGGTTGTGGACTTAGAAAATTTTCGTGCAGTTTATGCTCGCGCAATTAAGACCACTTATACTCGCGCGCGTGGCTATGTCCTTTCAGCGTGCACGCTTCTAACTATCACGCTAACTACTGTTTTCATTAACTTCAAAAAAATTTTCAAGACCAAATACATTACATTTAGTGCAATGAATTCTTGAAAATTTTTTCAAAGTTAAAATGAGCGCGTTGATTTAGTAATTCATAGACTGCAATCGTGATGCTGTTCAATCATCAATTAACGCGTGTGCATTATGATCGCTCTTTATATCAATTCATGAATGAGAGAGAGAGCGCACGCACAGCTCATAGCCACGCGCTACATGGCTAACTTTTGGGAGAGGGGAGAGTGTGACGCATCGCACTGCTCCACGGCTAAGACCATATTACGTTTACACGTGTAAGTTCTCATATGACCGAAAACTTATCTTTCTCAGCATGCGACATAGCTAATGGAGCTATGTCACTTCGCAGATGCACGATTTTAAGTTTTTTTCTGTTTCGTATGCTGTAGAGACTAAGTGTCGATAGCAGAGAGAGAGAGAGAGAGAGAGAGAGAGAGAGAGAGAGAGAGAGAGAGAGAGAGAGAGAGAGAGAGAGAGAGAGAGAAATGAAACATAGCCGCGTGCGCATTGGAAAGAAAGGCTGAAGTATAAGTCATTTAGCGTCAGCTCATTTAAAGGGACTTAAGTATATTCGCTCGGAGCCAGAGTTCTTGTAGCATATAAAAAGAACTTAGCTGCATTCATTTTAAAGGGACTTAACTATATTCAAACTATATTCGCTCGGAGCTAGAGTTCTTGTAGCATATAACAAGAACTTAGTCGTATTCATAAAGACTTGATTGGACATAGACGTATGAGCGAATTTCGATTATCGCGCTGTTACTAATATATGAAAAAGTGGGAAGGGTTAAATGTATAAAATGCGTGTCAAAATCGATGCTTCATCATATTCAGTCGAGCACTCATCGGTTCAAGCGATTATGGAACGTTGCAATCCTTTAACAAGGTATTGAAAAAATCAATGAACTAACATATGATTTAAACTATATTTCTGTCTAATATATTTTTTTTTCATTGTAGATTTGGCATGGAAATCATCGTTGATATACAAGCTTTTAAGAACGATGATCAACCAGTTTTTAAAGAACTTGCAATGATAAATCTCAATGACGACATTGAACCCGTTCATTGGATTTTCAAGCCACCATGTCCTTGGGAAGAACTTCCCAGTCATTCAAAACGTGAAAATTCATGGCTTACAAATAACTATCATGGGCTTGATTGGAATACACGAAACTTACCATACGATTGCCATCCGCTTATTATACAAGACCTATGTCGCTTAGCAGCTGACTCTGACAAAGTTCTTATTTATGTATAGGGACGTCAAAAAGTGGAGTGGCTCACTAGATTTATTGATCATGTCTTCGATCTCGAAGATCTGGCTTGCCCTTCCTTACATCAGCCAGGATTTTGCGAACCTATAGTTTGCAATTATCATCCTCCAGGCTGGACAGAAAACTGCGCGCTTCAAAATGTCGTGGCTCTTAAAAATTGGTTGAAAAATCGTTATAGTCGACAATTAAGTCAGACTTGCGACCTCCCTGACAACGATTCTTCAACGTCAGAGTCGAACAATAATAATGATGATGATGATGATTATGATTATGATGTGATCAGCAAACTAAAAATGTTAGATTTAGAGAATGAGGAAGATGAAGTAGAGGTGGGGGATTGGTACAACGCCTTTAATTAAAATGATCAGTTGAACCTTATATATACAATAGCATCAAGGTACGGATTCATTCGCTCGTCTACGCTCACAGTAGATAATTCATATAGCTTGAATACTCTTTTTAATCAAAAATTGTATGTCAACTGTTACTCATAGAATTTTTTCATTTTTTATATTTGAAATTTTACATGTCGTAGGTATCAATCTTCATTATGGAAGCTATTAACGCTGTAGCTCGTACCCCATCCTACTTGCCAACGAAAAAATTAAAAGAATTGAATCCTTCAATCCTTTACACAGTCACTGACATAAAAAAAGTTCAAACAAAATTCGGAGCAAGAGTCGTCGTCGAACTGGATGCTGAGTTTGACATTTTCCTTCCCAGCAAACTAAGCGAACATTTCATTGTGAACCCGGAATCGTACAATACTCTGCTCGGTCAACTTGAAAAAAGAATTGTTAAGATTAAGTATCTTGGCGGCAGCTTATTTGAATTTATATAAGTTACAATAATTCAATAAATATAAAAAAACTTAAAGAAATTAAGCATTTTCGATTTACTATTTATCATCCATTCATTACCTTTTTTTATTCATTTTAACAATGAGCATTGATGTGTTTAGACGCAAGCTCAGAGGAGCTGACGAACTAAATTTGAAAACTTCACATGAGATTCTTTTAACAGAGATTGAAAATATTAAAGATTCTATTTGAAAAATTGAAAGCTGAATTAAAAGAAACTTATACATTGATTGATCTTCATCGAGAAGAACTTGATATGAAAGTCATAGAAGTTTTATCTGACATTCATAAGTTGAATGAGTCATTTACCCTCTCCATGACGCAGTTGCCGTTACAAAAGGAGCGCGATTCATTCGCCGCAGCTCATTTGCCGTCTGCAGCAGCATCAGACACATTATGAATTCATTAAGTACCAACATTCGAAGTCGGGCTATAGCCTGCTTGCATTAATATCTTAGTAAACCGTATAATATAGATGATTCTATGATGAATTATGTACAGTGACTCATAGACGAAGGTGCGGACCTGATACATTTTTTTAACATTTTCAACCTATCAACGCATGATCTCATAATAATTGAAGATTCTATAGCCTTATTGAAAGGTATCTGGTACATGACAAAGGATAAGAAAACGAACAATTTATCTGAATATTCAATGGGCCTTTGTCATAAACTTACTCAGGAAGATATTCCTAGTTCTAGAACTTATAGGTTAGCTACAAAAGTAGTAATCAATGTTAGTCATTCCATATTAAACGTTTTTATACAATATGTTGCTGAATGTGTTCGCATCACCATTGACAATTACCTCCGAAATGAATTGGTTCTGGATATACATTTTATATTCATAGTTTTATATCTACATCGTAAATATACCGTTTCCAATCCTAAATTCAAAGTTAAGCTTTTCAAAGTGAAATATATTCCTGTTTACTCGGCCTACACATATCGAAGATGGTTCTGCATAAAAGTGCTACAACCTCTGAAAACCAAGATTGAAAATTATCAAACACAGAATCCAAATTACTCTCTTGGCTGTGTAACTAACGTAATTGTCAGCTATTATAAATAAGACAACGCAAGGATCAGATTATTCATCAGCCAGCATCAGATTATTCATCAGCCAGCATTCGAATAAAATGGACCGTTATCCGTCAGTCAAGTATTCGCGTCTTCCCCAAGAAGACCCAGATAAAAAGAAAAAACAATCTACATGGAAACAAGTCACTTCCAAATTTTCAACCAACACTAGTCAATTTCCAGAACAAAAAGGCTACGAACAGTTCGACAATGAAAAGAAGAAATACAAATAATCAGATTACAAAACTTGTATGAGTATTATAATATAATAAACATGTATACTTTTTTTATCAAATAAATGATTTTTTAATTTTCAACGTATTCAAAATTTCGATGATTTTTTGTTGATTTTCTAATGATAATAAACCTTATCCCCCACCTCATTCCATGAGATATACCGACTGGGCGTCATGCTTGTACGCCACCGTCGATAATATACCCCATTAATCATATATCTTTTTTTTCTTTCATCAATCTGACAAATCATTGATCGATTATCGGTGGGGGGGGGGGGGCATGGGACCTGCGGGGGGGGGGCATCATCCACGTCGATAACTACCGACCAGCCGAGCACACACACACATGCACATGCACATGCATGGTTGGCTACAATGCAAATCGTCGATACAAATTCGACCGATAAAACATTTCAGTGGTCGGTAATGCAGGATTGATCATGTTACCAACTGCTGGTAAGGAAGGAATGAATACTCACATGGTAAAAGTGACTTAGAACCCTTATAGCCTATACTACTGATGAAGAACCATTGGATCACTTTAGTTTATTCGTCAAGTGTGTTTATACAATTTTAACAATAACAGCGTCTGATGATGATTTAGCTGAATGTGAAAAAGACTTGATAACGTTTGTTGTAAATTTCGCAAAGCTTTATGGAGAAGACCGTATAACCTATAACATTCATATAATACTGCACATTATTGCTTCGATTCGCAAAACTGGACTATTAACTGCAATTCAGCGTTTCCCTTTTAGAGTAACATTTATACCCTAAAACCGTTTGTCAGTGGTCCAAAAGGCATGGACAGACAAATAGCAAGAAAATATTTGCAGACTCTTGTTTTTAAAACTGTGAACACGAGAAAATTTACTGAATCCGAAGAAACTATTCGTTACTGCGCCACTTTATTTAATACAATCAGATTCAGCAAATCCTTTCATCGCGGAGAAGACGTTACGTACGTATTGTAGTAAAAGCATAATGAATAATATAACTGGTCTTGGAACTTGTGTCACTTATAAGAAATGTATTTATAAAAGTACTGTTTATCACAATGAAGATTACAAACAAACAACGAAAACAAATAATTCCATTGTGCAAATTTAGTCTGGAGAATATGGTCGTATTGTAACAATTATAGACTTTAACGATGAACCATATTTCCAGTTACGTTTTTTCAATATCTTTCCGGAT
Source organism: Phymastichus coffea (assembly GCF_024137745.1). Classification (NCBI taxonomy): domain Eukaryota; kingdom Metazoa; phylum Arthropoda; class Insecta; order Hymenoptera; family Eulophidae; genus Phymastichus; species Phymastichus coffea. Next base: position 5,201,849 of record NW_026706819.1, on the reverse strand, counting down.
AATCCTTTTAAAAATGTTGATCACATAAAAAAAATTGAATCAGAATGTCGTACAATATCTCTAAAACCTGCCAGCGATGTAAAGTGCAAAGTAATGTTGATAAATGTCATAAATGCACGTTATGTAAGCCACTCAACAAACACTTTTGAAGTTAAGGTTAAATTTTAAAAGTTAAAAGTTAAGGTTAAATAGGTTAAATTTTTAATGAAATAGAGTTTAATGAAATATACTTTTACACAGGCGTTAGATTTACAAAAAATTGTAAATAAATTAATGATGTACATGTCGATCTACAATAAAATATTGTAACAACAATTAATGCTTTATTCCAATGATGCTAAATTATCACCATGTTGAATGCTATTAAAAATACATTAAATTTGTTAGAAACCATTCAATGCTAAACGGTCAATAACAAAAAATATTCCTTTTTATTGCAAAAGATTCAAGATTGTTCAATATTATTCAAAATTATTCAATACTATTCAAAACAATCGGAAAATATTCTAAACGGTCTATATTTATTTTACTTTTATAAAATCATAGATCAATTGGTTAATTACTTATACCTTTTCCTGGCTCAGGAAGATCGTTTTACTCATTTACTCATTGATAAAACGGACCGAGTGAAGGCATACAATGACATGATTGAACTATCATTTCAAGTCATTTCTATTTTACGCTTGACGAATGAAATTGTCGGTTATCAAACATTATTCAAATGATATAGCTGTTTCGTATTGTTAATAATGCGAAGTAAGTACATTTTTTACCTGGACAAGTTGTTTATTAAAACTTATTTATCGTTATAGGTATTAACATGTTTGATATCATAAAAAAATGTTAATAAGCAACTTTGAGTCAATAAATCTACTGACAAAACGACCACAAATTAGATATTTACTAACAGCATGTAAAATATTGTGTAACTTATATTATTGACAAATTTTTCAATTTAACATTCGTTCATTCATGTGAAATTATTCATTTTAATAGAGTTGTAGAAGTAGTTCGTTAACAACCATTACATCTCATTGGTTATAACATCCGCTCGTCACAAGATTGAGTCCACAAAAAGAATATTCAAATTGAATGCGATTGAAAAATTATTAATATAAATATCATTGAATCTCATAAAACACGTTTAAATTAAAAGTGATTCATTGAAATCAATGAAAATTTATTCAGTTGAATACGATCGAAAAATTATTTTTGTCAGCACCATTAGATCGTATAAAAAATTATTGCTTTAAATGCGGTAACTTATAGACTCCATTTTGACACGTTGAAACTATATGAAAACTATTCAGTTAAATACCATTAGAAAACTATTTTTGTAAGAACCATTTGAATTTATGCAATATGATTGCATTAAATACGATTGAATACTATCCCCCTATTACTTCTACTATTACTTCTGTTTATATTGAAATTGATAAAAAACTATTCGATTGAATACGATTGACAAATATTTTTCGAGTCAATCATTAGAATACATAAAATATTATTGCATTAAATACGATTGGATATCAACAGCCATTTGCAACATATTGAAATCCATAAAGAACCCACACAGCATGAATTAATTCTAAAATAATTCAAAATTAATTCATGAAATAATATAATTATTTTAGAATTAATTCAATGAATTAATTCTGTATTAATTTTATGTCCGTTTTTTTTCCTTCAGAAATATAACGAATATTATTACTACATTAATTGACTAAAATAATTTTCAAATATTACATGCATTTTAGAAGAATTATTTTATGAAATATTAACGTAATAGTTTTGAAATTATTACAGTTAGAATATTTTGAATTGTTTAAAAATTAATGTTTAAAATTAATATTGAAGAAATAAAAAGCGGACATAAAATTAATACAGAATTGATTCACTGAAATAATTTCCAAATATTACATGCTGTAACGGTTATGATTTACCTAAATAATAAATCGGTGCTCGTTAACAAAATAAGTCACCGTCACTCCCACGTTGCGAAGCTAACCGCCGCTTCGTTGGAGGAAGACTTACCTCCCGGCTGTGGTGCCGACGGCTTCGTCGGATGCGTGCTCGACGTACTGCTTGCGCGGGGGAGTCGGTGGGTTCGGATAGCTGGGCAGAGGAGATACGTGTGCTTCTGCCCACGTCAGTAAACAAGGCGGCCGATTAATTGCAGACACCTTTTATTCGTCTAGCGGTTTGCTTACATCCCGTAGAGAAAGAGGCCGAGAGCTTTACTCAGTGATGCGTCGCTGCGTCGCGCAACGACGACACGCTAGGTTTTACCGCGAGAGAGAGAGAGAGAGAGAGAGAGAGAGGTATAAACAGACCGTGGACGGATCCGTCCCCGTCCAAATTTTTATAGGCACACGCCATCTTCATAACTTCAAGTTCAGTGGTGAGTTTCAAATTTGATGTGAGAAACGCATCTATACAGTTCTTATATCCGTGATTTACAGCTCCAATTTTATTCAACGTGTAACGTATAAGTTGGTGAGTTCGTCCTCTTTTTCATTATACTGTAATACCGTAAACCGTAATTATAATTAATTATTTATACTTTTTGCCTTATCAAATTGCAAAATACATAATAGGTAGACCAATAGAATTTATATGAACAAATACTATTTGATTTCGGGGAAGGCATATTGCAAGGTGTAGTCAAGTTTGCTGATTTTACAATTGAAAATAATTTTAGAAATACAGGCTAGAATGCAAAAGGCTGTAGATAATACAAAGCCTTCCTTAAGAATACAAAGATTTTATAGGGAAAAACAAGTGTGCGTTGAAAAAAATCATTTATAAAGACGAAAGATTTACAAATTATAACGTATGTTTATTTACAAAATTAGATTTGCATCTTCTATTAAATTTATTTTTGATGAAATTCTTGTAGATGATACATCAGGAAAATTACTTCCGAATAAATTGACTATACATAATTTGACTGATGATTGGCTAAAAGCTATTCAGGTGATTTGGAAAACTACCCACTTAAATGCAGAAAACAATTGTGATATAAAGTAATATTATTTTTATAACTATAAATTCATGATTTTTTATCAGATTGCAATAGCAAAGAATTTTTTTTTCTTTATCTGCAGTAAATCAATGTCGGATTGTTTTCAAGAAAGAGAAGAACTTTGATTGCGTTATCAAGTAGCTGTAATTAGAAATGCTATAAACGAACTTGGATGTAAAAAATTACCTTCTGGATATGACCTTTCAATGGAGGATTCATTTACTGAGCCAACAAAAACAAAGTAAATCAAATTAAAAATAAATTTTTTTCATTCACTATTAGTAATGCTACTGAACTATTATCCATAATAATTAATGTTAAGGAAAACTAAATGAATAATTAATCTCAATGTGCATTTAATAATGATATAAATCAGGATTAGGTTGCTGCAATTAATAATTACAATATTTATATCTTATATCTGATAATTTTTATTGTATTACAGATCAAAATTTACAAGAGGACAACATTTCTAACATTTCTAATAGTTTCTTTGGCTTCAACCCATAAACTTCTGTCTGATAAACAAGCATAATGCCATTGCTGAATCAAATCGTCTAAAGTAATAAGAATAGACATCTGTGAAAATAACAAATTTCTTAACGATGCCCTTAGTGACCTCAGAGGAGCGTTGATTATGTTTAACTGAGCTGGCCACATACTGCGATATAAATCACATCGCGATAAACTCCATCGATTTGTAAATGTATTGTTGGTTATTGGGTTGTCGTCTTCTATTGTTCCAAGAAATCTGCACTTGTAACCTCCAATCACTGTCTTTTGTTGAATGATTTTCTGCAACACTTCTTTATGGCTAATCTCATTATCCAATGTAATTATACCTTCGCTTTCATTGGAAAACCAAAAAATGAATCTCGAATAATTATTATTGCCCATATGAATTTCAATATTTCTAAACGCCACTGGTACAAAACGACGAAAATCGTTTTGTATAATATATTCAATCGTGAATTTCATCTTCTCGTTCAATCTTTCTTCATGGAATGGTTTGAATTCCATTATATTTTTTATTACTACCGTATTATTCATTATTATAATAACTTTGATCACCAGTTGAAAATTTATTCTTACAGCGACTGTAACTGTAGAATTGTAGGAAATGTAGACGCAAAGAATACTAACGACATGCTTGAACAAAGAAAAACAGAAATGTATATGTACCAATCTTGGCCACATATGGGGCGAAAACTGACACGTATATAACGTAAGCGGTAAAATAGTGGATACGTGTTATATTTTCTAATTTTTATTGATCAGTTTTTATTTTAAAAAGTGAATAACAATTTTTTTATTGTAAAACTTATTTCAATTTCGAAATAAAAGAAATTATTTCTCTAGTACATTTGTATTTTGATGATTCAGAAATATTATTAAATCCTATTTTGATTAAATTCATGAATCTTCTAATTTCTTGATTCTCATTACTCGTGTTCTTATCAAGATTTGCAAGATCATTTTCCAATTTTTTCATGGACTTCGTAGCTGTATCAATGGCATCGTCTAATGTTTCAATGTCATCATCTGATTTTCTTTTCCGACTAAATTTCCTCTTGTCGAATTTGTTTTCACCACTACTTGATGATAATTTCATCAAGGAGTCCATGTTATCAGAACAAATTTGAGGCATATGGCTTAAATACGGTTGTAACCAAAGCATTTCCTTGTACAATTCCCACGTAACTTCCACTTTCATATAAACAGGCAGCAGAACTGAAGCAATAATGTAACATGTTTCACGAATAATTTTGTAAAAAGTAGATTTTCCAACCCTATAATGTATAGAGTGAAGATGAGCGTTTCCTCCTTGTCCTAAGTGACTAAAATTAAATAAAATTTAACATCAATGTATATATATTTAATAAATAATGTTTAATACTTAAAATACTTACTGCAAAGTTAAAGCAAGTCGTAGATATGGTGCGATTGGCTCTCTTGTATGGTATTGCTTTTGTAATCTATTCCCAATAAGATCGCATAAAGCTTGGGAATTATCAACTGACATCTTGAAATGAATTTGGAATTCTTCATGATTGTTTAATTGAAAGTAATGACATATGACTGTATATGCTCCCACAGTATTTCTGATGCCGGGTAAAAGATGTGGTTTGACCCACCATCTTCTCAATTTCTTCTTTCTTTTGTTAATCAATTTTAAAATTTTTAAAGAAACAAGACAGAACTGTAATAAATTTAAAATCCTGATTGATCTTTCAATATCTTCGATTCTCATATTTATTATCTGTAATAATAAAAATAAGTATTACAAATTAATAGAGTACTAAGAGACATGGATGTGCCACGTTTATAATCAATTTTGATAATGACCTTTATAATACGCTTATTATATAAAAAAGATGGGTTATAATTATAACGTTTAATAAAATAAATTTAATTGTGATTATTTGTTATATTATGCATTCATGGCTTATTCTGAGTATTATGATATTGTTAGGGTTATAAACTTAATAACCACCACGAATGTAAAAACTACATAGATGTTTCTCACATTAAATTTGAAACTCACCACTGAACTTGAAATTATGAAGAATGCATGAGCCTATTCTGTTTTTTTATCAGATATAATCAGATTAAATTCTGTTTGTTTATCAGACAGAAGTTTATGGGTTGAAGCCAAAGAAACTATTAGAAATGTTAGAAATGTTGTCCTCTTGTAAATTTTGATCTGTAATACAATAAAAATTATCAGATATAAGATATAAATATTGTAATTATTAATTGCAGCAACCTAATCCTGATTTATATCATTATTAAATGCACATTGAGATTAATTATTCATTTAGTTTTCCTTAACATTAATTATTATGGATAATAGTTCAGTAGCATTACTAATAGTGAATGAAAAAAATTTATTTTTAATTTGATTTACTTTGTTTTTGTTGGCTCAGTAAATGAATCCTCCATTGAAAGGTCATATCCAGAAGGTAATTTTTTACATCCAAGTTCGTTTATAGCATTTCTAATTACAGCTACTTGATAACGCAATCAAAGTTCTTCTCTTTCTTGAAAACAATCCGACATTGATTTACTGCAGATAAAGAAAAAAAAATTCTTTGCTATTGCAATCTGATAAAAAATCATGAATTTATAGTTATAAAAATAATATTACTTTATATCACAATTGTTTTCTGCATTTAAGTGGGTAGTTTTCCAAATCACCTGAATAGCTTTTAGCCAATCATCAGTCAAATTATGTATAGTCAATTTATTCGGAAGTAATTTTCCTGATGTATCATCTACAAGAATTTCATCAAAAATAAATTTAATAGAAGATGCAAATCTAATTTTGTAAATAAACATACGTTATAATTTGTAAATCTTTCGTCTTTATAAATGATTTTTTTCAACGCACACTTGTTTTTCCCTATAAAATCTTTGTATTCTTAAGGAAGGCTTTGTATTATCTACAGCCTTTTGCATTCTAGCCTGTATTTCTAAAATTATTTTCAATTGTAAAATCAGCAAACTTGACTACACCTTGCAATATGCCTCCCCCGAAATCAAATAGTATTTGTTCATATAAATTCTATTGGTCTACCTATTATGTATTTTGCAATTTGATAAGGCAAAAAGTATAAATAATTAATTATAATTACGGTTTACGGTATTACAGTATAATGAAAAAGAGGACGAACTCACCAACTTATACGTTACACGTTGAATAAAATTGGAGCTGTAAATCACGGATATAAGAACTGTATAGATGCGTTTCTCACATCAAATTTGAAACTTACCACTGAACTTGAAGTTATGAAGATGGCGTGTGCCTATAAAAATTTGGACGGGGACGGATCCGTCCACGGATCCGAGGACGGATCCCGTGTAGACACTCCCTTAACGAGCCGGCTCGTTACAATGCATTTTAGAAGAATTATTTTATGAAATATTATCATAATAATTGTGAAATCATCACAGTAAGAATGTTTTGAATTGTTTCAAAATTAATTTTCAAAGTGATACTTAAGTAATAAAAAGCTGGCGTAAAATTAATATAGAATTGATTCACTGAAATAATTTTAAAAGATTATATCCATTTCACAAGAATTACTTTATAAAATACTATCTAATTACTTTTAGAATTATTATAGAAAATATTTAAAATTATATAACACAACTAGATATACTATAAATAAATTATTTACTGAATATATAAGTAAAGTTTTAAAAATTATTAAAAGTGCTTTATTTTATATAATTATGGAAGAATACGAAATAAAATAATTGATAAACGTATAGTATTTTATTTAATGTTTACTTTAATATTATCTAGTATATGGATATATATTAGATATACATTATAAATATTACATAAAGCAGATTTCTTATCGAATTTTCACATTGAATTTCTTTCAATTTTAACGAATAATAATAAAAAATGGAAGTGCTTAACGCAATGCTAGGGGTTTAAATAATCCTGAATTAAAATTCCCTTAAGGAGATATGAAACGCCCCTGATAACACCTCGAAGAAATTAAGATTTGGTGCTGCTTGACCAAATTTTGAAAGAACCACTCGATAGAATTGTGTGAAATTTGAACTGAGTAATTCTTGGACATATATCTACAACCTAAAAAAGCGTTTTTATTTTTAATCTAATTTTGATTCTGCAATATTTCAAATTCTGTAAATGCCGATAAGGTAGGTGCTTTCATGAACGTTTCATATGCTCAGTAATGCGTACAAAAGCTTTTTTACGAGATTAAAACCTATAATATTTCTTGGATTATTGGTACGTTAATTTGTAAATTAATTAGTGCATTTTTACAAAAATCATATCAAGAATTAATTCAGAAATAATTTTGAATTATTTTCTGAAATAATTCGGGTGAATCGAAATTTTGCATTTTCATTTAATTCAAAAATTAATTCAGAATTAATTCAGAATCATTCCTTCCGTTAATTTCGAAATTAAAACCTATAATATTTCTTTGATTATCGGTACGTTAATTCGTAAATTAATTAGTGTATTTTTACAAAAATCATATCACGAATTAATTCAGAAATAATTTTATATTAATTTCTGAAATAATTCAGGTAAATCAAAATTTTCCATTTTAATATAATGCAAGAATTAATGTATTGTTACGTTTAAACTTAAAGACTTCGACTTTACTTTATTAATTTTAAAAAGTGTTTACAAACAGATAACCAAGTGTTAACTAACTATTCTGTGTTTTCTATCACAAACATAAACAAACAACATATACAAATTAATGTTGCAGCGGATACATATTCAAATAAGAACTATTCGAAAGATGCACTCGTAACAAAATAATTAATTTATAATTATATCTTGCGTTAATTTGTAACTTTAAACCTATAATTTTTCTTGGACTAATTCAACATTAATCCGTGAATTAATGTGTATATTTGTACAAAAATCATATCACGAATTAATCCAGAAATAATTTTGAATTATTTTCTGAAATAATTCGGGTGAATCGAAATTTTGCATTTTCATATAATTTAAGAATTAATTTTAAATGAATTCAGAATCATTTGTTGCGTTAGTTTCGAGATTAAAACCTATAATATTTCTTGGATTAATTCAACATTAATGAATGATTTAATTTATGTATTTTTACAAAAATCATATCATGAAATAATTTTGAAATAGTTTTAAATTATTTCAAGGTATAATTTTAGTTTTATGTTGTAAATTAATTCATGGTTCCTTTCAAAATCCTTTCTAAATTAATTCATGTATTAATTTGTTTATTTTTACAGGAATCATTACCTGAATTATTTTTAATAGAATTTTAGAATATTTCTTTGTAATATTTCATGTATTAATTAAGAAATAATTTTCTTTTCTTAGAAAATTATTTTTATATTAATTCTTTGCGTTAATTCAAGAATTAATTCAGTGAATTAATTCATGCTCTGTGGGTTATTCAATTGAATACGTTTGGGAAATTTATTTCTTGAGAAACATTAAAATTCATTAAATATGACTCAATAGAATACCATTAAATTGGTTTTTGTTAAAAATATTATTAAAAATTATGCAATATGATTGATATTAATGGTTATTTTTACTATTCATTACGATTACCATTTATTTCCATTAGAAATGATTCGCTTTCAATCGTCACTCGAACATTGAACCAGTCAATCCGTTGATTACCATTCGATATGAATAATTTTGAATCGGAACCAATGGAACTTTTCTAGTAGGGATAGTTTTCTCAGCGAAATCATCTTAAGATCCTTCAGATGTCGTCATAACTAAAACTATGTCATAATTTTTTTTATCTCCCATACCAAAATAACAAAACTATCAACAAATAATATGACCACAGTTAATTAAATTTTGTTACGAGTATGTTGGTGACTATAAAAATGGAAAATCAAGTAACGAAATAAATTAAAATATAATTATGAGAACGAAAATTTACATTTCAGTTTTGAAGCGCATTTTTTATTCATTCTAATATATAGGATCTGGACATGAACGTTGTTTAAAGTTGTATGAAAATAAAGTCATTACAAAAAAATAGAGCCAATATAGATCACTAATAATTCAGAAAAATTGCAATTTTTACGTTAGTGTTTGTTCAAATACATCTGTGTTAAATAGTTTTTACTTTGTTATAGAAAAATTTTGATTTTAACTAATTAAAAAGTTTTATGTGTGCGAGCTTGTAAGCTTGTGTGTGCATGTGTGTAAGAGCATGAACGTGTGTGAGCGTGTATGTAATCCTGGATAATATTTAACAAATAATAAAATTAAAATAAAATATATAAACCGTATTTCTACATAAGAGTTTATAAACAACAATAAATTGCATGATAACTCAATAATTTAATATCACTATTGAGAAACTAAACAATAGAAGATCATTTCCATTGTTTATATAAAAAAAATAAGTTTACAATTTCTGATTTTATCAATTCGCAAATGTCTAGAATATAAAATTTTAGTTTGTAAGTTAAAAGAAAAAAAGAAGAATTTATGAAAATAACTAACTCATAAGAGTAATATTGAATATTTGAATTTACAAATGGACAAATGTGAAAAAGTTCCATATGAATAGTCAGAAATTACGAAAGGACAAAGTTTCGAAGTTTTTGAAATTTTATTTTTTCGTAATTCTATCTTTTGTAAAAATTAAATTAAGAAAAGATGATAAGTTGAAATCGAACTCACGATCCGCATGCCATGTTCTACAATCTTGATCCACGGACGTCCTCACCTAAGTATAATATTTCTTGTTTACATCGATCGCTGAAATCTTTTATATGATTGCGATAATTCAAACATGAATTTTCTTTATTATCTTATTTAACAAATAAGTAATAAATGAACAAATTTTAGATCATATGTAAAATATAATAAAATTCGTAAATACTAAAAAAGTCATCGGCAGTAAAATGGTAAAGTACAAGTCTGCTAGCATGAATGTCTCGAGTTCAAATCTCAATTAGGTTCTTATTTTCTTTTCTTTTTTTTTGGTTTTGTATATGTAGTTAAAATTCTACATATACTGCCAGTGTTATTTCATCCATAATATGGATGTATTATTTATTTATTCGTTTTATAGAAAAAAATCAATTATTAAGTACAAAATTTGTACGAATTTTGTATAAAATTTATACAAAACTTGTAAAAGATTGTTACATATTCTGTACAAAATTTTTATATTTATTTACAGTGAGGTGAGCAAATGATCATGTAGGAATGTTATCTAAGAAGTTATCGGCCCGATAAAGATAAAAATAAATTCGTAAATGCTAGGATATTTGGCAGTAAATTGAATTATATTTAAAATGATACTAAGTTTGAAATTGATTAGTTAATTAGGAAACTCCATGCAGTGTTTAAAAAAACATTTTTTTTATTTTTTGTACTTAATTTAACCACATATTAATTTTTTTTCGAAACGTTATTAATAGTTCCTAAATTAATCAATTAACTTCAAGCATAGCATGACTTTCTCGATATAGTTAAATCTACTATCAATTTATCCAAATATTTATAAAATTATTTTTATCTTCATTAGGTTAAAAACTTCAGACAATCCTCATATTCAATGGAGCGCAGGGGTAGCAACAAAAAAGTGTATGGAGAACGATGCGCACGCGCGAATACGAGGGCAATCGATGTGCTTTGCCGACTGAGTATATTACAGCACAGATTGTGTGTTATGGGTTTTTCAGAGCACGCTGGGAAGGAGGTTGAGCAAGCAAACACTTTTTTGCTCAATTAGTATTAGGGCATGGCAGGTATTCATGGGCAGTTTACTAGTCTCATATTGCTACTCAGTCTATTATTGCAAAGTCATGAAGAAGTGTTGGCCTGTCCCGGAACTTGTTCTTGCAAGTGGAAGGCCGGTAAAGAGTGGGTGGAGTGCGCCGGCCGTGGACTGCAGGGTTTACCACAAGGTGCTCGCGAGGAAACCCAGGTGCTAGATTTAAGCAACAACCAACTGCTCAGTCTTGAGGCTGATTGTTTCTTCGTGTTACGATTAGTAAATTTGCAGCGGTTATATCTCAGTCGCTCACGACTGCGTCGCGTGGCTACACGCGCTTTCACCGGACTTCAAGGACTAGTTGAACTTGATTTATCAGATAATGAATTAGAACAAGTTCCTTCAGACACTTTTGCTTCCATAGCCAACCTAATGCGGTTGAGCATGGCGGGAAACCCGCTAGGCGAACTACACCGCGAGTCCTTTCAACATCTTGGTCAGTTAAGCTTCCTTGAGCTGAGTCGTTGCCAGCTACATAATATAGAAGAGATGGCATTTATGGGACTGCACGCTCTTGAATGGCTTAGACTTAATGATAATTTACTTACCACCCTGTCTCAACAGGCGCTACCCGCTCCAAGAACCCCACTTCATGGTCTACCTCTGCATGGTAATCCTTGGAAATGTGACTGCCATCTACAAGAATTACGTAGTTGGTTAGATATGTCTCAGGCGCAGGCACCGCAAGAAGCTGAACCTGGTTGTGCTCAACCTTTAAGGCTGAAGGGGCGTAGGCTACGTACTCTTAAAATTCACGAGCTCGCATGTGTTCCTGAGCTCACGATACGCCACTCTGCGGTATTGAATTTAATTCAGGGAGAAAACGCAAGCATTAGTTGTGAAGTACACGCCAATCCAAAACCAACAACGCTATGGTTACTTAACGGCGAACCTCTTAGTATCCCCTCGGTTACTAGGTCTACCGTCACAAGTGAATTTTTTACAACAGCGAATAGGTATGTGAAGTATATTTGTCACAAAATTCTTACCTTACTCAAGCACTTCTATTTGTTTTGAACTCTTTATCTTATGATAAAGATAATTTTTGTTGTTTTTATTATAATGTTATTACTACTATTATGGTATACACAATTGGTCGAAATAAATTTTTTTTTACATTTCTTATAATAAAAAAATTCTCATCATTATTATTAGACTTATATATTGCACTTCAAAATGAAAATCCTAAAAATGCATTTAATATGAACCTTATTTTCGGAACAAATATTTAATAATAAAATCGTATTATTTTTAATACCCTCCCATCTTATGCTACAAAAGTAATAATGTTATAAGTAATATAACTACGATTAGAATTGATTGTAACGACGTTACTTTCGATAAAAGACAATTATAATGCAAATGATACAACATAGCATATTACAATTTTTTTAACGGTAATATCACTTGCATTAAATAATTACCCTAGCTTTAACCAGTGATAATTTGTGATTGCATTGCTTTTGGAAAACAAACATATAAATATAAAATAATATTAGTATTTTCAAATCATACTATGTAAGGTTAGCAAAAAGTAATCTAATTTAATTATTAAATTATTCTTATTGAGTTTTTAATTTTTTTTCTTATTAATTTGTGAATCAGTTTCAATAAATTGGATAATTGGTAAATTGTGTTATCATGGAGGTTTGATGTTCAGTTCTCTAAAATATAATTGACTTCTCACAACATACATTAAAAAAAATACATTATAAGGAAAAAGATTTTAATCACTAAACAAAAATTATAAACATTTACATATATGAGCGAAGTCTCAATTTTATATATGAAACATTCCTTTTGAACGTTACTCTCTACCTGTCTATTTTTCTTTTGACTGAAAAAATTTTACGAGAAACGTAAAATTTATAAATACAATTAAGCTGTCTGATGTCAAGTTGCATTTTGATCCTCGGGGTTACCTTCAATGTCATTTAAAGGTGAACCTATTTTTCAACCGATAATCCTCATTTTTTTATCATAAACTCGGAATCTACGAAAAATTCTACGTTCAGATAAAGTATTACGTGTGAGGCCCACTTGACCCTTCAAAGATGTAAAGGTCAATCATCCTCTTTATTTTTTTCACCTAGTTAACGTAACTACGGTAAGCTTAAAAACAAGAAAATAAATATACAATTTTTACCCGAAGCTTCAGTCACCTTCATATTGAATAATAGTATCACGCGTAGTCGCTGTTTCGTGACTCTTTTGCCTGCAGTACACCACCGCAATCCTTGAGCTAGCTATATATTATAATTTTCTTATATACGTAGTTGTGAAGGTGAACAAAATTTTTTTTAATTATTTTTTTGTAATGAAATGGTATAATTTTATCTTTTAGGCTTGTCTATATTTATTTAAGTATTATCTTATTGTAACTACTTAAATGTATAGTGTCGTAATTGCAGATTAATAAAGTAACGGCGTTACAAGTTTTGCCATTACTGCAATTGCGATTTTGTACCAGCAAAATGATACATACTGAAAAAAATTGTAGTAACAGTTACTATACATATAGTGTAGTGGGAAAATGAACCAAGTATAAATTAATAGTTCATTTTGCTATCTAAAACTTAGTATGAGTTACGACAGTTACTAAATACAGTTAGAAAATACTACAATTTTGTATTATTTTTGTGCAGTCAAATATATAAATCATGTGTCGCAGTGAAAATCTCTTGACAAAAAAATGGCTAAATTTATTACTTTTAAAAATTTAATACAAAAACACTAAATTTGCCTATACTCTTCCAGCATTTTCAAGTTTATTATATATAATGGTTTGATATTACTTCAAGCAATACCGTTACTATTTTAAATTTTGTTATATTACTGTGAACATATAAAACTTTGCATTTATCATTATAGTTGTTACTTTCTTTTTATTATGTCTGACTCAATTACTTTTTCATTTATAGTAAATGCTTTATCTATATCTGTTACCTTTACTGTTGGTTTTCTTATTTGTTCTATTGCAATTTTCAAAGTAAATAGTAATTTTTCAATTACAGTTTTTTTCAATTGCATTTACATTTTCTTTATTCATAGAGTTCATTATAATAGTGTCCTTATTTTTTCTTTGAATATTTTTTGTCTGAATATTTTTGTCTTTAATTAAGTAATAAGCTACTATATTTGCCAAGTTTGTGTTATCATTAGTAATTTAAAAAAATTTTTTTTAATATATTAATATATTAATTTTAATTAATTTTAATAATTAGTTTTTTAACTTTTAATTTTGGATTTCTTCTGTTTTTAGGGCTAGGTACTTTCCCGTATAAAATAAAAATTTTATTCTTAGGTATTTTGACCCTTCGAATCCGAGCCTGTATATAGATTTTTTAAAACAAGGGAGAAATTTATTTAAAATGCAATTGTTTAAACAAAATGTAAAAAATAGTTTTTCGATCCGATCAAAATTTTTTTTAGATAATATGGCATATTCTATAAAGAAAAGGTCTCTTGCGATTTTTTCGTGAAATGCATCGTTTAAAAGCTATAAATTTTCAAAGTTAAAAATTTGACGTTTTTTATTAAAATTCGACATTAAGAAAAAATCATCTTATTCTTTGAACTTTTATTTACAAATTTATATAATTCAACTTAAATTCAATTCTTTCAAAAACGTACTTTTAGGTAATTAATGAGAAGACTTTTTTGATACTGTGATGTGTACATGTATTGTATTTACAATGCATACATGTTATCTCAGTACATTGTACCTACATTTTTCTGTTTACGACATGAGTCAAATAATTGTTGCTATAGTTATATAACTATTAAAATAAATTTTATTCAATTATTATAGCTTTATAATTATAAAAATATTAATTATTTCTTAAAAATATGAATCATGAATCACAAAAGCATTATAGTTGTTTTATATTATATTTGAATCAATCATTCAAATTGTACGCCGTTGGCTCTCTCTCTCTCTCTCTCTCTCTCTCTCTCTCTCTTTCTCTCTCTGTCTCTCTTGACGTCGAAAACACCACCGTTCACTTGTTTACATATTTTGCACTCTGTGCATGTTGAGCATGTCATTGAGTAGTAGCTAGGATATTTTCGAAGTGTGGTGCTTGTAAAGTGTTACAATGTAATATAAAGAGATTTTAAATGAAAAATGCCAAAAAGGGATATACTTCATTATTCTATAATTTGTCAAAAAGCTGCTAGTCTCTCATTAATGAGCCATGAAAAATTACGACAAAAAATATGGTTAGCAGCAGAAACAAGAAGACGAGATTTACACTCACTTATTAGTACTGAATGATCGGAGTGAGTACATCTCTTTTTACAATAATAAATTAATGCAATATTAAATATTGTTTTACTACGCGCTTATCAAATATTCATATATTAATTTTTATATAATTCGATAATAATCAGGTATTTCAAACATCACCGATTTGCATTCCGCACTACACTTCCAACTTTCATACAAATATTATAATGTTGCTACATACAAAATTACATTCTTATTTTGTTTGTAAATAATGAACAAAATTGCAATCGTTGACAAAAAAATTTCAATGTCAATTACAATTCATCGCAGTATTTTAAAACAATTATTTAGTTATGAAATCAGCCCGGAAAAATATGTTGTTTGACGACAATGGTATGATGACAAAAGAAAAAAAATAAATTTGAATTAGTTGGTGAACCTGAAGAACAAGTTCAGTCACAAATTCACTCTATTGTAATGATAGATTCAAAAATGAATGTTATAGTTGACATAAAGCTGTATTGTAGAGAATTACGGTGGAAATAGTTATTTATGCACCTTGGACTGTAGCACGTTGTATTACGTCGAGGGACGCTGAGAAGTGGAAGAGGGCAGTGGAGAGTCCGAGGCCGTTGCGCGTCCCTCGACGTAATACAACGTGCTACAGTCCAAACTGTATCCAACAAATCCAACATTAACAATTTTTTAATTTTGGCGCCCGTAAGCCGATTTTTAACCCTAACCCGGTTATAATTGGAATTGATGTAATTATGGTAAACATTTTTGTCGACACTCTCATTTTCTTCAGCACTCTCCGAGTCACTTGCTGAATCAACATTTTCCTTGTTTGCATTAAACATTTTCGTTAAATCCATTTTAAATCAATTTTCACTACGACTGACGTAACTCTTCAATACTTCACTATCCCCTTTGACCCTCCTCCTCCCCTCTCTTTAACATTTTCTAAGGCATGCATTATACTTTTTTCATAGTACAGAAAACTGCCACGTAGAGGGCTCTACTCGTCCTGCGACATAACAGCTGCTGTAATGTTGACGGGCCAGGCTCCTGGACTATAATGGCTATTATAGTCCAGGACGCTAGACTATCATGAGTCATTATAGTCCAGGACCCTCCTCCGCTATACTAGACTACTTTCTACGCTGAGCATGCTCTACACGTAAAAAGCTGCTTACGGGCGCCTAAACTGAAAAACTTGTATAACTTCGAGGAATTTGCTAATAGTTTTTGCACACTAATCAAGTCAAGTGCTCTTACCAATCTTACTAATAGAATTGATTTCGTTTTTGACAATTACTCTGAAGAGTATGTAAAAGTATCCAAACGGAAACGTCGATCATATAGTAAATCAATAGAATTTATTTAAAATAAAATCAAATACTCCATTGCCGCATCAAGAAGAAAAATGTTGGATTTTTTTAAGAACGAAATAATGTTGCAAATGTTTTCACGTAATTTCATACTTCTTTATTGTGAATTGGTTTTGCCTGATGTTGAAGTAATTTTTAGCACAGTATAATCAATTGAAAAATGATTTAACAATGCCTATTTTACAAAGATTCTACATCGAAGCAGCAGATATTAAAAAGATGATACATATGCACGAAAGTTCTATGGCAGACACATACATTAGTAGTACTCAATTTTGGGGAAACATTTGCAATGCATGTATTGCAGGTTAGAATATTGGTATGTCTTATTTTAAGTTATAACAAATATTATCATTTTTTTTAAATTTTGTTTCATAATATTTCAGGATTTGTAGATGTATTTAGGCACTGGAAATTTGTCACAAAAGATGCCGATTTATACAATGGCACGTACTTTAGGATCGAATATTTATCGCTTATGGTACTAAATTGAATTCAATTTGTGCCAAGCCCATAAATTATTTACTTGAGTTTGGTTGAGGTAATACGAGGTGTGTTCAAAAAATAACGAGAATTTTCGTTTTATGAAAAAAATATTTATTTATTCATCTACATTAATGTTGTCGCCTTCAAAGTAGTCCCCTTCGGATACAATACACTTATGCCAACGCTTTTTCCAATCCTCGAAACACTTTTGAAACTCGATCTTTGTAATAGCTTTTAGCTCTTTCAGCGATTCGCTTTTAATGTCATCTATGCCTGTAAAACGACGGCCTTTTAATGTTCTCTTTATTTTTGGAAATAGAAAAAAGTCACATGGAGCCATATCTGGCGAATATGGAGGCTGAGGCATCGTTACAGTTTCGTTTTTGGCCAAAAATTCACGAACAAGCAATGAAGTGAGAGCAGGCGCATTATCGTGGTGCAAAAGCCATGAATTGTTTTGCCACAAATCCGGGCGTTTTTTTCGGATTGCTTCACGCAAACGACGTTGAACTTGTAGGTAGTACTGCTTATTGATTGTTTGACCTTGTGGCAAGAATTCATAATGCACTATGCCATTAAAATCGAAGAACACAGTGAGCATAACCTTCACATTCGACCGCACTTGTCGAGCCTTTTTCGGTCTTGGCGATCCAGAATGCCTCCACTGGGACGATTGAGCCTTAGTTTCGACATCATATCCGTAAACCCATGTTTCGTCACCTGTTATAACACGTTTTAGTAGTTCTGCATCGTTATTGACTTCATTTAGCGACTCCTGAGCAACTTCCATTCGCCGCTGTTTTTGTTCAAAATTCAACAATTTTGGAACGAATTTTGCTGCCACACGTTTCATACCCAAAACATTCGAAAAAATTTGATGGCATGAGCCAACTGATATGCCAACATCATCAGCGACTTCTCTGATTGTGATTCGGCGATCGTTCATAACCATATCTTTCACTTTTTTCACGTTTTCATCGGTTGTTGATGTGCTTGGGCGTCCGGGTCGTTCGTCATCTTCAACGTTTTCGTGGCCATCTTGGAAACGCTTATACCACTCATAAATCCTTGCTTTACTCATAGCAGACTCACTATATGCCTTTGTTAACATTTGACAAACTTTACTACACTTTATTTCATTTTTTACGCAAAATTTAATACAAATTCTTTGATCCATTTTTTTTCACAAACGAAAATCGCCGAGCTCGAAAAACACGTCTAACGTTAGCGGCTGCCACTTAAAAAGTAAGCAATGAATATTGCTGAAAATTTTATCGTACTTCAGGGGCATGTGTACCAACGTAATAAAAAAATATTTTATACAAGCGGACTCTCCAAACCCGCAAAATTTAAAAATTCTCGTTACTTTTTGAACACACCTCGTATATCATGCATAAATTAATATATTATTTCGTGTTGATATA
This sequence comes from Phymastichus coffea, assembly GCF_024137745.1. NCBI lineage: Eukaryota > Metazoa > Arthropoda > Insecta > Hymenoptera > Eulophidae > Phymastichus > Phymastichus coffea. The sequence continues at coordinate 5,183,004 of NW_026706819.1, read as the reverse complement.
TGAATCATGTATACTTCAGGTTCGTCAATAGATTATTACAAAGAAAAAGCTGTGAAATATTTAATTAACCTTCTTCAAAAAAATAATTCACGTTCTTCATTTGATAAGCTTCGCTATACGTAATACCATCACACGACAAAAAATAGTTTTAGAAAAACGGCATCTACGTCTGCATCAATTAAATTATACATAAGTCGTGATTTTTACATCACTTATTAGCAAGTGAACTGTGTGAATAAGAAAGCACGTACAGATCTTCTTTTATTAGGATACAGAATATAAAATAATTTACTAGAATCTACATAAGTATTTACGAGGTCTATTCAAAAAGTATCATGAATTTTGAATTTCCGCGGGCTACGTAAATTTGATTTATGATTTTTTTGTAGCGTTATGTTGGTACTAATGTCCCTTACTTATGTTGACAAAGTCGGCCATTTTCAACGTTTAGTTAATTTTTGACAGCTGTTTTGCTTGGATGTGTTTTGGCTTGTCTTCGATTTTTACCTATTCTAAAAAATAGATCAAAGAATCTGTATTAAATTTTGTGTGAAAAACAAAATAAAGTGCGCGGACGCATTCCGAATGTTGACTGTGGCATATGGTGAAGCTACCTTGGACCAAAGCAACGTTTATTGGTGGTACAAAATGTTCTCAGAGGGCCGAAAAGATGTGAACGACGAACAACGTGCCGGATGCCCGAGCACGTCAACAACAGACGAAAACATTGATAAAGTGAAATAGTATTGGCCAATCGTCGAATCACCGTTCGAGCATTTCTTTATGCCGATCTAATTCCATTTTCGTGACCCAGTTTTTGTATGCAGAGTGGTAAACGTATATGGACCTATTAGCTTTCTCGTATGCTACATTTTTTTGGCCGGCTATATTTGCTTTTATATCTTCTATTGCTCTTCAATAATGTGGACGCAGTATCGTGTGCATATATGTAAATAATAATTACTCCCATACATCGACATTATTCGCTCCAAATTTTGACATAGTCGATAGGACCATATTTACTGAAGTCTATATATATACTTTTTCGTCTAACTACGGTCCTTTCAAATTATCCTGATAAGAAGCTAAGAAGTTTTCAGTTATAGTCGTCTTCTTGTAGTGGGGCTTGGTGATGCACTACTAGTTGTATTTCAGATAATATTCGGTCTTTAAGATTTTCCTCGGACCAATTTACCGTGGTTAATGGATAAAATTTGCGGATTGCTTCCATAAAATCTTTCTCCGTTTCATACATTACAATCACTTCTCCCTATTTCCTATAATTCGTAGGTAACGGTTCTATTTTAATTATGTATAGGGGCTACGGTTTCAACTTAATAGTCGCCCTCTTCACGCTTGAATCTTCGTAAGGGATGCGGATAGCGTTTTTTCGAGTAGAAACGTGTCCAAACGCTCTTAGGTATAGTCCACTTACTTTTTCTATGCTAGCAGAGGATAAAGTCTTATTATCTATGATATGGCATGGTTACACGACGAATTAAATATATGATATACAAGCTGATTCAAAAACATTAAAGGTAATTGGTATGACTGGATTCGCCTCGAAAAGTTATTTAAGATGCCATTATTAATTTTTTTTCGGTAATTAAATAATTAGCTAATTAGGTTCAAAGAGCGGCCAGGTCGGAGTTTTAAAGGAACTGGCGCTCGGACGCAAGCGCTGAGCGGCAAGGGGGACAAGCTTGCCGCGGCTGAATGAAAGCGGTGCTCAACTCGATACGCGCATTCGTTCAACTGTATTTTGTTTTTTATTTTTCCGTAATTTCATTTCTTAGTGGTAATTATCGTGTAAACAACAACATAAACAACTCGTGTACGGAAATGGTCATTATATAACTATTGACTGATGATTTAATTTAACCAATTTTACTAAATTTACAAAGTGCTTGTTTGATCAATCTCCATGCAATAGTTCTATAATTTTTTTTTCTTTCGGCTGAAGTTAAGTTATTCATTCCAATACTTTTAAGTTCATGAGTTATTATGGATAATCAAAATTATAGATTAACTTTTGGCAATCACTATAAAATATATTTCGATTTTCGATTGACCAATAATTAAAACAGTCAGTTGAATACGAGTTTATTTTTTAATGTATGAAAGCCGCATACATTTATAGTAAAGAATCTGAAGGTACTATGACGAAATGCTGGATCCTCCTTGATATCATGCAGATAATAAGGCATTTTAGAATTTGTTTATAATCGACAAGTGAATATTTTCACAAGATTTCTTACAACAGATGTTTATAATATTTAAAATGATACAAAATCAATTATGGCATCTCATACAATTCCTGTTATTTTCGCTTGAACTGTCAGAATGTTGTTTGTATTGCAACCCAAAGTGAGAGTGTGGAAAAAACGTTTATTTTTTTTTTAATTTTCCATTCTAATTTCAATATCCCACCGGAAATACTTTTTTAATGTCATTTTTGACAACGAAAAAAGCATTTTACCGTAAAAAAGTATTGTTACAAGCCCTGTTATTTTCGCTCAGTCTTTCAGAAAATGTAAGTGTCTTACGTATGGTTTGAAATTGATAAAGTGGACAATATTTTTGTGAATGTCTTAAAAATAAAGTGATTCTTGCTAAATTAATGGGAAGGCCCTCCCTTACTATAGTTAAGTCCTTATCAAAGTATCTCTTGTAGTTTTTCCGCGTAAATAGTTTTTTTATGATGATATATGATTACAATTATACAAGAAAAAAGTTATTTGCACGACATGTAGTAACAAGTGTGATTAGCTCTCATTATATCCCTCTCTCCCCATGATAAGTCATATATATATACAAGGTGTCAAATAAGTAACGGAACAAGGCTGTAGCTTTTTAGGTACAGATTATTAGACCAAGGTCAAGGTCATTCCTTTAGTAACTTATAACGCGGAATCCGATGGTGACCTTGGATTTGACCTTGAGATTGACCTTCAAGGTTATTTCAAGGTCAACTTTGTTTTTTTAAATGGGAACCCCTAATTTTGACAACGGCAATCGAAAGAGCGGAAAATTTTACGTCCAAAACGGTATTTTTAAATTTTAATCGAAATATTTAATACCGTTTCAACAATACAGTGCTTGAGAACGCAAAATATCAGAAAATACTAACAAAAACGTTAAACAACTTTCAAAATCACTAAAATAATTTTGATTTTTTAATTATGATTATTAAAATTTTTTCCAAAATTTTGTAAATAAAAGTTACGAAAAATTAAAATACATGGAAAAGTCTATCAAAAAGTCCTCAAATAAGTCCTCGAAAAAGTTTTCAAAAAAGTACACGAAAAAGTTCGAATTTAAAAGGAATAGTCTAGTCGGGTAACATGATCGAATCTGCCCCCGAGCAATTTCGTTTAAATAGATATATCATCTTATTCCTTATGGAAAATGATACTGCTGCACCAATTTTCTGCCTTCAAGACCCATGTGCATGGTCATAATCTCAATTTTTCGTGCTTTCGGCGTTTTGATCATATTTCCGTCAATTTTTAACTTATAAAATTTTTTTTTATTTTGCAAATTGTATGGTTTGTGAAGCCTTACAAAATGAATTAATTAAAAAAAGTTTGGCGCTAAATTAAAATGTTTTAAACGGTTTGAAAATTTAGAAATATTTCTAAAACAAAGATAGACATATCTCTTGAAAGAATATATTGTATGTATTTTTGCTTCAGAAGTATATGAACTTTCTCAGATTTTTAGAAATAGTGAAAAACGGTTAAAAAAAATTAAAAACCGTATTTTTACTTATTTTTGCGTATACTTAGGTTCTTTTTGAACTGTAGTTCTCTTAAACGCGCTATTTTAACTTATTTTTACTTACTTTACTTTTTTTTGTACTTTAAGTATGATATGAGTTGTAAGTCAATATTCTGAAGCTGTGGTTGGCAAAACTAACTTTTAATTCAAACTGCTAACGAAGGTAGTTTGCGTACAGAAATATTTACAACGAGAGGTAATCTTTGTTCAATATTTATTAAAATGAGAGCTCATAATAAATTATCGCTACTAATCAGGTTCTTATTGATAATACTGTACATATATAATACACATATTATAATCTATTTTATTTTCCTTCGAAATATTACTAATCTCATATATAAACAATGGTTAAGGAAAATCCCTCATGTAATTAAAACAACACTCTTGAAAATTTCAACGTTTCGCCATAAATTCATGGCCTCTTCAGGAAAACTTTATTAAAAAAAAAACTATGAACAATTAAAAACTTTTTTATAAACAAATCGACATGATCATAACACTACAGTACACATCTAACAATACCGGAATTACTGTGATATGAATGCATCCTTCTAAACATGTTACTTATGTGTGAAGGCGTTACGTCATTCTGACAGCAACTAATAAGAAACTGTAATCTTGCGTTAGAATTGGCCAGATCATATCGAAACTTCGTCCACCTTTTTACAATATTAGCCTGTTGATAACCATATCTAATGTTAACATATTTGAAAAAATTAATTCTCCCCTGTGGAGACTGACTATAATTCCATTGTAAGTCGTAATACATTATAATCTATTTTATTTTCCTTCGAAATATTACTAATCTCATATATAAACAATGGTTAAGGAAAATCCCTCATGTAATTAAAACAACACTCTTGAAAATTTCAAAATTCATGGCCTCTTCAGGAAAACTTTATTAAAAAAAAAATTATGAACAATTAAAAACTTTTTTATAAACAAATCGACATGATCATAACACTACAGTACACATCTAACAATACCGGAATTACTGTGATATGAATGCATCCTTCTAAACATCTTCACACATAAGTAACATGTTTAGAAGGATGCATTCATATCACAGTAATTCCGGTATTGTTAGATGTGTACTGTAGTGTTATGATCATGTCGATTTGTTTATAAAAAAGTTTTTAATTGTTCATAATTTTTTTTTTAATAAAGTTTTCCTGAAGAGGCCATGAATTTATGGCGAAACGTTGAAATTTTCAAGAGTGTTGTTTTAATTACATGAGGGATTTTCCTTAACCATTGTTTATATATGAGATTATAATACACATAGTAATCAATCAGTCTTCATCGCTATCCTCTGCAATAATTGGCATTACTTCCTCTCTTGCATAAATTTTAGTGAAATTTTCGGCCGGTCTTATAATTTTCGCAAAATATCTGGCATATGAAAAGTGATATATTATTGCAGCAACGTAGGAGCAACGTCCAATGGTTCTTAATCCATCAGAACACTCACAGCAATACATTTTTATACCACTGTAACTAATAGTATTAGGTTTATATTCTACGAAGCAATTGCAAGTCTTCCTATAAAGATTTCGTGATCGAACTTGGAGTTTTATTATTTCTCCCCTTGTGTTGCTTGTTTGTACAGCAAAATTCGCATCTATTCTTGGTTTTAAATATTGTACATCGATTTGATTATCATCTGTCATAATTTTAGCTAGAGCTTTTTACATCTGATATGTGTTTGTAAAAAAAATAATAATATCCTGCTCAGTCATTTCAAGGAAGTCAATACGTTCATTTGACGTTAATTTTGTGAATATTGTTTTTTTTCAACTTCATCCTTAACTTTTCGCTTCCTCAGCTAAGCCGTTTCGATGTATATTTTGCAATAGAAACCAATTTACAACCAGATTTGATGACGAGATTTCAGCTACTATTGCTTGATTATCTAATTGATGATGAAATATCTTAAGCTTTTGACCTATAATTCCATAAATAGCTTCGACAACAAAGCCACAGACAGTGATCATTGAAAACGAACTTGCTTCTTGCTAATTCAACTGTTTACGTTGACCTTTCAATGCAGACATTAATACTTGATATTTTTTTCACTCGCGACGTCGCGAAATCCTCTATCTCGAATGAAAATGTCACTTTCTCGAAGCTAATTGGACAAGTCCGCATTTTCATTCCATAACCTATCCAAAATAGTTGCATCATTTTCATTTACAAAGAATAGCCCCGGGACAACAAAACCATCTGTTGCACATATTGTAAAAGGCTTGCAAAAAGGACTTTTTTCTGACCGGAATAAGATTTTTTTTAATATTCGTTATTGGAACTTTTTTGATGACGAATGTAAATACGAATGACGAATGTAAATGAGATGTAAATACCGTCACCAACGAGAAAAAACTTATCGTGTGGTTCTTCGCATAGAAAAGAATTGATATTTTTAGAGAGTGTATTTATATTATTCAGACTTAGGAGAGCGTATATATTCTTTCTTTTAGTAATGAGAATATATTTTTTTTGAGGTTTGATCCATACGGTATAGTTTTTCTTAATACGTATTAAAAAGGCCGGAAATTCATTGATTTTGTAACTTGTTGAAATCTGGTTTGCTTCAAAAAGAATAATTACTTCGATTATCAATTTCCTTTTAAAATAAATTACCTTGATTTTTTTAATTTGTTGAATGGTTACAATATTAACATTTGCGGTTCGTATAGGTACGTTTAATTTTGTTTTAATAGAGCCGAGTGCGTGTATAAATGGTCGGTTTGCAATAAGAATTTTTTAATTTGCAGAAATTTACGTATTTCTTTTACAAAATTTTTGGGTTCGGTTAATATACTGTTTACTTTGGCTAAAATAGGACTTAATTCTGTCGCGTTGAAATTTTTGTTAACATAATTGTTAATTGCTTGTACAATAAAGCTTATTCTTTGTTTTCTGAAATTTAGATTTTTTGCAAGTTTTTTTAGTTGTGAAGTTTAGATTTTTAGTAAGTTTTTGTACTGTTTTGAAGTGTTTGTAAGTTTTGAAGTGAGTTTTTGAAAAGTATAATTCTACAGGGCTCTTGTTTCTAAGATCTTAATCTTCGGGTATGCCCTCAAGCCCTACGAATCTTACCATAAGTCGAGGTCCTTTAGCCATAGGAGTACTTCTGGCTCCCGGTATTCCTGTTTTAATAGTTGGGGTTACTGATATCTCTCGATATCGTGGCTGCCTTAAAGTTTCTTCAGCTTCCTTAATTCTTTCGGGACTTGCTCCTTTAGTCATATCCGAGAGACGTTGATTTTCATCTTCGTCCGGGCGATCTGTGTCCGAGCTACTGTCGTATTCTGGATAAGTCTCGGTTGTCTCGCGCAAGGCCCATGTCGTCCCAATAGTATAATTCATTATCTAAACTTTTATGTCTTCGCAAACTGGCTTCGAATTTTTCTGCTGATTTCCACACTTCGTTTGCCGATAAACTAGTCCTCAGTGCCGGGGCTCGTTCTTCGCATCTTTTAGTGGAACTTTCATTTTCTGCTAATTCATCGTCTTCTCCAGAGTTCCCGCTGATTTGAGGTCCACTAACTTCTAGCTCTATTCGTTCAGTAAATTCCGATATATCACTCTGAACTTCATCGCTTGAGTTGTCCCCTTCCGTTACGGTTTCCTTTCTCAGCCCACTATGTCGCGTATAAAGGTACGATTTATTTACACCCTTTCTATGAATAACTTCGAAATTATGTCCTAAACCCAACCTCTAGTTCACGGTTAAATTTTTCTTTTCATATAACTAACGCGCTATGATCTGTGATGATCCTGAAAAAATCTCCTTTTACATAGAGTCTAGAATTTTCTATCCTGAATTTAACGCTGAAACATTCACGTTCGGTCGTCAAAAATGCGCGTTCATTCCTTTTCAATGCGCAAATCGCAAACGCTATGATGCCGTTTATTTTCTATGTTAATATGTTTCCGAGACCGATATCACTTGCATCATAGTGTAAAAAATATTCTCCATTTAGGTCTGTTCTGTGTAACATAGGCGTGCCAATGAACATAGATTTAAAGGGTACCCCCTAATAAGATAGTCGAAATGTCACCCTTAATGGATTCATATTAATATTATATTCATATTAATATGATTTTCAAAATTCCTTTCTTGTTTGTTTAGACATATCAAATGAAGACCTCTGTCGGTATTTTTATCACCCCCGCCCCTCTCCCCATATATATATTATCAAAAAACCAGCTTTTTCACGTTTCATTATTTTTCACATAATCGGCTTTTTCTTTGAATCCGAAAAAATGTGTACATATTCTATATGACGATGGTGTCAAACGTTATTGCTGCAATTGTGCGAACGGCAACCGTACGCACTGTTGGTTGTTGCTCTCACGTAGCAGCTATAATATATTATTTGAGCCATGGCCGATATTTATCTCGGATAATCAACCCAGCTGCAGTATTGAGTAAACTGTTTGATTTTGAAGAAATACAGTCAGTGATTGAAGAAAACAGTGATGATGAAGATTAATTACTTTCATTTATGGTAAATCCTGAATAAACTGTAAATATTTGTATATATTTGATTTATTTTAGTATATTAAGCTTATTTTTATAATATAGAAGTTTTTATATTTTATAATTCGATACCTTCATCAATTAATATCTATCATGAACTTCAGTTCTAGAATATGTAATAACAAAGCCAGTGCCAGTTATATTTTTTTGTAAAAAACATTGCACATTGCACTTGAGTGACTTAATTGTAATATAACTTGGATTTTAAAATGGAAATACAGAGTTTCGAAGTCAGATAATATAGCAAAGATGAATTTCAATGTTGATGTTAAGTTAAAAATTTCCAAAATTTGTTTTTTATAAGATTTTGTTTACGTTTATCATATTACCAGAGATAGCTACGTAAGTACTAATAGCAGCATCGTATTCTACGAGAAAAAATACACGGAGAACATGTGCAACACTTGCTGCAAAAACTTTTACATGTTTATAATTTTTTACGATTTTTGTACTGATTGGTTTATGAAATAGTAGGGGAAAGTTGATGGGATAAGTTATACATGTTTTCTTTTGTATTTTTTCCCGTAGAATATAATGGCGTAATTTGTTTGACCGTAATAATAAATGGTCACGGGTCAGTGGGCAAAAATCGATGAAAAACCGAGAAAAAACCTGTTTTTCGCAAAAACAAAGATGGCGCACCACTGTTAAAAACCTGAAAAAATTCATGCATATAGTATATGTAAAAACTATACTTTATACTAAATTTCACGTCTGAACCATATTATCGCTCGATTTTAGAGCGATTTGAACATTTTTTTATTTTTTTTTAGGTTAGGTTCGGTCGGTCGATCATCATGAAAAAAATTGAGCTGATTTGCTTCGTTATATAGAATATGTACAAATTTTTTCGAATTCCAAGAAAAAGCCGATTTTGTGAAAAAAAATAAAACGTGTAAAAGCTGGTTTTTCGACAATATATGTATGAGGAGAGGGGCGGGGGTGGTAAAAATACCGGCAGAGGTCTTCATTTGACATATCTAAATTAACAAGAAAGGAATTTTGAAAATCCATTAAGGGTGACATTTTAACTATCTTATTAGGGGGTACCCTTTGTAGAACACGTGCTAATATTCATGTCGTAAACGGATTTGCGATTTTCGCATAAGCTCTTAGTAACCATCTACTAATTAAATATATCAAAAGTCTTTGCAGTTGTTTTATTATTGTTGATCAAGAATAATTTTTAACTGATGCTATTTCATCTCGGTCAATTTTCATGCTTATTTCGTTTACTACCAATCCTAAATATTTAATGTCACGTTAACAAAAATGGCTTTTTTGTCGATTTATGGTAAAACTTGCGTAGTTTATTTTATTTATTAGTTTTTCGAGCAGTTCTAGATGTTTCTCGAATAACTCCGAAATTAATACAATTTCGTTCAAATATGCGCAATTACATGGTTCAAAATATTATATCACCTTATCTATTAGGTATTGGAACACTGCACCTGCGCCAGCCAACCCAACCCCATGGTCAATCGTTCGTTCTGCCATAATCCATAACCTGGAGCTATGAATGCTGTGATTAACCGTAAATATTTACATAGTTTTATTTGATGATATGCAGAACTGAGATCTAATGATGTTACATATTTTGTTGAATGAAACTTGTTTAAGATAACATCCGTAAATGGTAATATGTATTAATGTCCTTCTCATTGATTATATTAACAGCGCGTAGATCGATGCATACACGGTATCTATTATTTACTTTTTGTAACTATTATTTACCGTTACAATAGGCGGCGACCACTTGAAAGTCTAAAAATAATTTTGCGGAATACGGCTTTTACTTTTGGTCAAAAAGCAAGTAGCGCTTTTTAGTTGGCTACGTATCTTTATGTAGTTTCATTTCATGTTCCATCAACCCAGTAAATGGCAATATTCTATTTAGCGATTAAGTAAGTTACTCATTTTTTTCTGGTGTTAATTTTTCATTACCACGTTCTTACTGAAGTTTTTTCGGTTTAAAATCGAGTGTATACGTCAGAAGTTATGCCATTATCAAGTAGACAGACCGTACAGAGCTCGAATTGTTCCTATTTTCACTCGTAAATTTTTCCATCAGATATACGAGGTGTGATCAAAAAGTAAGGTGAATTTTTATTTTTCTCAAAAAATATTTATTTATTCATCAATTTTTATTTTATCTCCTTCAAAGTAATCCCCCTCGGATATAATGCACTTGTGCCAACGCTTTTTCCAATCCTCAAAGCATTTCAAAAAATCATTTTTTGTGATCTTGTTTAGTTCATCCTTCGATGCCGTCTTTATCTCCTCAATCGTGGCAAAACGCCGTCCTTTCATGGGCCTCTTCAGTTTTAGGAACAAGAAGAAGTCACAGGGGGCCAGATCTGGGGAATACGGTACCTGTGGCATCGTTACTGTGTTGGTTTTAGCCAAAAATTCGCGCACAAGCAACGATGTGTGAGCAGGGGCGTTATCATGATGCAAAAGCCAATTTTTATTTTTCCACAAATTCGGACGTTTCTGGCGGATTGCTTCGCGCAAATTGCGCATAACTTGCAGGTAATATTCCTTATTTACTGTTCTACCCTGTGGCAAGAACTCATGATTCACCACGCCCCTGCAGTCAAAGAAAACTGTAAGTAAAACCTTTACATTTGATCGAACTTGGCGTGCTTTTTTTGGTCTTGGTGATCCAGAATGCCTCCACTGGGACGATTGAGTCTTAGTCTCGACGTCATAACCATATACCCATGTTTCGTCACCTGTTATAACCCTGTTAAGTAAATCTGGATCATCGTTGACGTCATTCAGTAGCTCTTGGGCGATGCTCATGCGACGTTTCTTTTGGTCGAAATTGAGCAATTTCGAAACAAACTTCGCTGATACACGTCTAATGTCTAAAACACTCGTCAAAATTGATTGGCACGAACCAAATGAGATGCCAATATCATCAGCAATTTCTCTAATGGTAATTCGACGATTTCCCAACACTATTTTCTTCACTTCTTCAACATTCTCATCAGTTGTTGATGTGCTGGGGCGTCCAGAACGAGGTTCGTCGTCGATGTCTTCTCGGCCTTCTTGGAAGAGTTTATACCACTTGTAAATATTTTTTTGGCTTAAAGTAGACTCACCGTATGCCACTTTCAGCATTTCAAGTGTTTTGGAACATTTGATTTCATTTTTCATACAAAATTTAATGCAAACTCTTTGATCCATGTTTTTAGACAGCAGCAAATCGTGGAGCACGCAAAACACTTCTAACCTTGATGCCTCTCACAAACAAACTAAACATACTACAAAGCTGAAATTTGGAACGTATGTTCTAGACGAGTGTACCGACATAACCAAATAAAAAAGTCGAAGATCGAACGGACGTAGCCCGCTAAATTTCAAAATTCACCTTACTTTTTGATCACACCTCGTATAATTAAAAGTATTCGTAGACGATTTCTTATTCATCTTAGAAGTTTTAATTGAATTGAGGCCGAAAATCATGTCGTGCAGTAATGAAGGTATAAGTAAAATTTCTACGCGTATATTTAATTTTGTGTGTGTATACACATAACTATTATGCCGTTATATTTTTTAAAGGGTCTAGTTGCGTAACATAGTCGAATTTGCCCCTGGGAAATTTGATATAAGTAGATATATCATTTTAGTCCATATGAAAATTGGTACTGTTCTACGATTTTTTTGCCTCCAAGACTCATGCGCATCCACAGAATCTCAAATTTTCGTGTTTTCGGATTTTTAATCATATCTCTGTCAATTATTGTCTTAGAAATTTTTTTTTTCAAATTATAGGATTTTTGAGATTTAACAAAATTGTCAAGCTCAAAAAATTTTTGGAGCGAAATTCAAATTTTTTAAGCGGTTCGAAAATTAAAAAATTTAATATCTCAGAAACGAAGAAAAATTCACTATAATTTATGCAAGAGAGGAAAAAATGATAGTTTTTAAAGATAGCGTTGAAGATTGATTTCTATTGATAAAATTTTGATTACTGTTGATTATGAAACTGAGTCCAGTTTTATCGATAGCTGACTTGTTACAATAATCTATCGTAAGCTCTTATTTAATAACGATTGAACAAAAATTACTTTTTGTAAATATTTATGTTTGCAAACTACCTTCGTTAGCAGTTTGAATTAAAGACTAGTTTTGCCAATCAGGCCTTCAGAATATTGGCCTACTTTGTTGTATATAGCTCATATTATATTTACAGTAAATAAAAAAGATTAAGTGAAAATAAATTTAAATGGCTTGTTTGGGAGATAGTCCAATCAACCGGGTCAGGAAGTCGAAAAGTTATGCAGGAGCTGGCCAATTACACTTCTAGGTGTATTTTGGCCTCAGGAACTCGAATTTCGAATTGTCCAATCAAAATTTTTCCGGGAAAACCGTGAAAATGAAGAAAAACGGCAAAATTTTTTGTTTTTTGCGATTAATTAAAAAACGACGCGGAATTTCGAAAAAAGTTTTTCGAACGAAAGTTTTAGATATTGAAATTCTACATCGAAATATATCATCGCATGTGCGTTTTTGTCCAATGGAAAGGAAATTAGAGCGAGTTTCCACGACCGAGTGGCACTGGGCCTTGTGATTCATGCAGTAAAGTAGTTGGCCCTGCGCAACTCCAACGTTATATTTCATTCTCTGTCTGTCTGTCTGTCTGTCTGTCTGTCTCTCTCTCTCTCTCTCTCTCTCACACACAAACTTTCTCTTTTTCTCATCTTTCGGCGCCAATGTTAATTTTGAGGAGTCGTAGTTAGCATTGACTGTTCTGCGTAGCATCGTTTCTGTTTTTGCAAAGCATTTCAAAGTGTTATATATTATGCCTATTTATTCAAAATTGTAGGTGTTAACGACATAGAGAAAGGTAAGTTCTTACGTAATTTAATTCTTATAAAATATTAATAGTAAAATAGGGATTACGAGGTATATAAATTATTTACAATTAAAAAATCCGAAAAAAATCAAAAATTGTTAAATTATTATAAAATTGACGAAATAATATTGTACTCTTATTTTTTTGCATTATGAAGTGCATTAACCCTTAGCTGCCACACTTGTCTGGCGGTTACATAGCTGCCAGACCGGGGTAATTTGTACCCCAGTCAAAAAAAAATGTCATTACGAAGAAAGTATTGAATATTTATCGATAAAATTTTTTTTGCATAATCTTTAGTAAGTACTTTAATCGCTTATACAGTTAAATTATCCAATTATAGAAACTAAGTGTCGTAAAAAAATTAATTTAACAAAAAAAATCGAAAAATTCGTGTTTTTTATGAAAAAAATCATAAAATTTTTATTTTTTTGTTTAAGAAGCTAAAAATTTAACTGGATACTCCTGAAAAGTGATACTTACATAAAAAAAATAGTCTGGTAACGGGTCTTTAAAAAAAGGTATTTATTTTGAGAAATGAAGGTAGGAATTTTGTGAAAAAATCAACTTTCAGAAATATTGAAATATTCAAGAACTTTTATTAATTAAACGTACATTTTAGAAGTTTTGCCATATAAAAATGTATAAAACATATTAAAGATACAATGGAAGACCAAAATTGTCAATAGGAATTGAATTAAACTGAATATTAACACAATTTCAGTTCAGGAACCAATTCAGCAGGAAGGCTTTGACGCTCTGCAAAATTGAACATAAAATCATATTTTAAATTGAGGGAGATGAAAAGAAAGAGAAAGGCAGCGGCACAGCGGGGCGTATAAGAGGTAGATAGGGAGAAGAAGGCAGCTACACGACCAGTCGGATGGAAAAGCGGCAGAGTAAGAGGGCGAGAGAGAGAGAGAGAGCGAGAGAGAAAAAGAGAGCAAGAGAGGGGAGCAGGTGCAATGGAAAATTTACCTGATGATCTTGTCGGCATCCTTGTGTCCCAAACGAAGCTATTTTTGCCTTTTAGCTTGGTTGTCGGACGCCCACGCGCGCGTTGCTCCGAAAGCCGTTCAGCTAGAGGAACGTTTTCAACGTCGAAATCTGAGTCGGAGCTGTTATTTTCAGAGAAATCTTCATCTGCAGAATCATCTGAATTGCTTGGAGAAGTCCCAGTTCCACTAGTTGCATTGCTACAAGTGGTAGAATAATTCGTATCCTCGATGCCATCTTCCTCTAGCAGTTCTTCCCGTATGCGACGCGTTCGCGAATTATATGCCATCTAAATAATTCAAATAAAATATTATATATCGGCAAAAAAAAATTAAAAACGATTAAAATACCGTTTACTAACCTTATTTTACACTATACTGCCAATTTAGAACGAAAAAAACAACCACTCCGAATCACCGAAAAATGACGTTGCTTACACACTAGGGTACACGTGATCCCACTCCACTTTGCTCTACGACCACAGCTAGACTGACACTTTCAAAGTAGCGGCACTAGGCCGAATGGAAAATCTTTTAATTCAATATTCCAATGTTAACAGTATAATTAAACTTATGACTTAGCACTATTAGGTTATAATACATACTGAACTTTTATAAGTATTACTAAACGTAACATACTGTCTTGATTCCCTTATGATTTTTTTAAATGATAAATTTTGTAATGATGGAAAAAAGGGAAATAGTGATAGATGGAAAATCACTTAATTTTAATTATATTCAACAACGTTTTGTCAGCACATTTGCTAATCTCTTCAGGCTTTATTAATAGAAAAACAACAAATTATTAACAAAAGAGTTTGCAAAAGTAATCTTAATAGTATACAGGGTGTCCCATTTTAATTTACCACCCCCTAAAACAGGTTAATAATTTGCTCTGAGAAAAAAATGTTTCAAATAAAATTTGTTGGGTTCGAAGGGGGGCATCTTTTGGCTATTTCAGCTGCGACCTTGAACATGACCTTCAAGGTCATTTGAAAGTCAAGACCAAATTTTCATATGAAATGTGCATATTTTATGGCGGATTCGGATTCTACTAAAAAAGAAAAACACTTTTTGTATGAATCATTTTTTGAAAAAATCCCAAATTTTTGTTGTAAACGGCTTTACAAAAGTAGAAAAAATCACTAGATATCTCTACCTTAAACTGAGGTTAGAATTTTTCCCACAGTTAAGAATGATTTTGATGAATGTTACTAGATTTAATGAGGGACATACTGTAGTGACCTTCACCATGAACTTGCTTAAGAGCCATCAATGTCATTTGAAGGTCATCAAGATTTCTTGAAGGTCAAATGTTTATTTACAGGTAACCATTACATTTTATCCGAGGAATTAGAATATTAGAATTAGAATATTTTTCTCGCAAATGCTTTATTTCTCGCTAAAAGACATTTTTTTGCTTCGTTATCGTTCTATTGGTAAGGCTTGTAAATTCTTACAGCTCCTCAAAGCTTCTCATCATTAGGTTTTCATTGACTTTCTGAATTTCAGATTAAATAAAAATTAAATTATTAATTTAAGATTAAAGATTCCCTAAAAAATCTATCTACAACAGATAATGGCTGACTACACGCCAGTAGAGATAGTCAACATGATCAAGATTCTGGGAGAATGTCACGACAATTACAAGGCTGCAGCGAGGCTGTACGCTGAAAGGTATCCGGACGCTCGTCATCCTACTAGGAGGAATATTAAACTTCTTATGACCGTAATTTAAACGGCGAGCTTTATTTAGATATTCTCGAGAACCAAATTCCACCTCTTCTAGAAAACATTCCGCTAGAAATAAGGCGAGACATGTGGTTCCAGCAAGATGGTGCTCCCGTTCATCGTCGACTACTTGTCAGGAGATTTCTGAACGCGACATACCCAAATAGTTGGATTGGAATTGGTAGTCCAATCTGTGAATTCCCTGCGCGATCGCCAGATTTGACCCCATTGGACTTCTTTCTGTGGGGGAGCCGTGAAGCAGAGAGTTTACGCGGAAGCCCCGACGACGGCACAAAATATGATGGAGAGAATTGTTGCAGCATTCCAGGCGTTAACCCCACAAACATTAATAGATGTCCAAAGAAGTTTTCGGCAGAGAATACAAATGTGCATTCAACAAAATGGGCAATTGATAGAGCACTTGAGACATTGAAATTTCCGTGACTAGCTGAACGAAGGGGTCTTGCCTTAAGTGGTTGGACGTGAAGGTCTTGCCTTAAGTGATCCAAAGGATACCTCTGTCTTTGTTTGAAGCTAGTAACATTCATCTAAAACATCTTATTTCTAGAACAAATTCTCTTTTCAGTTAAAGAGAGAGCTACCTACCTATTGATGATCAAAAAATGATTCAGACAAAAAGTGTTTCTCTTTTTTAGTAGAATCCGAATCCGCCATAAAATATGCACATTTCATATGAAAATTTGGTCTTGACTTTCAAATGACCTTGAAGGTCATGTTCAAGGTCGCAGCTGAAATAGCCAAAAGATGCCCCCCTTCGAACCCAACAAATTTTATTTGAAACATTTTTTTCTCAGAGCAAATTATTAACCTGTTTTAGGGGGTGGTAAATTAAAATGGGACACCCTGTATAACTATATGTATATGTGTATACCTGATTTCTCTCGTAGTCAAATTATTATAGGCTAAAAGGAATAGATCGTAGCACAGTCAAGTTACAATAAAGTGAGAAATCAAGTATTTCAACCCATATATATACTCTTCATCTATTATCCCTTCCTTATCGATCTTAATAAAGGCTTATAGATATGTCTATTTTATTTTATAATAATTTTTTGTAATAGATGATTTTTGCTTGGATTAAATTGACAAGATAATAAGGTTTCGATTCAAACTTAAATTACAATTTGCTAAAAGAAACTTACAATTATTGCGTATAATTAATATTCTAAATTTGTTTATTAATATAATCTGTAAACATTTTTCTTAAGAGCTGAGACGCGCAATTTCAACAACTATTAATTTAAATAAAACTCACATGTGATTTGTAAGTGAAACCATTTTAAATTAATTATTGTTAATTATGAAATCAAGATTCAATTAGTATGTATGAAAGTCCTACTTATTAAATTAATTATTAGTTTTTTCCGAATATTTAGATCAAAAGAAAATAAATCATTCAATTGAATTCATTTGAATTTCCTGTTTATCTATATATATAGGAACAATCGCATGGAGGTTTCCGAAAGGGTTATTTATTTCTGATAAAATGTCATAATTCATATTTGCAAGTTGCATCGGTAATCGATTGTAAATATCGATTCGTTCGCGATTCGGCAGCACTGGAGGTGTAAGAGCGATTGATTTGGAGAGAGAGGGGGCGCAAGAGAGACAGGTGTCTTAAAATTGCAAGAGCGTATTCGACAACAAATCACGAGGATGTTGTGAACGAGCCAAGGATAGTGAAGTACTACGAGGGTCGTTTGAAAAGTCCGTGCAAAGTCAGAGAGATGGCACTACTAGTGCGTATCAAGGTTATTTTCAGTTAGTGGCATATCTTGAAAGAGCACATACCAAGTTTCAGCCAGATTGGCCAATTACTTTGCGTTTTACATTCGTTTCAATCAAAATCGAGTGGTTGTAAAAAAATGGACGAAAAAGAATTTCTTGTATTGATTAAACATTACTTTTTCAAAGTAAAACGCCTCAGGAGATTAAACAGAAGCTTGATAAACATTATGGTGATTGTGCACCTTCGATTAGAATGGTTTATAAGTGGTTTCAAAATTTTCGGAGTGGCCATATGAGCACAAAAGACGCTGAACGTTCTGGACGCCCTGAGAAGGTTACCACTTCAGGAATCATTGATAAAATCCATGATATGGTGATGGCTGACAGAAGAGGAAAGGTGCGTGCAGTTTAAGTGAAAGCAGTTTTTATTTTTGCACAGACTTTTCAAACGACCCTCGTATATACTGTACATTATTGTAGTGATTTCTATATTGCCACTATCAATGTTGTTGCTTTTGAACAATAAAAAAAATGTAAGGTACGTAAATAGTTTTATGCGAGTTGCATCATCGCTTATGTCGCTTATTTCTAAGAGATTGTACTTTCTTTCAATTTCGTTTTTTAACATTAACAACATCATACGTTGAAATGTTTCCAATGGTGGAAACAAAGTTCGAATAAGGTTTATAAGAGTACTCGTTGGGCCCGTCGTTTTATAGAAAATTTTATATAAAAATACATATTACATTTGTGAAACAAGATTTGGAGTATTTTATCGTGGAACCTCTATTTGCACTAGATTGAGTTTCGTTTATGAAATCGATCCTATAATATAAAGAAGATAATATAAAGAACAATGGTGAACCATGAATTCATCGAGATACATGGAAAACCATAAAACACCATTAAATACCATGGAATACTATAAGGTACAATGGAGGACAATGAATCAATCAAGATACATCGAACACCATAAAATACTATAAAGCCGTGGAAGCTCATGGGGAGATCCATGAATCTATCAAGATTCTTGAAACATCATAAAACTCTTTAAAACACCATAAAACACCTTGGGATCGCATGGAGTACCATGTAGAACCAAAAAATCATCAAGATACATGGAACACCATAGAACACCAGAAAACAACATCACCATGAAAACACATGAGAACCACAAATCCATCGAGATTTGTGGAACATCATAGAACATTATTAAACACCATGAAGTACTATAAAGAATAATAGAGAGCCATAAATCCATGGTGATCAGTGGGACACCATTATACACTATAAAATACTATGCAATCTAATGAGGGAAAATCGGTAATTCATCGAGATCTGTGGAAGACCATAGAACATCATTAATATCATGGATACCCATGGAGTATATAAAGAACCACGAAGAACCTTGAATCCATCGAGATCCGTGAAACGCCATAAAACACCACATAACACTACGAAATAGTATAAAATACCATATAATACCGTGGAAGCCCATGGAGTACCATAAGGAACAATGGAAGACTATGAATCTATGAAGATGCGTCGAACACAATTAAACACTATGGAAACTGATGAAGCCATAAAGTATTATGTATATCGACCGTTCGTCCCCTTGATCATAATTTGATTTTTCTGCAACGGTTTCCACGTATTATATATTTTTTCATCACAAGTATATTAAAAAACAATTAATTTAGTTTTAGAGAGAAATACTGCCGTAAATGATGTACGAAATAACGTAATATACACGGAATTATTATACAACTAGATAGAATTATTATATCATCAACTATAAGTTATTGTTGTGTTATTATGCATTGTTATTTATTGACTACATCATAAATTATTTTATACATGAGTAGTAGACATAAAATACGTAAAAGACGTAAAGACGTATAAAAATAAAACAAAGCATTAGAAGAATCTTAAAAGAATCTTATTTATTTCAGTCAATATTTTTGTAGGTATTTATAGTTTTATTTAATTCTGTTTGTTATGAGATTAATACTGTAGAATGATCTGATATTAAGTCTAAGCAAAATGATGCTTCAAAGTATTTTTTATCAATATACTTTACAATTGCAAAGTCTATTAAATCAGGTAGCTTATTTAAATCTGTCGGTCAATAGGTTGGATCTCCAGTCGAAATCGTAATGCAATTATTTTTTTGTAAGACTTCATAGAGTACTCTACTTCTAATTGTTGGAGTTGATGACCTGGATCCCCACCGCGGATGTTTTGCATTATAGTCTCCTTCTATGATAAAGCGATGTCCTTGTGCTTTGAAAAAATTTCTCCAGTTTTCCTTTGTTATCGTTTTGTTCGATGGGCAGTAAATAGCTATTACCGTAATCGGACCTCTGTTACCATTTATACTCACGCCGGTTGCTTATATGTTAACTTTGCTCTTGATCTATTGAACATAATGTTCTATTTTTGTTTTTATTACGATTGCAGTACCTCCGCGAGCTTTATCCAATGGGTGGTTTATTTTATGTACAGTGTAATTTTGTATGTTTAAGTAGTTTTTGCTCGTGAAGTGAGTTTCAGAAAGTAACATGATATCAATATTTTTGTATAATAAAAAAGCTCTTGTTCGAAATGTCTCTGCATAAGTCCATTTGCATTCGAGATTGCTAGTTTTAATCTACTCATTATGCTAATTTATTAACAAGGATAGTTAAAAGCATCCATTTATTTCAATGGTTGCTCCACCATAATTTCAAGTTTGTTGTTATTTACCTTATTATTGAGTCTGCTGTTTTCTGTTTAGGTGTCTGTTCGTTTTGATTTGCTGTTGCTTGTGCATATGTTTTGTTTAGTCTTAATTTGTATTTATTTATTTTTGTATTTAAATTAGGCTGGGAGAGGCCTGCAATGGCTCGGTCGGTAGGGCGACGGACTCGTACCCGGTAGGCCCGGGTTCGATTCCCAGTTCCTGCTGATTGATACAAGCACCACTGAAAAAAGTTTCATGTGCTTTGTTCTCAAACACATTGCAAGCCTCCGTCGCTGATTGGCACTATTTTACGTATAATTAGCAATTTTACGTATAATTTCCGTTGTAGCTAAATATGTACTGGACATTCCTTATAGCTTACAGTGTGGTTCCCTTGGCAATTAACACACTTTACTTCTTTTATTTTTTTTATTATACAGTTTTTTGTTGAATGTTGTTTAGTATATTTAACACATACTGCATTTTTAAAACAGTAATTTTTTTATGTCCATATTTTTGGCGGTTTGGACATTGGGGAATGACTCTTTTAACGTACGATGGCTCAAATTTTACCACTGCTTTTAATAAACTGTTTAATTACTTAAGCGTTTAATAATCTTATATATCTCTTGGTTATTGTAGTCGTGTTTTATTTCTACGATGAAAAATGATAATGGAATTTTGGTCACTCAATGACGGATGTTTATTACGTTGTGTTTATATTCTTCTATGGCGGCTTTAACTTCATCAGTATCTATTGATAGGTGCATATCTTTCAGTATAACTTTGAAACATTATCTTCTTTACGTTAATACGTGTAGAATTGGCTTTTCTTACTTTTCAGTGCACTAATTATAGGTATGTATTTCTTCTATGAGAACGGTTGGATTCTTACTTTATTTCCTAGCTCTTTTAGGGAATAGCAATCTTTAGCTATTTCATTTAAAAGGCTTTCTAAAGGACAAATGTTCTCAATATTGTATGCAAAGATTGGCGGTGATTTGATTTGATTTATATCGCTTGTTATTGGTCCTGTTTCTTCAGTTTCATTTTCGAAATTTTTTTCAAGAACCTCGTATTTATTTGTGTTTTGGTTCAGCTAGAACTCGGTTAGTTGTGTTTTTTTTCTTTTGTTGTGATTTGTCTTTTCTGGGCTCATTACAAATAAAAATCAAATAATGTTAAATCTGGAGATCTTGGTGGCTATCGAACACCAAAATCTCCACGTTTGGTGCGTCCAATTCAACTGTATTGAGATATTGTCTAGTTATTCGAGCGTAGTGTGCAGGAGCTCCATCTAATTGAATCCACATTCTTAATCTTGTGTACAAATCTACTTTTTCGAGAAGTACTGGAAAATAGTCTTTCAGAAACTGTAAAAAAATATGCATATTTGTATTTCCATCGAAAAAGTATGGGCCTATAAGGTATCTATTAATAATTCCACACCATAAGTTAAGGCTCCATTGATTTTGATTATCTATCTGCCTGTGCCAATGCGGATTAACATCCGACCAATAATGACAATTATGTCGATTAAGCTGGCCATTGCTTTAAAAGTTTGCTTCGTCTGAAAACATTATGCATCGAAAAAAGTTTGAATCATTGGCAATCATTTGTCGTACCCATTGGCAAAACTGCAGACGTAATCTCATATCAACTGGTGTGATGGTTTGAGTTAAAGTGATATGATATGAATGATAACGATGATGTCTTAGTATTCTCCAAACAGTAGCCATTGGTATACCAGTTTGCCTTTTAATGTCGAGGGTAATGTTGTTACGATTTAAATGAACCATTGTAAGAACCACTATTACACAAATATCTTCTTCATTGTAATTACGACGTTCTCTAACCCGTGCTAGTTGTCCTTGTTGAGCTTTACGGTAAATTTTACGAATTGTTGTATGACTCGGATGTTTCCTGTCGGAATATCGATTTCGATAAAGAGCAGCAGCTTGTTGGTAATTACGTTTACATTCACCAAGAACCAATAGAATATCAACTCTTTCAACCGCTGGGTAATCAGCCATAGTGAAAATTTTGATAATAACAAAGAAAAAAAAAACGAAATAATTTTTCTACGACTATTAAATTTAAGAAGAAAACAATGTTAAACAAAAAAAATTTAATTAGTTTAACTATTCCATAAGTAGTGTTATATTAAATATAAACTGTATGTTACAATAAGCAGAGGTTAAAGTCAATATGAAAAATTATTTTTAACTGAAAAAATTATCTACTTCAATAATAAATAGAGGACCAATTCATAATGGAGAATCAGAGAACTAATTAATTTAATTAATAAATTGTATAGAGACATCGGTATGACAAAAATACAGTTTTTTGAGCATTTGTCCTTTAATTGACCTTCTCAGGTCACAAATTTGACATATCGTTTTGGATGTAATTTTTCCCGCTCTACACGATTCCGGAGTCAAAAATAGGGGTTCTCATTAAAAAAAGCACTTTGACTTTCAGATGACCTTGGAAAACATATTAAGGATCAAAGATGATGGTAACATTTGGTGGCTCCTTCTGACCCCTGCAACTTTTGTAAAGGTCATTTTTTGATAACGCTTGTTTTTACTAAGTTATGCGCGTGGTTGGATTAAAATGAAATACCCTGTATACGAGTATATGCTTAGCTCATACGAGTATATGTTAGTTGCACACATGTGCGCGTGTTGCAAAGAGAGATTGTGGAAAGGAATGCGTGAGAAGGACTGAAGGGATACTGCAGCGGTAGCATGCTGTCGTCAGCATGCAGACCGGAACAAAGGCAGTGATTAGAAAAACGTAAGAAAGATAGAGAGAATTGTATGTGGCAGCAGCAAAGAGCAGGACTGAGTTAGTCAGCAGTGAGCGCCCAATTAGTAAGACTGCATTTTTATTTTCTCTGGCATTAATTTCATTCCGCAAAGTCATACACAAGCGCGCGCGCACACACACATACACACACACACACAAACACGTATTATTGGATTATAATATATCAAACTTATTACATTAAATATAAGCAGTATTGAGTTATAACACATTGGACTTATATAGCATATACTACTAAATCTATAACTAAAAAGAAGTGAATACTCACATTATTTCTCTTTGTAATAGACACTACTAGGTGAAATTATACACATCTTTCTTTCTTTTTCATTAATTATTTTATTGCATATTGTACGAACATAAGTTATATCCACGTATTTGCGTACGAACTTGACGATTATTAATTAATACGGACCCTGTTCTTTTAAATTGTTAAATAGTTAATTTCCGATTTACATGTATTAACGATAAGAAATAAAACAACAATTTCAGATATATCCATATGTGTTTCTCCGATCACCAAGCATGTAATCGAATTCCCTCTTAACAAGTGACTTCAGCGTTCATTATTTAGTTAATAGTTAATAATAAAATTGAAGTGCCTGGATCACGATATCGTGCGGTCCCCTTACAACCAAATATTCTACAACTGAAGCGCGTGCGCGGGCCGGGGTTTATGTAGAGCTTGGCAACCGCCCGTGTCCGAGGCCGCTCGGCTGTTAAAAGTGCCTACACTTCACAAGACGAATTCGCTTCGCGCGAATCTGCACTTATGAAGTCTTTTTGCACTCCTTTTTTTACTCAACTTCTTTAACTTTATTTAATTTCAAGTCAAATATTATTCTATCTATGAAATTTATTTCTATTTTAGTCGTTCATAATCGTAGTTGATAAATTTAATGTAATTATCTTACACTTTGATTGATATACACGGATCGGGTATAAATTACCATCTGTTCTAATAAAAAAGAATGTAAATTTAGAAAAAATATATATCTTACAAGTACATGTGTAACTTTATTACATTCGTCTATGTATCTTAAAAAATAGAATGCAATTATGCAAAATGCAATTATACATAATATATATATAATAATGAAGTTCGATATATTTCTGTAAGATAAAATTAAAGTACTATAACGGCCGGAACCGTTTTCGCGGAAAATTGCCCGCGCGCGAGGCCGAGCATGGTCAAGCGGGCAAGCGAGCGCGAAGCGAAGCAGAGAGAGAGAGGGCGAGACTTGAGGAGGCGCGTGCCGCGGCGGCAGAGTGGGGAGAAGAGACGATTTTCGGGCACTGATACCTGGGAGCTCGAGCTGTTGTCACGTGCGCGCGCGAAGAAAAGGAAAGCGATCAGGAAAAAGAAAAGTGGAAGTGCGCGAGAAAGCTTGACGCTATCCCCGAGGATCGCCAGAGCCCGTGGACTGTCATCTCCGGTGGGCGATTCGAGGAGCAGAGCTTGTCCGCCCGAGCAAGGGCGATAGCGAGGGCGATTAGCGAGAAGGAGTAGTCTGTCTGCAGCAGCTACTTCCCGGTGAGTTTCTTTGCGTTCGTAAGCGATTACTTAGCGTGCGTTAGTTGCGCGAGCGAGCGTCTCTCTCTCTCTAAAATAGTACTCGAAGCGAAATCTCGGCATGCGGTATTGTGTAAAAAAGAAAATCTGATTGAGTGAATAAAGCGCAGTTTGACCTGCTCAAGTGTTGCCATTGTGTTGGGCGTACCCAGGAAGGCACCTTTGTCCCTTCCACGCCCGTGGTTAAAATCCACGCACGCTCTCGTGCTTAGCCGCGCTTTCGCGATCTCTTTTCAGGGCAGCACGTGTCCGCTCGTACGCGGCGGAACACCAGGAAGCGCCTAGCTGATCGGGGCGGCGGTAAGCCTCGCATCGAGCAGCGAAGACAAATTTGTTAACAGGCCGCGAGAATAATTTAATTATTTTCCGGGCCGTTACAGTACTACAGTTTTATGTTTTGCAACGGTAGTCGATTTAATTAATCGAACCGTTCGCGATTCTGCTTCTCGCGCGTTAGTTCGAACTATTGAGAGAGAGAGGGGGCGCGCGATCTTTTGAATAGGCAGTTACGCCTCAGCTATGAACGCGAGTTACCGCCGATTTGTTTTCGCACTTTGTTTTCGCCGAATAAAGTTTTCTTTGGTCAATTACGTGCGTGTGTGCACCGACAGTATTGCAGCAGCAAGCAGCGGTGCAGAAGCAGCAGATAAAAGCGAATTGAGGCAGTGCAGCTGATAATAGGGGGGCAGCGGCAGTTGAAATTTTTGCAACAACAATTACGGCTGATCACCGTAATTGCACCGCATGGTAGGTGCACCTTCCGTCATATTAAGCGAAACAAAATACATTCGGTATTTTGTCTATTCGTTATAGCGATATATTTTTTGTATTCGCGTCGTGTGTTAGTTCACGGTAGAATTCAAATCTACTCTATCTCTTTCTCTTTCTCACCGAACATAATTAAATTGTAAAATCCTATTTTCGTGCGTCAGTCTTTCGGCCCAACAAAGACTGTAGTGATTTTTTATTAATTAAAGTCTGTTAAATTCATTCGCCGTTTTCGTCGTTTGATTTTCCTGGTAGCTTAAGTATTTGAAACAGGCTTAGGTTTTAATCCAATTACATCTAGGGGATTAAGAAGATTAGGAGTAAAGTCGCTCATACTTAAAACTCATTAAGTGTAACAAGACACGTGACTTAAGGTGAGTTCAACTCCGTTCGATAGAAGACAACTAGGATAAATCATCTGACGTTAAGGCGAATACACGTATTATCATACGTGCATCGTGGGAGTTTGTTCTTAATTAAATTTCCCATTTTCAGATTTATCTCCCCCGTTACAGTTTAGATTACAAAAAATATTTTCAATAATTGAAGTTTGTTCCAGTGAAAATTTAAATCTATATATTTTTTTACATGTATTAAGATTCGATATTTAAATATTTTTTATACTATCATCTGATGTTTTTCAAAATCATGAAGACTAAGTTATTTGAGTTGAGAATTCATGAATACAACTGGTTTCAGTAAAAGGTATTGAATCATCATTGAGTGTTTGCAAATTTTTTTTTATTATTACCCTAAGTTTATTTACAATTTGTGTCACGTATTGAGACAATAAGCTAATGTTGTTGCTATCAGACATACATACTCGAGTGAGTATACTATCTTTGTTTTACAGTATGTAACGGGGGCAGCGCCTTATTCGGCACTGACGTCACTAATTTATTAAGGGGAGAGTAAGAGAGGCACTTTCGCTCTTTAACAATCGGGGAACGAGAGGATAGGTCGAACGAATAAATAATTTTCTTTGCTTGGAACGTACAACTTAAATCTATTCAGACAAACAAATACAAAATCAGTTACAATAACGTTTACATCACGCACACATATACAGAACAACTTAAACTAACGCGGGAGGACGAATGGCCCGGCGACTAAATCGCCTTGGCCATTTACCTCCTTACAAAGGAAAGAATACGTTGAAACCTCTCTACCGCATTACGATGAGCGTAGCCGGCAAGTGATCGCCTGGCTACCTATCGTTCCTACGCGGCTGCGCATCACCATGAGAGAGAGAAACACCGGGGGAGAGAGATAACCCGACCTTTGTCCTTGGCGATGAGCCGGCAACGGGGAGTTGACCTGGCCGCTGGCTGGATGTCTTCCTCGGCATAGCCCGTGGTGAATCCCCTGGAAGTCATGCCGTGCATGGCGGCGAGGGCGACACTGAATGCCCTGCTGCAGGTGTTGCCTCCACACGTTGCCTCGGCTCGCTCTGGTCTGGTCACTGCTGCTCGTGTACTTCTTCTCTCATTGCGCTGCTACTTCCAACTTCTCTCCTCAACTTTCTTTCGGGAACTACCTCACTCTAGTAAGGCTCGGCTGCGACTCTCTCACGCACTAATTCTTGCGCGCATCTTGCAGTCGCTCAGCGGCGCTCGCTCCTCTCCCTACCTTGACCTATTAGTTAGGCGGCACGCGACGCGTCGCTTATCGGTCACGCGTTGCGCGCCTGCCAATCCCTGCATAGGCCTAATACTCTCTTTCTCTCTCTCTCTTTCTCACTCTCTCTCTCTGTCTCTCTCTCTCTCTCTCTCTGTCTCTCTCTACCTCATAGTCGCTGCGCTCTTGTTTCTTCGGGCGCTCTCAATCTTGCTCGGCAATCTTCGGCGGCTGGAAAAACATAAAGGCCAGTGGTTAGGCGCAATAAATATATGCGCCGAACGCTGACCACGTCGCCATGCCGAGCGATAAGAGAGAGAGAGAGAAGAAGGGCAGACGAAGAGCAAGCGTACTGCTTGCTCTCGTCACAAGTATGATTAAAATAATTATATTAATTTATATGCGCATTCATTAGTTTATGTTTCTTAAGTCTGGTGCTGGCGATGGATGTCTTGAGAAGTATATTTGAATGGTTTTGAAGTCTAAAATTATATTTTCCGTAGAATTTTTTAATTTCTATTTCAACTATGGGTATCATTTCAGATAATTCCATTCGGTACGAACCATGAGGCCCGTACTATATTGCGTAGAACTTTCGATTGAAATTTTTTCAGGATTTCGATATTCGAGTTAGAAGCAGCATCCCATAGTTAAATACCATATGTCCAGATAGGTTTGAGTACAGCTTTATATAGCAACATTTTGTTTACAATTGACAGCTCTGATTTTGTTTCGATAAGCCAGTATATTTTCCTTCATTTTAAACCCAACTGTTTACGTTTAAAATATGTTTTTTCCATGTAAGTCTTCCGTCTAGGTGAATACCCAGATATTTTACTTAATTGCTTTGCATTTACTATTGTTTTCCAGAAGTTGAACCAATTTTGAAGGTGATTTTTTATATAGTTTTGTTATGTTTTGGTTGCTATTATTGCCTCTAGATGTACTGATAAAATTGCTGTATGTTACTGTCAAGATGTTAATAAATTTTAGTATGTCTAAGGTATATAACAGATATAGTGTTGGACCTAGAACACTGCCCTCGGGTACTCCTGCTTTTATTAACTGGCATTTTGATACGTTTTTATTTATTTTAACTTGATAGGATATATTGTGTAGATAAGACTAACAATTCATAGTGGGGCTAAAGAAAAAATTTCTTGAGCTTGTGCAGTAGCCCTTTATGCCAAATCTTGTCAAAATCCTGGGCAACATCCAGGAATATACCAGTCTAATATTGTTTATCTTTGATGGCTTTCTTTGCAACAGATACTATTCTATTTATTTGCTCAATCTTGGAATGTAATATTATTAGGTTAATATTATTAGTTTAGTATTATTAAGTCAAAGATTTTAGAAAGTGCTGATAAAAGGCTAATCAATTTATATAACGTTACCAGCTCAGGTTCTTTACTGGGTTTAGGTATTAAAACAATCTATACTACTTTCCACTGGGAAGTAAAATAGCAGAAATTTAAGTATACGAGGGTGATCCGATAAGTACTTAGCCTCACCGCCCGTTGGCGCCACTCTCGCAAAAGAAATATTCTATCACGTAGTACAATCTTTTCGATGGTTACTGTCAAGATTTTAGCCGGATCGGAGTTGTAGTTTATTTTTGAGAGCGTGTGAAAGCAAGTGTATCTGTTGATTTTTGAAAAATGGAAAAAGAGCAGTATCGGTCGGTGATTCGATTCTTGTTTTTGGAAGGGAAATCGCGCAGCGAAATCAAAAAGCGCTTGGATGCTGTGTACGGTGACTCTTCTTCTTCGATGGCGACCGTCAAAAATTGGTTAAACGAGTTTCAACGTGGTCGCACGTCGATTTTTGAAGAGCCACGTCCAGGTGCTCCGAAAACGGCTACCACGGAGGATAACGTGACAAAAATTCACGATATCGTATTGGCAGATCGACAATTGAAGGTGCGCGAGATAGCTAAGATCGTAGGCATCTCAAAAGTCCTGCATGAAATTTTGGGCATGAGAAAGCTGTCGGCGCGATGGGTGCTGCGTTTGCTCACTCCGGACAACAAGCGCAACCGTCAGACAACTTCAGAGCAATGTCTGATGCTGTTTAAGCGCAATCCGAAGGAGTTTCTGCGTCGTTTCGTGACAGTCGACGAAACATGGATCCACTGGTATACACCAGAGACCAAGGAACAGTGGAAACAGTGGACTTTACCCGGCGAAAGTGCTCCGAAGAAGGCGAAGACTGCCCCATCGGCCGGAAAGGTGATGGCCACCGTTTTCCGGGATTCACAAGGTGTGATCTACATCGACTACGTGGAGAGGGGTAAAACAGTCACAGGGCTGTACTATGCCGAATTATTGGGCCGATTCGACGTCGAATTGCAGAAAAAACGGCCCCATGTGGCGAAGAAA
Source organism: Phymastichus coffea (assembly GCF_024137745.1). Lineage (NCBI taxonomy): Eukaryota > Metazoa > Arthropoda > Insecta > Hymenoptera > Eulophidae > Phymastichus > Phymastichus coffea. Next base: position 5,153,446 of record NW_026706819.1, on the reverse strand, counting down.
AAAGTGCTCTTCCACCATGACAACGCACCGGCTCACACCTCCGCCGTCGCCATGGCCAAATTGGTCGAATTAGGCTACGAACTGCTGCCCAATCCACCGTATTCTCCAGATTTAGCCCCGTGCAACTTCTTTTTGTTTCCAAACTTGAAAAAGTCACTCGCCGGGCAGAAATTTGAGTCGAATGAGGAGGTAATCGCTGCCACGGAAGCCTACTTTTCAAACCTCGAGGAAACGTATTTTTCAGACGCGTTAAAGAAGTTGCAGCATCACTGGGCCAAGTGTATCGAACTAAAAGGAGACTATGTTGAAAAATAAAAACTGCCCCTCATTATTTGTCACCTGAATCATTCGTTCCAGCTAGTAACGTTTTCGCCGCGAATCAGAATCACCATCAATCGTCGTTGCATTCAATTTCATACCAAGGCACAGATCACTCTACTACCATGGCGGATGCACCTGAGTGGTTCAAGCGGGAGGCCCAACTAAATGCCGGCAGACATCAAGAGATGCGCGATTTGTGGTCTCAATTGCGTTCGAAACACCAGGTCAGAGATGCTCTCTTTGCAGTCACAGATGAGCCTGAACTTCTCGTTCACGGCCTTCCTTCTGAATATCAGGGCACACTATTCCAAGCAGCAACTTCACTGCTTGCTGCGCTCGGTTTTGGCGAGATGCACAATATCCGCGTGACACCATCTGCTGTTAAGCCACCCTTTCAACAAACTCATACTCACAGAGGACCGTCGCCCTCACCTTCTCTACCCCTTCAAATTAACACAAACCCGGTCTGACATTCACAGAAATGCAACAATTTAGCTGAGTCAAACTCATCCTTCACTGTTGCGCACGTCAATATTAATGGATTAAATGTACCTTCACATTTCTCTCTTCTTGAAGCTGAAGTCCTGGCTATCACTTATGACCTAATAGCAATCTCCGAAACCAAACTCAATGAATTTGTATCAGATGCGCACCTTGCTCTTTCGGATTACAATTTTGTACGACATGATCGTTAGGCAGGGAAGGTGAAGGTATTGGTTTTTATGCGCGGAACCCATTGATGAACAAAATACTGGCTGAGTCTGATCCTGTCTATGACAATACTCCTGAATTTATAATTGCTGACATTCAACTAAATCACCATAATAAACTACTTTTTGCTGTAGTTTATCGTCGTCCCTCAGCCTCCATTCCCTCCTTCTTCTTTGACTCCATCTCTACTTTTCTTCCTTACTACAATGATATCCTTATCACAGGTAATTTTAACTGTGATTTGACCTCTGATCTTCCACATGTTCGTGCTTTTCGTGATCAGCTGGACTCTCTGGCTTTAAGGGTTGTTTCCACTGAACCTACGCATCATCCTATCTCAACTACCGGGGAAATCACACACAAAACTCTTGATTTATTTATCACCAACCACTCAACTAATATCTTACAGTTTGTTCAGTCTCATTCACCTTTTGTTCCTTATCATGACTTAATCACTATCTCAATCTCAGCTATATACATAAAAAATACTATGAAAACTTTTTCCTCCCGTCCTCTCCAACGCATTAATCCCAGAGCCCTCAATTCGATAATCGACACTAATCTTTCAGTTTTCTCCTCTGGACCTTTGCCTGGCCTCTCACCTTCACTTGATCAGCTTGAATCTATTTTCACTCTCAATGCACTTGCCGCCTTTAATCAGCTTGCTCCACTTCGCAAGATCGCTATCCCATCCAAGAAAAAGTCCTGGGTATCTGGGGAGCTACGATCCAAGATGCACACACGTGATCATCTTTTCCTCTGCTGCAAAAAGACAGATTCCATTGAAGTACTCTCCCAATACCGGTCACGTCGTAATCAAATCTCAAATTCCTTTGACACTACAAAGAATTCCTTCATTCACGACACCATTCATAATGCAAAGTCTATCACACACAAATGGGGAGCCTTCCATGACATGGGTGTAGCTTCCAATCCTCTTCCTTCTCCACTACTCCTCTTCTCCCCTGACATCCTGAATGCTCACTACGTTTCAGTTGCCACTCATCACTCTGCCCTAACTAAACAAGATTTCGATAACATAATTAATGCTCCGATATTCGAACAGATTCCCTCTCATTTTCCACAATCCTTCACCTTCTCTACTGTCTCTCAGCGTGAAGTTGAGTCAGAAGTCTTGGCCCTTCGCTCCAAAGGCATAGGTAACGACGGCCTCTCCTCTCAAATGCTAAAACTTGGTCTTAGCTTCCTAGCTTCTCTACTCACACTCATAATAAATCAATCCATCCTCACTTCAGTTTTTCCCTCTACCTGGAAATGCACTATCATTTGCCCTCTCTTAAAAATTAAAGCTCCCCAGTCTCCCTCTGACACCCGGCCTGTAGCTCAGCTTTGCGAGTTCTCCAAGGTCCTGGAGCGCTTACTTCATAAGCAACTCTTGAACTATCTGGAGATTAGCAATTTCTTCGACTCAAGGCAGGCTGGTTTTCGCAAGGGGCATTCTACTGAGACCGCTCTGATTGGTCTGTTGGAGGATGTCAGACGCGCTGTTGAGATGCGTCAGCTCACGATTCTTATCTTGTTTGACTTCTCCAAAGCGTTTGACAGTATCCCTCATGATTTGCTCGTCCGGAAGCTGCGAGCCTGTAACCTGGCTGACTCAGCACTTCGCTAGTTTTTTGGCTATCTGTCGGATCGGTTGCAGGCTGTGGTGGATCGGGCTGGCTCATTGTCTGGCTGGCTGCGTGTTTGATCCGGAGTGCCCGAGGGCAGCGTCCTTGGGCCACTTTTATTTTTCATTTTCATAAATGATCTTCCCAAGGTACTGCATTTCTGTCAGCATATGATATATGCTGATGACACTCAAATCTATTATCATTGTTCTCCCTCTGAAATTATTCCAGCCCTCACTAAAGTTCAACTTGATGCCCAGGCAGTCGTGGATTGGGCTACTTCAAAAGGTCTGCAACTAAATGTTTCCAAGACCCGTGTCATTGTTATCGGCAGTGAGTTTCATGTTATAATGCCAATGTATTGCGTATGTTATCTTGTTTTACTTATATTTACTTATCTTATAATTGTTACATGCACATGAATAGTCTTAATTATTTAACTGTTAATGCTCATTTGCTATTCATATTATTGTTGTTTTATTGTTGTAATAGCGACTTTATTGTTCTTGAAGCCTACGGGGTTATACCTCATGGCTAAATAAAAATTGTTTAATCTAATCTAATCTAATTCCCCCCCCCCCCTCTCTCTCACTCTCTCTTTCCACTTCTGTCCAGTAAGACACGATCGACTATGTTTTTACACCCTCGTGTAAGACTAAAAAAAACCTCTAAAGCCTAACCTCTAATTAAAGCCTCTAATTAATATTTGTATTACTCAGAATCAATAAAAACATCGTTAAAATTGATGTGTATGTGCGCGTGCATATATATGATGTGTGTGTGTGCGTATACAGACTTATAATTGTCGGTCTATTAGTTCTTCAATATCTGGTATCGTTCAATATTGGATTAAAAAAGAAACTACTAAGGTTTTTTCCTTTAAAATTTGTATTTATTCAAAATTAAAGAAAAAGAGAGAGAGACTACTACTAACAAGAAAGGTACCTCAACCCGAATTCACGGATTTTGATCATTCTTGTACGTGTTGCAGTACTTTAAAAACACAAGAGATTCGTATTTTTTTATTGACGGAAAAACATATTTAAAAGGTGAAATACACCCTCAAAGTTCACTCCTAAAAATAATTTTTTTCACATAACTATTCTCCTGATTTCTCCTAATATCAATATTTTTTAGTAAAACCAAGAGACTTTGTTAGACTTTTTATAATCCTTATAAAAAGTCTAACAAATTCTGGTATGTTTGACTTTTTTTGCAGTGGAAAAATAGTTTAGTTTTGAATAGACATTTATATTTAGAAAAAAAATAGAAAAATAGAATCCTTCCATTTCTGAACTATCAATTTAAACAATTTTAGAGCGTAAAACTACTCTTATTAATACAAATTAGTATCTAATAAATAGATAATACGATGGTTTTAAATAAATTTTCTAATTTTCTATCGACGGTGACCGTCGCCATACTAAAAATGTTAGAAAGAAGTTAATAATTTAATTTGTAACGGTAATCGATTATAAATATCGATTTGTTCACGATTCCACAGCACTCGAGGTGCGAAAGCGGACGATTAGGAGAAAGAGGGGTCGCGCGCGAGAAATAAAAGTAGGAACATCATAGCTGGCAACGGAAATGGACCATATTGAAGATTCGCGAGTGATTTTTCCCCTGTTGGAATAGTAGAAGGTGTATAGTAACTGTGCTCAGCCTCCCAGCCACCATCTGGTCTACTGCAGCCAACAACAGTTCCCTTCAGCAGCAGTAACAGTAGCGATCAACCTGGTTGCGACAGCTACTACAGCAGCAATACCTACATAGACCAGGAGCGCCTAGTTATTTGTATCGGCACGCAAGGTTACAGCTGATCACACCTTGCTAAAACAAGGACATTCAACCGGATTGAAAAACCAATCCGCTTCGAGTCTATTTCTAAATCCTACAAATGATAATTTAAATTTATCAAACTGGAATCGATCTAAATCCCCTTTAATATTTTTCTATCCTGAAATTAATTATTATAATATGTAAAATTAATTTCGCGATAAAAAACATTAAAGTGAATTAAGATTCATTCTACTTCAATGAATTTCAATTATCATTTGTAGGATTCAGAAATAGACTCAAAGCGGATTGGATTTTCAATCCGGTTGAATGTCCTTGTTTTAGCAGGGCTATAACTACAACCCAGGGTAGGGTATCTATATTCGTAACGTTCATATCAAAAATAAGAGCGCGCAGTCGGTTAGTGCATGCACCAAATAATCCTTTATATGGTCGCGCCGAAAGTTAGTCCGCGTGAAAATTCATACTCTCTATCTCGCTCTCTGCCTAGATTATAATGTAAATCTATACGCGAGCGAAAGTCTGTCGGCCCGTATAAAGACTGTATTGTTTAATTTAATTAAAAGGATTTAGACTGATTTACCTTTTACGTTCTTTCACTCCTTTTTCAACAATAATACATCTCCCGAATTTGAACCGATTTTATGTATCTAGAGAACTGTGGGTGGTAAATATTAGTCTCCACACACAATACAATCAGGTGACTTAAGGTGAGTTCAACTTAAGGAATTACTGAAAGTTGAAGCGAAGTAATAAACTTAAAAGCGAACACACGTATTCTTATACGTACTTAACAGACTGGCGGTTAGCTCTGCATCGAGAGATTTTGCACTATTAGCATCCCACCCCCTGTTTGTACTACATACCCCCCCCCCCTGTTTGTACTACATATCCTCCCTCCTCCTGTTAAAAATTATTATTATAATATTATTTTAACTTTTCGAACGCGATTGGTCAAATATTAAATTTTGAATAATAATAATAATGTTTATACCATGATAATCTACTTGTAATTATTAAATAAAATAATCTTATTTTTATTGTGTAGAGTTTTTTTAATCAGTTTAAAACCATCTATATAAATAAAAATAAAAATTGTTTATATTATATTAACAATTTAAATTAATCTAAAGATACAAAGGAAATAACATTGGTTTATTTAATAGTTTTATGTAGAATATTATAATACGATAAAACATTTGTGTACAAATTAATATAACATACGGAAATAGATATTAAAACTGAACCGAGTGAAACGATGTTATCAAATTCTTTAATGTTATCCATACGTTGAGAGTGAGAGTTGAGAACGCATAAGAAAACAAAATAAAAATACTAACAAATGAAATGTATTATCTGTTATATAAATATCGTACAAATTTTTGTAAATATAAGATATCAGTGTAATTGCCATGTCTTTATGGACGGACATGATTCGGAGAGTTAAATAATTTCTTCAATATTTTCAAATTTAAATTCATAAAATAATTTATTCTCAATTTCCATTTCATCAAAAAGGTAAAACATTTTTAGTGTTTATTATTCATCCCATTAACATAGTCTATTCACGAAAGTAATTAATGCAATTGTAGTATTCACGATGAGAGTCAATTCTTTGAACGTAATCTATTTATTGCTGGCATACTTTCAAATATTAGAATCACCGATTGATAGCCCAACTACTTAAGAAGAAAATCAGTTAGCAGAAAACATAAATAATATTTTATTAGAATCCATGAACGAATTTTATGATGTAGAAATAATTTCAAAAAAAACGTTAGATTTCCAAGAAAAATACAAAGATCATGATGCACAAATTATCGAGGGCGATATAATGCATCATTTTCCTCTTCCTGTAGAATTTCCAACAAATTAGTGTAAAGAAGCTAGGAAAAATTTATCATTTCAGTATAAAGAAAGAGCAGTGAATTATTGGCGGAATAAGAAAAGAAAAAATTTGAGTCTTAAGAGCGTGAAAAGTAAATACAAAAAAGTATCTTCTATCTGTTAGCTTTGGCGTTGGGCTCAGATAGTCAACTAAGGTGGTACATACAGAGAAAAAATTGCTTGAATTTGTGAATATATATTACAAAATTAAAAATCTGCTGTTAAAACTAGTCTTATTGTGCATGATCAAGATTTGCGTCGTTGGACATTGCACGCAAAAAAGGATCTAGAGTTTGAAGATTTTGGATTCAAAGCTTCAAAAAGTGGTTATTAAGATGTGAAATTGCTCACACAATTTTATCTAGAAAAATTGACAAATTCATTACCCGAAAATCTTTCGAAAGTAGTGCAGGACTAAAGAAAAAATCCTTACATTTGTTACTTATGTGAAGAAAGCTATTAAAGAAATTGGAAATTATAATACATATAATACAACTCAAAGTGAATTCCAATTGAAAATCCACTTCTAGAGGATACTTGCGGTGGAAGGCGAAAGTCAGATTCAATGTCTAGTACAGTCTGTATCATCGATGACAGAGAGCAATACTATACAGCCACTGTTATCAGATGAAAAAAAAATTTTTGTCACTTCTCTTTTTAGTTTTGAAAGAACAATGTGGCCAGTTTGGACCAATTGTAGAATCTAAATTGTTCAAACCTCAAAATGTATACGTAGAAGCTGCAACGGTAGTCGATTCAATAAATCGATCCGTTCGCGATTCTGCTTCTCGCGCGATAGTACGAATAATTAAGAGAGAGAGGGGGCGCGCGATCATTTGAATAAACAGTTACGCCTCAGCTGTTCACGCTACTTTACCGCCGATATGTGTTTTGCACTTTGTTTCGCCGATATAAAGTTTTCTTGGGACAATTACGTGCGTGAGTGCAACGGTATTTCCGTGACAATTAACAGCAGCAGTGCAGAAGCAGTATAAAAGCTGATAGAGGCAGATCGAGGCAGCGCAGCTGATAAATAGGAGGGCAGCGGCAGTTGTTATATTTCATCAACAATTACGGCTGATCACCGAAATTGCACCGCAGGGTCGGTGAACCTCACGTCATTATAGCATGATAAAATACTTTCGGTTTTATGTCAATCGTGATAGCGGTTTTTTTTTGCACTCGCGCCGAGCGTTAGTTCGCGGTAAAATTCGAATCTTCTCTCTCTCTCTCTCACCGAATAATATTCATTGTAAAATCCTATTCGCGTGCGTTAGTCTTTCGGCACAATAAAGACTGTAGTTTCCTTTTATTAATTAAAGTTAATTAATTGCATTCGCCGATTACGTCATTTAATTTTCCCATTAGCTTAAGCAATTTGTAAAAGACTTCGGTTTAAATCCGTTACATCTAGCGGATTAAGCGGATTAGGCGTAAAGTCGCCCACACCTAAGATTCATAGAGTGTCACAAGTCACGTGACTTAAGGTGAGTTCAACTCCGTTCGATAGTCGACATTTAAGCGAAATCATCTGACGTAAAGGCAAATACACGTACAATCATACGTGTTTAACGGAGCGGCGATTAGCTTTGCATCGTGGGAGTTTGTTCTTAAATAAATTTCTTATTTTTTTAGATAACCTCCCCCGTTACATGGCGCCCAACTGGTATTAAAACCAGTTTTGTGCGAATAGGATTGTGCGTCTAAGGTAATCGACGCACGAGAGAGAGAGACTATTGCGCGAATGCTTAGGAAGGTTTGAGCGGGTTGTAGCGCGAGATCGTGAGCGGTACGCCATCTGCTGGGGAAAAAACGAAATCACTTCGAACTTTTTTGCTTACAAATTGTTAAATTTATTGTATAAAGGGTGGAAAGCGATAATTATTAGTAAGTCGAAGTGATTTCAGATTATTCGGACTAGTCAGATGTAAACCCATTTTAGCCATAGTTTGGTGGATAAAGGGGGATTTGAAGCACCTTATCAACGGTAAAGGCAGAGAGTGTGATCCAAGCGGGCGGTCCAGGAAATATTAGCCAGGCGGAGCAAGCAAACAGCAGGCTCCAACCTTAGGTAGGATATTTTTATAATATTAACAGATAGTTTGCGGAGGCTACACGCGATTATAATCTCGCGAGTTTGTGCCTTATAAGAAAGGAGGCATTAAGGGTAGTTGCACTAAATAGTGTATACCCCGCTCATACCTTGGGTGATAGGAGGCGGTAGTGGTCGACTAGGTTGATAATTTTAAACCTCAACCGCATCCTACACCCGTGCGGAGGCAAGATGGCTCTGTTGTCTACTCAAATCGACAATTAGGCATTAGAGCTGACCTCCGCACAGCACGAACGCTATTTGGCGGATCTTGAGCTGCGCAAGGATGGAAGTGTGATCCAGCAGGCGGCTAGGCTTGGGAAATGTTTGTTAGGAGAGTACACCGTCACAGATATGGAAGAGACCATGCGGAGTAAGAGGTGGCGGGGCGCTAGAGGCGCATCCGACAAGCGTGGCTCGAAACAGTCTATGACGAGTTGGAAAACCTCAGCGCAGATGAGAACAGCGACCATCCCCTGAGACTCATCAACAGGGAGGGAATATCCTTGACAGATATGTCGAGGATATTTGCCTGCGCGGATGAGGACTGAGGGTGAAGCCAGCCGCCAAGAAGAGAATCCTGCACCCGGAGGTAACCTCAGGAAGAATTATCCTTGAGTGAAGCCTTCCGGGAAATAGAGTACCTGAAGGAGGGAGTCGACCGCAACCGCAAGCTGGTAGGTCGAATCCTAGAAACCCTTCAGACTCTGCAGGGAATACAGGTGTGTGCGGAGTGCGAGGCACAGGACATGCGCTAACGAATATGAAAGCTGAAAGACGGAATGCATGAAATGGCCAATGCAAGCCGTTCTTTTCAGCGCGACTCGGTTCAACCGCGTTCCAGACGTAATGTGAACTTTCAGGACAAATTCACCTGTCACTACGATTCTGGGATTCCGGAAAGCACACCGGCTCCTCCAAGACCAGTATTCAGGAGAAAGGACGCCACCCCACCGGAGGCCCTCTAAAGAAGAGGAGGTGAAGAGGATCCGGAAGAGTACGGAAGATCCGCACCTGTTCGGCAGAGGAGTCGAAGCGGATCAACTGGCACCGATCTTCAGCTATCCTCAGGGCTCTCCACAACCCGAGATGTTGGGAAAATTGTCGGCGCATGGAAATTGAGGTTTGCGGGTAGTAGGGCACAGAGCGTAGATACGTTTCTGTCGAGGTTGGAAGACCTGCGCGTGGGCGTAGGGCTAACTGATGACGAAGTGCTTTGTTCAGTATCAGAGATCCTCGCGAGGTTCTGGTACGACAACAATAAGTACCAATGGCTCAGTTATGCAGAATTCGTCGCTGACGCCCGGGATTGGTTCGGCACAAGTATGCAACAGCAATAAAAGCTGTTGCAGGAAGCCCAGAACCGATTCCAGGGTGAGGACGAATTAGTGCGGGACTATGTATCTAACCTGGTGGCTCTAGTCAATAGACTGGAGCCTCCAATGCCCTTGGAGATCTTATTAGACCTATTCCATGCAAACCACCTTCCAAAAATGCAAATTCAGCTGCGTCGGATTGAGATGAAGTCGATACGCGAATGCAACAGGAGGGTGACCGAAGTACAGAACACCTTATCCTACGGTCGTCGTCCGCGTGTACTTGCACACCTCAACTCGATGATCTTCCCTCAGCATGCCTACCAGTCGAGCAAAAGAACGGCTGGTAGTACATCCCAAACCGCTGCAATGGCCAGCGAAGGGAAGGCGCACGCGAAGAAGGAGGGAGATCCGCAGCGCGAACAGGGCGTAAAGAACCCTGCCAGGAGGCCTACCGTACAAGCGACGGTATCAGTCACGCAAGCTTCTACTCCTTATAAGAAGATGAAGGAGCGGGTGGAGGGCATCGAGCGGATGTTACGCAAGTTAGCCAAAGAAAAACAATACAGCCCTCTAGAATAGCGTAAAAGCCTTTTGCGTAGGGGAAGGAAAAATTCTCCTTCTCCTAGGTCTCCTGGCGAGCGACAAGAGGGACAGAGGCGGAAGATCGACTTCACCAAGCCTCTCCAGTGTTCCGCTTGTGGCAAACTAGGATTTAGCCGTAAATTCTGCCCATACTGCAACAAAACGAAAAGGGAAACGGCAAGGAGAGCTAAGAGAAGAGGTCATCTTCGCGCCTTCAGTAGATTCGACCTCTCGCTGCGGGCCGTCGATGGGAAACAGCAAGTTATCGGCGACCCAGGGATCAAAAAAAGTCCTGGAAGGGCATTAAGGGAGCCCAGGACCAGCGGTACGTTGGAGCAGAAGGCGATCGAGCTCGATGCCAGCCCTCGGTAGAATAGGAGAGTGGTCATCCTGGAAGGACCAGGTGGCCACATACACGTTGTTGAGGAGGGGGAAAACTCGATTGATGTGAGAATCGAACAACTCGAAGACCTGAAAGGTTTGGGTCTCTCCACACAAAAAGCTCCTCTGTCGAAGGAATCCACGAGTAGAATCAAGCCTATCGTCGTCGCAGCAGCGGAAGGCAAAAAGCCGCTGAAAAGCACGACGAAGGGAGGAAAAGATGCGACTCGTGGATATGACCCTGAGGATGAGACCAGGTTGTGGTTGCGGATAGACATAGGTGACTTTAAAATTAGAGCACCTATGATACCGGCGACTCATCCACGGTCATGGGTCAATTAGGGCTAAGATTAGTATCGGAGATGGGACTCAGATTGAATATCACCAGGGTGGGCGATGCAAGGCTCGCTGATGGACGCTCATGCCCTATAATTGGTCACGTGATGTTCCCCTTTAAGGTAAGAGGAATCACGAAGGAAATCAGAGTCGCCATTACGCCACTGCTCACGGACGACTGCTACGTAGGCGCGAACTTTATAAGAGAGTTCCGCGCAGTTTTGGATCCCGACGAGGATGAATTATGACTTAAAGACGCCCAGGTGATGAGAGTGAATTTTGTCACCGTGATAGCGGTTTTTTTTTGTACTCGCGCCGAGCGTTAGTTCGCGGTAAAATTCGAATCTTCTCTCTCTCTCTCTCTCTCACCGAATAATATTCATTTTAAAATCCTATTCGCGTGCGTTAGTCTTTCAGTCCAATAAAGACTGTAGTTTCCTTTTATTAATTAAAGTTAATTAATTGCATTCGCCGATTACGTCATTTGATTTTCCCATTAGCTTAAGCAATTTGTAAAAGACTTAGGTTTAAATCCGTTACATCTAGCGGATTAAGCGGATTAGGCGTAAAGTCGCCCACACCTAAGATTCATCGAGTGTCACAAGTCACGTGACTTAAGGTGAGTTCAACTCCGTTCGATAGAAGACACTTAAGCGAAATCATCTAACGTAAAGGCGAATACAATCATACGTGTTTAACGGAGCGGCGGTTAGCTATGCATCGTGGGAGTTTGTTCTTAAATGAATTTCTCATTTTTTTAGATAACCTTCCCCGTTATAAAGCATCTAAATCTTAAAAATTAACTTGAGGTAAGTAATTTAAATACTGGCTGAAATCACCTCGCTCGCTAATGCTCGCTTGGTAGCATTTCCAATGCGTCTCTTTAAAAAATGAGTTATAGAATATACATGAGAATGGATTTGACTTGATATTAGTGAAAATTACATAATGAAATTATAATATACAAGGCAAAGCAGATATATATTTTTACATGAAAATTATAATAATTATAGACATTGATTAGATTGAATTAAGTTATTCAACCCATTTATATGTATATTTATCAATAGAATTTTTATATACATGAAATATTCTCAGATAAATATATCAAGAATGAAGTAAATTCATTGGACATATCAAATTTATTGAAAATGATAAACTCATCGAAGGAGATTATATTAAATGCACTATATTTTCATTGCGATCGAATGTGATGCAAATTAATATTTGTAAAATTATATTTTCACAGAACATCATGAATTACATAGCAAATCATCGTTAATGTAAATTAATATCGAATTATCAATTCATTTCATTACTTGTAATATACATTTTTTTTTGAAGTTGCGATTTATTGAGTAAGATGAATCATTAATATAACATATATATCATTATTAGAAAAAAATTCTTTGTCAAATATATTATTCAATATTATCATAATTAGAATGACGAATTTCTTGAAATATTCAGGTCATACTATTTGAAAAATTTGAAAATGATGTTAATAATAATAATATATTGCATATTGCAAATATAATAATTCAAATATAGATTAGCTACACTTACGAAATTTATAGAAAGAATTTTTAAAATCATTTTATGGTAGGGATTGGAAGGTGATGATAAAAATAGAAGAATGTGTGTAAATTTTTGATAAATTTTATTCACAATTTAATTGAGAAATATTACAATGTCAATACAAAGAGACAAATAATTAGATAAAAATAGATATAATAACGCTACGTACAACGAAGTTGCAATGATATTTGCTGGGGAAAACGGGCAACCTCCAAAATAACGTGATATCGTAATATACTCAAAATATGAAATACCTATTAGTACCGTATTTCGCTTATTAGTAAACATACCGATCCAATGACGTATCTACTTATTTATCCTAACAGTGGTTACGGATGAATGCCAAGTATAAAAACTAATGCTAGGAATAGGAACATATCAAACCTTCAATTTTACATTTATAAAATGAGTGTAAAAAATGGATTTAATCCATATCTAAATCTTGCAAAAATAAGTCATGAAGCAACGATTGATGCATTCGTAAAAGTCGAAAGCTCAAGATTATATTACATAAAAAAATCAAGATAGATTAAGAAGTGAATGTTTTAGTGGGTTGATGGATTATTTACATAGAAAAAATAAATTGGAAAAATGGTTATCTTACTCTTAAATTTTACGGGAAGTCCGAGGTTTCTAAAACAAAATTATATCGATTCTATAACAACTGTAAATCACTATGGGAAATCAGATTTATTTATAACTATTACATACAACCGAAAGTGATAAGTGATTACTGAGAATATAGAGGAGTATGAAATTCCTATAGATAGACCTAATATTGTTACCGAGGTATTTCATCAAAAAGTGGAAGAACTTAAAACTGAAGTAATAAAAAAGGGAGTTTTAGGGAAAAGTATTGCTCATACTTATTGTATTCCAAAAACGTGAACTTCCGCATATGTACATGTTATTATTTTTAGATAAGAAAGATAAATTTCTATCTCCAGAAAAAGTTGATGAAATAATTAGTACAGAGATACGAAATAAAGTTATTTATCTAAAATTAAATAACATAGTAAAGCAATTCATGATACATAATCCATGTGGAAAATAAAATTTGAATTCTCCATGTATGGATGAGATCAAAAATTGTACTAAAAATTTTCCAAAGAAGTTCAATTCAAGAACAATATTTAAATCGATTGGGTATCTACTGTATAAAAGAAATAACGATGGTTTTATTATAAATTTGAAGAGTAAATTCTCTGATAGAATAGATGATAATCGATTTGTTGTTTCATATAACCTATATTTATTGCTGAAATTTAATGCACACAGTAATGTTGAAGTATGCTCGACTGTACAATGTATCAAATATTTATTCAAATATTGTTATAAAGGCCATGACTGTGCATTTATTAAAATACAAGATGCAAATGTAAATTTTGAAAAAAATGATGAAGATACGCTTGGAAAAGAGCAAGTCGAATGTACTATGTAAATGTAAAGGATCAAGAAAGATATTTTATTAATTTATTCTACTACATTAATGTATTAATATATATAATTAATATATAATATATATAATTAATATATAATATATAATTAATATATAATATATATAATTAATATATAATATATATAATTAATATATAATATATATAATTAATATATATATAATTAGTATATAATTAGTATATTACTTCTACATATCAAAGGAGTAAGATCCTTCCAAGAATTACGTACAGTTGATAATATTCTTCATGATACATATTATGAAGCAGCCAAAGCTAAAAATTTGGTTAAAGAAGACGAGAATGGGATCGGTGTTTACAAGAAGCTTCTAAAGTGAAACTCCCTTATGGACTATGGGAATTATTTGCATTCATTTGTGTTTTCCACATTGCAATCAATCCTCAAGAATTATATGACAAATACGAAACTCATTTATATCATCCGAGATACGAAAAAAGCGTAGGAGAAAACATGGCATTGATATCAATCGATAAGATTTTATAAATTAATGGATATTGTTTGGACAATATTAATTTACCTGATATTAAATTATACATAAATGACAAGATTACTGAAGCGAGTTTCAGTAATGATAGTAATGTATTAAATAAATTACAAGATGAAATAAATTCTCTAAAAAAAGAACAAAAAAAATATTTGATAAAACATTAGAATTCTTCAAACGTAATGTGGATAGAAAATGTATATTCATTGATGGACCAGGACGAAGTGGAAAAAGTTACCTATTGAATGTTTACAATTATATAATTGTAATTGAATATTGAATATTGATTATTTACATTTCCCCAATATCCAATATGTTTACGTAGCATAGACAGGAATTGCTGCAAATTTATTGAAGAATGGAAAAACAGTGCACACACCACAACATTCCAATTACCTTTCAATATTACAGAATGTACAACATATAACATTAAGCATAATTCAAAAGATGGGAAATTATTGAAGTATTTGCAAGTAATAATCTATGATGAAATATAAATGACTTCTAAATACGTATTTGAAACAGTAGATCGTTTCCTTCAAGATTTGAACGAAAACAAAGAACCATTTGGTTGTAAAACAATAATTGTTCAGGTGATTTGCGGCAAATATTACCAGTCGTTTGTCACGGTAGTCGTACAGTTATTATTGAAAACTGTTAAATTTGGTTATCTATGGAAAAATTTGTTAACTATGACATTTACTAAAATTTTAAATTACCCAAGATTATAATGATTTTAAAGAATAGCTATTTACGTGCCGGAGAAGCGAAAAATCTAAATTCATATGAGGAAGAGAATGGATTAATAGAAATTCCCAATTACATGATCGCAGAAGAAAAAATATAATAAAAATAATATTCGGAAGTAGAATAACAATTAATAATTTAGACTTAGATGACAAAGTAATTTTGGCACCTACAAACAATGATGTGATCAATATTAATAATGATATTTTAGATATAATGGAGGACGATTGCCATGAATATTTAAATTTAGATATAGCCGAAGATAACAACGAAGAAAATTTAGATATCATGTTATCAACTGAATTTCTAAATTCATTAACACCAAATACTATAGATTACCACCGCATAGATTGAAACTGAAAGTTGGTGCTGCTATAATACTGTTAAGAAATTTGAATTTGAATGAACGACTTTACAACGGAACACGATTAAGAATAAACAATCTTTATAAATATACTATCGAAGCACATATTACGTGTGGAAAAATTATCGAAAAAATCCATCATATTCCTAGAATATCTCTATCACCCTCTAAAGAAAGATATACCATTCAATATGCGTTGTAGATAATTTTCAATACGATTTGTTTTGCAATGACAATTAATAAATTACAAGGACAATCATATGGACGAGTTAGAGTTTATCTACCATCTCCTGTGTTCAGTCATGAATAATTATATTTTGCCTTATTTAGAGCGAAAAATAAAAATAATTTAAAGATTATACTATTGAATCATGCTCTCATAAAAAGAAATTACAAAAAAATAGCAATAAAATTTACACCAAAAATATCGTTTTCAAAGGAGTTTTATAATTGAAAACCATAACAGTACATGCACTTAATTATGAACTTTACGTTATATGCAGTGCCAGAACGACGACTGCAGAACATAGAAATATGCAGTGCTGGAAACTCAACAGCAGCATACAGAAATATGCAGCGCTGGAAACACGGAGCATCATACTGAAATATTGAAACGCCGGCTAATTTTTGCATTACTGATGAGTCAAATCCGACAGAAAAATTTGGAAAAAGGCATCTAAAGAAGCTATCACAAATATGATAAACTCGGACGAAATGCTTAAAACGACACATCCGTTGTGTCACGGGTACCCTCCAGGTCGACGATACGCCATCCCCGACAACGTGTAGGCATATAGTGTTTTCGTCGAAAAATCATGATTCATGAAGGAGAAGATGTCCAGGTGCTAGAATGACTTCTGGGTCGACTGGACACCGTCCACGAAGATGAACACCTAGTGTGCAACAACAATGGGAAAAATTTTCAAGAATTCCTTGAAGACGATGTCCGATAGCCAAGGTGACCCCCCAGGTCGATGAGATACCATTCACCAGAAAGTGCACCAGGTATATGATGTTTCTATAGAAAAACTCAGATTGATCATGAAGACGATGTCCAGGGTCACTCCCCAGGTCAACGAGACACCATCTACGGGGACATGCACGGGAAGTCCGGCGAATCAGGAAAACGTTGATACCCATGATCATGCTACATCTCCTTCATTAAAATGTATTTATTTATTTATTTATTTATTTATCAGAGTACATATACATTAATTACATAATCGCAATAAACATACATACATTACACAACTAATAAATTGTGTAATCCAGCAGAGGAAATAGTATTCCTGTTTGCCGGTCTGGACATATTTAAACTTACGTAAAACTAATAAAATAAAATAAAAATAATGAAACCAAAAAAAAATCGAATAAGCATTGTTCTGGATATAATTCTATTGCTGTAAGTTTGCTTTTCTATCACTTACGTAGCAGATTTTCTCTATGTGATTAAGTGTAGCCGGGCATGTAAGTCCTACTGCACATGTGACCCCATAATGGAGAAATGCGCTTTGATGTTGTTGAGAAGAGTAGCACTTACAGTTTTATATAAAGACTATATCTTCAACAACTATTGCATCTTTATGCTTAGGTTAGAATTTTATCCGTAAACAAAATTGGTATAAATTTGGGTACCTTGTACTCCTCTGCAGAAGTAAAGAATAGCTTTATTATTGCCTAGATAATTGATGTCACCATAAGTCATTCTAATGCAATTTGGTTGTTCTATTGCCTTGCCTGGGGCAGACTCAACTTTGTTTGTTATTGCTTTAATGTTTTTAACTTCGGCCATTTGGTCTATTATATCAAAAACCGTTTCTATAGGATTATATTTCGTAATGTTTTCATCATGTGATGATTCCGGTTCTAACTGTAATGCTTTTAAAAAAGTTATTGGTTCAAAACCCTTAATGTAGGGTTTATAGGACTCATCATTGTTTATATCTAGTATAGTTTTATTGGTTGTTATATAATATGATTCAGTGAATTTATTGGTTTGCTTAATTATGTTTTCCATTTCTTCAGTTGGTCTGTTTAGCATTTTTTTATAATTGTAAATCATCATTCTAGAGTGTGATCTATTATTATGTAGGTTACAATTACCTTGGGCACATATGTTGTGATGATGCGTCATCACGCGAAAAACACACTACCTGTGGTGGCCCCGCTCCGGCTAGAAAATGCGACCGAACAGCTACGGCCGCATGCACCCGCCCACGCACGTCCGGATCTCGCGATCTATGGCCCCCAGAAGTCCCCCTGACCGATGCGCACGACCCTTACGCCCGCGTACAACCCCTCGCGCACTCACGACCCGATACGACACTCCCCCGGGAAGCTGGAAGCCCTTAAAGTTTCCAGCCGTGATCAGCTGATCGCAAGCCCCCGTTAACTGAGGCAGACTAAAGTAGGGGCAACCGAGCGCGTGAGAGTAAGCGAGACCGCCGATACGAGA
Source organism: Phymastichus coffea (assembly GCF_024137745.1). Lineage (NCBI taxonomy): Eukaryota > Metazoa > Arthropoda > Insecta > Hymenoptera > Eulophidae > Phymastichus > Phymastichus coffea. The sequence continues at coordinate 5,135,282 of NW_026706819.1, read as the reverse complement.
CCGATCGGACGCGAGTGAGGGGAATCGGCAAGACCAACGAGCAACGGATAGACAAGGATAGACAAGCGACGCTAACTGACCAACCAATCGTTATCGGCTTAGGGGTAGCTAGACTAATAGGATGAAACCGACGCTATCTCTGTAGCCAGTAGGCAAATTAGGCGCCAACGCACGACCAATAAACAAATTACGCGGGCTAGAAATACCGGTATAGACGGCGCTGACACCTGGCTTAGCAACAAGCCAACCAATCAACTAATAACTAAGGGGAGGTAAGTTAAGAGAAGCGGCTCGTCGCCGAAAAACGGCGCGCCAGTACCCGTTCAGCCCTGGTGTCGACCAGACGAGCAAGACTTAAGAGCGCGAGTGCTGTGAGTGCAGCAGCGATAGAGCAGAGCAGCAATAAAAGCAGAGCAGAGCAACAACAGAAGCAGAGCACCATCAGCAACAGAATCAGAACAGCAACAACAGAAGCGGAGCAGCAGCAACGCCCGCAAGCCACAAACGACGACCTCAACAGCTCGCGACCGTACCAAGGAAGCGCCCGAGTGAGTACGCTCTTTTTTTAATAGATCGCGTGATTGCCCGTGTCCGCGTTCTCGGAAGTGCCGCGCGACCTCCGCGTGATTACTTAGACGCTAGATTTTCGGGAGTGCCGTATGACCTTCGCGCGTCAGACCGATCCCTTTGTACGAATCTTCGTCATCGACCTTCCGAGCAATTTCCTTGTCACGCTGTTACGTTGTCCGTCGCCCGAAAGACAAGTTTTCGCGTGCGCGCATCTACGTGCCGCAGAATCCCCGCTTAACCTTAACGAGTCATTGATTTGGAAACGAGCTTTTCCGTTTATGAGCCGCGTGATTGTCGAACGTTCGCGTTCTCGGGAGTGCCGCATGACCTTCGCGCGTCCGATACGATTTTCTCGGGCGCGCACCTTTGCCATGGACCTCTCGGACGCCTTTCTTGTTTCTGTCACGTCGAGTACCGTTTGAACGACCAATTCTTCACGCGCGCGCACGCATTCGTAAATTCTTCGCGCGTGCGTAGGTTGACCACCGATTTTCTCTTACGCAAGTCCCCCCGACTAAGTTGTTAAACTTAACGAGCTTCTGGTTTTCGCGCGGACACGAACTTCCCGTACGCGCCTCAGTCGTTGATTCCCTTTATGCGAGATTCTGTTAAATAAATTGTCGAGTGCCGTACGACCTTCGCGCGGGCAACGGATTTCCAGTGCGCGCGTCTATTTATAAACGTCCTTCCTTTCGGGCTTTGTTAAGCGTTAAACAAGAGTGGATACCGCATGACCTTCGCGCGGGCAACAAGTCTTACGCGCGTCGACAAATTCCGTTGCCGAAACCGATCGGATACTGCGCGAGTCACGCCTGACCTTCGCGCGACCGACCGATTCCGTGCGTGTGTGTTTACTTGAGCAGATTCCCGAGCCGGTACGTAAAGTAACTAGTTGTATTCGCTCCGTGCGTACTTTCAAACAAGACTGCAGCAATACCTGTGGCGTTTTACGGAAATAAACGTTCGCCACACGCATAGTGTGGTATACGAAAAATACGTGTAATTAAATGTTGCCAGATATAATTATGAATAATCTCATGGAAGGTAAGCTATTTTGAAACAATATGATGTTAAAAATACTTGTTACACAAATTAAGTTTGAACTTTTAATGAAATAAATGTTAATTCCGTAATAATTATTTTGTCTAACATAACCTTACATTTTCAGAGTCTGTAAACAAACAAAACAAAAATTCACCGAGTTACACATGCTGCATTCCTGAATGTTATAACAAAACTAATAACACAACAGGCGTAAAATTTTATAGATTTCCAACAGCTAATGCACATTTTCCACACAAACTTGCAAAACGTAATGATTGGCTAAAAGCAGTGCGTCTGCAAAAGTAAGTTGGTGATTTAATATTTTAACAGAGAATTTTGTGATGATTTTGAAAGAACTTTTTTTATTATTGTTACCTTGAATGCAAAAATTGAAACGAGCAAGTCTTATAATGTTTTTTTTTAACTTTCTCTATCTCAGATGGATCACAGTGGATTCCCAAAAGTAATACTCGTATATGTAGTGCCTACTTTGTAGGTGATAAAAAATCATAAGATCCTCGCAGTCCAAACTATAAACCTACAATATTTCCAGGAGTATACAAAAAACGTCTTGTGAACAGCGATCAACACTTGGCTAGGTACATTGCCATTCATTCATGATTTGAAGATTCCGAATTGTCATTTTTATTATAATAAATTATGTTAATATAGGTACAAAAGAGTGTTAAAAAGATCTAGCAATCAAGTGATTAACAATGCTGATTCTAAAAAAAGAAAAGTAGACTCCCCACTTATGGATCCCTCAACGTTAGACAATAATATGGCTAACTATACCATGGCAGTAACTAGACAAAGTAACGAATACGAATCCAGTAGCATCCTGGAAGATATACCAGCAAAAGCCACAGTCGATGTTGGAATTCAAGTTGATTTTTTAACTAATGACGAGATTTTACAGAATATGTTTATCTGCACACAATATGTTTTTCCTACAACTTGTGATGCAGCAACGTTATGTTATGCTGCAGATTCTAGAGGAAGAGTTAAAATTTAATATGTAACAAAAAGCAAAGAAAGTGTAAGAGAAGAAAAAGTACAAAAGTATTCTGAAGAAAAACAAATTTGCAGTAATGGTTTTCATGGTTATAAAGACATTGAGGACGACCAGGCATTGGTTGATTTAGCTGGCGTAAGCAGAGCTACGTTCCAACTATTTTTAAAAATTTTACTTAAAGATAAGAGAGATTATCCTACATTGATTTATTTGAGACAAAAAGTCAATCATGAAAATAGAGTTTTAATTTATCTAATGAAAATGAAATGTGGTGCAACTTTTTCAGCAATGAGTGTTTTGTTCAAAGTTCACAGAACTACTATTTCTAGAATTTTTTACTCGTCATTGGACTATTTTTACGTTGCTTGTCATAACTTTGTTAAATGGCCAGAAAAGTTAGTAGTTCAAGAAACTATGCCATTAGTCTTTCAAGAAGAATATTCCAATTGCAGAGTGATTATTGATGTCACAGAGTTTTGCGTTGAAGCATTACCTAGTGTCGAAGAAAAAGTTCAATTTTTTTCACATTATAAACATGGCTACAGAGTAAAAGTAGTAGTGGGATGTACACCTGGTGGATTAATTTCACTTGTAAGTCAATCTCACGGAGGGAGAGGAACTGATGCACAGATTACAATAGGCTCAGATTTATTGAAGCTTTTAGAACCGGGTGATCAAGTTTTAGCTGATAAGGGGTTTCCTCAAATCAAGACACTCCTTGATGAAAGAGGACAGAATATTTTACTAGTAATGCCTCCGTTTTTATCAAGTGATGAGCAGTTTGAATGTGAACAAGTCGAGGAGACTTATAAAGTGGCGAGCGTACGGATTCATATTGAAAGGATAATGCAAAGATTGAGAACACATAAGATTTTGGATAAATTGACTACCGAGATGCTACCATACATGGATAAAATAATTTTCATGGCATGTGTATTAGTAAATTTGCAACCTCCAATTATAAAAGAAAAGCAACTCTAACGTAAGCAAATTTTATGTTCTCAGAAACATTTGGTAATTTTAATAGTTGCAGATATAATTGATTAGAACTGTTTAGTTGATCTTAATATTTCACAAAAATAATTGTACAAAAGTATTTATATTATAAACAATAATTTATTTATAACTATGATCTATTAAGTTACATTATATCACATTGTTTGTAATGTATCACAATAAATCTTGCACATAGTACAAGGTTTTCTATTTTATTTGGAATTTTAAAAATATTATTAAACCTATCAATTAACAAGAATTGTTCTCGCCATTTTCTTTTTCACTCTCCATTAATACTGGCAAATAGGTATTAAAATAAAAGTCTTGTATCTTTGGAATTACCTTTTCAAGATAAGTTTCATCTCTTGGCACTAATACAAGTTCACTGCCCTTTGGTGACCATACGTACAAATCACATTCTTTTAAATCAGTTATATACATCAATACTTGACATTGGGTGTAATATTGATGACTTTGTTTTAAGCAAGTCGTTTCATTGTCTTTAACAAGATAATTAACATTAAATTTACCTGTGCTTGTATCTAATATAGGTTTACTTTTGCAAGATGAAGGGCACTTTATTTCTAAAATTTTGGAGAGTTGATTATTATCTAAAACAACGCCATCAGGGCTGCCGCAAAGCCAAGGTTGTAATGGCATAATAAAAACTCTTGTATTCCTAACAACTTTGTTATATTGTTTTACATATTCTTCCAGTGCTTTTTTCTCATTTTTAGTACCATACTCTTGTGAAGCTGTTGCTTTCACATTTCTATCGGAATTCAGAAAATCTTTTGCTAAGTCGGTGCTCACTTTTCTAGTCATTGTTTTCATTTTATGTGCTCTGGAACTCGCACTTATTCTACAATTTCTTACACTAAACCATAAGTTACTTTTGCTTTGGTCGACTGTCTCGATGCATATCTCAAGAATTCTTTGCTGATTTACCTTGATTTTACTTTCAAAAAAAAATTTCAAATTTACTTCCAGTTCTGGTAATATGTGCCCATACAGTTTATTCCGTACTGATGAATTACTTAATAACATCGTGACACAATCATGTAGCTGTGTTTGTCGTTCAAGTTCACAAGCTTTTTGCATTAAAAGTTTTTGTTTGGCTTTAGCTATTAATTCTTCACGATTCATATTTTCTACTCGTAAACAATTGCGAAGAGGTGAGTTGATATCCTTCAAATCATCTAAGGTAACTTGATATGGTTGCACATCAGCAAAATTATTATTTGGAGTGTATCTCGCTGCCAATACAATTGGTTTGGCGTAAATATCTTTGCCTAGCTGTGCATCAGAAGGCTTATCCCATTCTTGTTGAAATGAAGTTTTCGTTTCACTACGACTCGTGTTTATGCGGTGAATCAAACCGTAAATATGTTTACATTTTCCGGCTTTCCCAGACACGCAAGTACATGAAGCATGAGTTACTGTGCGATTATTATTCAGCTACAAATAAATTGAAAAATGATTATAAAAAATTGCGCACGTATAATAATTATCGATCAAATCGTTTACAAAATTATAATTACGTCCAAATTCACTGCATTCGGTTTTTTCTTAACGCTATAAGTTCTGATACAACTACTACGAATTAGCTTGCAAGCACCAATAGATTGTAGCTCTTCTACACGTCTTATATGCAGTGCAGATAAATCTTTGCCCTTTTGAATCTTCGCAGGATCAAAATTAATATTGTGTGCGATTGGTTGAAATCCTGTTCTTATTATTTGATTCATAGTTTATTTTCTAATTTTATGTATACACAAAGCAAAAAAGCTTGCTTTTTATAGGTTATATTTTTAGAATGCCATCTAATACACATGCGAAAAATGAAACTATATTTCTGATTTAGGGAGTGAGTGCAATTGACGTAACTGAATGCTCTTGTACAACTTTTTTCGATAATCAAAACGTAAATTGTAAATAATTTATTAAAAACTAAATCAGTCCTATATAAACCAATGTATTTTTGGTATCCAAAAGTTACAATTCGTGCCATTGGTGGCGACACTTGGATGTTATGCACGGAGCGAATACGGCATAACTACGCGTTCGCGATCTATCGAGACCGCTCGTAGCCACGACCGCCCGCTTAGGTCGACGTTGCGTCAAGGTACGCCACTCGCGTCCCTATTAACCTAGATCAGGCTGACCATCGCGAGGGGTTGACTACTGGGCTGACCTGGGGAATGTTGGCCTAATAAATTCGAGTCTTATTAAAATTGGTTTTGTTATTGACTATACTCACTTGATTACCTCGTCCCCCGTAGCTTTCGCGATCGGTCCGAGATTAACTAACGCACATGCAAACGACTTGATTGCCGCCTAGCCGTTACCGCGGGAACCACGCTACCAATCGACGAAGGACCGGAAGGAACCTCTCCCCAAACTACTAATCCGTTAGTCGAGGCGCCCCTGTGACGCCTTCCTCTATATACCCGCTTCTGAGTTAAGAGCCACCGTGCCCCGGACCACACCTGACTAGCCGAACGAGCTGTAGCCGTGGGTGGCCTGTAAAACCCACCCATTGTCCCTTCTCTCTTTCGATTCGGTACTCTAGGTCTCGAACGAACCCGTAAATAGGATTTCGTGCTCCCATTCTCCTCTTCCATAGGTGATAGCCGCACGAAATCGGCGTACGACGACGACTCCAGCGAGGAAGGAGATAACGGGGAAACCACCCGACAATCACAGCGACCAGTAGGGCCCAGAACCCGACAGCTGATGTTGCAGCGCTACCTGCGCTCCTAACGCGAGGACACGGTAGCTGGCGCCCAACGAACAAAAATAAAGCTGCATACACATCGTCGGCTAACTGCGCCGCTGGCGGCAGTGCGAGACCGAAAAAAGAATTGTCATTTATTTTTCCCCTCCCTCTCCCCCGTCGCAATGTATGTACTAATATCTAGTAATATGTTGTTTGGGAAAATTGTATCCTCAGGAACTTCCGATGTCGGATACTTAATTTCATTTTGCCATTTTGCCAATGATATGAGTAAATTCTTGCAGTTAAATTTATCTTTCTTAGTTTTCTTACTCGGTGTAATAAGTTTTATGGGTTCTGTTTTATCCATAATTTGAGTTTTGTTTTCCTAGTACGAGGTTTGTTCAAAAAGTATCGCGAATTTTGCATTTCCGCGAGCTTCGTAAATTTAATTTTTGATTTTTTTGTAGCATTATGTTGGAACTCATGTCCCTTACTTATGCCGACAAGGTCGGCCATTTTGAACGTTTAGTTAATTTTTGACAGCTGTTTTGCTTGGATGTGTTTTGGCTCGTCTTCGATTTTTGCCTATTCTAAAAAAAGGATCAAAGAATCTGTATCAAATTTTGTGTAAAAAATAAAATAAATTACGCGGACGCATACCGAATGTTGACTGTGGCATATGGTGAAGCTACCTTGGACCAAAGCAATGTTTATCGGTGGTACAAAATGTTCTCAGAGGGCCGAGAAGATGTGAACGACGAACAACATGCCGAATGCCTGAGCACGTCAACAACAGATGAAAACATTGATAAAGTGAAGAAAATAGTATTGACCAATCGTTGAATCACCGTTAGAGAAGTTTCTAAGGATCTAAACATATCGATTGGCTCATGCCATTCAATTTTAACCAATGATTTGGGCATGACTCGAATCGCCGCGAAATTCGTGCCAAAACTGCTCAATTTCGACCAAAAACAGCATCGTGTTAACATTGCTCACGAGATGTTGGACTCGGTCCGTGACGACCCAAATGTGCTCCAGAGGATTATATCTGGTGATAAATCATGGGTTTATGGTTATGATGTGGAAACCAAAGCTCAATCATCCCAATGGAAACTTCCGCATGAGCCAAGACCGAAAAAAGCGCGCCAAGTTCGGTCGAATGTGAAAGTTTTGTTCACATTTTTCTTCGAATACAGGGGCGTGGTGTATCATGAGTTCTTGCCACAGGGTAGTACAGTCAATAAAGAAGACTACCTGCAAGTTATGCGTAATTTGCGCGAAGCGATCCGCTAGAAACGACCAAATTTGTGGAAGAACAAAAACTGGCTTTGGCATCATGATAACGCCTCTGCTTATATATCGTTGCTTGTGCGCGAAGATTTGGCCAAAAGCAACACAGTAATGGTGCCGCAGTCACCGTATTTCCCAGATCTGGCCCCCTGTGACTTTTTCTGTTCCTAAAACTGAAGAGGCTCATAAAACGACGACGCTACGCCATAATTAAGGAGATAAAGATGGCATCGAAGGAGGAGCTGAACATGTTCACAAAAAATGATTTTTTTAAGTGCTTCGAGAATTGGAAAAAACGTTGGCACAAGTGCATTATATCTGAGGGGGATTAGTTTGAAGCAGATAAAATAGAAATTCATGAATAAATAAATAATTTTTGAAAACATAAAATTCGCGATACTTCTTGAATAGACCTCGTATATAAATTTTTTATTGATTTAAGTTCTTTAGGTAATTTTTTAAATAATGTAATAGCCCTAATATAACTGTTTTTGATACTGATTTGTCTCAATCTTCTTGGTACTTGTAGGCTGTTGTTTCTTGTTTTCTTGTTTTTATTATTGTATGTTATTATTTTATTATTATTATTTTATTATTGTATGAAAGTTCATCGTAATGGTATAGTAGTGATTCTAATGACAAGGTTTTTCCTACATCAAGAGGTTATTTTTCAATAATGAATTTATTTTTATTAATTATTTTAAGTAATCTGTTTTATAAATTGTGTAGTCCTTTAATTCTGCTAGCATAATCTTCTCCCCATTCAATAATTCCGTAAAATAAATACTATGGAATAGGGCGTAATAGATCCTGAACACTTCCGTGATCATTATTCTTGATAATTTTTAAAAGATAAAGGTTAAATACTTGGATTTTTTGTATAAATTTTGTAAGTAAAGGTCCCATCTCATATTGCTATCAAAAGTTACACCTAGCTACTTTGTGTAGTCTCGTCGGTGAATTGTTTTACATTGTATAGAAATATTCAAGTTTTTGTGTGTGCTATTAAAGTTATTTCCAAATTGATGAAAGGCTATTTTATCTATGTTTAATGATAGTCTATTCAAGGCTAACCAGTCACCTACTTTTTGTAATTGATTATTCATCTTTCTTTCAACTTTTGTCCAACTCCTATCAGATGCGATGACTACTGTATCATCTGCAAAACATAGGATAGAATTTTCTGACATATTCGAAAGAATATTATTTATGTAGAGTAGGAAAATCAAAGGTTCTAGGATCGTTCCTTATGGTACTCCCATGTATATTATTTCAGGTTTACTAATGTGGTTATTTACTTTCACAATTTGTTTTCTGTTGATTAGGTAACTTTTGATAAGATTATAAGCTTTTTCTCATATTCCGTAGCAATATAATTTATTTAGCAGTATAGTGTGATCTACTGTATCAAAAGCTTTTGCTAAGTCAGAGAAGGTGATAATAATAGGATCTCCTTGATCGAGTTGATTGTGTATTATATTCGTTATGTGGTAGAGTGCATCTTTTGTACTTTTATTTTTCTGGAAACCATATTGTTTCTTAGAAACTAGATTGCAATTATTTACAAAACTAGTTATTCTTTTGTGTATTAGTTTTTCAAAAACTTTAGCTAAGTTTGATATAAGTGATATAGACCTGTAATTTGTTGGCAAATGTTTTTCTTTGGCTTTATGAATAGGAATTATCTCCTCTTCTTTAAGTGCATCTGGCCATTTTTCTTTGTCTATGCTAGTGTTTATTATGTAGACCAGGGGTGCTGAGATGAAACTTGTTAAACTTTTAAGTACTTTTGAGTTTATTCCGTCAACGCCACCTTTTTTGTTTTTCATTTTAGGGATTATTTCTTGTATTTCATATATATTTGTTGTCTTCAAAAATATAGTTTTTTTGTTCATCTCTGGCATTTCTATGTTTTTGTTGTTGGACGTATTGATTTTATTACTTAAGTCTTTTTTTACGTTGCAGAAGAATTTGTTCATTTTATCGTCAATAATAATAAAGCAATAATTAAGATAGGTTACTAGAGTTAAGAATCCATCGGACAGAAGTTACGGAGAAAAACACAGTATTACTTCAATATAATATAAGATAATTTAAAAATAACTGAAAGCTGATAAAAATACTATTATTGATCTTTTTAAAATTTGGTTGAAGAATATTTTTCATCTATAACGGGTTTTATAATTCCTTCGCCGTTATAATCGAGAAGATTAATTGGTTGACTGCTCGATAAAAATAATCAATTGAACACCACAAGGCAAGTGCAATGTCACGTGTGTGGCCAAGCCTCATAACTCGCACTTACAATATATTCGTCTTGTGGCCCGCGTAGAGCGTCATAGATTGGCGTAGCTGAAAGCGCGAAATATGTATACACGAGCGCAGTGGAATCGTTGGGAAATGGGAATAGATACAGGCAATTGAGATAGACGCAATAAATGTAATTAACGTCGGCTTTATACAAAAGAAAATATTTAGAGGGTACAAGGCATCATGCGTAAACAGCGCAGCAAAGAATGAGAAAGTGGATAAGCGGAGAGAGAGCCTAATCATGAGATGGTACTTACATACTCGTCGGCCATGCCCTTTGTAAATATCGATGCCCTAGTATCTACACTAAATCTCCTCGCTGGCTTTCTCGACGGAATTCTTAGCTAAGTCCATACAAGGCACTGCCGTACAATAAAGAAAAAGGCTAAAGTTATCCGCGCGAGCAGAGACACGTGTTGTCGGCCTCAAGTCCACCAGCTAATTGCCGCTCGTGGTGTCCCTTCTTTCCCTCAGTTTTAGTCGCGCGCGTCCTGACATCTCAAAACACTCTCAGCGCGACATATATGTTAGTGCATATCGCTCTCTCTCTCTTTTTCTCTAACGCGACTCTCTCATCTTTTGGCTGCGACGGCTGCTGCTATATATATTAAGTATAATATATTATAATATAATAGTATAATATTTATATTAATATATAAGGGGGCAGAAAGAGAGAGACATAACGAATGAAACTTAAATTCGTTATACATCCAAATGTTGATTGTACCATTATATTGCTGCTATATTCTTGGAGTGGTCACTGCGAACAAGTAGTTGAAGAAAATAGACCAGAAAATAAGAAAGTTAATGTAATGAAAATTCCAACTGGAACTATAAGAAAAATTCAACCATTAGATGTATATGAATTTCGACTGTGGAAACACTTTGTTCAACGTTTTTTAGATAACCATATGAATTTAAATTCGAGAAACATTATTTCATTGGTTCATAAACAATGTACCCCACCAAGAATATTTCAATCTTTGTTAATAATCTTCTCTTAAAAGTGGTTGATATCTCGAAGAAAAACCAGAAAAATTTAATAATCCAGTTAATTTCAGTTTCGGGGATTCTTGTAGTTCAAAATGCGAAATTAAAAGCTGTCAAAATGCCTCAATTATACTTCGTGACTGGTGTAAAAAGTTCCTATACTTCGAATATTTTTTTGATGGTTATCATTACAGTTCAGACTTTAACAAATAAAAAATGTTAGAAAACCGTTCCTTCTTAATCGTATAAAGTTTTATAAAAGTTTATATTAATAAGTGTGCAGCACTTTACCGAAAAATTGATATAAAAACAAATAAATTGAAAATAAAATTATGTTCATTGTAACGTCGGTTGACGAAACAATTCTCAGGCGCACTTTTTTGGTATATCCTTGCGGACAATAACCGGGACGTGCGTTACCACTATCGCGGGAAATTCTTTTTTCGGCGACGGAGGATCGAAGCTTTACTATACCACACGCTTGGCAATATAGCAATGCTTTGCGTTATTTTACCACACTCTTGGCAATAAAATAACGTAAAGGGGGGCCTATCTAATATGCACTCGACCACACGCTTGGCAATCGAGTGTAACTATCTAAAAAGACAGACCATCCGCGAAACTAAAATAGGAAAGAATAAGAAGAGAAAAGGAAGTAAAAAGAAGTTATAGTAAAAAATTTATTTTGATTTTCTTTACTTACTTTTGCCTTAATTTCCCACACACACACTGGAAAGAATAACTAGAACCTTCGAACTAGACGAACTTTGAAAAACAGCAAACTAATTTGGAATGGTTACACGAACTGAATTTAGAAAATAACTGTCTAATTTTCTTGAAAAGCTCCCTTTTATATTTTTCGCAAAAGACTCCCACTCGAATATCTTTGTCATTTTTGGGCAGGAAGAATTCAAATTTTCTTAACTTAATTGGTTGGAAAATTTGGGGAGTGTCTCAAGCGTAAGCGAAATTCGAACCCTAATTGGCCGGGGGCGGAGTGTGTGGGAGTGGTCTCATTTAAGTGCTTTGGGCCTTCTTCACATAGATGGCCCTCTATATCCTATTTTGACCTTTAATTATTTAAACTAATTTTATTTAAATTCAATTGTGAGAAAAGTTATTTAATGAGTAAAGTTATTTAAAAAAAAACTATGATCTAGAGGTGAACTTTAAGGGTGAATTTCATCCCTTAAATATGTTTTTCCGCCGATAAAAAAATATGAATCTCTTGTTTTTTTAATTGTGATGATGTGTTATCACTGAAATAATTTATTAAGCTCGCGTGAAATCCACTTCCGACAAGAGGATCCGATCAGCTGATGCCGCATAGCCCACTCGCGCACATTTGAGACCTCGCGATTTAACACTTCTCCGGGTCTACCAAGCTGACGCGCACGACCCTTATGCCCGCGTACAACCACTTGCGCACTCACAACTCGGACCGATACTCCCCCAGGAAGCTAGACGACGAAAAAAATTGCAGCTGAGATCAGCTGATCATAGCAGTTGCTACTAAGCTCGCGTTAGACCTGACTAGACCAAGGGCAACCGAGCGCGTGAGAGCGAGCGAGATAACCGATACGAGAGCGAATGGACGCGAGCGAGGGGAAATCGGTAGGACTAACGAGCGCGTGTGAGAAAGAGACGACTGATAACAACGCGAAACTGACCGACGCGCGCGACTCGACGAGCCAACCGGTAATAGGATAGGGGCGGGTTAGCAAATAGGACAAAAGCGACGCTATCTGATTAACACATAGGAAAATTAGGCGCCAAAAACCGACCAGTCGTCAAATTACGTGGGCCGAAATAATAAAATAGACGGCGCTGATGATCGACCTAGCAAGAAAATTGACCAATAAGGTAAGATCCCGCGACTGTAAGGGAAAGGAAACTAGAAGAAGCGACGCGATGCCGCGAAAAGCCGCGGTAGTAGCTGCCAGATTCTCTAGCCACGCGGAAGCCCATAGGACGTGAGTGAGTGAGTGAAGGACAAAGAGAGCATATCCGCAGCAGAGCAGACATTTAGCAATTATAGCAGAGCAGACATTCCACAATAATAGCAGAACAGAGATTCAGCAACGACAGCAGAGTAGACATTCAACAACAGCAGTAGAGCAGACATTCAGCAACAGCAGCAATACTCAAAAACTGGTGGCAGCGAATAAGCGAAAAGTGGGTACTTTCTTCTCTCACCTTTTTATTATACGTGATCGTTTAAACCTCGCGCATTAACGGGAGTGCCGTCTGACCTTCGCGCGACCGACGAATTACTCGCGCGAGCATTAGATTGCCACCGAATTTCCTCTGTGCGATCGATTGAGTTCTCGCGCATTGAATGAGTGCCGTCTGACCTTCGGGCGTCCGATGAATCCCTCGCGCGCATATTAGATTGCCACCGAACTTTCTTTGTGTGATCGTTTAAGTCCTCGTGTAAATAAAAGTATCGTTTGACCTTCGCGATCACCAAGTTCCCCGCACAAGTATTAGATTGCCGTCGATGCTTTTGTGTTGTCGTAAATACTCGCGTATCGATAGAATTCTTCATGACCGTCACGCAATCTCCGAAATCGTCCGCGTATTAGTCCAGGCCACCTGATCTCCGCTCGATCGCCACGAAAACGGATCGCAATCGCGTCACGGTGCGTCATTTGCGTCTTTAGAAAAATTTAGGCGAAGCAGACCGCCGCGAATAGCCAGTTACTATTGAGCGTAGGACGAAACGCGATATGACTGACCTTGAGCTGACTCGAGTAGAACGAATTTTGATTATTAATAAAAATGAATCCTAGCTTAAACTCTTGTTGTCATTGACTTAACCCTGTTTGATTTTTCCATATCTCCCGTAGCTATCGCGATCGGGGGCACAAAATTAGCTAACGCCTCAACGCTGCTTCAGTTTACGTGACCTTCTACTACCCCTGGATTGTTAACGTGGCGTCCTGAGACGCCGCTCCGATTACCCGCTGCTGAGACAAGAGCCCTTACCCCGACATATTGCCTAGCCGTTGAGCCGTAGCCGTGGGTGGTTGTGCCCCTTTGATTTTCTTCGCACGTTTGATTAGGATTTCGCGCTCCCTTTTTCTTACATCCTATAGGTAGCCAACGAAGCCAACGTGCAGAGGAAACAACAAGACCGCCCGCATCACAGCGACCAGAACCCAGCCGATCTGCAGCGCTACCCGCCCTCCTAACGCGAGGACGGTAGCTGGCGCTCAACGATAAATCGATAAATAAAAGCTGTGATTATCGGCTGAATGCGCCGCTGGTGACAGTTGAGACAGTGAAAATTATAATAAATTATTTTTCCTCTGCTCTCTTCCCGTCACATAATATACTATGATATATACAAGAATTATTAAATAGATAAGTTCGGATTGGTGTACCTTCTTTGTAAATACAAAAACATTTAGGTTCAACGGATTAAAATACACGAGAAAAATAAATGGATATATCTGAATTTAAAATATGATTATGCTATACTTATATTTATGATTACTAATAAATGAGAACATAAACATATTCATGTGAAATAGTATTTATAGTAATATTGATTTTAATAATATTAATAGTTTTTAATATTTTCAGATATAGTTACAGTGAGAAAATTAACGAGGACGAAATGATAGTAACAATGGAAATTATAGGTGTAGAGATAACAGACGAAGGTAGTTATATTTGTCAAGCTGAAAATGCTGCTGGTTTAGTTTGGAAAAATACTACATTACACGTAATGAGCCGTGAGCTAGCAAATCTTGATCCTCCGCTCCAGTCTGAAGACAGCATAGAGAACTCCACAACAGAAAGCGCAGGCTACGCTGCGGCTATTGCAGCAGGTGCACTCTTAGGTACTCTTTTAGCATTAGGTTGCCTTTTTCTTGGCATATTTTTTTATGCGCGTCGATTACATTCTTTTGGTACAAAAGCCAAGTCAGAGTTCAAACAAATCACGGACTCTGGTTCAAATTTGGAAACAAACTGCAGCGTGAATACAGGTTTGCCAAGTGGCTTCATACCAGCTTCCATACTCAAAAAACCTGGGGTCACAAAAACTTCTGAAGAATTTAATTCTAATACACAAGAACTAGGTGAATTATCTAATGCCCATCCGCGGCGTCGTTTTATCGAGCCTGACCTCATTAATGAAGTACCGAGCCAATCAACAGTATCTAATTATCTTCAACAACCCCAATTAAATCAGATAGAAAACTATTCCAACTGTCTTGACCGTGACGGTTATCCACTAAATTTTGGTTTACCTAAACTTAATTGTCTCGGCAGGGAACGCTTAAGATGTACTAGTTTACCTAGGTTACGTCAACGCCAAAATCAACTTCTTCATTCAAACATATCTTTAACTCAGCAGCAAATAGAATCCGCTTTCTCACCACAGGAATGTTATTCAAAAGAAGCGGAAATTTTAATGGAAGACCAGCCATCAATGGCTTTTCTCGACCTTGGTTACGCTGCCGTCGTGCAGTCGGTACCACTGCCGCCGCCACCTGCCTACCGCGTTCAATTACCAGCAGATCTATCAGTATTACAACAGCTATCACCTAGTCAGAGAGCAGGACAATCCATTCAGCATCCAGAAAGTCCTGATGAAGGTTATGTCGGTGATGCCCTAGACGTCTAATAGATTTAACTTTTGTTTTATGAAAAATCATGTACACAATATTTTAAGCTCAAACAACCCCGATTAGTAAAATTCTGGAACTGGAATATAGGAAAATAGATAGGATTTTCCGAAGTATTTTCCCTTGCTCAATCAGAAAATTACTTAATTTTTTGAATATTTAGATATCAGAATTTTTTAATATTTCAATTTTCTAATTTTTCGTTCACAATTTTGCTAAAAGAAGTTTCGAAAATTAATTTTCTAAGATAATATATAGGTAATTACCATTTGAGTAACAACAAAGTTTATATATATTATATTACAATCTTATACTATGATAGGTATTTACACACAATAAGATAGTTTGACCTAGCTACCAAAATATTAAGTTATTATATTAAATAATGCTACAGTTATTTATATCAAAGTAATGCTAATTGTTATTATCAACCTCATAAATATGCGCCGTTATCTATATCAACTTAAGAGTTGTAGATTTATTAGTTTTTAGACCAAATAAACTTTGTATTAATTTATGAGACGAGTATTTGATAATAAGAAATATAGCGAAATAAGCATGTTAAAATTACCTTGTTGAATATATATTCGGAACAGGCTATTCGAAAGGACCTATTTAAAAAGTCAAATTTTTTAACTACTAAACTTAATTCTATGATCCCTAGGCTTAAAAACGTGTTTTTGGTTTTTTTGAAAAACATTTATTCTACTCACAGTTCCCTTCAAAACAACTGAAAAAATTCATGGAGGGGCCTTTTTCACTGAAAAAATATCCTGATTTTTTCAGATTTCAAGGATCAAAATGGTGACCAGAAAAAAGTGACTGCAAAAACAAGCTATGATTTGCATGTTAGGCAGCCCTTGAAATCTATCTTTAGATCTATTCTTCAAGATGGTTTGTGATGAAACTTTAATGAAAATTTCAGATTGAGACTGCATTCGGTTCTCAAGATATCCAGGGTCAAAGTTGTTAATTTTACATGAGCCCGAAATCCAATATTACTTAGCTTGTATCGATCCATTTTTTCTTAAGATTTATTAAACATTTTGGAATTAATATGTCTTTATTTTATAAATGTAAATTAATTTTAAATATTATTTTTTTGTTTTTAGAAATTATTGAAAAACCTTTAAAAGTATAAACAATTCGATTCTGATTTCCGATATTTCGGTTATGAGTAGTATTACAAATCATATTAAACTTTTCAACTTTTTAAACTTATTCTACATTGACTTATACTAAATACCTTTCGGAAAATGATAGTAATGCAAAAACAAAAATTTTCGCTGTATGTAATAAATCGTAAACAATAACTGAATTGTGAACTTATGCAAAATTGATAACTTTGGCTATCGATATCTCACGAATCAAATACTGCCGCAATTTAACATTTTCAGGAGATAAAAGTCTCATCATAAACTATTCTTTAGCATAGATTTGAAGTTAGATTTCAATGGCTGCCAACAGGCGAAACTTGCGGTCACTTTTATTGTTTTTTTTATTTTTCAATCATTTTTTAGGTTATGAAGGTCTTGTTTAACTAACTTCCAAATAAGCATTTTTCATGTATTTTTTCCCCTTTTTTCGCATGCCTCTATTAGAATTACTATTTTCAGGCCACAACATGCTAAAAAATTGAATAAATAATTTTTTCCATATTTTCGGTATATTACCTAAAAATAAGATAATCCAAAAAGTACTAGAACATTCATAGTACTCTAGGACTCTATGTTATGTATAAAAGGCTTTAATAAATAAAGAGTATAGCGCTGTAGCAGCAAAGGACCTGATTCAATGAACTTCATCTATAGGAAATTCTCGTTAGACTTATTCGCTAAACATTTAAAAATTGAAATATTATAATAACAACGTATTAATGCACAATAATGAATACATTTTTATTGTGAAAATGAGCGTAATAAGTTATCAATAAGAACGTGAATACTTCGAATAAATATAAGCTATTATAAGAAGATACAAATCATTAATATCAGATATTTTCTATTCATTCGAAACATTATGTTAGTTATGTGACATTAAACGTCGCAGATTTCATTAAAAAGGTATACACTTTTGATTTTTAACCCGTTAACCCTAAATGTTTTTCAGAAATTTAATTATAAAATATAAATGAACCGTAAGAATGATTCATACCCATTCAATACAATGTATTTTACGAGCAAAAAGTTACGTATTCTATTCTTGTTGGCGCTGCCGGTAAACTATTCAAGGAGCGAATATTAAATATTATGAAATGATATGCAGATATATGTATGCAAAAATTTAATATCAATTATAAGCAATTATTCCGCCCTTTTTTTATCTGTGCGGTTCGAAATTGTCTATCTTTCTATAGTTTTGTTAATTTCTATTTTTATTGGTGATCGCAAAGAAGTCGAGTTGGCGAGCGCTCCTATATAAACAATATAACATTATTTTCCTGTTAATCAGCTTCGGAATTTCGCCACAGCATTTCCAAATTAGTGATGAGAATCCGATAACGCTATAAAAAATTTCATGTTCATGAAGGTGTATCACATCTACATCGTTTATACAACTACGTCCAAGATACTTGGCACTGACGACTGTGAATCTTTGGCATAGTTGTAAAACAATATAGATGCGAGAAAATGGATCAAAAATTTATTATCCATTAGTTATCAGATCCATTATATCATGAAAATTTTACATTTGAATTCTTAACCATCGCGTACTCATAGTATCACTTATAGGAAATCGAATTCTGCTTACATAATTGTGCTGGTGATAAAAGTGTAATATATGTTTTCAATGTTTTTTTTTTCCATAGAATACGATGACGTTATCAATTTTTATTATAAAACGTATTAAAGAGAGTTAGAAATGGAAAAGCATTGAAAAAAGCGATTTGTTATTACTAACGCTTACTAGATAGACTTTTTGTATATAAATCATTATTACCTAAGAAATATTAGTCAAAATAATAAGTAGATAAAAATATATATTTAAAAAATCAGCAATAATACAAGACAAGGTAAGTCGTTTTGTTATTAAAAATAGAATAAATCTAAGTAACTTAAATAATCTCATAAAAATAATTAAACCGTGTATTCCGTTTGCAAAGATTATAGGAACCTTACAGAATCCTTATAAAGTAGTTTTACTTATGTCTCATAGTTAGCATATCTTATTTCTAATATCCCTGCTAAAAAAAATCCATTGGAAACTATTAAAAAAAAGTCAATAGATTTCAATCCTCGATCTTGTTTGTCAAAAGAACCATTAAAATCGTTTGGAATTAAACGAGGAGATACTGAAATGGGAATCTATTGAAATTTATTAGGTGTGAAACGATACGTTACCATTGATTTCCATTCAAAATTTTTATGTTGAATTGTTTTCAATAGGGAATTATACCATTCACGGTAACATTCTTAATAGGATTGAATCATATTGATATCTCTTTCATACTGATTTGTCACTAATCGTAATTTTTACGAACAAGATCGAGGATTGAAGTTTATTCGACTATAGAAATGAAAGGTGAACAATATTCAATGGTAAATGAGTCGATTGAATCAATAGATTTTTATCGTTGAATAGTTTTTAATAACTGAATATTTGATGACTATTGGAATGAATGAGATTCTATGGTACTTAACAGTTCTGTACTCATTGCCAGGTTTGAATCAATTGCAAAAATATTTAACAATTTATGTTACTACTATGTAATCACTTTGAATAGATTCAAATGATGCAACTTTTCTAACTGGTATATCGTAAATATAACATTGAGATTCGTAAAGAATGAATTGATTCTATCATTATAATTGTTTATTCTTAATAATTGTCATTTATTGAATTATATAAAAAACCCATTAAAATAGATTCAATGAGAACATTATTTTTAAATCAATCATTAGAATGTATGAAATATATTAAAACTAAAAAAATCTATACGTCACCCATTTGCCATAACATTGGAATCGACATAAAACTATTCCATTGAGTACAATTGAGAATTTATTCTTGAAAGTATCATTAAAGTGTATAGAAAATCATAATATTGAATACGATTACATGTATCACCCGTTCATTATATATTGAAACCGATTGAAAATTGTTAGACTGAGGCCAATTGAGTATTTATTTTTTAAACGATCATTAGTATCTATAGAATATGATTCCATTAGGTACGATTGGTTACAGTACCCTTTCATCATACATTGAAATTTATAGAAAACTGCTCGATTAAGTACGATTGGGGAATTTTTTCAACATGAATCTTTTGAAACTCATTAAATGCGATTCAATAAAATACCATTGAATTGATTTTTATTAAAAGTATTGTTTATAATGATTTATTACGATTGAAATTAATTGGAATTTTTACTTTTCATTACTAATGCCATTAATTACCATTGAAAATGATTCATTTTCAATCTCCACTTAAACATTGATGCATTCATTCCATTGAACACAATTGATTACCATTCAATATAAATCATTCTTAATAGGAACCAATGAATTTTTTTCAGCAGGGATTTTACAATATATTCTTTCATTTTTTTGGTATGGCAATTAGATTATTTAATATTGTCCGATTATTATATTATTTTTTATAGTAATGGTACAATGTAAATTATGACAAAATATTAATTATATTCGAAATTAAAAAAAAATTCAACTGATAATATAAAGAAATTGATGTTTGCATCATAATTTAGAAAAATAAATGTTTCAATCATATTAATAATTTACTACTACGCTATAAATATTTTATTTAGTAATATTTGTCGAATTCAAGCTTGGAACGAAAAGCAAAATTTAGGTATATACATTCAGACAACAAATTACGACTATTACAGTTTAGCACGCTAGGCTCTTATCTCGAGCTGCTACTAAATTTGAAAATTGCATACATATATAGTTACATATATAGTTCTTATAAAATACACATATATATTTCTTATAAAATGTATACATACATACATATATATATATATATATAGTTCTTTTTATACTTTAATAATGTAGTGTTTATAAGTAATAGAGTAGAAATAGTTTAGTGTGCATTTGTGATTACTTGTAGTCTTGAAGACAAAAATACTTAATTAAGAAAATAAACTAAGCTAGGTCATCAGTTTTTACATCTGCATATCTAATGTCAATTCTAGTAGACCATCGTGAGAATTAAAGAAGGTTAGGGATCTTAATATCGTAAATAAATAATAAATGGATAATAAATTATAAAACTTGATCAAATAAAATTAATGAATTTTATCCTAAATTTAACGATTTTTTGAATGTTACCTAAAAATTTTTTGAATCTTATTCAATACTTGTATCTTACAACTGCCTAACTTACAGGAAAATTATATTTGCTTGTAAATAACTTTATTTATGCGAATCACTAATTAATTACTTTGGAGAAAAGAGTATCATCAGAGAGGATCTAGTTTGTAATCATACTACTGTGGGCAAAAAGTAAGGTGAATTTTCAATTTAAACTTCGCGGGCTTAACATTTCGAGCTAGTTCTTTTTTTCTTGAGTTGGTAGGACTGCGAATGACATCTGGGACAAATTTCATGTCAATGTCATCATCAGTAATATATTTACGCTTGTGTTTACCAAACGACCAAGAGTGCATGTTTTGATTTTTACAATGTCTGATTTAATTGAGCAAAGAAGTGCCATCAAATTTTGTTTGCGGAATGAAATTTCGGCTGCGGAAACGTTGAGGATGTTGCGGAAGGCCTTTGGTGATTCTACCATGTCGCAGAAAAATGTTTATAAGTGGTACAAAGACTTCAAAGAGGGTCGAGAACGTGTTGATGACTTGGAGCGCTCCGGACGACCATCGACGTCAACAGATGACCAATACGTCAATAAAGTGAAGGAATTAGTGCTCGAAAATCGTCGGTTGACTGTTAGAGACCTTACTGATATGATCGGAATATCAGAAGGATCTGTGAAAACAATTTTGAAAGATCATTTGGGCCTACGAAAAGTCAAATCTCGTTTGGTACCGAAAACGCTCAATTTCTTGCAACTTTCTTCGTGACCATTTCGCCAAAAATTCGACGCATATCGTTCCGCAACCACCGTATTCGCCTGATTTGGCTCCGTGTGACTTCTGGCTATTCCCAAAACTCAAGAGACCACTCCGGGGAACGCGTTTCGAGTCGATTGAGGAGATAAGAGCTGAATCGAAGAAGGCGCTGATGGCTATACCGGAAAGGGACTATTTGGCATGTTTCGAGGATTGGAAAAAACGTTGGCATAAGTGTATTTTATCGGGAGGGGATTACTTCGAAGGGGATGACATTGATGTAGAAGAATAAATAAAGATTTTTCATTTTACAAACAAATTCACCTTACTTTTTGCCCACAGTAGTACTTCCATTCATACGAAAAAACTTTTTCACTTAACAGAAGAGCTTGTTTTGATTATTGACGGAACTTATTTACGTTATCAAAAACGTAAATATAATGACTCTCAGAGAAAGTCATATTCAAGCCAAAATAAATATCCTTTGGTTAAGCTGTTCACTATTTCTACCACAGACGGGCTCATTATAGATGTTCCTGGTCCATTTCTAGATACCGAAAACGATACAATCATTATAAAGAAAATGACGGAGTATCCACATAGTTCACGGTATTTCTAGGGGAAAAATTTAAATTCCCTTATCAACAGTTGTGTAATAGACTTTTGCCAAAAGCTAATATATACTATGGAATCGCATGTTGTCTCAACAACCGTTTTCGAAAGTATGTAATAGCGATAAAGATGACGATAGATTGCAAGATATAATCATTGAAAGAATATTAAATTCTAATCAAATGAAAATACCTTGGCATCAGAAGTTGATATAGCCGGATGGTCTAAATAAATAACCCATTACTACAGTCAAGCTAATATCACGAGAAATCACTAACTTTCTGGAAATGACTGACAATGGTCTCAAAATATTATTTTGGGCACCGATCAATTAGATCAAGAGATTTAGTATCTAGCTGAATTGATGAAAAATGATGAAAATATGAATTCGGAATATATTAAGATAAGAAAAAAGAAACTAAATATTATTTAAGTATTGATAAGATCCAAGCATATAAATGGTAAGATTTACAAATGTTACGATGTGTACAAACCTGAAATAATCGGATACAGCGGTATTCTACAACATGCGTATGACTGTGACAATGGATTACGAACCATAGGCTCTCTTTTTATCTATTGCAATAGTGATATATTATCTCAGTAATGCTAGATATAAATCAAACGAAAATTCATTAGATCAGCGAAAGTTCTGTCTGATTTATGTTCAATACAGATATTGATTTAGTTATAGATGAAGATAGCGATGAAAATTGAAAGTTTTATTATATTTAAATGTAGACAGCTATAATTTCCATAAATGTAATTTTGTAACATATCATTAATAATAAATAATTATTTGATTAGATTCATGCACATTTATTTTGTCAGAATTTGTTAACAAAATTGAATATGGGACACTCAGAGGTTCAAGATAAAGCACAACAAATTTTATTTTCTACTTCCACGTTCAAAGCCACTCACTGTCAGGAATATAATTGATCCCACGGTTAGAGTGTTTTAGTCTGGTAGAATTACCAGATAAAAGTCGAAATCCTGGATATGAGCTGAGGAAGGATTTTCATTAATGGAGTTACTTAGGAATATAGTAATAATTAACGCACTGTGTTTACACCTCGAATTTCCTGGTGCGTTTTTTACAATAAATGTTTAAATGAAAAAAGTGCCAAAAATGGCTTTTTTTTCGATACATTTTCTTATTTTACTGGTAAACCATGCAACAAACGAGGAAAATGTATACAAACAATTTTGCAGAGCATGCAATTTCCAATAAAATACCATGGTTTAAAAATTCCATTTGCCTCGGCTGTAGCCGCAAAAAAAAAAAAGAAAATGCGAAAAAACAACTAATTTTTGTATCCGGAATTGCAATTGAAAATATCAATGAACCTTAAGAATAATTTACTCTTTTAAAACTTTAATCTTTTACGAATATAACCATGAAAAAATTCATTCGATATTCTTTTTAGTTACCGAGTTTTTTCATTAGTTCATTAAAAAAGTCCAAATTTAAGAAGCTTTCCTGCATTAACACTGTCTTAGAAATAATACTTGGGAAAAAGTAATTTTTATGTCTCAAACGTTGAGTTTCAATTATTTTATATAGAGTTATTAAATGCCAAAGTCTAGTAGCTACAGTCGGCTTTAAAGCAACGACTTGGTGAAAAAAAAGTACCGTCGTATTTGTTTAATCGAATACTTTATG
Source organism: Phymastichus coffea (assembly GCF_024137745.1). Lineage (NCBI taxonomy): Eukaryota > Metazoa > Arthropoda > Insecta > Hymenoptera > Eulophidae > Phymastichus > Phymastichus coffea. Next base: position 5,111,398 of record NW_026706819.1, on the reverse strand, counting down.
TGTCTTTTAGTAACAAATACGTTACAAGTACAGTTATCGTGCAACTACATGAAAAAGACAAGCGAACGCACGCGAAATCTGCTCTCCGACGTTAAAGTTCCAGTAGTGGGGGAAGTTGACACGACGGAAAAGTAAATTGGTGAGCTTAAAATTACTGCGCGCTTTCTACATTGAGTTTTCTTCGCTTCTAATCAATCAATTTGAACATTTCTTTTAATTTGATATAGCAAATTTCGAGGAATTAAAATATGAACATACTTTTATTTGATACGTAAAAGGTATCGAGTTGCTGTTGTCATTATGAATATGTTATTTTTTATTTACTAAAAAGTGACATTGTTTATTGGTATAACGGCTATGTATGTAAATATTTTATCAATATCGAATTCAAGTTACTTTCTATTATTACGTTACTAATGCAATAATAAGCAAAATGGTTATTATTGCCATTAATTATACAGGTTGTCCAAAAAGTTCCGGGACACCCCAGTAAGTCCTGAGATATAACTATTTCCGAGGAGATTAAGGTCATTCCTGTAGTAACTTTGAACGAAGAATCCAGTGGTGACCTTGGTTTTGACCTTGAGCTTGACCTTCAATGTCATTTCAAAGTCAACTTTTTTTCAAATGGGAACCCCTATTTTTGACAACGGTAATCGAAAGAGTGGGAAATATTACGTCCAAAACGGTATTTAAAAATTTTTTTTCATGGTCTTGAGAAGGTCGATTTAAGGTCAAATGCTTGAAAAACTGCCTAAAAGCGTTTTTTTTAATTTTTAAGATATCGAAAAGTGACCTCTACAAAATTTGTTCAGAACAGAGTGGGCCACTCAATGCACCAAAAACCTTTGACCTTTAACCTCATTTTGAAGGTCATTTCAAGGTCGAAGTGTTTTTTATAATGGAAACCCCTCTTTTTGATCCATAGCGCGAAATCCGACGTTTGGATAAGGTATTATGTTGAGGTTCGATTGATCCACGACGTTCATCGCTAAGGTCATGTGAAATTTAGATCCAATATTATTCGCGAAACATTTACAAAATGTTTCGGGCTAAATTTATTAAATTCTACTGGGAGCATGTTACAGTGACCTTATCTTTGACCTTCAAGATCATTTTAAGGTTATTTCAAGGTCACCTTTGATTGTTTGAATAATAAAGTAACGGGTTATCCAAACCGAAAGTCAAGGTGTTTTAAATGAGGAGCAAGCAGAGACATAGGTACAGTTTTTTTACCGGATAAGTTTTTTCCACTCATTGCCTTTTGAATGTTTCTTTCTGATTTCGCGCTATGTGCGAATCGGGGTCAAAAATAGGGATTTCCATTACAAAAAACACTTCGACCTTGAAATGACCTTCAAAATAAGGTTAAAGGTCAAAGGTTTTTAGTGCATTGAGTGGTCCACTCTGTTCTGAACAAATTTTGTAGAGGTCATTTTTCTATATCTTCAAAATTAAAAAAACGCTTTTAGGCAGTTTTTCAAGCATTTGACCTTAAATCGACCTTCTCAAGACCATGAAAAAAAATTTTAAAATAACGTTATGGACGTAAAATTTCCCGCTCTTTCGATTACCGTTGTCAAAGATAGGGGTTCCCATTTGAAGAAAAAGTTGACTTTGAAATGACCTTGAAGGTCAAGCTCAAGGTCAAAACCAAGGTCACCACTGGATTCTTCGTTCAAAGTTACTACAGGAATGACCTTAATCTCCTCGGAAATAGTTATATCTCAGGACTTACTAGGGTGTCCCGGAACTTTTTGGATACCCTGTATAAGCACATAATTGAGCAGGAAGAAAATTACAATTTCTACATTACCCATCAATTTACTCTATCATAATAAATAATATTAATAATTTGATAAAAATAACGAACAATTCAGAACTAAATGTATATCAATTTATAAAAAATTGATTTATATATATTTAATACTAATATACAATGATAATGATATATAACATGAATTATTAATAGGTTATTTACATATGAGACATATGTAAAATAATTTACATTTGAATAAGTTTAATATACGTTATATACGCAATTTTTAATTAATAGCCTAAAAATATCAATATAAATTAATTAATGACTAAATTATTTTATCTATTTATATCAATATAAATTAATTAATTAATTATTAATTAATTATAAATTAATTAATTAATTATAAATTAATTAATTCTTATGCACTACACGTTATTTTGGCAATAAGTAACTTTTATTAACGAAATTGTAATAGGAAAATTCAATATGCATTAAATTTTCTCATAATTTGATTTGAGATACAACTGACGATATTATTTGTTGATAAATAAATATGCAGTTAAATTAATATTTATGATTAAAAAATGTTATCAGTAAAGTTTTAAGTTTTTGTCATCCAAAGTTCTGTGTTGAAAATTTATTAAAAAATTTCAAATATACGATAATAAAAGTAAAATAAGTTCTAAAAACATAATTAAAAAAAATATTTTAGAAAAATATTTGAAGAAATAACTGAAAGAAAACCAATTATAGTAAATTAAGTAATAAGAAAATTACATAAAATAAAGAAAATCAGAGGAAGTCAACCGCTTATGTAAAACCGAAAGAATAATCCAAAAGATTTGGTTTGGATTGAAAAGTACTAAACATTTTACATAGGGAATATTTCTTGGGGCGTTGAATATTTAATATTACAACTATGGTCCAAACAGTAAAACCTAAATATGTGGAACCTATTGGTTTCGCTAAAACATGCTTGGTATACAATGTGTGAATTTGAGTAACAACACGACCAGTTTCATTGTAAAGCTAGCGTTCCTTAAAAAGACATTAATTTTTCAAAAACAAAAAATCTAAAATAAATTAAATTTACAGTCAAAGGAAACATACCGCCAAAATTAACTTAGTCTATCGGATACGTGTTAAAAAGTAAAATTTCGAAATGAATATTTCTTTTTTAAATTCCATGAATATTAAATTTTTTGAGAAAATGAAAGATGTAACTTATTTTGAAAGTTTGAGGGAAATCTAAGATATACATATAACTATATGTCTAAAGGTGATTTTTGAAAAAATGTCCTTAATATTGAAAGTTATTCGAAACTGTCCAATTTTGAATCTTTGAAAACTTTTGAAGTATAAATTTTTCAAAAAAAGTTATTAAAGATGTTTTCTTCTTAAATATATGTATCCTTCATAAAAAATGTCTTTTTCTAATATATTCAAATAATTTCTTTTTCAATAATTTACACCAATATTATAGAAAGTATAATGATATATATTTGACTTCAGTAGCTCAAAATATTTAAAAATCACATGTTATTTTGTGACGTATTAATTCATAATGATAAATAACTTTCTAATAATACTTAGTTTCCCTGTAGACAAAGTTTATTGGATCAGGTCCTTTATTGCTGCAGCGATATAGTTTTTATTTTTAAAAGCTTTTTATACCTAAGATAGAGTCGTAGAGTATTTTGGATATTCTAATACCTTTCGGACTATCTTATTTGCAGATAATATACCAAAAACATGGAAAAAAATGGTTTATTCAATTACACAGTCCGACAAAAAATTTTACCAAGAACCCGAGTATAGTTTTCCGAAGGTTTTTTGCGCGCTGAATCCGAATCCGAGGTCAGAATTACTCTGGTAGCTCCGGTTTTCGAGATATCCTAACCTTAAAGTGCAAAAAACGCGATTTTTGCCTATATTTGAGGTTATGTAGCAAAGAAAAGAAATTTTTTTTCAAAAAACTGTATACATCAAATTAAAGTATGAGTTTTCTTCTTTCAAATGCCGTTGAGTATGCTCGGATATCTTTTTTTTTCACGAAGTTACACAAATTTGAAAATTTCAAATTTTATGAATTTAAAAAGCACCACACCATTCAGCCCAAGCTATCTAACAAGTAACCATATTAAAGAGCCACTCACCAATTTAAACCAAACTTGGAAATATGACAAAACACTAAAAAAGATGGCAGATTCAAGATGGTGGATGGAAATCATAGAATTAGCATATTTTTGGTTGGAAATTAGTACTCGGGGGTTTTCGAGGTCGCTGAGTTCGAATATACTACCAAAATTTCGTTTTTTCAAATCCAAGATGGCGAACGCCAGATAGCTAATTCAAAATGGTGGAGGATATTTTTTTGAAATCAATATTTCGCTCGAAAAATAGTAACTTGAAGGGTTTCCAAAACCCCCGAGAATGAGTTTTTTTTACCGAAAAGCAGTTGATTAATCTTGCTTTACCCAGGGTCATGTGGGTGTGCCTGCTTAGGGGTTGGTAGGGGTGGTTTTAAAGGGTTCAGCAGGTATTTGGGGATGAGGCTTATCTAGGTCGAGATTAGTACGTATACCTGTGATTGGAAAATGAGTTTTTTTTATCGAAAAGCAGTTAATTAAACTTGCTCTACCCAGGGTTATATGGGTGAGCCTGTTTAGGGGTTGGCAGGGGTGGTTTCTACCCGTAAGAGAGCATTTTGTAAATAGAAGCACGATGCTCACAATATTTTTTAGTGTTTTGTCATATTTCCAAGTTTGGTTTAAATTGGTGAGTGGCTTTTTAATATGGTTACTTGTTAGATAGCTTGGGCTGAATGGTGTGGTGCTTTTTAAATTCATAAAATTTGAAATTTTCAAATTTGTGTAACTTCGTGAAAAAAAAAGATATCCGAGTATACTCAACGGCATTTGAAAGAAAAAAACTCATACTTTAATTTGATGTATACAGTTTTTTCAAAAAAAATTTCTTTTCTTTGCTACATAACCTCAAATATAGGCAAAAATCGCGTTTTTTGCACTTTAAGGTTAGGATATCTCGAAAACTGGAGCCACCAGAGTAATTTTGATCTCGGATTCGGATTTAGCGCACAAAAAACCTTCGGAAAACTATACTGGGGTTCTTGGTAAAATATTTTTGTCAAATTCTGTCGGCCTGTGTTATTTAGCATGTTGTGGTCTGAAAATAGTAATTTTAATAGAGGCATTCGAAAAAAGGCAAAAAAATATACAACAAATTTTTATTTGGAAGTTATTTAAATATGACATTTATAACCTGTAAAATAACTGAAAAATAAAAAACAAATTTTCTGGACCATTGCGATCCTTGAAATTAAAAAAAAAAGGGTATTTTTTCAGTAAAAAACGACACCTTTATAAATTTTTTCAGATTTTTGGATCGAACTGTGAAGCAGAAAAACTGTTTTTCAAAAAAAACCAAAAACACGTTTTTAAGCCTACGAATTATAGAATGAAATTTGGTAATCTGAAAATTTGACTCAAGAGATTTTCACATATGTCCTTTTGAATAGCCAGTTCCAAATATATATATCCAGATCAAGGCACGTTTAACAAGCTTGTCTTGCTATAGTCATTATAAAATATTCGTAGATAAAGATAAACACATAATATAGTTGAGAAAGAACTGAATTCATTTATGAATTTAGCTTGCGAAAATACTTTGGAAAATTAAATTCACTCACCCGAAACATTCTCATCATAAAATTTTACTAACCAGTGATAAGAAAGATTTTATTATTGAAGAGATGATTCCAATGGAGGTATTAAATACTACTGTTCTAGCTATAAGAAATATGTTAAGATCGTATGAGCTTTCTATTGAAAAAAAGATACGAATATCTGTAATTTATCACTGGTTCAAATTATTTTAGATAATTTTATAATTTTTAACATTGACTCTTTAAATAAATTATTCATAATGCCGTTTAATTACTGTTTTTTTTTAATTTTATATAAACGATTTTACATTTTTTCCAAGGACAAATCAAAGTAGTTAAAATACTATTGTTATCTGAAAATTTACATAAATCTGTATCATTAACATGTTTCTTTAATATTTTAATAATATTCCTTTTAATATACTATATAAAAAATCCTTAAAACTTCAAGTTTTTAGGTATCTTGACCAACTGTCATCTAATTTTGATGATTGTCACGGCAAGTTTTACACGCTGCGGTAGCGATGGTCGAGTTATAAGGCGCGTGTGGGTACTTGCAGGAATCTAGGCGTCGAAGTCGGCAGTTATATAATAATAATTTTTATTATAAGGTGACAGAGCCGTTTCGAGCAATGTTTATAGCCGTAAATAACTCTGTAATATAATTATCGTATTCTTCAATCGCTACGTCGACTTCTTCAAGTGATAGATGTATCATTGTGTTTGCCTGATAGTCTGTAAATACAGATTTCATTTTCCTACTCCAATTTAACAATTCCTGCTCGTTATTTTTGAATGTATGAAATTCTTTTGAAAATTCGTTAAAAGTATCTTGCATAAATATTGTTTGATTTCTTACTGCTATTAGGGCTTTCCTTGTATGGTTATATAGTTTATCGATTTCTTGATTATAGTACTCTGCGTCATTTGCGTCCATTGTACCAAAAAGAAATTTGTTGAATGATCCGACAAAGTTAAATAAGCCTCTTTTTTTTCTGTTTTTGGCTTCTATAGGGTGTGGCTGAAAAAGCGATAACTTCTGCGTTAGACTGCGTAATCGGCGTTTCTGGTGTGCAATGAAATCTTTAGCTTGACACTTGTAGCCACAACACGTGGTAGTTATGAGATCTAAATGCTGTTCAATTTCTCTTCCGTTAAGTAGAAGTACAGTCAAGTTAATATGATTGACTATGGTCCAAGTATCTTCGTAAAGAAAAACAGTGCCGAAATTCTGTCTCAGCAATGGTACAGATTGATGTGTTATACTGATTTTTCCTTGTACATTAATGAATATGTTGAGTAGCACTAAGAGTTCCCTCATCTGAAATAAAAACGTCAGGCAATGGCTTTAATTGATTAAAATGTCGTCTGAATAAAGCATTATTATATAATATCTGTGTAGTATTAGCATTTCGATTTATTGTAAGTATTGTTCCCGGCCCTTGATATTCGTTCCCTAACTTGAACATCACTTGTTGCTGTAATTCTGGTTTGAATTTTAATGCTTGTCGTGAGTCCACTAATTTTTTATTTTTCTGTTTATTTTTATCGGTCTTTACTTTTGCGGTGATTTTATCTCGATTGGCTTTGTGGAATCTTCCTTCGATAATATCTCGTAGCAGAGGACCGGTTATCATTTCACGTGGTGCACGGGCATAAAAGAGTTCGTAAGGTGAAAATCCTGTGCTTGGGTGTATTGTATTGTTGTAGCTCATTACTGTAGGTATGTGTGATCGGTTGTTTTCTAGTGCTCGAGTAACTTTATTTTTGAGTGTGCCAATAACTCTCTCACAAATTCCATTCGATTGAGGGTGTAGAGGCGTAACTGGATAGTGGCTTACTCCATATTGTTCTAATAGCTTTTGAAATGACTTTAAATGAAATGTTGAGCCGTTATCGGATATTATCTTTTTAGGCGTCCCCCATTCGCAGAATAGGTTTTTAAGGACATCTGTAGTTTCATCGAAACTATTTAGAATTATGACCTTTACATATCTTGATAGTGCTTCGATCACAAATAAATATAAATATTTCTTTGGTTGCGCATGGTCTATATACCAGATTTCGTTGATATCTCAGGGTGCTTCAATGAGTGTGCCTGGCGCTCGGAATCGTTTCTTTATCTCCTCGTTACGACAGTGTTCACATGAATCGATCCAATCTCTTATATCCTCTGTTTTTGTTTCCCAACAGTATTTTCTAAGTTCAATTGTCATTTTATCTTACTTCCAGTGTGTTTCACCGTGTGCCCTACCTAGTAGTGTTTTTTGTGTAGCTTCATTATTTCCGTGTTGCTGCTCTGTGCTTTTAATGTAGAGAGTTGGCCGCCTCATTTTCCTGGCCATTTCAGCAAATTTCTGAATTAATTTTTGAGATGTACTGTGATCGATTTTTCTGAATTCTAGAGTTTCATCAGCTTTGAGTTTATTAAGAATGTCTATTACTACGGGCAGTGGATTAGTTATAAGCTCTTCAGAAGGTTCCAAAATTATGTCTCCTTTACATTTATTATTCATAATAACTTGCGACTTTATTTTTGGCCTTCCTCGCTGGCGTTGTTTTAAAGGCAGATCTGAATCTTCAACATCGTTTGTTATTGGCGATAATGGTCTTGCCGTAGTTTTAGGTTGCTCACTAGCTATATCCGGGTCAGCTAGGGAAGCAGACTTGATAGTTTTGTTTGCATCAACTGGTTTTTCATAACGATGTTTTCTTTTTATGTAGAGCCGATTAATGCCGTTTAATGTTGCTACCATTCTTAGGAGGCTGATCGAATTTTCAACTTCTTGTAGTGTAAAATCTTCACTAAATTCTAACGCTTTAGTCCCCTTTTCGGTCGACTCCTTCAATAATTTTGTTGCTGGCGTCGATTGCCATTTGTCCTTTGTGATAGCGAGAGCAGGGTAACTGTCTCGCGTCCATACAATGCTGCAAAGAGTTTCAGTGCAAAATGCTCAGCTAAGTGCATCGGCGTTCGTATTTAATCTACCCTTTTTATATTCAACCATTGGCTGAAAGTCAGCTATTTTAAGGAGTAGTTTAAATATTCTCGATCCGATTTCGGGTGACTTTGTCTTGATTAGTCCGGCCAAAGGTGCATGGTCGGTTATGAGAATAAATGGCTTTCCATATAAAAAATGTCTAAAATGCCTTATAGCCCAGACGGCTCCGAGCAATTCTTTCTTAGTGGTCGAATAGTTTTTCTCTGCGCTATTGAGTGCTCGTGATGCGTATGCACAAGGTAAATCTTTTCCCTTTTTGTAATCTCCTTGACTTAATATTGCTCCGAGTCCTTCGTTACTTGCATCGGTTGTGAGTATAAATAATTCTTCGAGGTTTGGGTAACGTAATATAGGCGCTGAGGTTAATTTTTCTTTCAATGTTTTGAAGGCTTCTTGGAATTCATGAGTAAATTCAAACTTTTGGTCCTTACACATGAGCTTATTTAAAGGTACAATTATTTTACCGTAGTTTTTGATGAATTTTCTATAATATCCGGGTAATTAACGGGTTGTTTGTAGTTCCTTATACAGTCTATCTTACTTGGGTTCGGTAAAACTCCTTCTTTTGTAATTAAGTGTCCAAGGTATTCTAATTCTGCCTTTACGTATTCGCATTTATCTGGTTGTAGTTTTAATTTTGTCTTCCTTAGTCGTTGAAATAAAGTTTGTAAATTTTGCAGGTGCTCTTCAAATGTTTTTGAATATACTATGATATCGTCTAGATATACAAAGAATATTGTGCCAATCAATCCTTGCAATTTTAAATTCATTATGCGCTGAAAGGTCGCGGCTGCATTTTTGAGTCCCATTGGCATCTGTTTAAATTCCCAATGTCCTTTGTAGGTGCTAAATGCTGTTCGTTCGCGGTGCTCTGATAATACAGGGACCTGATAAAAACCGCTAAAAAGGTCAAATGCGCTAAAGTACCTTGTTTCTCCTAATTGATCTAAAATTTCATCTATTGAGGGTAGCGGATAGTTGTCGTGGAGTGTATATTCATTTAATTTCCGAAAGTCAATTACTACTCTATACTTCTGTACCCCTGAGGCATCCATTTTCTTAGGTACACAACATACGTTAATATGTTTTTGTGTTCGTCTTTGATTTCTATTATTTCATCTGTAGTATTTATTATAGCCTGATAGTTTTTGAGCCAATCTCTGCCTAAAAGTCCGTCGGCGTCAAGCGGAAATGAGTCTACAGCTACATTGTAAATAAAGTTCTTTCTGAAAGTTTTGAGTTTGCATTGGCCGTACATTGTATGTGGTCCATTCACTATTTGAATTGTTTTTCTCTCATGCATCGGCTGTTTAATGGGATTACATGTTTTTTTATCCAGTACTGAGTCTTTGATTATTGAGAGGCCTGCTCCGGTGTCTACTAAAAATTTTCATATTCATTTTCTTGTGCCTGTTGGCTTAAGCCATAGGTGCCAGTGTCGTCCATTTGAGGGATATATTGCGTCTACATGTCGTTTCAAAAGCATTGTGACGGGTCGTCCTCGGTCCATGAGGCGTCCTCTTCTTTCATCAAATGTTGACTTGAGGCTGGTCTCGGAAAATTTTTGCCTTGTACATTTTTTAATCTATAGTAATTAGATTTATCATGGCCATATACTCCACAATGCGAGCACGTGGGCTTCGGAGACCTATCTTGTTTCTCAAACGTAACCTTTGGAGGCGTTCTATCGCGAGATTGGTAGCGGTCTGTTGACTGTTCTCGTGAGCTACTATGATGATTATCTTCTCTTTTGTCACTATAATATCTTTCCCTTGATCCTGAGTCGTATCTATCCTTGGAGTAGTATTTATTTGGGCGCGCATACCTGTCTTTAGGTCGACTTTCTCTTTTCTCTCGCTCTTTTCTTTGATCGACGTATTCGTACGTAGCATCGATACGACTTTTAGCGAGTAGCCTATCATCTTCATTTTTCCGTTGTTCCTCATACATAGCTTGTTGATATGCTATAGGAAGAGTGTGCGGATTTTGTTGTTGGACGGCGAGCCGTAATCCCTCTGGGTATAATCCGCGTACAAATTTTTCTATCGCTTTGTTGGACTCATAAACGCGATGCATTTCTTATAATCGCCACCTTCTCCGTCTATCGCAACTTGTATTCGCATGTTTATATTATTATAGCGATATACATAATTTTTTACAGGCTCGCCGGATTTTTGCCTCATAGCATTTCTGATTTCAGACAGTTGATCGTATTCAAGCTCTAACTTCCCAAAGTGTGTTTCTAAGCATTTGTAAAATTTATATAGGTTAAAAAAGACAACTTGCAAATAAAATGGCTTTTCACAGTCAGTAGAACATGAATTCCTTAAGCTCCCGAATCACACGACGAGAAGGAAAGATTATTGAAATAATAAACACAGTATTTCTTTTGGCCACAATACATTATTTTCAATAGTTAAAACTTCTTAAAACTAAATACATTCATACGTGATCACAACTACATTCATACAATATTCACATTAACATATCTGCATTCACACACTATTCACACATATTTACGTATCCGCATTTCAATTGCCAATAAATTTAATTCTTTTTCTTTGGCGTAGAGTGATGATGGTAAATTTATGATAGATTTACTATCATAATTCGTTAGAATAATTAATACAATGTAATTGAGCTCAATTCGATTAATGCTTACGTTTGTCAACAAAGTCCGCTGGTATTCGTAATACCGTTGTTATTTATTGTATCACTAACAAATTCTATGACGTAGTGAATGTTGAGGATTCCTTGAGATCAACGAATTCAAAAGCCTCGACGAAACTAGATACATAACCACCGATGTCAGTCATTGATGATTTGTTCCGTGGCGATGATTTCCAGTCTCGTTAGATCACAGAGGTGGCAATTTCGGCGTTGACCTTGCCTTGCATCCCGCTTCGGAGACGGCAGCAAGCGCGACGATATGGAGTCACGCTGGTGGGACGGCAGTTCGAACAAAAGCGAGCGAGCTATGATGTTCGTTAATTTTATTTAACTCTCGCTCATGCGCAGTGATCCGCAACGAATCTACACACGCACACACACAAATGTGAAAAGGCGCGAGGTTCAAATCGACTCGTTACACATTCTTTCAGTTACACGGCAGTGGTTACCTGGTGTCTTTCTACTACCTGCTGGGCTCTTCCTTTTAATTTTGATGCACAAACTTTCCTAATTAGTGCAGAAATTGCTGGATCAGAGTCTAATTGCCTACTTATTCTTATAATTTGATCTATAAATGCAGATACGTCAGTCGATCCGTCGTACTCCCTTATTTCAGTCAACAATTCACGAATAAATTGATGATCTTCCCATCGAAGTATTCCTGTGTAAACATGTAGTCGCGTGGACGTATCTTGTTCCGTAGAAATATTATTTGGAGGTAAAGGCGGCTCAGCTGCTAAATTTCCCTGCTGTCTTCGCGCTGCCGGTGTTATTACCTCATCTTTCCGCATACTTCGCATAAGCTCGTTGAGTTGTTTCCATAGATTGTCAATTTGCACCTGCTGTTGTTCATTTATTTCACGTTGTAACAAAAGCTCCTTCCTCAGCTGTGATTCTTTATCTGATTCGGTAATATCTTCGCTTGAGCGTATTTTCTTCGTGAATTTATTAAAAGCATCCATTTTTGAAGGTCGTAAGTAAATGTTTGTATGTCGCTGATTATCATGTGAGTGGTCAGTTACGTCTGTTAAGGATTGTGTTCCGGAAGTTTTATCAGAGTCTATACTCTCGTTATCGACACTTCGATAGTTACAAAAAGTATCGCGACCTAGCATATAAGTCTAACGTATTTTTCAAGCGCGAGTGTAGTGATGTGAATGTACACGTGTGAAAGCTTATTAATTACGACTGCTTTTATGATTGAAAGGTAAATAACCTCACTGATACGACAGACAAAGTGGGGCCAACTTTTTCTGTAATATCTCAATCATAGACTTCAGTTTACAAAATATAACGCGGCGCAATAAGTTCTTTACTTTTTGAACTTATTAAAACTTATTTTTGCGTACCTTGAGTCCTTTGGACCTCCCTGTTGGGCCGTAAAAACGGTAGCACTGAATATATCCGTCAGCACAACGTACACTAAAGTTGAGCTACTTCCCTGGCAACTGCGAGACTCCTGAATCAGCAACGATTTGTGCGTGTAGGCTGATGAACGATGTCGGCTGCTTCTCTGAGAACTGCTGCACCAATCAATATCAGCCGAGAATGTGCGTTCGGACTGTCCTCTTCTCTGGGAACTGAGTGATAATCCGGAGTCGAGTGATCTCTATACTGCCTCTTGACTAAACGGTCCGATTATACTACTGGTAGTTTTTCTAACCGTTTTTTCTTTATTCCACCCTTGCTGCCACCAAATGTCATCCAATTTTGATGATTGTCACGGCAAGTTTTACACGCTGCGGTAGCGATGGTCCAGTTATAAGGCGCGTGTGGGTACTTGCAGAAATCTAGGCGTCGAAGTCGGCAGTTATATAATAATAATTTTTATTATAAAGTGACAGAGCTCCAGAGAGATGTCTTTAAAAGGCGAGATAGTCTACAGAACTGACTGCGCTTGTCCCTCTCGGGGGCTCACAAACTTAAGATAAGTCCCTACCACTTCCTTCAGGAACAAGTATATCCTGGGAACCGAGAGATTCATATAGCTTAATTGTTTATTTAGGTTTGCAGCTGTCTATGTTCTATTTCATTTCTGGTCTATCATGTATTTACCGCGTACAGTTTGTTTGTTTCGGCCTATCTTATGTCTTCTACTTCGGTCGGCCCGCGTGTGCAACGAATACACGTGTATGACATATGTTCTTATAGCTACAGGAGATAACTCTATTATTTTATTATTAGTTCGCATGACACAACTTCCAGTAAATTTAATTACTTCTATTTACAAGTCAACTTATTCAAGTATCCCTGATTAAATCGCACAAAATTGTCCAGGGTATGAAAAAAAAAAAATATTTAGACGTATTTTTTAGTCAGTAGAATTCCATATTTAGGAGTTAAAACTACCCCTATTGTATATTTTAATACCTCAAATTTTCATGCAAATTTATAGAAATAAAGATATATAGGTAATTCTTAGCTATTTCAATTGACCTATTAAGGTCCAGGCCAAAACTGACAATGAATGCATCCAAATACACTATTCTTTGTATAATAGAAAAAAATTAGCCGTGTTTTTTTTGTCATTTACAATTGCTTATACAAAATTATTAAATAAATAATCATAAAAGTCATTATTTTTAAAAACTATGTGACGGTGTAAGCCCGTCATGGCCTGCACCGTTCGCTTATCTCCCTCTCCTTCCTAGGCAAAGGCGCACGGCCGGCATCAAGCGCACGTTGTTATCACGTGCCTGATGCCTGCCCTTTATTTTTCAGCTACGCACGAGAGCGGTGGAAGGAGAAGCCGTGGACGCGACGACGCGCTCGAGTATTGAGAGTGCGAGATAGAGAGAGAGAGAGAGAGAGAGAGAGAGAGAGAGAGAGAGAGAGAGAGAGAGAGAGAGAGAGAGAGAGAGAAAGCAATAGTTTGAGTGTTGGGCTTGGCGCGCGGCACTTGTCGCGACGGGCATTGCCGCGTGCCGCCGATTAGGCGAGTGGTGGGAGAAAGCGTGAGAAGCCGGCTCTCACGCACTCGCGACGGAGAGTGACGCGACGCGCGCGACAGCAATCAGTCGAGAGTTAGCTGGTGACCATCGCTGCCTGCCCTTTGTCCGGAAGAAGCCAGCATTCCTTAGCAGATCGGCTGGACGGGACTTCCTCTGCCAGCGACGCAGCAGTTGCCCTGCAAGAAGCCGTCACCGAGGCAGAACCCGACAGCCTTTTCTGCCAGGTCGCCGGCCACGCAGCAGCGAGGAGTTTTCCAGACTAGCCGCCGGTGGGACATCTTCAAGGCTGCCAGCAACAGCGACGTCCACCAATTTGGTCAGGTCACCGATTCCTCTCTCTCTCTTTGTATCTCTTCCTTTCCTCGGCGATTCTCACGGTTCGCGTTGCTACGCCAGGCTTTTCCGAGCCGGCGTAGTTTTCGGCAGTGTGTAGTTTAAGTAATTGTTTGAGCCGGTTAACGAGGTGACATGGCGCTAACGTGCCGGTCATCTCGTTTAGAATAAGTTCGCGTGTTAATAGTAATAAGTGATTTGTGTTCTCGTCGGCACTCGTGGTAGTGCATTTATAATAAACGTGTGTTAGCGAATTGTGTGTGAAGTTATTTTGCCCGCTGTTCTCCTTCCTGCTTTGCTTGGAGCGATACACCGCCTCCCTTGCCTTCCCCCTTTATAAATAATTGGTAATAGTAGTGAAGATATCGGCATTGCACGCCGACACTATTACAACTAATTGCAGCAATCGATTATACGGAAAAAATCACGAAGAAAACTTCTATAACGTTTTCTTTTCAAATGTTAATTTGCTAGTGTAATAGAATAATAATTCTGACATGAAATTATTTATTACCGTTTTACATGAACAAATTGACCTTTGAGAAAAAAACACGACAGGATTGAAATCTTGATTATTTTTCTTCCTTAATGACTACCGTTTCCCAATTTTTTGAATATAATATCAAAAATTGAATTATCTATACAATAATTAAATAATTTACAAGCAAAAATATTCAAACCAGGACATTTCCAACATGCATTAAATCTACACGCTTCGGTTATATCGTCGCATAATGATTGTTTAAAAATTTCGCGTATTTTCAACTGAAACATTTGATTGCCTTCCATTTTTTATTTTGTGGTGTTTAATATTTTGATGATGTATAACATACATGAGTATATGAAATTCTTTTGAATCATTAATCAAAAAACAATATTTTGGTCAAAAAATACAAAATGGGAAGCCTATTTTTAAATTAGGAATTGATTCTGAAAAAGTGCAAAAGCCTCGTACAACGTATGAAGCAGTAAAAAAAGTTTATAAATCACTCTATAACTTATAAATCATAAAATAACAGCTTCTACGAGTTTTGACCGTAAAAGTTGTTATTTGACGAGGTAAAAAACCCTAAGTAAGTTAAAAGGTTTTCTTCGGTGACCGCGATTTAGCGCCGAGCATCCGAGTACTGGGCCCGCTCACTATCGCACGACAAAGCCACGGTGCTCTGTAATGAATTTAAATAAAAATTCTATATCACTCCAAAATTTCTTTTGGGAATGATTTCTAGATATATTACGAATATTTAGGCATAATTTAAGAAATCGGTTAACATAGCTATTTGGGAAAAAAATGTGTTACTCAGCAGAAATTATTTTTTATTAAAGCTAGAATAATGCAATAACAAATGAAGAAAATATGTGAAGTGTAACGATTTAGACGGTAAATATTTGTTACAATATGTTTTCGACGAAAATTCATGTAATTATATAGTTGAGCGTGTAATAAATTTTAGCTATCAAGTTAGACCGCCGACGTCAGTTTTATATATCTGTTGAAGTTTGTCAACAACTTTTAGTTAAATCTTAAAAGCATTTCCTCCAAATAAATAGCTATCGTCATTAGCATAGTTATCTTGAACGTGACTCTGTTGAACAATTATTGGATATTTGTTGTGCAAGTTACTGTCGAGTGTGTTTGTACACTCTAATAAGAAATGTAACTCTGGAGGAGATAGAACCGACAAAGTTAATTGTTTATTATCTTTTTTGTGAAACAGGAACTAATTGATGCAATTGAAAAATTTTTTCATTTTGTTCTTCTCACCTCCACTTTTACACCAATTAATTACTGTAGTTCTCAAAGTTCCGCAAGGGTTCAAATTCGTGATGTCGTACCAAGCACATGTGACGGCGGCCCGCAATTTAGTTCAATTTATTTATTTTTTTATTAATTTATAAAATATAATATCAAGATTAAAATGAGAACCTACACTATATACAGAAAGAACAAGGTTGAGAAATATAGCTAAAATTTTCTTCGATGAAAACACATCTGAAGTAAGGGACTTCTATAAAACTTGATAGTGACCCAAGCCTGCGTACTCTGTCTTATAATATCTGCCTGAGTCTGATTTTTCTTACTCACATGTGTTGACAAAGCCCTCGTGCATTATCATACTGATAAAAGTGGGCCATAAAAGTAGAATCCACTTTTTCCCACCGAATTGTGACGTCGGGGTCACTCTCAGGTACGCTTGGAGTAAGCGTAAACTCAGGGTTGCTCTGATTTGGCTATCGTGTAACACATAAGCCGGGACAAGCAATATTGTTGCGTTGAGAAAACTGTATGCTAACGCGGAATGTAATAACCAAATGTTATTACGAACACACCAGACTCACGCTTAATGTGTTCTTAAGGGACTTTAATGGAAATTCACCAGACTCACGCTTAATTAATTTCCAAAAGAAAGGCGGATTACTTACAGAAAGAAAAGGATAGCCAGATTTAAGATTTTACTTACTTTTATTTTATCAAATCACTTATTATTAAAGTTGCGTTCTCTCTCTGCTCTTTGGCCTCTTTCTCTCTCTATATGCTCTGAATATACTTGGGTGATTTTTCTTCTTTGATGCTTCCTCCGGGACTCACTCACTAGTAAATACTTCTTATTAGGGACTTCCTGGTGCTCACTCCGCACTTACTCTAACTTCCTCTCCATTCTTGTACAGAGCTTTTTATAAGCCGTGGGTGGTTGGGTGGAAATCCCTTTCCTCAGGCCCATGAAGTGATAACGGTCAAATTTTGTATTGGTGGGAAATTTTCTAATCATATTCAGAATTTCTTTATTGGTCTGTGGGCGTGAATTTTCAGAGAGAGAAAGGGCGGTCCCTTTTTAACTTGGGCCCTTTTCTCCAGAGATGGCTCTCGGAGTGCCACTTTTAAGAGCAAGAGTAACGCTATAGCTTATAATTACTTATACATAATTGTACTAAACTTAATTAATTATGACGATACATAGTGTCTATTATAAACATTCAGAAAAATTCAAACCTTTTACGATTTATTATAAAATACATTATTGTTCTATTTATTGATTATTCGGTGACAAAAAGATGCGCATTATAATGGCTTACAAAATTGATGAAAATCTATTTAATATTACGGATATTTTCTTAAAAATCGGTGGGAAAAAAAAGATAGATTGCATTTTTATGGTCCCCTTCCATTATCAGCGTGATAACACTTCACGATGTATACGCGATGATCGTAGGCCCCTGTCAACACATGCGTGTGGGACAAAGCAGGATAGAGCGTTGATTGTAAGCTTAGTACGCAGGCTCGGGCCACTATCAAAGTTTATATTTCGAATGCGTTTTCATCGTGGGAAATCAGGAAGGTTCCCACTCCGTTCGTCATATTTAATAATTAAATAAAAAAAACTAAGTTACGGCTAGCCGTCACAGAATTTTTCTCTTTAAAAGATGCTTTAGAATTTATCATTGAAATCGAATAAAATAAAGTTGTTGAGATTTGGAAATTTTACTGATTCCAATTAATAACAAATAATTATAGCTTTCCGAAACCTACAATCGAGTTCTCATTCTGAAGATTACATTAGTCAGAAAATAAAGACAACACTGAGAAAATATCCGTAATATTAATAGGTTTCAATTAATTTCGTAGATTATTATTATAGGAAAGCAAATAGTGGTTGTTCTAGCAATTATCGTATCATAATGCGTATCTTTTTAAGATTTATTATTTACCCAAGTCAACCTTTGCAACAACAAAATAACTAATAAATAATTAATCCTTCATATTTTAAGCGAAAGTAAACAATAGAACAGTGAAAAATTTCATAATAAATCTTACAAGCTCACAAGTTTTTGTAATTATTTATAATAGTTAATTATTGGATTATTTTACTTCATAGATATTACAATTTACTTTTATTTCCTTACTATTAAATTATTATTACGTATTGTTAAAATTAATTAAATCTATCATACTTTTGTATAAAGAATTATAAATCATAGCGTCGCTCTTGCTCTCGAAAATGGAACTCCATGAGTCATCTCTGGAGAAAATGGCCCAAGTTTGGAAAAGACCGCTTTCTCTCTCTTTCTCTCTAAAAATTCACGTCCTCCGAACAATTACGAATTCCAGATTTGATAAGAAAATTTTCCCATCAATGCAAAAAATTTAATCGTCATCGTGTCATGGGCCTAAAGAAGGGGATTTCTACCCAACCATCCTTCGGCTACTATAAAAAGCTCTGCGCGAAACCGCGAAAGTATTCCGAGAATCCGAAGAGTCCAAGAATTGGAGGAAAGAAATTAAAGAACAGTCAAAGAAAGCAGAAAATCAAGTTCAGTGGAAAGATAGGAGAGGAACAGCCAGCCTAAAAGTAGCCAGTTAAGTAAGAAGCCGAGAGAGATTAGATTAGATTAGATTAGTTCGTTTATTGCGCCAATGAGGTGGAACCCCGTCTGGCAGTTTGGAAAAATGTACATAACAAAATAATAACAAGATTTAAACATGATAAAAGAGGAGATGGAAGGATGAAAAGTGACGCATTTGACTATTTGAAGGAGATGAATTACATGAAACTGTGTGAGTAGTATATACGGTGAGCAGCGAGTTTCCAATGGCATTAACAGTAAACACTAAGTGTATATGTGTAAAAATAAAAATAGGATTAAATATGAAAATATAGTGAAAATAAAATATATAAAGAACAATATAAATGAGTTATCAGATAAAACGACAAAGTTAACAATAATAAAAGATGAAAAATAATACTAAGATAATAAAGACAATAAAGGTAATAGAAAACAATAAAAATAGTAACAACAACAAAATACTGAAAGTAGTAAAAAATAATAAAAATAGCAATAGTAGTAAAGACGCGAATGGCACCTGTTTTACAGAAGGAAGGTCTGAAAAGAGGAAAGGTATAGAGGTGGATCGACGTGCGTTCGGCTAGAAAATAACCATTCAATTAGCTATTTCATGAACCATAGGTCGATAGAGGGGTAAGTGTGGGACGATGGATAATTTTGGGAGAACGCGGCTGGATTGACCCTGTTTGGTATGCGAGTATAATCGGACAGTGCCAGTACCAGCATTAACTTCTCGCGACTCGCCCTCTCAATCCATGCTCTAGCCTCGTAGTTTAAGAATAGATCACGGGTCCAATCCCTAAAGTTAGGGATCCGATCGGTGGAGAACAGGGTCACGCTCAGTGAGTTGAGTATTCTCTGAGCAAGGATAGCAAAGGAATGGTTCCATGCCTCAGTTCGAGGGGCCTTGTATTCAAACACCGAGGGCGGGTGACGACCCGAGCGCCGGATAATGACACCATCGAGCAGGACAGACAGGTTTTTAGCCAGGTAATGCGGCGATTTTCTGGATACAACAGAGTAGGCCAGAACGGCAAGGGCTCTATACCTATTTGGGGTGAGGGATAGCCAGCCCAGGGCTAGTCTAGTATGGTGCGTGATGTGGCTGTTTAAGGATAGAGAAGGTATAAAAGGGATCCATCCTATTACGAAGCGTACGCAGGTGTTTTGTGCAACTTGAAGCTTAGACGAGCGCTCTCCATCAAGCTGAATACAAACCACTGAGAGGTAATCGAAATGTGGGAAAACGAGTTGCTCGACAAGAACTTTTCTGAGGGTAGTCGAGAGAGATTTCCTGTGGAAACGAAGTGAAGCCAGACAGCTGTATGCCCTCCTTGTCACGCTTCTCACATGTTCGGACCAGTTTAACGTGGGAGTAAGTGTCACGCCCAGATTACGAGCACTAGTGACATAGTCGAGTGGAACCTCGTTGATGGTGATCTTCACGATGTCGTTCAAGTTAATAGCCCTAACGTACTGTTCGCTGCCCAGTATCATGACCTTGGTCTTGGTGAGGTTCAGGGAGATACCGTTTCCTAGTGCCCAATCTGCTATAGCCTGCACATCAAGCTGCATCCTTCCCAAAGCCTCCGCAAGGCTGCTAGGATGACAGTGAAGATAGACCTGCGTGTCGTCGGCATATAGCATATAGTTCATGAAGGAGAGAACAGAGGGCAGGTTCGAGATAAAGATTGCAAATAGCAATGGTCCCAGAATACTACCCTGCGGTACTCCAGTAGCGACCCTGAGCCAATCCGACACCCTACCATCCTCCCCCATAACAGCCTGAAACCTGTCAGTGAGATAGCTAAAAAACCATCCCAGGACAGTATCAGACAGGCATAGGTCCCTGAGCTTGACCATCAGACGACCATGGGGGATAACGTCGAAAGCCGTGGAGAAATCCAGCAGGACGAGGATTGTAATTTTACGCTCCTCAATAGCCCTGCGGACGTCATCCAGGACAACCAGGAGAGCTGTCTGGGTGCTGTGAAACCGCACGAAACCCGCCTGCCGTGGATCACGCAGCTTGTGGCGGTCCAGGTAGGACGAGAGTTGTAAATGAACGAGCCTCTCAAGCACCTTTGATACCTCAGATAACCTTGCTATCGGTCTGATGTCCGATAAAAGAGCGGGCGAAGGTACTTTGGCAAGAGGGGTGATGAGAGACCGTTACCAGGAGATAGGGAAGACGCCGCACTGTAATGATTTGTTGACAAGATGCGTGAGAGATGAGAGACAAGAAAGGAGACGAGTTTAAGCATCTTGACAGACAAACCATCAGGACCGAATGTTCTGGATGTGGACGAGTTTAGTGCATCCATGACCTCCTGGCAAGTGACCTCACGAAAATTGAATGGGGAGTGGACGTGAGGAGTGTTTGGGGGACTCGCTAAAAGGGCGTCCAAAAAGTCACGTGTCAATGGAGGGGACGAGTTGACTATGTTGGCAAAGTGGGTATTTAGTACGGCTGGAGAAAAAAATTGAAACGGGGATGGAAGAACGCGCCTTGTGACTCCCAAGTTTCGTAACTCTCTCCATCTGGCCTAGCTGGTGGCTGCGGAAGACAGTCTGCCTGAAATGCAGGAATTTTTTGCAGAGTCGAGGGCATTAGAGACATCGTTGCGTAGTCTTCGATACCCAGCGACGTCACTGCCCGAGCGGGTGGAGGATGCCAGTTTATAGGCAGAGTCACGCTTTTTCATAAGCGCAAGAATGCTCGGAGTCACCCAGGGTTTACGTCTAGAAGACAATCTGATGTACCTAAGAGGAGCTACCTCGTTAAAGGATTTTATGAGGACATCAGTGCGAGAGTGCACCAAGTTGTCAAGGGGATGCACGTCGGCTTCGATCGACGGGTCGAAAGAGTGCTGCAGTCGTGTTGAAAAATTGTCGATCAGATTCGAGAGAAGGCCCCTGAGGGTCCCATTTAAGGCCGCTTCGTCTACCCGATTTAAGCCGCGGGACCTAATGACTCTGGTGATATGCTTGTTAGTAGTGAAACAATAGGCTAGGGAAATGAAATCATGGCCAGAAATAAAAGGAGTATCAGATTTTCCAAATATCTGGATGGCATTTGGGTCTTTCACTATGAAGAGGTCAAGAGTAGTGTGGGAAGGGAGATTTATATCAAGACAGTGATGTATGGGATCAGTTGATACGAAGTGGAGGATGTGTAGGTCAACGAGAGATCTCAAAGCTCGAGCATCAGGCAGAGAGCTGGAACTTAGGTCTGCGTTAAAATCACCGGTAATGATGACATTTCCGTACAGGGGGAGGTAAATGGCCACGCAGTTGAAAAAATGTGTGGGAGAGCATGCAGAGGAACGTCTGTATACCACCACTATGAAAAGCTTGGTCTTGTCGGACTTTATTTCACCAAGGATGAATTCAGGTGTGTTATCAAAAACTGGATCTGAAGTAGCTAGAAAACTGAATTTAAGATATGATCTGACGTACAGGTCAACTCCGCCACCCTGCTTTCCAATTCGGTCAAGCCTGAAAAAATTGAAATCGGGAAGGGAGAGGTGTGATTAAGAGATATCAGGTGAGAGGAAGGTTTCAGTAATGGCTATGACATCAAAATGTGTAGAAAGGGCTTGTGCTTCGAGAAGAGCAAAATGACAGCGGGAATTTAGTCTATTTATATTGATATGGCCGATAACGAAGGAAGCAGAGGGCGGGGTATGGTCCTGGATTAGTTGGCATCATGGACCAGAAACTAGAGGAGATGTATTTGGAATAGCTTGAGATAGCTGACCTGGGAAAACAGACACTGTCGGGCTAAAACAACTGTCCGTTGTGTTAAGTTGCGGAGCAGGGATTTTGGGATGACGGCAGTGGTTCGCTGTTTGACAACCTGGGGCGCGAAGTTGAGGTTGAGTAGCGTGTGTCTTCGAGTGCCGATCTGAATGGCAGCCACTCATATGGCACCAGAGCGCGGAACGGTCGAGACAGGACGCTGGCCGGGAGGCAAAGGCGTACAGCTGACAAGGTCGCTCTCCGACATTATGGGGATAGGGGTGGAACGCGTGTTCTCCCGCATATGGACCACCATACTCGGGACGAAAGGGCGTGCGAAACCCAACTCACGACTACGCGCTAGCGCCTTCACAAAGAGATTGTGGATCGGCTCGAGTAACAGCTGTCGAATAAAAACGGGATTTCCGAGACCGCACTTAAAAACGTCCCTCGCCGTCCTCCCAGCGAGCTTCCCAGAGCGCTCCAAAATGACGTCACGCACCACCGTCGAGTCGATACGCACAACGAAACCGGACGTAGTATCGGTCGGGATGGGACGAGAACGAGTGGTAGTCCACTTTCTGGTGGCCGCTATGCCACCCCTAGCATTTGGGTAGCCAATCGCCTCGAAAAGCATACCGGCAGCTTCCTTCAGCGAACTCTGAAACTCCTGCGGAAGGCACAGAATAAGGAGCTTCGAGCGATCCTTAAGACCCCCTACAGATTTGAGGCTTTTCACTTCGTCGGCGACACGATTGACTTTGATCAGGATAGAAGTCTGGGTGGCTCTAATCTCGTTCCGAAGCTCGGTGAATTCATTATTCACAAAACCGGAAAACTATGCTGGCGATTTGTTGCCCGTTGTAGGAGCCATGCTATCGAACAAGTGGATTTTGTCCGCACTGGGGGAAGAAATAGTGAGAAAGGCAACCGATCGGTCAGTATTAGAGAAGTCACTTTGGGATTCCACCTTCAACGTCTTCGACGGGAAAAGCTCGTAAGGTAATGCCTGTCTCTTTCGGCCAGAGGTTTCGACGAAAGATAAAGTACCAGCTGAAGCAGAGTCGATTTGAGTGGTAGGAGGGGATTGTAAAAACACGTCACCGGACTAACGAGAGTTGGCCAAGATCGCAGACTCAATCGAACAGGTACGGCAAATAAAGGTCGCAAGGTCAGGGTTTAAGGTTATATCGGAACAGTGCTAATGGAAAGATCTATCACAGGCCTCGCACTGCAAGATATTGATACTCCGATAACTCAGCGCTTCACCACTCTCGGCACATAAAGACAAGACCATTTGATAAAAGTGGGTAGATTTTAGAATTTAAAAACAAATTAAGACAAAAAATAGAAATTCATAAATTATGTCAAAAAGTTTCACATCTCTCCTTCCTGGGTCTCAAAACTTCACAAGAAACTATAATAAACGAGATAATTTGAAAGGACAGATTGATACGACAAATTGAAAAGTTTGAATTTCGCGCGAAAATTTGAGTCACTGACCAGTCATAAACGGGAGCAGTGAAAAGTCAGGATTTAAAAGATTTGAAAATTGGCGCCTCAGTCGTACCAACTCAGATAGTTAAGGATCAAAAATTGGCCGGAGATTGTGGTGTAAAATGATGCCATTTACAAGAGGCGGTAAAGGGATTCGCAAATTAACCTAGAAATGATTAAAACGCAAAAATAAACAAGTAGCTTACGAGGTGTGTTCAAAAAGTAAGGTGACTTTTCAAATTTCACGGGCAACGTACTTTCGATTATCGATTTTTTTGTTTTGTTATATTGGTACACTCTTCCCGAACATCTGTACCAAGTTTCAAGTATATAGCATTTTTTGTTTGGTTGTGAGAGGCGTAAAGGTTATAAGTGTTTTGCGTGCTCGGCGATTTCTTGCTATCGAAAAATATGGATCAAAGGATTTGCATCAAATTTTGTGTAAAAAATAAAATAAAGTGCTCTGAAACATTTGAAATGTTGACGGTGGTATACGGTGAAACTGTTCTAAGTAAAAAAAATGTTTACAAGTGGTACAAACTCTTCCAAGATAGCCGGGAAGATGCCAATGACGAGCCTCGCTCTGGACGCCCAAGCACGTCAACAACTGATGAAAACGTTCAAGCAGTGAAGAAAATTGTTCTGGAAAATCGTCGAATCACTATCAAAGAAGTTGCTGAGGATGTTGGTATATCGCTTGGCTCGTGCCATGGAATTTTTTCTAACGATTTTCCGAAATTGCTAAATTTTGATCAAAAGAACCGTCGCATGAGCATCGCTCAAGAACTGTTGAATGACGTCAACGACGATCCAGATTTACTCAAAAGGGTCATAACTGATGACGAATCATGGGTATATGGTTATGATATCGAAACCAAAGTCCAATCGTCCCAATGGAAAAGCCCAGAAAGCACGCCAAGTTCGATCAAATGTCAAAGTTTGGCTCACTGTTTTCTTCGATTACCATGGCGTGGTGCATCAGGAGTTTTTACTATATGGACGTACGGTCAATAAACAGTATTATCTTGAAGTTGTGCGCCGTTTGCGAGAAGCAATACGAAGAAAACGCCCAGAATTGTGGAAAAACAATTCATGGCTTTTGCATCACGATAATGCCTCTGCTTACTCATCTTTGCTTGTGAGAGATTTTTTGGCCAAAAACAACACCACAATCATGCTTCAGCCACCATATTCACCGGATTTGGCCCCATGTGACTTTTTCTAGTTCCCAAAACTAAAGAGACCTTACTTTTTGAACACACCTCGTATACGCAAAAATGAAATGAGAAAAATGATTGATGAAGCGAACACAGAAAATTACATTACAAATTAAGTGAATGGTAAAAAAGGAAACGCGATTTGATACAGTCGATCCAATAAAATAAAATAAAAATTAGAATAAAAATTGTCTAGCCTGTAGATAGCGCTAGATAAAAAATACAACAAAATTAAATTAAATAAAACAAAACAAGATGAAGTAAAATTAAAATAAAATTAAAATAACCATCGCGATGACTAAGCGCAAGACAGATTGAGTTAAAAGATGTGATGCGGCGAAGAAATAACACCAGTAGTGAGGAGTCTCTCCGAGTAGATTGAAATATGTGAATTAACGGTAAAAATTGTTGACACAGGTACTTAGCAGCAAAAATTTTGAAAGTGTTGCATTCGATGAGGTGTGTAGTGCGTAGTGTGTAGAGTGTAGTGGTCCTAGTGTGGAGGCTGTGTTGTTGTTTGCGTTGTTTGCAGAGATGTGTAGATCAAAAACACGTCAAAGTTAATGATCTGATGAAGGTTATGTTGTAACCAGGCAGGCGGTTAATTCGTCCACTGACCAAAAAATTGATTAAAAGCCAAGAATTTTTAGCAGGAAGCGCGTGGCCAGCTGGACGGACTCGCCTGCAAAAATATGCCGCTCGAGGAAGTGGCAAAAGTAGGAAAATGTTTAATAAAGAGAGCCTCAAAAACCAGTGTGACGCTACTCACCGAGAGAGAGAGAGAGAGAGGGAAAGAGAGAGAGAGAGAGAGAGAGAGAGAGAGACAGACAGAGAGAGAGAGAGAGAGGGAGACAGACAGAGAGAGAGAGAGACAGACAGAGAGAATAGAATAGAATAAGCTTTATTAAGCCGTGGGGTATAATCCCGTAGGCTATGAGCAGAATACAATGCAGATACATTAAATTAGAGCGCAGTAATAAGCGATAAAGTTATACAAATAAATTGTGATTTAAGATGAACATAAGTTAAACAATATAATTAAGGAGAATGAGTGTGAGATTATGAAGCATACATAGCAATAAATGATACAATATTCGCATGAGATGGAAAGAATAGAGATATGTTGATTGACAATAGGTTAGGTGACAAGATAGATGAGATCACAGAGCAGGGCGTACTAAATGGGATGTGATGAACTTAAGTGACTAGTGGTGAACAGGCAAGCATAACACAGTACGTTATGCTGAAGAGGCCAGAATAAACACTAAATAAAATCACCGGCCAAAGAGGGTAATTGGAGCCAGCAAACAAGTTAATAAGCATGGTGGTCAAGCAGATTCAAGACTAAGAGCTAACTCGTAAAGCCTGGAGAGATGACGAAGTGACTGTGAAGGTAGATTGTGGATCAGGGTGGAAGTGTCGGTCGGTGTTACAACTTGGAATTGAATGGGGGAAAATTACAGACCAGGTAGCGAACAGGTGATAAGAGGTACTCTGATGAGGAAGTGAAGGCGGAGACGTTGAAAGGAAGAGGGATAGAAGGAAGTTTCAGGAGCAAGGGAAGATTTGTGAGGTGTTCGGCGTCCACCCTGTGGCGAAAAAGGAGCTGGTCGATCACCATAAAATAGTCATAGAGCCAGCGCCTGAGCTCTACATAGCGAGTAATATCAAAGTCAGTTATGGCCAGCTGGTTGAGAAGATACATGCCATAGGCCGCCGCCAAGAACCTCCAAGCCTCAGTTCTTGGAGCGGGATAGGAGAAGGCCATCGGGGGATTGCGGGAGGAGTGCTTAAGATTAGGAGAATTTGGGGTTTTGACATAAGTCGTAAGGTAGCACGGGTGTTGACAGCATACGGTTTTGTATGTACGAAGGATGAGAGAGATGTTGCGCTGACTCTCAAGAGATAGCCAGCCTAGACGCAATCTATGGAAGAACACATGGGAATCAATGTTTGGTGTGGGGATGAAAGGTATAAAGCCTGTGATAAATCGGACACAGGCATTGAAAGCTGTTTGAAGGGCCAGGGTTCTGGACTTATCAAGGTGCATGAAGGCTATGGAGGCGTAAGAAAAGTGGGGAAAGATCAATGTTTGAACCAGGTATTTCCTTGTTTCAATGGTGAGTGATTTTCTGTAAAATTTAAGGGAATTTAGAGCAAGGTGAACTCTCTTAACAATGTCGGAGATGTGGGGTTTCCATTGAAGGGTCGAGGTGATAGTAAGTCCAAGGCTTTTGACCGATGATGAGAATGGAATCTCAACATCATCAATCTTGAGCCTGGACAACGAGTTTAGGTCAATAGCGAGGACGTGAAGTTCGCTACCAACGATCATGACCTTTGTTTTGGCGACGTTGAGTTGGAGACCGTTCGCTCGCGCCCAATCCGCCACCGCCTGTGCATCTAATTGGACCTTCTCTAGCCCCTCAACAATCTGGGAAGGGACGCAGTGATGGTAAATCTGAGTATCATCAGCATAAATTAGATGCTTGTAGAAAAAAAGAACTCGTGGGAGGTCATTAATGAAGATGGCAAACAGTAGCGGACCAAGGACGCTTCCCTGCGGGACACCTGTCCGGGCACGCTCCCACCGCGAAACAGTGTCCCCATGGTCAATGACAGCTTGCACCCTGTCGACAAGATAGCTAAAGAACCATCGTAAGACGGAGTCACCAACGTGACAAGCTCTGATCTTATTAATAAGCAAGTCATGTGGAATTCCGTCGAAGGCCTTTAAAAAATCAAAAAGGACAAGGATGGTAATTTGCCTCCTATCAATGGCAAACCTCATGTCGTCAAGGACGCCCACTAAAGCAGTCTCCGTAGAGTGTCCCTTACGGAAACCAGCCTGTCTGGGATCCAGAAGGTCATTAGCTTCCAGGTGGTCAGAAAATTGTCGGTGCAATAATCGTTCAAGGATTTTTGAAGGTTCAGACAACTGTGCTATGGGCCTAGTATCAGAAGGAGACTGGGGTGATCTGACCTTGGAAAGAGGACGAATAAGGGTGCGCTTCCACGTGGCTGGGAAAGTAGATGTTTCAATGGACTTGTTATATATATCAGTAAGGTTGCAAGCTACGGTGTCAAGTCCAAGGAGAAGCATCCCTCCCGTAAGTCCATCACAACCCCTGCCCCTAGAACGCAACACCCTGATCTCGCTCTCAACATCAGCCTGTTTAATTTTTGAAAAGACAAAAGGAGGAAAAGTAAAGGTCAAATGCAAGGGGGAACTGCAGATATTGTCAAATGTAGTGAGGGTTAGGGCTGGAGATCTGTTGACAACTGTAGCAAAGTATTTATTGAGTTCGTCAACTGAGAAAAAGAGCAGTGGTGACGGCAGAAGTCGTTTGGTTAGGCCGATGTCATGGAGAGTCCTCCACTTGGATTTGGAGCTATTGGCGTGTTCAATATTATGACGGATATGGTTATTTTTCCCAGTATCGAGCTCGTTTGAAATGGCAGTTCTTAGAGAGCGATATTGTTGAAGGGCTAAGGATGAGTTGGAGGCTCGAAAGCGTTTGTAGGCTGCGTCACGGATCCGCATTTGGACACGCAGCTTATCAGTCACCCACGGCTTCTTTTTGGAAGAGATGGTAACCAGACGAGAAGGGGCTAGTTCGTCAAAAGCTCCACAAACCGCAAGGGTGAAAGTTCGCTCAAGTTGATCGACTGAGGGAGTGTCTCGACGAAGAGAATCACCCAGGTAATCCTGGGAGACCGAGAGCTTGGTGGTGATAAGAGAGTTCAGGACAGATTTATTAAGACGATGAAGAGAGCGGGAAGCAAAGGTTTTAGGTTGTTCTTGGGGCGAGGAAAAAAGTATGGATAGCTCAATTAGGTCATGATAAGGTACAAATGGGGAGAGAGATTTGGTGAAACTAAGGATGTGAGTTGAGGGATTTGTTATAAAAAGATCCAGTGCTGTATGTGTGGTCACTCCACTCTCAGTAATGGGATGGTGTGTAGGCTCGGTAGAGACAACCCTAAGTGCGTGTGAATCGATGAGATCGCGCAATGCCAGGACGTGTGGAAGATGTGATGTAAGGTCGGAGTTGAAATCACCAGTGATAATGACATCATTGAAGAGAGGAAGAAAGGAAGAGATGGTGTTGAAGAAAAATGATGGGATTTTGGCGGATGGACGGCGGTAGACAATTGCAAATAAAAGTTTTAGGTGGCTTTTATTTTGGATTTCGGCTATCATGAATTCGGGTGAGTTGTTAAACGTGGGGTCAGAGGCAGCGAGTAATTTTACTGTCAAACTATTGCGGCAATAGAAGCCAACTCCACCACCCTCCTTGCCCTCGCGATCCAGTCGGAAAAAATTGTAATTGGCTAGTACGAGGTGGTCATCAGAGATGACATTACAAAGTTTGGTTTCGGAGATGGCAATAATGTCATATGAACTTGTATGTGCCTGTGCTTCTAAGAGAGAGAAATGCCACGGTACGTTTAGGCCGTTTATGTTGATGTGCGCAACGGTGAGGGAAGATCGAGATGGGATGGAGGTGGTAACAGAATTATTTAGTGGGACCGTTGAATGTCATGAAGTTTGAGCTGGGTTACGGGTTGGAAGAGGAGGCAGATAAAGTGAAGCTTGGTGTATTTGCAGGCGGTCGGATATGAAGATCAGAGCGAGGGAGTCGGGGATCGTGATGGGGACCGCTAAGAGGAGCGGAAGGCGCGGCCGAAGGGTGAGGGTGGCCTGGGGCTCCCGCCGAGGATGCGACTGGTTGGCGAGATGCCAGCCTCGGCAAACCACGTAGATCAGCCTCAGAGACAATAGGGATGAGCTCCGATTGCGGCGTGGCGCGGCAGAAGACCCGCAAGTTTCGCACCACAGGCCACGCGCATCCGAGGTCATCACTCACTTTTCTGGCCTTGGATAGCAGCTCGAAGACAGGCTTGGGGTAGATTGGACGCAATAGTACTCGTATACCACCTCCACAGCCAAAGATCGTCTGGGCAGTATGCCCCTTCAGTCTGGACGAAAGCTTGATTATTCTGTCCCGAGAGGATGGCGAATCCAGCAGGAAGGTGAAGGACTTCTTTCGTGCACCTTGGGTCGAGTGAGAGAAGCACTGCGACTGATCCGTGGGCGCAGTAGAGCGAGAGGCAGCGGTGGGATTCCACTCCCTTGTCGCGATAATCGCAGGGAGGTTGTGCTCTCCGCCAAAGCCCAGCGCAATGAGGACAGAAGTAGCGGCCTGGAAGAGAGAACCTTGAAATTCCGCTGGTAACTCATGGACCAAGATTTCAGGCTCGTCGACTATTGCGAAATGGACGTCACGCTCGCGAAACTCATCTTGCGTTTTAGTCCAGAGTCCGCAAAGTTTCTCAAAGCGCTCAGAATTGAGTTGGGCTTCCCTCGCATGCCGCTCCGCGTTAAGCTGCGACTCCCTGCGGAACCACTCAGGTGCCTCAGACATTGCCGAACAATCGGAGTTCCGACCTGTAGTCGGAGGTAGCTCAGATCTGCAGGCTTTGGTGATCGGCAGCGATGATGGCTGAGTTGGTGAGGCTAGACGTTTCCTGGCGTGTGTAATAATAGAGGGGGAGTGTCCTGTTGGCGTAGCGAAGATATCCAAGACGGTATTGGCTAAGGCAGTATCAACCTTCGGCGAGCGGTTGAGGCAGCAGTTAAATTCTGCAGAGTTGTGATTGGCTGGTCTTGAGTTGGGTGAAATGCAACAGTTATGGTACAGGGAATTACAGGAGTTACAAAGGAGGAGTTGATCAGGTCGTCGCACGATCAATCCACACTTGGCACACACGCGGCTTGACATAAATAGGCGAGATAGGCTTAGAAAGAAATGAAGTGTCTATAATAATTTGAATGTTCGCGCGCAATTTCAAGTGGCGCGGATGCGCACGCAACCAACCAGCTATGATAAACTCGGTAGAGTGACCTCTACCGAGGAAAAGCGAATTATCACAGAGGGTGTGGCGGGAAAATCAAAATGCGCGCGAAGATGATGCTCACAGTAATGCGGAACGCGAAATAGAAATTAGGGGGAAAATTTGGCGCGGAAAATTCGCAAGATGACGCAACCCGACTTAAATATACGTTATAACTTAAGATTAAAATGAATGATTATGAAAATAACAATAAAGATGAAGATGTAAATTACACTAGATGAATCGAGATGAAATGTAGTCTTAAAAATTAAAGTGATCGATTATAGGTTCGCAGTAATAACAAATAATAAAGAAAAATGAACAATACAAGTAGTGGCAAAATGTAGGCAGGACAAGATATTCCTCACTTAACCGACGAGAAAATAGTTGTTCTAGCGATGATATTCGTTGTTGGTAGAGCTAGAACGGCCAGGTAGGTGATGAGATGTCCTGGTGCAATTGTGATGCAGCAATTGATTCAATTAGTAGAGTAACGTATGCAGTGTTGATCCAGGTGAAAGAGGTTAGGTGATGCTGGTTGCACAAGTAATGCAAATTCCAGGGCAGAATGCAAATAATTATGCATGAAACAGCGTACACTTGTTAGCCCCGTGGAAGATGCACTACCTGGAACAGTTTGCTCGAAGGTGTGATGCCAGATGATTAGATAAACTAAATTTGTTGAAGAGCCGTTGAAAAGATGCTGTGATGCTTACCAGAGAGAGAGAGAGAGAGAGAGAGAGAGACAGACAGAGAGAGAAATGAAAAGATAGAGAAGGAACGAGCAAATTAAGCTTTGAGGAAATCCACAACAAATACAATAAAAGTAAGTTTTTCTAATAATATAATATTTTTATTTACTTTTCTTTTGTCTTTAGTCCTTTATTGTTTTTCTTTATAATCCATTAAGCGAGAATTTGGTGGATTTCCATTAAATTCTCTTAAGAACACATTAAGCGTGAGTACAATGTGCTCATAATAACTGTTTGTTATTATCCCCGAGTAGAAAACAGTTATCTCTAGCAGCAATATTGCTCGTCCCGACTCAAGCGTTTCACGCAAGCCAAAAGCAGCAATCTTGAGACTACGCTTACTCCAAGGATATCTGAGTGATTCCGTCTTTACACATTAACTTGCATTACTCGATAAACTAGTCATGATATTGATAAGTCTTAAATCGGTTGTTATTATTGTAACGGTCCAGTCTGATTTATCTCCTATTTTCCTCTGCAAAACGGCAACCCGTCACACACGAGACTATTAAAGAAAAGCGATAATTGAGCGTAGGCGCTTTTCACACGTATATGCAAATGTGTTAGGGCAACTCTGCGAAAACATTACCATATAAGGAGCGTGACGTCACGACCGTGGGAAAATTTATTGTTTACAACAGAAAATCGTCAATTATGAAGTTTTTTAAACGAACAAAAGTATTTCTTAGTTAAATTTGATGCGCTGATCCTGAATTTCATGTTGTTATAACTCTCAATTCGATATTTGTTAGTCAAATCTAATCTACAAGTTAATATTGTTAGTTATTTTGCAATAAACAACGATATTGTTATTTCGAGCATGCGATTACAACCTCGACGTATTGAAACAGAAAAGCAAGAATTCGACACTTTGATAACTAATTATTCACTAAGTTATCAATAAATAAACAATTTATAATTTTTTTCAACAATTAAAATAACACTGTTAGATAGCAAATCGATCATACGTATCTGTAAAATTGATGATTATGATTGTCACTAATTTGCTGATTTTTAAACCGCTAAAAAAGAAATTTGCAAATCTGTTTTTTAATTATTATTCAAAATTAGAGAGCAACATTAATCATTTTTTATTTGAATAACATTCTTCTAACCACAAGCGATTTTTTCATGTAAAAATTTTCCATAATTTTATTGTAAAAGTGGCGTAATTTGATTATTGAATTGTATAACTTATAACTTTGAAAGGCGATTTTTCCTCGAGATGTAATTTATGTTAAAAAATTCATCATTTCAAGTTTAATTTTTTAAATCGTATAATTGCAATTTCGATCGATCCATTTTGCGATAAAACATGTACAAAATTTGCGTCAATGACAAAAATAGCGTTGTAGGGGCTACCAAGCGTAGAAAGGAGCCCATTTCGCATGTATAAATTCGCTCGTCGCTGCGGCAAGAGGACTCACTATCCTACCTTGTTTAGCAGCGCGAGCACTGATATAGAAATAAAGCCTCAGCTATTTCCTGAGATGAATTTCTTATTCAGTGGTTAGCCTGTTAAACTCCCATCCTACAGATATCTAAGCGCTCAACTCATGAGACTATCTCTCTCATGAGAAAAAAGCAGCCTTAGACATCTTCCCACCTGAAATATATTTGCTGTTGAGAGATTAAATTGAGCAGTGATTGCGGCGCTGTCGGGCCTCCCCCCGATAGATACGATTATTCTCAATTGCATTTCGAGACAACTCATCGAGTTGGGAAGCCTCGTGGTTTGCTACTCGAAAGATTTTCTTTTATTACTTACAAGTAACACTACCCAACCGTTACTCACCGATCAGAATGAAACTTTGCACATCCATAGAACACTAAAAAATATGGAACCCCTATTTTTTCATTTTCTCGGAATTAGTTTTTAAGGGGCAGAAACCACCCCTAGAAAATGATAAAGGCGGAAACCTCGATGAACAAAATATAAAAAAAATATATATATATCATACAAACTCATTCTTCCAAACCTACTCACAGAACCCACTCAAACGAAACATCCGCCTTACCCCAAATCTTACCCCTTTTCGAAATCATCCCATCCCCTTACCCGAACATAGAGCGTCCAACTAAACTAATTAAACATTTTCGTCTTGACTATACCACTCTCACGTAAATCAATCAAACCTTATTATCGCTTCCACATAAACTAACCCCATCATGACCACCCACCCACCCACCCTGGATAGGCTTTCAAGGGGTAAAATCCAACCCCAGATACTTAAACCCAATTTCCTTGATCCCCGAGCCCTGTAACCTTCGAGGCTATAAACCCCCGACCCTTAATCCCAATTTCCTTATGAGCCCTGTAACCTGCGAGGAACTTGAACCTTGAAGGTCATTTTAAGGTCAGGAACAACGACGTGGATGTAGTAAATTCTGTTCCCTTTGGGGTGCTTGTTTCACGTGAGTCCTCTTGCCTCTCTCGATCGGGGTGCTTGTTTCACGTGAGTCCCCTTGCCTCTCACGATCGGGGTGCTTGTTTCACGTGAGTCCCCTTACTTCTCTCGATCGGGGTGCTTGTTTCACGTGAGTCCCCTTGCCTCTCACGATTCGGGGTGCTTGTTTCACGTGAGTCCCCTTGCCTCTCACGTACTTCACCTCTTACATACATTACTGTATCAAGAGATATCCTCTATTTTACAAGTTCGTTACAATAATGAGGTGGGTTTTCTTCACTGATCGCAAAAAAATGCTGTATGCACAAGTTTTCAGAACACCAAGCACATTTGATAATTGCAGATTGGCAACAAAATGCACATTATGTATCAACATTCTGAAAGCAGTATTGCACAGGGGTTTGACATTTATTCGGTTGATCTGTCACGTAGCCACTTTTCCACCATCCGTATTTAAACATATTTATGAATCTTGGCGCTGAAAACTGATAATGTGTCAATGACTGTAATTTTAAAATGGTATTTCTCAAATGTAAATTTATTTCAAAATTGTTTAACATTACCATATCAGAAAAACATTTGACGAAATTTTTCCACGGTCTAAAGCCATAGACATCTAAAGGTTGGATCATCCCAGTCGTTCCAGCAGGTATAGTACGAATTTGGACGACTTTATTTCCTTTATTTATCTTTTCAAATACTTTTTCAGTTTGCCCTGTCCAAGAATCCAACAATAGTGAAGAGTCCAGACCGGCAAAAAAGAGAAAGACTTTTTCAAACCAATTTGCGGCAATTTGAGATGTCAATTTTCCAGAATTAGAAGGGTAAACAAAAATATTATTTGCTGTATACAAATTCTTTCGTACAATTGGTCCAAACTCGCCATCAGTTTCTTTCAAGACTATTAATAAGGGAGAATGGAGTTTGCCATCAGCTGAAATAATCGGTTGTATAGTGTAACTATGGGTTAATGAGTTTATTGATTGAGCAAGACATTCTACTTGTAGTGATCCCTTAATTGACAACGTACGGCCTGCATGAGCTTCCAAATTGAATCCCGATCGATCAGAATTATAAATATTGGCTACACCTTTCGATTGAATATCTTTGCGAATCTCTTCTACGAATTTCGAAGCCGACTGTGATAATTCAGAAGCATTTGACAACTGTGCAGTAGTAACAAATTTATTGATTTTTCTAGAGACTATTCTATGCTTTACTTTAAAGTTATGTATCCATTTTGATGAAGCCTTAAATAATTTCGAAGATAACTTTACATTTTCTCTAGCTTCGAGCGCCCACATTTTCAAATCTGAATCGTGAATCGGTAAACATTTATCAGAAGCACTATTAAACTTTTCTAAAACATACTTTGAAATTTTAAGTAGTTTTTCTGACTTTGATCCTCCTTTTTCAATTTGATTTTCCCATCTGTACAGCATCATTTGATGTTTTACATTTGCAAATTTACTTTGTACCGATTCAAGACTTCTTCTTTTTCTCTTACCTGAATGCAGGTAAGTGACCGCTCTTATCTTATACTCCAAATCTGCACTACCGTCTAATGGCAAATGTTTATCATCTTCATTTGAAACATCGGATTCTTCTAAATGCAAATCATCAACTTCCAATGCTTCAGCTATTACGCTTTCTTCATTGTAAGACAAACTTTCATAACTGTCAATAAATAATGAGCAATCGGATGCTGTTCTTATAAGATCTGCCAGGTTAGAAGCGAAAGATCGTTCTTCATCAGTTATTCTAGATTCGATGTTATATTCAGCACCGTCGAAAGCAGAACGCAGCAAATTTAAAATATTTTTTGGATTCATCAGCATTTTGAACTTATAAATTTTGGTCAAACAAAAAGCAGTCTTCAATATATTATTTAACTATTGCTATTTGAAAATCGAACTATTATTTTAAATATAGAAAGAAAAAGAATCAAAACGTGACATATGAAGGCTAATTAACAAAGAAAGATTAATAGGTATATTAAATATCTTTTACTACAAAAATTATTAAGTACATACATATGTTTATAAAGAGGAGATTTTACTTTAAATGTGTTAAAGCATGAAATTAATCTAGACCGGCAACTTTTTATGAAAATCATTTATATTTTATAAAGTAATAACTTCGCAGTATATTTTTTGATGTTTTACCGACTTGTGTTATGGGAAAGCCAGAAAATATAAAAAAAACTTATAGTTTGTGTATTTAAATTATACTAATTATGAATGAACAGTTTTATACTTATTTTCATTTCGAAGTATTTTTATTCGAATTTTTGAAAATACATTATACTTATTAATTAATCATATGTTTCTCAAACTGTTTTTAAGATTAATATGTTTTAATAACACATAAATTATCAAAAATTATAAAAAACTGATATCAATTCTTTTTCAAATTAACATCAAGGAATTTAATATAACTATAACACAGGTCGACAAAATTTGGCAAAAATATGTTACCAGAACACAAGTATACTTTCCCGAAATTTTGCCAAGTGCTGAATCCAAATTCGAGGTCAGAATTTCTCTGGTTTACAGGCTTTCGAGATATCCTAACCTAAATGTACGAAACAAGCGGTTTTGGCTTATTTTTGAGGTTATGTAGCTTTGCAACTTCTTTCCTTAAAAAAAAAAACACTTTAAAGTAGACCTACACTGTTCTTCCAAATACCGTTGAGTTTTCTTAAATATTTCTTTCAGCCAAAATACTCATTTTTCAAAATATCGAATTTCATGAATTTTCCGATGATTAAAATATTCGTTCCCATAACTTAAAACGAATATTTAAGGGAGGAAAGATAGGACAAGTCCACAAACCCAGCTCGGGGGTTAAGAAAATTGGAGTTAAGGGTCTGGGGTTATAGCCTCGAAGATTATAGGGCTCGGGGGTTAAGGAAATTGGGGTGAAGGGTCTGGGGTTATAGCCTCGAAGGTTACAGGGCTCGGGGATCAAGGAAATTGGGTTTAAGTATCTAGGGTTGGATTTTACCCCTTGAAAGCCTATCCAGGGTGGGTGGGTGGGTGGTTGTGATGGAGTTAGTTTATGTGGAAGCGATAATAAGGTTTGATTGATTTACGTGAGAGTGGTATAGTCAAGACGAAAATGTTTAATTAGTTTAGTTGGACGCTCTATGTTCGGGTAAGGGGATGGGATGATTTGGAAAAGGGGTAAGATTTGGGGTAAGGCGGATGTTTCGTTTGAGTGGGTTCTGTGAGTAGGTTTGGAAGAATGAGTTTGTATGATATATATATATATATATTTTTTTATATTTTGTTCATGGAGGTTTCCGCCTTTATCATTTTCTAGGGGTGGTTTCTTCCCCTTAAAAGCTAATTCCGAGAAAATGAAAAAATAGGGGTTCCATATTTTTTAGTGTTCTATGGATGTGCAAAGTTTCATTCTGATCGGTGAATAACGGTTGGGTAGTGTTACTTGTTAGATTACGCGCGTGTTAACTTCTTGCTTTTCACGGAGACGCAATTGCGAATTCAATATAAAGAGTCCGAACTATTGTTTTCATAACGCGAGATAGACTCAAACGTTACATTATTCTGGTAAATTCAGTTCATAATTCTTTTATTATTAATTTAATCCATAACATCTTCACATTGATGTAATTCTCTTGAAAATCTGGTGCCAATACTATGATAAATATTTCTTCAACCTAATATCTTTTTATTTCGATTTTTGAAGTTCTAAAAACTTTCTCGGTGAAATTAATAGTATAGCAGTGTATGTTTCAGGCCATCCTGTAGGGGGTCCGTAACCCTTTGGTCTCCTGGACTAACCTTTCCATGTTAATTATTATTAATGTGAATAATTATTTATATTTTTTGAGGAAGGGTTTTATATTGAGGAAAGTTCCGAGGGCTCCTAGTCCCTAGGGACCCTACCTAGTGTTTTCTGTCTCATTTATTTAAATGTATTGTAACGATCGGATGGATCGACTCGGAAGGTGACAGGGGAGAGGGGATAACAAAGGTAGATACCCTCTCCACTGGAAAATTCCGAGTCGAACAGCGCCGCGAAGCTCATGTAAATTGCGAGCTTGGCACGGCACTCTTGCTCGGTCCTCCTAACAACGCAGACCTTGGACATCTCCACGGAGATCCCCGTATTGCGCCAAATCTCCAATGAGACTAAGGATCAGATCTACGCCTATTCCTATCCTAGACCGAACTGGAGGCCTTAGGTAAGAGAGCTCCGCGATGATGAGCAATGCGTTCATTACTTGAACGAGCGATCTTCTAGAAACCTAAAAGATTCCTTCCCTACAAAATTGTCGAACTCATTTCCGAGTTGAGTACGCAAGGCGCGTGCTCAATACACAAAAGAGTCTATAATTTCTTCTTCCTACACCAACGAGAGCATTTTCGCGATAGACTCGGGTCCACCCACCTGATACTAAATCAACGTGCCTTTGGACCGCGATGCGCAGAGGAGAAGGGGAGCACATGCTGTCTATAGTTCTGGGATGCGCTGCTATAGTTGTAAACGTGTGCTCTCTCTCTCTCTCTCTCTCTCTCTCTCTATCTCTCTCTCCCACGCTCTGGCTCAGCGTAGCTTGGAAGCGTACTAGAGTAGAAAGTGCGTGCTCTTGCTCTTGTTACGCTCTCTCTCTCCTACGCTCTGGCTTAGCGTGGCTTGGAAGCATTCTCTCATAGAGGAGATATTTTGGTTCTCTCTTTCTCTCTCCGTGGAGGAGAGCTAAACTTTCTTGAATCCCCGCTAGTCCTAGTCTGATACCCTAGTCATTTTTACTTAAATCTGTTAAAGAGAGAAAGATAGAGAGAGAGAGAGAGAGCATCTATGCTTACTACCTACCCTCTTATCTTAAGTTGACTATGTCTATCAGAAATACAGATCGCAGTCGGTTTGAGGGTGATCAAGCTTCTCTACTACTTTCAGGAGCAGCTATAACCTAGGAACATGCATAGCTTATCTCATTTACAATCGATAGGACTGCTATTACGTTCTACATTATTTGTTTTACTGTAATAGATGTAGTTTTAGAGGAAATGCAAATGTCCTATCTCACTCAAAGAATGTCTACGTACATCTATAGCGTTACTCATATTGTAGAAAAAATTGTTCCTGATAATATTACAAGCGTTCGGTAGGATTTTTGATGGTAGGTCTTAAGGAAAACTTCGAGCTCTTAATAGTAAAGTGTTCTTCCTACTATTTAAAATTTTTATATATAAGGTTTTTTATATATTTTCATATATTTTTATAAATTTATAACCTGACAAAATAGAAAATATAATTAGTGCTTCTCAATTTTTGGAAAATGTAAGTATAATTTTTTATAATATTTTTAAATAATTTAAAACTAATTGAAATAAACTTCAGAATTTTTTTAATAATAGTGTATATAAATCAATTTCAGCATGCCCACTCATATGACCAAGCCTTAGCACGAGAGCAGTTATATCGGCTATTAATTGCGATATTAGTAACTGTGAGTATTTAATTCTTTTTTCCTATTATATATACATATTTATTTATTTATTTACATATAATTTATTTACATATAAATCAGTAAAGATTCGTAGACGACAATAGTCCGCAATCCATCCAACTACAACAAATGAAAATTATAGTTCAACAAGTAAGCATTTTGATTATCGATTTATACAAAATTATATATATATTCTTTTATTTCAACTTTTGTTACATTTTGGTTTACATTTCCTATTTCACTATTTGTGTCTCGTGTTCAGTTTGTGTAGTTGCTAATGTATATGTTTTGTGTGTGTATGTGCGTGTGTGTGCGTGTTTTATGTATATGTGTGCGTATGTAGGTGTGTCTGCAAATCTTGTGTCTCTGTCTTCTACGCCTGTCTGTTCAATCTCTCTTCCCATTTTTCAGTGACTTAATCTTCTCTTCCTCTCTCTCTTCAAGATCTGCCTTTTCCACTCTTCTATTTCTCTCTTTCTTGTTTATTTTCTTTTCGACTTCTTCTTTTGCTATTTTCTTTTGCCTTTTCACCTTTACCTTTCTTTTGCTTTTGCTCTCTTTCTTGCTAATCATCTCACCTGTCTTTCTCCTTATTATGGCTTTGATACCTTTTTCTCATTTCCTATTGCTCCCTCTACGTTTCAATTCCTCAGCCTCAATTATTTTCCTTAGTGTCTTATAATTTTGTCTTCTTGTTTTCCTTTTTCTTTCTCTTCTTCGTTTCTTCTTCTTTTCCATTTTTGCTACATCATCCAATACTTGCTTCCTCTCGCTTATGTAATTGCTAGTATGTATGTATGTGTGTTTTTTTTTAATAGAGGTAAAGGGTAAAATCTGTGCGTTTATTGCGAATGCACCGACCTTAACGGGTTAGCTATGAGGTGGGTCTAGGATGTGACCGTATAAACGTTCACCTCCCCGACCTCCTCACCCCCAGCACCGCCGTGTGTCATACTGATTAAAACCCCTTCGTTCTCCGACCAAGGCCGAAGCCCGAAGTCCTCTTTCTCCTGATCCTTTGATCCCCCGGGGAACTGCCGTTAGGTACTACTTCCCGGGGGGAGGTGTTAGCTATTATCCGCTATTACTTCCTTGTCACTTCTTCTTTATGATCTTTATTCCGTAATTTCCTTCTTCTTATCTTCTAATCTAATGTCCTCAGTCTCGTCCTCTTCTGCTCTTCGCATCGTAGTTCTTGGAGAACTTCCATTGCGAAGGTTGTCACTGCTGCCCATGCTTTCTCCGAGGAAAGCATTAGCTCTACTATGCTATCTGGCGTAACAGCTGCGTTCACCGTGAGTTCCAATTCTTTCCGTCGTGTCTCATGCCTCCGGCATGCAAAAATGACATGCTCGGCGTCTTCACTTACTCCTTTGCAGGTCAGACACTCTGGTGTGTCCTCATCCTGTATTTGTACAGGTATGCTCGAAAGCCAGTTAGCATCTGAGTTAGATGATAGTTTACCTGGCCGTGTGTGCGATGTATCTACTTTTCGATACTCGGGATAAGGCGATGAGTCCACCTACCTTTCTTTGTTCTATCCCAAGCGATTTACCAACGTTCAATGCTTCTTTTCCTCTCTTTCTTCTTGCTCTGGTTCGCTTCGACATCCTTCTCCCTTCGGTAATAAATGCGCTTTCTCTCCTCGGCTAGCTCAATTAATGGTAGCAGCCCCGCGATAACCTCTGCCGCCTCTCTGGAGACCGTCCGAAATAATGCGCTGATTACTCGCAGTACGCTGTATCTGTACACTGCGTCGATTTTTCTGCGAGAATCCTTGTTCTTCAGCGTCTCTGACCACAATGCAATAGCATACATGATGATCGATGTAATCACCGTCGTCAGTAGAGCCCATCTTCTTTGCTTGGGACCTCCTATATTCGGCATCAGTCTCGCTAGTGCTCTTCCAGTCATTGATGCCTTTTTAGCTATGCTCTCTACTACAGCATACAAAGCGGTCGATATGATGATGGTTCATCCACTCGATTTTTCTATTTGGGGAGAAGTATCAGCTTCTGCTTCTTCCATCTGTTTGGGAATGATCCCTCCCGTATGCATCTGCCATACATGTTCAGGAACATGTTTGGGACAGTTTTGATAGCCACCTTCTGTTGCTGGGGAAACAGTGTCCTAACCACTTTTTCCAGCAGGAGCGGACAAGTTGGCGGTTTCGTTTCTAGCTTTTTGAGCCGTTTTACCACCACTTTGTAGGGCTTTCCCCATGGATCTCGTTCCACGTCTTCTTGTAGCTCGCGAAAGCATCGCTTTTTGCTGGCTTCTATGGCTTTGACGTACTTTCATCTTGTTGTCTTATATTCTTCTTGGAGTTCTATCCAGTTCCTGCCTTTTCTACGGCTCCTCGTAGCTGCACGCCTTGCCCTAATACTTTCCTTCCTGAGTTCCTTGATGTTATCGTTCCACCAGTATACCGGTGGAAGTCGGTTTACCTTACTTTTCCGGGCTATTGTCGCGTCACAGACAGACACAACTCTTCTTATGACCTCCTCCGTCTCTTCTTCTACATTAGGGGCAATTATTTGGCTTGAATTCAGGGAAGCTTTGAATAGTTCCTGGTCAAAGTCTCCCACCTTCCATCCTCTTGCATTGTTCTTCTTTATAAGAAGCCTCCTTCTTCCGAACTCCCAGGAAATCAGTCGGTGGTCGCTCAGGTTGAAAATATCGTTTACCTTCCAGTTGTTTACCTGGCTCACAAGGCAGGTGCTAACAAGCGTCAGGTCAATAATCGATGTTCTCCCTTCCCGTTCGTATGTTAGTATCCCTCCTGTGTTGATAAGCTCAACCTCAAGTCCCGCTATCGCCTCTAGTACGTAACTTCCCCTCTCGTTTGTCTTCTTACTGCCCCAATCCAGCGCCCAGGCTTTAAAATCCCCCGATACAACCGCTGGTTCGTGCTCTTTCACGTCGTTGCATAGTTCGTACAGAAGCTTCTTGAATTGGTCGGGCTCCATACTTGGAGGGGCATAGCAACTATAAAAATTTATGTTGCTCAGTTTCGCCCGAACAAAGCCCTTTCGTCTGCTATCGCCCCTGTTCTGGAATGGGGTGTTCCCGCAGGACCAAATGGCCGCTTTACCAGTTCCATCCCCAGCCCACGTCTGATTATCTGGTATCCTGTAAGGGTCTGAGATGATCGCTATGTCTGCTCTCCACTCTCTTGCTGTTTGTCCAAGTAAGCTTTGGGCTGCGTCACAATGGTTGAGGTTGTGTTGTAGCACTCTCATCTTCTTTTAATGGGTTGACTCTTGTTCTTCTTCTCCTCTTTAAAGACAGCGCACTTGTAGCTTCCAACGATGTGGTTGCAACTGATGTCCTTTTCGGCACACAGAGGGCAGTGCGGTTTTTTGACGCACTCAGCAATTTTGTGCCCGGCCTGGCCACACTTCAAGCAGAGTTCTGAACGATTTACTTGACTGCTGCAAACTTTAGCGACATGTCCTGAGTGCCAACATTTGTAGCATTTCAACGGTCGATTTTCTTCTTTTATCCGACAGTTAACAAGCCCGATTCGGATCTTGCCGTCCTCTTTGATCACTTTTTGTGCATCCTCAGCCGCTAGTTTGACATGGGCTACCTATGTTTGTCCATACGCTACCCGCATAGACTTGATCGCCCCCATTTGGATGTTAGCATTAATTACATTTTTAAGGGCTAACCACACTTCTTCCTTAGTTGTCGTCTCTTCTACGTCTTTAATGATCACCTCTACTTGTGTTTTGTGTGTGTGTGTGCATGTGTATCTTTGCGGGTGTGTGCGTGTTTTGTGTATATGTATGCGTATGTAGAAGTGTCTGTGAGTCTTGTGTCTCTGTCTTCTGTTCCCGTCTGTCCTTAGGGTCTTGAAATTTCGTCTTCTTGTTTTTCTTTTACTTTTTCCTCTTCGTTTCTTCTTTTTTTCCATTATAGCTCCATCATTCACGCTATCTTTTCTTTGCTTCATTGTAACGGTCCTGTCTGATTTGTCTCCTATTTTCCTCTGCAAAACGGCAACCCGTCATACACGAGACAATTAGAGTAAATCGGTAATTGAGCGTAGGAGCTTTTCACACGTATATGCAAATGTATTAGGGCAACTCTGCGAAAACATTACCATATAAGGAGCGTGACGTCACGACCGTGGGAAAATTTATTGTTTACAACAGAAAATCGTTAATTATAAAGTTTTTTAAACGAACAAAAGTATTTCTTAGTTAAATTTGATGCGCTGATTCTGAATTTCATGTTGATATAACTCTCAAATCGATATT
The DNA here is from genome assembly GCF_024137745.1 of Phymastichus coffea. Taxonomy (NCBI): domain Eukaryota; kingdom Metazoa; phylum Arthropoda; class Insecta; order Hymenoptera; family Eulophidae; genus Phymastichus; species Phymastichus coffea. Next base: position 5,067,394 of record NW_026706819.1, on the reverse strand, counting down.
TGTTAGTCAAATCTAATCTACAAGTTAACATTGTTACTTATTTTGCAATAAACAATGATATTGTTATTTCGAGCATACGATTACAATCTCGACGTATTGAAACAGAAAAGCAAGAATTTTTACACTTTGATAACTAATTACCCATTAAGTTATCAATAAATAAACAATTTATAATTTTTTTAAACAATTAAAGTGACACGGTTAGATAGAAAATCGATCATAAGTATCTGTAAAATTGATGATTATGATTGTCACTAATTTGCTGATTTTTAAACCGCTAAAAAAGAAATTTGCAAATCTGTTTTTTAATTATTATTCAAAATTAGAGAGCAACATTAATCATTTTTTATATGGATAACAATCTTCTAACCACAAGCGATTTTTCCATGTAAAAATTTTCCATAATTTTATTGTAAAAATGGCGTAATTTGATTATTAAATTGTATAACTTATAACTTTGAAAGGCGATTTTTCCTCGAGATGTAATTTATGTTAAAAAATTCATCATTTCAAGTTTAATTTTTTAAATCGTATAATTGCAATTTCGATCGATCCATTTTGCGATAAAACATGTACAAAATTTGCGTCAATGACAAAAATAGCGTTGTAGGGGCTACCAAGCGTAGAAAGGAGCCCATTTCGCATGTATAAATTCGCTCGTCGCTGCGGCAAGAGGACTCACTATCCTACCTTACTTAGCAGCGCGAGCACTGTGTAGAAATAAAGCCTCAGCTATTTCCTGAGACGAATTTCTTTTCAGTGGTTAGCCTGTTAAACTCCCATCCTACAGATATCTAAGCGCTCAACTCATGAGACTATCTCTCTCATGAGAAAAAAGCAGCCTTAGACATCTTCCCACCTGAAATATATTTGCTGTTGAGAGATTAAATTGAGCAGTGATTGCGGCGCTGTCGGGCCTCTCCCCGATAGATGCGATTGCTATCACATGCACTTCGAAGCAGCTCATCGAGATGGCAAGCCTCGTGGTTTGCCACTCGAAAGATTTTCTTTTGATTATTTAGATTGCGCGCGTGTCAACTTCTTGCTTTTCTCGGAGACGTTATTGCGAATTTAATGTAAAGAGTCCGAACTAGTATTTCAATAACGCGAGATATATTCAAACGTTACATCATATTATTACTTTTTCCCATTCTTCCCCTTCCTTTTTTTCATATTTTGCTTTTTTTACATTTTTCTACTGTGTGCTTCCAATTTTCTTCCTCTTTCATACACATTTTGCATCTCTTGTTTTCTTCTTTTTCCCAATACCTGCTTCCTCTCGTTTCATTACCTAACCTAAACCTTTCCCTTATTTGTAGGCCTTTTATTCTTCCCTCTCCTTGTATTTCCTTTAATCTATACTTTTCCATTTATTCTTTCAGTTCTTTCCACTCCTTTGTGTATCTTAACTTTTCTAGCTTTTCTTCTAATTCTTTTTCTGCTTTGTTCTTTAGCTCTTTTCTTATTTATTCCCAAAACTCTTCTCTCATTTCGTCTCCTTCCCTCTCTCTATATATTTTAGTTTTTTCTAGTCTTTTGTCTCTCTCCTCCTTCTTATCCTTTTTATCTTTTTCATTTCTTTCCCATTTCTTTAGTTCTCTCCGTGCATCTTTTTTTATTGAGCTATCTTTTTCTTCTCTTCTTTTTCATATCTCATTGCTCTTTCTAATGCTGTTTCTTTCATTTCTTGTCTTCCTGTTTCCTATCGCATTAAGTAACTTGACGTGTTTGTATCTAATCCCGATACCCACTTTATGTATTTTAGTTGTAATCTATTTCTTCATATCTCTTTCATCCCCAGATATCTGCTCCATACATAATCACGCTTTTCGCCAGTGCGTCGAACAGGTTCATCCTTAACTCCCAATTTTCTCTAAATAGCTTTTCTCCTAGACCCTCATAGTCTTCGGAGTCCCATATTTATTTTCCCGTCTACCTTCTTTATCTGCTTTTTATTTCCGTTATTTCTGCTTATCACATATCCCAAGTATTTGTACTCTTTAACCATCTCTATCTTCACACCTTCCCATTCGAATTGTTCTTCCTTTCCCCTTCCTCTTTCGCTCCTGCATTTCATCATCTTTGATTTTCCTACATTTAGATCTAATCCCCTTTCTTGCAGGTATCTTTTTAATTTTTTCGGCATCGCTTTCATTCACTTTCACTCTTTGTCATCATCACTATATCATCTGCATATCCTAATGTCCATATTTTCTTCCTTCTCATCACTACCCCTCCTTCTTGCACGGGTTCGATCTTGACTTCCAGGTCGGCGAAGGCAAGATTAATTAGCGTGATGCTCAAAGGGCACTCTTGCCTTACGCCTTTGTAAGTCTCGAACTCCCCAATTATTTCTCCTCCATCTTTAACCTTACTCCCTGTTTTCTTATATATTTCTTCTATTCTTTTCCTGATTTTCCTATTTATTCCTTTCTCTTTCATCATTTCCCAAATTTTCTTTCTCTTTATCTTGTCAAAAGCGGCCTTCATGTCGGCAAAGAATACGTAAAGTTTCCCTCCTTTTTCCCTTATTTCCTTCCCTATTATTGTTTTTAATATATATATATTGCGTCCATTGTTCCTCTTTTCTTCCTCAATCCCATCTGCGTATCGCTTAGCGTTTCATTTACTTCTAGTTCTCTTTCCAGCTTTTTCCTCAGTATTTCCGCGTATATTTTATATCCCGTCTCCATCAGTGTTATTCCTTTGTAATTTTTTACTTCTTCTTTCCTCCCTTTCTTATATATTGGTACTATTATTCCCTTCCTCCATTCATCCGGGTATTCTTCTCCAGTCGATATTCCATTTAAGCATTTTGACATATCTTTTAACAAGCCTTCCGTGCCTTCCATTCACGCTTCATTTACTATACCATCTTCTCTCCTGTCGCCTTTTTCTAATTCATTCTTCTTACTACCACTTCTACTTCTTTTACTTTGATTTCTTCACCTTCCTCTCCTTCGCTGTTTTCAGTTTCATCCCCTTTGCTTTCTTTCTTTTCTTTCTCTTCCAGTTATCCCTTGAAGTGCTTTAACCATTCTTCTTTTCTTATATTTTCATGTAATCCAATTCTTTTCTTCCTATTGCAATTCACTTTATCCAAGAATTTTCTTCTCGTCTTATCTTTTCTTATTTCTGTTGACACTCTTTTCTCCTCAGCTTCTTTCGCTTTTATTTCCTCTCTGTATTCTCTCTTTGCTTTTAGATATTTGCCTCTGTCTCCTTTCCCTTTTCTTACCTTATTTAACTCTGCCATCACCCTAGCTTTTTTTATCCTACATTGTTCTCTCCACCAGCTTTTTTCGGATCCTTTTTTTTCCTTATCTTTTTTTTTACGACTGCGTTCCTCACTCTATTTTAATCTCTTACCATTTTTCTGTTCCCTCTATTGCGTCTATACATCTCTGATACTCTCTTATACCTTCTTCGCTCCACTCATCTATCATTTTTTTCTTTCTTCTACTATTTTATCTCCCAATTCCACTTCTACTGGTAAGTGGTCCGACTTTACCCTTTCTTTTATTTAAACTCTTTTTATCGCATCATCACCTTCCTCGTTACCTACTACATAATCTATCGTTGACATTTCTCTCGCTCCTATATATGTTATTTCTCCCTCTTCATCTCCTTCTTTTCTCCCATTCGTTATCACTAAACCCATTTCTCCTAACCATTTTATCATTTTTTCTCCCTCTGCGGTTAGCACTTTATCCTTGGCCTTTATTTCTTCTAGGTTTTCTTCTGTATCCCATTCTTTCCCTTCATTTCCTGCTCTTGCGTTGAAGTCTCCTCATATAATTATTGTTTTTTCTCTTATTTAATTATTTTTTCTCTTTTTTTTCAGTAGATCAAAGAATCAATAGCGGGAAGATTTTTCGCGCAACAAGTTCCATATTAAATGGAAGAATGGAGAAACGACAAGAATCCGTTCGATTGGAGCAGAAAAGAAAAACCGATTTGGCCAAGACAGAGCAGGATGAACATACTGAGAAAGTCAAATAGAAGCTTTTAAGCTCAAATAAAATTCTAAACGAATCAACTGGACCACCATCGACCACCATTATGATGGATCATGATGAACTACCATTAACGTGATCATTATCGGCGTCGTTAAAGTTATTGTCATTATCGACGTCAACATCCACGTGGTCTCAAAGAGTGGAAGCACAAGTCGATGTGCCACTTAATTTGACTGCTATGATAAGTACTTAAATTACATAAATGATCAGTAAATAATCAATAAATATAAATTAAAATTAATGTTCTTTTACAGAGAAATAATATGACGAGACCGGCGGAGAAAAATGTTGAGTCTGTCCGTCGAAAAATAATTCTAATTCCAGTCCAACCAAAGATCAGGAAGCCAACTCGTCCCTCGAAGATCGTTGGATCAAAAAAAGAGAAAATTAAAATAATAATAATAATATTAAAACAAATACAATTTGCGAGAGGGGACAGCCACCACGCGCCTAGGCTAAGCTCTGCTAATTTTACTGGTTCGATCTCAGTAAAGAAAGCCGGCGCTGACTTCCACGGACCGACGTTCGCTCTGATTCGGAGAGGATCAAATGAATAAAATTATTGACGATAAAGTAATACACATGGCGATCCCATTTATTGACGCCTTTCACATACACACTCGCTACAATAATTCATTTCGTCATGGCGAGCGCGCGCGCTCAGCCCTTTACGCGACCAAAGTTCACGGGATCACGCGAGCGCAATCGCTGTGTGCGCGAAAGAGTTCACTTAGAATCCGCGGATCTGCAATTGAGCGAGAACTGGTGCGAGAGAGATAAGATTATGGTTTGACCCACCAGGCACCGACGGTCCATCGGTGGAGAGGTGACGCCGGTGGAAACGTAGTCCGGCTGGGAATGGCGCCCTGGTGATGATGGACACTACTGCAAGAAGGGCCGCAGCACGGCCTTTGCCTGTGTGACGTGGAATGGTCGTTGTTCCTGGTTTAGCTGTGGACAATTCCTTTCCGTTGGCGGTCGTAACAGCGGAACACTCGTTATATCAACTGGCTCGTAGAAATCGTAGTCCGATCCTCTTTATGCTCAAGACGGCCCTAATTGCTTAAGAACTCACGCCTCACTGGCCTTTTTTTGCCCCTTTTTCTCAGCCTCTTCCGCAGCCAAAAATCGGTCGATATCGCTCTCCCTATCTCGCTCTCGCTCACACTCACGGCGACACCTCGCCGACCGTCGCGCTCCTCTCTCCCGGTTCTGCAATGACAGAAGCATGTAACCGTTGTATGGCATACACTCGGTCGCTGCGCTCATGCGAGGAGAGTGCCTAGCACAGGGCCAACGTACTCACTGTAGCCCTGTCACAAATTGTTAAATTTATAAATTAAAATAAAATAAACTAAAAAAATTAAATAATGCATTACTTCACTTATACGAGAACACGTGAAAGAGCGCGAAAGAGATGTGTGTAGCATTAATATATATATACATAGCTCACAAGAGTCCTATAGAACTTGCGTGTAGCTATAGTTAGCTTGGAGAGGAAAGGGAGAACAGTAGTATGCTATTATATTAGAGATGTAGAGAAGAGAGAGAGAGAGAGAGAGAGAGAGAGTCACAGAATTACATATAGTTATGCTGCAATGTTTAGGTAATGAGTAAGAAACTTATATATTTGAAAAAAAAATGCTTTCAGTCATAAAATTTAACATGATGTACAGTAGCTTACACATTTAATTTATTTATCTTATATTTCATTGTATTAATTACATTTTATTTAGAGAGTAAACTATATAAATCTAATTTCTTCACATCACCACTGATTAAATTATATTGCACAATTCGATCGTATAGAATTAAACAACAAGCTGCAGTATTATCAGGAAAATCTTCTCTCGCGTCAAACTCGAGGTGGACGTCTACAGAAGCACTTTTGATAAATTCATTTTATTTCGAACAATCTATTACGATTAACGTTAATTTTTTAATGAAATTTATTATATTAAGCAATGGTTTGAGGCCTGCAATGGCTCGGTCGGTAGGGCGATGGACTCGCACCCGGTAGGCCCGGGTTCGATTCCCAGTCCCGGCTGATTGATACAAGCACCACTGAAAAAAGTTTCATATGCTTTGTTCTCAAACACATTGCAAGCCTCCGTCGCTGATTATAACTAATGGAGCACAAATATAACGACGTTAAATAAAAAAAAAAAAGAAAAGCAATGGTTCATTTTCTTTTCTATAATGAGCTTTGAAAGTTAGTGTACATATCATAAAGTACTGCCTACTGATTTTGATTAATGTTTAAATTAAGATTTCTATATGGATAACGTTAAGAATAGACATAATTTAACATTACAATTGTTACAATGATCAAAGTGACTAACAGAAGTTCTTACTTCATTTTTTCGTTGTATTTGAAAGACTAAAATAACAAAACGAGGTTTTTCCAATTGATTTTATGTCTTAACACTTCAAATATGTTTAGATGTGCGAGTTAATTTTGAATACTTATATAAATCCCAAGTGCAATAGCTCATAGTGATTGCTCTATCACGACTATTTTGATTAAGTAATTTGATTTTTTTCTCTATCAGGTGCTACTACATATGGCATTAACTATTCAATTTTATTCAAAGTAATTTTAATTTTTTCATAAGTAATTACTCCATTACTGTATCGGAAGGTGTAGTTATGATAGCATTCAAATTATTTCTCGATATTGTAATAATACGCTCATGTTTAATATTTACGACGATTTTTCGATAAGTTTCAGCAAATCCAAGCAGCATACTGAGGGATATAGTAACATCGAAATAAGCTTCGTCATTTTAAGCGATACTTCTTTGTTACTAGTCCAACCAGCATTTATAGCAATTAAACTATGACTCGGATTGAGTGATAACTAGTTCTTCATAAGACTTGTCAAGCCAACATTTTTTACTTTATCTATTTTAATAACATTTATCTCGTACCGTATCTCCTCGAACAAATAATATATAGCATTATTATCCAACTTAGTATTAACTGCTACATTTCCATTTTCCCGAGTTAATCTGCTACAAATATAAATCATACTGCGAGATAGAAGTATGGATAAATCTTGATGTTGATTGAGATACAAACTTCATCATTATTATTGAAATGTGATAATGAATATGGTTGATGCGCATGAACTTCGTAATGAGCTATCGACTCATAGAAAACGACACCTGAATAAATATTTAGAATTTCGTCCATTTTTATGTAAGCAACACACTAATATACACGACACTTTCCGTCAGTTGATGTATTTTCTTTTACTTTTAGTCCTAGACTTTTCAGAAACTGAATGTTCTGACGTGTGAGCGCTGTGGTAGCTCGCGGTCGACTGATCACTGACTGACTTTTCAGTTTATTCATATATCCTCGTCCAATTTTGTTGTTGTTAAATATGATTCCCATCATGGTATCGCTTTGATGTGAACACGTACTCTGATAAATTCTCCTCGAAAATTAACTAGGTTTCCGTCTTGATCAACAATACGTATTTCTAAATGATCAATACTTCTCACGGTAACTGGCAAATAAATTATATGTGAAGGTACTTCAATGATTTTATATCCAGGTGGTACTGCTGGAAAAAATTTATATATAGTATGCACTTTACGTTTGTTTATTTCAGAACCTGTAGTAATATTACACCTTACACGTAAAGCGTTCACTTTGAGTATAGTTACAGGTAAATCAGAGCTATGAGTTTCGTTTGCAGATAGCTCTCGTCTAGTAAAACCTAAAATTGAACCAATAGAATCTTCTTAATTTATTTTAGAAATTTATTTTAGACTACATTGAATAACACTACGTAGAGTATTATTGTTTGGTTTTAAACTAAGTAATGTTTCATTAAGCGTTAGCGTTTCTTGTAAAAAACTCTCAATATCTTTTATCTTATAGCTACCTGTTGGTAAAACGATTTCGTGTTCATCAACGTAATATTTATTATTGCTTACGTCAACATTTGGTATTGAATTAAACGTTAATAACTCCACTAAGCCTAGTACATATTTTTTATTAGGCGTCAGCTCTATTGGCAGAAAGTAACTTGCTTCAAGAACTGATAAATTTCCTGACAGACTCAATGTTAGTGTATTCTCCATCAGAGTTTTTGATTAAATAACTGGTTTCTCATTCATTACATCTATTTATAGTTCATTCGAAACAAATTTTAGGCAAAGATGTCCGCAGTTATTGGTATTGAAATCTTGATATCTTGCATAGTTATATTTGACTCTTAACTTTGAGTAATAAATCTATAGGAAGTTAGAAATCGCCAAGACAATCAAAGTATATAACTTCACCTTTTTTTTATATTTCACCCAGTGCGTATTTGGTCCATTTTTATCATCTAAATTAATAACAGCTTATTCTTGATAGTGAGGTTCGTCGGATGGTAAATTATTATGCATGAAAACACCTCGAAAATTTGCAATCTATAAATTAGTATTTTAGCATATTTTTTTATATCTTAATTAGTCAGAGCGCGTTTAGGCAAAGCTATTTCAAAGTTGTTTTTCTTAAACCTTGTCCGCTCACATGTGGTTTGAAGTAGAGACCACAACCTTTACTATGAGGCTTCGGATAAAGACCTTTACCTATAGCAATAGCTTCCATAGTTTTGTTAGGTCTTTGAGCCTCTTTCAGTTCATTTTGAGCAGCTTTAGCGCTGTTCATGGCTTTCGCTATTGAAGCAGCTCCTCCGGCTAGAGCTCCAGTGACGCTTAAAGCAGCAAATAATGGAATTAAAAAAGGAAGCGCTCCACTAACCTTACCGGGAATAGGTAAAATACATGATATATTTATTTTACTTGAACCGCCGGCTGTTTTTACAGTTTCTTTGATTCCTTTTATAGCCAAATGAATGACTACAAGAGATCGATTGTTAGGCACACTACTTTTCGAGGTCGCCTCAATAATTTTATTCAATGTAACTGATGGCTTTTTGCTTTTTCTACATTTCTTTCGTGCTTGGCGTTTTTTGAATCCTCTGTCTCGTTTCTTTCTACCTTTTATCATATCAACACCCGTACCAAGCTTACTTTTAACTTTCATAATGTTGTGGCAGGGAATTTCAGGGGGTTTGACCGCGCTCCGAGTTCTTCCGCCACAAGGCCTGTTTGGCTCTACCCCCGATTATTTAGGGCGCCAGACCGTCGGCTGATTACGGCGATCGTCGGGGGTAAGGCCAGTTGGGTTGTCGCGTATCCCGGTCTGCCTAACGGCGACTGCGCAGAGTGGACAGATGGGGGGATACGCGTTGTGTCCGAGCTTCAGGCCTTTGGTGTCCAACTTTCCTTCGATTTCTCCTTGACTAGAGTACGCCGGCAGCTCAGGTGATGACTCCTTAAGTCAGGTCGTGAGGACGTTCGAAATCGCGCGTATATTACCTAACGAGTGACCCGAAAATATAGCGAATTAATGAGACCCGTATATAACCGCTCGCGGCTGAAAATCGCTAGCATGCAACAGGGGTAGGTTATCCAGTAAATTATATTTACATAAATAAGGATAATTAATCGTTTATTGATGCATTAGAATTTCTCACATACGAGGTCGGAATAAATATGGTCGGTAGAATTCTGAATTTTCATTAATCCCTAAGATAGAATTTAAACGGTTCCTAAAATGGCGGAAAGGTCAGCGCGAGTAACAAATCGCAATTTTCTTTTATAAGACCTAACGCTCAAATTCGGTTTGCGAAATGGCGGAAAGGTCAGCACAACTAATTAGTCAAAAACAATTTAATTCAATTGAACCTACGTTCGTACTAAGTAACTAACACAAGGTCAGCGCGAATACTAAATTGTAATTTTCTTTTGTAAGACGAAACTTAATAAACGTTGACGAAAGGTCAGCGCGAATACCAAGTAGCGATTTTCTTTCATACAACGAACACTTAATAAAAGTCGACGAAAGGTCAGCGCGAATACTAAGTCGCGATTTTCTCTCGTAACCGAACACTTAACAGAGGTTGACGAAGGGTCAGCGCGAATACTAAGTCGCGATTTTCTCTTGTAACCGAACACTCAATTTACATTCACGGAATGGCGGACAGGTCAGCACGATCCGGTAGGCACCGGCGTCGACGGATCCACGCGTCGCGACGACCTACAGCACCGAACTATTGATCCCCGCACTCCGAGATTAATTAAAAATGAGTGGCACTTTGCCTACTTACAATTTTCTCCTTGCGGTATTAGCAAACAAATTGATGGAAATATCTGAGGCGCCTAGCGCTAATAATTCGACAACGATTAGCTGAGAGAGGCTCCTTCCTTGCGGATATCCAGTGGCAAAATGGACGAGAATCGGCTTCTCGCGGTCAAAGATCGTTTCTCTTCTCCTCTTTCCGAGAAGAAATGTTATTATTGGTCGGTATGCTAATTCGGATATCGGTAGCGCCCTCCGAATTTTTATCATTGGTCCGTATGTAAATTAGAATAATACAGCGCCCTCCTTAACTCTCCTACTTTCGCCGTTATTTTCTCTCTCTCACCCCCCACTAAGGTATCTATCATTAATTGTCGGAAAAGATCTACCCCTACTCTTATCTATTCGTCTATGCGGACGGAAATCAAATTTTATTCTAATTTGCCCTATTGGTCGTGACGTCACTAGCGAATTTTGTCAGATGTTCGAATTCGGTTAGTTAAATTATCATTTAAACCTAAAGGGGTAGTTGTCGCTCGCCATCATAATAGGGGTGTCGGTCGCGTGCGAATTTTACAATTCTATATTTGTTTCGTGTTCATCATTTTCAATTTATAATTTTAATTTAATATCAGAAATACGTATATAATATACGCCGTTTCATTTGTAGCGCCCTCATCTTCGCATTTACATATTATTCTATTATTTTATATCGTCTGTCTCGCTCGCTCTTATTTCGTCTATTTCGCTCGCTCTGTCTCGCTCGCTGTGTCTCAGTCTGTCTCGCTCGCTCTTGTTTAGTCTGCTTCGCTCGCTCTGTCTCAGTCTGTCTCGCTCGCTCGCTCTCAGTCTATATCGGCGCTTCAAGATGGCCGCTCAGTTTCTCGCGCGTACGTCTCGTGTCCTTGCGCCGGTTGTTGGAGCGCCTCCTGGGGCGCTCCCGTGTCGGTTCTGTGGTGTTTTTCCGGGTGTTTGTGTGTGTGGTCGCTGATTTTCGTGTGTGTGGCGCTCAGGATGTCGCCGATGGTGTTCAGCAGCCCGACACAGCTGATTGCCGGCTGCCACTTCATCGGCGATTTTCTGCTCGCCCCAGGAGTGTCAGTGCCTCGTGAGTGTTCGTGTTGATGTCTGGGAGTGTAACGGGTCTGCATGCATCATCAACATGCATCTCCGTTGCATTTCCCAGTCAGGTTTTGCATTTTTCTTTGCCGGCCGGCAACACATGGTCGGGAGTGTCTGTGAGTGAGTGTGTGCGTGCGCTCTCTTTTTTTTCTGTGGTGCGCTCCTTTTTTTTTCTGTGGTGTGCTCCTTTTTTTTTCTGCTCTTTGAGCGTCCGTCGGATCGCGTTAGACAGTTTGCTTCATCCATATCTCCGGCGTGGTCGTTCGGACATAAAAAAGAATAATTGTTCGGTATAGGGCGCGTTTAACTCTATTTTAAACGACCGGTTACGGGGCGGCAAGGGACGGGGATGGCCTTATCTGAAGTGCTGCAAATAATGCAGCACTCAGGAGGCCTTGTAATGTACCGCATTACAATGTTAACTACGGTGAAGGCAGCTGCTTTTTCACCAAAACTACTATCTTTAGCTAGCACTCTTTCCCAAGCTTTTTTAGCTAGAATTTCATCAGCTTTATTTCTTGTCGCAATATCTTCTCGATTTTGTGAATAAGCTATGTCGTGTTCGGCAGCCCGACACAGCTGATTGCCGGCTGCCACTTCATCGGCGATTTTCTGCTCGCCCCAGGAGTGTCAGTGCCTCATGAGTGTTCGTGTTGATGTCTTTACAAGTAGCGTCTAGTAGATTTTTACCAGGATCTCCATGTGCTAATCGTTTGTTCAATTTAGTATCAGGACCACAATATGAAATCCAGGTAAGTGAGCTTCAATAGGTAAGTTTTATAATCTTGTTCACTAGACCACCACCAGTCTTTATTTACAGTACATGATCATACTTCTTCGAAAGACAACATGTTAATGAAATAAAAGATATATAAACAGTCTTTTTATACCTAACGAACTCATTCATCGAGATATCGGTGACGAGTAAACAACATGGATTTCAAAGAATCTCTTGATCTTCAAGTCGTAAATTTCGATGAGGACGCAAAAACAAGAGAAAAGACATGGCAAACTATTGCCTAACAGTATATGTACCATTTTCTGCGGACCTAGTAACTACGGAAAAACTAATTGTTTATTAACATTAATCACTCCTCCTAATGGTCTTAGATTTGAAAACGTATGTCTACTCAAAATCCCTTAATCAATCCAAGTATAAATTTTTAAAAGATTTATTAAAGCCTATTAATAGTATAGAGTATCATGTTTTCAGAGAGCATGAGACAGTTGTTTCCCTAGATAAAACACGACTAAATTCTATCATGATTTTGGACGATATAGCCACTGAGAAGCAAGATAACGTAAGAGCATTCTTATCGTAAAAAGTAGATAATTTCTATCTCTGTCAATCGTACGTATTCCGAAGCATCTCAGTCGAGATATTGTACATTACATTACGAGGAATGAAAGTCGAAGTTCCCTCCCGGCGGAGAAATTGCCCCCCTCGGCTTCGCCTCGGGGGGCTATTCGCCGGACAGAGCTTTCGGCATTCGTCCCGAGTGATGCATATTATTTTTCTTTTTACCCGGTCAAAAATTCGTGGCCCATCGATAATAGTTATAACATTCAAAAATGCGAGAGATACGGCCTAGCCTTCTAGTCATTTACGCATGCAGCACCATCTCAATTTGGTTCGTTGCAACAGCGATTTCCACATACCTACGAAATTTTATTGAAGAGCTAAGAGCCTTTTAGAATCCGGCAACATTTACGACCCGAGCGAAGCGAGGGTTGTTGGTTAGAAGATGCTGAAAAGCTTGGAGCGAAAAAGTAGAAAAGTAGAGAGGAAGTACATTAATGGAAATTCAGATTGCAAATATTTATTTGTTTATTTTCTTAGTCTGTTACATAAGCTTAGTAGTAATAATAATTATTAATAACATTACCATTAATAGTACAATTATCGAATAGAACTTTAATATCTTTGTTGTTTATTAAAGAGTTGTTATTTTCAGTTTCACAATGAACAAAGTTAGCGTTTTCCTTATGAAATCTGAGGTTGAATGTAATGTATTCTAACTGGCGATTGCTCAGTGAAGTATGTACGAGAGACATTGTTGACATTATTATTTGATATTGAAGTTGCTGTTGCTATCTGCTTTTCTCTGCCAGTAGCAAATTTGAAAGGTTGATTTTGATCAGTAAAAGTAGACAGGATCGCAATAGATTCACTAAAATTATCGTATGACATTTCTAATTAAGTAATTTCATCAAGTTCGGAAAATTCTCTTCAATCAGTCTTGTTAGTTTTGTTTTTATTCCTTCAAAAAACCAACTATTTGCTTCTTATAGAATCAGCTATATATCTAGTAGCTACTTTGTCAGATTTCCAACTTCCTAATTTCTTGAGCGTGATCATATTCGCACCTGAATTTGAAAGTAATGTTACAGATGTTCTGTGAAAACAATACCCAGTGTATTTTATTGGATTTTCTAATTTAAGAAATGTAGTAATGGAGGCAGGCATCGAGCCAATTTTATTCTTTCCTATTACTTGTTTAGTACACTTTCCCTTGGAATAATAATTAATGAAAAATCTTTCAGTAAACTTCTTCTTAGGCATAAATCAGATATATTGCTTAATTTTAGAATAAAATAATGGGTTAATAACATAAATTCTATCAATGTATGTTTTGGTATTTAATACTAACACTATGAATTTGCCAGATGTATCTTTAACATGTCTATATTGCAGATTAGTCAATTCAATATATCTTGATGCGACACATATACCAAATATCAATAAAACCTGAAATATCCAATGAAAATATAAATTAGATTAAGTACACAATCAAATTACATAATATATGCTTGGCATCTACAATTACCTTTGTAACTAAGTAAATGTTATCATGCATCTCATTCATGAATTTCATAATATTATCCCAACTAAACGCTAGTGACTTCTTAGGTCTAGAACCTTTTGAAAAACTTTTCAGGATTGCTTTCAAATTCAGATACTTGTTGATATCTAGTTTATGTTTTTGAAATTTAACAATTTTTTTAGCATAGATCCCGTAACGTATTTGTTCTTACTTTTTTCTATAATTCTGTGAAATATCAGATAAGCAAACTTTCATCAAAAGAGTTGGTTTTGTTGACATCTCTCTATTTCAGAAAAGTTTCATAAACCAATATGTAGCGATCAGCAGACTTGTAAGGTACAATATCTATATTGATAATAATTTGAGCCTGCGTCAAAATCTGTAATCATCTCCTCTCCGTCACTACTTTCATCAGATGATAAATTATTTGAATTCATTTTTATGAATGAAACTGTAAATTTTGCAAATGTAGACGACAATAAGTTTTACGACAACTACAAAGCAAAGGCTAGAAATGAGCGTCGAGCGTCGATGATTTTAGTTGGTATCAATAGGGAGTAGACGGTTTCGGCTGATAAGGTGGCGCGCAGAACGGCAGGGAACTATGATTTTCGGTAGAAGGACGCGCGGATGAAACTCGAATTTTCGACCGAGGTAGGAAAAAATGTGAATTTAATAGTTTTGTTTCGGCAAGATGACGTGAATATTAAACACATTTACAATGATCACATTAACTCGGATATGTCATTTGAGAAGTTTAAAGCAATTTGTTGAAAATGTAGGAAAGACGATAATCATAGATTTTTGGTTATCAACAGAGACAGGCCAATAAATCATGGACGATATAGAAAAGGATTTGATTCTATTGCTATAAATATAGCAGAGTGAGTGGATGAAGATTATTTAACTTTAGAAATTACGAGCGTAAACATGGCTGACTTTCAAAGAGAAAAAAAGATGCTCGAGCAATTATTCGAGGTTCGTGATGACATAAGACGCCAGTATCAACTAATAAAACGTGGCAAAGCTGATTTAGAAAAAACATCGCATGAAACTTTCAAACCTATGGTTGATCCATTGAAGAAACTTGTAGAGGTAACTACTGATAAAAGTAACGCTACTACTACTGAACAGCTAACGAAAAAGGAGAAGAAAATCGCGTTCGATAAAGTTTTCAAGTCAAAAGCTGACACTTCCTATAAATCTAGATATTTCAATACTGCTATAATGAATTAAATTCTACATTGCAACCGCTTGATACTACATTTGAGTCTGCTATTTCTATTGATGATGATGATGACTTTGAAAGACTGCTGAATTACACTTGAAACAACTGTTATACATTTGAACAACATTAGTTCAAATGTAACTACAGAACAGAAACAACAGCTATTGGACAATTCGATTGAAGGAAACTATGTTCGACTACTGCATTAACCTCAGCAAAAAAGTAATTTAGACAAGACATTTGGTGTCCGGCTGCAAGAAAATAATATATCATAGGCAATTCTCTAATTTACTTGGAAAATGATAATATAACTGTGAATGGTAAAGCATATAGCAAGACGCCTGGTTTAATGGAACTTCTCTTTCATAAAGAACCAAATTCCAAATTAATCAGCTCATCAGATATTGAAAATTATATAAAAATTCTTGAAATCACTAACGCTCATTGTAAGAAATATGAAGCAAATGGAGAATATCGCAATAAGCACGTAAAAAAATGTAAAAAATACATTGGTCTAAATTTATCTTTGAGCGGTAATATTAAGCAACGTAAATTGACTATTAATGGAAGAGGTAAAACCTAACTATATGTAACCTAACTATAAAATACCAAGAAAAGGAACATAATTTGATTATGTATATTAGGATGATGCAAACGAGCTTGTTGATCTACTAAGATTACTTATAGCTAAACAAGCAGCTGGTAATCTTAGTCATATTAATGAAATTCACTCAATGATTGAAGAATTACGTGAAGCAAGATATATATATATTAGGAGAGCTTGATCGATTTATCAGTATTAACATGAGCGATGACGTGTTTGGACGTACATTGAACAAAGAAATCGTGGTCCTCCCGGTATAGGGTATAAAATCACTGTAGATGGTCACATCCAAATGCAGATGGAAGAAGGATCTGTAATATTGCTCAGCCTGCATGCTGAAGACGCAGTAAATTTAGACTTCGTGTCTCGATTAATTGAAGCGGAGGTTAGAAATATTAACGAACAAGTTACTCAAGTACAACAGAAATTTGAGAAGGACGTTGCAATAGTAAAACGTGTATTAGATCAACTGTTTATACAATGTAATAAACTTCACAAAAAATTTAAAAAAAACTATTTAAATAAATAAAATAAACTAATTAACAATCAATAAAACATGCAACATCAAAGAGTCGTTAATGAGCTACACAAACTAGCACGCCGTAACTATTCATGTCGAAAAGTTAATATACGTGGTATAGATGATACCTGGCAAGCTGATCTTGTAGAGATGCAAGGCTACTCAAGAGAGAACAAAGGCTTTCAATATCTATTAACTGTTATTGATATATTTTCCAAGTATTCTTGGACAGTTCCTGTGAAACAAAAAACTGGTGCAGATGTTGCTTGTGCAATGGAGTCTATATTAAATATAATAGCGTCGGCCGTCCTTGACCGATAATCCTTTCCCGCTATCACCAAATTCTTTAAAGGGGAGGTAAGGGAGGCGGTGTATCGCTTCCAGAAAGGCAGAAGAGGAAAGACTATCGCAATAAATATTCTCACCTTTTACCAACCAAATACGTTTATTATAAAATCGCTACCTTGAGCGATGACGAACAGAACAATCTATCAAACCTTAACCTAATACACAATAACTTCTTATCAACTAAATAAGATGACCGGCACGTGAGCACCTTGTCATCTCACAACCGACTCGATACACAATAAAGAAAGAAAACTTAACCACTAGTTCAGCTGTGCCGGCCCGCGAGAGTCTGGCACAGCGCACAAGTCGCGAATAGCCAAAAAGGGTAAAACCGATTAAGAAAGAGAAACGAGAGGAGAGATTATAACCTGTTAATTGACGAAGTCCACTGGGCTGGCACGTTGATCTTCTTTCTGCCGGCTGGTGACTTCCTCGGATATGGCGTGACTGGTGGACAAAGGCCGCTTTCGAGAATACTGTGCCGGTGCGTTAAGCTGGTATGCTCTCGCTCGCGGGGTCACTTTTTTAATGCTCGCGAGAAACGATGCAATAGTGCGTGAGAGACTGCTTCTCACGCCTTCTCCACTCACTTACCTAATCGGCGGCACGCGGCACCGCCAAGCGTGGCCAGTGTCGCGCGCCTAGCCGCACTATAGCTGCACTCTTTCTCTTTCTCAATCTCTCTCTCTCTCTCTCTCTCTCTCTCTCTCTCTCACTTTCGGTGACTGACGAGAGCATATGTTGTTGCGCGCTCTTACCCACTAATACTGCTACTGCTCTCTCTTCCTTTCTTGATGAAGAGAGAAACCGAAGCTGAAACAAAAGACTGGCATCAGGCACGAAACATACGTGCGCCAGATGCCCGCCATGAGCCCTTGCCGATGTCGGAGAGAGAGAAGGGACGCACAGTGTAGGCCATGACCAACCTATACCGTTACAGCCCCTCCGAAAGCCGAAGTTCTCCCCAGGACAACAAGGCCTTACTCCAACCTCAAGTCTCTCTCACCCTTTCGGCATAGACTCACGACTTGTCCTGACGCAACAATAGATAACTTATTCAATAACTTAATGGGCTTATGATTAACTTAATTCTAATTTAGTAAAAGAACAAAACTAAAGTTTAGCTTAAAAACTACGACTAAATTTTACAAGGGTTAATTACAAGAGCAAACTCGTGGTCCATGCACAGTAAAAGAAAATAAACTCAACCATCGGGTCGACAACGCGTCAAGACGCCCTGCGCGCATATTCACCTTTAAAGTCACCTAGATTATTAATGGGAATACCATACCTTAAGGTACTCGACGACTAACGGTTACTCTCTAGGTACTTGAGCCTGAGGGCCCTAAGCTCCTCAGCTACAGATGTAAGAGCGCCAGCACCATTGAGCCGATGACCACCCGCAGCAGTCACTAACGCCGGGGGCACCTCGGGCGTATCCATCGGGGCTACCCCCGTCGAGAGCGAACTGGATTCGTCTCGCGACCGCGATTCCACGTCGTTCGTCTGCTGACTAACGCTTTCGCGTGCCAGCCTCTTTCGATAAGCCTTACCCAATCGATGGCGTGGTTCTCTTGTAGCCTCCGGAGTAGTGACCAGGGGAACCGCCTGTCCCACTGCCACAGGTCCCTGACTTTGCGGAGCCTGCTGCGGTGCCTGTGTCCAACCGTCCGCAATTGTGGCAGTAGTCGCGTCTGAGCGGCGGCTCCGTGCAGTCAGCTCTTCGGTGGGAGTCCATCCGGCAATTAAAGCACCTGAACGATGGGAGGTCTAACTGATCATCCCAGGGCACAGACGCCAATCCTCGGAGAAAAGCGCCCCTCGCGAGCCCGAACCTTGCATTTGAAGCGCCAGCCCTAACTGGCACACTCGCCGAGGACGACCCAACCGATGACCTTTTCCCGCGCCTTACAAACTGGGTTGCCTCAGATGATGTCGAGGCTGCCTAGTTGTCGGCACGGGGAGAACGAGCAACGAGGCCAGAGGAGACGACGGACGTAGCAGCGGTTTCTTCGCTTCCATATGTCCGTCGACGTGCTCACGCGACCCAGGCCTTCGAGTTAGTGATTGACTCGCCCGTAGTGGCCACGGGATGCTGGTCGGCTTCCACCGATGCAACGTCCGCAACCACCCGAACCGATAGCGGCGGCTCCGGGTCCCTAGAGTGCAACGGCGACTCTATGTTGTAGGAGGACAAGTCAAGCCGCGCTCGCCGTCGCCTCCGCCCTACGTTAACGCGCTCTTTATGTTCTCGCCTTCGCCCATCAGTCGAGTAGCCAGCCGTCGGGTAACCTCCCGGTCTACCAGTCCTCACGAAGTGATAAGCGGGATCGAGCCTCTGGAGCCGAAAAGGCTTCCACGGCAAAGGTTCATGCACGTGCCTCTGAGGCGCCACTCGAGGCTCTTCAAGAGCTCGTGAAATCTCCTTCGCCACATCACCGTCTGCGTTGAGGATCTCCAACACTCCGTTGGTACTCGCGGAACACAATACCGTGCTTTCGCGACCGACGCCTCGTCCTCGCGAATTCGCGCGTGTCCTAGTGACTTTCCCGAAATTCGCCCTTGGGGAACGACCGATCGAGATACGTCGTCGATCCTGTGCAGGTATCTGTATCAACCGTGGGCTGATATAAGCCCTTTGCGGCGGAGGCCACACGCGATCTCTCCGCCGCTTCACGTATTGCGAGAGACGTCAGGCGGTAGGACCACACTTGCGTACGGTCTCTGCCCAGTACCGTACTGGAGCGGCCAAACGCAACGTCGTGGATAGGGCCTTGCCTTTCTTAAGGCTCACCAAACCCGACGTTTCGTAGGGAACCGGACCCACCGGTAACGGTGGAGGAGTCGGCACTCCTCGCGACCTGAGATTGGCACTATCAAACGTCTCGTTTGAGATGCCAGGAAGCTGTCGTGGAGCCTCGACCAGAGTGGCCGCCTGCTCTTCTTGTGAAGGAAAAGCGGCGAGCCCCTCGGTCTGGCTTAACCCCTCAGCTTCCGGCGCCATCGGCTGCTGCGACACGTTGGGGACACTCATCCCGATCGCGGCAGACGACTGCGCAGGACGGTCGGGCTCAAAGGGTGCGGCAGCTCCCAACTCCGTCGGTCTATTATCCATCGTCGTTACCAACACCTTAAAAATAAAATAACAGACATCCAAGCTATCACACCTGTAGACTACATGCCTGCTTGCCTTCAACTAATATCCCTTAACCTTTCAAGGTGCAAGATTTCGCTTTAATTCCGACACATGCACTCGCGCACTACGATGTTTGCTGTCCGTCTGCAAATCGTATACTTCCGGTGATAATACTTTAACGATTTTTAACGGGCCGTCATACTTAGGATCTAATTTCGCGTTCTTACCCGCGGCAGCGATAGAGAGTGAATGAACTTTCCGCCAGACTAAGTCTCCTACTTGGAAAAGTACTTGCTTCCTGCCTCGGTCATATTACCGCTTCTGATTTTCCTGAGCTTCCTCAACATGCTTCTCTACTAGATCTTTAAGCGCATTGAATCGAATTAAACGGTCCGTCCACGCTTGCGTATCAATTTTCGTAATAGGCATTTTCTTTTCTAAGTCTCTCCTAAGACTTTTAACCGGCCGAGGATCCCTACCAAAGTTTAAAAACGCCGGCGACACTTTCGTGGACGACTGCGTCGCAGTATTTAATGCGTGCCTAAACTCGTGCAAGTAACGGTCCCAGCTTCTATGGTCTTTGTCGACAAATATTGCTATCATAGTTTTCAGTGTCTTATTAACACATTTAACCGGATCGCTCTGCTGGTGATAGGCAGGGCACAGCACGTGCTCGATGCCATGCTCCCGCAACACGCCCTGGAAGACCACACTCTTATATGCTTTCGCATTGTCACTAATTAAATACTCTGGCGTCTCCCATCTATATAAAATTAATTCTTCCAAGGCAGTGGCCAGGGCAGGCCCATCTGCCGACCTAAGCAGTTTCAATTCTACCCACTTGGTGAATAGATCTTGAAACACAACCATATACCGAAACCTATTCTTGCTATATGGTAGCTCGACTACATCCGTGGCTACTACGACCCATGGGCGCTCTACTGCACGTTTTCCCATTAAACCGAGCGGCGCCTGTTGTACAGTTTTGTACTCTTGGCACTTTTTACACTCGGAAATGAAGGTACTAACGTCGTACCAAACGCCCGGCCAGTAGTATTCACGTGCTATTCTATCATAAGTCTTTTCCCTACCCAAATGTCCAGAAGAAAGCTCGCAATGAGCGTCGCGCAACATACGTTCCTTATGCTCAACCGGAACTACCATGCGCCAACACTCTTCTCTGTTTGTAATCGGATCGAGCAAGTGATTCTGTATAAACTTATAGAGCATGCTACCTTCTACTCTCCAAGTTCTATACTTTTTCGGCCTAGACAATACGTCCTGAATCCATTGTAAATACCATTTATCGCTCGTATCTTCGAACGCGCATACCTCGAACTCATCCTTAAATTCTCTAGATAGCGCGTCTGGCACATGATGTAATGCCCCTTTCCTGTGTATTATCTCACAATCATGTTACTGAAACTTAAGTACCCATCTTTCTAACCGACCTGTAAGTTATCTTTTATTCAGAATTTTCGTAAGCGCGCTATGATCAGTAACTACAATAAAGTGTGATCCTTCTATGTACGGTCTAAACTTCTTTACAGCGAACAGAATGGCTAGAAACTCGATCTCACTAACTGTGTAATTACGCTCATGAGTGTTAAGCATTCGACTGGCGTAGCATATTGGATGCTCACCGTCCTCGAATATTTGTACTAAGCACGCGCCAACCGCAAAAGATGATCCGTCGCAATACAAGTAGAAAGGGAGCGCGAAGTCCGGGCGCGCAAGAACAGGCGCCTCAGTCAATGCTCGCTTCAACCTTTCAAATGCTACTTGCTGTACTTCACCCTATTCCCACGGTTAATCTTTACGAATTAATTTTGTCAGAGGGACTTTAATATCACTTTCGTGTTCAATAAACCTAGCATACCAATCTACCATCCCGAGAAAGCGGCGCAACTGAGCTATGTTGCTAGGAGCCGAATAATCTACAAACGGTTTCACTTTATTGTCATTCGGTCGCAAACCTTCGCTGTTCAAGCGATAGCCCAAGTAGGTTATTTCGGTACAGAAGAAGTCCGATTTCTCGAGGTTAATCTCTAAGCCTACACTTACTAACCTATTCAAGACTTTTTCTAATCAAACGACATGACTATCGAAATCAGCACTAACTACCAATAAATCGTCAAGATACCAGAAAACATGCGGTTCGTATTGAGGTCTGAAAAGTGCATCCATAACTCTCATGAACGTTGCCGGTGCGTTTACCAAACCGAACGGCATTCTTTCAAACTCCCATAGACCTAATCCCGGTACTACAAAAGCTATGTACTGCTTGCTCGATTCCGAGAGTAGAATTTGCCAGAACGCTGACTTTAAATCGAATTTTGAAAGATGAACCGCGCCATGCAACCTATCCAAGATTGAGTCCATGCTCGGCATTGGATGTGCATCAATCGTCGTCACTTTATTTACCGGCCTAAAATCTAGACAGAGCCTATAACCTCCGTCTTGTTTCCGTATAACTACCGACGTACCACTCCACTAGCTGTTCGACGGCCTGATTATCTTTGCTTTCCACAGGCGCATCGTTCCTTCCTGTGTGAAAGCCAAGATTTTCGGCGACATTCGACGCATTGGTGTTTTGATCGGGCGCGCATCACCGACATCGATGATATGCTCGATAACACTTGTGACAGCCGGCGAGTCTCCGGGCTCAGGGACGATCCGGCGAACGAGCGCCATGATCGTCTCGCATTGAGTTTCTTCGTATCTATTTAAACCTGCGCATTCTACGTACATATCAACTACCTCACTATTCGTGTAGGCCAGTTGACACAAGTCGCTTTGATCGCCTGACCGCCAAGCATGATTTCCGAAATTAATGTTAATGTCCCATTTATTCCAAAAATCCGCGCCTAATATAAGGACGTGTTTTGAAGTTGACACGGCTGTTGCGATAAGCCAAGCGAATCTACCACCAATCTCAAAGCACCGTCTAAGATCGCCCAATATTCGCGGCTTTTCACCTGAAATACCTTGAATAAATATCGTAGGCAGCCTTAAACGTTCCTCACACCTTTGTGCAAGCCTCGGTTCTACAACTGATACTTGAGCACCCGAGTCTAACAACGCAGTATAGACTTCATTGCCTATTTTCACCTTCAAGAAAAACCTATTATCGACCACGGCTACTAGCGCTTGATCTGACTCATCCGTCGTTAGCAAAGGTACTTCTGAGCCATGCTCAGTCGCTCCCCTCACCGAAACAGACGGTGCGTCTGTACAGACAACCGGACGCTTGCCCAAAACTGTAGTGTTAGCGGGTTCGTTAAATACTTGTGTATTTTCTATACGCGACTTTATTGAGGCCGCTACGTCGTTAGATGTGGAAGAGTCCACGTTCAGCTGAACTTTGTTCTTTCCGACCGCATCCCTCGCATCGTACTTAAGCAATGTTCCGCTTGTCGCCTCGTCTCGTTGTTTATTACCGACCCTAGCACTAACACGGTGAATCAAATGTTTTTCGCCTTACGAATTACTTGATTTTTGGTTCTCTGGCTTTATAGGCCCGTCCAACGCCGAGAAAATAAACTCTCCACTAACTACGAGATCTAATCTCTCCAGCTTCTCGTCAGCTACATCGTAAGTGACTGCACTACCCGGCCTACAAATGACTTGTTTTCTTTCGTTTGCACCCGACTTCTCACCTAACACGCTACTAACGGCGCGATCGAAATTTCTTATTTGCGACGCGTCAACCCAATTACTTTTCCTTTTTAATCGTTCAATTTGCCTTAAGCAGGAGTCGCTGAGCGGTCGACGGCTTCTGCACCCGAGTTTCCCTGTCTTACTTGATTGCAAACTGGACAGCTTCGGAAGAAAAACCCGACAGTATCGCATACCTGACATACTGGCTTAACCTCCGTCGACCTCAGTGGACAACTGTTTACATAGTACCCAGGTTGTCTGCACTTATAACAAACAATCGGCCGCGCACACTGCGCGGTCGGGCACTGAGACCTCTGATGGCCAACTAGACCACACGCGAAACACGCGCCAGCGAAAAGACGTTGTCCTCTTGCGTTGTCTGCTTGAGCACCGTTCGCTCGCCCTCGTTTCTGAGGAATTAAACTCGGCGCAGAAAATATCGGCACCTGGGCGGCCGGCGGCTGCGCTGCAACAATCGGTTGCGTTGCCTGCTGTGAAGAACGATTCGTCGCCTGCGGCTTGGTGCCTTGAGTAGCAACTTCGCCCTTCGGCCCATTGCCCTTAGCCTTTGCTTTCTTCTTGCTCACGCGCGTATTTTCAGCTGGCTCTAACGTCAAAACCTCATCTATTTCGCTTGCTACCTATTCTACCGCCGTGACTGTTTTCTTCCCAGCCAGCTTTTTAGGTTCGGTATAAGCAAGCTCCGGCACGAGTGTAACGTCCGCACTCGGTGGACGCTGCCACCTTTTTCAACCCGCCATACGGTCCTCTAGAGCTAACCCTGCTTCCTTGAATTAACTCAAATTTTTGAAGGTTTTTGTCTCTAAATAACGTTTGTACTGTGGGTGTAGCCCTTCCAATATGATAGCTACTTGACTTTTATCAGATACCGGAGGATCAAAGAGTCTCAAAATCGATTGAAAAGCTGCTACATAATCAGAGATACGCTCGCGCTCTCCTTGTGATATCTGTCTTAGCTCTCTATACAGCAGTTCTCGATTAAGCCGACGACAAAAATTAGCCGAAACATTCTTTTTGAATTCTGTAAGAGTCGCCCACTGCTTACGATTAAGTTCGTACTACGAACGCGTCTTGCCACGAAAAGTAGTGCCAATAGCATTTAGCATTTCTTTATCCGAAATCCTATAGTAGCGCTGACAGTCCTCTAATCCTGAGAAATAACTCATCGCGCTCATGTCATCATCTCCAGAGAAACGAAGAAACCAAGCAGTCAACGCACTAACGCCATCGGCCGGCACGCCATTTATGTACTTAACGCGTTTCGGACTTTTCTTTTTCTTTTCAATTTTCACCACCTTGTCGCCGTTATGCGACACGCTCTTCTTCCGATCCACTACCTCAGAGTCGGAGGAGCTCGAGAGGTCAACAGTGCTGCCATGGTCTGGCAAAAGATTCGTTTTCGCCTTGACCGGCTTACTCTCCGACGCTCTCGTCGAAGCTCTAAACTCCGAGCCCGAGTCTTCTCTATATGATTTCAAAGCATGCGCGCATTCACTACAAGGTGCGCGCACAACTCTTTCCCATTCACGAATCCATGTCTCTGTTTCAGGTAACGGGGGCGATCTATAAATAGTCTCCAGAGAACTATTCGGAAGGGGTACCTGATTCACCGGTATTTCTCCGCGCTGGGGAACGCTTGAGCGAGCCTGATGGGCAGAACCGGCAAACGCTGGCACATTGAGCGCCGCGCGGCCGGCCGACGGATCGGCTTGCAACGGCTGTTGAGCCTGTTGCGCAGCCTGATTCGTTCCGCCCTGCATCGCTTCTCTTTCTACCCTATAAACCGCATTAGTATCATCAGTGATACCCTGTTATACTTCCCGTCGGTAAATCCATCGCGGGACCGCTGCTATCGTACCCCAAACCTGGCTAAATGTACCATTGCTACGCCTTTCTATTTCAGGCGCAGCCGGCGTACGTACACCTACCTTTGGTGTTACTGAATTAGCGGCGACGGTTGCTGGTAAAATTTCTTCCTCAGGAATGGGAGTGATAACCCTATCGCCCGGCGGCCGAATTGGCTAAGGCAGAATGGCAACGTTTTCTGTTGATCGCGTCGCCTGTCCTGGTGATCGCCACTCTGCCGCCCTTGGCGATGCAATCCTAATCGGTTCAACTGTTCTATTCTCACTTTCGCCGCTGCTAATTGCCGTATGTATCGGCTCATCGCGCGATAGATCAGGTACGCGACCCGACGTAAAATCGCTCGGCTGTAAGGGTGACCCAAGCTCCGGCCTCTCCAACGCGATCATGAAACGCAAGTACCTTTCCTGAAGTTCATCCATCTCGCCGTGCAGCGCTAACCTGCGGTAACGCATTAGTTCAAGCAGGGCGGCCGGCTCTATAGAATCGATGCGGCGCTTGACATCCTTAACGCGGGCGTCGCGAAGCAAACTACGCATCATAAGTCGATCTTTGCATGCGAGCGGCATATTGTAAAAAAAAAATGTTCTTTTAACGGCGCAGTTATAGTGGTGACGGACAGTCAAACAAGCACATGGAACGCGATAACCAACACGCTAGGAATTTAACAACACAACACAAAAAAAAGAAACAAGAGAAAACGGAACAAAAACTAAACTAACCGCGCCTTCCCCGTGTCATATGCTGGCAAGTTATCGCCTAGCATAAGACGACAAAGAAATGCGTCACGCGGTCTATGCGAACACCTCGACTAGCCGAATTCCCCAAAACGAACACGTCACGACATGGACGACCGCGCCACGCGGCGAGCTGATATCTGAGACTTATACTTACAAGGCGACACGTTGTTTTCCAACACATGTCTTTTTGCCCTTGTTCACACACAAAAAAAAGAAATCACTCACGTTCGCTAATTTGCTCTATTTAAATAATTCGTGCACTAATGATCGTCCTCTCTTACTGCCTCGCCTCTCCCCACAAGGGATGCCATGTAATAGCGTCGGCCGTCCTTGGCCGATAATCGTTTCCCGCTATCACCAAATTCTTTAAGAGGGAGGTAAGGGAGGCGGTATATCGCTCCCAGAAAGGCAGAAGAGGAAAGACTATCGCAATAAATATTCTCACCTTTTACCAACCAAATACGTTTATTATAAAATCGCTACCTTAAGCGATGACGAACAGAACAATATATCAAACCTTAACCTAATACACAATAACTTTTTATCAACTAAATGAGATGACCGGCACGTGAGCACCTTGCCATCTCACAACCGACTCGATACACAATAAAGAAAGAAAACTTAACCACTAGTTCAGCTGTGCCGGCCCGCGAGAGTCTGGCACAGCGCACAAGTCGCGAATAGCCAAAAAGGGTAAAACCGATGAAGAAAGAGAAAGGAGAGGAGAGATTATAACCTGTTAATTGACAAAGTCCACTGGGCTGGCACGTTGATCTTCTTTCTGCCGGCTAGTGACTTCCTCGGATATGACGTGACTGGTGGACAAAGGCCGCTTTCGAGAATACTGTGCCGGTGCGTTAAGCTGGTATGCTCTCGCTCGCGGGGTCACTTTTTGAATGCTCGCGAGAAACGATGCAATAGTGCGTGAGAGACTGCTTCTCACGCCTTCTCCACTCACTTACCTAATCGGCGGCACGCGGCACCGCCAAGCGTGGCCAGTGTCGCGTGCCTAGCCGCACTATAGCTGCACTCTTTCTCTCTCTCTCTCTCTCTCACTTTCGGTGACTGACGAGAGCATATGTTGTTACGCGCTCTTACCCACTAATACTGCTGCTGCTCTCTCTTCCTTTTTTGATGAAGAGAGAAACCGAAGCTGAAACAAAAGACTGGCATTAGGCACGAAATATACGTGCGCCAGATGCCCGCCATGAGCTCTTGCCGATGTTGGAGAAAGAGAAGAGACGCACGGTGTAGGCTATGACCAACCTACACCGTTACATAAAAAAGGACGCGTTCCTAGAAATCTCCATGTGAACCATGGCAAAGAGTTCTACAATTCAAGTTTTCAAAATCTAATGACAAATTATAAAATAAATCTATATTCTACCTATAGCAATCTTAAGGCATCTATTTGTGAACGTTTCGCTAAAACATGTCGTGTGAAAAATATTCAGTCTACAAGGAAATTACAAATGGCTACATTCTAGCTGATTTATTGAAATCTTACAATAATCGAAAATACTATACAATAGATATAAAGCCTAAAGACGTGATTAAAGAGAATGAAATGCAAATATTAAGACGATTCTCTTACGATCAAAGTCTTTTCATCAAAAGCCATGAATTCCAAGTAGGCGATAAAGTACGTGTGAGCAAGTCTAAACACGTTTTCGAAACAGGATATACTCCTAACTGGTCTACGAAGATTTTTACTATTCAACGAGTTACGGAGACAAAGCCTATAACTTATCATTTAAGAGATTACAAAAGCAATCCAATTGTTGGAGGGTTTTACGAGCAAGAACTACAGAAAAGCTATGTATCCTGATGTTTTTTTCTCATTGAAAAAGTTCTAAGGAAACGTGGTAATCAAGTATACGATAAATGGTTGGGATTCGACGACTCGCACAAATCGTGGATAGAGAAAACTTTATACACATGAAAGAATAAAGATTTTATGTAAAGTAACTTTTATTCAAATAAATATCATAATAATAATAAATAATTTTTGTTTTATTTTTTAATGGCAAGAGCCCCAATCTTCGCTCTCACTCGTCAGGTACTTCCCATTTGAGTATCATCATTTGTGAGTCCATTAAAACAAGTCGAAACCTGCTTTAGTAGAAACACCCGCGACTCATTTGTCTCTCCACGATATATTATATGATAAATTTCTTGTACAAGCACATACGAGGTGTGATCAAAAAGTAAGGTGAATTTTTATTTTTCTCAAAAAATATTTATTTATTCATCAATTTTTATTTTATCTCCTTCAAAGTAATCCCCCTCGGATATAATGCACTTGTGCCAACGCTTTTTCCAATCCTCAAAGCATTTCAAAAAATCATTTTTTGTGATCTTGTTTAGTTCATCCTTCGATGCCGTCTTTATCTCCTCAATCGTTGCAAAACGCCGTCCTTTCATGGGCCTCTTCAGTTTTGGGAACAAGAAGAAGTCACAGGGGGCCAGATCTGGGGAATACGGTGCCTGTAGCATCGTTACTGTGTTGGTTTTAGCCAAATTTCGCGCACAAGCAACGATGTGTGAGCAGGGGCGTTATCATGGTGCAAAAGCCAATTTTTATTTTTCCACAAATTCGGACGTTTCTGGCGGATTGCTTCGCGCAAATTGCGCATAACTTGCAGGTAATATTCCTCATTTACTGTTCTACCCTGTGGCAAGAACTCATGATGCACCATGCCCCTGCAGTCAAAGAAAACTGTAAGCAAAACCTTTATATTTGATCGAACTTGGCGTGCTTTTTTTGGTCTTGGTGATCCAGAATGCCTCCACTGGGACGATTGAGTCTTAATCTCGACGTCATAACCGTATACCCATGTTTCGTCACCTGTTATAAGCCTGTTGAGTAAATCTGAATCATCGTTGACGTCATTCAGTAGCTCTTGGGCGATGCTCATGCGACGTTTCTTTTGGTTGAAATTGAGCAATTTCGGAACAAACTTCGCTGACACACGTCTCATGTCTAAAACACTCGTCAAAATTGATTGGCACGAACCAAATGAGATGCCAATATCATAAGCAATTTCTCTAATGGTAATTCGACGATTTCCCAACACTATTTTCTTCACTTCTTCAACATTCTCATCAGTTGTTGATGTGCTGGGGCGTCCAGAAAGAGGTTCGTCGTCGGTGTCTTCTCGGCCATCTTGAAAGAGCTTATACCACTTGTAAATATTTTTTTTAACTGAAAGTAGACTCAGCGTATACGACTGTCAACATTTCAAGTATTGTGGAGCACTTAATTCCATTTTTTACGCAAAATTTTATGCAAACTCTTTGATCCATGTTTTTAGACAGCAGCAAATCGTGGAGCACGCAAAACACTTCTAACCTTGATGCCTCTCACAAACAAACCAAACATACTACAAAGCTGAAATTTGGAACGTATGTTCTAGACGAGTGTACCGACATAACCAAATAAAAAAGTCGAAGATCGAACGGACGTAGCCCGCTAAATTTCAAAATTCACCTTACTTTTTGATCACACCTCGTATAATTAATCGATATCACTTAAATATAAAAAGGTTTCTAGTTGCTGCAAATCAACATTTACAAATTAAAATATCACAATTTCTTGCTATTCATTATACAGTTCATGCACTTAACAAATGAAAAATCTAAGTGAAGGTGGAAGAAGCAGCAAGAAGAAGGAGGAAGCGGTCGTGGCGGCTCCAAAAAAGTCTAGTAGTAGTAGTGGGGTAATGGCCTTAAGAGAGAGAGAGGAAAGCTTGGAAAACGTCATTCTGTTAGAAGAATTGTCACCAGTAGTATCTACTTCCTTGTCCACTATTCTCAAGTCTTCGATAGCAAGATAGTGTGATGTTCGTATTACATATAAATAAAATAATGCGAACTCTCGTATCTAGCTAATGAGTAAGAATTTGTTTCCAATGATTTTACTCTAATTGTCAATGAAATAAATAACTAAATCAAATGTAATTAATAAGTAAATCAAGTATACATAAATAAGTACAATGTTTCGAGGAAAGTCAGACAATGCCCTAGTTTCTTATGGTGCGAATTGTCCCATAAGCAGAGCTAAAGTCTTTCTTTGATAGGATATAATTCGGCCCAAGTTTCTTATAGCGCGAGATGTTCTATAAGTCGAGCTCAAATTATAAGGAAGGGACAGTCTTGCTCAGTTAATCACAATGAGAGAAAGAACTTAGGTATAATCCGAGTTTATTCAGACTCATGCGCTCACCTTGCAAGGCTAGAAGTGAATGCTAGCCTGTGCAGAAGTGGGCCTATTTATACACAGATTTTCCCGCTTATTTTTGCAGGAGAGATGTCATCGAAAATTCGAGAGACATTCGCGAATTTTGAGAAATGAGTTTTTTTAATTTACAAGTGAATAACCATTAATATTAAGTTTTTAACACATGTAAACTTTACAGAATTTATTATTTGTTAATTTTATACAATATACAATTATCGCCAATAGTGTCGTCAAAAGTTATTAACTAATAAAGTTAATTAACGTGATATTACAATATTTACAATAGAAAATTATGAAATTTTCATATAACTTTATAGTTGATTAATTTTGGAAGTATTCTCTAAAATTAAATATTTAAATTAATTAATAACATTTGAATTATGACTAATTTTTCATATTTGTAACGGTTTTTTCTAATCTTATTATGCAATTATTAAATTAATTATCTAAGATTTCTAAATCATAAAGTTATCATTATCAAGTATAAACTTAATATTTTCGTTCTATATATAGCTTATTGTTTAAATAAATTATTAATTGTTTATTTACTAATAACAGTTATTATTCAGCTGTTATTAATGAAACCAATTCTTACTCATGTTCTATGCTTATTCACTTTGCACATGAATGATTTATATTTTTCTAATATTTCATATGTTAACGTAATAAATAAATCAACTTTGCATATTGATATTCATTATTATTTCATAATTGAATGTAATTTTTGTTATTATATTATGAATCTACATGGTAAAATCTATATAATCAATACTTTGTTATATTAAATTTATCTCTAATTAACATATTGTTCTTAATATCCAAAATCATTATATCTATATCTATTACTTTGTGACGTCACGCTGTTTATTATGATTCGACTCTTATTTGTATACAATCACGTAAACAGTGAGGTAGCGCCGCTTAATATATTGATTTGAATAAACAGATAGATACGTTAGACTAGTTGCAGTAATTCAGTGATTTAATAAATAGCTCATAAATAGGACCGTTACAATAGACTTTGAAATGTTAAATAAAATTGTTATGAAGCTCTTTGATCCTCTACCGGAGAAAAATCATTATGAGCTTAAATAACATCGTTATTATTTAGTGACGGAATTGAAGGAAAAAGATGATAATCGAATCATTCTTGAGCTCGAAGCCGAATTCCAAATTATTTTACCAATCAACTTTTACAAATTAAAATATCACAATTTCTTGCTATTCACAATAACTTAAAAATAAATACAGAAATAGCTGCATAATTTATCATAATGAAAAACCAAGAAGAAGATATTTAAATCAAGTATTTTAATATAGAACATTTTTGCTTTTATAGAACTACTGATGTTGACAGATGGTTTAAAATAGCGTTAAAGACATTATACTTAAGCAAATAAAAGAATTTCAAGAAAAAGACTCAGGCTGGTCATTAAAAACTATTATAAGTATAATCCTCTTAAACCATGCTCATATATTCCATTACCGTAAACCTTAAATAATAATATAGCCTATGTTAATATTAAAAATGAAGACAATAAATGTTTTAAGTATACTATATTGCCTTAATCCAGTCGAACAACATTCTTATAGAGTAAATGAGTACAAGCTCTATGAGAATGAATTTAATTTTGACAGTATAAGCTGCCCTGTAACAACGAAAAGTATTTCTAAGTTTGAAAAGTTAAATAATATAACTATCAATTTATACATACTTAAAAAATATGGATCGACACATGAAGTTTCACCGTGAACAAAATCAAAACAAACTAAACATGTCAACTTACTCTTAATACAAAACGAATATATTGATGAAAATGATACTAATAGACCTCGTGTACCAAATAGACAATGAAAAATTCAAATGAAAAACTCACTACGTTTGGATTAAACATTTATCTGCTCTTTTTTATTGTCAAATTATTCGACGTACTGGAAAAATTTATTTTGTGAACGTTGTCTTCATTATTTTACTAACGAGGAAAATTTGGAATCTCATGAAGTTGAATGTTCCAAAATAAATAAGTGTCGGATTAATTTACCTGACGATCCCTATTTAGAATTTAAAAATTTTAAGCATAAAGAGGAGGTTTCATTTGTTGTATACGCCGATTTTAATGTTTGTTAAAACCTATAGAAGATCTGAATAGAAATCTTAATGTTAAGAGATACAGTTTCCAAGAATATGAAGCTTTTAGTGTCGGATTATATGTAAAATACCGTTATGATGATAGTAAGTCTATATATAATTCATATAGAAAAAAGTTGAATAAAAACGAATCACCAACATCGTGGTTTATAAAGCGATTGAAGTCTTTAGTGATCGATTTACAAGAAACACGAGGTGTGTTCAAAATGTAAGGTAAATTTTTAAATTGGGCTGGCTACGTAGATTCGATATTCGATATTTTGTTTTATTATGTTGGTATACATGTCTCTCACATATGCTTACATTTTCAGCCAGTTTATATGTGTAACGGTCCAGTCTGATTTGTCTCTTTTCCTACTGCAAAATAGCAACCCGTCGTGCACGAGAAAACTAAAGAAAAGCGGTAGTTGAGCGAAGGCGCTGTTCTCACATACATGTAAATGTGTTAGGGCAATTGGGCGAAAACAAGACCATATAAGGAGCGTGGGAAATTTATTGTTTATAATGCAAAATCGACAATTGCAAAATTTTTTCTAATGAACAAAAGCATTTTTTAGTCAATTTTGATGCGCTGATTTCGAATTTCATGTTATTATAGTCATTAAATATGTATTTGTTAGTTTAATTTAATTTACAAGTAAATAGTGTTAATCATTTTGCAACAAATAATTATATTGCAAATTCGAATATACAATTGCGATCGTAACGTATTGAAACAGAGAAGCAAGAATTTAACACTTGGATAACTAATTTTTGACTGAGTTATCAATAAATAAAAAATTTATAATTTATTTAAACAATTAAAATTGCGTTGCTAGATAGCGATTCGACTGTATATATCTATAAAATTAATGATAATGATTGTTACCAATTTGCAGATTTTTAAATGGCTAAAAGAGAAATTTACAAATTCGTTTTTTAATTATTATTCAAAATTGTATAGTTAAATTAATCGTTTTTATTTTGAATAATGTTCCACTAATCACAAGCGATTTTTTTATATAAAAATTTTCCGTAAATTTATTGTAAATTTAGTGTTATTTGATTATCAAAATTATATCACTTATAACTTTAAAAGGCGATTTTTTCTCGAGAAACGATTTATGTTAAAAAATTCGTTATTTCATACTTGATTTTTTAAATCATCAAATTTAAATTTCGATCGAATCATTTTGCGACAAAACATGTACAAAGTTTATGTTAATTTCAAAAATAGCGTTGTAGGGGCTATCAAGCGTAGAAAGGAGCCAATTTCGCAAGTATAATATAAATTCGCTCGTCGCTGCGGCAAGAGGATTCCTTATCCTACCTTGCTTAACAGCGCGAGCGTTGAATCGAAATAAAGACTCAGCTATTTCCTGAGACTAATTTCATTATTCAGTGGTTAGCCTGCTATTTCCTTTCCATACGATATCTAAGCGCTCAACTCTCATAAAACTCTCTCTCTCTCTCTTGTAAGAAAAAGTAGCCTTAGAATATCTCCTCTCTATAAAATCATTGATTGCCTAGAAATAGAATTGAATATTCGTTGCGGCGTTGTCGGGCTTTTCCCCGATAGATGCAACAACACTCAATTATATTTTAAAACGGCTCATCGAAACAGCGAATATTGTGTTTGTTATTCGGTGAATATTGAAATTTAAATTCTTATAGAGTATATATGCGTGTCAACTTCTTGCTACTCTCGGAAATACGATTACAAATATAACAGAAAGAGTCCGAATTATTTACTTGACTAACGCGAAATAGAATCAAACGTTACAGTATGTTTAGTTTTTTTTGCGAGATAGTAACGTTAGACATGTTTTTTGTGCTTGGCAATTTTCTGCTGTCGAAAACAATGGATCAAAGAGTTTGCATAAAATTTTGCGTAAAAAATGGAATTAAGTGCTCCGAAACACTTGAAATGTTGACGGTGGCATACGGTGAAACTGTTCTGAGTAAAAAAAATGTTTACAAGTGGTATAAGCTCTTTCAAGATGGCCGAGAAGACACCGACGACGAACCTCGTTCTGGACGCCCCAGCACATCAATAACTGATGAAAGTGTTGAAGAAGTGAAACAAATGATGTTAAAAAATCGTCGAATCACTATTAGAGAAGTGGCTGAAGACGTCGGCATCTCTGTTGGCTCGTGCCATGAAATTTTTTCCGAAATTTTGGGCATGAAACGTGTAGCAACGAAATTTGTTCCGAAACTGCTTAACGGTGCTTAAAGGACCGTCGAAGGAGCATCGCTGAAGACTATTAAACGACGTCAATGATGATCCTGATATTCTCAAAAGAGTCATAACTGGTAACGAATCATGGGTTTATGGTTATGACGTCGAAACTAAAGCCCAATCGCCTCAATGGAAGACTCCAGAACAGGTAAGATTGAAAAAAGCACGTCAATTTCGATCAAATGTCAAGGTTTTGCACACTGTTTTCTTTGATTATCATGGCGTAGTACATCAAGAGTTCTTACTATAAGGTCGTACGGTCAATAAAGAGTATTACCTTGAAGTTAACTGGACACACTTCCATGGGGGCATTATAAAACTCTCGAAATTGCTAAAATGAAAGAAAGTGTTTTACAACTACGAAGTAAGAGGCATAGAGAAGAAGACGAAGTGATAGAAGAAAACAGCAATGCGAAAAGATCGAGAATTAAAAAAAAAATAATTCTAGAGGGCAACAGTAACGAGAGAATTTTACTCTTTCAACAGTTAATAGATGTCGCTCACGACTAGCAATAAAGATGAAGGAACAACGGATACCAAAGTCTACGGAGTGGGAGAATGACTTCAGATGAAGAATCGTCAGAGAGGGGAGACTGAAAGAAAGAGAAGCGGTAACGGCTGCTTGAGCTCTAAGAGTGGAGTTGCCATTAATGAAACCTCTTGTTCAGTACAGTTTCTCAGCTCTCGCTTAAACAACAGTCTTATCCTCAACCTGCCAGGTATCATCTATGCCACGTTTCCTTAGTAGATCTACTACCAACCATCAAAACAAGTAAGACATTTAAATAATTTTAGTTCATTAATACCCTAGTAATAAATAAATAATTAATTAATTCTTTAATTTTTATTTTATAGAATGGATTTCACATCAATAAACAAGGTGTCAAAGACGACTTTCCTTTCCCGGAAGGCGATGTCCCAACTTACAAAGTATACTATAAACCAAGTTACTGAAGTTAGATGGTTTACAACGAAATACGGATTTAGCGTTGTTATTACAATTGATGATGAATTCGAGGTATTTCTACCCAAAAGAGTAAATATAGTTCTTGAAAATGATGAAAATGATGAACGTATGAAGTAAGAGGGAAGAGCTCTTCATTTTTCATATTGTTGGTTCAAACTTTGAATTTGAAAATAATTGTAACATTAGTGAATAATTAATGTATTGTAAATAGCTATTCTATAATTAAAAAAAAAATTAATATCTAATCGAATAATCTTTTTTCCTTTATTTAACTATCCTCTTATTTCTTTTTGTGGAAAGGTAAAAGAAGTCAATAATGTAGCTCCTTCCGATGAATTTTGACTCATTAAGTTCCCGATAGAGGGCAGTCGATCGA
The DNA here is from genome assembly GCF_024137745.1 of Phymastichus coffea. Lineage (NCBI taxonomy): Eukaryota > Metazoa > Arthropoda > Insecta > Hymenoptera > Eulophidae > Phymastichus > Phymastichus coffea. The sequence goes on along the minus strand of NW_026706819.1, from coordinate 5,031,211 downwards.
GTCCTTATGTATTTATAAGAAGAATGCAGAGCTTGTGTTACCATCACTCAGTAAGAAGAATCGGCTATAGGAATACTATTTTCTTTTGATTCATCATGGAGTGTGGAACTTAACAAATTAAAAATCTAAGTTAAGGTGGAAGAAGCAGCAAGAAGAGAAAGATGGTCGTGGCGGCTCGAAAAAAGTCTAGTAGTAGTAGTAGTGGGGTAAAGGTCTTAACCTGTTAACCGGGGGAAATCCCTTTCTAGTTACGCAACATATAACGGGCGCGTCCTTTCCCACTAAGGTCCCGCTCGGTTAACAGGTTAAGAAAGAGAAAAAAAAGCTCGGAAAACGTCATTCTGTTAGAAGAATCGTCACCAGTAGTATTCACTTCCTTGTCCACTATTCTTAAGTCTTCGATAGCAAGATAGACTTTGAAATGTTAAATAAAATTGCTATGAAGCCCTTTGATCCACTACCGGAGAAAAATCATTACGAGCTTGAACAAAATCGTTATTATTTAGTGACAGAATTGAAGGAAGCAGATGATAATCGAATTTTTCTTGAGCTCGAAGCCGAATTACGAATTATTTTAACAGACCGAACTTCAAGAGCCATCATGAAACATTATAATTTATTATATCTTTATATATTACTCACGGAACATGTATGAAGATTTAGATTACAGATTGAATATCATACGAGGTGTGATCAAAAAGTAAGGTGAATTTTGAAATTTAGCGGGCTACGTCCGTTCGATCTTCGACTTTTTTATTTGGTTATGTCGGTACACTCGTCTAGAACATACGTTCCAAATTTCAGCTTTGTAGTATGTTTGGTTTGTTTGTGAGAGGCATCAAGGTTAGAAGTGTTTTGTGTGCTCCACGATTTGCTGCTGTCTAAAAACATGGATCAAAGAGTTTGCATAAAATTTTGTGTAAAAAATGGAATTAAGTGCTCCACAATACTTGAAATGTTGACAGTGGTATACGCTGAGTCTACTTTAAGTTAAAAAAAATATTTACAAGTGGTATAAGCTCTTTCAAGATGGCCGAGAAGACACCGACGACGAACCTCGTTCTGGACGCCCCAGCACATCAACAACTGATGAGAATGTTGAAGAAGTGAAGAAAATAGTGTTGGGAAATCGTCGAATTACCATTAGAGAAATTGCTTATGATATTGGCATCTCATTTGGTTCGTGCCAATCAATTTTGACGAGTGTTTTAGACATGAGACGTGTGTCAGCGAAGTTTGTTCCGAAATTGCTCAATTTCAACCAAAAGAAACGTCGCATGAGCATCGCCCAAGAGCTACTGAATGACGTCAACGATGATCCAGATTTACTCAACAGGCTTATAACAGGTGACGAAACATGGGTATACGGTTATGACGTCGAGATTAAGACTCAATCGTCCCAGTGGAGGCATTCTGGATCACCAAGACCAAAAAAAGCACGCCAAGTTCGATCAAATGTAAAGGTTTTGCTTACAGTTTTCTTTGACTGCAGGGGCGTGGTGCATCATGAGTTCTTGCCACAGGGTAGAACAGTAAATAAGGAATATTACCTGCAAGTTATGCGCAATTTGCGCGAAGCAATCCGCCAGAAACGTCCGAATTTGTGGAAAAATAAAAATTGGCTTTTGCACCACGATAACGCCCCTGCTCACACATCGTTGCTTGTGCGCGAATTTTTGGCTAAAACCAACACAGTAACGATGCTACAGGCACCGTATTCCCCAGATCTGGCCCCCTGTGACTTCTTCTTGTTCCCAAAACTGAAGAGGCCCATGAAAGGACGGCGTTTTGCCACGATTGAGGAGATAAAGACGGCATCGAAGGATGAACTAAACAAGATCACAAAAAATGATTTTTTGAAATGCTTTAGGGATTGGAAAAAGCGTTGGCACAAGTGCATTATATCCGAGGGGGATTACTTTGAAGGAGATAAAATAAAAATTGATGAATAAATAAATATTTTTTGAGAAAAATAAAAATTCACCTTACTTTTTGATCACACCTCGTATGCGCTTGTACAAGAAATTTATCATATAATATATTGTGGAAAGACAAATGAGTCGCGGGTGTTTCTACTAAAGCGCTTTTCTCTTGTAGAAGAGAAAAGCGCTGGGGATCCTTTTCACTTGTATGAGTACGTGTGTGGTACATCTAGAAATAGCCTACATGCTAACCGCAAGCTCAGCGATTATGGCGATCTAGAAACTCGCGGGTAAGAGAGGTTTTCCGCGGGATATACAGTTAGTGTATGTGTGTCGTTCACACTTTTCCGCTTTGAGGGTGGCGCAGCGTAATCAAACATTACCACCCCTCTCTCTGGGCGCTAATAGGTTGGCATAGCCCACTGTCTTTCACTCTTTCGCTTTCAAATACCTTGGAGATCCGGAAGTCAAGTTTGCTGCGACATCCCTGACGCACACAGCGAGTCGGAACCTTTTTAATCTAAGGCGGCGACCTCCTTAAAAGGAGTACCGATCTTTTCACGGTTCGACGCTCAAGGAGAGCGGAACTAAAGGCTTGACCCTCGGTTTGGGCACGACGGGACTCTAGTTGCCCCAACGTCTACTGCGTCGGAAGCGCGCAGCATACAAATCTTACGAGATTTGCTTGACCTGGTACCACTACCCCGCAGAGGCCAACCCAAGTTGGGATATCAGCAGAGAGACTCAGCCAGGACAGCCAGAGGAAGATTCCTAAGACGATCAACCAACTAAGCCTCCCCTCCTGGGCTCGCGTTCGAAAAGCATCTTACCCTGCGTACCTGTATTAAGGGATTTCTCCCACGACTCACAGGTCCATCGCTTCGACGTACCGAGGCACGTCTTCCCATTGCGTTTCGGTCATCCCCGCTCACGCTGGTGGGTATCCGTTATTCGAAACCGCGGGATATACAGTGACAACGGGACCAACTTTGTCAAAGCTAACAAGGAGTTAAAGACGCAATCTCTAATTTGGATACTAAGAAACAGAAAGAGTTCGCCGCGGCTAACCGTTTCATTTGGCACTTTAATACTTCTGACGCTCCTCATATGGGAGAAACTTAAAAGAGATTGATTCGCTCAGTAAAAGTTATATTGAATCACGCGCTGAACGATCAAGCTCCGACAGAGGAAGTCCTATTTACTATAATCCTATATAATATGATTGTAATATAATCCTATATAATCCTATTTCCTATACCTTATTTGTAAAGATCAAACATATGGTAAACTCGCAACCTTGTCTTGATCATCCCTTTCGCACAATTGCTCACCCCTAACAGAATTATTATTATAAGAGGATGGGAAAGGTAGCGAACAGTTCTGAAATGAACTTGTTCTCAGTTGGTAATTAATACTGATTTGTTTAACAAATCAATAAGATTTTAACCAACTACTAAGGAACTACTTGCAAATGGAATAAGTTAAGACAAGCTTAGCTCGCAGGCTATCTTGAGAGACTGCACTCTTTTGCTAGGTCTAAGCGGCTTATAAAGTCTAAGTGAGGGCGCTGCCAGCAATGTGAGGACGCTGCAAGCAACACTGAATTTAATTATATTTTTTAATTACAGAAAATTTTAGATATCGAAACTAAAATAAGATGTTCGCGATTGGAAAATTTAAGTCTTACTTTTAAATCATCATGCATATATCATAGTCAAAATCGAGAGAATATAGTATTTGCTCCTGTAAATACACGAAAGACATACAATTGGATGATGGAAAGACAAAAACAAGCAAAATTAAAAGGGGTCGATACAATCGAAAGATTTATAGCCGACTATAATTTGTATAAAAACTCAAACAATTATTTTAAAATAGTTATGTTGAATACTGAACATAAAGATTATAGACAAAGTGTACTTTACTCAATGTATAATTTAAAATAAGAAATACTAAGTAAACAATAAAAATATGAACTTATTTAACCAATATTTAACTAATTGCAATAATAAAATAGTCATACATGAGAAGGATAGGTTACTCTCCTAGTAGAATTTATTAATTATATAAAATATAATTTATATATAACTACATTACATCTCAAGGAGTTGCAATATCCAAGTGGTTGCAAGAAAGGGTAAATGGATAGGAATAAGGTTCTATTCTAGTAGAGATGTTTAGAAGGAATATCTCAAGGAGGTGAGAGTCGAGCGATTGCGCTCGCAGTCTCTAGCATTCTCACGAAAACAGCTATGGTAGCAAGTGAAGCTCCCTCCGTGGAGAGAGAGAGCACGCGCTTACTACGATACAACGCATCCCCAAGCCAGAACTATAGACAGCATGCGCTCCTCTTCTCTTCCGTGCGTCGTAGTCCAAAGCCACGTTGAGCCTGAGCAAGAGAGCGAGAAAGTGAAAGATATAGAGATAGAGATAGAGATAGGAACGCCGCCAAGCCAAGCTGAGCACGCGCTCCCCTTCTCCGCACGCTCCAATCCAAATTTATATGTGTAGCTAATATACACAATAAGCATTTTTTAAGGTACATGTGACATTGACCCTAGTGGTACAGCGCTAGCCTGCTAACCCAGAGGACGCCGGTTCGATTCTCCGATCTGTCTTCATTTTTTTCAATTATCACTTTCTATTCGTTTTCAATGTAGCAATTAAATTATCAATAATATTTATAACTTTTTTAAAATACATTTAAATAATGAGACATAAAGCATTAGGTAGGATCCCTAGGGACTATAAGCCCTAGAAACCTTCCTCAATATAAAACCCTTCCTCAAAAAATATATATAATTACTAACATTAATAATAATTAACATGGAAGGGTTAGGCTAGGGGACAAAAGGGTTACGGACTCCGCGCAGGATGACCTGAAACATAGATTGCTATACTACTGAAGTTGATATAGGTTTTGGATTGAATCATTAATGTGAATTTCAAAGTACCACGGCTGCTATCACTACCAAAATTCAAGTAGAAATCAAACATATTTCGCTGATTCATTATTTTTTTCACAAATTGTTTTGAATCATTACAAACAATGGTATAACTAGGAATTTTCCCAACTATATTTTTTTTAACATTCTCGAAATCAAATGAATATAAATCCAAAAATGAATCCAATGTTAACATTGTTCACAAATGAAATATTTTTTTTTTATTTTTTTTTACAAATCGACCATATAAACCGATTTTATAAATTATGTTTAAATATTTGTAATATGTCTAGAAATCATTTCGAAAAAGAATTTTGGAGTAACATTCAATCTTTATTTAAATTCTTTCCAGAGCACCGTACAACGTTTTCTTTTGATCGGTACCACGTGTTTCCTCATGTTGGGCACCTGAAATTTTTTAACGGTTTTCTACAGGAATCAAAACCCACAGGAATACGTTAAAGCAGGAATTTTTCCAAAAAGAAGTTGATAACTTTTTGTAATAAAAAATTATTGTTTATAGTTGTTAATATTTTCAAAGCTTAGGGCTTACTCGTATTTTTAAAAAATTTATCCTTATATTTTAATTTTTAAATTATAGCATTTTCAAATATTTTTATTATTTTGTAACGAGTGTCGCTCGTTAAAGGTGTGACCTCAGCGCCCCTATCGCGTGCAGCTACCTAAAAGCCGGTCCGCAGAAAAGAACACGAGAAGGAGAAGCGCCCGCGAGGCGAACGAGCGAAGGAGCGAGAGAGAGGAGAGAGATTAGGACGCCGAGCAGCGCGAGTTAGGCGCGTGTACCGCGAGACATTAGAAATAATAGGAAGGGGAAAGAGAGCGATCGGGCCGCCGGCCGGCGTGCGCGCGACAACGGAAGAGGGAATGGGGAAAGTCAGTCAAGTCCGGACCTGCGGACAGCGAGATCACAAGTGACGAGCGATTAAGACAGTGAGATTCGAGGAGCAACCCGACCGATAGCGTACGCAGACACAGTGCCCCAGAAATCACCAAGGGAACATCTCTCGGATAAAGGTCCTTTCGCTGCCCATTATCAGTTGCCCAGAGCGATCTGAGGCAACAGCCGAGGGTCGCGGGCAACTGCAGACTCGGGCGGCGAAAACTCCGACTGAGAGGTCCGTCTCCGAGAAGTGGCGAGGATCAACGCGGCCTGCGCGCACCACCAGAGCTACTCGGTCCCCAGTGACTTGTCCCCACAGCGTAAGTCTACGACTTTGTACGTAAATGCGTGCGGACAGGAAGCGCGGTTAGATAGTGCGCCTTCTTTCTCTCTCTCGCCGCGTGCGCGAGACACTCGACAAAATCTCTCGGCCGTGGCGTTGCGATTGTACGATCGAAGCGACAAGCATAAATAAAGACATCGATTCTTCTAACAAACGACCGAGAGTTCTTCCTTTCAAATCCCCTTGGTTGTTCACTCCCGACGTCCACGACAGAACCTGCCCGACCACGAGTCACTGGGCTACCCGGATTTCCACACGCGCCTTACACGTGTAGGTTATTCACGGGCTCTGGGGCGGAACGTCGAAAGATCGACGCCGTTCGAACGAGTTGATCGAGGCGGCGGTCAGCCTCGCGACGCAGGGAACAACCATTCCTTAACGGGTAAGAATTCTGTTCACTCCCTGAACGAAGTATCCCGTTACAATTTATATGAAGCTAATAACTTTTGATCTAATTATAAGCTCTATATGTAAATTAGATAAAATTTGAAAAAAACCCGTCACTCACAATGAGTATTTCTGAGTTGATTGAAATAGATAACAATTATCTATAAGGCTTTAAAAATTTTTACTCGAGAATTACAAATCTAAAATGGAATTTTTTAAACTTTTTATCCGAATTTGGAGATAATAATTTTAATTCATCACATGTAATTATACAAAACTAACGTCTCCCAAATTAACTTTTCCCTAAATCTAACATCCTCGAAAAACAAATTTCTCAATCTCTAAACCCATCAATCTCAAATATGTTAACACCCTCAAAACCTATTTCTGTCAACCTACGACCCAACTAACTTTCAAATACAATATATTTTATTATTGAAAACTTATCAAATGTAATCTAATAACAGATACTGATCAGGTTTAAAGAAAAGTTAATTTAAAAGATATTAGTTTTGTATAATTATATGTGATGAGATTAAATTATTTTCTGCAAATTTTGATAACAACATTTTGTTTATCGACATCAGATTTGTAATCAGCGACCCAAAAAATCTACAATTTCAAATTTTCAAGTAAATTCATCGACTAGAAAATTATATGTATCATAGGGGTAATAAAATACACAATAGGGATTGGGTAATTTCAACTCTTAAATATAGAATTCGCCGATATAAAAAAATACTTTTGAATATTTTTTAATATTTTATTACCCTGCAAAGCTTAATGTGATTTGACTAGGGATACCTAGGTAGGGGTACTTGTTATTAAAGAAAAGTCTACGTGGAGCTGCTAGTGAGTTTGTGCGAGACAGTGATAAATCTACGTCTGAAATAGTGAAAAATGGTGGGAGGAGCAGATGTCGAAAGAAACATGACCAATACTTCATCAAATATTAAAATTATACGGCCTTGATTCTGAAATCAATTTTTGACAATTCAATAATTACGATCAGATAATTTGAGTTCAGTTCGTTCGAAACACGAGAAAATATTCTCGGACCGCCGATGCAAATGATTCAAGTTTGTGAGTGAAGGTGCTAATGGCAAATATTAGATTAAGAAGAAAAACTTTTTCAATCATCTTTATTTATAATTCTTCTACAAAAATGACAATAATAAAATTTTATATGAGCGATATTTGCGATAGTATTATAAGTTATATATGAAAATACTTCTACCGAGAACTGTACCATTATCCTATACATATATTCTGTTTATAAATAAAAAGAAAACAATACAAGTATTAGGTTTGCACAATTAGCATTTTTAATTTTTTGAATCTTGGAACGCTAAGTGTTGTATGGTGCAGATTCTTCACCAGGCAAGTTAAATGTTTAGATATTTTGTTTGGATTCTACAAGTCTATATTGGTTAAATTATGTTATGGTGCAGATTCTTCACCAGGCAAGTTAAATGTTTAGATATTTTGTTTGGATTCTACAAGTCTATATTGATTAAATTATGTATTTATATTTCAATAATTTATTATTAATTTAAAGCTTTTATTTTTTGCTTAACAATCAGTAAAAGTTTCGTAACTACATAGCTTTGTAAATGTAGTTGCTTTCACTTGGTCAAAATATGATCTTACCATGTCAGTCTGTGATCTAAGTACATCCCTAGATATTTTTTTTTGTATCTTTGCGATATTGGTTAATTTTTATGTGTACTAGAGGGTAAGTTCCTTTTTTAAGGTATAAGTGATCTGTCTTAATGTTATTTTGTTAATCGTTATAATTTATTTTTCCAATCAATACTGGTTGATCTCCAGATACTTCTACATATATATACGAGGTCTGTCCGAAAAGTATCGGGCCTACGTTTATATCTTCGCGCCATAGTGTTCGAGCGACCTCTACCGGACAGAAACGTCAACAGTAAGCCTCATGAATCTACTGGTTACTTACTGACATCTGCGGGACGTATAGTTCATGCGCAGCGTGTCTTTGTTTACAGTGCCTTTTTCGCTTCGTCGGATTTTGATATTGTCAAAAATGACTGAAAAACAAGATCAACGAATTTGCATCAAATTTTACTTTCAACTCGGAAAAACGAGTTCGGAAACTATTGAAATGATGCAAAAGGCCTTCGGAAGCGATTGTATGAGCAAAACACGAATAAAAGAGTGGTATAAACGGCTCAAGGATGGTCGCACTTCTGTCGATAGTGATTCTCGTTCCGGCCGACTTTCGACGACAAAAACCGCAGATAATATTGAGCATGTGCGACTTGTAATCGAACAAGATCGTCGTATGACTGTGCGAGAACTAGAAGAAGACCTTGGAATACCAAAAACTATCATTTCAGAAATTTTAACCGAAAATTTAGGAACGAAACGCGTGTGTGCGAAATTCATCCCAAAATTGCTCACAGCAGAGAAGAAGAACATTCGCTTAGAAATCGCTCTGGACAATCTGGAAATGGTCAATAATGATGATAATATGCTTAGAAAAGTTATTACAGGTGATGATTCATGGTTATGATCCTGAAACAAAATAACAATCTTCACAATGGAAGCATTCTGAATCGCCAAGACCAAAAAAAGCACGTTAAAGTAGGAGCAACGTTAAGTCAATGTTGATTGTTTTTTTCGATTGTGAAGGTGTTATACATCACGAAGATGCACCAACAGATCAGACAATCAATAAAGAATACTACGTTCAAATTTTGAAACGTTTGAGTGATGCAGTTTTGGGAAAGTGGTGACTGGCTTCTCCATCACGATAATGCGCCAGCGCATTCATCCAATCTTGTGCAGCAGTTTTTGAGCAAACACAATATCGCATTGCTTCGACAACCTCCATACAGTTCCGACATAGCCCCTTGTGACTTTTGGCTCTTTCCAAAGCTAAAAAAACCACTCAAAGGACACCAATTCGATAACAAAACAACGGTTGAAAACAATGCGACGAGTGTACTTAAGGCTATCCCTAAAAGCGAGTTCTAGGACTGTTTTGAAAAGTGGAAACATCGATGGAACCATGTTATTCAATCAAGTGGGGATTACTTTGAAGGATGCCACCCACCAGATGATAAAGAATAACGCTAGCAGAGCTAGGAGACGCTGACAGTGGTTGGATAGGTAACCTGCTATACCTGCTATAAGATAATAAGACAAAATAACAAAAAAATTAAAGACGATTAGAGCGCGATGTTGACTGATTGAGTGCATGAATAATTAGCCATATACTCGTAATGTGACGAAAGCGAGGTGTCAAATATATATTATTTTATTAATATAATGGTATTAGTTGTATATATACTTATATATAAATTTTATAATAATAAGAGCATATCTGTTTACATTAAAATAATTCTGTTCTTTATTTAAAAAATAGAATGAAAGAGAAAGAGAGTAAAAGAGAATTATTTACAATATTGACGGCGGAGATGTTAGCGACATAACCAATGTCCTAGCCTCCGAAATGTCAATATTCGGAGACCGTGTTTGCAGCAACTCCTCCTCCTCCTCCTCCTACATCACGTTGTTTCGCTGTTCTGCAACGAGCTGCAGCGATCGGTCGATTTCGAAACCTCGTATTCTTATCAATAATAAATAAAAAAACAGCACTTTTCAGTGCTACACGTATGAACAAAGAAAAAAGATAATTATTAATAAACTGTAATTTTGCGTTTTTTATTTATCCCTATTATATATCTTTTCAGCAAAAGCAACAGGTAAGTATAAGGTAAGTATCTTTTAAGTAATATTAAAGGTAATAATAATTTTTTTCTTTGCAATCGCGCGTGCACTTTTTTTTTTGCCACTGTCAAGCTGTGATCGACCCATTTCAGGACCATTTCTTCATGTCCACGTTTAAAACTCCTTTTTAATAAATATTATTGATAAAATTTATCAATCAAATATATTAATTATGAAACAGCAATTTTTAGTGCTATATGTCATAACGTATGAATAAAAAACAGATAATTACACAGGCCGACAAAATTTAAAAAATGGAAAAACCCAGAAACCAGACAGTACGTTCCCAAAGGTTTTTGGTGCGCTGAAACCGAATCTGACCTCAGAATTGCTCCATCACCCTAGGTTTTCGAGAAATCCTAACCTAAAAGTTCAAAAAACACGATTTTTCACTATATTTCGCGTAGTATTACGTCGTAAGCCAATTCTTTTTTAAAAAACGAGTAATGCTATCTCAAAGTATTACTCATACCCTTCAAAACCCTTTTTCAAATTTAAAAAATCTTTTTTTTTCCATCGAGATATCGTAGATTGAATTTGAGTGATTTAGCGATTTCGTTACAGCACGAAATAGTGGCGAATTTCCGAATAAGGAGTTATAGTGTAATTATATGTTTTTTGGGTCACTGAATCCAAATTTAACGTTAGAATGACTATAATCTCAATTCCCTTAACCCTAGAGCCCCATAACCTGCGACGCTGTAACCCCTGACCGACATACCCCAATTTCCTTAACCCTCGAGCCCTTTAACCTGCTGCGGTATAACCTCCGACCCTCACACCCCAATTTCCTTAACCCTCGAGCCTTTAAACTGCGAAGCTGTAATCCCCGGTCCTATCGAGGGTTAAAGAAATTCGGGTTTGGTGGACGGGGAATACCGCTGGGTCAATGGAACAACGATAGACGTCATTTCTGCGGTAAAAGAAGGTAGAAGCATTTGTGTCTGTGATAGGAAAATTCATATCCAACTTACGTATACAAGTACAATTTACGTTTACATACAAGTGTCTATAACTTGCGAAATCGATCAGCTAGGATTTTTAATCTTACATTTTTCTGGTCTACTAACGATGAAGAAAGTATCTACGTTAGCAGATATCGGATTCACTTAGGGCCTACATTTCCTTACTTGAGGATAACCATGTATGACATTGCTCAAAAACTACAAATTTTTGTGCTTCGTTCTTCATCCGTGTTAGGGATCGTGTTTGAGCGGCAGGCTGACGGATAAGTCACTGGAATTGAATTTTTGGTATTATTTCTCGTACAACACTGCGTGCAGTACTTTCATTGATTTTTATTATAACTTCATTTTTCAGAAATTTTATCATTACCCCATTCCGCTATTAGAATAAGTTTATAATATTATTCGTGTTTTAACACTGCTCGAAAACTCCAAGTTTTTATGTTCTACTCTTCATCCCTGTTAGAGATCATGTTGGAGCGGCAAGCTAACGGAGAAGGCACTGGAATCAAATACTTTCTATTATTTCTCATATAACACTGCGTGCAGTACTTTTACTGATCTTTTTTATTACTTTGTCTTCTAGAAATTTAATTATATTTACCCATTTCGTTATTAGAATAAGTTTATAATATTACTCGTGATTTCCAATTAACTTATAAGTTATTGAAGATGTCGGCATGTAGAATTCCATGCAAAGGAAAAATCGATTCCTTTTGTAATATCTGCGGTAAATTTGAGGTAGCTCGACTTCGTCGATCAATCACTGATATCATTAAAGATTAGTTTGAAGAATGTTATGAGACACCTATGAAGAATTTAGACAAACCATGGGTTCCTAAATATATTTGTGAAGACTGTCGCCGAAGTTTGAAAAACTGGAATAAAACTAAAACCGAAGTTGTTCACCAACCAACAATATGGCGTGAACCTAAAAATCACCGTGATGACTGTTACTTTTGTAAATGTGATACTTTAGGTTTTAATCATAATAACAAAGCTTCTCTCCTTTATCCGAACGTTTCTAGTGTAACAGCAGCTCAGTATGGAAAAATAGAAAGAAAAAAAAATTCTGATTCTTAGCCAAAAAAACTTCAACAAATAGAAGTTCCGGTAACATACAAAAGCAGCAGTAGTGATGAAGAAGATTTTTCTGACTCAGAAAAGCCCAAACTTTTCGACCAAAATTCTTTAGATGATCTGATCCGTGATTTGAATCTTCCGAAAGATTCTTCAGAACTCTTAGCTTCAAGACTAAAAGAAAGAAATCTTTTATTACCTGAGACAAAAGTTTCTATTTACAGGAAGAGAGATATTAAATTTCGGCCATATTTTACTTGCGTGGATAACCTTGTTTACTGCAACGATATAAAGCATCTCATTAGTTTATATGGAGTGCAAGGAGGTTATAATCCAGAGAACTGGTGACTCTTCATGGATGCATCTGTACAAAGTCTCAAGGTAGTACTTCTGCACAATGGGACTGAGTATGCAGCTATTCCCATTGCTCATTCCACTGTGATGAAAGAGTCTCACGATAACTTTCGATTCCTTCTTGAGACAATCAATTACAATGAACACAAATGGTTCGTTTGTGGCGATTTCAAGATAATCAATATATTAGTTGGCTTGCAATCTGGAAATACGAAGCACCCCTGTTTTTTGTGTCTCTGGGACAGTCGTGCACGAGAAGAACATTGGGTTCGGAAAGAATGGAGGAAAAGAATCGGAATGGTTGTTGGATCACACAATGTCGTCCATGAGAACCTTGTTGATACTAAACATATCTTGTTACCTCCACTCCATATAAAACTGGGCTTGATGAAGCAATTCGTCAAGGCACTAGATAAGGAAGGCGAATGTTACAAGTATCTTCAGGGCAAATTTCCTAAATTGTCTGAAGCGAAAATTACGGAAGGCATATTTGTATTTAAAACGCGTAATTGAAAGCTGCGTAGAATACAAGGCTTGGATATTGAAGGGATTGAAATATAGAGACATACAATTATACGATAGCAGCTTGAAGTGCTGATTGAGGAAATTCTGGCAAAGGAGTCTGAGGTTGCAGACTTGCAGGGCTCGGGGGTTGAATATAATTTGGAGGCATGAGGTATTCTGCGTAGCGAATTTCGGTCTGAGGGTTGGGGGTTATAGCGTCGCGGTAATAGGGCTCGAGGGTTGAGGAAATTGGGGTGAGAGGATCGGGGTTTTATAGCTTAGCAGGTTAAAGGCTCGAGGGTTGAGGAAATTGGGGTATGAGAGTCGGGGGTTATACCGCAGCAGGTTAAAGGGCTCGAGGGTTAAGGAAATTGGGGTATGTCGGTCAGGGGTTACAGCGTCGCAGGTTATGGGGCTCTAGGGTTAAGGGAATTGAGATTATCGAGTCATTCTAACGTTAAATTTGGATTCAGTGACCCAAAAAACATATAATTACACTATAACTCCTTATTCGGAAATTCGCCACTATTTCGTGCTGTAACGAAATCGCTAAATCACTCAAATTCAATCTACGATATCTCGATGGAAAAAAAGATTTTTTAAATCTGAAAAAAGGGTTTTGAAGGGTAAGAGTAGTACTTTGAGATAGCATTACTCGTTTTTTAAAATAAAATTGGCTTACGACGTAATACTACGCGAAATATAGTGAAAAATCGTGTTTTTTGAACTTTTAGGTTAGGATTTCTCGAAAACCTAGGGTGATGGAGCAATTCTGAGGTCAGATTCGGTTTCAGCGCACCAAAAACCTTTGGTAACGTACTGTCTGGTTTCTGGGTTTTTTTCCTTGTCGGCTTGTGTTATTAATAAACTGTGATCGTGCGTTATTTTATTTATCCCTATTATATTTCTTTTCAGTGGAAGCAGCAGGTAAATATAAGGTAGGTATCTTTTAAGTTATATTCATTATATTAAAGACAATTGATAATAATTTTTTTCTTATTTGCTAAATCAAAAGGTAATATAGTCGGCACGTACTCTACCTATAAGTTGTCACAGGTCAGCGGTAGAGCGTTCACGTGAGGATACTTGGAGCGCAGGTTCGATTCTCCGTGATATCAAAAATTTTTCTAATTTGTTTTTAATTATTAAATCGAATTCCAATAATAGGTTTTTTATAAATTTTGAAAATTTATTTTAAAAATCATGTTAAAAATATCGACTTTTTTCTGTAATGTATGCAAGGATTGTAATTTTTCAATGGAATGTATGGAATGTATGGAATGTATGGAATGTATGTCATGTATGAAATTTTTTTAATGGAAGGGAAAATCTCCACCGTCCGCTAAAAAAATAATCTGTGTCTCATTAGCAGTCGCATTCGCATCGAATGTGTACTACGTAGTGTAAAGTGTGAAAGAAAAAAAAAGGTGATACGAAGATTTTACAATGAGCGCCAACAAGATTGATTATAGGTAATTATTTTTTTATTGTTTATAGAAAATATTTTATATATTTTTTTCAATGTCTTGTAATTTTTATTTGGACAGATTTGAGCAACCGAGACTGGATAATCTATCCATGTGAATCTCATATCTCAATTGACATGCGACACGTACAACAAGAAGATCTTGCTGCAGCCGGCTTTTACTGTATTACTATACTTTACTATACTATACTATACTTTACTTTACTATACTACCGGGGCAGATCGATCGAGTGCGCTATTTTGAATGTGGTCTGAAAGTCTGTCGTTGCTGACGACCCTGTGATGGAATATCAGCGCTGGGTTGGCCATTGCTTTTTCATTCGCAGCAAGAAGTTGCAGCAATGTGCCAATCGGATCGAGCACCGTACCAGTAAGTCCTCGAAGAAGTAGGGATGATTATGAACAATATAAGCTCGAGTATCAGGCAGCAACAATGTGGGAAGAACCAGCGCGCGCAACAGGTAGCGTACTTACTGCCAATCCGCATTCATGTACAGACGAACCTGCGTTATCATCGATTAAGAGTCTTATGACAAAGCTTTTTTCTGACTTATATTTGACTGAGAAATGTGCTTCGGAAAGCGAATCAAATTTAGCCATTAGGATGGTATCTGTTTATGAAGAACTTTTACGTGATCATAAGAAAAGTATTGACAAACAGAATGAAAAAATGAATAAAATTAGCGAATTGAACAGTTGCAGCGAGATATAGGAGATATAGTCAATATTTTGCGTCAAATTAAAATTACTAGATGTAAAATATGTTTGGATGCTAGGTTTGCTGTACTCTTTTTACTTTGTACACCTATTGCTGTATGCATGGAATGTGCATCAAGAATTCATGATTGTCCAATATATCGTCAAAGTATTACCAAGCGTGTTTATGCTTATTTTGAGTAGATTTATTCTTTTTTTAAATAAGTGCCTATTATTTATCATTTTTCAAACATATTTGTGAACTTTTTTCTCTTTTAATCTATTATTTTGTATTTAATGTTAAATTTTAATTTAATAAAAAAAAATCTGTTCAAGTTATTTGAAATTTTGGAAATATGGTTTTTTTGTTTCTTATATATGTATGTACTATATATATGTATATATAGAGCGTTCTGTGTCAAACGGAACAAGGCTCTGCCCACAATTCATGCTAATTGATTTTAATGATCTTGAGCTTAAAATGTTTGTTAATAAATCCTCTTCATGGTCAAGTGTGGCCTTTTTAAAAAACTCACAATCGCGGCTCAATATGGCTTCCGGAAATCAAGAAAAATCAAGGTTTAGCAGATAAATCCTAGCAAAACGAAAAAAATGCTCAATTTAATTAGATTGTAAGAAAAAAGTCTGTTATTATCATGTTTAAAAAGTTAAATAGGCAAGTTAGCGAAATCCAACATGGCAGATCCAACACGGTACGTAAAAACCTAAAAATCGCTAAAAATTGATATAAACCGAGACTGTGACTCAAGATTTTGATATTTGTATTCTTAAAATCGATCTCATTTGCCATAGTTTGATTACAAATTTTATATTCAGGATTTTAGAAATGGAAAATCTAAACAAGGTGGTGAAATGGTTGAAATTTTCTACGGGAAGTTTCATAGTTTGTTCTTTGAAATTCATACTCACGAAATAAAGTTCGAATGATAATTGGCCAAATGGCTATATATATACAGGGTGTCCCATTTTAGAGGAACCACCCCGAAATTTTCGACGGTTGGCGTTGTACAAAAAAATTGTTCAGATAACAGTTGTTTGGGACAATGGGGCCAACCTTTCTGTGAAATCTGATTTGACCTTGAGATCTATTTTCAAGGTCATTTGAAGGTCAAAGTCATTTTTTGAATAGGAACCTATATTTTTGATCCTGGATTCGGAAAGAGCGGAAAATTCTACGTTTAGATAACGTATTATGTGTGAGGTGCGGCCCCCCCCCCCGCCTAAGGTCATGTAGGTGTCAAATTTATGATTTTCTTCATCTATGCACAGGGATGATCGGGCAAGGGCAAGATTAATTGTAATAACCCAATAACTCCAATACCCAATAACACGATAACCCCAATAACCCCAATAACCCAATAACCAAGAGATGTTTTGAATAAGGACCCCCATTTTTTTATCCCGGATTCGAAAAGAGCGGGAAATTCTACGTTTAGATAAAGTATCATGTTGGAGGAGCGGTTCACCTTCCCATCCCACCGGGGCAAGGGTGAGGTTAATACAGGCTTAATATTAGGCTTGGAATATATTAAGTCGACTTTGAAAATCAACCTGAAGTTTAAGCTCAAGGTCACTGTTGTTTGACCCTACAGTTTTTTTGGGATATTGGGGTTATTGAATTATTGGGGTTATCGGGTTATTGGATTATTGGGTTATTTGGGTTATCGAGTTATTGGGTTATCACAATTAACCTTACTCTTGCTCGATCATCCCTGTGCATAGATGAAGAAAATCATAAATTTGACCCCTACATGATCTTAGGCGAGGGGTGGGGTTAACCGCACCCCACACATAATACGTTATCTAAACGTAGAATTTTCCGCTCTTTCCGAATCCGGGATCAAAAATATGGGTTCCTATTCAAAAAATGACATTGAGCTTCAAATGTATTTGACCTTCAAATGACCTTGAAAATGAATCTCAAGGTCAAATCGGATTTCACAGAAAGGTTGCCCCCATTGTCCCAAACAACTGTTGTCTGAACAATTTTTTTGTACAACGCCAACCGTCGAAAATTTCGGGGTGGTTCCTTTAAAATGGGACACCCTGTATACCTGCTTTTATAGTTTCAAATGTTAGTTGTGTGTTGGACTTAATCGAGTGATGATCATATGCAAACGACAAAGAGTAAAGAAAGGATGAGTATTAGTCAATGATATCATCAATAAGCTTCCATTTGAGCTCCATATTCCAGGTTATCAATATTGCAGACCAGAAACTACGTTACATACATGTTTAACTCGCAGTGATCTAGGAAGTAATCCTCTCGATGCAGCTTGCAAGCAACACGATATAGCGTACTCGAAAAATCGAGAAAATATACAGGCAGAAATATTGCAGACAAAGTTTTAGCTGAAAAAGCGTTCAATAGAGTCTTGGATAAGAATTCTAGTTTTTATGAGAAAGCAGCTGCTTACGCTGTATCCAACGTCATGAAATTAAAATCAAAGTTTGATATGGGTCTCAAGAACAGAAAAAAGACCAAGTAGAAAGACACAAGAAACTAAAAAGTTAGATAATTTGAAAAGCGTGATCAAAGCGGCCACATTCAAATGGTCCAGGGGTAAATGTGCGCGTAAAGTCCTCGGTTCTGCTTTGTTAAAAGCTCGTACAACCGTTAAAAAAGCCGGTGGAAAAGCAAACATCAATGTTCCACGAATTCTGCTAATATCAACTAAGATGGGTGAAGCTTTGCCCTTCCTCATACCACTTTTTGTTGGCTTAAGTGCAACTGGTGCTTTAGCTGACGGCGCTGCGGGAATTGCAAAAGCTGTGAACGATGCAAAGTCTACAAAACAGCAATTGGAAGAGAACAAGAAACACAACAAAACGATGAAGTCCATTACTCTAAGAAAAGGCTTGTATCTCAAACCTTATAAAAAGGCTATGGACTTTATCTCAAACCTTATCTAGGATCAGGTTTCAAAAAAAAAAGTTCGAAATAAATCTACCGGATAGAGCCGTCACAAACACTGACTTGATGAAGTATGCAAAAATTATGAATATACCAAATTTTCGCAAAGTTTTAATGAGAAATAACTTATCGAGTTCTAGATCATATTATCGCGAATCAGCTATAATCAATCTTAATAACGTCGAGGGAATACGGACGCACTAAATGGCTTATCGGAAAATCGGAAAAAAACGTCATGTTTTAATAGCTTTGAAGATCTCATGACGTCTGGACAGTTAAAACGACAAATCAGTTGGAGAAACAACGCTACATCATCTTAGCCTTCCAAACTAATCGAAAAAAATGAATGAAGTTCTAACACTAGTGTATTTGATCATTGTAACATCAGAAATGTAAAATTATACCTCAACTCTCAGTGTTATCCATATGACAATCTCGTCATTGATTTCAGTAAAAACCAGTATGCAATATTGTATGATATGTATGCCAATTTTCAAAACGTATACTACGGTAAAGATGCTGAACCGATGCTCAAAAAAAAAACTCGAATATAAAAATTACATGCCATTCATAGTGATTGACTGTTCAAAACAAAACAAATCATTGAAGACTGCTCTAGTAGATGTGCGCTTGAAGTTCAAAACCAGAGAAAATATCCCCGAAGGGACTACAGCATATTATCTTATTCGACATGATCGCATCGTTCTGTATAATCAGATAAATGGAAATGTGAAGAAACTTATTTAGGAAAAGGAGGGGTATTAAAGAAGTGACTCTTTTCTTAAGCAACTCAGTAGTAGCTTTTTTCCCTATAGAGTAAGTAGTGGATATGCAAGGCTTCATGATGTCTGACAAAACTTATACTGTTAAAGAGTTAGCGATACTTCTACCTAACTACAACGAAGAACCACTCGTACGCTTGTTCAAATCTCCCTTTCCACGGCGAACACTAACGGAGAAACATAAGCGACAAAATCTCTGGTTAGAACTCTACTATCATGGATTAACATAAAACTCTGGTTATTTTAAATACAAAGAACATAAATTCATTATCACAGATACACTCAAAGATGCCACAAAAATGTTCGTTTCCGGAGATCTGAAAAAAGAGTGGTTAGAACGATATGGCCTCAAAGTTTTCGACTTGAATGATTGGGACTATTCACGTTTCAAAAAATTAAAATCTAATACCATATGCCCTAATCATAAGGGCAAATACATAACAACATGTGTACATCAAAACGATAAATCAATGAAAAAGTTTTACATCGATGGTTGTTGCATGGATTGGAAAGAGAGCGATGCAATCGTTGAAAGATTTCTATAGTATAAAACGAGCCGAGGCTCGTTATATCTCTCTCTCCCCTTAAGTTAATCATAATCCGTCGATGATCCATGTACTCTTTTCCTTATGTATTTTCGCCTTACCGTAGCTGTGGACGCGGCACGAGGTAAGTCAGGGAGCACCGAGTAGAGAGAGAGAGAGAGATCCGCGTGTACGCGTGTAAGCGTGGACGCCCGAGTGTCGCGCACGTTGCCTAATTGGCTGAGACACGCCGCTGCCGAATAGCTAGCGTGAGAGAGGGGGACCACGTCCGCGTGCGATCAGAATCGGCTGCCCGTCTTGGCGAAAGGAGCAAGTTCAGCGATCGACGCAAGGAAGAAGTGCTTTGTGCTACACGGCTCGGGTTTTTCTCTTACCAAAAAGGACTAAGGGTGCAGCGTGCGTGCGTGCGTGCGTGCGTGGGAGTGTGTGTTTGCCCATCTTAGCCAGTCAGCCCGAGTGAGCTGCCTCGTGGCCGAACACCTGCGCGTGTTAAGTCTAAAGCCAACGCCACTGCGACTTGTCATGTAAGTGCCCGTTCGATCTTAAGATTCTCTCTCTCGCTTGCTTCTCGCTTGCCTCTCTCACTGCGAATGCTATTTGTATGCTTCCCTTGTTATCTTAATCTTAATAAATATTCATTCTGCTAATCACTGCGTCTTTCCTCACGGCACTTCCTCCCTCCCGTGTGGCGCGTACGCCGGCTTGCACCGTCCGCTGCTACCTGATCTACGACGCTCTCCGCGGGCCGAAGGCTAGAGCGCCTTCGAGGGGCATGTCTGAGCCGCTGGGCTGAATCCCGCGTGTTCCCCGCACGAGTTACCCGCAGGCCGAGTAGCCACTTAGCATCACCCTTAACGGGGTAGCAGAAACCCCGTTACAAGTAATTTTTTTAAAGTAAATAATTTGTAGATTAACATATATTTTTAAGAACATGTAGAATAAGATATATTTTTATCAATAAAAAATTTTTTTTAATTGATACAAAACATTTTTTTAATTTTTTTATTAAACCATTCATTAAAGCAAAATTCTTTAGAATTTAGATGAAAAAAAATGTTTATTTATTGTAGTTGAGGTAGTGCATAATGATGACATAAGAAGTACTGATGAGCTCAGTAAAGGGGGGGGGGGGATGAGCTGACAGTGTTGAAGTCAAAATGATCTAATTTTATTGTATGTTCTTTCCAAATAGCCCAATAACCCAATAATCTATTTGAAGAGAACATACAATAAAATTAGATTGTTGTTTTTGACATATATATTAATAATTTTGAAAAAGTAAGAGGGGTGCAATTAAAACGAGCAAGGGTTCAATTTTTTCGCTTTGTTTCTTTGCAAAAATATTAAGTATTACTAAAGATATCGCAGTTGCAAAAAACGAAAAAATTATCATAGTTTTTAATTTTTTTTGGGACAACTGAAGTGGTTCAATTAAAATAATTAACATTTTTGGAGGGTTCAATTAGAGATATTTCGAATGGTATTTTTGTTTTTCACTGTCCATTATACTTTGCAGGCTAGGGTAAGGGGGGTCACATTACAACCAATCTTCAGAGTTACTCTCACTGTAGTTTTCTTCACAGACAAGACAAAACCAGTTTTCATCAGTTTTTTCTGCGTCATAATCTTGTTTGTTATCAACTTTTCTTCTTTTTTTGTTTGGTATATTTGAATTTTTTGTACTGACCTTCTCTGAATTCTTTCTTTTCTTTTGGTTATCTTATTTTTTTGTGCTGTCTTGTACCTTCCTTTTTTTACTTTTATGTTCTTCTACGTACCAATGCCTTTTTTGTCGGAAAGTCTGTTAAAATAGCTGATTTTCTTTTGGCTCTTGACTTTCTTGTAGGATCTCTTGCTTGAGCTTTTGTCAATGGTCTTATAATTTCTAAATCAACAGCGTTAGAACTTGAAGCCACGGGTTGAATCGATGCTTCAGAAGATAACTCTTGAGTCATAGGACGGTCCGTACTAAATCCCGTAAATAATCTTCCTCTTTAAATATCTGGCTATTGATAGGGCATATGCACATAGATTCAAAGCCTGCTTTAATGTTACTTTGTGGCAATGCTAATGATAGGGCTGACTTAACAAGTTGAGGAATATCATCAGTCGTCATAGTTTTACCTCGATTATTTGTAGGCCAGTCATCGCAGCTTCTATTATAATATTTTTTCAATGGCCTACCCGATTGCAAAAATCCAGCTGGATATCTATGTGGAATCGTATGGATTCCAAGTGGATTTGAAGTGGAATTCCAGGATAGATTTCCAAGCGGATTCCAGGTGGATTCCTAACAATATCCAAGTGGATTTTTAACGAATTCCAGATGGATTTTCAAGTAGAATCCTAGCAAAATCCAAGTGGATTTTTAATGAATTCCAAGTGGATTCCTAGCAAAATCCAAATGGATTATTAACGAATACCAGATGGATTTCCAGGTCGATTCCTAGCAAAATCCAAGTGGATTTTTAACGAATTCCAGGTGGATTACTAGCAATATCCAAGTGGATTTGTAATAAATTCCAGATGGATTTCTTGAAAAATCCAAATGGATTTTTAACGCATTCCAGATGGATTTCTTGCGTTATCCAAGTAGATATCTTGCAAAATCCAGGACATTTTTTGCAAAATCCAAGTGGATTTCTTAGAAAATTCAAGCCGTTTTAGATGTAATCTGAATGGATTCCTAGAAAAATCCAAATTAAGTTTTAGCCAAATCGAAATAGATTACTTTCAGAACGTGTGTGGGTTTTTGGCAAAATCTAGAACATTTTTATTAAACTTTAAAAATAAGGTGGATATTTTGGTCTTTCAAATTAATTTTTGTACAGAATATTTATAATATTATTTATTCTTTTCAAGATTGAATAATCCGATAAACTAATATAATGTAGATCGATAATAACTATTCTTCATGCTATTCAAGTATTTATAAATTTTATTTAACAATCCATATTATAGAAATGTAGAGAATTTTCAATTGGGAAAATATACTCGTAGGAATTATATTAATGGATGACCAGGAAAATTAAAAAAAACTGGAGCAAAATTGATAAGTTGAGTTACTGGGAATGCTACAAACACATTAAAAGACAACTTGTACATTAGAAGACTACTGGAAATACCGGAATGTGACAATTGGGTTGAAAGAACAAAGAGTAACGTTGAAATGTATCTGAACTTGTAAGAGGACTACCAAAACCCACTCTGCAGACTATGCATCGGTAAAGAAGAAACGGTATGGCATATCTGGAACTGCTTGGAAACCAGGAAGATTAATAGCAATGAAACACTGGAGATACTAGACCGATAAAAGGGTTAGACTTCCCATAACGAGCTAATCCAAAAAGTTATACAGCTATAAATATTGAGATACACTTATATAGTTATAACTATATTTTACTTTAATTTAAACTTTCATTTATGTTTTTTATTTCCAAGCACAATTCTAATTTCATTATTCATCATTATGTTTTATTTAATTTCATTCTGGTAGTGTTTCAGGTGTAACAATTATAGGAAATATATGAATTATAAAAATAAAATATATATATTTCTACTAATTCTAAAATAAATATAAACTTGATAATTTACTTTTATGAAATAAATATTTTTGCGTTTATTAATCATTCAATGTATCATACATTTTCAATCAATAATTTTATTTTTAATTTGCTTTATGCAAGCGTTAATGTCTTCACTGATAAAATTGTTTTTTTTTAATAGTACTTTTTTTATTTCTTCTTCGTTCTTTTTTAATATTTTTCGGCAAAAGTATTTCAAACATTCTAAAATAAAAAAATATGGTATATAAAATGCCAAAAAAAATATTTAAAGTGGATAATATAATATCCTTACATTCTATAGTTAAATGTTCCAATTTGGATAGAGGAGTCAGATATACCATTTGGCGTATATGATGGCTTGTCTGCCTTTACGCATCTTTTGCTAAGGTTTTCTGTGTATAAACCATTTTCTGCTTTATACATTTGCCTTGAAATATTTTTTGTAAATTTTCTTTCGTCTTTGACTTTTATAATTAATTTCCAATCATCGTAAAGAATTTTAAAATTTGTATTCAACTATATATAGGTGGTCTGAAAGTATAGTAAATTCATTTAATAATTATGAATTTTCATATAATACATGAATGATGAAAATAAGTATACTGACCGTTATACCATCATCATAATAATAGATTGTTTTTTTCCAACATTAGAAAAATAGGATTCTTCTATTTCGCTTTGTTTTTCAGAACATCCAGTACTTTCGAGATTAGAAATACTTTTTGATTTATCTTTACATTTATTTTTTAATAGTTTTTGTGACTGTATTGCTGTTTCATGATTGTACAATGTAACTTTCCAATTGTCAGAGGAGGACTTAGTATCACAGATTGGTAAATCACTTATACCTGAATCAATCGTTTCTTCATTTTCCGAAAGAAAAGACTTTCTTTTTCGATTCAATAATGACACAGAATACTCATCTTCAAAATCTAATTTCCCTAACAAATATTATTTAAAAATATTATAGTTGTATATACATATTTGTGTATGTGAGTGTGTGTGTGTGTGTAATATAAATATATAAGAATAGAATTAAAAATGATAAAAGAAAAGAAAAATGTTTAAATTGGAAAAAAGTTAAAGAATTTAAAATAATCTAATTCCAGTTATTATCGGAGCAACGAAATGTAAATTTTAATTTTTAACTTTTGTACGTAATTATTGAACAAATTTAAAAGTAAGTTTTGTAACAGGCTGCCGCCTAGCCGCAAATCTCGGGTAATCGTAGTCCTCAATACGGCCATACGGTGCGCTGTTAACTGTATGCTTCTAGCACACTTACTCACCTCGATCCGTTGTACGCATGCGCCGTGTCCACTCAGCGATCTAACTTGGGTGCGCGATCCCTCCGCACAGTGGCGCTGGTGCGCTAGCTTACTAGCGCTCCGTCGGACACTGCAAGCACCTCAATCGACGAACAGCTCCTACTACGCTCGCACGATCCGTGCTAGATTACCGGCGCATTCGAATCGAATGTCAACAATAACACCGATACCGGACAAAGGGAAGACTAAATAATAAGATCGTTTCTCGGGGATCTCTAACCACTTTATTCAATTAACTTTAAACTTGTATAAGGGACGGATTTGCCGAGAGACTTACGCACGCTATTTCAACATAATACTTCGAACGGGGAGAGAGAGAGTAGATCTCGCGATCGTCGCGGACTATTCGCACGCTCGCTGCATATAAATTCGCCGCGCACGCTGCGCGGGATCGCACGCTAACACGATTGAAAAGTGCTGTGCACCTACCGCTAAATCGACGGGGATACGGTGGCCAACCGTATCCGATTATACTGCTGGACGACGAACTGCCTCTGCGACTGCTTCTCCGTTGGGACTGTCGCGTTGCTGTTGAAGCCGCTGAGGTTGATCTCGCAGCTGCCGAGGCCGCGCACGTTGAGCAGTGCGCGCACTCGGCACTCCACTCACAATTATCTGTACCACTAGTGGTGCACACGTTCCGCAGTATGCACACTTGCCTCGTCACTCGCTAATTATCTGTTCTAACTCACGGTATCACTCGACATTTACAAAAGGTAATGTATAACATCGTGATTTGGAGTAATTCGCTGGTAGTGTACAGATAAAAGGAAATATATAATGTACAAGATTTTACAAAGAATAGAACGATTGAAATAAAACGCGTCGTATTATAGCAGATAGGATAATGTCTAAATTAGGATTAGAAACGGTTGTGTTAAACATGGGAAAAATTTAGTCCTTTAAGTCAGATATACTGAAATCTCTTATTCTTAAAATACTAGACAAAAAGTAGTAAAACGATGAGACAGATTTAGAATCAGCAACATTCAATATTTCAATTAAACTCGAATCTTTAAAATATTTGTCGCGTAGGCTGTAATACATTGGACACTCGGCAAGAAGGTGAGAAAGCGTTTCTTTCGCGTTAAGGTTACAAAATAAGCAGATTTCATTACAGTCGATTTTGTGGAACAAGCCCTTACAGTAGAAGTTCAAACTAAAGTTACCAGATAGTCTGGCCGCGGCCAGCATCCTCTTGTACACCAGGGGTAGAGCAAGCATGAGGTATCGTTCGTAGTAAGGCGACTGTAAGTTAGTTAAGTTTTTGTAGTTGGGACTAAACGAGCAGTGCGCGGCTCGATTGACGTCGCTATTGAAGCAAAGCCTCCTCAGTCTGCCATCAATGGTCGGAAGAGCAAGAAGAATTGAATTGACATCCTCACTGTCCAGTAAATAGCCATGTCCGGATCTATCCAATGCCGGCCGGAGTTGCGAGAACCAATTAAGTTTTGAGCTATTCGATACGGAATTATCGTTCCTTTTCAGCTTATCGTACATGCGTCTGGGGTACCTGGCAGGTTCATAGGAAAGAATTTTCACCCAGTATTGTAGCGCTCTTATTAATACCTTTACTTCAAGAGTATAAGATCCAGTTTCAATACGTGCCATATAACCAGGCGTGAAACGAGGTAGGTTTAAAGGGCGTTTTAAAAACAAAGTGTGAATTTGCTCAAGTTCCTCCGTATGACTGAGAGCCTAAATTTCCGAGGCGTAGAGTGCAGTTGATGACACCATTGAATCGAAGAGAACCGTAGCCGTTGCGAGAGAAGAATTGTTACCAAAGCATAGAATCTTTCAGACGGCCCCAAGGGCTGATTTTCCTTTACTGAGGGCGTTATTCAAGGCCGGCTTAAACGAACCAGTTGACGAGAACACGATTCCTAGATAAGTGTACGATTTGACTAGTTTTAGAGGTACGTCCTCGAACTTGATGGATTTTTCTTTTTTGGTTCGTCCGCCGTTACTGCATTTCAGTACTACAGTTTTATCAATATTGACCTTTAAATCTTTGGGTCTGCAGTATTTAGCTAAAACATCAAGCTTACCTTGGAGATCAACTATATTATCAGCCAGTATGGTGAGATTGTCGGCGAATAGTAAAATGTCAATCTCCTCTTCAATCCTTGTGTATCCTTCCTTTTTGAAGAAATCAATTATGTCGAAGAGAAAAATAATAAACAGAAGAGGACTTAGTGAATCGCCTTGCAGAACCCCCTGCGTGATGTCTATCTTTTCGGTTTTGCAATTACCTGCCAGGTTGACCTTTATATTAGCTTTAAGGTACAGGTTTTGTAATACTTTGATAATCTTATCGCTGACGCCAGCTTCGTAGAGGACTTGCCATAAAATTTGGTAACTGACGGAGTCAAAAGCTCTTCGAAAGTCGATAAAAGCTATGTATAGCTTTCCCTTGGGTTTACTTAGTGCAATCGCGATTCTGGACTGAAGTGTGAAGATGTTATCGTCGCACGATCTATTTTTCCGAAAGCCAGATTGACATTCTGGCAGAATATTGTTCGATTCACACCAGTTGGAAAGCCTCTTCGAAAGTAGCGACGTAAACAATTTTGTTATGGAGTTCATTAAAGCAATGCCTCTATAATTAGCTGGGTCGTTGGGGTGCCCTTTTTTATACAGGAGTGAGACATCGGAATTGGACCAACTGTCGGGTACTATACCCGAATCGAAAATTTTATTGAATAAGCTTGTTAGGTTTAGAGTCCACTCTCTGGGTAAATTCTTGAGAAAAGAATTCGCGATTCCGTTCGGTCCTGGGGCTTTGTTCTGCTTTAAGTTCCTACAGGCGTCTAAAAGTTCCCTATGGGTGAAGTCCGCGTCCAAGTACGGGTGCCTACAATCAAAGTATGTCGATTCGTCGAGAGATCTAGGAGGAAATGTGTTGTTGTAGAAATCTTCAATAATTGGGCCTGGGATTTTGTAGTAAAGATTTTTGCGAGCGTTGAGCTTTTTTACTGTAGTCCAGAAAGCCTGCGGGATTCTTGCGTTCGAGAGAATGCGTTGTTGATTTAACTTGTAGTCCTTCCGTTTCTTCTTATACAAAGCGATGTAATTCTTCTTGGCTTCGATGTATTTTTCGTGCAGCTCGGTCCTCTTGGAGGTGACCCATCGCTTATAGATCTTTTTACAGGCCGTGTTGGCCACTCGACAATCTTTGTCATACCAAGGCTTGTCGTTGAATCTGGCCAACCGCAACGCGGGAGGTGTTATCTGTTTCTCCAAACCCAGTGTACTCGCGACCGATTTTATACTGTTGATAATTAGGTCGTTAGCTTCGTTGGTATCTTAGGAGTCCGAGAGTTGTATTTCCTTCATCTTGTCTTGGTAGTCATCATACTTGTCAGCGTTCCAAATTATTTTAGAGACTAGACTAGGTTTTTGACAGGGCGTTGGAGAATCACAAGAGATGTCATAGTTTGTGTGAACTGCAACTGGAAGGTGATCTGAATAATGCACGTTGACAGTAAAGAAGTCGGACAATGAGTGAAGGCCTACAAAGTTAGTCCAAACCAGGTCTATTATGCTGGAACCATTATTATTCGAGAAAGTGACTTCGCCGCTCGTATCAGACGAACTCCTACCATTAAGGACGGTGAGGCCCAAGTTTTCCATATCTTTACATAGCAGGCGTCCTTGTCCGGTTATCACGGAGTCAGAGGAATTGCGGATCCAACTAAAGCTCGTTCCATCGATAATGTCGATTGACGCTTGGTTGAGATCGCCAATGCGGGAGTTAAAGTCACCTCCCACTAGAATTAAGTTGTCGTTTGATTGGGAGACCAAAGAGAGATGTAATATCATATTTTGCAGCTCAATTTCAAAATTGGACAACTCAGTCGGCCCAAGATAGACGTTGACAATGTGATAGCTTAAACCATTGATGGTACACTTCAGAGCCATGTATGAACTAGTACTTCTAATCAATGAGACAGACCGAACAAACTTCTTGTTGGTGAAAATAGCTAAACCTCCGCTTGCTCTACCCTGGTTTGCAGTTTTGGATGCTGGTTGATCGAATACATCGAAATTATCAAGAAAGAGGGGTACTCTGTTTACTTTGTTTACAAGCCAGGATTTTGAAATACAAAATACGGCGCAATTAGAAAAATTTTCGGAGATATCGGCACTAGATAAATTGTATAAATTATAAAATCCATGAACATTCCAAAAAATGATTGACGCAAAGCATGGTGTTGCGGAACCGTCGGTAAGGCTGCTCGTGATGTTGCCAGTGCCGTCGTTGAGTAGCGCGCCATCAGGGGTCGCGTTGTTGGTGAGTGCAGGCGGCCGGTCGGTGAAACTGCTCACGTTGATTCCAGTAACATCGCTTGATCTCGCTTCTTCAGGTGTTACAATGCCAGGTGTCAGGCTGGGGAGGGTGTTGTTGAAATCCAGGTTGTCTTCATTAATGTCAAAGAGACCGTCCCATGCATACGCTAGGTTTGTGCTGCTCTTAATTGAAGAGGTTGATCTCGTTGCTTGAACGAAAGGAACCACTTGTGGACGAGCGTTGGTTCACGAGGCCGACATTGTCTTTCCAAATAAGCACCCTGCCGTCATCGAGAGTCGCCTTCCTGTATCCAACTTTTACCTTGATGCCTCGCTGTCTTTCCGTGGCAGCAAAGTCGTTTATTTTCTTTTGGATGTCACGCTCAAGCTTGGTTCTATCTGGGAAAACAAAAATGTCGCTTCCTTTAAGAGCAGATTTTTTCTTCATGATTAAATTTTTGTCCTCGACATTGGTTAGTTTTGTGATGGCTAAAGTATCACCGCTTTTTGTAATCCTGACTGTAACTGAGGCGACGCTCACTTCGAGATCTAATTTGTCCTTGAAGAGTGTGTGAATTTCATCTTTCGGGTCGTTCTGAATGGAAAGGCCTTTGACTATTAGATTGCATTTTTTATCTGCTCTCGACCTAGCCTCTTTGCGTTGTTCAAGAACGTTCAGTCTTGAGAGTATAACACTTATGTCTTCGTTGAGTTTTGCGTCTCTCTCTGCTAGCTCCTCTGCAACAGCTTTCTTAACCACTTTCTCGACGCTTCCGAAATCGGATCTGAGGCTGGCGACTTGGTTGCTGAGATTATCGAACTTGTCTGCCAGAGATTGAATAAGTTGCACCAGATCCCCATTGCCGTCGTTGCCGTTTTTGTTGCTAGGACTAAAGTGGTCTTTGATTGTTTTGTTCTGCTGCGATTCATTTGATCGCGTGTTGATGTTGGGCGGGATTTTTGGTGGCATGTTTTCGTTGCCTTGAGTCAATTGACTTTGACGCGAGTATCACGCTCAGGGAGTCTTCCGATGTGCAACGTGCAGCCTCGTTGTCAGACGGGCGAAACTAACCTTAAAACTATTTCACGAACTTAAACGTAGATTTCTCAGAGTTGGCGTACAGATCGTTGAGGATTTTACTAGTGCGTAGAGATAACTAAGTTTAGACTAGAAAAACTGTAAAAAACACTTGTAAAGAGCACTGTAAACTATTCTAAATGTGAAACGAGCGGAGCGTAATGTACAGTGCGAACTCTCCTCAACGCGTCCGACAACATGGCTCTGCTCAAATTATTAACGTGTTCCATTACAATTTAATTATAGTCAAACAAATACTTCTCAAACCTAGAAACATAAAATATAAAAATAATTCAAACTAACCGATTTAAGAACATCTTTGTGTCCATGTTTTTCAGGTTTTTAAAGTATTTTAGTTCTAATTACATCTTCAGATTCTTGAGAATCATAATATTCTTCTAGAATAGAATTATGTAAAATACTGAAATTGCCTCTCTTTGACTTGAATGCTTCTAATTCTTCTTCACTATTTATTACTAAAAAATAAACATTTTTCTAATAAAAAAAAATTTGACTATCAATTGTTAAAAAAAGTGTCAACTTTAATTGATGTTATTTACAAAAATGTGTATCAATATAATATAAAATTCTAGTGATTTATTGTAGAAAAATTTGCCTTATGTAAAATATAAAGTATCGAATATCTTTGTTGCTTTAAAAATTTACTTTATAAGTATTATTCTTATTTATAATACTCATTCTGGCACACAGTGGTATAATGCTATTCTGCCGGTTAGCAGTCTCTACCCTACTGCTAGACCTGTCTATATATTGTTAAAATAAATTAAAAAAATAAAATAAATGAAATAAACATTCTCTAAGATTTTTAAATGCTAGAATTAAATTGTGTAACAAAAAATAAGTTGGCAACTAAATCTTCCAAAGAATCTAATATTTAATGAATAGAAATTGAAAGAGATATTTATTACAAAAATGCAGCATAACAATGATTTGAAATACAATATATAGCATACATATTTTTTTATTATTTTTCACGAAAATTCACATTTGATTGAAGCAATTTGAATTGCTAGCTCAATAGGCTCCTCATTTTTTCTATCATTATACAAAACTGTGTAGATTGAATCTTTATCGAATTTATCTAAAGCATCTTCTGGATTAGACTGACATTCGACAATATCTTGCACTAGTATCGTGCTTCTAACGTTATCGTCTATGTATTTAATTTTTGCATAAAATTCTGGCTTCATAATTATGCACTCAATGTAAATCACTTATAAAAGTCCAATTATATTACACTCAATATAAATCACTTTGATAAATGTCCAATAAAATAAGAAATCCGATTATAATGTATAATGTATAATAAATAATGTAATGTGTCTAATATATTTTAAATGATTTTTGAAATTTCTTGTTTGATTAGTATAGTCACGTGGGTAACATAAAAAATTTCAATTTTGTTTATTGTAACCACGTGACTTGATACCTGGAAATGGCGCAATAAACATAAAAGTTCGTAACCAAAAGCAAAGAACAAGAAGAATCACCACGTGACCCGACACCTGGTAAAAACGAAATGAACGTAAATGGTATCGAGACGACCCTGGCAGAAAAATGATTGATTTAAAAAAAAAATATATATATACCATTAGCTTCGTCTTAATTTGTACCACTCGAAAATTGCTATTTTGGAATTTGTACCCCACCCCCCTCTCAATTATTAAAAAAAAACGAAAAAAACAATATTTCGGAAAATTCATACTCCTGGCAGAAAATGATAGATATCTTAAAAGAAAAAATATCACTAGTTTCATTTTAATTTGTACCATCAGAAAAATGCTTCTTTAGAATTTGTACCCTCTCTAAAAATAGAGAAAAAAAAAGATTTTCGTAGGGTAGATTAGCAATTCAAATTAACGTATTACTGCGCATGCGCGGCGGAAAATTTGTCTTCCAGCTCCTGGCAAAAAAATGGTGAATTTTCTTAAAAAATTTTAAGTAATTAGCTTTATGTCTATTTGGACTATACAAAATTATCTAAATTTTTTTTTCTGTACCCTTCCAAATTCCAAATCCAAAATTATATTGAAGTTATAAGAGCTGCATTAATAGGAATGGGTTATTTTCTGAAATAACCCATTCCTATTAATACAGCTATTAATACCTATTAATACAGCTGCATTAATTAATAGGAATGGGTTATTTCAGAAAATAACCCATTCCTATTAATAAATGTAAGTGCCCGGAGTTAAGAATAACTTTTGCTATCTCTGTTAACCACGCGCAGTTTTTCTGAAATTTTATTATTACAGTTGTATTAATTAATATAAATGGGTTATTTTCTGAAATAACCTATTCCTTATAACTTTAATATAATTTTGGATTTGGAATTAGGGAGGGGGGGGTACAGAAAAAGAAAATTTAGATAATTTTGAATAGTCCAAATAGACATAAAGTTATTTACTTAAAAATTTGCAAAAATTCACCATTTTTCTGCCAGGATCACAAATTTTATTAATTTTTGCATTTTACTGTGTTTCTATGAAAAACGCTGTATAATTCAAACTCTACAGGGGTACAAATTATATTTCTGGATTTCGTAGATGGTACAAATTAAGAAGAAGACATTCATAATCTTTCACATTAAAATTTCACTATTTTTCCGCCGAGAAAAGAGATTTTCCGCAGCGCGGAAGACAAGATATTAGAATTGTCGAATAAGACTACGAATTAAGTTTTTTCTTAATATTTTCGAGGGGTTCAAATTCCAAAATAACTATTTTTCAAACAGTACTAATTAATCCTACTTTATCATCCGAGTAATCAGCTGTTTTTGTGGATGTAGAAGTTTAAGAACACACGTTAACTTTGTAACGGGGGCAGCGCTTTATTCGGCACTGACGTCACTAATTTATTAAGGGGAGAGTAAGAGAGGCACTTTCGCTCTTTAACAATCGGGGAACGAGAGGATAGGTCGAACGAATAAATAATTTTCTTTAGTTGGAACATACAACTTAAATCTATTCAGACAAACAAATACAAAATCAGTTACAATAACGTTTACATCACGCGCACATATACAGAACAACTTAAACTAACGCGGGAGGACGAATGTCCCGGCGGCTAAATCGCCTTGGCCATTTACCTCCTTACAAAGGAAAGAATACGTCGAAACCTCTCTACCGCATTACGATGAGCGTAGCCGGCAAGTGATCGCCTGGCTACGTATCGTTCCTACGCGGCCGCGCATCACCATGAGAGAGAAATACCGGGAGAGAGAGATAACCTGACCTTTGTCCTTGGCGATGAGCCGGCAACGGGGAGTTGACCTGGCCGCTGGCCGGACGTCTTCCTCGGCGTAGCCCGTGGTGAACCCCCTGGAAGTCATGCCGTGCATGGCGGCGAGGGCGACACTGAATGCCCTGCTGCAGGTGTTGCCGCCACACGTTGCCTCGGCTCGCCCTGGTCTGGTCACTGCTGCACGTGTGCTTCTTCTTCTCTCATTGCGCTGCTACTTCCGACTTATCTCCTCAACTTTCTTCCAGGAACTACCTCACGCGACTTGACGCATGGTCAGCATTCGCGCTCTCGCCGGGCTCTCCCACCAAGCCTACTCATTAGGCGGCGTGCGACAAAAGCGTTAATTGGTCGCGCGTCACACGCCGGCCTAAACCTGCATAGTGCGTGTATAGACGCGCACTCTAGCATGCTCGCTAACTTTCTCTCTCTCTCTATCTCTGTCTCTCTCTACCTCATAGTCGCTGCGCTCTTGTTTCTTCGGGCGCTCTCAATCTTGCTCGGCAATCTTTGGCGGCTGGAAAAACATAAAGGCCAGTGGTTAGGCGCAATAAATATATGCGCCGAACGCTGACCACGTCGCCATGCCGAGTGATAAGAGGGAGAGAGAGAAGAAGGGCAGACGAGAAGCAAGCGTACTGCTTGCTCTCGTCACACCCCCTCCCAAGGCCAAAGCTCACTGCGGCCTGACTCTCTTCCCCCTTCTCCTCTCTCGACCGGCAACTTGCAGCCAGCGCTAAACGCTAAACAAAATAATAACCTTAATTAATTTCTTAATCATAACTTAGGCTATAACTTAAATTTATTCTGATAACACCCAGATAGAACCAAGGGCAAACTCTTCATCCCCAAAATCTAAACTTAAAACCCTTACAACAAAGTGAACAAACTTCTCTCACTGAAGAATCGACCAACCCCGCACGCCATCATAGCAATCCAACTCTAAAATAATAAATAGTCATAAAAAAAATTACGCGTTTACTTTCCGTGGCGAATCTCCGAAACATGTACTCTAGTGGTGCGATGTTTTTGCTATTCGGCGGCCTTAACCGGTCCTTAAACCGTAAGCCAAGATTCGGCCCTACCACTGATACCTGTGCACCTGAATCTAGCAGCGCTGTATAGACTTGCCCGCCTATGTCGACCTTAATAAAGAACCTATTCTCTACTACTGCGACTAACCCTGCATCTGATTCATCTGCCGTTTTCTTCGGGATTTCTGAGTTCCATTCAGACCCGAGTATTAGGCCTATGCAGGGATTGGCAGGCGCGCAACGCGTGACCGATAAGCGACGCGTCGCGTGCCGCCTGACTAATAGGTCAAGGTAGGGAGAGGAGCGAGCGCCGCTGAGCGGTTGCAAGATGCGCGCAAGAATTAGTGCGTGAGAGAGTCGCAGCCGAGTCTTACGAGAGTGAGGGAGTCTAAGCCTAGTCCTACGAGAGTGCGGAAGTCCGAGCCCAGCAGAGAGAGCAGTTTGGGATAGCCGGGAGGAAGGAAGATCAACCCTTCCGGCAACGGCTTTGCCAGCAACTGCAGCCAGCCCACCTGCCAAGAGAGTCAACGTCGCCTACGGATACCTGGTCAGCGACAGCGGTTAGCGACGATCTGACCAGCGACGACACCCGGTACTTCCTGCGGCAGCGCATCGCTCAGGATTCCCGACGTTGCGAGGAACAGGAGATAAAAGGTCAAGCCTTCCTTTTCTTCTTTCTCTCTACACTCTCTCTCTCTGTTGATGCGACGGCCGGTGCGCGTTGAAAGAGATAGCCTGGCACTCACGTGCCGGCTATCTGAAGGTTCGCGCTAGGTTTAATTCATAGTGACGTAAGTTGCGACCGGTGAATTGTCCAGGCGCCCACGTGCCGGGCAATTTACCCGGTATTAGTTCGCGTAGTTTTAAGTAAGTTTGTAATAGGTTAAGTATGCGATTTGGTATTAGTGAAATGCGAAATGTTCATTTGTGATTATCTTAAGTAGTTTATTGTTCTATTTGCAGTTTGTTGGTCGGTAATTTAGATAATGTTA
This sequence comes from Phymastichus coffea, assembly GCF_024137745.1. NCBI lineage: Eukaryota > Metazoa > Arthropoda > Insecta > Hymenoptera > Eulophidae > Phymastichus > Phymastichus coffea. The sequence goes on along the minus strand of NW_026706819.1, from coordinate 4,996,055 downwards.
TGCGCGCGTATGTTCAGTGTGAATAATTATTAATAATAATAGGTTGTAAGTGAGATTTGATTCCTGTCTGTGTATAATTTATTTATCAATCTCCCCTCGTTCTTCTCTCTCAATTGTCATGAGCGAAAGTGCCTCACTTACCCCGCAGAAGAATTGGTAACAAAGGATCAAGTTTTGTTACATGGCATCCCTTGTGGGGAGATTAACAATCGGGTAATAATAGAGAGAAATGGTCAAGCGGTAATGGTATTTTTTTTTAAGAAAGGAAAAATAATTTGTTAGCTAAGGGCAAAACGCGCGTGCTATGAACTTTTTTTTTAGAAGGAATTTCGTCGTTGTTCTCTCGGATTGTTTTGTTTTGGGCCTACCGGCGACCTTTTCTTATCGGGGAATCGGGTAGCCGCGCGTGCGTCATTGAGCCGTTCGAGCGCTAGAGTTCGACACATTTTTAGTTTCCTATTTCTTAGAAAGTAAAACTTTGCCTTGCTGTTTTGTTTTGTTTTGTGATATTTTCTAGTAAGTGGACACATGTATATATTTACGGTTTCTTTCTTTGTCTTATGCAAGGCGATTCCTCGCCGGCTCAGAGCCTAGAAAGAATCGGTCTTATTATTTGGCATTAGTGTCGAATTACATGGATCGTGGTTGAGACACGTTCGTTCTTGTAGCTCGCATTTCAGTCTCTTAAAAATTTTTTTTTTCAGACGCAAAATGTTATTAGCGTGTAGAGACAGAAGTCTTACGCAGAATATTACGCGATGCGCACGCAAAAAGGTTAAAACGTAAAATTGACTCAACAGAGCCGGCCGTTCTGCTAGAGTTGATGCGCTATCGCGGATTGACTTTGCGCGGCGGTTTAGAAGAGTTACGGGACCGGTATTTTCGATTTATGTTGATGAAAGAACGACCAGATTTACGGCCGCCGTTGATTCTAATGATTTCGCGTCGGGCCAAATCCCGGACTTGCTATGCGACGAGCAGTACGAAGCAGCGGCAGACAGGGCGCAGAGCGCAGATCTTGGCGATGAGCTCGCGACGGCTGTGACGCCCTTGGCGACTGAATTAACGCGCGCGAGAAAGCAGGCGACGCAGGTAACTGCTTGTGTTGCCGCTCCTCGCGAGCGGGTTCGGTCGCCGGGCGAGAGCGCAGCCGCGCCGGTTAACGAAAACGCGTTGCCACCGGCGACATGCTTGCCGTCGGTTAGCGCGACCGGACGCGCTCACGAGCAAGAAGCCAGAGATCGGGGCGAATGTAGCACTGGGGCGCTAAGCCAAATCTGGGGAGCTTTAACTGCTATTCCGCGTTGGATTTATAGGCGCGAGGTTAGACAGGGCATCACGGATGGTGCGAATGCAGTTTTTAGGGTCGAAAGAGAAGCGATGCACAGTAGGTCGGTCCAGGCCGAGCAGCAGGCTTCAATGCCGTCTCAGGCCAGGCCGTCCGGCAACCGTGCGGCGCTAAACGTGCCCGCGGCTGGAACTGAGCAATCGGCACATGCGAGCGCATCGTTTAATAGAGCAGGTAGTACGCTTATGAGCACTGATTTAAGCAAATCAGTGAGCACAAGGTACCAAGCGCCAAGGATAAATTCGTGGGTGGAAAATTGGAAACGCGATCGTTTTTAGAGATTGCCCTACTTGTAATCAGGCCAGGCAGGGAAACATCTTGGCGGGAGCCGTCGACCGCTCGACAATTTCTGCCTAAGATGGATCGAGCGGGCCCTTCAGGTAGAGAGAGTGCTTTGCGCAAGAGGCAAGGGTACCATGGTTGAGGCGAGAAAGGAAGGCGAGAACAAGGCAAAAATTGCCAGTTCTTCGCATCTTTTCTCGGATAGCATTTTCGATAAGCGTGAAAATGAGGATGTGAAAGTCAAGTGTGTATCTAGAGTAGAAGGTAAGAGTTTAGCAGAGGATAGAAATGAGATTGTAGATTCGAGAGGTTTGCGAAATAGAGTAGGGAAAGTTGCGTTTGAGAGTGAGCTGCCGAGTTTGACTTTAGACAGGAACCGGGCGCAGAGTAGCGTAGCCGTGGATTTCCCCAGTAAGACCAGCAATGGTCCCGAACAGGTAAATTCTCGCGACTCGGTATAGGAAGGCGCAGAAGGTTTCTGCAATAGTCAAAATGCTAAAATACAGAAAGTTTTACCAGACACAAATGCGCGAGATGCGATCGATCATGGTAGAAATTCTTTGGCGGGTAGTTCGCTCGAGAAGTGCCTAGCGAGGCAAAGTGAGTTGCCGTCGCTGCGCATGAACGCGAGAGAGACAGGTTCGAGTATTTCGCCCACGGTTAGGCAGGCTTCGGAAAAGGCCGTTGCTTTAGGAAATCAGGGTGAACCTGTGAAAGAATCTGTTGGTAAGGAAGCGAGCTCAGGCGCTGCGCTCCCGTCGGAGCGGGCTGCGACAAAGGTCATGGTCACGCGCGATAGAAGTGAGCTTGTTGATAGTAGGGTTTTGTTGTTTGGACGTTCGGTCGTCGGTGCCGACGCACCTTCCGTTTTAGTGAGGGGAAGGTCTGAGTGGAACTCAGATATCCCGAAGAAAATGGCAGATGAATCAGATGCAGCGTTAGTCGCAGTAGTAGAGAATAGGTTCTTTATTAAGGTCGACATAGGCGGGCAAGTCTATACAGCGCTGCTAGATTCAGGTGCACAAGTATCAGTGGTAGGGCCGAATCTTGGCTTACGGTTTAAGGACCGGTTAAGGCCGCCTACGATATTCGTACAGGGTATCTCAGGTGAGAAACCGTGAAAGTGGGGGTACTTAAAGCTAAGTATGGAAATTGATGGCAGGACTGATTGGTTGATTGCGACGGTAGTATCTACACTTAGGCACGACTTGATTTTAGGTGCAGATTTTTTGGAATAAATCGGATATTAATATCAACTACGGTAATCGCGCTTGGCGGGCAGGTGACCAAGGCGATTGGTTTTAGTTAGCAGAGCAGGATAGTAGAGAAGTAGATGTTTACGCCGAATGCGCGGGTCTGAGTAAATACGAGAAGGCTCAGAAAGAGACAATCATGGCGCTCGTTTGCCGGATTGTCCCGGAACCTGGCGAATCACCAGCGGTCACCAGGGTTATCGAGCACATTATCGACGTAGGCGATGTGCGCCCGATAAAGACGCCGATGCGCCGAATGTCGCCTCCAATCTTAGCATTCACGCAGGAAGAAACCATGCGGCTATGGAAGGCGAAAATAATTAGGCCATCGAATAGTCAATGGTGTAACGCGCCGGTGATCGTGCGTAAACAAGACGGTGATAATAGGTTTTGCGTCGATTTTAAACCTGTAAATAAGGTAACGAAAGTAGACGCGTATCCGATGCCTAGCATTGACGCTATTTTAGATAGGTTGCGCGGCGCGGTTTACCTGTCAAAAATAGATTTGCGAGCGGCGTTTTGGCAAATTCCGTTATCTGAAAATAGCAAACAATACAGCGTTCGCGATCCCAGGTCTTGGTTTATGGGAGTTTGAGCGAATGCCATTTGGATTGGTTAACGTGCCGGCTGCTTTCACGCGCCTTATGGATGCACTTTTCGGTCCAGAGTATGAGCCGCATGTTTTCTGGTATCTTGATGATTTGTTGGTGGTTAATGCAGATTTTGAGGGCCATATGTTATGGTTAGAAAAGGTTTTGAAACGATTAAGTACAGGTTAGACTGTGAGGGTTTGCGTCCGGATGGTGATAAGGTAAAGCCGATAGTTATGTTGGATACAAAAGCATGGGAAGATAGGCTATTACGTTTGAATGCGTTGCGCGACTTAGTAGCCAAGCATATTGACGAAGCACAGGAAAAATAAAAGAAGTACTAAGATAAAGGTAGGCGACGAGCTCTTTTCCAAGTGGGTGATTTGGTTTGGCGCGAGGTGCATATGCTTTCGAATGCAGCGGCGGGCAAGAACGCGAAACTTAATCCGAAAAATGACGATCCGTTTAAAATCGTTCTGGTAATCTCGCCCGACATTTATGAATTGGCCACGAATAGCAAAAACATCGCACCACTAGAGTACATGTTTCGGAGATTCGCCACGGAAAGTAAACGCGTAATTTTTTTTATGACTATTTATTATTTTAGAGTTGGATTGCTATGATGGCGTGCGGGGTTGGTCGATTCTTCGGTGAGAGAAGTTTGTTCACTTTGTTGTAAGGGTTTTAAGTTTAGATTTTGGGGATGAAGAGTTTGCCCTTGGTTCTATCTGGGTGTTATCAGAATAATTTTAAGTTATAGCCTAAGTTATGATTAAGAAATTAATTAAGGTTATTATTTTGTTTAGCGTTTAGCGCTGGCTGCAAGTTGCCGGTCGAGAGAGGAGAAGGGGGAAGAGAGTCAGGCCGCAGTGAACTTTGGTCTTGGGAGGGGGTGTGACGAGAGCAAGCAGTACGCTTGCTCCTCGTCTGCCCTTCTTCTCTCTCTCCCTCTTATCACTCGGCATGGCGACGTGGTCAGCGTTCGGCGCATATATTTATTGCGCCTAACCACTGGCCTTTATGTTTTTCCAGCCGCCAAAGATTGCCGAGCAAGATTGAGAGCGCCCGAAGAAACAAGAGCGCAGCGACTATGAGGTAGAGAGAGACAGAGAGAGAGAGAGAGAGAGAAAGTTAGCGAGCATGCTAGAGTGCGCGTCTATGCACGCACTATGCAGGTTTAGGCCGGCGTGTAACGCGCGACCAATTAACGCTTTTGTCGCACGCCGCCTAATGAGTAGGCTTGGTGGGAGAGCCCGGCGAGAGCGCGAATGCTGACCATGCGTCAAGTCGCGTGAGGCAGTTCCCGGAAGAAAGTTGAGGAGATAAGTTGGAAGTAGCAGCGCAATGAGAGAAGAAGAAGCACACGTGCAGCAGTAACCAGACCAGGGCGAGCCGAGGCAACGTGTGGCGGCAACACCTGCAGCAGGGCATTCAGTGTCGCCCTCGCCGCCATGCACGGCATGACTTCCAGGGGGTTCACCACGGGCTACGCCGAGGAAGACGTCCAGCCAGCGGCCAGGTCAACTCCCCGTTGCCGGCTCATCGCCAAGGACAAAGGTCAGGTTATCTCTCTCTCCCGGTATTTCTCTCTCATGGTGATGCGCGGCCGCGTAGGAACGATACGTAGCCAGGCGATCACTTGCCGGCTACGCTCATCGTAATGCGGTAGAGAGGTTTCGACGTATTCTTTCCTTTGTAAGGAGGTAAATGGCCAAGGCGATTTAGTCGCCGGGCCATTCGTCCTCCCGCGTTAGTTTAAGTTGTTCTGTATATGTGCCCGTGATGTAAACGTTATTGTAACTGATCTTGTATTTGTTTGTCTGAATAGATTTAAGTTGTATGTTCCAAGTAAAGAAAATTATTTATTCGTTCGACCTATCCTCTCGTTCCCCGATTGTTAAAGAGCGAAAGTGCCTCTCTTACTCTCCCCTTAATAAATTAGTGACGTCAGTGCCGAATAAGGCGCTGCCCCCGTTACAACTTAGGACTTTGTATATTAACATGTCTAATTAAATTTTAGAGTGTAAAAATTACAATAAAACTATTTTCAGTTAGTAAAATTTAAGGTAAAACTAGAAATATATTTTTTTCTTAAGAAATAAAAGATTCTCCTGTAAAATTTATCAGTATTACAATCGAACAAAAAACAATGTATTATTAAAATTCTACAAGGATACAAATTAGTTTTATGTATTTTTTAGATGGTACAAATTAAAAAGAGGGCATTCATATATTTTTTTTTATAAATCGCATATTTTTCTGCTGGAAGGTAGATTTTCCGCCGCGCATGCGCAGTAATACGTTAATTTGAATTGCTAATCTACCCTACGAAAATCTTTTTTTTCTCTATTTTTAGAGAGGGTACAAATTCCAAAAAAGCTTTTTTCTAATGGTACAAATTAAAATGAAACTAGTGGTATTTTTTTCTTTTCAGATATCTATCATTTTTCTGCCAGGAGTATGAGTTTTCCAAAATATCGTTTTTTTCGCTTTTCTTCAACAGTTTGGGTGGTACAAATTCCAAAAAAGCAATTTTCGAGTGGTACAAATTAAGACGAAGCTAATGGTATATTTTTTTTTAAATCAATCATTTTTCTCGTTACTCGGATAATAAAGTAGATTGATATGTTTATTTTCATGTTTTTACGATTTTTTCAACAGTCGGGTCGGAAATTATTCAATAGGAATATTCAGGTGGTACAAATCAAAACGAAGCTAATGACGTAACATTTAGTAAGGGTACAAATTTTTTATTACTAGGGTTGGAAATCGTTTTCTTCTTCATATTTTAGGAAGTACAAGTTCCAAAACAATCTTTTTACGATAGTACTGAGTAAGGCGAAGCTGGTGGTATTTCTTTTTTTAAAAAATAAATAATTTTCCTATCAGTGTTATCTACTTTGTCTTCCGAGTAACTAGCGATTCATAATTATTTTTTTATCAAAAATATTTTTGTGCTGGAAGATATTCTTTCCGCTGCGCAAGCGCTGTTATACGTTAATTTCAATTGCTGAACTTCCCTACGAAAATATTTTTTTTCTTAATTTTTGGGGGGAGACAAATTCCAGAAAAGCATTTTTTTGGGTGGTACAAATGAAGATGAAACTAGTGTTATTTTATTTTAGTACTTATTTTTTTGACATGATGCATAATTTTTTTGTTAAACAAATGGGTTATATCATTTTCATTTTTGTTAAATATATCGAAAACAATTGTTTGAGTTATTGCTGGTTACTAATTTTCAATAGCACTTATTAACTTTTGCCGAAATTACTAATGTAAACTATGGTACTCGTGTACACATTGGAATGTATGCCGGAATTGGCCTGTTATGTTATTATTTGTGAGTTGCGTAATTGCACCGCATGGTAGGTGCACATTCCGTCATTATATGCGATACAAAATACATTCGGTATTTTGTCTAATCGTGTTAGCGTTATTTTTTGTATTCACGTCGAGCGTTAGTTCGCGGTAGAATTCGAATCTTCTCTCTTTCTATTTCTCACCGAACCTAGTTAATTGTAAAATCCTATTCGCGTGCGTTAGTCTTTCGGCCCTACAATGACTGTAGTGATTTTTATTAATTAAAGTCTGTTAAATTTATTCCCCGTTTTCGTCATTTAATTTTCCTAGTAGCTTAAGTGATTGAAAAAGGCTTAGGTTTTAATCTGATTACCTCTAGGGGATTAAGATTGGTTCGGCACTAGTACGCAACAGCAACAAAGGCTGTTGCAGGAAGCCCAGAACCGGTTCCAGGGTGAGGACGAACTAGTGCGAGACTACGTGTCCAACCTGGGGGCTCGCGTAAATAGACTGGAACCACCAATGCCCTTGGAGAGGTAATTAGATCTACTCCATGCAAACCTCCTTCCAAACATCCAAATTTAGCTGCGTCGGAACGAGATGAAGTCGATACGCGAATTCAACAGGAGGGCGACCGAGGTACAGAACACCTTATCTTATGGTCGTCGTCCACGTGTATTCGCCGACCCCAACTCGACGATCTTCCCTCAGCACGCCTACCAGCCGAGTAAAAGAACGGCTGGTAATAAATCCCAAATCGCTGCAATGGCCAGCGAAGGAAGGCGTGTGCAAAGAAGGAGGGAGATCCGCAGTGCGGACAGGGCGTAGAGAACCCTGCCAGGAGGCCTACCGAACAAGCATCGGTATCGGCTACGCAAGCTTCCACTTCTGATAAGAAGATGGAAGAACATCTGGAGGGGATCGAGCGCATGTTGCGCAAGTTGGCCAATGAGAAGCAAGGCAGCCCTTCAGAACAACGTATAAGCCGATGGCGTGGGGTAAGGAAAAATTCTCCTTCTCCCAGGTCTCCTGGCTAGCGGCGAGAAGGACAGAGGCGGAAGATCGACTTCCCCAAGTCTCTCCAGTATTCCGCTTGTGGCAAACTGGGATTTAGTCGTAAATTCTGCCCAGATTGCAACAAGGAAAACGGCAAGGAGAGCGAAGATAAGAGGTCATTTTCGCGCCTCCAGTAGATTCGACATCTCTCTGCGGGTCGCCGATGGGACACAGCAAGTTGTCGGCGACCCAGGGATCCAAACAGGTCCTGGAAAGGCATCAAGAAAGCCCGGGGCCTAGCGGTATGTTGGACCAGAAGGCGATCGAACCCGATGCCAGCCCTCGGTAGAATAGAGGAGTGGTCATTCTGAAAGGTCCAGATGGCCACATACAAATTGTGGAGGAGGGGGAAGACTCCAGGCAGAGCCTCTCCAAACAAAAAGCTCCTCTGCCGATGGGATCCACGAGTAAAAGCAAGTCGACCGTCGTCGCAGCAGCGGAGTGGAAAAAACCGCCGAAAAGCACGACGAAGGGAGGCAAAGATGCGACTCGTGGATATGACCCTGAGGATGAGACCAGGTGGTGGTTGCGGGTAGACATAGGTGACTTTAAAATTAGAGCACTCTATGATACTGGCGCCTTATCCACGGTCATGGGTCAATTAGGGCTAAGATTGGCATCGGAGATGGGACTCGGATTGAATGTGACCAGAGCGGGCGATGCAAGGCTCGCTGATGGGCGACCATGCCCTATAATTGATCACGTGATGTTCCCCTTTAAAATAGGAGGAATCACGAAGGAAATCAGAGTCGCCATTACGCCACTGCTCACGGACGACTGCTACGTAAGCGCGAACTTTATAAGAGAGTACCGCGCAGTTTTGGATCCCGACGAGGATGAGTTATGGCGAGTTTAGGACGCCCAAGTGAAAGTACCAATGGAAGTGGCTGGAATTGATGGTACGGCATTTCTCGCACCGGTAGGACTGTGGGAGGCCACGGAGATACAGCTGGAGGAAATAGAAGACCTCGTTAATGGATTGATTCCTGACGGAGGTCAGGCTTTAGGCTGTGCCGTGGGCGTTGAGCACGAAATAGACGTTGGAAATGCTCGACCCATCAAACAGAAATACTACCCAGTCTCTGATAGAGTTCGAGATGAAATGCACAGGCTGGTCAAAGATATGCTGGAAAAAGATGTAATCAAACCAGCGACCAGCAGATGGTCAAGTCCAATAGTAATGGTAAAGAAGGCTAATGGAAAATATAGGTTTTGCGTGAATTACTAAAAGGTAAATGCGATTACCAAACCTGATGCCAACCCTTTACCATATATAAACGACATCCTAAGACGGATAAGGGATGCAAAGTTCATATCTACTCTGGACTTGAGCAGTGCGTACCATCAAATTCCCCTAAAGGAAGAATCACGTCCGATATCAGAGTTTACAGTACCTGGATTAGAGCACTTTCAATTGAAGAAAATGCCATTCGGACTGTCATACGCAGGAGCGTCATTCCAGAGGTTGATGGATAAGGTGATAAGCCCGGATATGGATCCATTCGCTTTTGCTTACCTTGACGACGTAATTGTCGTTTCGTCGTCCTTTGAGGAGCATAAACGGCACCTAGAAATGGTATTAAAGAGAATTCTAGGTGCGGGCCTAACCATCAACAAAGCCAAAAGTCACTTCTGCAAGGCGGAAGTCAGGTACTGGGGAGTTCTTGTGAACCAGAACGAAGTCAGACCAGATCCAGAGACAATACGACCGATATTGGAATATCCTACACCCTGGACTGTCAAACAGGTGAAACGATTCATGGGAATAACCTCGTGGTATAGACGTTTTATACCCGACTTTGCCATAATCGCTGAACCTATAAACTGCCTGACAAAGAAGAATGTACGTTTCTCTTGGGAGGAGTAGCAAGAACGAGCTTTCACGAGGTTGCAGGAGGCAATGACTTCCGCCCCAATACTGCAATCGCCCGATCCTAACAGTTAGTTTATACTGCAAACTGATGCTAGTGACAGTGGGATCGAGGCAGTCCTCACGCAGGATGTCGATGGAGAAGAGCGTGTGATAGAATACGCCAGCCGATCACTCAACAGCGCTGAGAGAAATTATACGGTATCCGAAAAAGAGTGCTTGGCAGTGACATGGGCTATTGGAAAGTTTCGGCCGCACATTGAAGGGCATCACTTCAGGGTCATCACGGATCATAGTTGCCTGAAATGGCTTCACAATATGAGAAATCCCACGGAGAGACTAGCGCGATGGGCGCTAGCATTGCAAGGCAATGTCTTTGATATTGAATATCGAAGGGGGGATCTAAATGTGGTGCCAAACGCATTGTCTAGGGCCTATGAGGAGGAGGGGATTGAAGTGAGTGCCATAAATAGTCGGCCGGAGACCACTGACGCCTGGTATTTGCAACAATACCAGGAAGTATGCCAAGACCCACACTCTCACCCTACTTGGAAAGTAGTGGGAGGGAGGCAGTATCATTATCAGCCTGATGAGGACGGTGAAGGATCCATCGATAACGACGAAGCGTGGAAGCTTTCGGTGCCTAGGGAGAAAAGGCACCAGGTGCTCTAGGAGGTCCATGATGCTCCTACAGCAGGACATCAAGGACGAGAGCGTACGTTCTCCAGGGCTAAGCGCTTGTACTACTGGCCTAAGATGTATGATCAGGTCAGGGAGTATGTAAAGAGTTGCCCGGTGTGTCACCAATGCAAGGTGGAACAAAGAGCACCTTGCGGGCTGATAGGTCGTAGACAAGTGTAACGACCCTGGCAGGTGGTGGCCGGTGATATCACTGGTCCATTTCCCAAAAGCTCTCGAGGTTTTGAGTACATCTTAGTCCTTGTAGACTTGTTTACTCGCTGGGTAGAGTGTGTTGCAATACGCAAAGCCAATGTGAAGACAATCGCAAGGGAATTACACGAGAGGATTGGCACTAGGTTTGGCGCGCCAGAGGTATTCTTTTCGGATAATGGAACCGAATTCAAGAATCAGGAGATCGATTTATACCTCCAGATGAACGGCATCCAGCGCGCCTTAACTCCCGTGTATCATCCTCAAGCGAATCTCACAGAACGAGTAAACAGGACACTCAAAACCATGATCACGTCTTACGTAAGCCGTGATCATAAGAGCTGGGACGAACACCTGTCAGAGTTCAACTTCGCGTTGAACTCGGCAACTCATAGCGCCACGGGATATAGTCCTGCGATGCTTATGTTTGGGCGTCAGCCGGTACCTCCTTTGACGTTTAGAAGAACCCAAGATCAGCAGGCCCTTGAATGTTCGGAGGGTCAAGCTGTGGTGAATTGTCTGAACATATGGAGAAGCTTCCTAATTTATGGGAGAGGGCCAACTCCAAGTCAAAGGAGGAAGCTACGCGTCAGGCGGCTTATTATGACCGGAAGAGACAGCAACCCGAGTTTAAGGTCGGAGATTGGGTTTGGAAGAGGAATAGGATTCTTCGGCTGCCCAAGGCATTTCAGCCAAATTGGCGCCGAAATATGACGGTTCGTACGTGATTGAATAGGTTTATTGTTCCAACACGTATAGATTAGGCAATCAGCTGGAAATTCTACCCGAGCTCTTCCATGCCAAAGACCTTAAACCTTACTACGGTTCGGGTGAGGATGACGAAAGCGAGAAGGTCATCGATCCACGTAAGCCGCAAGTTGAACAGTCGTCGGAGGCAAACGATTTTGCGAACGCGTGCGAAGATCCGGGGAAAGATTTATTGGATAGCGAGCGGATTGAATTAGCAGACCCACGGCCGTAGATAAGGATCCCACCGAGACGTCGGATATACCGGTATCTGCCCTAACGAAGAAAGGTCGAGTTCGACCTCGAAAGGTTCCAGAGACGGTCACCGGTCCAGTAAGAGGCAACAACCCTCCCATGAAGGAAACTAGAGGGAGAGGTAGGCCTCGAAAGACCGTGCCCGTCGTGCAAACGACGGTTGTGCCGATACAACCGAACGGTGACCGACGAGGGCCAGGATGTTCCCGCAAAGAATCGCGAGGGAACGTATAACTCGTTGGGATGCGGCGTATATTAGGGTTTTTCTTCGAGCAGGGAGATTCATCCGAAATTTTTTGTTTTGGATGTTTCAGATGGACCGGAGAATCGTCGTCGAAGAGGAGACCTTCGAGGTGGTCACGCAGATGCTATCAGATCTGCAACTGGGCCCTGATGCGACGCAGTTAATTGAAGATCTGCGGAGCTTCGCCAGGGTCCAGTTGGAGGGGACCACCCGAAAGGACCGTCACAATGCTTCGGTGGCAGACGTTCTCCGGAATTCATCGTGGGTCGCCCAGAAGAAGGCTTCCCGGGACGCTTCGACACAGACGGAGGACCAGAACAGTGTCGAGCGTTCCAAGTCCACAGTGGACCAGGGGGTGCAGACCCTCAAGTCCGGCGTACCCCAGACGTCGGACAGTGCGAACCAGTGTCCAGGAAACAGGGAAACCTGTGGGGCATCGCACTAGGTCTGCAACCACCCCCGCATTCCGGAGCAGCCTACTCTCCTCCTCGACTTCAGACACGTACGTCTGGGGATCAACGAGGTGGAGAGTACCTGGCGGTTCGCTCAAGAGCTCTAGTCTCAGGTGCAGAAGCACCTGAGACGCTTCATGACCCGCCAGGGCGCAGAAGAACTGCTCGGGGAGTGGGCAGAGATGGCTCAGCTTCAGAGGGCATACGGAGGGGCCCTGCTGCGGGTGGACAAGGGACAGGAGTTTCCCGCAGCGCTCCCGGCGCCGGCTCAGGAGAAGAGAGCCCCGGAAGCTACTGGCGCTGGACCAATGCTCACGGTCCATGTGGACGGGCGTATGGCTCCAGATACCACAATCGTGGTCAGGTCGCAAGATGGTCGTGCGACCGCCACGGTGGGAGGCGTCACTATTATCGCCTCCCAAGGAGCCAACGTCCAGCAGCCCCCTTTGACTGCTGAGCAGCCTACACAAGATCGGGAGGCTGCTCAATCTCGATCGTAGTTAAGGGGCTGTTACATCTGTGGGGAGCCTGGGGTGACCAACTCTCAGCGGCGGCCGAAGAAGGCTACACACTGGCGCTACCCGAAACATCGAGCGCCAGGTGTAGCCAAACGATGATGTAGGCCCTGGAGGGCAATAAAACTAGCCAAAATAAAGAAGGGAGTTTGTTATTTGGTCCCTTTCCTTCTTTATTTTTTCAGGTTCCTGATGGCGGCGAATCGCGGGTATTCGCCCTGCCCGAGTAGTCAGGACTTGGAGGGGGCTGCAACGGTAGTCGATTTAATTAATCGATCCGTTCGCGATTCTGCTTCTCGCGCGTTAGTTCTAACAATTAAGAGAGAGAGGGGGCGCGCGATTTTTAAATAAGCAGTTACGCCTCAGCTGCTCACGCGAGTTTACCGCCGATTTGTGTTTCGCACTTAGTTTCGCCAAAATAAAGTTTCATTGGGACAATTACGTGCGTGTGTGCAACGACAGTATTGCAGCAGCAAGCAGCGGTGCAGAAGCAGCAGATTGCAGCAGATAAAGGCAGATCAAGGTAGCGCAGCTGATTAATCGAGGGGCAGCGTTAGTTGATATTTTTACTCAACAATTACGTCTGATCACCGTACGAGGGTGGTCCGATAAGTACTTAGCCTACATAAGAAAAACGAAAATTTTGGAAAAGTGGCGTTTTATTTTTCAACATAGTCTCCTTTTAGTTCGATACACTTGGCCCAGCGATGCTCCAACTTCTTTAACTCGTCTGAAAAATACGTTTCCTCGAGGTCTAAAAAGTAGGCTTAGGTGGCAGCGATTATCAAATTTCTGCGAGGCGAGTGACTTTTTCAAGTTTGGAAACAAAAAGAAGTCGCATAGGGCTAAATCTGGAGAATACGGTAGATGGGGCAGCAGTTTGTAGCTTATTTCGACCAATTTGGCCATGACGACGGCGGAGGTGTGAGCCGGTGCGTTGTCATGGTGGAAGAGCACTTTTTTCTTCGCCAAATGGGGCCGTTCTTTCTGCAATTCGATGTCGAATCGACCCAATTATTCGGCATAGTACAGCCCTGTGATAGTTTTGCCCCTCTCCAGGTAGTCGATGTAGATCACACCTTGTGAATCCCAAAAAACGGTGGCTATCACCTTTCTGGCCGATGGGGCAGTCTTCGCCTTCTTCGGAGCACTTTCGCCGGGTAAGTCCACTGTTTTGACTGTTCCTTAGTCTTTGGTGTATACCAGTGGACTCATGTTTCGTCGACTGTCACGAAACGACGCAGAAACTCCTTCGAATTGCGCTTAAACAGCGTCAGACATTGCTCTGAAGTTGTCTCACGGTTGCGCTTGTTGTCCGGAGTGAGCAAACGCGGCACCCATCGCGCTGACAGCTTTCTCATGCCCAAAATTTCATGCAGGACATGACCCACGCGGTCTTTTGAGATGCCTACGATCTTAGCTATCTCGCGCACCTTCAATCGTCGATCTACCAATACGAGATCGTGAATTTTTGTCACGTTATCCTCCGTGGTAGCCATTTTCAGAGCACCTGGACGTGGCTCTTCAAAAATCGACGTGCGACCACGTTGAAACTCGTTAAACCAATTTTTGACGGTCGCCATCGAAGGAGAAGAGTCACCGTACACAACATCCTAGCGCTTTTTGATTTCGCTGCGCGATTTCCCTTCCAAAAACAAGAATCGAATCACTGACCGATACTGCTCTTTTTCCATTTTTCAAAAATCAACGGACACATTTGCTTTCACACGCTCTCCAAAATAAACTACAACTCCGATCCGGCTGAAATCTTGACAGTAACCATCGAGAAGGTTGTACTACGTGATAGAATATTTCTTTTGCGAGAGTGGCGCCATCGGCGGTGAGGCTAAGTACTTATCGAACCACTCTCGTAATTGCACCGCATGGTAGGTGCAACTTCCGTCATTATATGCGATACAAAATACATTCGGTATTTTGTCTAATCGTGTTATCGTTATTTTTTGTATTCGCATCGAGCGTTAATTCGCGGCAGAATTCGAATCTTCTCTCTCTCTCTTTCTCACTGAACATAGTTAATTGTAAAATCCTATTCGCGTGCGTTAGTTTTTCGGCCCTACAAAGACAGTAGTGATTTTTATTAATTAAAGTCTGTTAAATTTATTCGCCGTTTTCGTCATTTAATTTTCCTAGTAGCTTAAGTTATTGAAAAAGGCTTAGGTTTTAATCTGATTATCTCTAGGGGATTAAGAAGATTAGGAGTAAAGTCGTTCACACTTAAAACTCATCGAGTGTCACAAGACACGTGACTTCAGGTGAGTTCAACTCCGTTTGATAGAAGACAACTAGGATAAATCATCTGACGTTAAGGCGAATACACGTACTATCATACGTGTTTAACGGAGCGGCGGTTTGCTTTGCATCGTTGGGAGTTTGTTCTTAAATAAATTTCCTATTTTTCAGATAACCTCCTCCGTTACATCAAGTATATACGAGTATACATAAATACATGTTTTTAATAAGTATTGAAGAAAATATTGGCTAATTAAATTATTTCTTACAAACATGGACAAATTTTATTATAACTATAAAAGTATATTTAACTTGCAAGTAAATATTTTAAATACAATTTGAACATATGTACTTGTTTCTCTTTTAAGATTCAATAATGCTTTGGTAAATATAAATAGGTAAAACATTATATCTATATGTTTATTTCTGTAGATGCCAGTAGTCTATCAAATGTACACTCAGATGCTCATAATCAATCTCACATAAATAATGATGGAAGTGTTTTATATAATATTGTAAGTTTGTATGCCAAGTTTAATATCTTTAATGTCTAAAATTCTCTCTAATGTCTAAAATTACTGAAGAACCACAGTATTAAATATTAAGCGTTAAACTTCGCAACTTTATAATAAAGCTACAGTCTAGGGACAAAGGGGGTTGTAATCAGTCAATGTTGTTAATGAGTATCAACTGTTTGTTACTTATTTTAACCTACTCAACATACCAATCAAAGACATTAATCTGTAAAAGTCTTGTATAAATTATTGGTAAAAATTTCATTGTTTAAAATGCATAAAAACGCCGATGTAATGCTTTATCAATCAATATATATTATTATTCGACATCAATATGCTTGGTTTTTAAAACAAATCAGCTGAAATTGGCCATTTGAACATTTTTTTATCAGAAATATATGCATATATATATATATATTGTAACAGGGTGGGTACCAACCCGATGAGGGCGGCCGCCGCCTGCTCGAATTGCTCGAGCGTGAACTGCATCCCGTAATAATCCAGCACGTTAGTATCCCAAATATTTTTCTCGGATATCGAAGGTGGGCGCCTTTTCGGCTGCCCAGGGCCTTCGTCGCCGAGGTCGAAGGTGGAGTCCTTGGCGTGGGTCTTCCAGTCCTTCGATCGACGGGTCTGCCCCTCTTCCTTTTCCCGACGATGGGAGGAGGGGCTCGAGTAGTCTGTTGATGTTGTGTAGTGTGTGTGGTTAGCGCGTACTTGCGAGGTCTCCCTCGCGGGCGCTTCCCCGCGTTAGTTGATGGGGTGGTTATAGGGATCTTGACGAAGGAATCGGAAGGGACGTAACGAGGTGGGCTCGAAGTTGTCGCGTTGTCATTCCGGAGTGTGTCACCCGTAGCGTCGGCGCATCCGTTTCCGCGTATCGTCGCATCGCTCGCATTAGGCGGGACGCTCGTCGCCTTAGCTCCCTCGGTGATAGAGATCTCGTCGTCATCTCGTCGTCGGGTCCCATCGTGAATAATCAACAAACCAAGGTATGTGGCCTCAGGCTTACAGAAGACACTCTTCTCTCGATCAATCGAGAGGCCAGCTCTATACAACCTATCCAACTCGGTTTTAAGATGTTGTGGGTGATCTCCGAATTTGGTCGAGACTACTATGATATCGTCCAAACAGGCGAAGGAGAAACCGCCAAGCTCGGGTCCGATCACGCTATCTATTAACCATTGGAAGGTGTGGTTGGCGCACGAGGGACCGAATGGTACACTTACGAACCGGAGGTGTCCCAGTCCGGGTACGGTGAAGGCAGTGAAATGTCGATGTTCGGTCTTGAACGGTCTCATCTCACCGACCCGAATCTCGTGTTCAATGCCTGTTGCTCGTCCCAGTACCACGGAGGCCTGCGATAAGGCCTCGCCGATGGTCCTCTGCAATATCGCCTGTTGAGAGGCGGTTACCTCGGCTA
Source organism: Phymastichus coffea (assembly GCF_024137745.1). Lineage (NCBI taxonomy): Eukaryota > Metazoa > Arthropoda > Insecta > Hymenoptera > Eulophidae > Phymastichus > Phymastichus coffea. The sequence continues at coordinate 4,979,061 of NW_026706819.1, read as the reverse complement.
GTCCGATAGTAGCTAATCTCGGACCAGCCTCCAAACTAGCTACTTCTAGTTTCATCTTGGTTTATGATTTCTTGAGCAGTAATGTATCATCATCCGGATCCAGTACTGCTCTAAACAACCTAATAAAGTTCACTCCTAAGATACATTCATCGTCGAGGGTAGGGAGGATAGCTACTCTCGTCGGCATCGTCATCTCCCCCACGGTAAACGGCAACATAGCGTGACCAACGATCGTTAACTTACGACCGTCTAGTAGTCCTGTTGTACCCGCGTGGGTGGTGTCCAATCTGACGCCTAACACAGACGCTATCTGCAGAGCGTAACTACCCATGGCTGTGGTGGAAGCTCCCGGATCATAGAGGGCCCGTATCTGGAAGTCCCCTATTTTTACCGGTAGCCACCAACGCGTCTCCTGTTCCGGGGAATATCGGGAAACAGTTTCGACGGCTCCACAGCTTTGTTCCTTGTACATCATAGCGCTAGCCACTGTGCTCTCGCGTGGTAGAGTGACGTCACTTGTCGTCCGAACCACCTAGGTTCGGACGATCGGAGTTTCCATGGGATTACGTTTCGACGGTTTATCTGCCGCTACCCGTGCCCCCGAGGGCGTGTGCGATCCATTCGCCACCACCTCGGCCGGCCCAGGGTCTTGGGCTTTACTAACGTCGATACCCTTCGACGGTTTATCTGCCTTTACCCGCGCCCCCGAGGGCGTGTGCGATCCGTACGCCAGGAGTGGAGTCAACCCCAACTAACCACTCCTTTCCTCGTTTCCCTTATTGCATTGGGGACAGTACTTCCTGCTGTATCCCAGTAAACCACACTCGATACATTTGAGTGGCTTATTGTAATCCCTCTCTCGCCTGTGAGGAGTCTCCGGCTTCCTAGCCCGGTCCTCGGAGGTCAGGTTTTTGTCAGCGCGAATATCCTTTATCCCCTCCGATATCTCCCTGAGAGACAGCAGCATTTGGTTCATTATATTGGTGGGTAGGACTTTCTTTTCGCTATCGACCGACTCCAGGCTCGGATTAGGTGTCGCCCCCGAGGGCGTCGGCGTGTAGACGACCTGGTGCGTCACCTTCTCGAGTACCGTCTCCATGCGGTTCAACCTGTCACTGACTTCTGGTTTGTCACCGGACATAGATGCCACTTTACCTTTGCGGCCCTTGCTTCCATCGGTGCGTGGGTGGTACGCTAACTCCGGGTACAATGTTGATTGCGGATCCGGCATCACCCGTTCTATCCTTCGCTGGTGCAAGCTATTCTGTGCCGCCGTGGCCAGCGCGTTCAGGGTCCGTATGGAGTTCACCTCGGACCTCCGCACTTGATCTTGGATCCGGTGGCCCCCGTGGGCCTCTGTCCGGGTCCAGCTGGAGTGCTCTGGGGTAGCCTGGTGTCGTAATTGCATGTGAAGGTGTCCTGGAATGCTACGCTCCTACGCGTGTTCTCCTGTTGCCGCGCTTCGTTGGAACTATTCGCATCGTCTTGCCGTATATTTCTGTTTTCGGCGTTTTCTAATGCGCTGATCCTGGCGGATTGATTGTCCAGTTGGTCCTTCTCATTGATGCTGTTGCTGAGGACTTGGTCTAATATTTTTGTTAGACTCGACATATTCAAACTTAGTGAGTCTAGTAGCTCCAGTTTCTTCTCATTTTCTCTGGACCGGAAAATAAGGTCTTGGATCATCACCGCGAATGCCGGCGGGAGTTTGAACTGGCTGCCATCATCAACCGTTATAGTAATACCATTATTACTATTTGTGTTCTCTCCGCTGTCCAGGACATTCGCGATGTTTATCGCGGTTTTCTGCACTCGCAATATTACCTCCGCACTCTGCATTAATTGGGCTAGCGGGTGTTCTCCCACTTGCTCGGATGCTGTGTATTCCGCAGATAGGGATACAATCAGTTCCGAGCGTAGGGCAGCTCTTTTTGCTGGATTGCTGTGCTGGTTGTCGATTTCCACGAAATCTGCTGCGGAGTAGTCGCCGAGCAACAAGTTATGCAGGCGGCCAGCTCTCGAGAGCTTGGTCCCGCTTGTTTTGAGCTCCAGGTTTTCGAGGTATTCATCGATTTCCTCCTCCTGGAGCGTCAATACCCATTTTTCTATATCTGTCTGAGTGCGGTCCATATTCTTCTGTTAGTTGTCTTGCGGCTTGTTTCACGCGAAATTTACACGCTTGTTATGCGTGGTGCGAGTGCGAGTGCTGTTTTTCAAAAAATATCGTACGCAAGTGAAAATTTTATTAGCCGATACTAGGCTTGTCAAGGGCGTTTAATGTTATTTCTGCCGAAAGACTCTTCACTCGTTCTTACGCGATATATAATGATCCTGCCTATCAGACGCACTAACTGTTTGTTAGCGCGGCTGTTTTGGTTAGTATCTAAAATATTTGAACGAGCGTTGCGCGTAGTCACTAATAACCGCAGCTAATAATATTAAAAAAACGTTTACTCTAAGACAACACGATATCAAATAAAATTATAAAATTGAATTAATTTCGTTTGAAAGTTGCCGGTGTTAGTTTTTCCCGAGCCAGCGGGTACAATATTATTGATTTGCGGCAACTTTCAAAGTTTATTGGTGTTTACACTTTAAGAGTCTTTCGGTCGCACTCGCACGCGCTTACAGTTATTATTTACAATTTTACGTCGCGGCGGGCCTTCGCAAGCTAACTAATAGGCTATGTTTACTGTTTTGGCTTTCGATATCAAATGTGCACAACAATACTTGATTGCCACCTAAGTCACTGGTTGACTGAGCGCAACGTCACTATTAAGAACCGGTGTTTTGAACAATCAGAAACACCGTAGGTTCTTTTACGTTGGGCGCCATGTAACGGGGTGGGTACCGTTTAATTACTTTATTCGCGCAATTCCACCGAAGGGCGCGCGTAATTACCTATGCTCGATACGTTAGTCGGAAAGCAAGAGGGAAACAGATGTCAGTCAACCAACTAACTACAAATGTGAGTGGAAGTAATACGGAATAAACGAGCCGAAAGCACTTGTTAAATATCACGAACGAAAGCCTTTATTGTCTTCTCAAATACTACATCAGAATCGGCCTGCGTGTTTACGTTTACATCGGCGCTCGCTCGACAACAACATGCAGTGTCGGGACGCTCGCTGCTCTTTGTTAACAAAGCTATTACATGCACGCTTTGAGCACGAGGAATTAATTATTACGCATGCGATCGCGATCGCGAAATTGAGCTGGCCAGCTTACCTTTATTTAGCAGACGTTCGAAGACAAGAATGCACGATTTACACTGCGGAAAAGTTTGTCTGTTCTTTCGTCGCGGCTCGCGAATTCGCTCGCACGTGGTTCCGCCCTCGATGGCGAACCTCACACACACTCTCGCTGTCGCGGGGGATGACGCTCTCCTCTGGCTCAGGTCCGCACTCGTTCAGGCACTTCAATCCTGGATCGCGATCTTGGCGGTTTCTGTATCGGCAGCTGACGACGTGACTACCGGCGAATACCTTGATGGTTAGTGCTCCACTGGTTCAATTTTAATCGCGCGCGTTCCGTCTGCTCGCGTGCCGAATTCCTTCGTTACGTTTTTCGTCTTCCCGGTAGGTACTGCCCCCGCAGGTAGCAATTAGGTTATATTATTAGCGCTAATTTGACGTTTACCGTCACAATATATATATAGGATGCATTTGCTTTTCACTGTAAAAATCTATTATATTGGCACGTCCTACTTACTTTTTTGTTCGTATTATTGTTTATACATAATTTATACCAATTATTATCAAGACCCTAAAGTCATTTAATAGCAGAAATTTTTTCTCATCTTAGTGAACCATAAATACAAATTTGGCTTATTTATGAAGAAGAATTGTTACATAATGAAGGAGATGTGCAAAAAATTGAAGTTTTATTTGTTTACATGCCTGATAATGTTCAGTCAAATACATAATTGCTCAAAATAATTACTTGTGGTATTAATAGAAAAAATCTTATCCCTTAACAATTAGGAAAAATAATTGTAGGAAAAAAAATACCAACTACGAGTATAATATTTTTCTTCAAACCATGAATTAAAATTATTATTATTATATTTTTAAAGCGAGAAAATAAATATATTGGCTACTTTCTTACTCAGTAATCTTCCATTCATGATTTTTATATAATTTTTATAATTATTTATTTTATTTACATGTTTCATTCTAGTTAATATATTTTCAAAATTGTGAGCTACACTCTAAAGAGTCTTGGTCGTTGGTATCAATAAAAATTAAATTGAATCTTAATGAGATTGCTTATTTGCTTCTTCTATTTATTCATAATAATTTTTACAGCCTCATTAACCTTAATAATGTATAATGTTTATATATGCAAATAAAATATTATAAATATATATAATACATATAATTTTATATCGCATAAAATGCATTTAAAAATATAATAAATTAGTTTGGCAAAAAATATGAAATCTAAATTTAAAAAAATTATATAACAATGATTTATATAAGATTATACAATTACAAAACGATGTATTTATTTTATTACTTAAAAAATACTGCCAGTTCATAAGCAGTTTGCTTTTTATAAAAGAGTTTTTAAATAATGAATAATAGATATATTTCTAAAAGTATACTCGTATTATTAAATACAAATATTTTATTATTTATTATCTGTACAGTTTCATTCTTATTATGGCCTCTTATGCTTAGAGGTCCTATATGAGGAATTAGCTTAATTTACAATATCTCAAATACTAACGAACAGAGTAATTGGTATAATATAAAACATACAATTTCATTTACAATAGTGAATTTTTGTGACACTGATATGAAATCTATTGAAAAAATCCAGCTGGAAATCCAGGTTGGATTTCTACATGGATATCCGGCTGGATATCCATGTGGATTCATGTGGATTCCACATGGATTTCATATGGATATCCAGCCTATCCAGCCTTCATGGTATCCAGGTAGATTTGTTGAAAAATGCAGATTTATTTCGTTTATTAAAAAGATATTATGGAAAATGGTCTTTTATGTTAAATGATTACTTTAAGTACTTCTCTGCTCTATTAAAATGTTAAGAAATAACAAAAAAGTTAGCCGAACGTGGCTCGAACCAGATACCTCTTGCTCTCTAGCCTCGTTCTCTACCGTATGATCTATTTTTTCATGTTGGCTTTAATAGTATATTTCATCTATATAGCTAGTTATGACATTTATATTTGATTTGTGTTAATCACTTTATTTATTACATACGATTTTATACAGAAGAATTAATTAATGCATACAAATAGAAATAAAAGATTAAAATAAGATTTGTAGATGACTAAAATTACTAAAGCAGAAATAAGAAAATTGGAAATCCAGTTATGATTCTCGCATGGATCTCCACTAATACGCAACTTTCTTTATTAGAGTAAAGACTTTACTTCAGAACATTCATTTATAAATGCGAAAAACACGTTTTTCTAACTTTCAATGTTTGATGTTGCCGAAGAGCAGATTGTCGATACATATTTAATGTTTTGAACTTAAATGTTTGTTTTTATACAATAATTTATGAAAAAGAGTATTTAAAATTATCTGTTATATAGATTTTCCGTGTAAACATTTATTCGTCAAAAAGCTTAAAGTAAAAGGTTTTACTACGTTCATCATAATAATTTTGAGCGACTTCAACAATAACAATTGACAATACAATTAAGTCGACCTTCTAACCCAAAAACTAAAGTATATATTTTCGAAAGTTTTCAATATACTAAATACAAACCGGAAGTTAAAATCTCTCAATTAGTTCTGATGTGACGAGAGCAGGCCGTGTGCCAGTTTCTCGTCTGCGTTTCTCCCTCCTCCACTCGGCAAGGCGTGGTGGCCAACGTTGGGCGCATTAAAGTATACACTTGGCCTTTTTGTTTCAGCGCCGAGGACGGGCCAGCGCAATTGACCGCAGAAAATTGAAGAGTGCGGAGAGAGTGAGAAAGAAAGAGAGAGAGAGAAAGAGCGAGCATTAGGCCTATGCAGGGGGATAGGCAGGCGCGCGACGCGTGACTGATAAGCGACGCGTTGCGTGCCGCCTAACTAATAGGTCAGGTAGGGAGAAGAGCGAGCGCCGCTGAGCAGCCGCGAGACGAGCGCGAGAAAAAGTGCGTGCGCGAGGCTAGTATAGTAGTGAGAGAGTGCAGAAAGTGCAGTTTTTTTGGGGATAGCTGAAAGGAAAGACAACTACATCGGCAACAGCTTTGTTTGCGTCCACAGCTAGCCTAGCTGAAAGGAAAGCCAACTCCACCGGCAACAGATTTGTCTGCGACCACAGCCAGCCCCACCTGCAAGGAAAGCCGACGTCGCCTGCAGATACATCGACTGCAGATACTTGGCCAGCAATAACAGCCAACATCCAGCAGAAATTTGATCAGCAGCGACGACTGGTACTTCTCGCGGCAGCACGTCGTTCGGAATTCACGAAATTGCGAGGAGCCTTGGATAAAAGGTTAAGCTTTCTTTCTTGATCTCCTTCTCTCTCTCTCTCCCTCTGGTAAGGGTTATAAGTGGGCGATTGAACAAAGGTAGCTAGGCGCTCACGCGCCAGTTACCTAAGGTTTGCGTCTAATCGTAATCGCGTCATTGAGGGTAAGCAAGCGTCGGTATTGTCTAGGCATTTATTTGCCAGAGAATACCGGGGATTTCTTTTATATTAGTAATAAGAATGTACATCCGTGTGTAAATAGTTAGAGATAGGTTTTTTTTGTCTAGCGAGTTTATTAAGGGAATGAGTCAACGGCGTAGGTACATAAGTTTAGGATATTTCTGTATTCGATGCTAAGTGTTTATTGATTAAAGTAATATTTGTTTTTAGTTGCGTGTATTGTTTAGCTAATATTGTATTTTTAGTTATTTTTAATAATAAGATTACTAGTTCTTTTAGATAAAGGTGTTGCGTACTAATAAATTTATTTATGACCTGTCCTCTCTTTTCTCCCTCAATTATCATGAGCGAAAGTGCCTCACTTACCCCGCAAAAGAATTGGTGACAAGGAGAAAATTTTGTCACACTGATTTCCAAGATAGATATCTTAACTTTATCAACAATCTGCTCTTTGTGAAAATCACACATTGAAATTTGGAAAAACATGTTTTTCGCGTTTAAAAATGAATGATATATAGCAAAGTCTTCACTCCAATAGAGAAAGTTACGGGTAACTAGATATCCATACGAGAATCAAGCCTGGATTTCCAATTTTCTTGTTTCGGTTTTAGTAGTATTAGTCATCTACAAATCGTATTTTCATTTTTTATTTCTATTTGTATGTATATGTATTACTTAATTCTTCTGTATAAAATCGTATATAATAAATAAAGTGATTTACATAAATCAAATATCAATTTCATAACTAGCTATATAGATAAAATACACTATTGAAGCCAACATGAAAAAATAGATCATACGGTAGAGAACGAGGCTAGAGAGCAAGAGAGAGAGAGAGAGAAGAGAGGCATCTGGTTCGAACCACGTTTGGCTAACTTTTTTGTTATTTGTTAATATTTCAATAAAGCAGAGAAGTACTTAATATAAAAGACCATTTTTCATAATATCTTTTGAATAAACAAAATAAATCTGCATTTTTCAATAAATCTACCTGGATACCATATGAATTTCCAGACTGGATATCCATATGAAATCCATATGGAATCCACATGGAATCCACATGAATCCACATGGATATCCAGCCGGATATCCATGTGGAAATCCAACCTGGATTTCCAGCTGGATTTTCTCAATAAAGAAGCTTATTGCACTGACCTTTTATTGTAGGTGCTTACCTACTTTCGTGATAGTCTTTCAGAATAATAATATTGAAGTTTACAAGTCTACAATATATTAATAATAAATCACTCCTTTACAATACGTGTATACTAAATTGTTATATTGAATGTCTTTCTTTTCTTCTCTTCCCCTACCCATTTCGTATAGATATAGGCTTCGCCCCTTATGAAATGAAATAAGTATAGGAAAAGTATGGCTTTGGTACCAATTCCTTATTTTTAGCCATACTTATTTATGTTTTAATAAGCCAGCCATATATTTAACCATACTTTTATATTATTTAAAAAAATGGATCTATATAATTTTCTATAAATGATTGTCTATCTAAGAATCTTCTGTTATCGCTTGTTGGAATGATTGATGAATGGGGTGGGATAAAGACGGAATATTTGTAGGTGGTAGCTGGTGGTGTATGACCAATGCATAAAGTCTTCTGTGAATAAGTAAAACTTAACCCCCAAGTCTGCAGAGTCATTATTAGGTCAAATCCATAAGGCTCTTTGCTCATGTTCACACATTTTTTTACAAAAAATGTATGAGCATGGGGCGAGGACCAAAAAGTATGTTGATGTCGGAGATATATTTTATATAGCATTTTAAACAAGTTTTTTAAAAAACTTACAGACGAGTGTTAGTAAATTAGAAATAATTCGAGCTATAATGAAATATTGCAAAACTTATCATATACCAACTACAGGAATAGTAGATATGTTTAAAATGTAAAATATGTTTCTCAATAAGACCATTTTTCCAGAGAATCGTTATCAGATTGATCAGCTATTCAATTTAAAAGGTGGTAGAGAGTATCACGCTGTATGTCCAGTGTGTAAAATTTACCTTCGAATATTTGGTAAAGGACAGCGAACGATATTTTGTGAAATGTGCGATGGTGACGTAAACTTGAAAGACCCTTCTTATACTGATTTTTTGTGACAATCAACGTAATAAGTGAAATAAGAAATCTAGTTGAAACGAATGAAGACTTCTATATTAATATGGTTTCTCGACGAAATAAAGAACACACTGTTGGTTTTCAAGATATTTATGATGGTCAAAAATACAAACAATTTGTGTCATCATTACCAGACGATCGTAAAGACTCTTATTTAACTGTTACGTTCAATAGTGATGGAAGTCCAACTTTTAAAAGTTCCAAATATTCGGTATGGCCAATACAAATGGTTGTGAATGAAATTCCACTAAATATTCGTTCTAAAAAGACCATTACTTGTGCGCTGTGGTTTGGTCGTGATAAACCAAACATGACATATTTTCTGCGCCCCTTTGTCGACCATATAAATGAATTGTCAGAAAATGGAATAAGATGTCAGCTACAAAATGAAACAAGGAATTTGTATTTGTATGGATTGTGCACCTATGTAAGGCACCGTTCAGTTTAATGGCTATTTTGGGTGTAACTGGTGTTTTCATTCAGGTGTGCGAGTTCGCCATAATACTGGTTATTCTATGAAGTATCCTATACTGGATGAATATCCTGCAAGACGAACAGCAGTTGATACGTTCGACTTAATGTAAAGATCAGTTGAATCAAATGTTCCTGTTTTTGGCATAAAAAATGTATCTCCATTGTTACTTTTGAATAATTTTAATATAATAGATGGCTTTGTTCCGTGCCCTATGCACTGCGTTGATCTTGGTGTAAGTAAACAATTTTGTAACTATTGGTTTAGTTCATCAGACGAGCCTTATTCAATTCCTAAAAGTAAAGTAGCGATCATTAATCAATATCTAAAAAATTTCAAAGTGCCTACACAATTAGTACGATTGTCACGTTCAATAAATGATCGAGCATTTCGGAAAGCAATAGAGTGGTCAAATTGGATTCTTTTTTATAGTATACCAATATTAAAATTTATATCACAAGAAATCCCAGCATTTGAAGAGTACATGAATCACTGGTCTTTGTTAGTAGAAGCCTATTATACATTGTTCCAAACAGAAATAACTATAATTGAATTACAAAGAGCAGATTTCCTTTTAAAGAAGTTTGTTTCTAACACTCAACTCCTTTATACGGACGATGCGATGACTTATAACGTTCATCAATTACTACACTTAACGCAAAGTGTTGCTGACTGGGGTCCATTGTATGCTCACAGTGGCTACGTATTCGAATCAGGTAATGGACAAATTAAAAAAACTATTTATGCTGCCAAAGGTATCTTGAGTCAAATATGTCGTTACCTATATTTGAAGAAAGTATAATAAAATTACAAAAACAGGTGGAAATAAAAGATTCACCATGTACAGAATATATCAGATATTTAGAAAATGGTTTCATAGAAAAAAACTGTTAAATTCGCATACAGATGGAAGAGCAGTAACCAATGAAGGTATTATTGAAAAGTTCCAACTTCCAATAGAAAAAGTAAGAGCCTATAGAAAAATGGTCAAAAATGGATTTGTAGTATATAAATCATGCGAAAAGTTATAGTATAGATGAGACAATTCATATGCAATTTTGAAAAATGGTGACTACATAGAAACTGTATAGTTTCTTATTATTATGGAGGATGGAAAAGAGTAAACCATATACAAGAAGATCGCAGTGATAAGTGATGATCATCCAATAACTGATGAATTATATTGTACAAAGCAAGTTATACAAATAAACTTGGATATTAATATTACCGAAACAAAATATTAATAAAATGTGTGTTTATTTGAATATTGATAGTGATAGTACATTTTATCAGTGTCTAATATGTATTGGAAATAAAATAATGAAAATCATATTTGGTAATTTACTAATATTTTATATTATACAAATAAATCTATTTTTTAGTATAAGTATTTCAATAAAAATGGTTTTATACTATACCAAAATTTCCCTTATTTATCACTTTCATTTCTGAAAGTGTGTTCTCTCCTAGCTTAAGATTCGATCTTATTGGAATAATCTAACGTTAGAGATATTTTTGTCTTTACTCATATACGTTTTCTTTATTGAGATGAAATATATCAAATAAATTGTATAATATTTAAAATAAATCCATATTGAATATTCAATTCGATTAAAAAATTCATATGAATTATCCACGAAGGGTTGTCAGCATAAAATAGAGACTGTAATGTAATAAAAATGATAAAATTGTTTCTCTGATAATGCTTTTAATAATTAATCATACTGTGCTAATTGTATCATTAAATAAGTCAAATGATAATTATTGTCTGAAAATGTGACATTATCTGCGATTTTGTAAGAAATCCATCTGGAAATCGTTAAAAATCCACTTGGATTTTGCCTAAAATCTACCTAATATTCGTTAAAAATCCACTTGAATTTTCTAAGAAATCCATCTAGAAATCGTTAAAAAATACACTTGGATTTTAGGCAAAATCCACCTGGTATTCGTTAAAAATCCACTTGAATTTTCTAAGAAATCCACCTGGATTTTGCTTAAAATCTACTTGGATAATGCAAGAAATCCATCTGGAATCCGTAAAAAATCCCCTTAGATTTTTCAAGAAATCCACTTGGAATTCGTTTAAAATCCACTTGGATTTTTCTAGGAATCCACCTGGAATTCGTTAAAATCCACTTGGATTTTGCTAGGAATCTATCTGGAAATCCATCTGAAATTCGTTAAAAATCCACTTGGATTTTGTTAGGAATCCATCTGGAATTCGTTAAAAATCCACTTGGATTTTGTTAGGAATCCATCTGGAATCCACTTGGAAATCCATCATGGAAATCCACTTCAAATACACTTGGAATCCATACGATTCCACATAGACATCCAGCTGGATTTTTGCAATAAAGCATAAATACATCTATCTAATGACTGGAGTTTATACGTATAGCGTGGAGGAAAAGATAACATACATATGCCATGGTCTCTAGCATAATTATAGATTATAGCATAATTATAATTATATACTATAGCTGTTATAGATATGTGTGATACATGGTTGTCTAATAGTACTGGTCTTGCTTTTCAGCACTTAACACTGTTTACAAAGTGTTCTACGGAAATACAAAAATCGTTCTCTTTCATGTATCCTGAAGTATTATCATGTCCTATACTTCTTATTGGAGCATTATTTAAAAAATGAGATTTTAAATTAAAACGCTGAAAAAGGAAAAACGGCGGAATGCTATTTCTAGTGGCTGAAACTGCACACATTAGTGTAACAAAAGTGCCGCGTTTAGCCGACGTTATTCTAGTTTAGTACCTTTTTGAGCAATGACTTTATTAGGTTTTTGAACCGTTGTTAAGCCAGTCTCATCAGCATTCCAAATATCGCCGAGAGCAAAATGATAACGTTCTAAACATTCTCTTAAATTGATAAAAAAAGAAGAAACATTATGTCAATTGAATGAAGAAACACGAGCTATACTCGCAGCTTCTGAAACTATGATCGATATTTAGTAACTAAACGTTTTCATAAATATTTCATACCAATTAGCTCCTGCCATCTTGTTTTCTATCCAACTTGCGGGTATAAATGTCTTACACATAGCTGCGTATATGTTACTTGTCTTATTTTCTTAGGACACAAACCATATTATATCTGCACACTTGATTATATGTTCAAATAATTAAGTTTCTTGTTCACTTGTAAACACCTGAAATAAATTCATATTTGTAACGGTCCTATTTATAAGCTCTTCTCTTATTTTCACTGGATTACTGTAACCCGCTAAACTCATAAATCTATATGTATCAATTAGTATATTACACAGCGCTACCTCACATATTCTATGATTGTAGTAGTGCTAGAGTCAAATTTTATGACCGTATAAAGAGTGTGTCGATACTTTACTGATATAGATATGATAATTTTTATTGTTTAATTAAAATGCGTTATTAAGAGTAATTTCAATGAAATAAAATATTTTTAATATAAATTTTAAGACATAGATTAAGATCATAATATTTTTATTAGAAATTAAAATCAATGGTGTGAGGAATATCCCAAAAATAAATCACAACTACAAAACTTCCAAACTAATTCCACATTTCGCCATTTAGTTCATGGCCTCTTCAGGAATACTTTATTAAGAAATTATATAAAATTAATTAATACATTTAAATTATTAAATATCAAACAATAAAACACGAATAGTTGCACTCACAATTTCAAAATGCTTTCTAAACATTGTCAAAATGAATTTTCTTTCAGTGAAACTGAAATTGTGACCTGTTAAAATTAGAGTCAATTCTGTGTATCACGATGCATGATTTAGATAAGACTGAAATATAAGTAATAATGCCGTCAAAATTTCAAGTTAATCCCATTATGAACAAGGCTCCCATTTACCAGATGAGCCAAATGAAATTATATAAATGACCAAACTTTTATTAATGAATTTTATCCGTTAAACTATTTAAAATTGTATAAATTCTCGAATACTGCTTACTCAGAAAATATGTATCTTCTGTCCTGTTGATTGTGTCAATATGACTATTCATGTGTAATATTTCAGATATTAATATTTTTTTATAATTACTTTCTCTATCTAGGATTATTGTATTATTCCAATCAAAACTGTGATCAGGATTTTTAGAAATATGTAATGGAACTGGTAAAATGTTAGTTCCTATTGATTTTTTATGTTCATTTATTCTAATTTTTAAACTACGTTTTGTTTCACCTATATATTATAACGAACGGCATGTAAGTTCGTTATGTCTCTCTCTCCCCAGGAAGCCATCAAATAATAATTATCTATAATAATTAATTATCATGTAAACATGTTTAAATAATTGCAGCGTGGACGTCAGCGAACCGGTAAGCGACGCGATTATAGTTCGATTATCGATATCGACTCTCGGCGCGAACCTCGCGGAGAGGCGAGGCCTTCGAGGAGAGAGAGAGAGTAGGGACAAAAAAAAAAAGTAAGTCTGCTTCCGACCGGCAACGAACAAGCAACCGGCAACGCGAGCTCGCTAATTACTCGAGAGGGCAATTAGATTTAATAGCCACACACGTGACAACCATCGACGCTGCTCCTGAAGAGTCTTGTGAACACTCGGGGATAGCGGCAGAGAGAAAAAGCGTGAACGCAAGAAGCGGTAACGCGACTAACCAATCCTTTGTAAGCGAGCGCGCCGAGAGTTACTCACGAATTAACTATAGAGCGACTCGTCTGTTCCAGCACGGTATGTACCAGTTTGTTAACTTGGCTTCTCTCTCTATGGCTCTATCCTCCTGCGTTGCTTAAACTGCGTATCCTTATTGATACTTTGCCGCATAGTTGATTATTACTTTTCTGTTTTCGCTCGGCCTACGAATAGGCTTCCGTTACACGCGTACTGTCGCTTCGTCCGGTTTACAACGAGCAAGTGCGATTGCCGTCTTCATCTAAGTCAAGTTACCGAGACACTTCGGCCGGCTAAAGAGCCGACACGAGTAAGCGATGTCGCTTTCTCGTTCGAACGGTGCGCGCCGGCTAGCCGTCGCCATTGTGCCTAACCGCTCTTACAGGGCGTGCGCGAGCAAGTTCCTCGCTGCGTAGCGTGTGCGCAGCCTGTCGGCTGCACTGAAATTTGACGCGAGACCATCCACGCTGCCCCTTATACTGCGTGCGAATTACGCTACCGTTCGTTTGTTGAATAAATGAATTGAACTCATCCCTTTGCTGTCTATCATTTTCCTCGATTCCTAGTTGTACATGCGATTACGCGCTTTAGCTTCTCTTTGGCTGTCGCGCTTTGTCACGCGAAAGCCTACGACACTCTCCGCGGGCCAAGTTTCCGACTCGGGAAGGAGGCAACTGAGCTGCTGGACCCAGTACGTTCGGTGCAAGAGTGCTGATCTGCTCTGGAGAGCCATTCATCTACTTTTCCGCGGCTACTTTTATATAGCGTGTCCCGCTCGAGCGAAGCTGAGCAGGAACCCCGTTATAATATAAAGCAGGACATGACTTACAGTTACATTTGTATACCACACCAGTTTCATCCCATTTACAACTATTATCTTGGCCTAATTTTATGACATTATTTTATTTGTGATTAACTGTAGGAATACATTTAATATTAAATTTTTTAAACTATTACTACATTTGTAAAAAAAGTGATAAATAAACGTAATCGGTAACATTTTATTACGGTCACATTCAATCTTATAGAAACAATTGGTGTCATAGTATTTCTCTGTTTACATCTATGTTGTCTGAGTCTATTATCAATCTGTGCAGATATAAAGTATACCGGGTATTGTTTTCTTTTAATATGTCCGCAAAAAGAAAGGAAATTGGAGATCCCATGGGTGTGCCAAAAATCTGTTTATATATTATATTATTAAATTGAAAACAAAACCTTGGTTATTTCTATAATTTTATGGATATATTGATTTAATAGATTTCATAGGTAATTTATATATGGCTAATGGTTGTGTTCTGTTATCGTAGGACGTGAGTGCATTATTGAATGTCCCATGTGATTTGGTCATTAGAAGTTTGGATAGTCGTTTTAATATAATACATTTTAATTAGAGGCCTGCAATGGCTCGGTCGGTAGGGCGACGGACTCGTACCCGGTAGGCCCGGGTTCGATTCCCAGTTCCTGCTGATTGATACAAGCACCACTGAAAAAAGTTTCATGTGCTTTGTTCTCAAACACATTGCAAGCCTCCGTCGCTGATTAGCACTGATGAAGCATAAATAGAGCGACGTTAAAATAAAAAAAATAAAAAAAAATACATTCTAATTCAAAAATTCAATTCCATAAAATTGTAGAAATAACCAAGTTTTGGCACTCCCACTGGATCTCCAATTTCCCCTCTTTTTGCAGATTTGGTAATGGATGACTTGGAGACTGAATGTTTGAATATTCTTGCGAAAAAATTTAATTGTATTCCGATATTTTATCATTGTTATGTAGACGATACTATATTATGTGTCAAAAAAATCATATTCAAATAGTTTTAGATACATTTAATAGTTATAATGAACATTTAAACTTTACACATGAAATAGAATGTAATGGCGCGATAACATTTTTAGATGTCATGCTTCATAATAGTAATAATCGGATCATCACAAATTGGTATCAAAACCCTCTAGCTTCTAATCGATTATTAAATCATTATTCCAATCATATAATCCAACAAAAGAGAAATATAATTTCCAATTTAGTTGACAAGGCAATTTATTTATCTGATCAGTCCTTACATAATACTAATTTAAAATTGATCACGGACATATTAAAAGAAAACAATACCCGGTATACTTTTTATCTGCACAGATTGATAATAGACTCAGACAACATAGATGTAAACAGAGAAATACTATGACACCAATTGTTTCTATAAGATTGAATGTGACCGTAATAAAATGTTACCGATTACGTTTATTTATCACTTTTTTTACAAATGTAGTAATAGCTTAAAAAATTTAATATTAAATGTATTCCTACAGTTAATCACAAATTAAATAATGTCATAAAATTAGGCCAAGATAATAGTTGTAAATGGGATGAAACTGGTGTGGTATACAAATGTAACTGTAAGTCATGTCCTGCTTTATATATAGGTGAAACAAAACGTAGTTTAAAAATTAGAATAAATGAACATAAAAAATCAATAGGAACTAACATTTTACCAGTTCCATTACATATTTCTAAAAATCCTGATCACAGTTTTGATTGGAATAATACAATAATCTTAGATAGAGAAAGTAATTATAAAAAAATATTAATATCTGAAATATTACACATTAATAGTCATATTGACACAATCAACAGGACAGAAGATACATATTTTCTGAGTAAGCAGTATTCGAGAATTTATACAATTTTAAATAGTTTAACGGATAAAATTCATTAATAAAAGTTTGGTCATTTATATAATTTCATTTGGCTCATCTGGTAAATGGGAGCCTTGTTCATAATGGGATTAACTTGAAATTTTAACGGCATTATTACTTATATTCCAGTCTTTTCTAAATCATGCATCGTGATACATAGAATTGACTCTAATTTTAACAGTTGACAATTTCAGTTTCACTGAAAGAAAATTCATTTTGACAATGTTTAGAACGTGTCACGTCGATACTAAGAAACCATACGTGACGGAGCATGATAAGTAATTAAATATCACGGATTATGGTAACTAATTGGGTATCGGTAATTTAACTTCCTATCGTATCAACCCTCCCGGGAACATTTGTAATTCTATCTAGCGAGATAGATTAGGCTAAGCACGTTCTCCATAATATTTCCGCGAATATTACTCACCGCATATTTATTTGACAAAAACAAGGGGAGGGGCACATTAGTCTATGGTATAAAAAGGCTGCATTAGGATCCGCGGTAGCTCATATTCAAGCTAGTACTTATACTCGTACTTATACTGATTTAGTTATTTCTGAGTTTCGCTACCCGGCTACTCAGAACCGAAAGTATACTCTGCTAAGTATTATAAACTTGTCTTTCAACAATAAATCTTAATCAAGTGCAAACACCTGAGACTATTTCGTAAAATCTCTAATGAAATCCAGTCCAAACAAGGTAAGAAACTAAATTATCTACCTAAACACACTACATACGAGGTGTGTTCAAAAAGTAAGGTGACTTTGTATTTTTAAGAAAAAATATTTATTTATTTATCAATATTTATGTTGTCTCCTTCAACGTAATTCCCCTCAGATACAATACACTTATGCCAACGGTTTTTCCAATCCTCAAAGCACTTCTCATAAGCACTTTTCGGTATAGCCTTAAGCTCTTCCAGCGATGCAGTCTTTATCTCTTCAATCGTTGCAAATCTCCGTCCTTTCATAGGTCTCTTTAGTTTTGGGAACAAGAAAAAGTCACATGGGGCCAAATCCGGTGAATATGGTGGCTGAGGCATAATTGTGGTGTTGTTTTTGGCCAAAAAATCTCTCACAAGCAAAGATGAGTGAGCAGGGGCATTATCGTGATGCAAAAGCCATGAATTGTTTTTCCACAATTCTGGGCGTTTTCTTCGTATTGCTTCTCGCAAACGGCGCATAACTTCAAGATAATACTGTTTATTGACCGTACGTCCATATAGTAAGAACTCCTTATGCACCACGCCATGGTAATCGAAGAGTGAGCAAAACTTTGACATTTGATCGAACTTGGCGTGCTTTTTTCGGTCTTGGCTCATCTGGGCTCTTCCATTGGGACGATTGGACTTTGGTTTCGATATCATAACCATATACCCATGATGCGTCACCAGTTATGACCCTTTTGAGTAAATCTGGGTCGTCGTTGACGTCATTCAACAGTTCTTGAGCGATGCTCATGCGACGGTTCTTTTGGTCAAAATTTAGCAATTTCGAAACAAACTTCGCTGACACACGTCTCATGCCCAAATCGTTAGAAAAAATTATTTCATGGTACGAGCCAAGCGATATACCAACATCCTCAGCAACTTCTCTGATGATTGATCTGATGAGTGATTCGACGATTTTCCAGAACAATTTTCTTCACTGTTTGAACGTTTTCATCAGTTGTTGACGTGCTTGGGCGTCCAGAACGAGGCCCGTCATTGGCATCTTCCCGGCCATCTTGGAAGAGTTTGTACCACTTGTAAACATTTTTTTTTACTCAGAACAGTTTTTTCCGTATACCACCGTCAACATTTCAAGTGTTTCGGAGCACTTTATTTTATTTTTTACACAAAATTTGATGCAAATCCTTTGATCCATATTTTTCGATAGCAAGAAATCGCCGAGCACGCAAAACACTTATAACCTTTACGCCTCTCACAACCAAACAAAAAATGCTATAAACTTGAAACTTGGTACAGTAGTTCGGGAAGAGTGTACCAACATAACAAAATAAAAAAATCGATAATCGAAAGTACGTTGCCCGTGAAATTTGAAAAGTCACCTTACTTTTTGAACACACCTCGTATAATAAAGGCGCTATCCCTTTAACCAACCTCCGCTTAACTCCTGACTAAGATCCAACTTTTACCAACGCGACGGTATTTTAAACATTATTACGTCTAGCCATAACATCTCCTCGTCTAGACATAACAATTAGGGGCCCCTCATTCTTGGTAATTAGGATCTTATCGCAAAAAAATTACAATGGTCGAAACACCTTACGAACGAAAACTAATTACACTCAAAATACTAATTAAAAAAATTAGCGAAATCGAACCAAACTTTGCGACAAACAGGGAACCTACATTTGAAGAATGTCTCGCATATCTGCATCAAAGACTACCACCCTCCGAAATAAAGCAAATTACCCGAGTCGAGGAATTACAAAGATTATAATATAATTTACAAGACTACATTGATACAAACCCTTTGGACTTTCTATGCAAAGATGACCTAACATTCGACATTCTCATTGAAATGACTAGTAAAAATTTAAATCGAGCATTCCTCCTTAACGCTATTACGGATATAAACTTCGAAAAATTAAAATTAGATAAAACTGAAATTCCAGTACTTGAACTCATTGAAAATCAAACAGATTACGAAACAGCAATTGAAAATGACACGTACAACGCTTCCACTACAAACGTGTCTATGTCTAATACACCATCCGCTTCCACATCACCAGAAATGACTCATAATATATCGGAAAAAGTTGATTTCACTCGACCTCGACATTTTGCCACAATAAACAAACCTAATTTTGCAAGCAGCCCATTTACGACGTATTATACGACGGGGACTTTCAGAACAGGACTAATGAATTGCACACAAAACATAGTATAACCAATAAAAAATTTTAGCTTGAAAGATGCTGCTAATTTCGTACCTAAATTCGATGGATTCAACATACCTTTACACTTATTTATCGGCGGTTGTCAAGAGGTACGCAGCATAGTCCCCACAATAAATGAAAATTATCTCACCAAGTTAATTAAAATCAAACTAAGCGCTGAGGCACGTGCAAAGAAAAACGTTTGATAATGTAGAACAAATGATTAAATTTTTAGCCCTACTGTTCGAATTAGCAAAAACTTGTAATCAATTAACAGGCGAATTAGCAACCTTAAAACAAAAACGTGGTGAGAATATAGTTACATTTTCTAATAGAGTAAAAACAGTAGCTGGCGAACTTTTTGAAGCAGCAATAAGGGAAAATCGAAACTATGCTGGATTTAAAAGCCAACTTGAAAAAGATAAAGTAAAATTTTTCATCCGCGGTTTATATTGGGTCATCAACGCGCGTATGGGGGAAGCCGAAAATTTAAAATTAGCCACAATTAAAGCAATAGAAATTGAACGAGAATTCAACGTACAGGAATCTGAGGAAATAACCGAAACAGTAAAAGCGCTAACCCAACCTAAACTAGAGCAGATTCGATTAATGAAAGCGGAGGATAGTAATATCTGCTAAATTTGCAATAAGCCAAAACACACAGCTAAAGACTGTTGGTATCGGATACCGCAGAATCAAAATCAGACTCGGCCAACTATGCAACAGCAACGGTAGCAGCCCAAACAGCACCCGTGGGCGGAGCCTCGCGCGGCAGCTAACAATAACACTAGTCCCCGCTCCAACCAACACCCACATTAAGCCGCCCAAAATCAAGTAAAAACAAACGCCCCAGCCAATTTAAATTCGTAAGAAAAATTGCAACAAATAAATTCCTCAATTTGTAATTACTGTAAAGAAGCGGGAAACTGGAAGAGTGATTGCGAAAAACGAAAACTCAGAAATTAAAAATTGCAACAAGCGGAAAAAGACAAGGGTTCCCAGACACTTGGCGCTGCCCGGAAACCCCTGTAAATACAGCGCCTCAAACTTCGCACGGACAAAAAAACCATCCTTTTGCATCTTAACAGTCAGTCACCCACAATACAGCTTGAAATAAATAGAACTAAACAAAAATTTAGTTTCATCGTAGACACCGGGGCAATAGTCTCACTACTAAAAATTTCAAGCAAACCAGACGGTGTCCTCATAAATATTTTAGACAGATACGAATTACGAGGGATCTCACAAGAAAGTATCCCAACATTAGGAAAAATTTCATTAACCTTTTATAACTTTGATTTTCACCTAGTACCGGAAAATTTTCTTATATTAGAAGACGGTGTAATAGGAAGCGAGTCATTAAGAAAGTACAAAGAAAGTACAGAGCGGATATTGATTAAGCCAGGAATCTCTTAAAATTAACGACTTGTTTTTCCCAATTCTCACCGAAAATAAATCCTGTTACATTGGAGCTATTCTCGTAGTAAAAAAAAATTAACCAGACACCCAGCAAGATACCTCTCGCAAACGAAGGGCAGACACAGCCTGGCGATAACTCGTCGTATTCGGTCGACGGCCCTAGCGGGAAATTACCGGACCTAGCGGTCGAAACTCGGAAGACGAACGCGCCTGTGTACAAACCCCATGTAAAAAAATGGTCAAGATGCCATAAAACAGAATGACACACTGATTTCTAAAGAGTATACACCTCAGCTGTTTGAAAACAAAATCCGAGGAACACAAAAAAAATCAGAATCCGATAATCTGTACAACCTGTCTGTTAATGACCTTTCCGAGAACTCAAAAAAAATTAACTCTGTATCTGTAACTTCTGGCATGCGCATGCAAGCTCTGGAAAACGAATAAGATTTACTCTACGCTTTAAACAAAGCATCAGAAAAATCAGAATCAGATTATCCGCTAGTACACAAATTAACTAACAGTATTATTAGTTGTTTAAATAATCAAGAGTCTGAAATTAATAGCGATCGCGTATACCTGCTCGAACTACTAAATAGATACCTCAATCCAATTGTTAAATCACAAAGTAACTTACAAAGACCAAATGTAATTAGTAATTCATTAAATGCATTATTAAGAGCCATTATTAAATGCATTATTAAGTGACGAACGAGTCAAACATTTACTTCAATTGATCAAATTGGACCATATCAAACAAGATCAAAGGGCAAAAATTGAAGAAATCGTCGAAAATTACAGTGACAGATTTTTTTTTAAGGGTGACTCGGAGCCACGAGTATTAACGACCATGAGATCTATACTACCTCCGAAGTACCAATCAGATTCCGACAGTTTAGGCACCCCCCGCAAATCAATAAATTTATAAATGAACAAATGCAGGAATTATTAGAAAGAGGGATTATCGAAAAATCAACTAGCGCATACTGCGCATCAGTCTTTTGCGTGCCCAAAAACAATACGGAAGATGGCGAACCGTAACCACCGCGCATCGTATTTGACTATCGCGCACTAAATAAAATTATTCCGGATTATAATTTCCCAATTCCTCTACCTGTCGACTTATTTGAACGGATGGTCGGTGCGCAGCTATTCTCATCATTCGATATGTATTCATCATATCATCAGATAAGCATTAAAAAGGAACACAGGCTTAAAACGGCATTCCAATGCGAATCTGGCCTATATCAGTTTTGTCGCTCGCCCTTTGGACTGAAAACTAGCGCACCAGTTTTTCTGTCACTAATAAATATACTAGTATCAGACTTAAAAAATGTAGTAGCATTTTTCGATGATATTTGCGTATATTCTAAAACATTCGACGAACACTGCGAGAGCATCATTGAATAAATGAAACGCCTTCGCGAAACTAATCTGGTTCTTCATCCAAAGAAATGCAAAATTCTACGCCCGGAAATTGAATATCTCGGACATATAATTTCGAAAGACGGACTACGCCCGTGTGACGACAAACTGCGCGCAGTAAAAGAATTCCCGGTCTCGCACACGCCAAAGAATGTTAAACAA
The DNA here is from genome assembly GCF_024137745.1 of Phymastichus coffea. NCBI lineage: Eukaryota > Metazoa > Arthropoda > Insecta > Hymenoptera > Eulophidae > Phymastichus > Phymastichus coffea. Next base: position 4,956,598 of record NW_026706819.1, on the reverse strand, counting down.
TGGCTCAGCCTGGCAAGATACTATAGACGATTCATAGAAAATTTTGCTAAAATCGCTAAACCACTTACTATTCTATTAAAGAAATGCCAGCCGTTCATTTGGGCTGAAGAACAACAAACAGCTTTCGAGAAACTCTGTGATAAATTATGTGAACCTCCAGTGCTCAGACACCCGGATTTCGGCAGGACATTTTTTCTTACCACTGATGCATCCAAAATCGGAATCGCAGGGTCGCGGTCTCAATTTGATGACGAAGAGCGAGAACACACTGTAGCATACATCTCACGTACCCTCACGCCTGCTGAAAGTAATTACTCTGCTATTCGACTCGAACTATTAGCAATAGTATGGAGTATTTCACAGTTCAGACCATATCTGTACGGCCAAAAATTCATCATCATTACTGACCATAAACCATTGGTACATTTATACTCGATAAGTGACCCAAATTCACAAGCAACTCATCAGCGACTATTGTTACAAAATTTTTATTTCGAAGTCAGATATAAAAAAGGCGCATCGAATGTCAATGTAGACACACTCTCGCGAAATTTTATACAGAAAATCGAACAGCTCAATAAGCATTTACAAGCAACTAAGCAAGATTCGGTTCAAACACTGGTCTTGACAGCTTAACTAGATGATGACACAAAAAGGCCAGGCAATACGCACGCCATGACTACGCGACACACGAGAGTCCAACAACCAAGTACAAAATACCTAGAAGCCATCAAGTCCCTCCTGCCGCGTCAGAAAAAGAATCCGCCTCCTCGGGAAGTGGACACGCCAGTAACAGAACCAGACACGCATACTAATTATCCTACAGTTGCCGAAAACACATACTGCTCCGAAGGCAATAAAATTGGCACACAATATAATACGCATAATGAATCTAAAAATAAACACAACAAAATAACACATAATGAATCTAAAAATAAACACAACAATAACAGGATATGACCTTTTTAAAAGACGTGATGCTTGAAGACTCAGTCAACTCCTCTACCGAACTCATGACGTTACCTGATGAAAACATTATCTATTGTCGGGACGCACTATTTATGAGGCGAGACAATTATTTATACTTTACTGACACCTTTAGTACCCCCCTGGATGAAGGTGCACTCCGCTTATTTAAACATGATAAACTACCACAAATGAACAAATTAAAATTAGCCGTTCCCACTGTAATCAAAATAGGGAACAAGATGCATTTTATTATCCCAATCTTTCATGAAAATAAAGAGACTCCGGAAAACATTAGAAATCATATATACCTGGTACTGAAGCAATTAGTAATGAATTTAACTGAAAATAAAATTGAAACCGTCATTATAGCCCAAAGTAAAAAAATTGAATTCGTCGAATTCTTTGAAATTTTACGAATGATAAAAAATACACTGGATCCATCTGAAGTCAAGATTATAGTATGTCAGAGACATATTCTTTTCGCCTCCGTCGAACATCGTCAACAAATAATCGAAGAGGCCCACTGTTCAGCGATAGAACATAACGATTGCAATAGAACATACAAACGTATCAAGAATAAATACTGCTGGGTACATTTAAAGGAAGATGTGCAAGAATTCATTCAAAAATGCTTACCATGCTAGTTGAGAAAATTAAATAGACATAATGTCAAACAAAAAATGGTCATAACCGATACTCCGCCGGTTCCCTTTTTTAAGATCAGCATAGACGTAGTAGGCCCACTCGAACCTACTGAAACGGCAAACGCTTACTTACTTACCTGCATGTGCACGTTTACCAAATACGCCGAAGCGGCATCCATGCCAGACAAAACAGCTGCTACTGTAGCTGATAACCTTATTAAAAAACTAATATGTACCTTTGGAGCACCTAACGTCATAGTGAGTGACAGAGGCACTAACTTCACTTCACAACTAATGAAACGTATTGCAGCTCGCTTCAAAATTAAGCATATTACTACAACGGCTTATCACCCGCAGGCTAACAATATTGAACGAATTTAGTTATCATTAATTGAATATCTAAAAATGTTCTCTTCCCAGACCAAAAATTAGGACGAGTATGTCGAACTTGCTATATTTAATTATAACTGCTTTTCGCTCGTAAGCCACGCCTACCAAGCGCAGAGCCCCTATAGAGCAAGATTTACTACCTACCTACAAAGGCTACGTGGAAAACTTGGTCAAACAATTACATAATATACATGAAATAGCTAGAGAAAAATTAATAACATCTAATGAAAAAACCAAAATGCAATATGATAAAAAAACAAATCCTAGCAAATTTAAAGTCGGTCAATGGGTTTTTCTAAAAAGTGGCCTAAAGCCACATAAACTCACAGGCAGTCACTTTGCCGGTCCCTACTTGGTCCTGGAAGTGGGAGAAAAAGAAAATATTAAAATAAAAATAAACGAAAAAGAAACTCAAATAGTCCACGCCAATCGTTTAAAAAAATCATACATCGAAACAAGTAGTCATTGAAAAATTATGTTTCAAATAAAAGCAGTAATTCTCAGCATCTTTTTCCAACAATACTTCAAAATAGTCACTCCTTTCATAGCCTACGATTGTTTTCAACGTTTTACTAACTTTACTACCTTCTATCTTGTAGACATTGCTAAATGCGACATTCCTAATCCGATAATCAATTCTATTGTAACTGAAATATCCTTCCTCCAACTTAATGTTTTTGCAACTGTAAAAATTCGTTATTGCAAAATAGAGGTCAAACGATCAGCCAAGACATGCGGCGAATGCACTCTTATCGAATAATGACGATCGGAGATCACCTAGTATAAAACTTAATGATAAATCAAACAACCGTACACCCGATAGAGTTAGCAGGATCCATTACCACAGACGGCACATCCACTAACGCGGGAAGTTTCTCCGACCCTTACGGCACATTCAGCAATGTACAAGTTACTGACTATGTTAAAGTATCACTCGAAGAAAGATTCACGAGGGTCGTTTAAAAAGTCCGTGCAAAGTCAGATAGATGGCGCTACTAGTGCGTATCAAGGCTATTTTCAGTTAGTGGCATATCTGGGAAGAGCACACACCAAGTTTCAGCCAAATCGGCCAATTACTTTGCGTTTTACATTCGTTTCAATCAAAGAAATCGAGTGGTTGTAAAAAAATGGACGAAAAAGAATTCCGTGTATTGATTAAACATTACTTTTTCAAAGGCAAAACGCCCCAGGAGATTAAACAGAAGCTTGATAAACATTATGATGATTGTGCACCTTCGATTAGAATGGTTTATAAATGGTTTCAAAATTTTCGGAGTGGGTATATGAGCACAAAAGACGCTGAACGTTCTGGCCGCCCTGTTGAAGTTATCACTTCAGAAATCATTGATAAAATCCATGATATGGTGATGGCTGACAGAAGAGTGAAGGTGCGTGAGATTGCTAGTACTGTAGACATGTCGAGCGAACGGCTACATAATATTTTGCACCAACATTTGGACATAAAAAAGCTACCCGCTAGATGGGTGCCGCGATTGCTCACGATTGACCAAAAACGACAACGTATGAAGTAGTGCAAGAATGGTTTGCAACTGTTCCAGCAAAAGCCGCAAGACTTTAAGCGTCGTTTTATAACTGTAGATAAAACATGGATACATCACTACACTCCTGAGACCAAAGAACAGTCTAAACAATGGGTTACCAAGGGGAAATCTGCTCCGAAAAAGACGAAGACAATTCCTTCAACCGTGAAGGTTATGACGACTGTCTTTTGGGATTCGCAAGGAATAATCTTCATCGACTATCTGGAAAAGGGTAAAACCATTACAGGCGAATATTATTCATCGTTATTGAATCGTTTGAAAACCGAGTTGCTAAAGAAACGACCACGATTGGCCCACAAAAAAGTCCTCTTCCACCACGACAATGCGCGAGCTCACGCCTCAGCAGTTGTGGCCGCAAAACTGATAGATATAGGAATCCTGCTCGTTTCACATCCCCCTATTCTCCAGACTTGGCTCCGTCGGACTACTATTTGTTCCCTAATATGAAAGAATGGCTGGCGGGAAAAAGATTTTATTCAAACGAGGAGGTGATTGCAGAAACGAATGCCTATTTTAGAGACTTGGACAAATCCTATTATTTGGAAGGGATTAACAAACTAGAGCAGCGTTGGATGAAGTGTATAAGCCTAAAAGGAGACTATGTTGAAAAATAAAAAAGATTTATTAAAAAAAATCAAGCAGTTATTATTTTTGCACGGACTTTTCAAACGACCCTCGTAATTCCGTAACGCTAGAAACAAATAAAATTAAACTCTAGTCCGGAACTTCTTGTCAATTTACCGAATAACGTTGCATTGATAGCATATTCGGATACGCATTCTGGGACAGAACCGAGTCTCAGGCATGCCAAGCCAGCAAGTATACTAATCTATATTCAGGACCCGTCACTAAAGTAACAGAATTCGGTAATGAACGAAGGCCACTTTATGTATTTGATTCTGAGGATATATTTTTTCTTTCAAAGACCTCGGTAGAATGATACAGTGCGGTTTTGAAATTATTAAAACAGAACACCCGAGATTATTCATATTAGTAAATAGGCTCGGTGAATACTTCATTTCTAACAAAGTTAAAAATATGCACGATCTGGATCTGTTCACTTATGTAAATTCGAAAATATTATTCGTTGTAAAACATATTAAAAATCATCTGCAAATATTATACCATGATGTACTGTTACAGCAATGCGAATTAGAAAGGAAAGTTATTAGAAACGCATAAAACATTGTCACTTTATCACCAGATCTTTTAGCATATTATTTAATTAGAGAATCCGAATACATGGCCATGTTGGCGAGTGAGGTAATACACATTATCAAATGCGTACCAGCAGAATTCAAAGCTATAAAAGCTGAAACGTGCTACCAAGAACTACCAGTCACGCGCGGCGAGACTCCGATGCTTATCACACCTCGAACACATATAATAAAACTGTGACGAGAGCCAGCATGGCGCTTGTTCTCGTCGGAATTTTCCCAGATTCCCCTCTCTTTCGGCAAGGTACGGTGACCAGCGTTAGGCGCATTTAAGAATGTTTCTAATGCATGGTCTCTGTTTCAGCTGACAGAGATTACCGAGCGGGGCCGAGGAGGCCTGAAGCTGCTACGCTGGTGACAGAGAAAGTAGAGATGTTACAGAGAGAGAGAGAGAGAAATAGTCGAGGGCGTGCGTGCCCTACGCAAGATTAGGCAGGCGCGCGTTTCGAACCAATTAGCGCATTGGTCGCGCGCCGCCTAATAAGTAGGTCAAGTGGGGAGAGAAAAGATCGACGAAGAAGCTGTAGGTCGCGAGGAAAAACGAGCGACACAGACGGTAGTAAGTCGAGGGCAGACTCAGAAGGTTTTCCGAGTTGATCGGAGCAAGACGGTGGACGGCCAACGGTGACAGCAGAGATTAGTAGGGAGATTGCTGACGGCAATGTTACTGGTTCGAGCGCCCCGTAGTGGCCAAAGCACCGAAGCTGATGCACATTTTCGTTCGGCGCGAGAGGGGAATACCAAACGTGCGTCTAATATACAGAGGAGAAGAAGAGAAAGTGCGTCTGACCAATCACGTTAGCCGATGGGCGGGGCGAAGCAAGAGTGCGAGTTTGAGCACTCGAAGAGAATTTCGTCTCGGCAAATCTTTTCTCTTCGACCAGAATAGAGGCTTCGATTCCCACTCGATGCAATTTTTTTTTTATTGTGCATAATTAAATATCTCGAAATATCTTAATTATTACAGCAAATATCTACAACTTAAGCCCCTTTTTTAATCACAAACCCTCGTACATTTCTATGAATAACATATGTAACTTTCGTACTACACGATTCTAATGCGTTGATAGCCGAGATGGCTAACGCGTGCTCCTTGATTTAATTTTTGTCGTCCCGGGTTCCAGTCCACATAGATACCATAGATAAAAATTTTTTTTTCTCACAATCAACCCACAATTAATTTGTATGATGACGAGATTAATAAAAAGTACAATCATAAGTTTTCTTATTATTTGCCATTTATCCCGTTTTTGCCATTGCATTAAGTGAATGAATATATAACTTTAATAAAAGTTAATTCAACTTTAATAATCTAATATATTATGATATACATCATAATTTTTATATTTATAATTGCAATATAAATTCTAACTTCATTAAGTATGAAGTTAGACCGACGTCTCGAGTTGGGTTCAATTCCTACTCAATGTTATGTTTTTCCTTTGGTTTTAACTTTTTTTAGATATAACTTATAAAGGTTCTTTCAGAAAATAACTCATGTCTATTTATACAGCTCTTATTAATTATCTGGGTATGAGGATGCAGTTCCTTTTGACAGGGTATTATCACACAAAAGTGTAAATTTATACTACCGACTGATCTTTTTCAGGTACAAAATGGTAATGAGAAATAATATTTATTTCTTGAACGATTATAATATTTTGATTGGATAGAAAAGTGCGTGGAATTTTCCTAACTATTAAGCCCATTTATATCCATAAAAATTGAATCAACATGCTACATAGATTCAGTTTCTACTGATCTCGGAATGTTCAATTTAAAAAATTTTTTTTTATGAACAAAAACTAAAATGCGCGTAATTGTTAATAAGTTTTATTGGTCTTTCACAATCATGTGCCATTTTTAAATAATTTTTCTACGTCAGTTTTCATCAATTTTTCGCTCAGTTCTTCATCCACACTTAGAATTTTCTTTCTTTTTTAAATATACATGACTTTGACATTTACATATTTTCACGATAAAAATAGAATTTTATTTGCCAAAATAATGATAGAGTGTGTTGCATTGCCAAATTTATTTCTTCACAAGTGGCTTGATAAAAGGCAACGTTTAAAAAAAGACTACTAATAAGTATTTGTGTATATACGAGGTGTGTTCGAAAAGTAAGGTAACTTTTCAAATTTCACGGGCAACGTACTTTCGATTATCGATTTTTTTGTTTTGTTATGTTGGTACACTCTTCCCGAACATCTGTACCAAGTTTCAAGTATATAGCATTTTTTGTTTGGTTGTGAGAGGCGTAAAGGTTATAAGTGTTTTGCGTGCTCGGCGATTTCTTGCTATCGAAAAATATGGATCAAAGGATTTGCATCAAATTTTGTGTAAAAAATAAAATAAAGTGCTCCGAAACACTTGAAATGTTGACGGTGGTATACGGTGAAACTGTTCTGAGTAAAAAAAATGTTTACAAGTGGTACAAACTCTTCCAAGATAGCCGGGAAGATGCCAATGACGAGCCTCGCTCTGGACGCCCAAGCACGTCAACAACTGATGAAAACGTTCAAGCAGTGAAGAAAATTGTTCTGGAAAATCGTCGAATCACTATCAAAGAAGTTGCTGAGGATGTTGGTATATCGCTTGGCTCGTGCCATGGAATTTTTTCTAACGATTTTCCGAAATTGCTAAATTTTGATCAAAAGAACCGTCGCATGAGCATCGCTCAAGAACTGTTGAATGACGTCAACGACGATCCAGATTTACGCAAAAGGGTCATAACTGATGACGAATCATGGGTATATGGTTATGATATCGAAACCAAAGTCCAATCGTCCCAATGGAAAAGCCCAGATGAGCCAAGACCGAAAAAAGCACGCCAAGTTCGATCAAATGTCAAAGTTTTGCTCACTGTTTTCTTCGATTACCATGGCGTGGTGCATCAGGAGTTCTTACCATATGGACGTACGGTCAATAAACAGTGTTATCTTGAAGTTATGCGCCGTTTGCGAGAAACAATACGAAGAAAACGCCCAGAATTGTGGAAAAACAATTCATGGCTTTTGCATCACGATAATGCCCCTGCTCACTCATCTTTGCTTGTGAGAGATTTTTTAGCCAAAAACAACACCACAATCATGCCTCAGCCACCATATTCACCGGATTTGGCCCCATGTGACTTTTTCTTGTTCCCAAAACTAAAGAGACCTATGAAAGGACGGAGATTTGCAACGATTGAAGAGATAAAGACTGCATCGCTGGAAGAGCTTAAGGTTATACCGAAAAGTGCTTATGAGAAGTGCTTTGAGGATTGGAAAAACCGTTGGCATAAGTGTATTGTATCTGAGGGGGATTACTTTGAAGGGGACAACATAAATATTGATAAATAAATAAATATTTTTTCTTAAAAATACAAAGTCACCTTACTTTTTGAACACACCTCGTATATCATTTAGAAAATGTTTCCTAATACAAATCGAACGTTTGCTCGTCCTCAAATAATCGACAAAAACTTGTAATTATTAATCTTAATAATACGAGCTCTCTAAATATATATTCGTATATGTTTGTTTTTTCAAGTTGGAGCCGTGATTCACTAAAGTTTCGTATTCTCGTTGCGTTAAATGTAATATAACCGTCTAATAACTATTCTAATTTCGGGAAGAAAATGATGTTAAATATATTAATGTTTATAAAATAAACTTTTAGGCGTCTTTTACATGAATGTATTTTCATCAGACCTTATTTAGTCAGGAATTCTTTTAGAAAAGATTTTCTTATCACTTTAGAGCAATCAATAAATCATACTTAAACTTCAGAGTTGATTTTATGTCCAGAGAACACATTGGTACACGTGTTTTGACTTCAAATTTCGAACGTAGAAAGCATCTGACATTGACGTTAATATTTTAAAGATCACACGTCTTTTTATAGTCAATAGCATTTCGATAATTACTAGAATTGATACTCAAATGTAACATATAAGTTGTAAATAAATAAACTAACTAGAATTGATACTTTGCAAATCGAGCATTCTTCTGTTAATCTGCGTGCTTTAACATAATACACGCGTTAATATTAATGATTTAATAAACAAATCAATTGAATAAGCAACTTCATAAATTATAGCTTTTATAGTATACATATAAAGTTAAGCTTAATAAATTGTAGCTTTTATAGTATACATATACAGATGTTACATCCAAATAATATAAATGGGTAACGTAGATATATCAATATACTTTTGTTTATATAGAAAACTAAACAACACTATCGCATAACAGTTAACAGCCATTGCCTTATTTTACGTATACGCCACTCCTATAAATTATTTTCACCTTTATTAATAATATTACTTCGATTATTTGCATAATTATGTAAAAAAACGAAAAAATTCCATTATATCCGTCTTGTAGATTTTACAAAATTAAAAGACACGTATTTTTTCTTTTTTCGATTAATAGAAAATTGACTGAGTTACGGCGTGCCAAAGGTACCCATGATTATTCGGATATATGCAAATGCTGTTATCGTGACGTCACGGAAAGCTTTGTCGCGCTCTTTTTCGGCCAGTTTTTGATTGATTAAATAAACAAAAAATACGTGTCTTTTATTTTTTAAACATCTACAAGACGGATATAATAGATTTTTTTTGTTTTTATACACAAGTTGGCTACTATCGAATGTATTGTTACGTCTCGTGCATAAACTATGAATAGCGAATGTGCGAAACGTACCAATATGATACAAGTGGCTGGTTGAGGCTCACAAGTAATGAGTAATATATGATATATGGGTAGAAATGAATGTGGTTTATTATTTTGTTGTACTTACAGTCTCTGGAGTACTTTCAGTATTGTAGATCTCGGTATTTGGTTAGGTTGAATAATGAAGTTGCACGTTCCCACTTTCAATGGATTGCGTATTTATTAAGATCAAATAGTATAGTTTGACAAGTAGTAATTGAATAGTTAGCCAAATTGTCGAACAAGCTTGCACGTGACTGTAGCGTCGATACGTAAAGTTTATTCGTCAATTGTCGAACTGACGTATACGGTGTAACAATAATGACTGACTCTTTACAGGTGGTTCGTCTTATATACGTAGATTTGTGCTTAATTAATCGCTGATGTTTCTGTGTAGTTGGGTAATTTTCCTTTCGAGTTCAATGTGCTTTGTGTAATGCTGAGTATGGTCTTTGTGTTTTGTTGCCGTATAGTTTTCTGGTGGACGTGTACATAGTTTTGATTTTACGAAATTCGGAATTGCACTTTTTAAAGAGTGTAAATGAATAAAGATACGTCTTGAAACGTAACAGTATTATCATTAATTAATACTAATCATTTAAATGTTTCAACATTTTAGAAATACTTGTTATTCAAGCTCCCAGTTCATATTGTAATTTGAATTGTCATATTAACCGCCTTTTTTAAGTGCCCTTTTCTTTTGTTTTGGCGGTTATTAATGTGACCGAGTATCGGCTGTCAATTCGCGCTCGAATCTATCATTGTCGTTCTGGCACCTAAGTGCGCATACCAAGGGCCAGTTTTTTTGTGATAAAAGTTTTCTTAATAATAGTTTTCTTAAGGTGCTTTAAGTGAAAATAGTGAGTGAAAAGTGAAAAAAGTGAGTGAAAAGTGATAACAGTGCGTGAAAAGTGATTAAGTGAACGTGCAATCAATCGTACATGATGGCGAAAACGTACGAATTCTGCCAGTACATACTTTGCAACAATTCAAGAATCAGCGGTCATCAACTTTTTCGCTTCCCCGATGCATCGACTCAGGAAAACCGGCACAAGCAATGGATTGACAACGCAGGTAAGTTTAAATTAATTAGATTTAATCAAATTGCTTTCCTTTTGTCTCTGTTCTCTCTCTCTCTCTCTCTCTCTCTCTCTCTGTCTCTTAACCATGCAATTTATTGCACTCTCTCTCTCTTTCTCTCATTCTTATTCCGCGATGTTTGGTACTTTCTTTCTATTTTTTTACACTATTTGTTGGGCTCTTTAATTTTTTTTGCAACTTCTGGAACTCTCTCTCTCTTGCTCTCTCTCGTGTTAGCGATCGTTATATCCGGATTACGCGCGCTCGCGGGAGCTTGCACGAAAATCACGCGCTCCCCCGACTCGCGTGTATACGCATATTATTGTGATATCCCCGCAGCGTGTAAGTAGATTAGCAGCCGAAAGGCGCCTCTCTCTCTCTCTCTCTCTCTCTCTCTCACTCTTTTATTTACTGTATCTACGTTTGGGAGATTTAAATAAAAAATTGGTGACTGAAGACAAGATGAATAGTGATTGTCAATTATAAATTTATTAAAAAAGAATTTTTACGCGTTTTACGCATGTTCCTCCGATTGTTTAGAGCAATTTTTTCAATTTAAGTAGGAATCATACGTGTGAAACGACTGTGATTTGATACTTTCTTACGATCTTAAAAAAATGAATTAAAAAAATTAATAAATTACAAATTGCACACGCGTCGAGCTTTTGTTGATGTACGACGTTTAAAAATCAAACGTATTAATAATGCGAATATTAAAATATGAAATATAGCCAGCGTAATTAGTATAATTTCTCGTTGTTTGAACTATGCTTGACTGTGATATTTTTAAGTCAGACTTCCTTTTGCTTGAGTACTTTTTATTTATATTTTTCTAACGATTTTTCATAGATAATAAATAAGTTAATATAATTAGATTTATGGTTTTACATTGTAAGTTAATTACTTTTTAATTTTTGTGGCTGACTTTCCAAATCACTTAACGATGTTTAGTGAAGAATGGTTTAATTAACGGAAGTTAACATTCGTGAAAAATCAAGAATTTATTTATTTTAAAATACTAATTGCTATTCTATTATTTTAAAGTTGAAAAATTGTTATTAATGATCATAAAGGCGTCATTAAAATCATACTTACATCAGATTATCTTAATTACTTTTTTTAACAGTGAAAAATAATTATTAATTAATCTTGCATAAACAATCAATGAAACTAAACTTCAATGAAATCTTTATTCATCTTAACATTAAATTGTGATATTTAAATTTATGAATCACATTATCAGTAAGTGGGACAATGTACGAGAAAGTAATCAGTATGATAATTGTAACAAACACCCCATGATGTAATACACCCCCATTTTATATACCGTGCCATAAATGTTGCCAAGGATAGAAACAATGAATTTAAGTTTATGAACATCATTTACATCTAACCTCTGCTTATAAATATTGCTTCATTATCAAATCCCCAATACCTCAAAAGAATGCTATCTCAATTTAAGAGAAACTTATTACTATACGTAGATTGATAGAAACAAATAAAATATTCATTATAACGTGAAGTAAAAAACATAGAGCTTGAAAAATTATTCAGATTCTTTTCAAATATTAATATTTAATTTATCTTGAATGCTTACTGATAATTTGTATATGAGGCATTTCACGTCAAGTCTCCCAGCGCGGCGCGCGGGCGCTCAAATACGGCAAATTTCCTATAACTTCAACTCGTATTTCCACTACGTAAACTTATCTTTGAAAAATTGTTTATAAGCATTTTCTATATATTTTTTCCTCAGCTTGCCGATGGTGCGGTTAGTTTTTCCATATTTTTTCATTTACACCGTTAAATTTATAATTGTTTATAAAAAATTGATATATCTCAAAAATTATATTTTTAATATTTTTTTTTATTGTTTCAATCGAAAGCTGAGCTTATTTTATATTCAGAAAAACATCTTTTCCAGGAAGTGCTCAAGTTTTATATTTGCGAAATATAACGTGAAAGAGTCGACGCAACGCCGCGACGGCGCGTGATCCGGTACGCCCGGGCTGTTTCTTTATTGATTTCTTTTTTGGTCACTAGGTGCTGTATTCGTTAAAATTGTTTATCTGTATTTCAATTTCCACGGCAAATTCATATAAGTACGTAATTTATACTTATAATTCATATAAGTATTCTTATTGATATTGGAAATTTTACAAATTTCTTTCAACTACGAGAAACTTTGTAGTAGTTCGATATTCGATACCTATTCGACATTTAAGTCATCTGCACCTATTTACTTGTTTTTTCATCTGCTAATTGTAGCAACTATAATGGATTCAGCGTGGAAATTAAAATGCATAAATCCTTTAAATAAAATTAATCATTCCTTAAGCAAAGATTTATTTGATTTTCCAAACGCTTTAAGATGTAAATATCCCCAAGTATCAGAGTAAGCAAAAATCTGTGCCAACTGTCGACGGCAAGTGTACAGACCGTAACCGGATTTATCTCCATCTAATGCTAAAATAGCTAAAGAAGACTGTGATAATGAATATCACTTAGCAGGTGTGGCAGTTCTTGAACAAATAAAGAAAAAATTTTCAGAGTCAACAATTAAACAAAACCGAATACAATTACTTACTCTTACTCCTGAATTTTAGGGACGCGCGGATTTGATAAAAGAATTTGATTGTAGTGAGTGGGAAGCTCGAAGTGCGAAAGAGTTAGTTGATAAGAAAGGAATTTTTTTATTACCTGAGAAGAAAAGCGGTAAAGCACTTACAGCCGAAACAGTGTATTTAGTTAAATAGTTTTATGAGAAAGACGATGTTAGTCGGATTATGCCGGGTATAAAAGATTATATATCTGTCAAACAAGAGAATGGCAAAAGAGAACATGTTACGAAAAGATTACTGTTAGGTAATCTCAATGAACTTTTTGCTTCATTTCAAAAGGAAAATGAAAATGTCAAGATAGGAATTACTAAATTTACTCAATTAAGACCATTGCATTGTGTTTTATCTGGAAGTAGTGGTACACATGCGTATGTGTACATCATGGTATGCGTATGTGTACATCATGAAAATGTTAAACTCATGCTCGCTGCTTTAGATCTAGAGAATTTAACAAACAATACTAAATTTCCTCTTAAAAACTACCACGACTGCATTAAAACACTTGTGTGTAGAAACGCAAATGAAAAATGCTATCTAACTGAATGTTTAGACTGCCCTAATACGTCTAAATTGAGAAAACATTTATTTGAATGTTTTGAAAAAAATATTTACGAAATATAATATGAATCTTGGTTCCAAACTGATCGATGTACAATAGCTTCGAAAACTGTTCATGTGCATGAATTCATGGAGACACTAAGCGATAAATTAATGAAGTTAAAAACTCATGATTACTTCGCTAAGAAGCAGTCACTTTTCATGAATGACTTGAAGAAAAATCTGTTAGAAGGAGAATTTCTTGTTTGCTGTGATTTCGCAGAAAATTATGCGTTTGTAATACAAAATTCAACGCACTCTTTCCATTGGAATAACAACCAAGCAACTATTTTTACAGTGGTGATTTATTACAATCAAAGTAATGAGCTTAAGCATGTAAGCATTGCTATCATTTCCGATAATTTAAGCCATGATACTGTTTCAGTTTATGAGTATCAAAAAATTATAATAACGCATCTTAAAGCTAGTTTCTCTACAGTCAAGAAAATTTATTATTTTACAGATGGAGCAGGTCAACATTTTAAAAATAAAAAGAATTTTTACAATCTTCTTTTTCACGAGAGAGATTTTGGTATTCCAGCTGAATGGCATTTTTATGCCACCGCGCATGGTAAAGGTGCGTGCGATGGTATAGGTGCGAATATAAAAAGAGGTGCAAAACGGGCAAGTCTACAACTTTCTTCCAATAGTCAAATTTTGACTCCGGAAGACCTTTACAACTGGGCTAAAAATTATTGTAAAGAGACGAAAGTTTTTTATAGCAGTAACGAAACTTATGAACAAACTGTCTTGGACTTGAAAACAAGGCTAGATCAGGCTAAAATGATACCAGGAACTTTACAATATCATGCCATTATTCCAATAGATGAAACTAAATTAATGCTGAAAAATACATCTTCTAGTTCTGAATATTAAATATTTCCAAAAGAGAAAAAAAAAACGAATTTCTACAGTGAAAGTATCAACTAAAGCAAAAAAAAAACCAACTAACGTAAAAAAAGTGCTCGGTAAAGTAAAGTAGAAAAAAAGCCAATTAAAGCAAAAAAAAGCCAAGTCAAGCAACAAAGAGTTAATTAAGAGAAAGTAAAAACCAAATAAGAAAATAGATAAAAACAATATAAATTAAGAGTAAAAGGTAAAAGTCGAATTTTGAATAGGTCACAAGACAGACCGGGCCAAGTCGGCGCACCGGATCGCGCGGCGTTGCGTCTACTCTTTCACGTTCTATTTCGCAAATATAAAACTTGAGCACTTCCTGGAAAAGATGTTTTTCTGAATATAAAATAAGCTCAGCTTTCGATTGAAACAATAAAAAAAAATATTAAAAATATAATTTTTGAGATATATCAATTTTTTATAAACAATTATAAATTTAACGGTGTAAATGAAAAAATATGGAAAAACTAACCGTACCATCGGCAAGCTGAGGAAAAAATACATAGAAAATGCTTATAAACAATTTTTCAAAGATAAGTTTACGTAGTGGAAATACGAGTTGAAGTTATAGGAAATTTGCCGTATTTGAGCGCCCGCGCGCCGCGCTGGGAGACTTGACGTGAAATGCCTCATATACATGATTAATGCCCTTCTTATTTTGTTCGTGTAAGAGCTTTGTAAAACTATATCGTATAACTTTTGAAGGCAGGTTGTTAAGAACTTTGGTGTGAGTCGTGTTCTTTCATATAAAAAAAGATTTATTGTTACAGAATTCTTTGTAAAAATTTAATACTGCGTTTATTTTGCACAAAAAGGAACGGAAAATAAGTACACGAACGCAAAAAAACACTGTTTGGTTCACTTTACACTTTTGTAAATGTACCTGCCACCATAGGCAAAGCCATATAGATTGTACACAAATGTCTTACGGCAATATCTCATCGTTACCCGATGGAAACTCTGTATAACCAAGTTTTAAGTCTAATAAATATAAAATGCAACGATTGCCAAAAATCGTTTAGACTCGCGTGGGTTACTAAGCGGCTGAGCGTAACAGCCGCGATCGGTTTGAGAGAGAGAGAGAGAGGGCGCGTTAGGGGCAATGACCGGGAGGGGAGAGTTAGCTAGCCAGTATGACTGTGTCCTTCAGTCCGGTTACAACGTGATCTACGAGTCAGAGGCAACAGCGAGTCCTATTGTTTTGCGAGTGAGATCCAGGGAGTCGTACGTACTGTTGGCGAGTTGTGAGGTGGAAGTGCACACACTGCACAACGTGTGTGACACCGTCGCCGATAGTGACAACAGTGAGTGGAGTGCCGAGTGCGCGCATTGCTGAACGTGCGCGACCTCGGCTTCAGCGAGCTCAACCTCTGCGACTCCTGCAGCCACGCAACAACAACAGCGAAGCAGCAACCGCAGAGGCAGTTCATCAGCAGCGTGTTAATCGGATACGGTTGGCCACCGTATCCCCGTCAACTTAGCGGTAGGTGCACAGCACTTTTGTCGCGTTGTATTTAGCGTGCGATCCCGCGTAGTGCGCGCGGTGAGTTTCTTGATAGCGAGCGTGCGAATAGTCCGCGACGTCCGCGAGATTTACTCTCTCTCTCCCCGTTCGAATTGTTGTATCGAAATAGCGTGCGTGAGTCTCTCGGCAAATCCCTCCCTTATACTAGTTTTGAGTTAATAAAGTGGTTAGAGATTAACACGAAACGATCTCGTTATTTTGTCTTCCCTTTGTTCGAAATCGGTGTTATTGTTTACGTTTGATTCAAACGCGCCGGTAGTTTAGCACGAATCACGAAAGCAACGAGAGAAGCTGCCCGCCAACCGAGTTGTCAGCAGTAGCCGACGGAGCGCTGGAAAGTAGGCGTACCAGCGCCCCTGGCGGAGAGATCGTGAACCCAGGTTAGATCGGTAAGAGAACTCGGCGCAGGCGCACACCGGGACAAGGTGAGTCAGTGTGCTAGGAGCACACAGTTAACAGTGCACCGTCTGGCTGTATTTGGGATTATTATTACCCGAGGTTTGCGGCTAGGCGGCAGCCTGTTACAAAAATAAAAACGTCGCACATATATGATGGCTGTATTATTCACTTACAACATTCGTTGATTTCTCTTTTGACAAATACTACATTATATATATTTATAGATGAGAAATTGAATCTCATCTTTGCTCAGACATATTTTTGTTATCGTTTAAACCGTTGAAAACGCAAATAAGCATAAATAACTATCATTTATAAATACACTTGTAATAACGCAAATAATTAGAACCAAAAAGACGAACAATGATAAAATTATCAAAGAAAAACAACATTTAATAACAAAATTAATATTAACAATTTTTTTCAAAAAAAATAAACGAAATTATGAATCACTCAATAACGAAAGTACATTTGTATCAAGAGCATTCGAAATTTACGTATCTAAAAACACTTACACCTGAAAATCCGAACAATAACTACAGTATGCATATATTGCACCTTGAGTAGAATGTAAAGTACTACGGCACAACACGGTTATAAAAAAGAATTTTTATAACTGTTGTGTAAAAAATATTTTATATGTTATGCATCTGACGATCACGTGACTTCTATAACAGGAAACTACGTTTTACTACTTTACAAGTTTGTAATCACGAGCATATTATCACAATTTTTTTAATACAATCATCTTTGTCTTAATTAAACGAAAAATCATTATACGATTAAATTATAATTTTATGTTTCTTCTAAAGAACATAAACTCGATGCATATTCCTACGATTGTGGCAAAGAATTTTTAACAATTTAGCAAAGAGGATATTGGGCAATCTCGAATTATTCACAATATGAGTTACGTAATTGAGCGACCGTCGTTCAACTTTGCATGAAGTTTATCAAGCTCAAGTTGTATCTCTCTCTCTCTCTCTCTCTCTCTCTTTTATTTATTTATTGATTTAATGAAAAATACAATTTCTTTATATTTCTCTCTTTCACTTGTGCACTCTATCTTTTAGTTATTTATTTAAAATTAAAATACTCTACAATTCTTGTCACATGTATGGTATTCACATTCTTTATTTTATAATTTTCCATCGAGTTATAAAACCATTGAAAAGTCTAAAATAAAAAATAAACTTGATTTTTCGGTTGAATTTTTTTAAATCCTAAAATTATTATTAAGTCTAATTAAGATATAGTGGAATAAGCAATAATTTCTTTTTAAATCAAATTCAAAATTAGCCGATATTCTAGCTATTAAATATAAAATTTTTAATGATGCAATAGGAATAAAATTGAAAAAGCGAGATTGTAATTACTATTATGATTTGTCTTCAACTATAAGAAATGCCGATTTAACCTCATATGTACAGGTATTAGTTATAAGTTATTCCGCTAGAGGTCGCATACTAGATCCCAAGCAAGATACGACTCTATATATGTATAAATCTAACCAAACTTCTTGCCTTTGATACGAACGACGAGCTAAACTCCCAAAAGTTTGGGCAAAAATGTTACTAAGTAGTAACTTGCTATTATAGAAAGGATTATTTTAGAGAAGGAAATAAAGAATGTGATGCCGGACATGTGAAACATGTTACCGTAACAATAATTTTGAAAAAATTATATCCTTAGATAATGACAAACTAAAGTATTGGGCTCCGACGTCGCTAAGGACCGCTTCAATTTGCATCGACCACTTTTTGGACGAAGACTTTATAACGTGTGTAAATGGAAAGCTGCGTTTACGAAAAGGTGCGGTGCCGATCCATTGGCAGTCAGCTGAAGCTCAAATAGGACTTGTACACGAGACAGAGCAACAGCTGACAGGACAATTAGCCATGGACACTGTCATAACGAACAAGTAGAATCGGTTTCTACAGAACAGCAATCCATGAAGATTGATGTTGAAACATCAGGTATTAGCGAAATACCTGAAGTATCTGCGGAAAATAATGATACAGTAGATCACAACATCCTTGAGAATGTAGAAAATTTTAATTTGCATAGAAATTGTAATGATGTTAAATATCCTTCAGGAAAAGAAATTTTTTTTAATATAAATGATGTAGAAGTAGATGAGTCTTATTTAAATTTTGAAATAAATGAAAACAAAGGAAATTGTAAATCTACGTATCGTGGTAGAAAATTATGTTCAGCTAAGTGTGAACAGCATAAAAGATCCTTGGGACGCGAAATAAATCGTTTGAAATTAGAATTAAATAGATTTAAAAAAAATACAAAAAATACTAAAATGCAAAAATATAGATTACAAAAACGTTTAGTTGTTGAAAAAAAGAAACAAATTAAAAATATTAATGATTTAATGCATGAAAAGAATTTTAGCGAATCTCGTAAAACTTTAGTAGCAATGCAGTTCAAATCGGAAAATAGACAAAAGTTCACACTTGCCGAACAAAATTTATGTAAAGTTATGTACTACCACTCAGCTGCTGGTTATAGTCAATTGCTCAAATTAGGAATTAGATTAGCCGGAGAATCTACAGTAAGAAGTTAGATAGCACAATTAGATCATGAACCGGGTTTAAATAACAATCTTTTGGAAAAAATACAAGATAATTTAAGCAAATTACCTGTAGAGCAGCGTTATTGTACGTTAAAGTTTGATGAGATGAGTATAAAAAGCATGGAGGAATATTCTAAAAAATACGATCAGATTGAGGGTCTTGAAGATATGGGAGATAATATTAGAAGTTCAAAAATAGCTAGACATGCTTTGTTATTTTGTTTAGATAGCATTAATGCTGTTAATCCTTGGCGCCAAATACTTTCATTCGGATTTAATTTAAGTGGGGCTAGTGCTGATGATTTATTAGAAATTTTACATAAAATATTAACTGCTTTATTCAGAATAGGAGCTTTAGTAAAAATTATCGTGTGCGATCAAGGTTCAAATAACGTAAAATTGTTTTATAAAAATGTAAAAGTATCTGTAGATAAGCCTTTTTTTTATCATGAAGGAAAATTAGTTTTCGCAGCTTTTGATTGGCCTCATCTCATAAAACAATTATTTTATCAACTAAGAGTTCATAGATATATTTATATTGATAATAATATCATTATGGCTTTTAGTGATATAGTAAGAACGTACGAAATCGATAAAACGAACGAATCGTCGAATTTATTAGCTTTTTTAAAAGACAAGCACTTTAATCCTAGTACCTTTGAGAGTATGAAAGTCAGTTTAGCTTTTCAACTTTTGAGTAAAAGAGTAGCAGCTGCGATAAAAACTGCTGGTAAAGCTGGTGAGCAAGGCATTGGAAATGGACTTATATCAGAAACATGGAGACAATCAGCAGATTTTGTGAAGAAAATGGACACTGTTATTGATGCCTGCAATTCCTATAAAATTAATAATGTTAATACTCAAAAGCGTCCACTCTCAAATCGCAATCCAGAAATTGAAAAGTGTCTTGTAGATTTTATAGAATCGTCGAAACAATGGACAACGCGAACTGTACACGCGAATAAAAGTAGTAAATCGGAAAAAAAACGAGACCACCGTATTTTACGGGTTTATCTTTGACCGCGACGGCTTTATTAGAATTGTATAAAAACGTAAAAAGCGAATGTCCATCTTTTGAGTTAGCAACTGGCCTCTGTAATCAAGATAGCGTTGAGTATACTCATTCGAAGATTCGAGGAAGAAATGGATTCAATCCAAATCCGACATGTAGAGCTTATCGTTTAACAATTAGACACATTGTGTGCACTTCATTAATTCATACTAGACAACGGGGGAATGTTAAAATAGATGAAACTATTTCTTTAATCAATCTTGATGACAAGGACTCACACAATGAAAGTACCGAATCGTTAGCCGCTGCCGCATATACCCGGTATAGAAACTATACAAAAAGACTTAGAAATAGATCAAGAAATGTTCGAACTTTTAGAAGCCGCGGAACTTATAGAGACATTTCAACCCGTAAATTCGAGTACATTCATTGACTTTGAAAAAAAAGACTTGTACGAGAAAAATGCTATAAATTTTTTCAGTGGTTATACGGCTAAAAAATCTATTCAAAAAAGTAAATATTGTGAGTGTTTATGGAACCGGTAGAAAATGAAATAACTGATTATGAATATTACCTTTAATGTAGAGAATATGAGCATTCCGATAAAAATCTTACTGAAATTTCGTATTTAACAAGATCGAGTTTAATATTTAATAAAATTGTGACTTGCCAGCTTTTTGGTTTTCAACAACACTGTTCAAGTCTTTGGCATAAAAAAAAATTAGTTGCTAACTTAACCGACGTAGTGGAAAAAATAACAAATGATCACTTTCCAGATTGGTTTGACAGAAATAATACTTGTTACAAACATAGAGTAGAAGCTTTGCAATTTTTAATGAGATTGAAAGTAAATAACACTACGAAGGTTAATAATCAAAAGCGTCAAATAGAGGCCAAAGCCAAAGTAAAAACAAACAATAGAAAATTAAAAATTATACAAAGTGCTTAGGTTTTTTTAAATGTTTCGGAAAAATATTTACTTTAATTTAATTCATTTTAATTTAATGCATTTTTAATTCGCTTCGCGTGATTAATAAATTAAAATTTCTTTTATTGGATTAGTTAGAAATCACGATTAAAATAATTTTTCTATTGTTCCTGTTTTATTGGCTATTAATAATATAATGCGTTTTAACTTTTAGTCTTATTATTTATATTATAATAATTATTATTATAATTTTATTTTTGATAAGTACACATTAATAGCTTACTTCACCACAACATATAACACAACCTCATTACATCAACTGTCCTACTTTCGTACATAAATTTCCGCGAGCTAATATTAATAGTATTCTTCGGTCCGCAATACTTTCTTTAAACTATCCTCATCCTCTTCTTTCTTAACTTTCTTCTCCCCTTCAATTTCCCTAGTTCTCTATCTTGACCTGTAAACTATTAGTCTCTCATTTATTTCTTATTCTCAGATTTCTTGTTTCTTTCAATTATCTTCTCGAAAACCCTTACATATTGACTCGTACCATGATCTATCTTTCCCTCAAGCACTTTTTCCAGTTTTCTTATTAACTCTTTTCCCCTAGTCTCTCCTCTCCAGTCGTCCACAGCCTTTACCCATTCTTTTCTTATAATCTTCCTCGCCGCCTCGCATATCCAGATGTGCTGTAGGTCCTCTTCCTCATTACCACATACTCTTCATGTTTGATTGATGTAACCTTTGTTACCTTCCTTTCCTATACTTCCGCACCTTATTCTTGCCCAATCCTCTTTCAGATAGCCCTCACTTTGACGTTCACTCCAATAGTTCTCCCTCCCTATTGATTTTTTCCATTTCTTGTAATGCTTCCAATATTTCGATTCATCTATTTTGTTCCATCTTGCTTGTAGGTCTTGCTCTGCTCTTATTTTTAAGGTTCTGTGATTTCCATAAGTTTTTCTTTCTCTAATCCATTTTCCATTAATATTTTTAGCTCGCCGTTTCCTGCCTTCATAGCTGATTCCAATCATTTCCTTCCACATCTTGTAGGATTATTATTCCTTATCCCTCTCATTTCCTTCTTTAAACACTAGGGACATCAGACGCACTTTACGCACTTTCACCTTCTTTTTCATTTCTTGTCATATTGATTAACATATTTAACGTAATAAATCCCTTTTTTTAAAGGTGGATTTTTCAACTTTTGTTACGAAACACACATCACAGTGGAAAACTTGTATTAGTAAAACAGTTCCGCGTATTCTAAATTCATGTTCTAAATCATCGTATTCTAAATTATCATATCGAAAACTGATATAAGCAATCTCTTTAGTTCTTTTCAACTATACGGGTTGTGGCGAGCTTGACGAACCGAGTTCTACGTTCGAATGCGAATTCTTCGTTCGAAGCTGAAGTTGCCGCAGCAAGATTGTTTTGTTACTATCGCATTAAAAAAGTGTTTTATTATTTTTCTCTTCAATCGTTGATTTGACAGCTTCGTACAAACTAATGATAATAAAAGCTAATTATCAACATCAGTCTCTATACATTAATTCTTTTCATTGGTGACCCCGACTACAAAATAATAAATACTACAAAGAAGAAGAATGGTATTTCCACGTGATGACGAGGTTGAAACAGCCAACATTCGTGCGCAACTCGATCAACTTCGTGCCGACAACGAGCGGCTCGTTCAGCAACTCGCTCAACAGCAGCAGCAACAACAGCAGTAGCAGAATGAAGCGCTTGCAGCAGGCCTCACAGCAACCGGTGCGCTCGCCCAGGCTAACCTCATCCCCGCGCCAGCAGTTCATCGGGTTGCTGTCAAGCTACCGCCATTTTGGTCCGATCGACCAAGCATATGGTTTGCGCAAGCAAACCATATTTTCCCAATTTTTCATCTCAAACATCAACAACGAAGTAACGAAATTTCATTATGTTGTTTCGCAATTGGAGACGCGCGTTGCTGTGGAAGTCGAGGACATTGCTTATGGCAATCCTCCTAACGAGACTCCATACACATATTCGCGCAGTAAACTCATTGAACATCTGTCTGCTTCAGAAGAGCAGCGTGTGAAGCGTCTGATTAGTGAGGAGGAACTCGGCGACCGCAAACCCTCGCAGTTCCTTCGCTATCTTCGCACGCTTATTGGCACGACGATCATTCCGGATAACCTATTGCGTCAATTCTGGCTCCAGTGCCTTCCGTCTTACGTCCAGGCGATCATCACTGCGCAAATAACTGCCCAACCTGCTTTGACCCTCGATAATCAATCCGAAATCGCTGACAAAATTATCGAGGTATCACCGGCAACTCCTCTATCCGTCAGAGCTGCATCTTCATCAACTTCCGTCGACCAAGAGTCGTCGCATAGCGCGCTGATTTGCGCCATCGAGTCTCTGAGCAAACAAGTCGCAGAGCTTTCGACGCGCGATTCTCACAAAAATGAGAATCGCAGCAACAGTCATGGACGACGTCAACGCAGCCAGTCTAGGCAAGACTCAGGCTCTGATTCTTTACGCCTCTGCTGGTACCATCACAAGTTCCATGACAAGGCTAAGAAGTGCATCAGCCCGTGCAGTTGGAAATCGGGAAACGCCGACAACAGTTCGTAAGGACGGCGTCGAACTGTTTGTCTCCGGGGAGCCGTCTCTTTGTGACGGACCAGACTTCCAAACGAAGTTTTCTTATCGACACTGGCTCTGATATTTGTTGTTATCCTCGTCGTTTTCTTCGTGAGCGTTTTTCAGCCACTAATTTTGACTTAACTGCAGCAAACGGTAGTAAAATTAAGACGTACGGTTTCCTCCCGCTCAATCTCAATTTTCGTTTGCGAAGGGAATTCAAATGGAAGTTTGTCATCGCTGACGTTGATGTGACAATCATCGGGTCCGATTTTCTGTCGCACTTCCATTTGCTACCTGATTATCGTATGAAGCTTCTCGTCGATGGTACTACTAATTTAAAAACAGATGCTCAAGTAAAGAAAGTTTTTCAGCTCAGTGTCAAAACGGTTGATTTATCTTCTTCACCTGAATTTTCACACATACTCGCTAAATTTCCCGATTTGACTCGTCCTTGCGGTAAACATCGTGACATAAAGCACGAAACCGTTCATTACATTCGCACTACTCCAGGTCCTCCAATCTCCAGCACGTTTCGACGTTTAGCTCCAGATAAACTCAAGATCGCCAAGCAGCAATTCAATGATATGATCGAAGCTGGCACAGCTCGCCCCTCATCGAGTTGCTGGTCGTCGCCGTTGCACTTAGCTCCGAAAGGCGAGTCGGACTGGAGGCCTTGCGGTGATTATCGTCTTCTTAATCGTCGCACTATTTCAGATCGATATCCGGTTCGGCATATACATGACTTCACGTGCAATTTAGCCGGCAATATATTTTTTTCAAAAATAGACCTCCTTTATTAATTCTCCTCAGGATCAAATTACTATCAAACTTTTATCCTACTCTTTTAATAAAACTTACAATATTGCAACATTTTTTCAATCTTACACATTCAAATATATTAGATTATCATAATAATTCCAAGCACAATAACCTCTCGCTTTGACCAAACGATTTAATCGTTGCTAATGTCATAAAATGAGTGTAAAAATATTAACCTTGCCATATACTTTTTTATTTTCATTATCTTTAAAATTCTCCGTGTCAATTATGATAAAATGAGTTTTTATTAATAAAATCTCAACTCGAAACCACATTACACGCATATTTGCTGTCATAACATTATATCACGTGACTATATTCCAAGTAATTAGAACATGAATAAAAAACTTCATTATGGCATCCATCACCTATTTATAAGGGATATTTTCAGCAGTCTTTTGTCATCCATTTCAACGATTTTCGCTATGTAGTTTGTTGCCCTTTTTATTGTTTCCAAATATAATCCTTCTATCCCTGCCTCTATTTTCCATATATAATCTGGTGTATTCATATTGCTACCTAGTGCCATCTTGACTACCTTTGCTTGAATTTTTTCCATTTCTTCTTGCGGTGTCCAGCTCCATAACTCCGATCCATATAGACATCCCGCTCTCCCCATTGAATTTAGTATTAGCAGTATTCTTTCCAGTGTATTGAGTCTTGCTCTCTTCATTAGACCCCATGTGCTATTCACCGACCTCTGCGCTTTTTGCTTCATCTTCTTTAAATGTGTTTCATATCCACCCTTCATAGTAAACCGAAATCCTAAATATTTGTATTCCTTTACTACTTCCAGTCTTTCTCTTTTATCTATTATTTATATTATATTATACTTGCGTTAATTTTATATAACTTTTATATATATGTTTAATTATGTTATTGTTGTTCATTTAATTATATCATATTGTTCATTTAATATTGTATATATGTTTATACAGGGTGTCCCATTTTAAAGGAACCACCCCGAAATTTTCAACGGTTGGCGTTGTACAAAAAAATTGTTCAGACAGCAGTTGTTTGGGACAATGGGGGCAGCCTTTCTGTGAAATCCGATTTGACCTTGAGATTCATTTTCAAGGTTATTTGAAGGTCGAAGTCATTTTTTGAATAGGAACCCATAATTTTGATCCCGGATTCAGAAAGAGCGGAAAATTCTACGTTTAGATAACGTATTATGTGTGGGGTGTGGTTAACCCCACTCCCCTCTCGCCTAAGGTCATGTAGGGGTCAAATTTATGATTTTCTTCATCTATGCACAGGGATGATCGGGCAAGAGTAAGGTTAATTATAATAACCCAACAACTCGATAACCCAAATATAACCCAATAATCCAATAACCCGATAACCCCAATATATATATGGGTCATTCTTCATATTATCGGCCAAGTTTGTACCTTGGGTTTCCAAAATCTTATTTGACATTAAGGAATCGATTCTTCACATAAAATACAAGTACAATCCACTCCATTTACGCCCTAAAAGTTATTTGCGCTCCCTAGGTAGCCCTTTGAAGTTTTAATTTTCGAAGAAATTTATTTTTTATTTTTTTTTTCGAATATGTCTAACTAGTGAAAATAATTTGAAAAAAATACATACATACGTAGAATTTCCACAGCTTTTCAATAAAAATATTTTCACGACCCAAAAGTTACGCTATCTAGGATGAAAACGCATTTTTTTCAGAAAAATCGATTTTGGACTACTTACCCCAACTTTCTTTTCAAAATCGACCTCACCAATCGATTCCTCGTGAAATTTTACATCAAAACATGTATTAACATTTTTGCGGACGGATTGGGTTAGCTGTATAAAAAATAAAACCGAAAATTAAACAATCGAATTTTCGCGTGAAAATCGGTATTTATAAGATTTTGATATAAACATTTAGAAGTACGTAAAAGTATATTCAGGATGGATTATACGAATACAATACTTCATGTTTCACTGAAAATTCCGTATCCACATAGTGTGACCATCAAGAATAAAATTTCGCTTTTATATTTAAATGAAGAATAATTTATTTCATTGCTTTAACAGTTTCATACAAATTGGCGTTAGAAAATTTATATATATTGTAACGGGGCGGATAGCTGCAAAATTGAGAAATTTATTTAAGAACAAACTCCCACGATGCAGAGCAAACCGCCGCTCCGTTAACACGTATGTTAATACGTGTATTCACCTTAACGTCAGCTGACTTATCTTAGTTGTCTTCGATCAAGCAGAGTTGAACTCACCTTAAGTCACGTGCCTTGTGATACTCGATGAGTTTTAAGTGTAATCGACCTTGCTCCTAATACATTTAATCCCCTAGCTATAATCGGATTAAAACCTAAGCCTTTTTCAATTGTTTAAACTATCAGGAAAAATTATGTGACGAAATCGGCGAATAAATTTAATAGATTTTATTAATAAAAATCACTACAGTCTTTGTCGGGCCGAAAGACTGACGCACGCGAATAGGATTTACAATTAAATAACTTTCGGTGAGAAAGAGAGAGAGAGAAGATACGAATATTGGCGCGATCTAACGCTCGGTGCGAATACAAAAAATCAACGCTAACACCGTTGGACAAAATATCAAATATATTATGTCACGCGATAATTAAGGGAGGTGCACCTACCCTGCGGTGCAATTACGGTGATCAGCCGTAATTGTTGAAGCAAATTAAAGGTGCTCCTCCGATCCAAATCAGCTGTGCTGCCTCGATCGCAAATCTGCTGTTTAATAGCTGTCACTTATGCTGCTGCTTTTGTGATGCTGCTACTGTTGCTGCTTCCTCGCTCACCCTTGCACACGTATCCAAAATCCAAATAAACTATTTATTGGCAAATCGGTGAAACAATGTGCAAAACTATTTTGGCGGTACTACACACGTAACAGCTGACATGTAACTGCTAATTCAAAAGATCGCGCGCCCCCTCTCTCTCTCAATACTTAGAACTAACGCGCGAAAATCAGAATCGCGAACGGTTCGATTAATTGAATCGACTACCGTTGCAGCCCCCTCCAAGTCCTGACTACCCGGGCAGGACGAATACCCGCGATTCGCTGCCATCAGGAACCTGAAAGTAATAAAGAAGGAAAGGAAACAAAATAACAACTCCCTTCTTTATTTCGGCTAATTTATTTGCCCTCCAGGGCCACATCATCGTTTGGCTACACCTGGCGCGCGATGTTTCGGGTAGCGCCAGTGTGTAGTCTTCTTCGGGCACCGCTGGGAGTTGGTCACCCCAGGCTCCCCACAGATGTAGCAGTCCCTCAGCTGCGACCGAGATTGAGCAGCCTCCCGATCTTGTGATGGCTGCTCAACAGCCAGAGGGGACTGCTGGGCACTGACTCCCTGTGAGGCGGTGATGGTCACGCCTCCCACCGTGGCGGTCGCACGTCCATCCTGCGACCTGACCACGATGGTGGTATCAGGAGCCATGCGCCCGTCCACATGGACCGTGAGCGTCGGTCCAGCGTCAATAGCTCCCGGGGCTCTCTTCTCTTGAACCGACGCCGGGAGCGCTGCGGAGGACTCTTGTCCGTTATCCACCCGCAGCAGGGCCTCTCCATAGGCCCTCTGACGCTGAGCCATCCCTGCCCACTCCCCGAGTAGCTCTTCTGCACCCTGGCGGCTTAAAAAGCGTCTGAGGTGCTCCTGCACCTGAGACTGGAGTTCTTGAGCGAACCGCCAGGCACTCTCCACCTCGTTGATCCCCAGACGCACGTGTCTGAAGTCGAGGAGGAGAGTAGGCTGCTCAGGGATCCGGGGATGATTGCAGACCCAGTGCGAGGCCCCACAGGTTTCCCTGGGTCCTGGGCATTGGCTCGCACTGTCCGACGTAAGGGTTACGCCGGACTTGAGAGTCTGCACCCCCTGGTCCACTGTAGACTTGGGACGTTCGACACTGTCCTGGTCCTCGGTCTGTGTCGAAGCGTCCCGAGAAGCCTTCTTCGGGGCTACCCACGACGAATCCCGGAGAACCTCTGCCACCGAGGCATTACGCCGATCCCTTCGGGTGGTCCCTTCCAACTGGACCCTGGCGAAGCTCCGCAGATCTTCAATTAGCTGCGTCGCATCAGGGCCCAGTTGCAGATCTAACAACATCTGCGTGACCACCTCGAAGGTCTCCTCTTCGACGAAAATTTTTCTTATTTTTGAACTGCTGAGGAGCTCCATCAGACATATAAAAAATCTTATTTACTTCACTAAATTCTTTTTTCAAATATTCAATAATGTGCTTTTGATACATGTACACGGCAATTGTGTCATGTTTCAAGCAATCAGATATGAAAATGAGGCATCGATGTTTTATTTCACCATTTTCGTTAAAATAGATTACAACTGGAAATAATGTTGCTTGTGAATTATTCCAATGAAAAGCTTGAACAGAATCTTGGACTACAAAAGCGTAATTTTCAGCAAAGTCTAAAACGATAATAAATTCTCCTTGTTTCAACTTTTCTTTCAAATTTGAATAAAATGTACTTTGTTCCGATGCAATAAAATCATGTAAAATGAACTTGTTTAGGTTTTTGAAAAGTAGATCTACAAAATCATCGACATCATTTTTCGTATCCAGTATAGTGCAGCGATCTGTCGTGGCCCAAATTTTGTAATTAATCTCTTGAATTTCATTTTCTTCTAAAGCGCTCAGTAAAACATTTTTCATCTCACTTGTGTCCTGGCAATCACTACATGTACGTTCAAAGCATGAGAAAGATAGATTGTCGCAAACTAATTTATTTATCAAGTTTCTACTGTTAGACTTTCCATGAGCGAACCAATCACTATTATTGAAAAGTTGTTTGAATTTGCATCCTAAAAAATGTTATCTTCATAAATAAAAAAGAATACAATTTTTTTAATGATGAAAAAATTGTTAATTTTTGTAATGCTTATCTTCAAGCATTAACTTTACGTTTTCGTGAATTGAACAGACGCATACTGTATGGGTTCCGCTGCTTCTAGCTAAGACACAATGTTTTGGTCGCAACGTAGCGAACTTTGAAAAACTAATTTTATCCTGAGGGTATCGTCGCTTGTACAACTCATACAGCTCAGACAAATTACATAAAACCAATATTTTTTGTACATTAATTGGTTTTCCATCGTCTTGAACAACAGATTTAAAATCTTTTTTTCGAGGTAATTGTTTCGAATTTTCTTCACGTTCATAAAATTCGATTACTCTTGTTTTTATCATATCATCTAAGCTCGGTTTACCCGGATTTTTAGCACAATCCTTATTATTTTCATTTGTTTGTAAATTTTTGGCACTTACAACGACGAACTTAGAAACATCAAATTCCTCTGATATTTTATTCTTAGACCAATCGCTTGGTAGTAATGAGACATACTCAATTTTTCGAGCCCTGAAAGTTGATTTACAGCAAAATAGAAAAAGAATTTCAAAACGAAAGTAAGATGCATACAATAACTTCATGCGAATCGCAGCTTACGTATTATTTTCCCTTCGGATAGCATTTTTCAAATTTGTTATGATGACACTGTAATCGTGGATCACTTTATCGGATTCCGTAACGGGATTGACATTAAAATCAGACTTGAATTTTTTTCTAACCACCTCTTGAATTTCGTCAAGTTTTGATGCAGAATACGATGATTTGTCTAACCTGCGCATATAAATACACGATTTGAAATGAAATAAAAAAGACTTGGATACTACGTAGAAAAATATGATAGTCATTGAATTTACAGTTTTCGTTTCACTGGGGACACACCCATCGTAATATCTATCGAAGTCCCAGGATTCACATCTTGACTGCTTAAAGTACTATCAGAAGTCTCGATTTGAGATGATTGACTTGGAGATTCCAACTCTTCTTGATTGTCAATCGGAGTGTAATTTCGTAATTCTTTACGACAATTGGAACAAATTAAATAAGTTTGGTCTGCATCTTTAATTTTCCATAAATCAGTTGCCGGAATTGGACGTAAATCTGATGTTTCTCGCGAGTCTAGAAAAATAATGAATACTTAACCTATGTAAGGAACAGATCTATTAACGTCAACTATGATGCTTAATATTGGCGTAATACTTACGACTGACAGATTTATTAAACGGATTACAACAGACCTTCCTTTTTCATTTGACGACATTGTTGCTCTATTAAAATAAACAAAATAGCAAACATATGACGGAGCTTTCCGCTCGCTAATATCCGGCTGCTAACTAAGAACTATACCGAGTGTTTCCCGCGTTCTAACCTATTCTTGTATGCGTGGTTAGGGTGCATTCTCATAGCATTAGAGTATATACTCATGAGACAGTCAATCAGATCGTGCATGAGTAAATATATAGTATTACCAAAATGCTCAAATACATAATAAATATTAAATATTATTATTAGTATTAGTACAAAAATACATTTTGATCATCAATTACAAGTATAGCCACATATAATGTGTACATATATATGTTTACTCATACATACATAATATACGAGTATGAGTATATCCATGTGAGTTGATATTTTATCACTGATTTTCACGCGAAAATTCGATTGCTAATTTTCGGTTTTATTTTTTATACAGCTAACCCACTCCGTCCGCAAAAATGTTATTACATGTTTTGATGTAAAATTTCACGAGGAATCTATTGGTGAGGTCGATTTTGAAAAGAAAGTTGGGGTAAGTAGTCAAAAATCGATTTTTCTGAAAAAAACGCGTTTTCATCCTAGATAGCGTAACTTTTGGGTCGTGAAAATATTTTTATTGAAAAGCTGTGGAAATTCTGCGTATGTATGTATTTTTTTCAAATTATTTTCACTAGTTAGACATATTCGAAAAAAAAAAATAAAAAATAAATTTCTACGAAAATTAACCCATTAAAGCCCACGCTAAGACTGGTTGAGATAGCGACAAACAAACTGTGCTATCTTTTGCATAAGTGAAAAATAAAATATACGTATTTTTTTTTATGTTATTTTCAATTGTTTATAACAAATTATTTAAACAAATTACAAAAAAATTCATAATTATCAAAATCTAAATGCGGGAATCGATTCTGGAGGTGAAATCAAGACGAAAACCTATATAACACTTTTTTGTCAGAATTCAATTTGTTAGTGTAACGTAGGAATAAACAATTGCATGTTGGGGAGAAAAAGTGACCATGTCAAGTCCCAAGCAAAATCTATCTGGAATAGCAAAAAATAAACTGTGCTATCCTTTGCATAAGTGAAAAATAAAATATATATATTTTTTCTTATGTCATTTGCAATTGTTTATAACAAACTATTTAAACAAATTATAAAAAAATTTATAATTTTCAAAATCTGAATGCGGAAATCGATTCTGGGGGTAAAGTTTAGACGAAAACCTATATAACACTTTTCTGTCAGAGGCCAATGAGTTATTGTAATGAAGGAAGAAACATTCGGCCTCCTGAGAGTGTTTCAAAAAATCGTATAAAATGAAGCTAATTATTGTATTTATCCATCAATATTGGCATGAATTATTGTAAATATAATCGGTGGGATTGAATTATTGTTCATTGCCATGTCCTTCTTTATGACTTTTGCAAACAGGCATAGAACATTTCTCACAATACCATTCCGTTCTTGTCCGACATGTTGAAATTCCACATTTCCTAAGACTCCCATGTTTCATCACGTGTTCTTGGGATGAAGTTTCACTCTGTTTCTGTCGTTTGGGGGGACGTTTGGAAGATAACTTGTCAATATAATATTCACAAACTTCTTGAACAATATCTTTGGAACCTTTTCTTTCGTCTGGATGTAACTTATTGTAAATCACTGTAGCGTTTGCTAAGGATGCTTGGATGAGCCGTAATACAAGGCACCATGTCCATTTCTTACTTCGAATTGTAGGCATCAAAGCATTACAGTGTTGATCATGTAGATCGACGCCACCCATGTGTTCATTATACATAGAGAAACAATGAGGAAAAAGAATAGATTTTTTCGATGATTCCTGCCATCTCTGCATTTCAACTTTTGGTTCATTTCCATATTTCGAAGAGAGAATCGATACTGGCTTTGAGTCCATAACTGTAATATAATTCAATTTTGAATTCACTTCATGCATTGAAATAGTGTATCCTCTTTTAGCTTTTTTTGGCATTTCGACTTTCACTTTCACACGATTATGCCGAACAGTTCCTGTCGCCGATAAACCATTTTTTTTCAAATGAATCATAAGATCTGGGTTTGTGAAAAAGTTGTCAAAATAAATATGATACTTTTTCAGTTCTTCTCTCTGTGTTTTTTCTAATAAATTCGAAAGTAACTTTATCACCACTCTAGACCCTAAACCAACGGCAACTAAAGGATTTCGTTCATCGATTCCTGATTTACCAGTGTAAATATCAAGATCATATATATACCCATCAGAAGAACAGACTGCCCATTCTTTTATTCCAAATCTAATGGGTTTATTCCTTATACATTGCTTGATACCAAACCTACCAAAGTATTTTACCATTATCTCATCTATTGATAAATTATAGTCAAAGAAACCAAATTGCATACAATTCTCACGAAACATATCATACAGAGTTCTAACCTTCCAGACTTTATCATTTTGATCAGTTTCTTGAAGTTTATAGAATCGTATGTTCTTTTTTATGGCAACGAAATTATTTCTAGACATAAGTTCCGCAATTACTGGACACTGAAGTATTCGCTTTTTTGACCAGTAATCACGAATACTTTTTCTAGAATTGAAGATAGTAATCATTATGATTGTAATAAATTTTTCTAGATCATCCATACATAAATCAAAATGATTTTCAGAAGTGGCTTCAATGATATGGTTTTTCATTGATTTCGAAAAGAAAACCTCAAACAACTCAAAAGCATTTTTGGATTGCAATGATGAAATAGGTGAAATATTGAAGTTGCTCTCGACATGCGGAGAAATATCATTCAAAGCATCATTTTTCCAACTGTACTTATGATTCGGTTCCAACAATTTCTGAGTACTTGTGTATGTACTTTTAACATGTTCGTAAGAACCTGATGGTAATTCATTTGATAATGTATCTTCATTTGGATCACCGTCCGAATCTCCATCTGAACTTTCATATTCATTAGGAATGAATGCTATATCAATATGTTGACCTTCATCACTATCAGAATCTTCAACTAAATTTGGTAGATCGCTAATTCTCCGTCTCGGCATTATCAGTAACGTTACCAATTTAGAACAAAATAAAAACTAAAAGTTTTCCGAAATTATTATTTCAAAGAATAGATCCAATGTATAAATGTTTTCAACCGTTAGCCCGCCACTCAAACGTGATCTCTAACACGGAAGGATTTACGAAATGAAATAAACTTATCCAATTACAGTATAAGATCTCAAAATTTATCAGTAAAAAATACTGATATGATTCCAGATACCATGTGTGAGAATGAAAACACTTATTTGTCAATAGTTTATTTCTACATAAAGATATCAAATTGAACTCTGACAAAAAAGTGTTATATAGGTTTTCATCTCAATTTTATCCCCCGAATCGATTTCCGCATTCAGATTTTGAAAATTATGAATTTTTTTGTAATTTGTTTAAATAATTTGTTATAAACAATTGAAAATAACATAAAAAAAAATACGTATATTTTATTTTTCACTTATGCAAAAGATAGCACAGTTTGTTTGTCGCTATCTCAACCAGTCTTAGCGTGGGCTTTAATGGGTTAAAACTTCAAAGGGCTACCTAGGGAGCGCAAATAACTTTTAGGGCGTAAATGGAGTAGATTGTACTTGTATTTTATGTGAAGAATCGATTCCTTAATGTCAAATAAGATTTTGGAAACCCAAGGTACAAACTTGGCCGATAATATGAAGAATGACCCATATAATTCAATAACCCCAATATCCCAAAAGAATTGTAGGGTCAAACAACAGTGACATTGAGCTTAAACTTCAGGTTGATTTTCAAAGTCGTCTTCATGTATTCAAAGCCTTCATGAGAAGTGTCATTTTCCATTTTATGGGATAACATGTTATTTCCATTCATTTTTCTGGTGTGATTCCGGACAAGCCTACAAAGTTTCAACTAAATTGTTTAATAACACTTTTTTAGTATGGTTTATGACAATAGTGATTCGCGAACAGTCCTTCTCACGATAGTTCAAGTGTAATTTTCTTAGTCGACTTAAAAGGAGGGAATATGCCGGATTATTCGAGAAACAAAATTGTTGATATTCTGTTGTCTCTCGGGGCATGTCAAGGCCGATATCGTGCTGCGGCAAGGTATTACCCGCAGCACCCGGCTAGGTAATCAATACCTTGCCTTCATTGGCGGGGTAATCAATACTTTACCTTCATTGGCTGGGTAATCAATACCTTGCCTTCACTGGCTGGGTAATCAATACCTTATTAACCTCACCCTTGCCCCGGTGGGATGGGGGGGATGAACCGCTCCCTCTACATAATACTTTATCTAAACGTAGAATTTCCCGCTCTTTTCGAATCCGGGATAAATAACGGGGGTCCTTATTTAAAATATCTCTTGGTTATTAGGTTATTGGGGTTATTGAGGTTATCGAGTTATTGGGTTACCTTACCCTTGCCCGATCATCCCTGTGCATAGATGAAGAAAATCATAAGTTTGACCCCTACATGACTGTAAGCGTGGGGGGGGGGGGTTAACCGTAACCCACACATAATACATTATCTAAACGTTGAATTTTCCGCTCTTTCCGAATCTAGGATAAAAAATATGGGTTCCTATTCAAACGTGACTTCGACCTTCAAATGACCTTGAAAATAAATCTCAAGGTCAAATCGGATTTCACAGTAAGGTTGCCCCCATTGTCCCAAACAACTATTGTCTGAACAATTTTTTTGTACAACGCCAACCGTCAAAAATTTCGGGGTGGTTCCTTTAAAATGGGACACCCTGTATAGCGTTTATATTGTTTGTATATTTTAATTTGTAAATTAAATTGTATTTATTTATTTATTCTTGTACATTTATAGTTTTTTTGGTCTTTTACATCAGTTCCCTTACATCTAAATTACAAATACAGCTTTATTTAATAAATTTCCTAAAGCATTAGCGTGACTCACAGTCTTAATCGTTATTATCATTACTCATCGGACATTTTTCTTCGCTTTCCTTATAATTGGCTATCTTTTCGAATGCGCTTATGTATTTACATAACATTATATTGGGGACGCCATTTAATATTTTAATCAATGTGTTAGTTCTATTTTCTTCCGTACCCATTAGCTTTCCCACTTCGTATATCGTAACTGTCCTTATTACCTCTTTCGCCGTTTTACAATTCAGTATATGCTCTAGCGTTTCCTCGTATTTTCCATACACTCTACATCCTAACTTCTTGTAACCCTTTCCATATGATTTTCCTATATTTCCACACCATAATCTAGCCCATTGTTCTTTTATCCACCCTGGTATACTCGAATTTTCTCAATATCTTCTTTTTTTCCCCAATACCGCTACCTTTAACTTTTGATGTTGTTCATTATATCTGGACTTATCGATAATACTCTAATTTTCATGCACTTCTTGCTCTGATTTTATTCTTACTGCCCGTGCTAATTTTCTTTTAATGTCTTCCTTCGGTTTCCTCTCCCATATCATTTTAATCACTTCACCGTTCCCTCCCTCTTGCAGTGCCTTTTTCAAACCTTCTCCCCATTTTGTTGGCATCCTATTCAATAGCCCTCTCGCTTCTTCTTTCAAATAAACCTTCGGGCCTCTATCTTCCTCCATTTTCAAAATGTAGCTTATGTAATTCGCCGCCCTTTGCCTCGCCTGTGTTGCTAGTGACTCCCTTCCCGCCTCCATTGCCCATATATAGTTTGGTGTGTTTTTATTCAACCATTGCCATTTTAACAAATTTTTCTTGTACTCTTTCTATCGTTTCCCATTTTCTCCAACCCCATATTTCTGTCCTGTACATACATTTCGCTTTGATAATACTATCCATGAGATGTAGCCGCTTTCTGAAGCTATCAATTCTTGCTCTTTTCATAACCCCCTATGCTGCGTTGATTGTCCGACTTGCTTTTTCTGCCATTCTTTTAGTATGTGTCGCGTACGTGTTTTTTGTGTAAACCGGAATCCTAAATATTTCAATTCTTTAACTATTCCTAATTCCGCACCCTTGTATACAAATTTTTCATTCTTCTTCACTCTCCCTCATGCAGATTAATATCTTGGTTAGGAAAGAGACTCTCGTGGTTACAGTAGGGCTCTAGGCGAGTTTTCCATGGTTTTATTTTAAATATTTTCATGAAAAAGTATTTAATAATTTTATTATTGCAGCATACCATGCAATTAATTAAATTATTAATTTATATTTTTTTATGCAATGTTTTGAAGTCAAACAAAAAAAAAACAACGCGCCGAGTGTGTTATAAGGAACAACGAGAGAAAAAAACTAAAAAACTAAAAAAGATACAAATATTATGTATAATTTTATTCAAATTTTATATTAATGTGTTAAACAGTCTCGCCTTCTTGTAACATGCTAATTGACAGTACCTCTGTGGTGGTGTGGAAACCTGTCAAAATTAGAAAAAAATTTAAATAATATGCTGTAAACTGCTCTGTCTGAACGTATCATTGGAGCAAAAAAGATGCTATATAATATTATGTATTATTAATATTATGTATTTATTATACATTGTAACAGGCTGCCGTTCAACCTGTAATTCCTCTTGAATGTATCTATTCGATGGGTTAAACGACGCCTTGTTATCTATTGTGCTAGAAGCACACTAACTCACCTTGTCCGGGAGTGCGCCTGCGCAGAGTTCCCTTACCGATTGAAGTTGGGTTCACGAACTCTCCGCTTGGAGACGCTGGCGCGCTTGCTTAGCAGCGCTCCGACGGCCGCTGCTGGTAACTCGGTTAGCAAGTCGCTTCTCACGGTACCTAAGTGGTCCGTGCTATTTTACCGGCTTATTCGAATCGGATGTAAACAATAACATGCACCCCGGACAAAGGAAAGACAAAACAATACCTCAGTTAAGAATAACTGCTGATCACTTTATTGAACCGAATATAATACACGGGAGCGATTTGCCGAGAGACTGACGCACGCTAATTCACCCGACAATATAATCGTGGGGAGAGAGAGAAAGAAAATCGCGATCGCCGCGAACTAACCGCTCGCACGCCCTTGACAATATCACCGTACTCGCTGTACGGGATCGCACGCTAACGACAAATAACGATATGGTGCACCTACCGCGGCGTTGTTGGGGATACGGTGGCCAACCGTACCCGACTCGCTCGTTGCTGTTGACGCCTCTGCGCCTATTTCTCCGCTGCCGCGGTTGGGTGACTCACTGCTGCTGATGCTGCTGCGGTCACTCGATTCGCTGCAGGAGGTGTTGCTGACGCTGTTGGGCGTACTCTCGTAGCTGTCGAGGTTGCGCGCGTTGAACAATGCGCGCACTCGGCACTCCACTCGTAACTGTTCCGGCAGGTATCGGAGCCACGCACGTTACACAGTGCGTGGATTTGTCTCGCCGCGCCGGTCACTACCTCCAGTTAATAATGTACACATTATGCAATCCCCACTGAAAATCAATGAACGAATTTCATGCGTAATTCGTACATATACTCGTACATAATTTGAACGAAATAAGTACAAAATACGTACGAAAAACTTACGGAATACGTACGTATTTGTCCGAAATTCATATACAAAATACGTACGTATTTCACATGTATTATGTACGTAATATTTACAAAATACGTACGTATTTCACTTGTAATTTATACCAATTTCATGCATAATTTCTTCACAATACGTACAATATTTGCGCAAAATCCGATCGTTTAAAAATTATTAATTTCATTTTATTTACTGATATTTAATTTTATTTACTGGAAAGAAAATTACTTTGAACTTTTTATAAAATGAATTCCAATACGGATAAGTAACGTAACAAAGATTTATTTTTGATAGTTTATATACAATTGTCGTTACATAATATGCTTATCTGTTTTAAGGATTCATATTAATTTTTTACCGTTAGGCAACATTTTTATAACTACGGAACAGAATATATAAACAATAGCGACGAAATCTCAACAATGTAGTGACATGTTATATCGTATAATAATAATATCTTGTACGCAATTTATTGTTTAACAATATAAAGAGGAAGATCTATTATGCTTACGAAACGCTGCCTTCGCTACAATTAAATGATTTGTTGCTCGGATAAATAAAAAAAGTTACAAAATACAGTTTTTATTGAGATTTACAATTTGACAGATACTACGAAAATACTAATAATGCAACAAATTTGGAACTACCGAAATATAATGGGCTAAAGAGGTTTTTGTACAAACTGCGATACGATGAATATCTCCCGTACTTATAATTACAAGTTCTTTATCGATTTTCATGATTTTTTTTATTTTTTGACAATTTTCAAACGCATTTTCAGTTTGAATAAAATTACACAACGTATATTCCACTTCATAAACTTCATCAACAATAAATTCGTTGATTTTCATGAACATGCCAGTTTTTGTTTGAATAAGAGAGTTATTTGAACGAAGTTCTTCTTTCTTGCAAGCAGAAAAAATGCAGCCATTTTTAAGCATTTTTTCATAAGATTTTGTGAAATTTCCATTGAGATTTTTCAGCAGTATCCATTTAGGGTCAGTATAATAAGAGCTGCCGAAATATCTGTTTGCTCCTACTTTTACAGATTTGTTTGTATTTTTATTATTTAAGTTATCAATAAACTTTTCGATTGGTGAATTTTTATAATTTTCTGAAATATGTTGAGCTAATAGTAGACCGCTATTCTCATATTCAAGTTGGCGGCAGATCTGATGTATGACTCCTTTAGTCGATTTAATCATCCTAACAATTTTTCCATTGCCTGCTTCAAAAGGATATCCAGTATGAAAAGAGAGGGGTCCCCAATTTACCACACTATCGACGAGATGCAGAAGTTGGTGTACATTATACGTCATAGCAGTCTGGCCGTATAAATCTTCCGTGTCTGCAACAAATTCTTTTATAAGCCTGTCAGCGCGAGCAAGTTCATCTTGAGTTATAGGTATACTCTTCAATATATGCATAGCTTCAACCAACTTCTGCCAATGATCTGCATATTTTTTGAAACGGGGAATCGATTTCAAAATAGGCAAACTGTAAGAAAGTAACCAATTTTCCCATTCTCGGGCTTTCCAATTTTTTCGGTCTATAAGTGAGCGCGTCAAACGCGTTATTTGATTAGGAGTTTGGATTTTTAATAATATTGCACCAATTTCTTTTATTTTATCCTTTAATGAGTATGGTACATATGATTCATCAAACCACATATGCGCCAACTGTCTGCAAACACCTAAATATACGCAATGCATCTCATCGGGAACAAACCCATCGATGACGTCGAAATAGGGTAGATACACTAAAGGGCTAATTGTAATTACCCCATGTGTTCGTTTAGCTGTTGGTATTTTACTAGAAAGGTTTTTCATAGTCTCTAACGTTTCCGAGAGAGCCCGTCTTTCTGGCACATAGTCTAGAAGAGGATACTTCACAACTTTTTTCTTCTTTTTTTTAACTAGAATACCAGGATGTAAACACCAATTGCATCCCCAGTATCCATTAAATTGAGTGACGCCTTGCATTGGGGCACGTGCAGCTGCGTCTGCACAACAACATGTAGGGTAAACTCTTATGTTCCTCAAACTATCATTAATTTTACATGTTATGCCTTTAGCATTCAAGGCATTTAAACTCTTTGCAAAATGTTTGATAAAAATGTTCATATCCGGTTTTTTGCCGAACCATAGGGCAACCGTTATCGTATCACTAGAGCGTAAATATGGAGGGAGTTCGTGTATATTTATCTGAATAGGCCAGATTGAATAATTAGAACTTTTCCAGATAGGAGATCCATCGCTATTTATTGTACACGTAACATATGAAGTTTTAAGTTCATTTGGTAGCGATGCAATAAATTCTCTGTACTTGATCCCTTCGTAAATATCATGAATAATTTTAATTTTTTCAGACGGATCTTTTATGTTACGCAGTATCTTTTCATAGTATTTATCGTGTTTTTCTAACAAATGTCGAACTTTTTTTGATATATCAAGAATCACGAAAAAGCTAAGGTTATTTCCTTTAACGGGAATATTTTTTTTGCATTCATTACAAAATACGGTGCGTTCCGTAAAGTGAAAGGGTCGAAGATATATTTTACATTTTGGGCAGATTGCGTGAAATTGTGTGTTATCATTAGATCTTAACAATTTATCAATATGATAACGCGTGTCAGGAACTACGGGAACGTTCATAAAACTATTAATCATTTTACACAAAGCTTCTATACCATCCACTGGTAGATCGAAATGAGAAGAGTAATTTTGTATTGCGCATAACATTTCGGCTTGACCTACAGCTAAATGAGTGCCATCAGCTGTAATGAAGTCTTGTTTACCGTCTTTCAATTTCTTTACCAGTTCAGAATATTCTTCTTGCTCTCTCCAAAATTCTTGAGCATCGGAATTGTCTGAATCATAATCCACATCGTCCTCTGAATCATCAGCCTATAAACATTGTGATAAAAATATCCTTTAAAATACAATTTGATTTACTGATCGAAAAAATATAGCATTAGATTCTATTATATTTAAAATGAATATATATTGATTTTTATTTGCCAAAATTCAAAAGATTTTTAATCATATCAATATTTATGTATTCAATTAATGTTATAATCAATCGAATAAAAAAATAGTTCAAAGTGACCATTCGAATTAAATTTTCATCTACTTGCAACAGCTGCGAAAACATCACTCTATATAGAATTTGTCATACACATTGCTCTATAATATTTTTCTTATTTAACTTTCAAAATCAATTTCCATCACTCACTGTAGAAGTTCCAAGTCTAACGTCCATAGGCACTGGCATTTCATAAACTTCTTTATCGAATTGCTCCGAATCAGAGAAATTTCCAGCTTGCGCGGGTATGGAATCGTTTGCCTTGCTACTTATACTCGAAGAAACTACTGGACTGCGGCAGTGCATTGTATTCATTGGTATTTCATAATTTTCGTCTGAAGTTTCTTCCTCGGTTTCTTCACACGGCTCATCTGGGTATAGTTTAATATCTGTTTCATGCCTCACTAGCTTACGTAGAAAAACACGATAGGATGCCTATAAATATTAAACAATAAACTTTTAAAGCAACAGTATATATATATGTCTATGTCTCTCAACATAATTGCAACGGTCGCATATTACATACACTATATAAATAGACTTATTATCGTGCATAATTTACTTTAAGAATTCGTTTTCTCTTTCTATGGTCGTATTTCGTCGATCGTGGCAAATCACCAGCTCCGTACTTGAAATACTCTTTGTATCGCCCACGGTGAGCTCCAAGTTTATTTGAAGGCATGATTCTATTGGTTTTCAAATCCATTTAACGATATTCGAAGTAATTATCGGGTAAGAAATTTCAATAATGTTATTTTCATTTTTTTTTCTCGGTTATTATTAGAAAAAATTTAAATATATCAATATTAATTTACTTACGAGAATTAATAACTGTATAATCTTGTCACACTTGGTATTATTGATGGCAAATCAATGTTCAACATTTCTCAAATTGCCAGTAAGTTAGGCGGTTCTTATTTTTAGATTTGTGTATGGAGCGTAATTCAAATATTAGCTTATATAAGCCAAGCTTGATACATGTAACTAGGAGCACAAAGCTCTTCACACAATGCGAACGTTTCTTGAACATGCGGCGACATAACGCGCGACGAAAGAAAGTTTTAACGAATAGTGTCTAAAAAGTTCTAACCTGGTTTCTTTCAAAAACTGATTGTTAAATCACTAATGTTATCTGCAATGAACACATATAACGAATATGAAATATCGCTGAATAAATGTAACCAGAGTATTTTTATAACTATAAACATCTTGCCAATAAATATCGTATAATTTTTGTAGTCATACTTACTATCCAACTATAACATTTGTTGTCAATTTATTACTTATTAACTGTTTAGTATTTTGAAATTAATAAGTAAATCGTTAGGTTATTACGTTAACTCGATTACATACCTTTGCAGCTCGCGGCAAATATCAAGGGAGTGTTGTCTATTGTCTTTGTTTTTGTTTAGTGCAGCGGGCAACTAACCTACGATCAAATATTGATTGGTTGATGAAAAACGATTTTTTCTTGTTGTTATTAAGTAATTAAAATATATGTGAGTATGCTAATTAAGCCTAAAGTTGCATCGTAACAGAAAGAAAGAATTATTACAAATTATTACATTACTACGACTTCAATTTGTCAGTAATCTTTTATATGCAAATGTGTGCTACAATTTCGTACTCACAATGAGTAACGATATCTCCCATGCACTTGTTTACTGCTCAAATAGAGATAATTTTCGAGTCGTAGAGATTAAAAAAATAAACGACTTTGAAAAACCTGGGTTCAGAGATGATTTTGTACAAAATAAAGAGTATGCATTACAAAAAACTGCAAACTCTAAAATTGAAATCAAAGTTCAGATTGTTGCTTTGGGAAGTAAGTATAGTACTGTCAAATTTATTATTTTTAATTCAAGTTATCGTAGTAAATTTAATTTCAAACTTAATATAAATTGATATATTCGAGTAAATTTTGCACGTGATTCATTACTTTTAATTCATTTATTAGACGAAGATAAAATGAATGAAGAATTGAAGACGACACAAAAAAAAACCATTTCAGATGCACTTGTTGACGTCATTGAATTACAAGAATTGCAAGTGATTTCTGTTATTAGTATTAATGAACTGAAGTCCAACATACCTCGACATAAACTGCAATTCAATAAATATGCAATTTACAGTGCGAAATTAGAAGAAGAGGATGCGGACTATGATGTTTTTATCCATGAGTTAGGAGGTTATAGATATGCAAGAATAAAGCTTTATAGTTTATTACTATTAAATGTTTTACACTCTTATCAACTGAGCATTTTCGTGATTTTTAGATCACGATGAATTACAATCGTTGTTCACTATACTTGAGAAAAATATTTCCAATGTACTTGTGCGGTTTATTGAAGAAGACTTATTGCAAGTAATCGATGCAGAAGATATCGAAGAATTTATCGTTGATAAACCACAATCAAGATCACAATATGAGAAACTCAAAATTTACTGTGGACGACGAGATAATGGAGAGGTTTATGAAGATATTCAAATTTTGAAATTGGGAGGTGATTTCCGAGATTTTTTCATTGTATTAATCTACCATTATTTCGTTTTTAAATTAATTTACGCAATTGAAATACGTACAATTTTTTTACTTATTTCCACACTTTAAAAGGTTATGATGAGTGTTCGAGATACATTGACTACTACAACCGCATTACTCATGCACTGGTAATGTACAAGCGGAACAAGTCTAAGAATATGAAAGAAGTTATTCCAATAGAGTGGATTAAAGAACTTAGAAAAAATCCTCCTGAAACTCCCAAAGATTTCGACCAAACTAGACCTTATTCAGGAAAGATTCCAGGTTCTACTCATTATTGTGCAATACAAATCGTTGAACTGGGATGTGAGTATTTTTAAAGAGTATGATGAATATTCTGTAGAATGCTCTTCATTCGTTTAATTTTTTATTGTATATTTGTCGTTTTTATTTGCTTATTGTATTGTGTATGTCGTTTTATTTATGACATAATGCTAATATTCGTTCATTGGTAGGTGACTCTGTTTTGAAATTCAAATTACAACATCAAAAAAAAAGAATCACTGTACAAAATTTCAATTTAAGTGCATTAGAAGAATGCAATAAGAGTATATCTGATCTAAGCAACCCCGAAACAGAAATCAATCCGGATTCCAACGATGACAGTGGTAGTGATCAACAAAACGAAAATAATACGATACCAAAAATATCACCAAAACGAAGAGCAAGACCAAATGTAAATAAATTAAATGATTTACCGTTCTTAAAAAAAAGTAAGTATCTACATTTTTACAGAACAAAGAAATCGAGAATGACAAAGTTCAATCAGGAAAAAATTTAAAAGATAAAAGAGCTATATTGTTGTCATCTCAAAATAATAATGAACAACGTAGAACCGATTATTTGAGTGATGATGAAGCTCTAAAACAAAGAATTGCTGGTTTTTCCGAAGAACGACCAATTTCAACGCGTAGTTTTCAAAGATCTCCAAT
Organism: Phymastichus coffea; assembly: GCF_024137745.1. Classification (NCBI taxonomy): domain Eukaryota; kingdom Metazoa; phylum Arthropoda; class Insecta; order Hymenoptera; family Eulophidae; genus Phymastichus; species Phymastichus coffea. The sequence goes on along the minus strand of NW_026706819.1, from coordinate 4,911,823 downwards.
TCCAAATAAGGGTAAATAATTAAAATATAATGATGATCAATTTGATCACCATGAAAATATATCTACATTCGCACTCATATAATCGAAATTTATAATGAAATGTCATTAAACAGTAGATCGACATGGCTATCGAGAGTCGAGCAGAAGCAATGATCGTAAGCGGTATAGAGAAATGTATTCTAATGAGTCAAACTCTGATGACGATTTGGAGCGTGAAAGATATCCAAGAAATCAAAGGGCCAAATCGGACAGGCGCGTATCAAAAAACAGAAGACCGCATTCTAGAAATACATGGAAAACTCCTGATCATTATTATGAGAGTGATGATAGCACTGGGTCAATAGAAAAATATGGATGGCTCGATAAAATCAATGTTATAGAACCTGATGGAACGGTTTGTGAAACTTTCGAATTTGCAATTTAATGATATGTTTGAAATATAATAACTGGTAAATAACTTTGTAGAAAATTACATACATCCATATAGGCTACTCTTTAAAAATTCCGTTAAAATTTTGGCGTACTATTACAAATGAATGTTTTTCTGATTCTGCATTCATTGAACAATTATCCAGAGCTTTGTATGGAAAGCAAATATTTGAAATTTATCTACAGCGAAAGAAGTTTATGAGAGTTTTAGACAGAAAACCTAGGAGAAAGATTAGTGACAACGAGTTGAAAGCGATGAAACGTATGTCAGCTATACTGTCTATCTAACTAATATTTGCTATACAGTGAGAAGCTTAATTTCTTAAAGAAATTCTAATTGTCTTTTATTTAGACTGCTTGAAATGGTGGATCATAGAAAAGGCACGTCATGTATTGATGTCTCGAACGATGGAAGAAGTAACATCCATGAAAAATATAAGAAAAATCTTATCGCAAGAAATAAGCTTTCAATTCAACAAAATGGCAGAAAAAAACAATCAACGTATTACTTACCTACCAAGCGCAAGTTTCATTTGTGATTGAATTGAAGAAATTTATTTTAAGATTTTGAACACTTTAACTTTAATTGATTAGTAATTCATCACTTGATTTTTTAAACATTTATATTCTAGTCTAAGGTTTGGAATAATCTTGCAGTTTCTGCAGGATAAACTGCTTATTTCTAAAAGAAAAATATGTTATTAATACAAAGAAATTTATGTGATATAGAATAATTAGAATGTTGTCTGTTACGTAGTTATAAAAATGTTGCCTAACGGTAAAAAATTAGTATGAATCCTTAAAACAGATAAACATCTTATGTAACGACAATTGTATATAAACTATCAAAAATAAATCTCTGTTACGTTACTTATCCGTATTGGAATTCATTTTATAAAAAGTTCAAAGTAATTTTCTTTCCAGTAAATAAAATTAAATATCAGTAAATAAAATGAAATTAATAATTTTTAAACGATCGGATTTTGCGCAAATATTGTACGTATTGTGAAGAAATTATGCATGAAATTGGTATAAATTACAAGTGAAATACGTACGTATTTTGTAAATATTACGTACATAATACATGTGAAATACGTACGTATTTTGTATATGAATTTCGGACAAATACGTACGTATTCCGTAAGTTTTTCGTACGTATTTTGTACTTATTTCGTTCAAATTATGTACGAGTATATGTACGAATTACGCATGAAATTCGTTCATTGATTTTCAGTGGGGATGTACTCTTCCGCCTCCGCACTCACTAGCAACGTACTCGTCTCCCTTGGATCGCACTCGGAACTCTCACGCACGTTGGCAGCTCAAAACACGATCGCTAAGATGTAGCCGGACTGAAGGTTACAGTCATACTGACTAGCAAACCTTCCCCTCCCGGTCATTGCCCCTACGCGCCCTCTCTCTCTCGTACCGATCGCGGCTGCTACGTTCAGCCGCTTCGTAACCTACGCGAGTCAAACGATTTTCGGCAAAATATTTCTACCGATACTTTTATGTATTTCAAATATTATTTAGAATAAACATTCATGCTTATAATATAAAAAAAATTTATTTGTGTAATTTATTGTCTGATAAATATACAGCGTCCCATTTTAACTTGGACAGTAATATAATTTAAAACTTTGCAAAGTATTCGAAAAAGTAGAAAAAATGACTTATATCACATTCTGCAGCTCAAAAACAAAACTGCCCTTGAAATGACCTTCAAATTATTTTGAAAGTCAAAGTGGATGCCCCTCTTAAAGTATAGTAACTTTTGTCTTTAACATTTTTCATGAATCTTTAAAGTTCTTATATAATTTAGGTAGAGAATGAGTGAAAAAAAAAGATTGAACTTCTATTACCTCGAAATAACCTTGCAAGTTCTCTGGGATACATTATATAAACATAGAATTTTCCACTCTATGGAATCCTGGGTAAAAAAATCGGGTTCCTACTTAAAAAACAAAGTTAACCTTGAAGTAACCTTGAAAATAAAGTTCAAGGTCAAGTTTGTGGTCATCATAAGTAAATCCCTTCATAACTTACAATTTTTTATTGAAAATTTTTCGAATACTTTGCAAAGTTCGGAGTTGTCTTATAACCTAAATTAAAGTTGGACGCCCTGTAGAGGGTGTCCAAGAAGTCCAGAAACTCCTACAACATTTTCTATGTAAATTATTTTTGAAAAAGATTAAGGTCACTTTTCTAGTAACTTTCAACGAGGAATTTAACGGTGCCCTTGGATTTGATCTTGACGATATTCTTGAAAGTTATTTCAAGGTCAACTCATTGTTTTTAAATCGAAACTGATAGACCGAGGATGATAGACCTCTCAAATAGTATATAAGTAATAATAATACTTGATGGAATAAAACAACGCCAACTAAACTCTGAATTATTGTCCCCGCCATGTAAATTAATAATTATTCATTATCAAAAAAAGAAAAAAATATGTGTCTTTTATTTTTGAAAGTGTAACGACAAAAACGTTTGAATTGCGGCATCGTATCAATCCTTTAAATTTGTTTCTCCAGAAAGTTTTAATGATAAATATTTTACTCGTTTCATTACCATAGGCCTCGATTGTCCCAGCAAATCCGAGTATTTTTTTAAAAGGCAGACCCACGACGTAACAATTAACATTTTTTAGTGTTTTTTACACTTGCGATCTTCTAGAGACAGGTGCGTATATATATATTCTATAGGTATTTTGTTGCGGTTGAAAAGATTTTTCCATTATTTTTAGCTTCGCAAAATATCTGTTTTTTAACATATTTATTTATAAATCCCCTATCTTTAAGTAAGTTTATGCGATGCAGTGAAACTAGTAAACAATGAAGAAAAACGAAAAAAATCTATTATATCCGTCTTGTAGATGTTTAAGAAATAAAAGACACGTATTTTTTGTTTATTTAATCAATCAAAAACTGGCCGAGAAAGAGCGCGATAAAGCTTTCCGTGACGTCACGATAACATAGCATTTGCATATATCCGAATAATCGTGAGTACCTTTGGCACGCCGTAACTCAGTCAATTTTCTATTAATCGAAAAAAGAAAAAATACTTGTCTTTTAATTTTATAAAATCTACAAGACGGATATAATGGAATTTTTTCGTTTTATTACATAATTATGCAAATAATCGAAGTAATATTATTAATAAAGGTGAAAATAATTTATAGGAGTGGCGTATACGTAAAATAAGGCAAAGGCTGTTAACTGTTATGCGATAGTGTTGTTTAGTTTTCTATATAAACAAAAGTATATTGATAAATATACGTTACCCATTTATATTATTTGGATGTAACATCTGTATATGTATACTATAAAAGCTACAATTTATTAAGCTTAACTTTATATGTATTGTAACGGGGTGTAACCGTTCAATAAATATATATCGCGTGATTATGCTAAGGGGACACGCGTGAATCGTTAATGCTCACTACTAATACGGGAGAGCACGAGAAAGCATACGCCGGTCAACAGATTATCGTCTATAACCTAACTAAATTGAGTGGAAGCTATGTGAGGAGAGAATCAACGAAAACACTTGTTAGTATTATAGATCGGATGCTTTATTATCTTTCTAACTCACAAAGGTCGGCCCGCGCGTTTGTTTACACGCACGCTCGCTCATCGACAACATGCTTCGCCGGTACGCTCGCTGCTCTCTGATATTAGAGCCTTACATGCACGCATCGAATACCGAAAGTTATTTATCCGACATGCAATTCCGATCGCGTAATTAAGCTGGCCAGCTTACCTTATAATCGTGAGAGATCGGAGACAATCACAGCAACTCGCACAACACGGAACAGTCGCTTATTGTTTTTGATATTCGCGAGCCGCGAACGCGCGCACGCACTGGTTTCGCCCTCGATGGCGAAACCTTACACACTCTCCCTGGGTCTGGCCGCTGGCTCGAAGCTGGACAACGCCTCGGTGGTTATGGTCCTGGATCACTGGCGGCTATCACACGAAGCGTACAGATGGCTAGGGCACGTAAATCGGCGGCGGCAATAACAGAAGCGGGCGGACTCAACTACAGTCGATGCTTCACTGGTTCAAATCTTGTCGCGCGCGTTCCGTCTGCTCGCGTGCCGAATTCCTTCGTTACATATTTTTGTCCCCCCGGGAGGTGCTGCCCTCACGGACAACAATAAGGTTAAGTAATTAGCGCTAACTTGACGTTTACCGTCACAGTATACTATAAAAGCTATAATTTATGAAGTTGCTTATTAAATTGATTTGTTTATTAAATCATTAATATTAACGCGTGTATTATGTTAAAGCACGCAGATTAACAGAAGAATGCTCGATTTGCAAAGTATCAATTCTAGTTAGTTTATTTATTTACAACTTATATGTTACATTTGAGTATCAATTCTAGTAATTATCGAAACGCTATTGACTATAAAAAGACGTGTGATCTTTAAAATATTAACATCAATGTCAGATGCTTTCTACGTTCGAAATTTAAAGTCAAAACACGTGTACCAATGTGTTCTCTGGACATAAAATCAACTCTGAAGTTTAAGTATGATTTATTGATTGCTCTAAAGTGATAAGAAAATCTATTCTAAAAGCATTCCTGACTAAATAAGGTCAGATGAAAATACATTCATGTAAAAGACGCTTAAAAGTTTATTTTATAAACATTAATATATTTAACATCATTTTCTTCCCGAAATTAGAATAGTTATTAGACGGTTATATTACACTTAACGCAACGAGAATACGAAACTTTAGTGAATCACGGCTCCAACTTGAAAAAACAAACATATACGAATATATATTTAGAGAGCTCGTATTATTAAGATTAATAATTACAAGTTTTTGTCGATTATTTGAGGACGAGCAAACGTTCGATTTGTATTAGGAAACATTTTCTAAATGATATACGAGGTGTGTTCAAAAAGTAAGGTGACTTTGTATTTTTAAGAAAAAATATTTATTTATTTATCAATATTTATGTTGTCCCCTTCAAAGTAATCCCCCTCAGATACAATACACTTATGCCAACGGTTTTTCCAATCCTCTAAGCACTTCTCATAAGCACTTTTCGGTATAGCCTTGAGCTCTTCCAGCGATGCAGTCTTTATCTCTTCAATCGTTGCAAATCTCCGTCCTTTTATAGGTCTCTTTAGTTTTGGGAACAAGAAAAAGTCACATGGGGCCAAATCCGGTGAATATGGTGGCTGAGGCATGATTGTGGTGTTGTTTTTGGCCAAAAAATCTCTCACAAGCAAAGATGAGTGAGCAGGGGCATTATCGTGATGCAAAAGCCATGAATTGTTTATCCACAATTCTGGGCGTTTTCTTCGTATTGCTTCTCGCAAACGGCGCATAACTTCAAGATAACACTGTTTATTGACCGTACGTCCATATGGTAAGAACTCCTGATGCACCACGCCATGGTAATCGAAGAAAACAGTGAGCAAAACTTTACATTTGATCGAACTTGGCGTGCTTTCTGGGCTTTTCCATTGGGACGATTGGACTTTGGTTTCGATATCATAACCATATACCCATGATTCGTCATCAGTTATGACCCTTTTGAGTAAATCTGGATCGTCGTTGACGTCATTCAACAGTTCTTGAGCGATGCTCATGCGACGGTTCTTTTGATCAAAATTTAGCAATTTCGGAAAATCGTTAGAAAAAATTCCATGGCACGAGCCAAGCGATATACCAACATCCTCAGCAACTTCTTTGATAGTGATTCGACGATTTTCCAGAACAATTTTCTTGACTGCTTGAACGTTTTCATCAGTTGTTGACGTGCTTGGGCGTCCAGAGCGAGGCTCGTCATTGGCATCTTCCCGGCTATCTTGGAAGAGTTTGTACCACTTGTAAACATTTTTTTTACTTAGAACAGTTTCACCGTATACCACCGTCAACATTTCAAATGTTTCAGAGCACTTTATTTTATTTTTTACACAAAATTTGATGCAAATCCTTTGATCCATATTTTTCGATAGCAAGAAATCGCCGAGCACGCAAAACACTTATAACCTTTACGCCTCTCACAACCAAACAAAAAATGCTATATACTTGAAACTTGGTACAGATGTTCGGGAAGAGTGTACCAACATAACAAAACAAAAAAATCGATAATCGAAAGTACGTTGCCCGTGAAATTTGAAAAGTTACCTTACTTTTCGAACACACCTCGTATATACACAAATACTTATTAGTAGTCTTTTTTTAAACGTTGCCTTTTATCAAGCCACTTGTGAAGAAATAAATTTGGCAATGCAACACACTCTATCAATCAAGTTAGAATTTATATTGCAATTATAAATATAAAAATTATGATGTATATCATAATATATTAGATTATTAAAGTTGAATTAACTTTTATTAAAGTTATATATTCATTCACTTAATGCAATGGCAAAAACGGGATAAATGGCAAATAATAAGAAAACTTATGATTGTACTTTTTATTAATCTCGTCATCATACAAATTAATTCTGAGTTGATTGTGAGAAAAAAAAATTTTTATCTATGGTATCTATGTGGACTGGAACCCGGGACGACAAAAATGAAACCAAGGAGCACGCGTTAGCCATCTCGGCTATCAACGCATTAGGATCGTGTGGTACGAAAGTTACATATGTTATTCATAGAAATGTACGAGGGTTTGTGATTAAAAATGGGGCTTAAGTTGTAGATATTTGCTGTAATAATTAAGATATTTCGAGATATTTAATTATGCACAATAAAAAAAAAATTGCATCGAGTGGGAATCGAAGCCTCTATTCTGGTCGAAGAGAAAAGATTTGCCGAGACGAAATTCTCTTCGAGTGCTCAAACTCGCACTCTTGCTTCGCCCCGCCCATCGGCTAACGTGATTGGTCAGACGCACATTCTCTTCTTCTCCTCTGTATATTAGACGCACGTTTGGTATTCCCCTCTCGCGCCGAACGAAAATGTGCATCAGCTTCGGTGCTTTGGCCACTACGGGGCGCTCGAACCAGTAACATTTGTCGGGCACGCTCGGAAGCATTGCCGTCAGCAATCTCCCTACTAATCTCTGGTGACAGAAGTTCAGCCTAGGACAAAGGGCTGAGGAGAAACCGAGAGAAGACAACTTGGTCCTGCTACTACTCGGGAGGCTGCCTAGGAAGCCGACAGGAGTTGCCCAGCGACGACCTGCTACACCGTGCGCAGGGTGCAGCCAGGACTCCCGCTCCAGAACTAAAGGTCAAGTTTTCAAATTAATCTCTCTCTCTTTCTCTCTCTCTTCATCGACGGCACTGTGCGTAATTTTTAATATTAGGTGGGTAGCAAGGCGTGTACACGCCGGCTACCTGCCCTAATGACGGTCGGGTAATAAATCGCGCAAAGAGAAATCGTTCAGGCGATCCCTCGCTGGGCGACTTTCTCTTTTAGCTAAATAGTTTAAGTCGGTTCGTCGTCAAGTCGGTCATCTGCCGGGCGACGCGCGTTGTGTTTTGTATAGATTAATAAGCGCGATTAGTTAGTTAATTTGTTCTCTTTTTGTAATAGTTGTTAAGAACGTCGTTGTGTTTATTAGGTTAAGATTATGTGTAATACGGCTTATCATTATGCGGTTTGTTAATGTGCGGTAACTGCGAAATTTAAGAGTAATGTGAGCTTGAATTGATTGGAATTATATTTGTTTAAATGCGAATGTGTTATGTGTGTATAAAGTTATTAACCATTTTCATTTCTTTGCCTCCTCCCCCTTCTTGCCTCAATTGCTATGAGCGAGTGCGCCTCACTTGCCCACCTTTAAATAATAGTAACGAACGAGCTTTCGTTACAAAACAATACGGAACCAAAACAGCTTGCGATACTAAAATGTCAGTAATGTATAAATTCGGTGACACATGGGTAAAGGTCATTCCGGACGTCATTAGCCAAGAAGCTCCACCCTTAATCAAACCTCAGGCCAAGCAAAGTTGGGAATATAATAGCCCCATAAACACGGCAACAAGCGGAATCTACACATATAACGACATCGAATACCTTCGTACGTTTATTATGTTCCTTACAGAACGAAACACTGTCCTTAATCAAATCGCGCTCGGTTTAGCTGGAAAATCCAATCTAGCTCCGGGAATATCCGTATCTAATCTACTTGATGAGGATACTCCGAATCGTATTGCGAATCCCACGTGGGAATCGCTATGGAGTCGATTCATTACGTTCGGATCAGCGAGCGCCGCTATTTTGGCCATCCTTATGATCTTTAGAGCAATTAAATTTGTTCTTGATAACATTATACATGGTTATGCCCTTCATTCCCCCTATGGCTTTAGCATACACCTGCTTGGCGCATTCTGGAACTCTTTAACTAACTTGCTAATTTACCTAGCTAGGAAACCTGAAAGAGAAACAAATTCAAACAAGCTAAACAAGGAAGCCCCGCCGGCAATACAGCCCGAAGAGCGAACTACTATCTTTAAAATTGAACGTGAAGATCGACTGACCCAGAAACCAAGCTACACACACGGACAGATCTATCCAGTATTATCGGAACCAGAAATTCCACCGTTAATCAACAAAAATATTTACAACTTGCAAGACAATCGAAATAAACGATTTCATCAAAAATTCTTTATACACAGCCTACAAAGAAACAAAAAAACTCCAACATGCCAACGAAGCAGTCAGCACCTTTCTCAACGCATACGCTTTTGACACACCCAACGGGGGCGGGATGCCCTAGCATCGCCAGACAGCCTCTTACTCGAACATGCCGATAAGGCCCTTGAAGATGTTTTATATATGTGCGAGAGAAATTTAACCGAACATGGGCGAGTATGACCTATCTTATATCACCGAAAATAATTTACAATCAGAAACAAACCTTTTGTTTTTTAGAAAAGTTCACCCAGATTTCATTACTAGCACAACGAGCCCAGTATATAATTCTACATACATTAGCCTTATTTTAGCTGAATTTAACGACATGTTACATAAGTTTATTTACATATCAACTGAAGTACGCCAACTCCTGCAAAACAAACAATTTTCTTTCAATCCGCAATTTTTGCTAAACGCAATAAAAACTATCAGGCCAATTACTAATTCAAAGTTGCCAATACATATGTCAAAAATTAATATCATAACGCTACAGCAAATTGCAGATGTTAACGTAGTTTACTTTCGTAAAAACATCATTGTCGAAGTAATTTTTCCCCTTGTTGCAAGCAGCAATACACAGAGCTTCAAATTATATTCACTACCAGTATTTCAGTATATTAACGAAACTAACCGAGTCGCTAAATTCATTAGACCACAAAGTAATTACCTGACTGTGACAGAGAGAGAAACTACACATGCCTTTGTAAGCAAAAATTTCATTGATAACGAGTGTAAACATATTTTTTCCTTCTATCTGTGCCCGCTCCCAACTATACGCAAATTAAACAATAATTCCTGCGAGTTTAGTCTGTTAACATTACCGGAAGAGTTAAATCTTGTATTTTGCCAACTTGAAGATAGCTCTGAAAATGACTACTACCTTATACTGACGTTACAAAATAATGTTTTGTTATACTCTGTGACTCTCAATACTTCTTTTGATGTAAATTGTAATGGCATAGTACAGCCCATTCTCTTGAATAGCAAACTTAGAACGGACCACCATATTTATGTGGGGCTAAGAAAAAACTAAGGACAGAAAATTTTGTGATTCCGAAAATAATACGAAATACGAGGTGTGTTCAAAAAATAACGATAATTTTCGTTTTATGAAAAAAATATTTATTTATTCATCTATATTAATGTTGTCGCCTTCAAAGTAGTCCCCTTCGGATACAATACACTTATGCCAATGCTTTTTCCAATCCTCGAGACACTTTTGAAACTCGATCTTTGTAATAGCTTTTAGCTCTTTCAGCGATTCGCTTTTAATGTCATCTATGCTTGTAAAACGACGGCCTTTTAATGTTCTCTTTATTTTTGGAAATAGAAAAAAGTCACATGGAGCCATATCTGGCAAATATGGAGGCTGAGGCATCGTTACAGTTTCGTTTTTGGCCAAAAATTCACGAACAAGCAATGAAGTGTGAGCAGGCGCATTATCGTGGTGCAAAAGCCATGAATTGTTTTGCCACAAATCCGGGCGTTTTTTTCGGATTGCTTCACGCAAACGACGTTGAACTTGTAGGTAGTACTGCTTATTGATTGTTTGACCTTGTGGCAAGAATTCATAATGCACTATGCCATTAAAATCGAAGAACACAGTGAGCATAACCTTCACATTCGACCGCACTTGTCGAGCCTTTTTCGGTCTTGGCGATCCAGAATGCCTCCACTGGGACGATTGAGCCTTAGTTTCGACATCATATCCGTAAACCCATGTTTCGTCACCTGTTATAACACGTTTTAGTAGTTCTGCATCGTTATTGACTTCATTTAGCGACTCCTGAGCAACTTCCATTCGCCGCTGTTTTTGTTCGAAATTCAACAATTTTGGAACGAATTTTGCTGCCACATGTTTCATACCCAAAACATTCGAAAAAATTTGATGGCATGAGCCAACTGATATGCCAACATCATCAGCGACTTCTCTGATTGTGATTCGGGGTTGGTTCATAACCATTTCTTTCACTTTTTTCACGTTTTCATCGGTTGTTGATGTGCTTGGGCGTCCGGGTCGTTCGTCATCTTCAACGTTTTCGTGGCCATCTTGGAAACGCTTATACCACTCATAAATCCTTGCTTTACTCATAGCAGACTCACTATATGCCTTTGTTAACATTTGACAAACTTTACTACACTTTATTTAATTTTTTACGCAAAATTTAATACAAATTCTTTGATCCATTTTTTTTCACAAACGAAAATCGCCGAGCTCGAAATACACGTCTAACGTTAGCGGCTGCCACTTAAAAAGTAAGCAATGAATATTGCTGAAAATTTTATAGTACTTCAGGGGCATGTGTACCAACATAATAAAAAAAAATTTTATACAAGCGGACTCTCCAAACCCGAGAAATTGAAAAATTCTCGTTACTTTTTGAACACACCTCGTAATAATAAAAAGCCCAAAAATAAATAATAATCAAAACAGATACGAACACTTGAACCGTGTGAAATTATTACACGCGTATTTAGCGTTAGGAGTAACCATTGTAATCATTATCGCATCCGTAATAGCAGTAAGTTGCATATTATGTGAATGTAGAGTGTGCAGTGACAAAGGTTATAGGTTCGAAAATATACCAATGCAAGAACTGAATCAGTCCTTAAACCCTCAAATAAGAATGATCTGCAAATCTGCACAGACATTACTTGACGGAAAGTATTTTAGGCTACCAATCAACTACGACACTCCTCACTCCCCACTCATAGCCGTGCAAGCAATCCCACTCCAAGAATTCGAAAAAACAGACACTCCTCCACCACTCTTCATTTTCTGAAAAAAAGATATAAAAGGACTAAACATACCCCCTGTCATGTCAGATATACCATAGACCAGCACAATGAAGCGCGTCGCAACCACCGCACTCGGCCCACCACACAAGAGGGCCAAGAGGTCATGGACAACGGAAGAGATCCTGAAGAACCGGACAAGAACAGTAACCGTGGATTAATTGATGCAAAGGTGGGAGAACCGGGAAGCTCAGATGAGCATGGAGCATCCCGAGTTTCTTAGTTAGACGACGAAGGAGGCTGGAGCTACCACCAGCTCACCGAATACATTTTCCAAGAAGCTCAACACGGACACTTACACGGAAAGTTCCTATTCAAGGAAACTTACGGAGGTGAGGGGTTCGGACAAGCTCCATTCCACCCGTGTCGCCTCTGCGGACAAGACAACGCACATTGGCAAGGTTGCTTTTACTGCCGAGCACGTGTGGCAGCCGCACCAACGGACCAACAACTGGCCATGGAGGCCGAATGTATTCGCCCGGAACATTTTATGCTTCGTAATGCTCCTTGCGCCAGGTGTATCGGCAAGGAGGTTTTGTTTAGGTTTCAGAGAAGCTTGCAGGTTCACCGCTTAGAGTTGCTATAATCCTCTCCCAAATCCTTCCTATTTCTAAATAAATAAATAAAAAAAAAAACGCAACAACAAATGCAAACAAACGAATAAAATATATATATATGTATATATATATACAGGCTGTCCCATTTTACAGGAATAACCCCGAAATATACTACGGTTGGCGTTCTACAAAAAAATTGTTCAGACAAAAGTTTTTTGGGACAATGAGAGACACCTTTCCCAGAAATCGGATTTGACATTGACATTTATTTTCAAGGTCATTTGAAGGTCAAAGTCATTTTCGAATAGGAACCTATAATTTTGATCTCGGATTCGAAAAGAGCAAGAAATTCTACGTTTAGATAAGGTTTTATGTGTGGGGTGCGGTTACCCCCCCCCCCCCCCGCGTACGGTCATGTAGAGGTCAAATTTATTATTTTCTTCATTTATCCACAGGGATGATCAGGCAAAGGTAAAATTAATTGTCATAATCCAATAAACCAACTCCAATAACCCCAATAACCAAATAACCAAGTAATTTTTTTAATAAGAACCCACATTTTTTATCCTGGATTCAGAAAGAGCGGGAAATTCTACGATCAGGTAAGGTATTATGTGTGGGGTGCAGTCAACCTCCCTCCTATCCCCCGGGCCAAGGGTGAGGTTAATAATAATAATAATAATAATAATAATAATAATAATAATAATAATAATAATAATCGGCTTGGGATGCCAGTCGGAGTGACCCTCGTCGCCTACGCTGATGACGTGGTGGCGGTGATTACGTAGAGGTCCCCCGAGCTAGCGCAACTGGCGTTGAACCAGACCATGAGATGAGTCGAACGATGGATGACAGACCACGGACTACAACTCGCAACAGAAAAAACGGTACTGATGTTTCTCACGAGAAGACGCGTACAGACGATACTGCACATGAGGATTGAGACATCCGAGATGGAGACCAAGAGGGAAGTCAAGTACCTTGGGGTAACCCTCGATACGAAGATAACCTTCTGGCCTCATATACAGAAAACAACCCGGAAAGAGGATAGCATCCTTGAGTCACCTGATGGCAAATACGACGGGACCGAGATCGGGAAAACGACGACTGTTAATGGCGACAGCTCACTCGATCCTTCTGTACGGCGCGGAAATATGGGTAGACTCCCTGAAGACAAAGAAATACTGTAAGTCGATGATGATGATGATGATGATGATACAGAGACAGGGCGCACTGCGAATCGCTTGCTCCTACCGAACAGTCTCTGCGCAGGCTGTTTTGGTGGTAGCTGGCGTAATACCCGTGGATCTTCTAGCCCTTAAACGCAAAAGGATCTAAGGGAGCAACGCGGACATAGGACGAAAGAACGCGGTAATCGCTGAGCGAGACAGAACAATTGACATTTGCTAAGGCCGATGGACAGAGGAACGAGGTGGTAACTGGACGAGACGACTAATACGGAACTTGAGGCTGTGGCTCGGAAGGAAATTTGGTGATGTAAATTTCTACGTCGCCCAGCTCTTGACGGGCCATGGGTACTTCCGACGGTACCTTTACAATATGAACAGACTACGAACATCCGACTGTAAGTACTGTGGACACGAACAAGACGACGCGGAACACACGTTTTTCGCGTGTGACCGCTGAACAAGACTCAGACAGGAACTGGAAAAAACGGTCGGCAGCATCACCCCCGATAACATTGTGGCTGTGATGCTGCGTGAACCCGAATGATGGCGCTTAGTCGCTACCTATACCATATAACCCCTCAGCCAGAAAGACTAAGAGGAAACCGCAAAAAGGATTTCGCAACTCCTTGTAAAAAAAAATAATAATAATGATAATAATAACCCAATACCCAAGATACATAAAAGTTCGATTATTAAGGTCGTTTTTGATCTAATCATTACGTATGTTCGTACCACATTTAGTAACGTGAACCAATTTAACCAATGTATGCAAAGAGGGAGTGTCCAGTCTATCTTGCCAAGGTCAGAATATTGAGCCGATCAAGAAAAGACGTTGGCTACCCAGTCAATGAAAGCAAGTTATTAATTACCCAGCCAATTAAGGCAAGGTGGGGATGCTCAGCCAATAAAAGCGAGTTATTGATTATCCAGTCAATGAAGGCAAGGTGGGAATGCCCAGCCAATGAAGACAAGACGATGACTACAGACAGAGTTATGGTCAAGGTTGTAACACAAACATTTATCTCATAAAATGTTCAAAAATACCGCTGTTCAAATTTATGCAGTGTTGAATTCTATGTTCGAAGTTTCCAACTGTGGACAACAAAACGTGACGCGGAATAGCTCTACAAGCTTGTATGATGCGTTGTTAAAATAACCGATACCCGATTAGTTACCATAACCCGTGACATTTAATTACTTATCATGGTCCGTCACGTATGTTTTCTTACAAGGAAAGGTACGCAACCTGAACTCACTGATTTTGATGATTTCGATACATATTATAGAACATAAAAAAAAAAGAGACACGTATTTTTTTTGATCGGCTAATTTTCACTTTTAAGGGGTAAAAACCTCCCCTAAAGTTAGCCCCAAAAAAAGCGTTTTTTTAATATCTCGGCTTAAAATTAATATTTTTCAGTGAAACAAATTGGAGGTTATTTCTTACAAAAGGAGCAAATATTTCATGATGATTTTCAGAGTAATGGTAGTATCCCCTATTTTTTAGGGGTTGCAAACATATATTTTTTGGCATAATTTTATAATAAAAAAGTTTAAACCGACTACAAAAATTAGAAGAAATGTTTAAACATCCATAATAACAAAATTTTGTTGACGTCTTTCGGTGTTTCAATAAATATTACCCCTAAGGAGGGGTAAAACCACCCCTAACACAAAATAACTGTAAATATGTAATTCAATACATAATATTTCGTAGAAAGTTTGTATATAGAAGTCTTCGAGGTCGCTGATTACAAATCTGTTATCAGATTTTAAAAATTTAAAATGGCGGAACCAGTATGGCGGATGGAAATATCGAAAAAAAATTTTAACTTTCATAAAAACTTTTTTACAAATGTGTGATCTTTGTAAGCTGTACATGTGAGCTAAAGAGCCTTCGACCCTAAACCCCTAAACAACAAATAGGCTAGATGCCCGTGCTTTTTAACCAAACGACTCCAAATCCTTAATCTCCAGACAGGCCGAAGGCCTATACGAGGTCTGTCCGGAAAGTATCGGGCCTACCTTTATATTTTCGTGATAACGTTATTCTTTATCATCTGGTGGGTGGCATCCTTCAAAGTAATGCCCACTTGATTGAATAACACGGTTCCACCGATGTTTCCACTTTTCAAAACAGTCCTGGAACTCACTTTTAGGGATAGCCTTAAGTACACTCGTCGCATTGTTTTCAACCGTTGTTTTCTCATCGAATCGGTGTCCTTTGAGTGGTTTTTTTAGTTTTGGAAATAGCCAAAAGTCACAAGGGACTATGTCGGGACTGTATGGAGGTTGTCGAAACAATGCGATATTGTGTTTGCTCAAAAACTGCTGCACAAGATTGGATGAATGAGCAGGCGCATTATCGTGATAGAGAAACCAGTCACCACTTTTCCAAAAATGCGGCTGTTTTCTTCTTACTGCATCACGCAAAAGTTTTAAAATTTGAACGTAGTATTCTTTATTGATTGTCTGACCTGTTGGTGCATATTCGTGATCTACAACATCTTCACAATTGAAAAAAACAATCAACATTGACTTAACATTGCTCCGACTTTGACATGCTTTTTTTGGTCTTGGCGATTCAGAATGCTTCCACTGTGAAGATTGTTGTTTTGTTTCAGGATCATAACCATAAACCCATGATTCATCACCTGTAATAACTTTTCTAAGCACATTATCATCATTATTGACCATTTCCAGATTGTCCAGAGCAATTTCTAAGCGAATGTTCTTCTGCTCTGCTGTGAGCAATTTTGGGATGAATTTCGCACACGCGTTTCATTCCTAAATTTTCGGTTGAAATTTCTGAAATGATAGTTTTTGGTATCCCAAGGTCTTCTTCTAGTTCTCGCACAGTCATCCGACGATCTTGTTCGATTGCAAGTCGCACCCGCTCAATATTATCTGCAGTTTTTATCGTCGAAGGTCGGCCGGAACGAGAATCACTATCGACAGAAGTACGACCATCTTTGAACCGTTTATACCACTCTTTTATTCGTGTTTTGCTCATACACTCGCTTCCGAAGGCCATTTGTATCATTTGAATAGTTTCCGAACTCGTTTTTCTGAATTGAAAGCAAAATTTGATGCAAATTCGTTGATCTTGTTTTTCAGTCATTTTTGACAATATCAAAATCCGACGAACGCGAAAAAGGCACTGTAAACAAAGACACGCTGCGCATGAACTATACGTCTGGCAGGTGTCAGTAAGTAACCAATAGATTCAGACGCTTTACTGTTGACGTTTCTGTCCGGTAAAGGTCGCTCGAACACTATGGCGCGAAGATATAAACATAGGCCCGATACTTTCCGGACAGACCTCATACTTTACTGTAGACACGAGTATAGACATATTACCGATATTTTATTCAAAACATAGCTTGTATAAATTTTACTGCTTGCTTTTATTTCAGATTGAAAAATGAAAATTAATCCGTTAAACGTTCTAAACTTATTATTAGCATACTTTCAAGCGTTAAACATACCAGATAGTGTCACGAATTATTATGAAACAGAGTTGGCCGAAAAAATAAAAGAAATTTTAATAGAGGCAACACATGATTTCAACAATATAGAAATGATTACTGATGACTCTATGGATTTTCAAGAAGAGTATAAAGACCATAATGCGGAAATAATTGAAGATGAAGTGCAACATCATTTTCCTGATCCGAATATAGTACCAACAATTCAATGTACAGCAGATAATGAAGAACTAGATTTTGAATACAAAAAAAGAGCTGTAGATTTTTGGAGAAGTAGCTAAACGAAGCAAAATTTAAGTTTCAAAACAGTGCAAAACAGATTCAAAAAGTATCATCTATTAGTCAGCTACGTCGTTGGGCTAATTCAATTAATAAAGGTGGTACGTATAGAGAAAAAGTAGCATAAATTCGTGAGTATACCCTGGATAATTTTAAAGCACTCTCGACAGTGGTTCAATTATCCAAGATGAAGATATAATTCGATGGGCCTTACAAGCTAAAAAAGAAATTGGTTTTGATGATATTATATTCAAAGCTTCTAAACATTGGTTACTCAACTTTAATCAAGCACACATAATAGTTTCTAGGAAAATAAATAAGTTCATAACAAGAAAAACGCTAGAAAGTAGTGCAGAACTTACGGCTAAATCTGAAGCATTTATCGATGACGTTAAGTCGCGTATACCAAAGATTGGATTCGAAAATTTGTATAATTTAGATCAGAGCGGATTTTAGCTAGAAATTCATTCGGGAAGAACATTAGCAGTAGAAAGAGAAAAGCAAGTGCAATGTCTGGTACAGTCAATTTCAGTACCAACGCATAGTTATACTATACAGCCACTAATATCAGCTACTGGACAACTGTTGTCACAGCTATTTCTAGTTTTAAAGGAACCAAGTGGCAAGTTTGGCCCTATTGTAGAATAAAACATATTTAGACCAGAAAACGTGTACGGGGAAGCATCTAAATCTGAAAAATTAACAACAAGTAAGGGAACTAATAACAATTTTTACATTGTAATATCGTTGATCAGTTAATTAATAAGTCGTTTTATTGCAGATCACTTCAAAATCTGGTTGGAAAAAATATTTTATCCCCGTGTAGGCCATCACTTAATATTATTACTTGAGTCTTGGAGTGGTCATTGTGACAAAGTTATAGAAGAAACGATGACACAAAATAAAATTATTAACATAAAAAAAATTCCAACTGGAACCACAGGAAAAATACAACCACTATGGATTCCGTATTTGAAAAAACTTTGTCCGAACATTTTCTGATAATGTAATGTTAATGGATCATGATATGAATTTACATGTGAGAAATAATATAATTAAACTTCAATTATTGGTTCATACCCAACTGTCTTCGCCGAGATATATAGATTTGTTTAAATATTCCTGGTATAAAAGCGGTCACGTTAATGAAAAACCAGATAAATTTGATAATCCTATAGATTTCAGTTTTGGAAAGTCTTGAGCAACACATTGTGAAATAGAAGGGTGCACAAACATTGCAATTGTACGATGTGGTTGGTGCAAAAAAAGCATTACGCTTTAAACACTTTTATGAGGACTAC
Organism: Phymastichus coffea; assembly: GCF_024137745.1. NCBI lineage: Eukaryota > Metazoa > Arthropoda > Insecta > Hymenoptera > Eulophidae > Phymastichus > Phymastichus coffea. Next base: position 4,893,165 of record NW_026706819.1, on the reverse strand, counting down.
CATTATTGTAAAAACTTTGTAAAATAATATATTTTATGCTCAATACAAGAAATGCACTATAGCAAAAGATAAAAGATTGTAGATTATTATTATTATACTCTAATATTATAAACAAAAATTTATCATTAGTTAAATTTATAATAATGGAATTTCAATAACATTCTGATAACAATTTCTACGGAAATTATAAAACTGCCTCACACACAGAATTTTTTTGTTTACAAATTTAGGAATTTGAGGTGGTTTGGTAGAAGCACGGGCATCTAGCCTATTTATTGTTTAGGGGTTTGGGTTGAAGGCTCTTTAATTCACATGTACAGGCTACAAAGATCACACATTTGTAAACAAGTTTTTATGAAAGTTAAAATTTTTTTTTGACATTTTCGTTTACCAGAGTGGTTCCACCGTTTTAAATTTTCAAAATCTGCTATCAGATTTGTAAAGAGCAATCTCGAAAACCTTTATATACAAACCTTCTACAAAATATTATGGATTGAAGTATACTTATAGTTATTTTGTGTTAGGGGCAGTTTACCCCCCTTAGGGGTAGTATCTATGAAAAAACCAAAAAACTTAATTTGTTTATTATAGATGTTTACAAATTTTTTCCAATTTTTTTAGTCTTTTAAAACTTTTTTATTAAATAAAATTTTTTTTCGATATTTCCGTCCGCCATATTGGTTCCGCCATTTTAAATTTTTAAAATCTGATAACAGATTTGTAATCAGCGACCTCGAAGACTTCTATGTACAAACTTTCTACGAAATATTATGTATTGAATTACACTGCCCGTCAATCACTTTTGCCATGCTTACCTCAAAATTAGGCAAACTTGAAAGTTTTGTATCTCGGTCGGAAATTATCGTATCACAAAAAACCGCAGGGCATTTTAAAGATAATTGAAAAAGCTTCCATTTAAGACGTGCAGAGATTTAAAAATTTTTAAAGCTTTTTTTCCAATCCTCAATTACTTCGACTTGCGAATGTTTTGGAAAAAAATGCCAAAGAGAAAAAAGTTTCGTTTTGTGTCCAAGAATACGAAAATAAAGTCAAAATAAAGAAATAGAGAAAAAATTTTTTTTCGGTTTTTTAGCGCATTAAAAAAAATAAAGGAATTTAACTTTTTTTTTACGCTTAGTTTTAAAATATCTAGGGGCGTAGTAAATCACAAAAATTAAAAGACGTGAAAATTTAAAAATTTAAATCCATGTCGTGCTCCCAGTAGAATTTAATAAATTTAGCCCGAAACATTTTGTAAATATTTCGCGAATAATATTGGATCTAAATTTCACATGACCTTAGCGTAAAACGTCGTGGATCAATCGAAACTCAACATAATACCTTATCCAAACGTCGGATTTCGCGCTATGTGCGAATCCGGGGTCAAAAAGAGGGGTTTCCATTACAAAAAACACTTCGACCTTGAAATGACCTTCAAAATGAGGTTAAAGGTCAAAGGTTTTTGGTGCATTGGGTGGCCCACTCTGTTCTGAACAAATTTTAGTTGTTACGCGCGTTAGTTCTAACAGCTAAGAGAGAGAGGGGGCGCCCGATCTTTTGAATAAGCAGTTACGCCTCAACTGTGAACGTGAATTTACCGGCGATTTGTATTGCACTTTGTTTTCGCCGAATAATTAGTTTTTTGGGACAATTTCGTGCGTGAGTGCAACGGTATTTTCGAGATAACCAGTAGCAGTGCAGAAGCAGCAGTTTTGTAGCTAATTTGAGGCAGATCGAGGCAGCACAGCTGATAATAGAGGGGCAGCGGCAGTTGAAATTTTTGCAACAACAATTACGGCTGATCACCGTAATTGCACCGCATGGTAGGTGCACCTTCTGTCATATTAAGCGAAACAAAATACATTCGGTAGTTTGTCTATTCGTGATAGCGTTATATTTTTTGTATTCGCGTTGTGCGTTAGTTCGCGGTAGAATTCAAATCTACTCTCTCTCTCTCTTTCTCATCGAACATAATTAAATTGTAAAATCCTATTTTCGTGCGTCAGTCTTTCAGCCCAACAAAGACTGTAGTGATTTTTTATTAATTAAAGTCTGTTAAATTTATTCGCCGTTTTCGTCATTTGATTTTCCTGGTAGCTTAAGTATTTGAAACAGGCTTAGGTTTTAATCCAATTACATCTAGGGGATTAAGAAGATTAGGAGTAAAGTCGCTCACACTTAAAACTGATCAAGTGTAACAAGACACGTGACTTAAGGTGAGTTCAACTCCGATCGATAGAAGACAACTAGGATAAATCATCTGACGTTGAGGCGAATACACGTATTATCATACGTGTTTAACGGAGCGGCGGTTTGCTCTGCAACGTGGGAGTTTGTTCTTAAATAAATTTCCCATTTTCAGATTTATCTCCCCCGTTACAATTTATATTATAAGTTATGTTAAGCTTAGCACTCTCCATTTTGTTAAGCAAAAATTTTTTTAATCCAATTTTAGAGCCAACCCGTTGTGAAAAAAATAATAATCAAACAATCATCTCAGGTTACACACGTGTGTTTCGTTGGTGAATATCCAACCTCATCAGATCTTTATTAAAAAACAAAACGAGAAAATGGTTACAATAACAGATATAAACCAAAAACAAATAAAAATCACGCTAACAAAACATTTACCTCAATTCGCAAGTCACAATCAAATTAAATATCACAATAAAGTCAAAAATACACTGTCAAACTCATCCTATAACATAACATTCGTTCAAATACTCAAAATTCAAATCGGACAACGACTATGAAATAATGCAAATCAAAACAGTGTCTGTTACCTTTTATACCAAAACAAATCACAGATAGACACACAATCAAATGTATCCCCTCTCCTATGCCATGAAAACGGTACATTAAGCATCATTGTACATCAAAACAAAATTTAAAAAAATATTATAAATAAATGTGAGATCAGTCAGCTAAAACATCAAATAAACCTTTATATTGTTTACTCAGTAAACTAGTGTCTTCTTGTCTATTTATAGTGTTATAAGACAAATTAATATATATCATTTCCGAAATTAATCTCTTACAATAATTAGACTCTCTATCTAAAATTATTGTGTTATCCCAGTCAAACGAATGTGTAGGATAATTTTTCAAATGCATAGGAACAGGAAGAGATTTATCTAAAGGTGTCTTACTATGCTCCTCTATGCGTTTTTTTAAACTTCTCTTAGTTTGACCAATATATACAGACGGGCAACTATCACAACAAAATTTGTATACTACATTTGTCTCATTCCACTTATCTGTAACATCTTTACCCAGTTTTATTATATTGTCCAACTTATGATTAATTAATGGTATACAATGAATATTAAATTTTCTTAAACTATGGTTACATAAGTTAAAAAATTTTTTATGAAAAGGCAACGTTAAAACCATCGATTTAATATTCGTATATTTTCTATCATCCTGAGTAGTAATACTATTCCAAAATCTATGTTTACGAATGCGATTTAATATACATGTTTTAACAAATTTTTCCGGGTAATCATTATTTTTTAAAATGCTCTTAACAATTTTTATATTATCTTCATGAAAGGTTGCATCAGATAGTAATAATGATCTATCAATCAGATTATATACAATGTTTCTTTTTTGCTCAGTTGTATGGTTAGACTAAAAATTCAAAATTCTGCCTGAACAAGTCGGTTTTTGGTACCAATTAGTAACAATTTTACTGTTCTTGATTATTAACGAAATGTCTAAAAAAGTTATACTATTATTACATTGGATTTCATGTGTGAAATTTAAATGATTATTATAATTATTAAAAATGTCCAAAACCAATTGTAAATTATCCCTTTTTATACATAAAATAGTGTCATCTACATATCTAAAATAAAAAAGCGGTGAACAATTATATTTTTCTCGCAAAACATTTAAACAATCTGTCTCCAAATCATCCATAACTAAATCAGCAAACAACGGCGATATTGGAGAACCCATCGGTGTACCAAAAATCTGTTTGTAAATTATTCCTTCAAACTGGAAAAAAGTATTATCAAACAAAAACTTTACCGTATCAACTATTTCAGTAAAAGGTATCTCCGAAACAGAGTGAATCTTATTAAATCGCCTATCGAGACTCTCAATGACTAAATCACACGGAACGTTTGTAAACAAAGAGCTGACATCTAATGAAATTAACATATAATCTGACGGAACTGTTATGTTCTGAAGTTTTTTTATAAGTTGAAAACTATTATCTATATGTGAAAAAGGACGTAAGTTTTTCTCGTTTTGTTTTTTAATAAAGATCTGATGAGGTTGGATATTCACCAACGAAACACACGTGTGTAACCTGAGATGATTGTTTGATTATTATTTTTTTCACAACGGGTTGGCTCTAAAATTGGATTAAAAAAATTTTTGCTTTTTATATTATAAGATTTTGCAAAAATATGAAAATTGATTATTATTCAAATATTATTAACCAATTTAAGTAGTTCTTTTTTGGAATTACACCTAGAAGCGATAAACTATTTTTATATGTCAAAATTTCTTATTATTTATTTTTTTTTAATTTTGTTTAACGTCGCTCTATTTATGTTCTATCAGTGCTAATGAGCGACGGAGGCTTGCAATGTGTTTGAGAACAAAGCACATGAAATTTTATTTCAGTGGTGCTTGTATCAATCAGCAGGGACTGGAAATCGAACTCGGGTCGACCGGGTGCGAGTTCGTCACCCTACCGACCGAGCCATTGCAGGCCCCCTTCTTATTAGTTTATTGTAAATTTTGCGTTATTGTATTATTTATCTACATTAGTTAATAACTTTTAAATCCGATTTTTGCCATAAGTATAAATCATATTTAAATTATCTATATCAATTTCTGTATCTTTTACATGATTTAGATTTTCGTTAGTGCTGTTTATTCTATTGTAATCAAAAGAAAATGATTTTCTACACTTGCGTAAATAGCATGAAAAAGGCTGTCCAGCGAAAATAGGCGGGAAAATTTATGAAATAAATACGCTGAATTTTGTACAGTCTGGTATTCCCTTCTAGCCTTGAAAAGTGAGCGCTCGAAATTGAATAAACTTGGCTTATACCTAATAACGGTCAAAGCAAGTATCAGAACAGGTTCACGAAAATTAAAAACGTTAGACTCAAGAGGGCGCGTGACGTCGCGATTGATCATAAATAGTCGCCGATTTGCATATATGTAAATAACTCAAGGTCTTTAAGGGATTTAAACTACAGCGTGTTTTGATTTTCGTCGTTTAACTTTGTTTTGTAAATGATATCATGCGACGAAAGAACGTAAACATAATTTGTACTATGAAGTGAGAATTTGAGTATTTGATAATCATTTAAATTAAATAATCAACGCCACTACTATTTTATTAATAAAATGTATTTCGAACTAGCACGATAGTCTATAAATGTTAGCCATGCTATTAACTGTATTGATTGCAGGATACGTGCAAATATACGAGTATACAATTAAAGCGAAAATGAAAAATAACTATAAAATTATATCTAAAATGTAGCGAAAGAACAATGAAATTTCAAAAGATAACCAATTTCAATAAAATAAACAATTACATTGGCTTATCAACCGTAATAAATATAAAAATAGTAGATATTAATAAAAAATTAATAAACTATATGCGAGAACTAAGAATAAGCAAGGTAATATCCGCAATTCTAGAAAGTTCTCGTGCGAACTGTGGAAATTTTGTATAAATTTGGTGAGGCGTAGCGGCGAACTCTCGCCCGTGTATAAATACGCCTGCGTTCGCCGCAACGAGAACTCTATCCTGTCCTTGCGCCCGATGCGGACGGTGACTGATGATTCAATAAATGATTTAATAAAAGTCGGCCAACATGCCCTAAGTGTGCACATCAAATTTCTATGTTTAATTAAAAATATTAGAAATCGTGAAAAAAAAACCTGAATAGCGTAAGATATGTAAAAAAAATTTGAATAAGTTATTTCTTTTTTTTCAAAACTCAAAATTTTACGATGTAGGTAGCAATAATTTTCAAACTTACGTGTTACCTCACTGAATGATTCTCTCCGACTGAAAATAAACACCTGTTATTTCAATATCTGACCTAAAATTTAATCATTTGCCACTACTTCGCCTAGCGACCATCCTTTCCTAAAAAGCATCACAAGGACAACTCGTAGGGAAATATACTTCTCTACGAGATAGATCCTTCGGGTATTTCCTTAGAAAATATATTTAATAATTTGAACCTGCATAAGTATTCTCGGCATATGTTCAGGTGCCTAGCTTGACGTTAGGCCGGGTCTTGTGCGGATTTTTGTAAGACGTTACGAGAATATACTCTATTTGCCTAAACCCGAGGTTGCTCTCGTCAAATCAAATAAATAAGATAGAGAGTGACTCTGAATCAATGTTACGGTACTACGTAGGCTTCTTTTCCTGCGAGAGTTAACATTGTATCTGGGACATACGTCCTACCATTGCTAAGAGTTTCTCACGTTTATCTTAACGCGGGCACCTATTAGCTAAACTTGGTTTATTAACCACGGCGTTCCTTAGAGAGACTTAAATGAAAATTACTTGAATGTCTTCGATCTATGTACACTTAAACTACCCTATTGAAAAAAATGACGTCACAAAAAGACGTCTTTAAATGACGTCTTTAAATGACGTCATTTAATGACGTCATCGGTCATGTCATGGATTGGAACAAAAATGACGTCTTTTGAAATCTTTTTGGACCATCGACAAAAATGAAATGACGTCTTTTGAAATCTTTGTGGACCATCGACAAAAATGAAATGACGTCATTTTTCCAACAAATAACGTTATTTTATTACGAAATGACGTCTTTTGAAATCTTTTTGGACCATCGACAAAAATAGAAAGACGTCATTTTTTCCAACAAATAACGTTATTTTACTACGAAATGACGTCTTTTGAAATCTTTTTAGACCGTCGACAAAAATTAAATCACGTCACTTTCCCAATAAATAACGTAATTTTCAAAATAAAATGACGTCTTTTAAAATCTTTTTGGTCCATTGACAAAATGAAATTACGTCATTTTTTTAACAAATCACGTCATTTGAAATGTTTTCAAAGTAGGATCAAACGCATGTAACGTAATTTCTCGAAAACAAAATTTACGTCATTTGTAAATAAAATCATTAAAAAAAAGATTAAAAACTCAAGTGACGTTATTGAAAGTCTCAAATAACATAAGCTTTTGCTGTTAAAATGTTACGATCTTGTTTATGATAAATGAAACACATATGATAAATGACAAACATATTTATGAATTAATAATTTTATATTCTAGGCTGCTACAAAAATGATACTTATAGTCCATTTTGATTGATAAATAATTTATAACGGTCAATACAAATTATTTTTAATAAATATTAAAGTTATTGGAAGAGTTATTTTGTCAAAATAAAAAACATTTTAGCAATATATTAAATACTTTGCATCTTTAAGTTGTGCTTAATCATAAAAATGTAGAAGAAATTGTTATCGTAATCAAATACTCAATAAAACTCGTCATTCTCATCGAATAATTCTTGATCCACATCTCTTGCATCAATCGACGGAGAATAACGATTATCAGGATCATCATCTGCATTTATCAAGTTGGCAGGAGCTTCCTCTTCATCGGTTTCTCGATTATCATTGGATATGTTTTTTGCCCTTTCCTGAGATACGATAATACCTAGCTCCCTGCCGTATTTATTAATCTTTCGTTCGACAACTTTTTCTTCTTCTGGTGTTTTTGGGTTGGGATCGATAAAGCCTTTCTCAGCGAGATATTGCGCATATCCACCTGCAAATATAAAACCTATTAATAAAACAATAAATTAACAAAAATTAAAAAAAATTTTGTTCTTACGCTTGAGAGCTTCAAATTTCTTTCGTTCAAACGGCTCTCGATCGTCGACACTTGTAGTTTTCTCGACTTGAACCGCCTTGTGCCAAAAATCTTCATACTGCCAAACGTATGAGGTTGCTACTTGACGTAAGAAAGCTGAAGAGGATTTCTGCTTCAAAGCTTTTTTCCATATACGATATGGAACTGAGACACCGAAATGCAAGTGAAAGATTGGTACCTGAAAAAAAGATTTGAATTTATTAATTGTAATTTTAAATATTAGCACTTGCGAGATACGTACTTCGACCATCAATCCTGTTTGCTCACTTCTTTCCACTTTCACCCACTTAGTCAATCTTGGTTTCTTCAGATGTGCTGGTTCAGAATCTGAATTTTCCCAGTCGTCCGTGTCGTACAAGCAAGCTTTCTTTTTCTTCACATGAGTATGCTTTGCTTTTTTTTTTTGGATTTGTTTATTTCCACCCATCTTTCCTACTCTTGCTATTTTATTCGCATTTCCCTTGGAGGTAGCTGAGCGCTTCTTAGTTGGTAGTCGAGCAGTATTGTTTTGCAAAATCATTGATGAAGAACTATTTTTATTTGTTGAATTTGAAATTTGAGCTGAAAGTGTTTCTAACGATCGTTCTTGAAGAGGTCCTGATGATTTACTACATGAAGATTTACTGTAAATTGAATTAACAGAGGGGACTGTTTTTGTTGTACCTGCTCGACATTAAAAAAAAAGTTATTTTTGAATTACAGGTATAATATTATTTTGTCACACTAACACTTACGAAGAAAACTTGGTAAACGAGAAGTACTAGGTAAACGAGGAGTACTTGGTACAGCAGAAGTGCTGGCTACATCAGAAATATTCGGTATAGCTAGAGTGCTTGATGAACCAGCAATGTTTTGTAACGGAGGTTTTAAGATACCTGGAATACTCATTTGATTTCCTGTATGGATTACATCAATATGATATGATAGTATAACATTGAATACATAAACTTATTATCACAGATATTGTTTACTACGACTATCACTAACCTCGTTGCTGGAGTACAGTTGAATTTGTAGACTTTTGCTCATGAAATCTGGATGATTTTGGAGTACAACTTAATTCTATTTGGGATTCTACTACAATGGACTTTGTTGGCAAGCTTGCAGGCATCTCAACTTCACTATTGGCCTTCTTTTGCATCAGTAGCTCTTCTCTCAGTCTTGCTATTGTGGCATCTTTTTCAGATAACTGTTCTTTTAAGTTCTTGTGTTGACTAGCTTCATCGTTCACATCAAAACTCAAATTTTCCATACCAGCAACTGTGGCTTCAGCATTTTTCAAAACATCATCAATATTCACATGACTGACAGCTACGGGCAAGCCCTACATAAGAAAATAAAATAAAATTGTGTAATTGATAAACTGTTTATAATGATAATTAATAATGCTTGACACATATATCATACCTTCTTCAAAGCTCCATTTTTCTTAGCAAAATTTGAATTTATCACTTGAGGTTCAATTATCTCTGAAGGTTCAGCCGCCACTTCATCTGCATCTTTTTCCAAATGCTCAAGCTCTTCGCTTGCTAGTAAACTCACAACATCGCTTCTACGTTGTTTTTTTATAATATATCTTTTGGGGGGATTTTTCAACTCATCTCGGTTGACTTGAAAATATAGATTAATTATTAGATAATCAAATAACTTAAACTGTATAATTATAAATCATACTTACATGATACATTATACACAACTCCAGGCTCAAAGACCATCTCTCCATCATTGTTCAATCCAGTACTGATGTAAGCGTAGTAAGGAAAATTCTTTCTTTCTGCATCAAAATTTTTGATTTCTTGCGATGACACAACTTTGACATCTCTATCGATAAGAAGTTTTGTTGCAGCCAACAAAACTGTTGAGTTCATTTCATCGCTGTCTTTTTCAGAATTCCTGCTTGGTTTGGATTGACTTGTATGGACAGAGGCAGATGTACTTTTTGATTTAGACTTTTTCTTATGGACAGATTTGTTTGTTTCTTGTGACTGATTTCTATGACCAGACTCACCCTCTGAATCTGATGAACTGTCCCTAGAAATAGTCTTTTTACTCCTGGTTCTGGGCATTTTATCAATTATCTACAACACATCATTTAAAATTAATAGTAAAATATCCAAAATGATAAGGTTTTTTATGTGAAATTTGATATTAAAATCTACTGAATATGTTGTGAAATATCTTGTCATGATTTTATTTCAGTAACATCATATTTAAAAAAAGTTTGAAATAACTCATTAGCTATCGAGTAATAATGGGTAATTTTACCACAACCCATTATTTTAGTCTCAAATATTATGATTCAACACCACTATCATTACAATTCAATCAATTCAATCTCACTACCACCTGCAGATTGATTCAAAGTAAATTTACTTAAATATTATCAGTGAGAATATTAAATTACCATGGAATTTACTATTACCTGTATAATACAAAAAGCTATGAAATGTTTATATATTTATTTACCAGTTTATCTAATATCAAAACTAATATTAACAGCATATTCAATAGAAAATACAACTATCAATAGCCTAATTCACAACTTAAATTGCAACACAAAAACTACTTAAATAGCAAATAGGTTATGAATTTGTCAATGTCAAAAATTCTAGCTAATAATATTTTCAAAGTCAATAATAATTTGTTATCTTTTATTTTATACAAAATTATATTTTTTTTATTTTAACTTACCAACACAATTCAGCGGAGAACTATACTGATATTAAACAAATTGTGAGGAGAAAGCGAAACGTGGCTGACGTATGACACTTACGATGCGAGTCGTAAGACAAGAGTTCCGCGAAATGCGATTTTCCTTTTGTTTCAGACTGACAGAATTCAGTTTCTTTGTTGGCGGTGAGCCCCCAAAACTTCGGATTCTCTTTGACAGATACGGGTTATGAATCTTGTCTGTGATTGGTTCCTCTATATACCAATACGAAGCATGCTATAAAGTTACAGTGGAAATAAATGCGCGGCGTGGCGAGCTGGAAGTGCCAAATCAGGCGGGAAAGAAAGTCGAAAAAAACATGCTTGCTACGATCATTGATAACAGAAATGTTAACAATGTTTAACACAAAAAATAAACATAAAATTACATGTACGTGTAAATGTTAACGTATGTGTGTTGGAAAGGATGCGTGGAACTCTGATTCGTTCAGGTAAGCGATATTACAAACCATAAACTTTCATTTTATAACCTCCAAACTTTTATACTAAAATTTTATAGTAAAATTGGTTCACAACAGATAAAAATATTTGTACTACACAAAAATTTTGATATATCATGCAATGCAGTCGAATTATTTGGGTAAAGTTAATTTTTTTCAAATAGATTTTATTAAAACCATTCATTCATTTAAATAGCTCACATCTACTCATTTCTATCAAAATTGACTGTTAAAATTTGCTATTATTTCATGTAAAAATATTCAGCTCTATACTGATTACAGAATAGTTTTGACATTCATATTTTTTCATTGATATTATTTGAGTATACTTAATGTACTTAATGATTATTTCTTTTGATTATTCAGCTTTTTGATATGGCCCATTACAATCGAAGCAGGATTGATCCTAATGCTACAACACCAAGAACCACACGCTACAATAGACAGAGACAGAGGGAAGATGGTGAATCTTCAGATTCTAGTGCTGACAATCAGAGAAGACGAGATATTTACCCAGTACGTAATAAGTTTTCTGTAATTACAATTACATTTGGCATTTATGTATTTAATTTTTTTATTACAGCAATTGTCTGCACTAATAAACTCAGTTAGAAACTTGAGAAGCGATTCATCTGAATCAAGTTCTGGTACATCAGTCGCAGATTCTGATACCACAAATTCTCCTGAAGCTCGTAATCCAATATTGAATCACAATCAAGTACATGCAAATATTTCAAGTTCTGTAAGTAAATTACACAAAGTGCTGCAAATAATTATACATATCATTAAATATAAATGTAAATAATCATAAATACTTTTTGTAGGACTCAAATGCATCTCCTCGTGTTCTTGGACATAGAGTCAACATTGGGATGCCGAATGAGTCAGAGTCTGATTCAGATGATATTGTGGATGTAAGTGCGCACACATATATATATTCAGTTTCAATAAAATATTATGTGGTTATTAGGCAGTAGAAAATCCATTTTGTTAAATTGACACAGCAAATGACGTAATACAAAATAGCTTTTGCTGGTTGAAAAAATTTCAGTGATTTGAGTGCCCAGTAAACTATACATTACAAAAAAATCCATCAAGTTATTTTAGTTAAATTTTCAATTACAAAATTGCATGCCTTTCTATTACGTACAGCAGTTTCAGCGTACAATTTCTGACTTATTGCAACTCAAATTTTTGACTGTCGAATCTTATTTGGATATAAATTAACCAATTGGTCCATGCGTCAAATAAAGGTTTTTTGCATAAACCTCAAAATTTCAACGCTGTCTCAACTTTGTTCAACTAATTAGTTATTTTGGGATAATGCTATTTTATTTTACTAATTTATATATAAAAATTACAATTTTAATCAAAAAATCATCTCAACTCTCAAAATGGGAACCAAAGAAACAAATGAAAAGTTATTTCTTTGAAATCTTTTATGGCAACATCAAATTAATTTTTATTCCGTACAAAAAGTTTCAGTGCAAAGTATATGACTTGACTCTCAAATTGATAACTCAAATTTTCCACTACATAATCTTTATTAAGGGGACAAGCTGGTGTTTATCTTAAGGGGGCCAGACAGTGTTAAAGCTGAAAAATTAAAATTGATTAAATGTTGTAGTAACAAGTAAAATATTATTATTTTGAGCTTTTATCCTTATAACAGACTGTACAAACAACCATTCCAAGTCCCCACCGATGTGATTTTTCCTTACGTATACCTATTATTGTCTTATGGGCTCAGCATGACCAAAACCTCTTTGCCACAGACTCCTGGGCTGAGTTTTCAACGGATCAGGCTGAAATTTGGTTTAGATACTCTACATTACATTTGGATCCACTTAAGTGGAGCACTTTTTTGATAATGGTCTCACTTGCTTTGGTAAAACCCATAGAAACCCTATTGTTCACTATTTTATATTTTTTTTCTAAAAATAACTTATTTAAACAACTCCTATACACTTTTTCCAAATTCTGCTTCACTTAAGTGGATATAGCTTCCTCTTAACAACCCACACCACAAGTCCCTCATTACTGAATCAAAATTATATCACTACACATCACTCTAACATGTATTTTTGAATACAAACCACAATTACACATTCACTTGATTGACCTCGAGCAGCTGTCAAGTCCTAAGTACCATACAAGGCTTCTCCAGGTCCAATATAAAGTCCACAGTAACATGTAATTACCTGCTACTTTCATCACACTGCAGTGACTCTTATCTTGTCTATCAATTTCCACCTGCAAAAAAATAAAACACATACACAAAGCAACTAAATTTCTTTTTTATGATCTAACACAAGATTTGGACTTATCTGATGGATGCTAGATATCATACATTTCCCTCGGTGAATATAGAAAAACTTGTTGAACTTTTCAACAACTCATATTCAATAAATTAAATTAGAAATATCTCAACACTTAATACTCAACTGTAGAATACACAGTACCAAACTTAACCCAGACCAAGCAGAAGTAATTAGTAAACACATATGACAGGCATGGGAGAGACTGTAGGTGTGTAATAATGTGTTTGTAATTAGTGACAGTATCATGACGTCCTCGACGGTAGAGTAACGCGGGATTTCGTCTTCGTTTGATTTTTATGTTCGAAATTTTAGGATTAAAATTTTTTAGATGCTTTAAAATTAACAATTAAGTATAAATGTATAAATGATAGAAATAACTTTTAAATTTGATATAGTATGATGGATATAAAGTTTAATTGTTTATAAAATCATCAAAAACCATGCAAATTTAAAATGTTTAAATCGTAGTCGGGATGAAAAAAATCATATTATTAATCTTAAAAGTTGGTTATTATGCTTGTCATTGTTTATAAAACTGACATTTACAAATTATTTTGTCAAATAATATGTTTAATAACAAGAAAAATGGCATTTCATCATTTTTTATCATATTACGTAAAAAAATTATAATACTATATAGCGTATATCACTAGAACGTAACGGAATTTTTCAAAACGGACAACGGCATCTTATTCTGCGGAAAATTTGCAAATAAAAGAGTAAGTAAAAAAAAATCGACTTTTTCGATCTGAAACACTGTCTGGCCCCCTTAAAATACTTCAAATCATGATTAAATACAAAAGTAACTGTATTTATGTAACTGTAGCTATTTTTCTGAAAGTATAAGTTTAAAATAACTAATTTTTGCACTCCCAGATACCAGAAGTCCACCCGGTTAGCCACAATCATGGTATTAGTTTAACATGCTCTTTTTGGCTTTACCACAGACTTTAAATAAAAGAGAGACGTTATTCATAAATTATAAAAAGGACATTAATTTTATTCAAAGAAAAAATATTTGTTTGGTCTTGTTTTGTCTCTTTTTTTTTCTTTCAAAAATTGACCGTTTTTTTATATGAAAAAATAGACTTCACGATTAAGCCAACCTTGATCAATCTTATATTCCCAGGATGCCCGTAGAAACCGCTTACGTGAACGATTGCTCTTTGAACAAGACGATGACGATGCCAGTGATGAGGACATCCATCGGTTCCGTAACATCCCTGAGAACGGAGAAATGAATGGCGCACCTATTCATAACAGGTTGGATGAAATATTAACAGGTGATGCAGCAAATGAAGTCTTGAACGCGAGAGTTAATGTAACTAAAGCTGAAATTTTTTTAGCAGTCCTTAAATATTCGATAGTTCATAATTTATCGCAATCTGCTATAGCTGACTTGTTTAAAATGTTGAATTTTTTTTTTCGACGTCTGCCTTGCCTGAATCACGATATTTGATTGATCAGATGTTCAACTTAAACGATAGCATCGATTATTATGCTCTTTGTCCGACTTGTAAAAATTTCGTCACGCAATTTAATCGCAATGAAGATCACCGTGCGCATTGTGAGCATTGTAATATAGATTTTTCTTTGAATGATCCGACTTACAGAGATTTTTTTTGTATAATCAATCCGGAACATGAAATATCGCAATTACTTGAAGATCATTGGGCACATTTTGAATCAGTTGCAGAGACTCGAGCGCAAAATGAAGATAATTTTGGTGAATTTTATCACGGTTTGTTGTATAAACGATTGAGAGATTCTTTGCCCGATAACAAAAAAGATACATTCGTAACAGTTACATTTAACAGCGACGGCTCACCAGTGTTTGAAAGCTCTACTTTTTCTGTATGGACAATACAAGTTATAGTAAACGAATTACCCTTCAAATTGAGAACTTCAAAGCCAATATTATGTGGTTTATGGTTTGGCCAAAACAAACCTAATATGAACATCTTTTTTGAGCCTTTTGTCACAAGAATGAATCAGTTGGCGGATCAAGGTTTAACGTTTAATGTTAGAAACATACCGCGTACTGTCTACGTTTATGCTATCTGCTCTTGCGTTGATTCCGTGGCTCGAGCGCCCATGCAGGGCCTTACTCAATTCAATGGGTATTTTGGGTGTAACTGGTGTTTACATCCAGGATATTATATCGCAGTTGGTCGTGGGGGTAGCGTAAAGTATATTCTCTTAGATGAACCCATTGAGCAGCGAAATCCTGTTGATACTGTGCAGAATATGCGAGACGCTGTTCGTGTTGGACATTCTGTTAACGGGCTTCTGTATCTATCAATTTTAACGTTTTTAACCCACTTCAATATCGTCTTAGGATTTGTTGTTGATGGAATGCATTGTGGTGACGCAGGCATTGGCAAACAATTTCAAAATTACTGGCTTGAAGCAAAAAATATGCCATATTCACTAACTAATGCTGAAATCACTTTGATTGATAACGCATTGAAGGCTTTAAAGGTCCTCAGTAAGCTTATGCGCAATTGTCGTTCTATGAAAGATAGAAAATACTGGAAAGCAAAAGAATTCCAAAATTGGATTTTGTATTATAGCATAGTAGTGCTACTAATGATTCCGAGAATGAGAGGCTACGTTATACATTGGGCATACTTTGTTAAAGCTTATCATATCTTACTGCAAGACAATATCAGCAGACGACAAATTATTCACGCACACTACCTATTGAGTATGTTTGTGTCGGTAACAGAAATGATTTATTCCAGAAGTGCGATGACTTTTAACGTGCATCAGCTGCTTCATTTAGCGCAAAGCGTTATCAACTGGGGACCTTTACATTATCATTCTGGGTATGGATTTGAAAACGGTAATGGGCAAATAGTTAAGCAAGTCCACGCTGCAAAAGGTGTGATACATCAAGTATGTAGAAATGTAGGTATTAAAAGAAGCGAATCAACACTATCCAAATTTGTTTTGCGTCATAACCCAGAATCTGAAGCGCTTGATTATATTGAATATTTAGAAACAAAACAATGTATCAAAGTACTAAAAACTGAGAACGGAAGATATTTTGGTACTTTTTCTCGACCACAGCCTCGTTGGATAAGAGAATTAAATTTGTCTAATGCATCCTATGTATATAAAAAATTAGTAAGAATGGAATGCACATATTTGTCTTGCGACGTAATAAGATTACGATCAAACAATTCTTTTGCAAAAACAGTTGACAATGCTTACATTCAAATTGTTTTTTTCATTGTTGATCAATTAAATAGACAGGAGTATACTGTATGCAAAAATGTAGATGTAGTTGAAATATTTAACGAGTTTCCTGATTTGAGATCATTTCCTATAAAAAGAATAGCGAATATTGATCAAAACTTACGAGCAATCCCTACTAATACTATAGATAGAACTTGCGTCTACATGAACAGCGAGGATACCTGTTACATTTGTCCAGTTCCGAATCTGAACTCATATTGAGTACTTGTATATATAAGCATTGTACAAAGAAATTTCATTTATCACCAAAGTAACATAATGAATAAAAGAATGTCACTAATGTTTATTTACAGTAATATATTTTAAGCCACATATGATTATACCTTCATATTAATTACCGAAAATACTTGTAAGATAACAAATCGAATCAAATTTGTATTCATCAAATAATGTTATATTTTTGACAAATAAATTGGCTGAATGTGCTCATTTTCCCAAAATTTATCAATGACATTACATGCCTTTGATCCTACTTTGAGAACATTTCAAATGACGTGATTTATTAATAAAGGACGTGATTTCATTTTTGTCGATGGTCAAAAAAGATTTCAAAAGACGTCTTTTTATACTCAAAATAACGTTATTTCTTAGAAAAATTACGTCTTTTCATTTTTGTCGATGGTCCAAAAAGATTTCAAAAGACGTCATTTCGTAATAAAATAACGTTACTTGTTGGGAAAATTACGTCTTTTCATTTTTGTCGATGGTCCAAAAAGATTTCAAAAGACGTCATTTCGTAATAAAATAACGTTACTTGTTGGGAAAATGACGTCATTTCATTTTTGTCGATGGTCCACAAAGATTTCAAAAGACATCATTTCGTAATAAAATAACGTTATTTGTTGGGAAAATGACGTCATTTCATTTTTGTCGATGGTCCACAAAGATTTCAAAAGACGTCATTTTTGTTCCAATCCATGACATGACCGATGACGTCATTAAATGACGTCATTTAAAGACGTCATTTAAAGACGTCTTTTTGTGACGTCATTTTTTTCAATAGGATAGAGTACAAATGAAAAGTTTTAAGCCTATTTGGAAAGTCGGTTCCCCGAGCTCTTGGAAAATTACAGCGGTTTGTATTTTTTTTCGAAAATTTCTGTTTATTTTTTATTTAATGGTTAAATAAATGAAAAATATTAACCCTTTCTATGTTAATAATGAAATATTATTAATTATAACACGTTTTTTTAGAAAACATTCAGTTAATATACATTTTATGTATACAATATAGGAGTAAAGACAGTTTTTTAATATTTAATAAATTACATATGATATGAATTATATTCACAAACTGCCCTTAATAATTGTTTATTGTACTCTGGGTTGGCCTTTGAAACCTTATACTTCATCCACGTGATATTGAAGTCATGATGCACCGACTCCATCGCCTGTTCACTATAAAAGCCTAAACTACGTCCATTCATGTAACAAAAATCAGAAACGTGAAAAAAGACAGCGTGTACTTTTGGTGTAACAGGGATTTCCAGCTTCAAATAATTTGTTTTGAATTCTTCGATACATTCTTTGTAACCCTCATCTAACTTCACTTTGAAACAAGCATTAACGACTTTGTTAAGACTTTGAAATACTTCAACGTATTTCAAACAGTTCAATGAGTCTCTTCTCAAGATGTCTATTTTATTTAGCAAAACTTTGCATGAATTTCCCTTGAAAGCGGGAGAGCCATGCGTAATCTCACGCTGTACATTACATGCTCTTGCCCACTTTAACGCATCTAATTCGTACTCTCTAAGCATGTATGTGTATAATGTATTTACAACACCTAAAAGTAGGTGAAGCTCAGGAGGAGGAATGATGTCGAGAAAGAGTCTATCTTCATTAGTATCAAATATCGGTGGATGAATACAATTCTTGAAATTCTGAGCTTTTTTTGTATCTGCTCCTGCTTCAATATAGTCTAGATAATTTTTTGTTGTTTCTCCAATTGTTCTATAAGGGCCTACTTCGTGAAGTTCACCTTTTTTAGCATAACACCACGTACAAGGATAGCAGCTTGCGTGTGTCATAATGCCGACTAGAATATTTGCCAACTTCAAATCTGTAGCAATAGTTCCATCAAAGTTATTGATTGATAATTTTAACCACAACATCGAAGCATTTGTGTAGTTTTCTTGTATATTTGGCGCTATAGCTAAAATGAATAACTGCTTCACACCAGAAGCTTTAAATTTTTTTGACATTATTCCTTCACTGTATTTCTGACGAGAGTTTGTTTCCGCTGATTCACTTATCTCTGAAGACTGGATGGATACACATACTTTTAAAAATCCACCTCCCCCATCTATACCGAACTTCAAATGAGTATTTGGAATTTGTCGCTTAGCTTGAACAGCAGCTATGAAATCTTTAAGCTTATTGCAGTAAACTAATATTTCTTCAAATATCTTTGCACTGTTCGAATGTATACTTGAGAATGTATACTTTTTCAACTATGAAAAATTTATTGACATTATGATTATGCTGTATAAGTTAATGTCTTTTTAAATGAGGTTGAATAATTTTTCTATTTTTAGAAGCTACTCGAATAGTGTTAGCTATTGCACAAGTAGTTTTCAAGCTGAGATTAAATGATGTTTTGATTTTTTGAAAATCTTCAATACTAAGTAAATGTTGATTAAGAAATTTATCTTCGGCATTTTTGTTCAAATATATTTTCACTGGTTTTCCCCTTAGTTGGGAAAGTGATATGATTGAATTATTCTTTTTGCCAGAATTTGATTCTTTATCAGTAGCTATTACATCTTTTAATAAAGTCGAAGTGACTTGTTCCTTACTTTTCAAAGTGCAAGATTCATTCACAGCTGTCTTTAAATTGGTTACGAGATGCTTTGGAGCATGCATGTTTGATTCCCCGTTTAATTAAATTGAAGCATTTGCCCCACCGCTTTTCAACTGAAGACTGTCTTGTATTACTAGTACCCTGATGAACTTTCGAATTTGACGGAAAAATATTTTGCCGTTTTTGAAAATGCTGTCTATTGTCTAAAAAATTACTATGTCCTGGCGATCTTGAAATTTCACATAAATGGCAATCACATAGCTCACTGTTACGAGATCTTAGTTCTTTTTTTAATACAAATAAGGAATAGTCTGGTTGTTTTTCATTTTTAGCACCTCGATACACATTCATTTTACAAGCATTGTATACTACTCTTGATAAACAATCATTAGTGGAATCATATTAGTCTAATAAGTTCTGTAATTTAAGTTTCAATGTTGCACTTATTTTATTCATGTTACCTTTTCGAAAGCACAGTAAACACATTGAATCTCAATTTTCATCGTGAGTTCTAAGACGATTTAAACCCATTTTTTAAAATTTGAAGAAACTTCGAACACAGTTAATCAAGAATAAACTCAACACACGCGATGGCAGTTAGCTTGACACTGGGCAATACTCAATCATATTTGTTTCTATCACCTTTACTCTAATACTGAAAAGAGTTCCGAATAAGATTTGTTTACATGGCCTGGGTGTCTCCACACTCTTACGACAGTACGACGGCGACGACATAATATTAATACTATGTTTACGTATCTATATTTTTATACTTTTGTATATACATGATTATACGAGGGTGGTCCGATAAGTACTTAGCCTACAAATGAAAAACGAAAATTTTGGAAAAGTGGCATTTTATTTTTCAACATAGTCTCCTTTTAGTTCGATACACTTGGCCCAGCGAAGCTCCAACTTCTTTAACCCGTCTGAAAAATATGTTTCCTCGAGGTCTGAAAAGTAGGCTTCCGTGGCAGCGATTACCTCCTCATTCGACTCAAATTTCTGCCCGGCGAGTGACTTTTTCAAGTTTGGAAACAAAAAGAAGTCACACGAGGCTAAATCTGGAGAATACGGTGGGTGGGGCAGCAGTTCGTAGCCTAATTCGACCAATTTGGCCATGGCGACGGCGGAGGTGTGAGCCGGTGCGTTGTCATGGTGGAAGAACACTTTTTTCTTCGCCAAATGGGGCCGTTTTTTCTGCAATTCAACGTCGAATCGGCCCAATAATTCGGCATAGTACAGCCCTGTGACCGTTTTATCCCTCTCCAGGTAGTCCATGGAGAGAACACCTTGTGAATCCCAGAAAACGGTGGCCATCACCTTTCCGGCCGATGGGGCAGTCTTCGCCTTCTTCGGAGCACTTTCGCCGGATAAAATCCGTTGTTTCAACTGTTCCTTAGTCTCTGGTGTATACCAGTGGTTCCATGTTTCGTCGACTGTCACGAAACGACGCAGAAACTCTTTTGGATTGCGCTTAAACAGCGTCAGACATTGTTCTGAAGTTGACTCACAGTTGCGCTTGTTGTCCGGAGTGAGCAAACGCGGTACCCATCGCGCCGACAGCTTTCTCATGCCCAAAATTTCATGCAGGACATGACCCACGCGGTCTTTTGAGATGCCTACGATCTTAGCTATCTCGCGCACCTTCAATCGTCGATCTGCCAATACGAGATCGTGAATTTTTGTCACGTTATCCTCCGTGGTAGCCGTTTTCGGAGCACCTGGACGTGGCTCTTCAAAAATCGACATGCGACCACGTTGAAACTCGTTAAACCAATTTTTGACGGTCGCCATTGAAGGAGAAGAGACACCGTACACAGCATCCAAGCGCTTTTTGATTTCACTGCACGATTTCCCTTCCAAAAACAAGAATCGAATCACCGACCGATACTGCTCTTTTTCCATTTTTCAAAAATCAACGGACACACTTGCTTTCACACGCTCTCAAAAATAAACTACAACTCTGATCCGGCTAAAATCTTGACAGTAACAATCGAAAAGGTTGTATACGTGATAGAATATTTCTTTTGCGAGAGTGGCGCCATCGGACGGTGAGGCTAAGTACTTATCGGACCACCCTCGTATTCAACGCAGGTATTAAAATATCATCCTAATATGAAAATATTTGAAAATAACCGAAAGAATTCGTATTACTTTAATTGATGTTTCATTATTAACATAGAAAGTGTTAATATTTTTCATTTATTTAAACAATAAATCAAAAATAAACAGAAATTTTCGAAAAAAAATACAAACCGCTGTATTTTCCAAGAACTCGGGGAACCGATTTTCCAAATAGGCTTAAAACATTGCATTTGTACTCTAGTTTAAGTGTATATAGATCAAAGACGTTCAGATAATTTTTATTTAAGTCTCTTTAAGGAACGCCGTGTAACTTTAGACAGTATCAGATATCATAATATACACTCGATGAAAATATTCTTTTTTTTATATTATTATTCATTATACAAAAGTAAATATGTTGCAGCGCGAAAACTCAAATTCTCATTTAACACCATATCAATTAATATCGGGGATGAACTATTAAAGAAAATGTGTTAGTTGTATTCACTTAGGTGAAACTTTACACTTAGTTATTTCTCTCTAGTGATTAGTTAAGCAATTTTTTTTCTTTCCTATTGTGATTTACGCTCGACTCATAAAACATTTCACGCTATGAAAAACTTGGGCTGAATTATATCCGTTCTACAAAAAGACTTAAGCTTTACTTATGGAACACTTCGCGCCATAAGAAATTAGAGTAAAGTCTATCTTTAATTATATATATAATATTTCAAATTCAATACGAAAACGAATTCTTACTCATTAATGCAACAACTGCGAGAGTACGAACAATATAGATGCTCTATTTGTTTATCACTTATAATTTCGCACCATTTTTAACTGTAAAATCCATTTATTAATTAATAACTTATGTGATCATTCATTTTTTAATCGTCCAACCTGTTCCGAGAAAAGTCGGCCAACATGCCCCAAGTGTGCTCGTCAAATTTCTATATTTATTTAAAAATGTTATAAATTGTGAAAAAAACTGAATAGCGTAAGATATGTAAACAAGTATTCTCTACATAGCTACATTGATATATTTCTTAAAATCATAAAATTTGAATAAATTATTTCGATTTTTCAAAACTCAAAATTTTACGATGTAGGTAGCAATAATTTCCAAACTTACGTGTTACCTCACTGAATGATTCTCTCCGACTGAAAATAAACATATATTTCTTGGGCAATAGGTACATCACTGATAACAACTGCGACGCGATTTATAGATTTTCTTATGAGTAATTAAAGATCGGTCAATCTGCCCCGTCGGCCAGCCTGTCCCGATCATCCCTAATAACTCTGTTGACCTTAAGGGAGTACTACCGGTAAATGATTGATGGTTCAGAAAAATCTGAGATGGAACTAGCCAATAGATTTTTGTGTGCTGGTGGCTCGATTAAATTTTTATGAACTTTTGGAGCCTAAATAAAATTTTATATTTGATTGCCATGCACTTAGCACACGCTAATAGTACATTTTTTTCTCGACTAGATTTAATTTAACTAACGGTTCAGAATTAGCTGAAACTTCGTAATATATTAGATAATAAGTCATAGAACAACGTTAGTGCTTTACAGAAAGAGTAGAGTTTATGAGCGTAATAATACATACACGAAAATAATGTTTTACGGATAACTAACGTTCACTATACGATGTAATAATGTCGCAAGAGGTTAGAACGGGCGCGTCATTCAAAAACTGATTGTTTATTAAGAATACATATCCCTATTTACATAATCGTAGTTGCGCGACATTTCCAAATCGAAATACGGTTGGAATTAAATGCATCAAAACTTGCGCTTGACTAGTTACGTATCGGTAGTATTCCTTTAAGGAGATCTTCTCATGATAAATTGAAAAAAATTACTCATTTAAAATTCTGTTTTTGTGAAAAAAACTACTTTATTTAGATACATAATTCTTTTTGTATACTGTAGGGAATAATTTGAAATACAAAAAATAAATTTTATTGGCCATTCTAATTCATCACCAGCAATGAAGAGGACGTTTTGCCAAAAGCTCATTTTACTGGTGCGATACTTTCTGAGCTTCCTGTAACAAAATAAAAATTCAAACGAGGTTCTAATCTTGAGACTAAAATCTAGACAATAAATCTTTAAAATATTTTATTTCTTATATATTTTTTTATTTTATAAACATTTTTCCAAAAAAGTAAAAAAATCACTTTTTTGATAGTAGTTTACCCAAATTTAGAAAGGAAAGGGGAAGTATTTTATGATTTCTTAGACGTTTATTTTGTAGTGTTTTTTCTGTAGAATCTAAAGAATTTTGGTTTTTACAAATCAATCGAATAGATTTTGAAACGTAGTACTAATTTGAAAACATGGTTTCGAGATAATCGTGTTTAAAGATTTTATATTTCTTGATAAAATTAACGCCTGTTTATTTCTTTTGAAATAGTAAGTATTCGAACACAGTTTAGAGATCCAAATATATCAAAGAGGTTGTTTGAGTTTTTGATGAGGATGGGTCAGTGAAATGATCACAATATAATTGAGTGTCCTTTGTCCTCTCTATTATTGTCGCTCTTGCATAGCAGAACCCCCGACGAAATAGATGAACAAATCAAGCTTATAATCGACAGAAGGAGTAAAAATTGTTGATGCACGTGGCGTGATGAGTCGAGTCAGAAGCGTCCGTTGCCTTCCACGTGTCGGCTTAGAGACAGTGACTCTCGTCTGTCTGAGCGATCTTCACGCCGCAACGCAGCGCTGCTGACGGGCAATTCCTCAGTTGCCCATGCGCGCGCGTGTTTGAACGCCGCGCTCACGTGCCTCTTTCAACACTGCCCACCTCGTTCCTCGAACGACCTTCGCCATTATCGCCGCCCGCCTTGGCCGGGCCCGAAGCAGGAGATGACTCAGGTGCCGCCCGCTGTGATCGGGAAGTAGAAGGGGAGTCTTCCGCGAGGGGGAAAAGTGCCAACTTGACGATATGTCGGACGTATTCTCCATGTTCGGTTCTCAACGTGGCTAACCTTACCAAAACGTCTCGACCCTGGTGTACTGCCATGATACGTCCCAAAGGCCAACGTCCGTTCTGACGCAAGAGTGAAGCGTCCAATATCAGCACCAGGCTGCCAACCTTCGCATTGTCTTGCCGGCGAGTCCATTTGTATCGCTGTTGCAGAGTGTTCAGATATTCTCTGCTCCACTGCTGCCAAAACTTGGCCTTCACACCTTGAACGAGCTTCCAATGCTGAAGTTGATCCACCCGCTCCATATTGACAGGCAGCTCCGGAACAGTGAGCAGTGAGTCACCCACAATCAAGTGACCAGGCGCGAAGGTCATCGTCGTCACCGGAGATTGGGCCGAGGGGCCGGAAGTTGAGCACAGACTCCACATTTACTAAGAGCGCTGTGAACTCTTCATATGTCAGGTGCTTCGGCCCAATCACTTTCTTCAGGCGGATTTTGAATGATCGTACAGCTGCCTCCTAGAGCCCGCCGAAGTGTGGACTGAGGGAGGGATGACGTTCCAGGACCTGCCGTCCTCTGCCAAGCGATCGGTCACTCGATTCCAGTTCAGCGACTCTTGATTCAGCGCCTCCCTCAACTCGATATCGGCATGACGAAAGTTTGTTACGTTGTCGCTCAAAAATTTGGCTATTCGTCCTTGACGCCCGCGGCACCGCGCCCAAAAAACTCTCGGTCTTCGAGACATGATGTGCCACCCCCTGTTCGATGCTGCTAACCAAGGTGACAGATTGGTTGGCAACCTCGATGCCATGCATTGTCTCATCACGTTGGTCGAGTGGCCATTGTGATGGATGTCCTAACCATTGAACCAACAACTGTCACGCAGGAGCCTCCTTGTGTCGGTGCCTCGGGAAGTGGCGTCGGCTAGATTCTGTTCCGACGGTAAGTATCGCCAGATGGCCAGTGGGGAAAGCTCTTGAATCTGATGCACATAGCTGTCCACGATGGAATTGCCCACTGGCTCCGTTTAACGAATCTAGTGAAATACGATTTAGAAGTCTGACCAGGCAACACATCCCTCCAAAGGTATGTCGAGCTCGCCGTAAATTCTGTGCAGCAACCTAGCGCCGATCAGCACAGCTCGCAGTTCCAGACGAGGAGTGGTCATTCTAGGCTCTGTCTTTGAGCTGGGCTGCATGCTGCGAATGGGGGCCAGCTTCGTTTTTGCAACCAGTAGATTGACCGAGCTGTCTTTATCGGTCATCTGCGTCCGTGAGTTAACTACCGCGGCCATGGCTCGTCTACTCGCGTCCGTGAAGACGTGAAGTCCATGTCGTTGGGTGTTGGACTCTTGGAGACCCATCTAGGAATCGACACCTCGGCGAATGCCGGAAAACCCTCACATATCACATCCCATCGTCGAGCCCTCGAAACGGGTAGGTCATCATCCCAGTCCAGGCCAGCCCGCCACAAGTCTTGGAGGACAAGTTTCGTCATCAACGTAACAGGAGCCAGCCATCTGCAGGGATCGAAGATTGAGGCTAGCACTGACAATATTCTCCGTTTGCTTCAGTAAGTTGACAACGATTGAGGGAAGCCGAGCCCCAGTGAATTCTCCCGTGGATTCCAGCTGATTCTTAGCTCGCGAATGGGGCTGTCGGCTGAAAACTTGATCCAGGTAGAACGGAGGCACTCGCTTGCACCCAGATCTTGGAGCAGGTCGGGACGATTCGCCACCCATTTCCTCAAGGGAAATCCTCCAGCCTTCATCAGTTTGATTAGTTGATCTCGAAGCCGACGTGCATCCTCCAGCTCATAAACTCCCGAAAGGATGTCGTCGACGTACCGTCCCTTCAGGGCTGCCTCTACAGCTTCCGGGAAGTTCTGTCCCTCGTCGGCATACAGCTGCTCCAGGGTACGAAGAGATAGATACGGGGCGCATGATGTGCCATAGGTGACTGTCAGCAACTGGAAGTGACGAACTGGCTCTCCTTCGCCCAGGTTCTACAGTCGAGAGCCGTCATCGCTGCACTACCATATGCCGTGGTGCGGGATGTAGTACACAGCATTTGTGGTACTCTGCAGCTCTTCTTCTGAAATCCATTTCATGTGACCGAGATCCAAGTATTCGGTCATGAATTTTTGGTACTCAGCTTCGAAGAGAGGGTTCCTCTTCATTCGTCGATGTAGACTCGCTAGAGAAGCGCGAGCGCTGGCTTCGTTGTTTCATAACTTGCTGCTCGCGTCAGCCATCAACAGCACACGCACGATATATTTTCCGTCCGCGTCACGGCGATGTTTGACAAAAGATCCTCATTGAGTCTTGACTTGCGCTCCACGGATGGCACGTCTTTCAGTTCCCGGAATCGCTGAACTGACTCGACAAACTGCTGGTGCCACGAAGAATCGCGTGTAACAGAGATAGTGATGTGACGCTCGGCACTTCTGGCAAGTTGACTGGGAGGGACACGATCTGACACTATGTCCTGCTCGCAGCTGACTCAGCAGTTCGATGCGCCTCACAGCGCAGAGCTTAGGTGCGTGTATAGCGTATTTTGATCTCTGTAGCGACACGCCGAAGCGACAGCTTTAGCAAACGAACAGATTGGTCTTTCTAACAGTATCGAGGGAGGATGGTGCAGCAAGTCACACGCCTATCCAATGTGCTTTGAACTTCAGTGTCGCGGAAGCTGATCGCGCATGCGCAGCCCGTTTCTTCCTCGCACTCCAACTTGAGATGTGATCCACCATTTTCCAGAGCGCGATTATTAGCAGATACATTGCAAAGAACCTTGCCCTTGCACTCCACGCTCCCGGAGCACCTTGTCGCCTGATTCTCGAGCCGTCTCAAAAATGGTTGCTGCGCGACGGCTGGCGGATTCACTTCACGAGTATCCCTCGCGGTATGCATCGCCATCTTGGCCGAGAGCACACTCGGTGTGAGTGAACAGAGCGAAGGCGGCCATGACAGCCCCTCTTGTATCTTTCGTGTAACGATTCTTTTGCGTTATGTTTTTGCTGAATTCACCTTCGTTCATCACCGTTGAGCTGTTGCTCCATGATCCGGCTCGCTAGGACCAATTTGTTTGAGTTTTTGATGAGGATGGGTCAGCGAAATGATCAACAATATAATTGAGTGTCCTTTGTCCTCTCTTTTATTGTCGCTCTTGTACAGCAGAACCCCCGACGAAGATAGATGAACAAATTAAGCTTATAATTGACAGAAGGAGTAAAAATTGTTGATGCACGCGGCGTGATGAGTCGAGTCAGAAGCGTCCACTGCCTTGCACGTGTCGGCTTAGAGACAGTGACTCTCGTCTGTCTGAACGATCTTTACGCCGCAACGCAGCGCTGCTAACGGGCAATTCCTCAGTTGCCCATGCGCGCGCGTGTTTGAACGCCGCGGTCACGTGCCTCTTTCAACAGAGGTGAAAACCACCTTTAATACTCACCCCCAACAACCAATTTTTTTAATATTTCGAGATTGGATCGTAGTTTCTTGATAAAATCAACGCCTGTTTATTTCTTTTAAAATAGTAAGTATTCAAGCACAGTTTAGAGATCCAAATATATCATACGGATGAGAACCACCCTTAATACTCACCCCCAAAAACCAATTTTTTTAATATTTCGAGATTCGATCGAAATTTCTTGATGGAACCGACGCTTGTTTAGTTCTTATAAATAATGAGTTTACAAAAAGAATTTAGGGATCCACTTACATAGAGAAGATTAAAATCAGAACCCTTAAAGTTCATCCCCGAAAACGAATATTTTTAGTATCATGAAATTAGGTCGGAATTTAAAAAAAAAATCAACGCCTGTTTATTTCTTATGAAAATATGAGTATTTGGGCACATTTTTAATTCTGGAGGTAAGGGGTTGCAGAACTTAATATTTTAACTTTTGATTTTGACATAAAAATATTTTAATCTTCCAAATTTATTGGATAATTGGCATGTTAGATACATCATAACAAATTATTGTTTACCTGTTTAGAGATTAATAAAAAACAGTAATTTAAAAAAATGTAATACAAAAGTCTATCTAAAATATAATGCTCAATTGCTTATTTGAGTCTATAGTCATATTATAAGTAAAATAAATAAGAGTTTTCTATCTGCAGTATATTTAATAGTGATTGGTATCTTTATCAAAATTAATATTAGTAATTTAAAAGTTTTTTATTGCAAATTTTATTGAATATATATCTTATAATACCGGTAATCTATGAAAAAATTTTGAAAGCATAACAGCTTTTAACACCATCCACACCGTACGATTGCAATTTCTTCATATACACTGCAAATTGCTTCCTCTTTAAAATGTAAACTGAAATCTACTGGAGTTTTAAATCTTGCAGGTTAGTTATCCACTTTTGTACTATGTGTATTCAAAAACATTTTAGAATCTTGGTGAAGAAAATTGGTTATGTGTTAACAATTGAATCTTGATTACATTATTTCTTTTGTGCAAGTTGACATCGTAATTAATAATAAGTGTTAGATAATTTTCTTATAAAGTTCTTCCATAATCTAAATCCATATACATCAAAAGGCTGTATCTGACCAGTTGTGCTTTCTGGTATTGTTTTCAATACGACACTTTTGTCATTTTGTATAGCTTTGTTAACAGTTTTTTTCCATTGTCCACTCCATGAATCTAACAGCAATATAGGTGCATTGTTACTGTCAACTAAAAATACATTTTCAATCTAATTTTGAAGTAGTTCTTTGGATAGTTTTCCAGAGGCAGATGCCTCTAGGTATATATTTCGTGGTCTAAATAAAGTTTGTACTACTCCAGGTCCAAATTCTCCTTTATTCTCTTTCAAAACTATGTATAAAGGGACATGAGCTTTCCCTCTGCTGATAAGTCGGCTGTATGGTATAACTATGTGTTGCTGAATGTACCGACTGAACGATGTTTTCATCCCTTTATAAAAAAGCGTGCGACCACTCTGTATTTCTAAATTAAACCCACTCTGGTCGGAGTTATAACCGTTTTGAGTACTATGAACTCTTATAAGATTTTTAACTTCGTTAACAAAATATTCTTTGTTTTGTTCTTATTCTTTTACCTTGTGATGAAGTAGTAATAAAGTTAGTTATTTTACGTGACATAAAGTGATGTTTTTTTTGAATAGTTGTATCCATCTATGTGAAGCTATAGCTTTTATAAACCATGGAATTTTTACTTCTGCTTTCTTTACAAGAGCCAATCTTTTTATATCAATATTATGTAAAATCATCTTTTCTGCAATGGCTTCTTTAACTTTTTCAAGTACATAAGTTTTTATTGTATATAGTTTAGTTTTTCTATCTCCTCCTTTTTCAACTTCCAATCTCCACCCTCGCAATTGACGTTCGCAATTGATTCACTTTGTCAATAGTCCATTGCTTGTTTTCTGTATTCAAAATCTACGCCTTCTTCATTCCGTAAACAAGTTAGAACTTCTGCATAATCATTATATAATTCGCTTGTTTCATCAACATATTGTGCAAGTGTATCACTATAGTCTTCTTCAAAGAGTAAAGTATATTCTTCTTCTGTATGCACGTTATAATTAACACTATTCTGTATTAAAATTTCATAAAACCCTATATAACGCTTATTACTCTGTATTAGCCTCTAATTCTTTAACTTTATCGTTGCGAGTATTGAACGTTACAGATAGTAATGCTAATACAACCACTGGATTGATAACCATTTTAATTAAATTTCAACATTATTTATTTTGCAATTGATATTTTACTTATACAGGGTGTCCCGTTTTAAAGGAACCATCCCAAGAATTTCTACGGTTGGCGTTCTAAAAAAAATTGTTCAGACAAAAGTTGGTTGGGACAATGAGGAACAACTTTCCTAGAAATCGGATTTGACCTAGAGATTTATTTTCAAGGTCATTGGAAAGTCAAAGTCATTTTTTGAATAGGAAACTATAAATTTGATCCCGGATTCGGAAAGAGTAGAAATTCTTCGTTTAGATAAGGTATTATGTGTGGGGTTTGGTGAACCTCCCCCCCCCGCATATGGTCATGTAGGGGTTAAATTTATTATTTTCTTCACCTATGCACAGGGATGATCAAGCAAGGGTAAGATTAATTGTAATAACCCAATAACTCAAATAACCCAATAAACCAACCCCAATAAACAAATAACCAAGTGATTTTTTTAATAAGAACCCCCATTTTTTATCATAGATTCTGAAAGAGCGGGAAATTCTACGTTCAGGTAAGGTATTATGTGTGAGGTGCGGTCAACCCCCCTCCTATCCTACCGGGGGAAGGGTGAGATTAATAATAATAATATTAATAATAATAATAATAATAATAATTGGCTTGGGATGCCACTCGGAGTGACCCTCGTCGCCTACGCTGACGACGTGGTAGCGGTGATTACGGAGAGGACCCCGAGCTGGCGCAGGTGACGTTGAACCAGACCATGAGACGAGTCGGACGATGGATGACAGACCACGGACTACAACTCGCAACAGAAAAAACGGTACTGATGTTTCTCACGAGAAGACGCGTACAGACGATACTGCACAGGGTGGGAGATGTGCGAGATGGAGACCAAGAGGGAAGTCAAGTATCTTGGGGTAACCCTCGATAAGAAGATGACCTGGCCTCATATACAGAAAACAACCCCGAAAGCCGCAGAGGATAGCATCCTTGAGCCACCTGATGGTAAATACGACGGGACCGAGATCGGGAAAACGACGACGGTTAATAGTGACAGCTCACTCGATCTTTCTATATGGCGCGGAAATATGGGTAGACCCCTGAAGACAAAGAAATACTGTAAGTCGATGATAATGGTACAGAGACAGAGCGCACTGCGAATCGCTTGCTCCTATCGAACAGTCTCTGCGCAGGCTGTTTTGGTGGTAGCTGGCGTAATATCCGTGGATCTTCTGGCCTTTGCAAAAGGATCTACGGGAGCAATACGGACAAAGGACGAAAGAACGCAGCAATCGCTGAGCGAGATAGGACAATTGATATTTGGCAAGGCCGATGGACAGAGGAACGAGGTGGTAACTGGACGAGACGACTAATACGGAACTTGAGGCTGTGGCTCGGAAGGAAATTTGGTGATGTAAATTTCTACGTCGCCCAGCTCTTGACGGGCCACGGGTACTTTCGACGGTATCTTTACAATATGAACAGACTACGAACACCCGACTGAAAGTACTGTGGACACGAACGAGACGACAAGGAACACACGTTTTTCGCGTGTGACCGCTGGACAAGAATCAGACAGGAACTGGAAGAAACGGTCGGCAGCATCACCCCCGATAACATTGTGACTGTGATGCTGCGTGAACCCGAATGGTGGCGCTTAGTCGCTACCTATACGGAAACTATACTCAGACGTAAGAACGCGGACGGCTACCTAACAGATGACTGAGCAGACGAAGTGACGGGACGTAACGAGATACGGAAGAACGACACGAACGGACGAACACAGACAGAACCTCCAGTCAGAAGTAATATCAACATGGTCCCTGGCTGAGGGAAGGACACCAAGGAGATGGCGGTTTACTGGGTAGGCCTGTTTTTTTCGGGGAGTCCCACATAACCCCTCAGTCAGAAAGACAAAGGGGAAACCGCAAAAAGGATTCCGCAACTCCTTGTAAATAATAATAATAATAAAAGTTCGATTATCAAGGTCGTTTTTGATTTAATCATTACGTGTGTTCGTGCCACATTTAGTAAGGTGAACCAATCTCACCAATGTATGCAAAGAGGGAGTGTCCAGTCTATCTAGGCAAGGTGAGAATGCTGAGCCGATCATTACATTATATTACATTATCAATGTTTTCTTAGCTTATCATTATCTACATAGATGTCGTTAAGCACAAACAATTTTTTGTATTGTCATTGAACATGTAATAATTATGTTCTAAAGTATATTCTAATTTTTTAACAGTAAAATAACTAATTTTTACATGAGTGAATATATTTAAACACAATATATTTGAGGGTGGACTCACCATGGACATATTTGGATCCCTAAACTTCGCCTAAATACTTACTATTTTATAAGAAATAAACAGGCGTTGATTTTATCAAGAAATTCCGATCCAATCTTGAAACATTAAAAAAATTAGTTTTTGGGGGGTGTTAAGGGTGGTTCTCACCCCTCAACATATTTGGATTACTAACTTCTGCTTGAATACTCATTTTTTTTATAAGAAAAAATTAGGCATAGATTTTATCCTAAGGAATTCGATCAAATCTCGAGATATTAAAAAAATTTGTTTCGAGGATGAGTTTTAAGGGTGGTTTCCTCTTTAGATATACTTACACATGAGTGTTCGGGATCCTAAACTTTACCCAAATACTTGTCTTTTTAGAAGAAATAAGTAGACGTTAAATTTCGTAAAAAATGTTGATTCAAACTTGAGACATAGAATATAAACGGGTTTAAGGGGTGAGCTTTAAGATTAGTTTTTATCCTTTAGATATAAATTCTCACAGATAAAAAAAATACGTGTCAAATATTTTTTAAAACTCTAGCCCTCTGCCAAATTTTCAGAAAAATCGGAAACGGAGGGCAAATATCTCTCCCTTGTAAGACAATTCAGACACGCCCCAGAAATAAATAAATTTATAAAAGAACAAATACAAGATTTACTAAGTAAAATATCATAGAAAAATCTACAAGCACGTACTGCACGCCAGTCGTCTGCATGCCCAAAAACGATATCGAAGACGGCGAACTACAGCCCCCACTATTTAAATACCGCACCTTAAATAAAGTAATTCCAAATTATAATTTCCCGGTATCATTAGCTGTAGATCTATTTGAACGAATGGCAGGTGCTCAACTATTTTCTTCATTCGATATGTATTCATCATACCATTAGATATATATTAAAAAAATATATAGACCCAAAATAGCATTTCAATGCGAATCGGGACTATATCAATTTTGTCGTACAACATTTGGACTAAAAACCAGTGCGCCAGTCTTTTTATCATTAGTAAATATATTAATAGCTGGTCTTAAAAATGTGGTAGGTTTTTTCGACGACATATGCGTCTACTCTAAAACTTTTGACCAACATTGCAAAACTATAACGAAACTAACGGAACGCTTACGTGAAGCTAATCTTGTATTTCAACTCAAAAAAATGTAAGATTTTGAGATTAGAAATTGAATACCTTGGCCACATTATCTCGAAAGACGACATACGCCCTTGTAATAATAAATTACGCGCCGTCAAAGAATTCCCTACATCGCGCACACCAAAAAACATGAAACAATGGCTTGGTCTAGCAGGCTACTATAGAGGTTTTATTGAAAACTTCGAAAAAATCGCTAAACCATTAACTAATCTATTAAGTAAAGGGCAACTATTTATCTGGAAAGAAGAGTAAAAAAAGACTTTTGAAACGTTGAAAGAAAAAATACGTGAACCGCCTGTGCTCAAACACCTGGATTTCGAGAAAACCTTTTTTCTCACTACTGACGCATCTAAAATCGGTATCGCCGGATCTCTGTCTTAGCTCGACGATGATAAACGCGAGCATCCTGTAGCATACTAATCACGCACACTGACACCGGCTGAAAGCAACTACCCGGCAATAGCGTTTGGACTCTTAGCAATAGTATGGAGCATTTCACAATTCAGGACATACTTATACGAACAAAAATTCATTATAATCACAGATCACAGACCGTTGATACACATAAATTCCCTAAACAACCCAGGCTCTCAATCCACATACCAACGTCTACTATTACAAAATTATAACTTTGAGGTCAGATATAAAAAAGGATCATCGAAAGTAAACGTAGATGTTTTATCAAGAAATCTGGCAGAAGAAATCGAAGTTAAACAAACAACTACAGCTCACCAGACAAGATCCTAACATTTTAACGATCGATTCGACATGTCCCGAAAATAAACCGGAAACATAAAAAAATATACTCGTCATGACTACGCGTCGGACTAGAGGCGCACATGCGAGTGAGAAATATCGAGTGGCCATTAAGTCCCTTCTGCCGCGTCAAAAAAAAAAAAAAGCGAACGAGATCGAACCGCCTCCCGAAAGCGAAGAAGCTGGACCTAATAAAAATACGGATATATGTCCTCAGCAATTAACGTCAACAGAAGAGGAAACGTACGAGAACTCAATCAAAGAAAAAGAGAGAAATGATATTGATGTACAAACAACTATGCCGAAAACGAATAATAGCCCCATGTACATCTCAGACATAAAATCTGACACAGCCTCAACAGGAAACATAAAAAATTCAGAGCTACTGACTGACGTAACAAAGACGCCGACTCTGAAAGCAGTCAAATTATACAACAAGAGACCCTACCAAATAAAAACTTTATACGAGGGTGGTCCGATAAGTACTTAGCCTACAAAAGAAAAACGAAAATTTTGGAATAGTGGCGTTTTATTTTTCAACATAGTCTCCTTTTAGTTCGATACACTTGGCCCAGCGATGCTTCAACTTCTTTAACCCGTCTGAAAAATACGTTTCCTCGAGGTCTGAAAAGTAGCTTTCCGTGGCAGCGACTATCTCCTCATTCGACTCCAATTTCTGCCCGGCGAGTGACTTTTTCAAGTTTGGAAACAAAAATAAGTCGCACGGGGCAAAATCTGGAGAATACGGTGGATGGGGCAGCAGTTCGTAGCCTAATTCGACCAATTTGGCCATGGCAACGGCGGAGGTGTGATCGGGTGCGTTGTTATGGTGGAAGAGCACATTTTCTTCGCCAAATGGGGCCGTTTTTTCTGCAATTCGACGTCGAATCGGCCCAATAATTCGGCATAGTACAGCCCTGTGACCGTTTTGCCCTTCTCCAGGTAGTCGATGTAGATCACACCTTGTGAATCCCAGAAAACGGTGGCCATCACCTTTCCGGCCAATGGGTTGGGGCAGTCTTCGCCTTCTTCGGAGCACTTTCGCCGGGTAAAGTCCACTGTTTCGACTGTTCCTTGGTCTCTGGTGTATACCAGTGGATCCATGTTTCGTCGACTGTCACGAAACGACGCCGAAACTCCTTCGCATTGCGCTTAAACAGCGTCAGACATTGCTCTGAAGTTGTCTCACGGTTGCGCTTGTTGTACGGAATGAGCAAACGCGGCACCCATCGCGCCGACAGCTTTCTCATGCCAAAAATTTCATGCAGGACATGACCCACGCGGCCTTTTGAGATGTCTACGATCTTAGCTATCTCCCGCACCTTCAATCGTCGATCTGCCACTAAGAGATCGTGAATTTTTGTCACGTTATCCTCCGTGGTAGCCGTTTTCGGAGCACCTGGACGTAGCTCTTAAAAAATCGACGTGCGACCACGTTGAAACTCGTTTAACCAATTTTTGTCGGTCGCCATCGAAGGAGAAGAGTCACCTTACACAGTATCCAAGCGCTTTTTGATTTCGCTGCGCGATTTCCCTTCCAAAAACAAGAATCGAATCACCGACCGTTACTGCTCTTTTCCCATTTTTCAAAAATCAACGGACACACTTGCTTTCACGCGCTCTCAAAAATAAACTACAACTCCGATCCGGCTGAAATCTTGACAGTAACCATCGAGAAGGTTGTACTACGTGATAGAATATTTCTTTTGCGAGAGTAGGGCCATCGGGCGGTGAGGCTAAGTACTTATCGGACCACCCTCGTATACTGCCGAAACGTGCTGTTCATGAGAAAGGATAACTACCTATACTTTACTGACGTATTTAGGAAACTATTAGACGAAGGTGTGCTCAACTTGTAGAAACAAAACAAGCTACCATACATAAATAAATTAACCATAGCAGTGCCTAAACTAATCAAAGCAGGAAATTAGTTTCATATAGTTATACCATTGTATAATGAAAAAATAGACACAACAAACAACGTTAGCACAACTCTCGTTACAGCTTTCAAATTACTAGTTGATATACTGGTGCAAAATAACATCAAAACATTTAGTATAGCAAAAAGTGAAACTATCGAGCTCATAAAAAACCCCACAAGACGTCTATGGGAAAAGTGGTTTCGGTTAATTTGACTGCATTTTGGATATGTTACTCATTTCGGCGTCCTGAATAAATGTCTCAATGGGCATCAAGCTCAAATCTCAATAGGTCCCAAGATAGAGCCCGCTGAAGTCAGTATAACAGGGTACCAGTGCTATACACTTTTTATTCTACTCAGTACTGTGGTTTCTATTGATATGGCCCGATTTTCGGTTTAACATGTCTCAAATAAATACTTTAATGGGCCCGAACCCTACAACTCAATGGGCTCCAAGATTACCTCGGGGTCAAGGTCAAATCAAGGTCAAATCAAGGTTATCGCATTAATCTTGGGCTAGGGACCGTTTCTATATGTTTTTGAGGTCGATGAATCAGAATCCGGGGTCCGTTTCACTCGAGCAGGTCAGGTTCAAGGTCAGGTCAAGGTCAAATCCATAAAATTCATTTTAAACGAAGTGAAAAAGTACATTCACATGTTTTTTGGGTTGCCAAATCCGAATCCGGGGTACGTTTAACCCCTCCTTAAACCTTGGTACATTTGTACCTATTTTTATAGTGATTGAATCCGCAATTAAGTATATTTGTAAAATTATTCCACATACAGATAAAATGGAAGCAAAAATAAAACAAAATAATCAAAATCCGTATTAGTCAAAATAAAAGGAGGGACTCTTGCCGTTTGCATTAGCATTACCCAGAGTTTACTACGTGGAGGCTGCAAAGTCGGACTTAAACTCCTTGGTCATCGTCAGTCTGTCAGTCATTATAGTTATTAAGTCTTGTATTTGTCGAATCTGTCCTTGCCCCAGCCTTACAGATACAATAATATAATACCTAGTATAACATCACCTTCATCTTCATCTACCATTCGATCATCTTCAATGTCTACTCGAAAAGTTATCCATAATTGATAGCGAGTAGCATTTCTAAACCAAGAGTAGATTCTAATTCTTAAGAAGCCTGGTACATCTCTATTTAGATCAAGTTCGAAGACATCAGAACTTTCATGTTCGAATTTGTCTTGCACATACGATGGAGCTAATTCGAGTTGATATGGACCGAGGGTCAATCGGCGTAAATATTGTAAATCCAATCGAGGAAATTCAGGAACGTGTTCCTGATTTTAACGTTCCCACAAGGTATTTCTTCTAGCAAGATTATGCTCCTCAACTAACGCTTGAATTTAATTTAATCGAGTTAATTTACATCATTTAATTGAGTTCTAATCTCTCGTGCTAGGGCAACATTCTTATCTATCATTAGAAGTGGTACTCGATATTTATTTATCAACGCTTCAGCAATTAAGTAAAAATCTCTTAAATGTAAAACATGAGCTCTTGGAATAAGTCCGTTTAGAAACTTGTAAATGGATTATACATGGCCGTTTCGGGCTTCAACTACCTATCGTTGCATGGTCACCATGCGGGAGGGATTACCCATTTCAGTGGGGAGTTGACGATTGCCTTCAGTAACAGGTGGCATGTGGACGTTGTATCGTTGATTCTGCAAGAACTCGACTGCATTCCGATAACCTCGATCCACAATAAAAATGTCTCCATCTTGAAACCACTCATTAATGTTACTGGCATCATTTTGAAACTAATGAATTAATATCGAGGCATCATTGTTTCTACCATCTGTAAAATACGGTCCTTGAATATCGAGAATGTAACCGTCAGGTGCAGTGACCATAACAGGCTTTACTAAATGACGTCCCTTGTGTACCGAGTAACTATGTCTTAAGGTTCGGTAGTTTCCTGATTTTTCGATGTAACTATACGTTCCATCTACAATTGAAATGGCTTTTAAATCATTTGGATTATCATTGTATTGCTATGCTATAGGCGGACAGAGTAACCTTCTTTTCAAAATTTCCAAAAGATCTATTACACAAGCCGACAAGGAAAAAAACCCAGAAACCAGACAGTACGTTCCCAAAGGTTTTTGGTGCGCTGAAACTGAATCTGACCTCAGAATTGCTCCATCACCCTAGGTTTTCGAGAAATCCTAACTTAAAAGTTCAAAAAACACGATTTTTCATTATATTTCGCGTAGTATTACGTCGTAAGCCAATTTTATTTTAAAAAACGAGCAATGCTATCTCAAAGTACTACTCTTACTCTTCAAAACCCTTTTTTCAGATTTAAAAAATCTTTTTTTTCCATCGAGTAATCGTAGATTGAATTTGAGTGATTTAGCGATTTCGTTACAGCACGAAATAGTGGCGAATTTCCGAATAAGGAGTTATAGTGTAATTATATGTTTTTTGGGTCACTGAATCCAAATGTAACGTCATAATGACTCTATAATCTCAATTCCCTTAACCCTAGAGCCCCATAACCTACGACGCTGTAACCACTGATCGACATACCTCAATTTCCTTAACTCTCGAGCCCTTTAACCTGCTGCGGTATAACCCCCGACCCTCACACCCTAATTTCCTTAACCCTCGAGCCCTTTAACCTGCTGCGGTATAACCCCCGACCCTCACACCCCAATTTCCTTAACCCTCGAGCCCTTTAACCTGCTGCGGTATAACCCCCGATCCTCACACCCCAATTTCCTTAACCCTCGAGCCCTTTAACCTGCGAAGCTATAACCTCCGACCCTCACACCTCAATTTCCTCAACCCTCGAGCCCTATTACCGCGACGCTATAACCCTCGACCCTCACACCCCAATTTCCTCAACCCTCGAGCCCTATTACCGCGACGCTATAACCCCCAACCGTCATACCAAAATTCGCTACGCAGAATACCTCAAGCCTCCAAATTATATTCAACCCCCGAGCCCTGCAAGTCTGCAACCTCAGACTCCTTTGCCAGAATTTCCTCAATCAGCACTTCAAGCTTCTATCGTATAACCGTATGTCTCTACATTTCAATCCCTTCAATATCCAAGCCTTGTATTCTACGCAGCTTTCAATTACGCGTTTTAAATCTCATTTATTCAGTTTGTGAGTGTTGCATCTGAATATCTGCAACCCTACAGTTTTTTACTTCTTTTTTTTATGAAAACGCTGTCGTTTATCTTGAAGTGAACGTTTAAGAGATTTGCGTTTATGATGATCTGTCAATGTATCGTGTCGGTGTAGAGCCCAGCAATAGTCAGCCATCATGCTCTCATTCCATCTACCTTGATAATGTTCCTCTTTGTTTCTGATATCTTGATGAAATCTTTCACCCACTTCTTCACTGAACGCCCCAACATTGTCCGTAAAGTATTCCAAATGTGAAAACAAAAAAAGTATTTTCAGGCTCATCAAACACCCTAATTTTTGTAAATTCTGTAGCATTGTCGACACAATAGTTTTGTATTTAGGGTCCCGGTGGTTTCTGAGAAAATTCTCGGTGACACTTTTGAAACTTATCCAAGCATTTCTCTCATTAGTCGTCATTGTCAAGAGGAATTCATCATCTTTCATAAGTGCTCGAATGTCTGGTCCTACAAATATGCCTTCCTTAATTTTCGCTTCAGACAATTTAAGAAATTTGCCCTGAAGATACTTGTAACATTCGCCTTTCTTATCTAGTGCCTTGACGAATTGCTTCATCAAGCCCAGTTTTATGTGGAGTGAAGGTAACAAGATATGTTTAGTATCAACAAGGTTCTCATGGACGACATTGTGTGATCCAACAACCATTCCGATTCTTTTCGTCCATTCTTTCCGAACCCAATGTTCTTCTCGTGCACGACTGTCCTAGAGACACAAAAAACAGGGGTGCTTCGTATTTCCAGATTGCAAGCCAACTAATATATTGATCATCTTGAAATCGCCACAAACGAGCCATTTGTGTTCATTGTAATTGATTTTCTCAAGAAGGAATCGAAAGTTATCGTGAGACTCTTTCATCACAGTGGAATGAGCAACGGGAATAGCTGCATACTCATTCCCATTGTGCAGAAGTACTGCCTTGAGACGTTGTACAGATGCATCCATGAAGAGTCGCCAGTTCTCTAGATTATAACCTCCTTGCACTCCATATAAACTGATGAGATGCTTTATATCGTTGCAGTAAATAAGGTTATCCACGCAAGTAAAATATGGCCGAAATTTAATATCTCTCTTCCTGTAAATAGAAACTTTTGTCTCAGGTAATAAAAGATTTCTTTCTTTTAGTCTTGAAGCTAAGAGTTCTGAAGAATCTTTCGGAAGATTCAAATCACGGATCAGATCATCCAAAGAATTTTGGTCGAAAAGTTTGGGCTTTTCTGAGTCAGAAAAATCTTCTTCATCACTACTGCTGCTTTTGTATGTTACCGGAACTTCTATTTGTTGAAGTTTTTTTGGCTAAGAATCAGAATTTTTTTTTCTTTCTATTTTTCCATACTGAGCTGCTGTTACACTAGAAACGTTTGGATAAAGGAGAGAAGTTTTGTTATTATGATTAAAACCTAAAGTATCACATTTACAAAAGTAACAGTCATCATGGTGATTTTTAGGTTCACGCCATATTGTTGGTTGGAGAACAACTTCGGTTTTAGTTTTATTCCAGTTTTTCAAACTTCGGCGAACTACAATGAACACAAGTCTTCACAAATATATTTAGGAACCCATGGTTTGTCTAAATTCTTCATAGGTGTCTCATAACATTCTTCAAACTAATCTTTAATGATATCAGTGATTGATCGACGAAGTCGAGCTACCTCAAATTTAACGCAGATATTACAAAAGGAATCGATTTTTCCTTTGCATGGAATTCTACATGCCGACATTTTCAATAACTTATAAGTTAATTGGAAATCACGAGTAATATTATAAACTTATTCTAATAACGAAATGGGTAAATATAATTAAATTTCTAGAAGACAAAGTAATAAAAAAGATCAATAAAAGTACTGCACGCAGTGTTATATGAGAAATAATAGAAAGTATTTAATTCCAGTGACTTCTCCGTTAGCTTGCCGCTCCAACATGATCTCTAACAGGGATGAAGAGTAGAACATAAAAACTTGGAGTTTTCGAGCAGTGTTAAAACACGAATAATATTATAAACTTATTCTAATAGCGGAATGGGGTAATGATAAAATTTCTGAAAAATGAAGTTATAATAAAAATCAATGAAAGTACTGCACACAGTGTTGTACGAGAAATAATACCAAAAATTCAATTCCAGTGACTTATCCGTTAGCCTGCCGCTCAAACACGATCCCTAACACGGATGAAGAACGAAGCACAAAAATTTGTAGTTTTTGAGCAATGTCATACACGGTTATCCTCAAATAAGGAAATGTAGGCCCTAAGTGAATCCGATATCTGCTAACGTACATACTTTCTTCATCGTTAGTAGACCAGAAAAATGTAAGATTAAAAATCCTAGCTGATCGATTTCGCAAGTTATAGACACTTGTATGTAAACGTAAATTGTACTTGTATACGTAAGTTGGATATGAATTTTCCTATCACAGACACAAATTCTTCTACCTTCTTTTACCGCAGAAATGACGTCTATCGTTGTTCCATTGACTCAGCGGTATTCCCCGTCAACCAAACCCGAATTTCTTTAACCCTCGATAGGGCCGGGGGTTATAGCTTTGCAGGTTAAAGGCTCGAGGGTTAAGGAAATTGGGGTGTGAGGGTCGGGGGTTATACCGCAGCAGGTTAAAGGGCTCGAGAGTTAAGGAAATTGGGGTATGTCGGTCAGGGGTTATAGCGTCGTAGGTTATGGGGCTCTAGGGTTAAGGGAATTGAGATTATAGAGTCATTCTGACATTATATTTGGATTCAGTGACCCAAAAAACATATAATTACACTATAACTCCTTATTCGGAAATTCGCCACTATTTCGTGCTGTAACGAAATCGCTAAATCACTCAAATTCAATCTACGATTACTCGATGGAAAAAAAAGATTTTTTAAATCTGAAAAAAGGGTTTTGAAGGGTAAGAGTAGTACTTGGAGATAGCAGTGCTTGTTTTTTAAAATAAAATTGGCTTACGACGTAATACTACGCGAAATATAGCGAAAAATCGTGTTTTTTGAACTTTTAGGTGAGGATTTCTCGAAAACCTAGGGTGATGGAGCAATTCTGAGGTCAGATTCGGTTTCAGCGCACCAAAAACGTTTGGGAACGTATTGTCTGATTTCTGGGTTTTTCCATTTTTAAAATTTTGTCGGCCTGTGTTATTCTTCAATTTAAATTTTTCACCCTGAAATCTTTTAATGTGAAATTTCTGAAAAGTCACAAGTACTATTATTATTTGTAAATACCATTTTGGAGCTATCAAGTTATACTTTTATGTTATATAAAAAATAAACATGTACACGATAAATTAGGTACACTATCAAAAAATATTGTATGTAAATAATTTTCTTGATGAACATTCGCTTTTATTCAATGCTGTGCCATAATTAAAATCATATCTGTGGTTGCATGAGAGAATCGAATAACTGACTTATTTGTGATTTTACGATTTTTTTTTCTATCTCTAAAGTTAGAAATATATATTTGTTAAACTGACTTATTCGGTGTTTATCGTGATTTCACAGGTCTAAATTGGCTTTTGATTTTTCATGTAAATTATCGATCTTGATAATAGTAACACTCAAACATGAAGAATCCGATGTTAACTTAATTTCCATACAATTGTCGCGTATCCGGTTCTACCGAGTAACCATATGTATATACATACCTGTATTTATATAATATTTTTTCGCTGCGTATAATTAGATATTTACAAACAATGCCTATTTTCATTCGTCGCAGTCAGTGTCACGATTTCTCGCAAGCCAGTTCCACATTTGGTTGTGAGTTAATTACCCATTTTTTTGAAAGCAATATTTTGACTATTATTCTGAATACTGCTTAAATAGTTATTTTAGTATTCAAACAGGTTATTTCTTGTGAGAATCTGTTGAGAAGAAAGAAAGGTTGAGTAGAGAAATTGATTTGCATGAAAGTTTTGGAACAAATAAGTTAGTTTTGTGTAGAATTTTGTATCTATACTTATACAAAATATAGATTTTCGCACATTGTATTGTAGTTCTATATGAATATATATAACAAGATTATTTCTTTGTGTGCTTACAAAAAAGTTCTGCCTAAAAGTATAGAAATAGAGATAACTTGTAACTATTTAAAATTCTCAAAGAGCATAATAAGTGCATCTAAAATTCTTCACAAATCAATTATGATTATTTATTTGTTAAGTCTAAAAGATTCTGTCAATATTTATCCACACTTTCATGAACACCTTATGAATTTTTAGCATTGAAGATGGAAGTTAATCCATTAAATGTGATAA
This sequence comes from Phymastichus coffea, assembly GCF_024137745.1. NCBI lineage: Eukaryota > Metazoa > Arthropoda > Insecta > Hymenoptera > Eulophidae > Phymastichus > Phymastichus coffea. The sequence goes on along the minus strand of NW_026706819.1, from coordinate 4,849,463 downwards.
ATATGCTTTTGGCTTAGTTCCATACTCTCTCTATCCAAGAAAGTCCTTACAATCTTAAGGAAATTGAAATCAAAGATCATTTCCAGATGATACTATTAGATTTGCTAGAAGTAGATGATAACATAGATATGATTATGGAAGAATCTTTAGATTTTAAAGAGGAGTTGAAAGACTCTAACACATATATTGTCGAGGAACAAAATTTGCATACACTATCTGAGGATCCTGAGTTTCTTACAGATAAATACACTAGCAAGAATGAGCTATTGAGTTTTGAATATAAGAAAAGAGCTGTCGACTTTTGGAGAAGCGGAAAGAGGAAAAATCTTTCTCTTCAAACGGTAGAAAATCATTTCCGCAAGGTCACATCTGAAACACAATTACGTCGCTGGGCACACCAAATTAAGGCGGTACATATCTTTAGGCGGTACATATCATAGGCTAGTTTTATAATGCATGACAATGATTTGAAAAGATGGGGTTTACAAGCTTAAAAATTAATTGGAAATGAAGACATAAGATTTACAGCTTCTAAATGATGGGTTGCAAAATTTAAGAAAGATCACAGAATTGTGTCTAGAAAAATAAATAAATTTATAACAAAAAAAAGTATAGAAAATAAAAAAGAATTGCAAACAAAAGAGACAACATTTTTGTTAAATGTCAACCAATTAATTAATCAAGTAGGTTTTAGGAATATCTTTAATTCAGATCAAAGCGGTTTTCAATTAAAAATGCATTCTGGCCGCACCTTAAGAGTTGAAGGGAAGAAACAAGTACAATGTCTTGTACCATTTGTATCATCCACTACCCATAGCTACACCAAGCGACCAACGATATCAGCAGACGGAAAACTATTATCACCTATATTTTTGGTATTGCAAGAATGTACTAGAAATTTTGAACCAACCGTATCACAAAGAATATTCACACCTATAAACGTGCATATTGTTGCTTCAAATTCTGCGAAACTGAATTCAGGTAAAATAATTTTTTATGTATTGCAAATATGAAATATTAAAAAAAATTTACAGGTCTCTTCAAAACATGGTTGAAAGAAAGATATTTTCCTAATGTGAGACCTACACCAATGCTATTAATTGATTCATGGAACGGTCATTGTCCAGTAGCTGTAGAGGAAGCTACGCCGCATGATAAAACGGTACATCTGAAACAAATACCCACTGGAACTACTGGAACTATTCAGCCATTAGATGTTTTTGGATTCCGTACTTGGAAAATTTTGATAAGCAATTTTTAGATAGTGTTAGCTATATCGACGATGAATTAGAGTTGCATAAGAGGAATAATATTATAAAATTACAATCATTAGTCCATAATCAGTTTTCATCCCCACGTTATAAAAATCTATTCAGGTATGCGTGGTACAAAAGTGAATACCTTGTAAATAAACGGAAGGAATTTGATAACCTCATAGATTTAAGTTTTAAAGAATTATATGCAAGGAATTGTGAAATTCATAGTTGCAATAACGTTGCTATTATTCAATGCGGATGGTGTTAAAAATCTTTGTGCTTGGAACATTTTTTTTAAGAATACCATTACTTTTCTATTTATAATCCATAAGATTCTGACGAATTTTGCAAATTTATTATTTACGACAAAATTATAATATGTTATGATAATAAAATTATAATGTAATAATAACATATAAAACTTATAATAAATATAAATACTATAAACGAATAAACATACATTTTAATAAATAATCAAAGAAAAAAAAGATATTTTTAATTTACCAAAATAATAATAATTTTCTACAGGTATCATTTGTTACTATGGCTCGAATTCAACTGGACCGTAGACCAAATTTTGTTGAATTTTCAGATCAATAAAATACTATTTAGTCGTCATAACAAAAAGAGAGTAAAAATTCAAAAAATATCACGCAAGGATATAAAAAATTAGATTCCATGAAGGTATTACTATAACTATGTACAAACATTAACATTAGGGTAGTTTTCAGTCCAATAAACGGTTTATTTATATAAAAATAGAGTTAAAAGATTTGACCTTCTATAATATATTACTATATCACACAAATCAGATATTTGCGACATTTCGTTTCAATAAAAATTAAGGGTAGTTTATATATACCAGTCTACTTTAGTATTCAACGTCATTCCAAATGAAACAGTACCAGTATTCTTGAATTTCGTTTTCAGTTTTTTTAGAAAAAAAAATTTTTTTTTAATCACAACCATCCCTACCATAGTTAGGGGTGCAATCCCTTGAAGATTGGTACGGCGCATAATTTTATTGACTAGTAACAATCAGTTTCCAGTTGAATTTGGAAATTTATTTCGTACAAATACAAATTTCAAGGGTTGTTTTCACCCCTTTAAAATATTCATCATTATATAAAATAATGTTCATCTTTTGTTTTTCTGAGAATTCATAATCGCCCGAAATTACATTGAAATCTATAGCGCTTTACTCGAATAAGAATGAAAATTATTTAAGGGTAATTTACCCTCTATACCATATAAAAACAAAAAAGCCGAAACACTTCAACTTCAGTTTTCAATGTCCTTTAGGACAATATAAGTTTCGTTGACCTTGGATTAAATTTGTATTTTTCCGAGACAAAAATTCAAGAAAAAAATAACTTGAAAAATAAGGGATGCCACCCCTGCGGACCTTGGTGTGCTGTATGATATTTTTATTCAGTAACAAACATTTATCAATTGTTTTCAGAAAAAAATCTTGTATAGGAAAGGAGATATACTGAAAAAACTGTTTTTGGGGTCGTACTTTGGGGGGTAGTTTTCGCCCCTTTAAATCGTTTATTAGCACATAACAAAAAATACATGTCGCTTATTTTTTAGTCCTCTACAACAATCACAGTTTCATTGTAATCGGTTCCACACACTTCCCTTACCTTTCTTGTTAGAGGTAACCCTTTGAGTATGAGCTTCCAGGTAGAATCTCAGCCACAGACAAGCAGATATAGAGAAACCAATGGCGTGAAACTTACACAAAAGTTTTGATGGTAAAATGGTGTCAAATGCTTTGCTGAAGTTAAACAGCAGCAAAATTTTCATTCGTTCTTTGTCAATAGACATACTAGGTCTGTCCAAAAAGTATCGCGAATTTTAAATTTTCGCGGACTACTTAAATTTGATTTTTGATTTCTTTGTTCGTACTCATATCCCTTACTTATGCTGACAAGGTCGGCCATGTTGAATGTTTAGTTAATTTTTGACAGCTGTTTTGCTTGGATGTATTTTGGCTCGTCTTAGATTTTTGACTATTCTAAAAAATGGATTAAAGAATCTGTATTAAATTTTGTGTGAAAAACAAAATAAAGTGCGCGGACGCATTCCGAATGTTGACTGTGGTATATGATGAAACTACCTTGGACCAAAGCAACGTTCATCGGTGGTACAAGATGTTCTCAGAGGGCCGAGAAGATGTGAACGACGAACAATATGTCGGACGCCCGAGCACGTCACAATAGACGAAAACATTGATAAAGTGAAGAAAATAGTATTGGCCAATCATCGAATTATCGTTAGAGAAGTTTCTGAGGATCTAAACATATCGATTGACTCATGTCATTCGATTTTAACCAATGATTTGGGCATGAGTCGGGTCGCCGCGAAATTCTCACCGATTTGAATGATTTTGGGATATGTCGTAGTACTTGAAAAAAAAATTAGATACGTGTTTTTTTTATTGGCTCATAAGGGTTTTTAAGAGGTGAAATCCACCCTGAAAATTAACCCCTAAAATCAGATTTTTTAATATTTCTCAGCATCAAATGAATATTTTTCAGTAAACTCAACGTTAAAAAATTTCTTATAAAAAGGCGCTTTTAAGGACATAACATTTATACCGAAGGGTTGCAACCCCCTTTTTAATAGAGGTAAATACACTATTTTTTGTACTGTTTTACGACATGTAATATAGTAAATCAGCTCGAGTGTTTTAAAAATCGCACTGATAATGAGAAAATACCAAAATTAAATTGACGCGTTTCCGGATTTAAAAAAAATATATTTAAGGGGTGTTTCACCCCCTAGAAACCACTCCCGTCAAACTATCAGCAGGTTAATCCACCTAACCCTGGGATAAACAAGTTTAGTCGTTTGTTATTTCTTGAAATAATGTAATCTTATGCATGAGTGAACTACCTCAACTAAACAACCTGCCTCTAACCTACCAAACCCCCATAAACCACCCTTACTAAACCACATGCAGGCTAACCCACCTAATCCTGTGAAAAGCAACTTTAGTCGTTTGTTATTTCTTGAAATAATTGAATTTTAGACCATAAGCGAGTTATCCCAGTTGTATAACATACCTCTTATCCACCTACCCCTAACCTATCTAACCCCCACCCTTATAAACCACCCTTACTGAAACACAAGCAGGCTAAACCTCCTAACCCTGGGAAACACGAGTTAAGTCGTTTGTTATTTCCTTAAATAATTTAATCCTACGCCTCAGCGAGCTATCTCAACTAAACAACCTGCTTCTAACCCACCAAACCCCCATAAACCCCGCATTACCCAACCAACATTTTTACATGCTTTTACTTCACAATGTATATTGCAAGAATCTCCAAAACTAAAATTAACAGGGTTATCTGTTTTAGCTGGTTTTTCAGCAATGTAGCCGCTTTTATACCATTTTTATGATGTTATTTCTTAAATGTAGATTCATTTCATAGTCCATCAGAATTACTTGATCTGATAAACGTCGAACGAAGTTTTTCCAGATACGAAATCCATAAACGTCGAGTGGTTGGATGTTCCCTGTCGTTCCTGTGGGAATTTTTTTTATATTAACAATTTTGTTTGTCGGCATCGTTTCCCTTACAGCTTTATCGCAATGCCCACTCCAAGAGTTGAGTAAAAGTACAGATTGAGGTCCAACATTTGGGTAAAAAACTTCTTTCAACCAAATTTTAAAATCATCTAAAATAAAAAAATGCAAAAAATTTTTCGTCATTGCATTATAATAAACAAAAATATACTAACTTGTCGTTAATTTTCCAGATTTAGATGCTTCCACATGCATTTGTGGTCTAAATAATGAAGATTCCACTATGGGACCGAATTGATCACTTTTTTCTTTTAATACTATAAAAAGTGGTGATAAAAGTTTCCCGGTTGCTGATATAGTTGGCTGAATTGTATAACTGTGCGTTGTCGATGAAACCGACTGTACCAGATATTGCACCTGCTTTTCTCCTTCAACTGCTAATTTTCTTCCCGAGTGCATTTCTAATTGGAAACCACTCTGATCTGAATTATAAAAGTTTGCAATGCCCATTTCTGGTATACATGATTTAACATCAGGTCCAAAAGCATCAGCATTAGTTTGTAGTTCTTCTTTACTTTCTAATGTTTTTTTGGTGATAAATTTATTTATTTTTCTAGATACTATTCTACGAGTTTTTTTAAATTTTAGTAACCAATTTTGAGAAGCCTTAAATCTTATATCCTCATGGCCACCAATTTTTTGAGCTTGCAATGCCCATTTCCGTATATCTCGACCATGCACTATCGTACCAGTTGCAATAGCGGATTTTAAATTATCAAACGTGTATTGGCAAATTTGCGCAATTTTTTCTCGGTAAGTTCCGTTTTTATTAATTGTTTTCGCCCAACGTTTAAGTTGACTTATAGATGAAACTTTTTTGAATCTATGTTGTTTAGTATCCAGTTTCAAGTTTTTGTTTTTTCCGTTCCTCCAAAATTCTACGGCTCTTTGTTTATAATCAAATGTGATTTCTTCATCATCATTTGTGCACTGATTTGTTGGTGCAAAATTAGTATCAGGAAAGTGATGTTGAACTTCATCTTCGATTATTTTAGCATCAGTATCTTTATAATCTTCATGAAAATCTAACGTCTCTTCAACAATTACATCAATATCATTAAACTCATGCACGGCATCTATTAATATTTCTTTCAACTTTTCTGACAATTTAATTTCTTTGAAATTAATCTCGCTATCTGGTATTTGTAAACTTTGAAAATATGCTAATAATAAATTGACTACGTTCAATGGATTGATCTTCATGTTTTAATCTAAAGCAAAATCGAGATATAAATACTCTTTTTTGCAGTTGAATAATTTTACAAAAGACAAAAGAAAACCTAGTCTATAGATAGAATTCGATCATACGTTTTTAACAGTTATATTTCACATGTTTACAAATCAAAATATTTGAATAAAATTATATATAAGTGACATAAATACTTACGTAGTAGACAAAAACTTTTCTTCTTGTTATGTACTATATTTTCGTGTTCGGAAAATTTGTATGTAAATATAGAAATAAGTTTATTTATAAATCCAGCACTATAAAAAAACTTTAACTTTTTAAATACTTGACTTTTCTTCAACTACTATGAATAATGAAATACGTATCGGATGTCTTATTATCGTAAGGGGCGTAGATTTGATATAACTTATCTTCTTCGAGCCATTGATAAGACAAAATTGTAAATAAGATAAAGTGTACAGCAAAGTAAAGTACCAACAAAAAGTAAACTAAACCACAAGTAAACAGTTTACAAGTATAGGAATTGAGACTATAATAACTATTTCTAACTATTAATATAACTAATCATTTGTTATAATTTCTTTTCTCATTGACAAATTGTAAATGATTAAAAAAGAAATGATAACTATATTAAACTTCCACTTTTGAAATTAATAATTTTTAATTGTTATTACTTGTTATTTTTCTTTATTACGAATTAACTTTACGTTTAAAAAATAATAACTATTATTATTACTCTTTTATACATAGCTATATGTTATAACGGTGTTTTAGCTAACTCGTCGTTATAATCGAGAGGATAAAATGATTGACAGCTCGGCCTTACCAGTTACGAATGCCACGAGGCTAGTACGCTGGTGCACGTGTGGCCAAGCCCTTCAACTAGCCACTATGTCAAGCAGCCTCGTGGCCCGCGTAGAGCGTCGCAGGTAGCAGTGGCTGAAAAGCGCGAAAAGTAGCGACGAGCGCAGAGAATTCGCTAAGGATAGAGAGTGAGAGTCGGGTGCAAAGCCAGAGAAGCACAGAAGATAAAAAGGGTAGAAATAATTTATATAAATCATCCAAGGGAAAGCATACAGAGCAGTAAGTCGGCAAAGAGAGAGAGAGAAGCGGCAAGCCAGCAAGAGAGAGCTAGACGAGTCGGTACTTACAATGCGATGGCAATGGCCAGGCCCTCTGTACAATAAGTATTCGCTCGCCGAACGGCGTTCCCGGACGCCGGATGCAGTGGTGAAGAAGCGCGGGACTGCCTAGCACTAGGCTCCAGCACGCGCACACCACTCTGTCAAATCGCCGCACCACTGTACGCACTCGCAAACAATCCCGGGCAAAGCCAGGTCGAAAGTCCAAGCACTCCAGTAAAGAGAACGAAGTCGAGGAACGCTAAACCGCGGCAGCTGCCCAAGCAGGAAAAAAAAGGGAAAAGCCTCTGCTTCAATGCGCGTCTAGACACGTGTCGCCCGTATCACGTTTGCCAGTCAATTGCCGCGGGAGGCGTCCCCACTCTTTCATCGCGCTTTTCGGCAGCGCGACCACACGCATACACGCGGACGCGACTCTCCCTGCTTGTAGGCTCGTTAGTAGACATGCCGGGCTCTCTCTCTTACCTTACACTTCGACGTTGTCGGCTGCTGCAGGCCGCTGTACAATATAATAATATAATTCAAATATAGTATAAGTATATAAATTGTGTACATGCATGTGTGGGAAGAGAGAGACATAACGAATGAATTAAATTCGTTATATGCCCCTCCCCCAGACGTTGGTAACGGGAGCGGTACCAACTCGAAAAATAGTCTCTCTCTTGAGGAAGGAAAAGAAAGGGGAAACTCCAGTTATGAAGCAAAATAGCATTTTATTCTGTAAGGTCTATGCGGAAAGAAATAGGGAAGAAAAAAGAAAATAATTTTGTGCTTAAATGTGTTGCTTTTTCTCTCTCTTTTTACAAGGACTTTGGACTAAGAAACAGTTGATACGCGCAACGGCGCGGAGAAAACATAAGAGCGCTAAATACAAAAGAAAACTAAGTAGGCACGGCCTTGAACAAAAACGGGCGCAGAAGGCGCAATCCTCTTCTTCCTTTGATTAAGGCAGGGCCGTGTCGGAGTCTAGGCGCCGGAGACACACTCTTCTCTCTTCTTTCTTGATGTCAGAGAGAAGGCGGCGGTGAAATGGCCTTAGCGGGGAGCGCCTCGAGGCCCTAGCTCGGCGGAGTAATCATACTTCGGCTCTAGGCCCTGCTCGAATTTCCAATGTTGAAAGAAATTCGGGCAGTTGTCTGACCTCGACACCGATGTCAGATTGCACCCGGAGCAGAAGCGTACTCCGTATTTGGTGGGGGTAGGGCCTTCAAACTTGCCGCAAGGCTGTTCCTTGAAACGGTTTAGCATGGCGAAGTACTGTGGAACCAGGTTTCCATTGGCCGCGCAGAACGTCCGGCGGTCTTCTTGGACCGCCCTGGCCGCTTCAAGGCGCTGCTCCTTGGTCCATGGGCCATTGCTCTGAGCAGCTGATCCAGTTGTATTCGGGGCAGTGCCAGAGGGACGGGCGATCCTCTGTGAGGCCGAGCCGAGAGAGGATCGTCGGTCATTATAGGCAGTGCCAGAAGAACCGGGGGCACCTAGTAAGGTCGAGGCCCGAAGGTTGAGGGCCTCGATCCTCTCTTGAAGGACCAAAAGCTCTTGGCGCTTTTGCTCCTGCTCTGCCGCGAGGCGGGCGCTCTCATCTTGGGCCCTTCTTGCCTCTGCCCAACGTGTGGCTGCTTCTGCTAGGAAGGCCTTCTTCTCGAGTTCCCTCTCGACCTTCCTGACGCAATCCGAGGAGGCGCAGGCTCTGACGCGTGCGTCAGGATGTTCTGTAAAGTTCAGAACGTCCTGAAACGCCAGGCACTCGGCCTGCTCGGCAGCCAGCCTTGCTCGGCGGACGCTGCGTGCGGCAGCCTCCACGGCGGCCCAGCGGTCCGACCAACTGATGCCTTCTACGTCCTGGACTCCCTGGGCCAGTGCCTCTGGAGTCGAGGAGGAGGCAGAGCCGCCCGTCAGCATACGCCCTCCGACCGGGACTGCTACGGGAGCGTTGTTATCCGCAAGTTGGCCTTGCCTGTGTGTCCAGCACTGCAGGAGGTCGCTGATGTCGGGAGCTCCGGGTGCGGGAACGTCTTGGGGATCGCCCAACGACAAGAGTTGCTGGGCAACCCAGTTCTGGAGCCTCAGCATCACTTCCATCGGTCCCTCCAGGGTAAGGGTGACTTTCTCCTGATCTCTCTTAGCAGGCCACATTCTCTGTAAAGCGTTGGAATGATGGAGTGATATGGGGCATAGAAGAAGAAATTAGCGCCAAGCTCAAGCGGGCATAAGCAGCAGGAAGCATAGGCTGTGAGAAGGGTTAAAGGCAGAAGTAGGAGTAGCCGGGAACGGCAAAAAAAAAACAAAGCTTAAACGTCGCGCATGTTTCTCGCACGTAAGCGTCGGGGCGAAGCCGCGGCAGGTGGCGGTACTGCCTTTTTCGAGCCAAGTGGCCGTCCTCGCTTGCGCGGAACGGCTACTATCGGGACTGGCAAGGCCTGGCTCTTATTAAGCTGAGTTGAGGCGTCCGCCGATGGAGAAGATGAAGAGGCCACTGCTGATTCATTGGCCTTAGACTGCTCAGCAGCCTGGTCATCCAAGAGCTTTTCAGTTTCACTCTCAGAGGCGTCACCCCGTCAAATGTCTCATCTATAGGAAACTGTTCGTCATCGAAGCAAGGCTTTAAGTCGCTCACGGCCACCTTTCCGATATCAACCCCGTTTTCCGTTTGGAGCTGGTACGAGTTCATGCCGAGGCGAGTCGTTACAACAAAAGGGCCTGCGTATTTAGGACAAAGCTTAGCGGCTATGGCCTTGGCAGCGGAGGAGAGTACGCGATTTCTCGCCCATACTTTATCGCCCACACCATAATCGATGTCGCGGTGTTTCTGGTTATAGTACTTCTCCTGTCTGGCTTGAGCAGTCTTGGAGTTTTCGAGCGCGTTTGCTCGGAAATCGTCGAGTTTGCTCATGCGGGAGTGCCAGTCGGCTCGAGCGACAGCCTCGAGCTGTTCGACAGCCGCGCGCTCCTCCGTGCGTCGAGCGTTACTTGGCGGCTCCGGGTGTAGCCCGTAGTTAAGAAAAGCCGGGCTAGAGCGAGTAGCTTCATGGATGGCCGTGTTATAAGCAAATGCGTGCTCGTCGATCAGCTCATCCCATCGAGTGTGATTCTCGATGAATGCGGCAATCATGGTCTTGACCGTGCGATTGACCCGCTCCGTCGGGTTTGATTTCGGTGAATACGGAGCGCAGGTCCCATGGACGACTCCATGAGCCTCCAAAAACGAATCAACCATCGTGTTTTTAAAAGGCGTGCCGTTGTCAGACAGGAATCGTTCCGGAATCCCGAAACGTAAGAAAATACGATGGTTAATTTCCTTTTTAATTGTCTTAGCATTGGCCTTACGCACTGGGATGCATTCTATCCACCTAGTGAAAACATCCATGAAAATCAATAGATGTTCATGGCCTTGAGGCGAACGAGGGAAAGGGCCCATCAGATCGCCGCAGACAACCTCCCATGGACGGGTAACAATATGTTTGCCCATAAGTCCTGCGGGCGGCTTTTGCTCAACTTTTATTTGCTGGCAAACTTGACAGTTGCGTACGAAATGTGCAACGTCTTTGTAAAGGGCAGGCCAATAATAGCGGAGCACTGCCCTTTGATGAGTCTTATAGCGGCCGAGATGACCGGCCGTAGGCTCATCATGGCATTCCGCGAGAATCTGTTCGCGCCGTTCCCGCGGGAGCACTAACTTCCACGCTTCCTCATCGTGGCCCAACAAGTCGTCGACGATAGGGTCCGGCCGGTAAACAAACAGGCGGCTGCCGACAATTTTCCAATAGGGATGGGCCCGCGGCTCGTTGGATACTTGCTTGAACTTGCGCAAATACCACTTATCCTTAGTGGGCTCGTCGGCACTGAGGGAGGCGAGGGAAGTTTCAACGTCCCCGACGGTCTCGTACATACGAGACAGAGCATCAGGGACGACATTGTCCTTGTCCTTTCGGTGCACGATGTCAAAGTCGTAGGCCTGCAGGCGCAACGACCATCGGCCTAGCTTACCGTTTGGGCTCCTCAAATTTTGCAGCCAGACGAGGCTATGGTGATCGGTCACGACGGTGAAGTGGTAGCCTTCAATATATGGTCGAAATTTTTCTATCGCCCAAATAACTGCGAAGCATTCGCGTTCCGTCACCGACAGCCTTCGTTCAGTGGCTGTGAGGACACGACTAGCAAAGCAAAGGGGACGTTCTTCTCCGCCAATTTTTTGGAGAAGAACACTGCCAAGGCCGGTATCGCTGGTGTCACACTCCACGATGAATGGCGCGTTGAAATCAGGCCTGGCCAGAACGGGGGCCGACGCAAGTAAGGCTTTTACTTGTTCGAAAGCCGCCCAGTGCTCGTCAGTCCACACATAAGTAGAATCTTTTCGGGTAAGTGAAGTAAGAGGCTCGGCTAAGGTCGCAAAATCTCCTAGGAATTTGTGATACCAAGAGGCCATGCCGACAAAAACGACGTAATTGCCGCAAATTCCTCGGCGCAGGGTAGTCTAAAATGGGCTGTACCCTTTCAGGATCAGGGCGACAGCCGTCACGATTAACTAGCACGCCGAGATAGCGAATCTCGGACATGCAAATCTTTGATTTCTTACGATTTATCGTAAAGCCTGCCTCGTTGAGTCTTTTTAAAATCAACGTGAGCCACTTCACATGGTCGGCAAATGTCTCGGTGGCGATGATCAAGTCATCTAAATACGCAAAAGCAAAAGGTTCCATTTCTGGCGTGATAATTTTATCCGCCAGCATTTGAAAAGTGGCAGGGCCTCCGGCCAAGCCATATGGCATTCGCACGAATTCGAACAGGCCCATACCAGGAACCGTGAAGGCCGTAATCGGTACCGACCTCTCCGTGAGAGGTATTTGCCAAAAGGCTCCAGAGCAATCTAGAGCACTGATGTACTTTGCGTGTTGAATTTTGCGCAAAATAACATCCATAAAGGGCAAGGGGTAAGCCGAAATTTTCGACACTGCATTGACTTTTCTGTAGTCAACGCAGAATCGATACGAGCCATCGGGCTTTAGAGTCATAACGACTGGACTTGACCACTCGCTCATGGATCTCCGGATGACTCCCATCTTTAGCATTTTGTGCACTTGAGCGTGCATCTCGTCCTCTATCTCCTTAGATACTAGGTAGTACTTTTGTTTTATGGGGCGCGTGCTGGTGAGGTCTATGTCATGCGCGATCCATCCTGTGCAGCCTAACTGTTCACCGGAGGGCTCCGGGAGCAGCTCGTGCATGACTTTTTCTATCTCTGCTCTCTGCTCGTCTGTGGGATCTTCGATCCCCAGCGAGGCCAAGGCCGTTGCCTCCTCAGACTTCTCTGACGAGAGAACTGCGGGCACGCCTTCTTCGCAGCCATCAAATATCAGTTTATTTGTTTTTGGACACAGATAAGCTGAAAAGGCGCGTTTGAAGTCGGCACCAAGGGTGCACTCTGTGTCGACTTCTTTTAGAATGAGAGCATTGATAACATGAGTCACCCCTCCGATCGTGAAGGGTAACTTTACGCTACCAACAATGGGCACGTAATGACCATCTATCGCTCTTGCCCCTGGGCCCACGTACCGAAGTACACGCCTATTTAAGGCTGCAGCCATTGAAATGGCGCTTGTGCCGAGGACGGTACGGGAAGCTCCGGTATCCCAGAGACCTCTAAACTTATAGTCGCCAACTTTTACTGTCAGCCACCACCTAGGTGACTTATCGATCAGGGCGCTTGAGACAGTACCTCCATCGCCGGCCGGCTGCACGTCGGAAGGGCTAACCGGGGCTAGCATTGGGTCGCCCACCGTGTTGCACAGCGCCTGCGCTACTCCTGTCACGCCACTGACTTCAAAGGTCCGGGTGATAGGGGGAGCCGTCTGGACCTCGCTTACTGGCTCCCGCTGGCGATTTTTGGTCCTTCATGATTTGTCTGCTTGGGCGAGCATTCTGGGCAGGTAAACTTAGTGTAGCCTGGCCAACTGCACTCCCAGCAGAAAACTTTGTCGGCATCCGGAGCAGATTCCTTATCTTTGTTTTTATCCGATTTGGGAGCGACCTTCAGAGCACGACTGCCCGATGGCCGTCCCCCACCTCTCCAGCCGGCTCGATTTCTCTGTCGTTGCCTCTAATTTTTCGCCAGAGTTCTTGCCTTTTGCCGGGGGAGTCGGAAGCCTGTTGAGGCCAAACTCCTTGGCTTTCTTCTCAAAAAAATTTGGACATTAGCTTTTCCAGATCGGCTTCGTGAGCTGGGGAGGCCTTGTCGTTCAAAGACGACAGGTTCACTGGCCTGGCCTTAGCGGATTTGGTCCGTGGCTTATAAGCTGCTTCGGGCCACATGCTTTGGTCTGCCGCAGGCGGTGGCTTCCACTGTCCCTGTTCATCGTCTTCGGCCTCTTGGGCACGGGTCAGTAGCAGCTGCACGTCAGTGAGATTGTCCCTGAAGCATTTTAACTTCTTCTTGAGTGGAGGGAGCATATTGTCGATGATGAGGTTGATTTGGTCCCGAATGTCCCAAGGCGGATCCATCCTTCTTAGTATGGTGAGTAGCGAGACTGCGTATTCCAGTACAGGCTCATCGGCGCCTTGGGTGCGCAAGTGGGCCTCCACTGTCATGGTCCTTCTATTTTTCTTGGACTTGTGTAAGCGGTGAGGGCCGCTTCTTTAAAATCGGCGAATGTGGACCACGCAGGCCTCATGGCACGATACCAAAAGAGAGCTGACTTCTCGAATAAGGGGGTCATAGAATCGAGTAGCTCCTCGTCCGCTACTTTATCTAATCGCTTGTTGTCCTCAATCCTCTCTAGGAACTCCTCTATACTAAGGCCTTCGCCTCCGGAGAATTTGATTTTCCATTCTTTAACTGTTTTTCCTAGATGTTTGCTAGGAAGAAAGCGAGACGAAGAGTTGAATGTCGTGGCCTCTATGCCATTAGCAGGCGTGCCTCTTAGCCCTTGCTGTGTCGGCGGCACTGGTGTAGCGCTGGGCAAGTCCCCCCTCCCCCAGCACGAGCTTACGGGAGTGAGCGAGCTTGCGTAAGAGGGCCCAGGGACGCTAGAAGGGGCCGACGAAAAGTTTGGCGACGGCTGTGATGTAGTCGCCGATGAGGGTTTAGTCGTCGAATGAAAGATCGGCGCTTGAGGATCGAGAGACAACGGCATGTTATATCTCTCCAAGCCGTTGAGCTGGTTTGATACATCGTAATAGTTTAATTCGAATGTATCCGCGAATTGAACATTTTTATTTTGGTAGGCATCTAATCTAGCTTGCTCTGCAGCTTGTTGTCGGGTTGTGGCCACTACTTGTTTTAACTGCTTCTGCAGCTCTTTATTGAGTGCGGCTTCACTCTCTTTTTCTTTTTGTAGCCTGGCTAGGTTAGCTTGTAACCCAGCAGCTAGGTTTTTGTAGTAAGTGGTCAATGCCTTTAAATTCTCTCTTTCGATATCTTGAGCTTCTATATGCCTCTGGGCCTCAGCCTCTTTCCGCCAAGTTCTGTTCAACTCGCGCGCGATGGCCGGGGAGGCATATTCTACTGCACCGTTTGGCAACCCTATTCGGACTGTCTTGCTGTGTTCTGTTAAAGATGTCGTCATCGCATGCGTGTAAGTCGGTACATATGTCGAACCCGGCGCGCCTGTCCTAAAGATCACTTTTTGCGCGCTGTGTGATGCTGCGATTGCCGGGTCGGCCGAAGCATTGTGCTCGTACAAGCCGATAGTCTGTCTTATCATTGATTCTTGTTGCTGGATCATATCTGTTACGTTGCGCGTCGCATCCGCGCCTAACGTAAGTGACATATCGTCTTGTATGCCTGTCGGCGAACTCGCCCGGATATTCTCTCGAACGCTATTGCCCGTCTCGAGCTTTGGACTTTCAAAAGGCTCGAGGAGTTCATTCGCCTTTATGGCCGCGCGCAAGTCCGCGCGAACTTCTTTTGACAGGACCTCTGACTCGAAGAATATACGGGTGAGGTCTTCGCGTCTTTCGTATACCATATTTTCATCCTGGTTTTCGATCGTTACAAAATCTTCTGCGGTATAATCGCCGTTCAATCTACGATACAAGCGGTTTGCGCGCTCAAATAGTGTACCGTTTGTGTGTAGTTCCAGTTGAGTTAGCATACAATCCACGTCCGTGCTAGAAAGGTCTTTTATCCATTTGCAAATTTTTTCGTCAATTTGTTCTTTAAATATTGTTAATTCGCTCAGCGACCAATTGGAGGCCATTATTATAAAATAGAGTTATGCTATTTGGAACAAATAAACAAAGCAGAAGAAGACAAAAAAAAAGGACGAAAAAGGCAATGCCCAAATGACGTGGATTTTATAAAAAACTAGACTACACGGTACAGTCAGTATAACAAAAAAAACTAACGCGCAGGAAATTTTATACTTAAACGAAAAAAAAAGAAAATGACAACAAGTTGCATTTAGAAAGACAAAAAAAAAGTCTTACTGTTGTAAAAGTTGAGCGCTGCGACTTACAAACTATACCTGTTATGTGTATATACGCATGTATATATATACACACATAACCGTGCGCACGCTACGTGAATTGACTGGCCGGCGAACGAAATTCGGTAGAGTCGATTATCGTACTCTACTCGTAATTCGGCCAAGCCTTGAGGACGTACGACTGAAATTTTCAGTATATAAAATTTTGTTTCTAAATGTCTCAAGGCTAAGCTCGAAGCTTATAAGTGTCGCGCGGCGTATATGTTTCGCTTCGTATTTACTACTTTGCGCGGCCTGACTCTCGCGCGTAAACAAAGGGGGGAAGGCGCGCACGTTGTTGTTGTCCGCGCCGAGTTTCGAATTCCGTAGGCGCTGGAAATCTGGAAAAACGTTTGCGCTCACAAAGATTTCCTCTCGTCGTACTATCTGCCACACAAAGAAAAGTTGCCAAATCAGAGGTTGGGCGCCAATATAACGGTGTTTTAGCTAACTCGTCGTTATAATCGAGAGGATAAAATGATTGACAGCTCGGCCTTACCAGTTACGAATGCCACGAGGCTAGTACGCTGGTGCACGTGTGGCCAAGCCCTTCAACTAGCCACTATGTCAAGCAGCCTCGTGGCCCGCGTAGAGCGTCGCAGGTAGCAGTGGCTGAAAAGCGCGAAAAGTAGCGACGAGCGCAGAGAATTCGCTAAGGATAGGGAGTGAGAGTCGGGTGCAAAGCCAGAGAAGCACAGAGGATAAAAAGGGTAGAAATAATTTATATAAATCATCCAAAGGAAAGCATACAGAGCAGTAAGTCGGCAAAGAGAGAGAGAGAAGCGGCAAGCCAGCAAGAGAGAGCTAGACGAGTCGGTACTTACAATGCGATGGCAATGGCCAGGCCCTCTGTACAATAAGTATTCGCTCGCCGAACGGCGTTCCCGGACGCCGGATGCAGTGGTGAAGAAGCGCGGGACTGCCTAGCACTAGGCTCCAGCACGCGCACACCACTCTGTCAAATCGCCGCACCACTGTACGCACTCGCAAACAATCCCGGGCAAAGCCAGGTCGAAAGTCCAAGCACTCCAGTAAAGAGAACGAAGTCGAGGAACGCTAAACCGCGGCAGCTGCCCAAGCAGGAAAAAAAAGGGAAAAGCCTCTGCTTCAATGCGCGTCTAGACACGTGTCGCCCGTATCACGTTTGCCAGTCAATTGCCGCGGGAGGCGTCCCCACTCTTTCATCGCGCTTTTCGGCAGCGCGACCACACGCATACACGCGGACGCGACTCTCCCTGCTTGTAGGCTCGTTAGTAGACATGCCGGGCTCTCTCTCTCTTACCTTACACTTCGACGTTGTCGGCTGCTGCAGGCCGCTGTACAATATAATAATATAATTCAAATATAGTATAAGTATATAAATTGTGTACATGCATGTGTGGGAAGAGAGAGACATAACGAATGAATTAAATTCGTTATAATGTAATACAATGCAAATAATATTTTTAAAAAGACTGACACTATAACTGTTATTATTATTTTCGAAAAAACAAAATAGTTAATAATCATTTATAATTTACTTTAGTCTCAAATCTTATATTTATAAGCCGTTATTAATTATTTTTATCTTTTTTGTATTTATAACGAAAAGAAAATAATAATTATTACATAAAATTTGTAATACTCAGGACATATTGTTATGCAACATGAATGTTATTCAACAAATACATTTATTTTTCGCTATTTATATAAGGTTAGCCCGCATGTGGTTCGGTAAGGGTTGTTTATAAGGGTGGGGGTTAGGTAGGTTAGGGGTAGGTGGATAAGAGGTATGTGATTTAGCTGGGATAACTCGCTTATGGTGTAAAATTCAATTATTTCAAGAAATAACAAACGACTAAAGTTGCTTTTCACAGGACTAGATTGGTTAGCCTGCATGTGGTTCGGTAAGGGTGGTTTATGGGGGTTTGGTGGGTTAGAGGCAGGTTGTTTAGTTGAGGTAGCTCGCTCATGCATAAGATTACATTATTTCAAGAAATAACAAACGACTAAACTTGTTTATCCCAGGGTTAGGTGGTTTAACCTGCTAATAGCTTGACGGGGGTGGTTTCTAGGGGGTGAAACACCGCTTAAACATTTTTTTTTTAAAATCCGGAAACAAGTCAATTTAATTTTGGTAATAACTCATTATCAGTGCGATTTTTAAATCACTCGAGCTGATTTACTATATTACATGTCGTAAAACAGTACAAAAGATAGTGTATTTACCTCTATTAAAAAGGGGGTTGCAATCCTTCGGTATAAATGTTATGTCCTTAAAAGCGCCTTTTTATAAGAAATTTTTTAACGTTGAGTTTACTGAAAAATATTCATTTGATGCTGAGAAATATTAAAAAATCTGATTTTAGGGGTTAATTTTCAGGGTGGATTTCACCTCTTAAAAACCCTTTTAGGTCGATAAAAAAATACACGTATCTAATTTTTTTTCAAGTACTACGACATATCCCAAAATCATTCAAATTGGTGAGGTCGGGTTGGGGTGGTTCCCTTGTAAGTCAAATCCATGACGTCCATCCCCATGTGCCTCTGACAGCAACAAAGAGACGAAGAGAAAGGAGAAACTAAGAGAGAGAGATAAGGACTTCTCCTTTCTCTTAACCTCGCGGCTCTCTACTCATAATGTGCATATCCAGCGCTATTATGCTGGTTTAACAATTTTGCAAACCAAAATTGGTTTTTGTGTGAGAAACTTTAAAATAAGCTTTCTCACACAAGCGATCGCTTAATGACGCTTCAGCGTCTAGTGTCTGCCCTCGCTTGGGACGTAACAAACAATTAAGGAAAAATGATAAAAAATTTTTGAAAGATTATATTTCAAAAATATTGAAGATAACGAAATCAAACTATTTTCAAAATACCTGTAATATCTTAAACTGTAAAAACAATAACTAAAAAATTAGTATTATATTTTTTGCAAAAGTTATTAACTTTATATTTTAAGCACTTGTGAATAACTCAAAAAGAAGTTTTTTTTATCAAATTCTAGCATCAGTAGACTCCTAAGGGTCTCTGAGCAATTGAAATCAGTCATAGCATTTAAGTGCCTGACATATAAAAAAATGTGGCAACAATTAATTTAGCTTAGGTAGGCATACAGTTGCGATATACTGACTTATCTTAAGATTCTCATGAAAATCGTAATTTGCAATAAATTTTGATGTTATTTTTTTAAATGCCTGGCAATAGTTATACTTTTTGCCATTGCAGCGTCTAGGCTATATAGATCAAAGTATTACATTTATTATTAAATCAAAAACAATGAATCTATATTGTGACAAACCAAAACTACAAAAGAAATGCCAGATCATATATCTTTTAACCTTTAGAGGACGGGGATTTGGAATTTTTAATTGCTCAGTATTTTCTATAGAAAATGCATAATATGTGTGTTTAATATCGGAGAATACTCGTATGTGAAGTGGCGATCGATAGTCGAGCCACTATAGTGGCTTTTCCATTCTCAGAGCTGATGGTAATTTTAACACTTTGAAAAATTGTTTTATTTGGCACAGGGAGTTAGTACCTGGTTTACTTATGGTTTTTTCGTAATTTTGACCGTGGGATTTGATTCAGCATTGAAAAATACTTCGGAAAACTATATTCATATTTCCTTACTATAGAAAGCTTATTTTCGCGACTAAAAGGATAGTTACCCTTATTTTAGAGTTGGGTTGATTTATGGTTGTGTCGTAATTTTTGACTTATGACATAGAATTCCTAATTCTAAGATTTTTCAACTATTCCTTACCTAAAGGACCGTTTCGGTACTCTTTTTACATCCTACATATATATATCCATAGTCAATTACCGGAAAATTTATCATGCTTATTTCATTTCATTACCAGTTAACAAACGTTTCACACATACTTAACCCTTTCAGGGGCAGCGTATCATATATGATACACCTAAATTTTTTCAGTTTTTTATCCATATCGCGACCATTTTGAGCTTAATCGCTCTCGAATAAATTTCTATACCATTATTAGTACTTAGGCTTCGTAATGCTTTGATTAAAGATTTGAAAATTTATTTATTCAATTATTTATAAACAATTAAAGACGGAAAATTTTCAGTTTTTTCGAATAAATTCGGTCTTGGACAGAGTTTTCAAGATAATATGAAAATTTGTATAAAAGGGCTTTTAAAGGTGCTGGTCACGAATACGCTATCAGAATTTAAAAAATTTAAATGGCGGACCCAATATGACGGCTATTTTAGGTTAGAATTGCGGTTTTCTGAGTATTTCACTTGAAAGGTGGTATAAGGGTATGTATGGGCCTGCTCATTACGAATTCGCCATTTTGAATTTTGAAAATTGGACTTCAGATTCCTAATCAGCGACCCCGAACACCCAAGTATACAAATTTTAATTCACATAATCTTTAGTTTGAAAATTATGTCCGCCATATTGGATCCGCCATTGTAAATTTTGAAAATCGGACTTCAGATTCGTAATCAGCGACCCCGAAAACCTTTATATACACTCTCGGGTTCGGGATAAGTGTAGCAGAAAAAAGTGACCCAAAAGGGTTAATCGTGGAGGGTCAATAAGTCTTTACGAAAAGAAGGAAAAAAAAGCTTTGCATATGTAATTTTTTTTTATTCTTAAACATAATCTCCTTGAAGGTCGATACATTTTATTAAACGGCCTTCCAATTTATTTAAGTCATTAGAAAAATATGATTTCTGAAAACCCTCAAAATAGACATTTGTTTCGGCGATGACTTCTTCATTCGATGTGAATCGCTGTCCGGCAAGCCATTTTTTGAGGTTAGGAAATAAGAAAAAGTCACTGGGAACTAAATCAGGCGAATATGGTGGATGGTCAATTAATTCGAACTTTAAATCGTTAATTTTTGCCATCGAAACTGCATACGTGTGAACTCGAGCATTGTCTTGAAGAAAAAGGCATTTTTTCTTGTTCAAGTAAGGACATTTTGCTCTGATTTTTTCTTTCAGCTAACCAAATAATGACGAATAATATTTTTCAGTGATCGTCTGGCCCTTTTCCAAGTAGTCGATGTAGATGATTCCATACGCATCCCAGAAAACCGTGGCCATAATCTTGCCAGCTGACTTTACTGTCTTTGCCTTCTTTGAGACTGGTTCTCCTGCGGTAATCTATTGTTTGGACTGTTCTTTGGTTTCAGCAGTGTAATGGCGTACTCATGTTTTATCTATAGTTACGAGTCGACGCCAAAAGTCTTCCGGATTACGACGTATACGTGCCAAAAGAGCCTCAGAAGTAACCACGCGGATTCGCTTGTTTTCAACAGTGAGCAAACGCGGCACCCATCTTGCTGATATTTTTTTCATCCCCGATTTTCCATGCAAAATTGAAATGATTGTACCCTTTGATACCCCTGTGGCCTCAACTAATTCTTGCAATTTTAATCTTCTATCACTCAGTACCATATCGTGGATTTTGTTGACCATTTCGGGCCCACTCACATTTACGGGGCGTCCTGAACGAAGTTCATCTTTTGTTGTTGTACGGCCGCGTTTAATTTCATTTACCCAGTTATAAACAGTCTTAAATACAGGGGCAGACTTGCCATGAACGGCGTTCAACTCAACTGTGATTTCTTTTGGTGTAAGGACTTTTAAATGAAAATGTTTTATCACCGCTCGAAACTCTGTTTTTTCCATTTTACAAATAAACCAATAACTTTTTGTTCAACAAACGCTCACAAAAAAACGATTTAATGAATCGAGCTGAAACTTTGTACGATATCTAATTAGTAATATTGCTTGCCAAAAACATCATAACTTAAGCGTGACGAGCGCCATCTCTTGGATTTTGTAAAGACTTATTGACCCCCCTCGTACCTATCTGACATGTGTTTTATTACGTATGGTCAACTTGCAGTGCTAATTTCTACTTTCATTTAATTCGCAATGTTTTTCTGTATATCTATCTCTGTCAGTTTTGAAGATCTTGGTCGCCTTATTCTATTTCTTGTGTAGTTTGTCTCCCTCATTCTTTTTTAGACTGTATCGCTAACTCTTGATTAAGGGGGCCAGATGGGGTTTCCGATCGAAAAAATCGGTTTTTTTTTTAATAGCTTATCATTTGGCAAATTGAACGTAGAATAAGATGGCGTTGTCCGTTTTTAAAAATATTCATCCATTCAAAAGTTACATGCAATATCACAAAATAGTTTTTTTCGCTATTTTTCGTGTTTTTTTGAATTTTCGTTTTTTTTTGCATGCAAACACTTTTTTAGGTCATTTATGTATAATATTTTTTGAAAATTAGTTTTAATCTCATTTTTTTAAGTAATATCCTTCCCGCACTGTAAAAAATATAGTATGACGACTGTAACAATTAGTAAATTACATGTCAAATTTTCAAAGTATTGACGTTCGGTTCACTGACCGTTAACGTATAGTCAGTACACCTGTTGCTTGTCTGAAAGCTCTGTTTCAAGTAAATAGTGTATGAATTCACAACTGCAATTTTCATTGCAAAATATTTGTTAAAATCGTGATTCTCGCAAGTTTTCATTGTGTGTGTGTGTGTGTATGTCAAGTGTAGTAGAATTATCAGTTTCTATTAAGTGTATTGGAGTAAATTAGAGTTATGGCAGACAACGACGAACGAGATTTGCGAGGACGAGTTCCTGGAGGCTCATATAGAAAAAGGACATTTGGAAGACCTAAAAAGAGGCAGAAGATTTTTCAAAAAAAATCAAGTGATGAACCACCAACTAAAAAGTTCAAGAGCACTTCAGCTAAAAAAATTCCAAGCAGGATTGAAGTGAATACCTCAGAGACAAAATTTAGAATAGTAGATGTTAACATTATTTATCCAGCTCTAGAATCAGTTGTTTGTTGTGCTGAATGTTTTGGACTAGTTGAATTTTCTGAAAAAGACTTTCGAGGACTGGGTTTTCAACTAGTCGTTACATGCACTGAGTGTGGCAAGGAAAGTCTCATCGATACTTGCAAAAAAGTTGGACCCAAGAAAAATGGATATGAGGTCAACCGAAGACTGGTTTTGGCCATGCGTACACTTGGTCATGGACAATCTGGATCAGAAAACTTTTGTGGAATTATGGACTTACCAAAACCAGTGGTTCACAGTGTTCATGGTGAAATAAATGAACAATTAGCAAAAGCATGCACCTTAGTAGCTGAACAATCAATGGACACTGCTATTCAAGAAGAACTTGCTGCTTTACCTGAAGGAAGAAAAGGACTAAGTGCTTCTGGTGATGGAAGTTGGCGTAAAAGAGGATTTTCATCTCTACAAGGTATCACAAGTTTAATTGGAACTGCTAGTGATAAGGTGATAGCCAGATGTGTAAAAAATAGCTACTGCAAGTCATGTAAAGAGTGGGAAAGTCAAAAAGGTACTGCTGAATATGAAGAGTGGCATGAAGAGCATCAAAATACATGTGCAGCGAATCACTCAGGCTGTGCTGGTAAGATGGAAGTTGATGGCATGCTGGAAATATTCAGAGATTTGTTGAAGAAAGATGTCAAGATTGAAAATTATATAGGAGATGGAGACTGCAAGGTTTACGCAGCAATTCAAGATCAACAGCTATATGGAAATGAATTGACAACCAGCAAGAAAGAGTGCGTTGGACATGTGCAGAAGAGGATGGGTACTCGGCTTAGAATTATCAAAAAAAGTTATGGAAGCCAAAAGCTGTCTGATGGCAAAACTATCGGAGGCAAAGGTAGACTCACTGCAAAAGTAATAGACCAACTCACTGTTTACTATGGAAATGCCATCCGAGCAAACAGTTCAACATCTGTGGAAGAAATGAAAAACTCTATTTGGGCCATATTTTATCATAAGAGTTCAACAGATCAGAATCCACAACATCACTTTTGCCCAGTGGGAGAAAACAGTTGGTGCGCATATCAAAAGGCCAAGGCTCAAGGAAAAGAAAAAAGCTACAAACATAAGAATACACTCCCAAGTGCTGTGATGGATGCCATAAAGAAAGTATATACAGAATTGACAGCTGATGATCTTTTAGAAAAATGCCTGGGAGGATATACTCAAAACAACAACGAGAGCTTCAATAACTGCATTTGGAAGATTGTTCCAAAAACTTCATTTAGTGGACCTACAGTGCTCAAGATTGGTGTTGACATAGCTGTGACGCTGTTCAATGATGGCAGGATTGGACTTCTGAAAATAATGGAAAAGTTTGATACTATTCCTGGCAAAGCAGCTTCAGAGTGGGTGGAAACGAGCAACAACCAAAGACTCCTGTTTGCAGAAAGAAGAGCACTGGACAGCACTAAGGAAGCTCGTCAAGCTATGAGGAGTATGAGATTAGGAATAGAGGAAGATTCTTATGCTGCTGGAGCACACTAGGTGAGTATGAATCACATTACACAAAAACAAACACAGCAAACTAACTAACTAAACACAACAAATAACTTTGATCACAAATAAACTTTATTTTCAATTTTCAATGTCAGCTTTATTTCAATCTGTGGAATTCAATATATTGCATAATTTACTAAAATACAGATTGAAATAAAGCTAAAATGGCATAAACCTTGTTTTTCATCATTATTTTCAACAATACTAATAAGTTTTCTTTTGCTTTCCAGCTGTTTCCAGCAAAGGGAAGCCCAGCCTATATGCAGCCACATGTGGCACAAGGTTACTGGCAGGCAGGGTTATGTCGACTGTAGCAGACAGCATATACTTAGTGATGAGCATAACAACACTGGAAGGATAAGGACTGCAGCCAAGAACAGTTTTGATTTTGTGGTGAAAAAAAAATAAGTATTTTTTATTATGATTGAGTTTCGGCATTTTTTTATCAAGGTGATAAAATTTTGATTTTTTTATTTTTCAGCATTACTTGTGCAGAGGTGATTTGATCTTGAGAAAAATAAGGTACTGGTTCCAAAAATGCATCAAGATTTCAGGATTTTCAAAAGATTGATGAGAAAAAATTGGTATGTATTTGTGCAATTATTATTCAGCAGTGAAAATGTAATGAATCAGTTTACAAGTTTCAAATTGAATTTCCTCAGTTTGTGATTTTTCACAAAGCAAACACCTTTACCGCATGATTCCAGAAGCAGTTTTCATTCTTTTGACTTGAAATTTTTACCAGATGTCCTACATCATATCTGTTATGGAATGAGCGAAGCAGATATAGGAAAAAGTAAGTACAACATGAAATAAAAATTTTTTTATAGAAAAATAATACTTAATTTCATAAAAATGACTTTAAAATTGAATTTTTCTATAGTGACTGATATATTTTACAGAGAAGTCTCCCGCTCATTCCATGAGATGACAATAGAGGAGTACGATGCCTTTGCCAGATTTTATCCAGACTAATTTGATCAATTGGAAGTCTGCGGTAAAGCACTTTTGACTATATAAGGTTTGTCAGACAAGTACAGAGGTACGTATCATAATTTGGTAGATCTGAGTATTAGAATCATCTATTTATGTAGCCTACTTAGTTGAATTTACCTTATGACTATAAAATTATACATATTTATATATTTAATTCAAAATTTTTACTTTGCAGATTTAACTCCATCTGGCCCCCTTAAGCAGTATAGGTGACTCAAAATACCGCCGCCGCTGTCGCATATGCACGTCGTGCCTCGGTACCGGTGTTTGTCGCGTTTACTGGAGAGATACTCATTGTCGGAAGCGTGTACATAAGTGTGTGTGTATATGCGTAGCCCAATTTTGTTGTGAACGAATAGCTTTAGTTAGGACGCCATCGATAGCGCGTAGCATCTCGATTCAGCTAACTGCAGGCTGCTGCATTTGGCCGATCAACGCACCTGCACCAGGGTTATCAATGTCCGAGAAATGTCTCCAAGTTCACACAAGTGTTTATTGCGTCCGTCATTCCTTTCGTATGTGTGCGCCTTGAAGATAAAGGTAGTTAAGGGAGTGACACCAATAAGTGTAGCGCCCCGCTCATTCCTTCGGTGATACGAGGCGGTACAGGTCGCTTAGGCCGACATTTTAAACCTCGACCGTATCCTACACCCGTGTGGAGGCAGTATAGCTCTACTGTCAGTCCAGGTGGACACGTGGGCGTTAGAGCTGATCTCCGCACAATGCTAGCGTTATCTGGCGGACATGGAGCTGCGCAAGGATCGCAGCGTGATTTGGTAGGCAGCCCGGCAAGGAAGATGGTTGCTGGGGGAGTACAGCGTCGCAGACTTTGAGGAGACCACGCTAAGTAAGCAGGTGGCGGGGCGCAGAAAACTCACTAGTCAGAAATTGCTCGACATGATCTGCGACAAAATTAGGAGTTGCAAGTGCAGTGTACCCCAGCGAACATCCTCGGAGGCTCATCAACAGGGAGGGGATCGCCTTAGCGAATTTGTCAAGGACATTTGTCTACCTGGATGAGGATTCAGAAATGGAAGCTGACCGCGAAGAAAATGCCATTTACTTGGGAGGTTTCGACACTTAGGACCAATAGTAAGAGGGCAAAAAGGGTGGAGCAATCAGGAAGGAGAAGCGCTGGAGTATTGTGCTCGGAAGGCATCGCAAATGAAATTAACGCCTTTCGGAAAATAGAGTAGCTGAAGGAGGGGGTCGACCGCAACCGAATGCTAATGAACCGCATCCTCGAAACGCTGCAAATTCTTCATAACTTACAGGTACAGGCAGAGCGGAAAGCGCCGTGGAATCAGAGAGCTGGAGGATGGGATGCAGAAAATGTGCGAAGTAGCCCACACGCCCTAGCAAAATTCAATTCAACCGCGCCCGAGACGCAGTGTAGACTTCCAAGAGACGTACACCTGCAATTACAACTCAGAAATTCTGGAAAGCACACCTGCTCCACCCATATTCGTCCCTAGAAGAAGGGACGTGACCCTTTCAGGAGCCCTTCGAGGAAGAGGAAGCGAAGACGATCAAGAGGATAGGAAAAGATCCGCACCAGAGTGGCAGAGAAGCCGGTGCGGATCTGGCACCGTCCCGAATATGTCGTCAGGGCTCTCCACCATCCGCGATATAGAAAAAATAATCCGCGGGTGGAAGCTGAGGTTCACAGGCAGCAGGGCACAGAGGGTTGATATATTTTTGTCCAGGTTGGAGAACCTACGCGTGGCCGCAGAATTAACCGACGATGAGGTGCTGTGTTCCATATCAGAGATCCTCGAAGGCAATACTGATTACTGACAACAACCAGCACCAATGACAACTACGCCGGATGATTTGGAATTAATACACAATAGCAGCGAAGGCTGTTGCAGGAAGCTCAGAACCGGTTCCAAGGTAAGAACTAGTTGGTGAGGGACTACATATCCAACCTGGTAGCCCTCGTTAACCGGTTGGAGTCACCAATGCCTTTGGAAAGGCTATTAGACTTGTTGCATGCCAATCTATTACTTAACGCCCAGATCCAGCTGCGTCGAAGCGAGTTGACGTCGATACGCAACTTCAATAGAAGAGCGACCAAAATACAGAATACATTGTCATAAGGTCATATTCGCGGACCCAAATTCAACGATCTTTCCCCAACACGCGTACCAGCCTAATAAAAGGACGGCTGGTAATAAGACCTAAACCATCGTAGTAGCAGGAAATGGGAAAAAGCGTGGAAGAAAGGAGGAAAATCAGTAGTGGGACCAGGAAAAGGTGAAGAATCCTGCTAGGAGACCCACCGGACAATCGACGGTATCGGCTGCGCAATCTTCCAATTCCGACAGGAAAATGGAGGAACGACTGGAGGTCATAGAACAAATCTTGCGAAAAATGGCATCAGGAATGCGCAATAGTCCTCGAGAACAGCGTAAATGCCGATGACGTGGGAGAAGGAGTCCATCTTTTCCCGCGTCTTCTGAAAAGCGGCAAGAAAAACAGAGGCGTAAGATTGACTTCACAAAGCCTCTTCAGTGTTCCGCTTGTGGCAATCTGAGATTCAGCCGTAAGTTCTGCCCAGATTGAAACAAGGGAAATGGTAAGGAGAGCGAAGAAAAGAGGTCAACTTCGCATCTCCAGTGAGTTCGACCTCTCGCCGCGGGTCGTAGACAGAAAAAAGTACATTGTCGGCGACCCAGGGATCTGAACAGGTCTAAAAGGGGTGCCAAAGAAGTCCGGGATCGAGCAGTCGGATAGAGCAGTTGGCAAACAAGCTCGAAACCATCCCCCGATAGAGCGGTAGAACGGTTGTTATCCTGGAAGGACCAGGAGGGCATATCCAAATAGTGGAGGAAGGGGACGACCCGATCCAGAAAGGGAGTGAGGAGCTCGACGATCCGAAAGTACGGGTGACCTCACAAAAAATGTTCCTAGGCTGAAGAAGTCCGCGGGTAAAGATAAACCCACTGCCGTAGCAATGGCTCAAGGAAAACAGCCGCTAAACAGTACGAGGGCTAGAGGTGGAAAGGTGACTCACGGATATGACCCAAAAAATGAAACTAAATGGTGGTTGCAGGTAGACATAGGTGACTTTAGAATCAGAGCACTATATGACACCGGAGCCTCATCTACGGTAATAGGTCAGCTAGGGCTTAGGCTGTAATCAAAAATGGGGATTGGTTTGAACCTGTCCAGGGCAGGCGACGCAAAGCTCACTGATGGACGTCTATGTCCTATAATCGGCCAGGAGATTTTATCCTTTAAGGTGGAGGGAAATCACCCAAAATATACAGGTTGCCATAAAGCCATTGCCAGATAGAAGAAATTGAGGATCTCGTCAACAGACTGACCGAAATAGATGTAGGAGGTGCTCGACCCATCCACCAGAAATATTACCTCGTGTCCGACAAGGTGCGAGAGGAGATATATGCGCTGGAGAAGGATACACTGGAGAATTATGTGATTGAACTAGCGACCAGCGTGTGGTCAAGTCCAGTGGTAATGGTGGAAAAGGCTGATTGGAAGTATAGGTTCTACGTAAACGATCAAAAGGTTAATGCAATAACCAAACCAGATGCCTATCCCCTACCATTTATGAATGACATCCTCAGGAGGATCAGGGATGCCAAATTCATATCAACCCTGGATTGAGTAGCGTGTACTATATCATCAAGTTCCCTTTAAGGAAGAGTCACGCCCGATTTTCGCGGTTACAGTACCAGGATTACAAAAGGATACCCCTTGATCTGTCATACGCGGGAGCGACCTTTCAGAGATTGATGGACAAGGTGATAGGTCTGGGATATGGATCCATTTGTTTTTGCGTACCTCGACGACGTAATCGTCGTTTCCACATCTTTTGAGGAGCATAAACGGTATGGAAGCAGATTTGGGGTGCGGGCCTAACCACCAACAAAAGGAAGAGCCACATTTGTAAAACGGAAGTAAGATACTTGGCTGTCCTTGTGAACCAGGACGGAGTAATACTAAACCCAGAAAAATTAAGACCGATATTGGAATATTCAACACCATAGACAGTGAGACAGGTGAAGCGATTTATGGGCATGACGTCGTGATATAAGCGCTTTATACCCGATTTTGCCATGATTGCTGAACCTATAAATCGCCTGACGATGAAAAATGTCCATTTCGTCTGGGAGGAGGAGCAAGAGCGAGCTTTCGCGAGGTTGCAGGAGGCGATGACTTCCACTCCAATACTGCAACCTCCCGATCCCTTCGGTCAGTTTGTCCTACCGACAGACGCCAGTGATAGAGGGGTCGGAACGGTCCTAACGCAGGATGTCGATGAAGAGGAGCGCGTGATCGAATATGCCAGTCTATCCCTTAACAGCACTGAGAAGAATTATACAGGCTTCGAAAAAGAGTGCCTGACAGTGGTATGCGCCTTCGAAAAGTTTCGGCCGTACATTGAAGGGCATCACTTCAAGGTCATTACTGATCACTGTTGCCTTAAATGGCTCCACAATATGAGAAATCTCACAGGCAGGCTAGCGAGAGCGGGCACTAACGTTACAAGGCAATGTTTTTGACATTGAATATCGAAGAGGGAATCTCAATGTGGTGCCAGACGCTTTTTCTAGGGCCCATGAGGAGGAGGGGACTGAAGTGAGTGCTATGACTAATCAGTCGGAAACAACGGACTCCTGGTACCTGTAATAATACTGAGAAGTGTGCCAGGACCCACACTCGCATCCTATATAGAAGGTGGTCGGAGGGAGACTGTATCATTATTAGCCTGATGAGGAGGGCACAAGATCCATCGACGATGAAGAGGCGTTAAAGCTCGTGGTTCCTAGAGAGAAAAGGCAACATCCTTCAACGTGAATCAAGGACGTGAGCGAACGTTTTCCAGGGCTAGACGTTTGTACTACCGGCCTAAAATGTATGACCAGGTCAGGGATTACGTAAAGAGTTCCCCGGTATGCCAGTAATGTAAGGTGGAGCAAAGAGCACCTTGCGGACTGATGGGTCGTCGACAGGTGTCGCGACCTTAGCAGGTGGTGGCCGGTGATATCACTAGTTCCTTCCCGAAAAGCTCTAGAGGTTTTGAATATGTTCTTATCTTCATTGACTTTTCTACTCGCTGGGTGGAGTGCGTAGCTGTACGCAAGACAAATGGGAAGACAATTGTAAGGGAGTTACATGAGTGGATTGTCACGAAATTTGGCATCTCTAAGGTATTCTTATCGGATAAAGGAACTGAGTTTAAGAATCAGGAAGTCGATTCGGATCTCCAAAGGAGCGGCGTCCAAAGCGCGCCTTGATTCCCTTGTATCATCTCCCAGCGAACCCAATGGAGCGGGTGAATAGGACACTCAAAACCATGATCACTTATTATGTGAATCGTGATCATAAGAGCTGGGATGAACACCTGCTAGAGTTCAATTTTGCGTTGAACTCGGCAACTCATACCGCCACTGGATATAGTTCTGTGATACTCATATTTGGGCGACAACCAGTTCCTCCTTCGACGTTCCGAAGATCCTAAGATCAGAAGGCCCTAGATTTTTCGGAGGGCCAAGCTGTACTAGAATGGGCGGAACACATGGATAAGCTCGCCAACCTGTGCGACCGTGCAAATCAAGGAAGGGGGCCTTAAGTCAAGGCGGTAAGTCAGGTGGGTTATTACGATCGGAAGAGACGACAACCGGACTTTAAGGTAGCAGACTGGGTATGGAAGGGGAATAGGATACTCTCATCAGTTGCCCAAGGAATATCGGCTAAGCTCGCACCGAAGTACGCGGGACTGTACGTAATAGAAGAGGTATGCGGTGCCAATATGTACCGACTAGCTAACCAGCTAGAGATCCTACCTTAGCTTTTCCATGCTAAGGATCTCAAACCTTATTATGTTCCAAAAGACGAGGAACAAAGAGATCAGGAAGCAACGGAATCGCTTGAAGATGGACTAGCGGAAATGGATGATTCGGTTGAAGCGTGCGTGTATCCTAGCGAAAATTTATCGAACAAGCGGATCGAATTAGCAACTCTTGCGGTCGTAAGTAAAGATCTCCCGAAGCGATAGGTATCCCTGGAACTGCGCCCGCTAATAGTGGTCGAGATAGGCCTCGGAAAGTCCACAATTCGGAAACGGGTCAAACTGGTGAAAGTCATTCTCCCGCGAAGGCATCCCGAGGGAGAGGTAGGCCTCACAAGACCGTGTATATGGGTAATTCTAGGCTATTTCGATTGACTTGTAACCCTTAGGTTACGGATTTTTTTTTAATTTGGCACAATTGTTGTACACATAAAACTGAGATTTTTCCCAAATTTTGGAGACGATACATTAATTATATCAAAAGTTATTAACAATTAAAGAAAAATGATAAAAAATTTTCAAACAGCTATATTTTAAAAACTAATAAAGATATCGAAGTCGGATTTTTTTCAAAATACTTATAATGCCTTAAAATTTCGAAATAATTACAACAATAAACAATAAAAATTTTTTTTCGAAAGTTATTAACTTTTTGTTTAAACAATTGCTAATATCTCAAAAAGTATATTTTTTTTTTGAAAAATTCTTGCTCCTACGTATTCCTGAGGATTTTTGCTATCGAAATCAATCATAAAATTCAAGTGCCCGACATATCGGAAAGCGTAGCTCTAATCAAAAGAAGACGCCTCGGCGTAAGGCTGCGGTAGCGCTCTAGCGGACTCACGGTCGAAAGGTACTTTAGCTTTAATCTAAAAAACTAATAAAGATACCGAATCGGAATTTTCCCAAATTACTTATAATGCCTTAAAATTTCGAAATAATTACAACAATAAACAATAAAAATTTTTTTTCGAAAGTTATTAACTTTTTGTTTAAACAATTGCTAATATCTCAAAAAGTATATTTTTTTTTTGAAAAATTCTTGCTCCTACGTATTCCTGAGGATTTTTGCTATCGAAATCAATCATAAAATTCAAGTGCCCGACATATCGGAAAGCGTAGCTCTAATCAAAAGAAGACGCCTCGGCGTAAGGCTGCGGTAGCGCTCTAGCGGACTCACGGTCGAAAGGTACTTTAGCTTTAATCTAAAAAACTAATAAAGATACCGAATCGGAATTTTCCCAAATTACTTATAATGCCTTAAAATTTCGAAATAATTACAACAATAAACAATAAAAATTTTTTTTCGAAAGTTATTAACTTTTTGTTTAAACAATTGCTAATATCTCAAAAAGTATATTTTTTTTTTGAAAAATTCTTGCTCCTACGTATTCCTGAGGATTTTTGCTATCGAAATCAATCATAAAATTCAAGGGCCCGACATATCGGAAAGCGTAGCCCTAATTAAAAGAAGATGCCTCGGTGTCCGGTCGCTGAGGCGTCTTCTTTTGATTAGAGCTACGCTTTCCGATATGTCGGGCACTTGAATTTTATGATTGATTTCGATAGCAAAAATCCTCAGGAATACGTAGGAGCAAGAATTTTTCAAAAAAAAAATATACTTTTTGAGATATTAGCAATTGTTTAAACAAAAAGTTAATAACTTTCGAAAAAAAATTTTTATTGTTTATTGTTGTAATTATTTCGAAATTTTAAGGCATTATAAGTATTTTGAAAAAAATCCGACTTCGATATCTTTATTAGTTTTTAAAATATAGCTGTTTGAAAATTTTTTATCATTTTTCTTTAATTGTTAATAACTTTTGATATAATTAATGTATCGTCTCCAAAATTTGGGAAAAATCTCAGTTTTATGTGTACAAAAATTGTGCCAAATTAAAAAAAAATCCGTAACCTAAGAGTTACAAGTCAATCGAAATAGCCTAGAATTACCCATATGGTAAAGAGGACGGACAGGCTGAACGTACCAAATAAGTAAGCGAGAATGAATGGTAGCCAATGAGAACCAGGACGCCCGCGTAAGGGTGAGCGAGAGAACTCGTAAAATAGCGAGATGCGGCATAGGATAGTAATGTGCTTAAGATATTTCTCATTAATCTTTTTTATTCTTACAGATGGACCACAAGATAGTCATTAATGAGAAGACCTTCGAGGTGGTCTCCCGGATGCTGATGGATCGGCAGTTGGGACCCGACGCGACGAGGCTGATCGAAGATCTTCGTGGTTTCGCTCGGGTCCAGCTGGAGGGGGTGACCCAAAGGGATCGCCAAACAGGGACGATCGAAAAAAATTTAAGAGAGATAGTGTGGATCACCTTTCCAAGAGCCACCAGGGATGCCTCGGTCCAGACGCATCCAGAAGAAGAAACCGAGCATCTCAAGTCCACAATGGACCAGGGGGTGCAAATCCAGGATTCCGGCGCTACAGTCACCACAGATAGCGCCACGCAGTGCCCGGTACCTCGGGAGTCACGTGGGATTCAGCACTGGATCTGCAATCACCCCCGCATTTCTCCGCAGCAGAGCCTTCAGCACAAGTGGAGGCATGTCCATTTGTATCTCCTCGAGCTGGAGAGCGCCTGACGGTTCACCAACAGGTGTAGGTTCATGAACACCTACAGCAGTTCCTGAAACGCTAGAGTGCAGAAGAGTTGTTGGGGGAATGGGCAGCTGTGGTTCGGCGCCAGAGGGCCTTCGAAGAGGCCTTGCTGCGGGTAGGTTGAGAGCGAGAGCTCCTCAAGAGCACCTGGTGCCGGATCCACGCTCACGGTCCATGTGGACGGGCACATGGCTCCCAATACCACGATCGTGGTCCAGTCGCACGAGGGATGAGAGTGCGCCACGGTGAGAGGCGTGATCATCACCGCCTCCCCGGGAGTCAGCACCCAGCAGCGCCCTCAGACTGCGAGACCAACCGCCCAGGTCCCGGGAGATTGTTCATTGCGGTCGCAGCTGAGGGGCTGCTTCATTTGTGGTGAGCCGGGTGTGACTAACTCTCAAAAGTGCCCACGGAAAGCTATAAGCTGGCGCTATCCGAAATATAAGGCGCCAGATGTAGCGAAAAAATAATGTTTCCCCTGGAGGAGACTGAATAAAGTATATTATCGGAGGAAAAGGCTTTAGATGTTTTATTCCTTTTCTCTATTATCGATCAAGGTTGTAAAGGTAGTGAATTGCGGTTATTAGTGCTTTTCGGGTGGTCAGAACTTGGAGGGGGCTGCAACGGTAATCGATAGTGTCGATTCGTTCGCGATTCGGTAGCGATAGAGGCGCGCTAACTATAGAGAGGGGGCGCGCGCGGAAAGTTTAGTTTAGTATCGTCTCAGCTGGTGACCATTGCGCTATTAATTGTTTGGTTACTTCATCTTACATACAAATTAGTGAGTGATAGCAGCAACAGCAGCCCGAAAAAAGAGAGAACCTTTGTTATGTTAACCACTGTAACAACAGATAAAATAATCAGCAGCAGTTTAAACCAACAACTACAGCAGCAGCGGCAACCACCTAGGCCAGGGACACCTGTAACATTGTCGAACGAACTGTTACGGCTGATCACCGTAACCGCAACAAAGAATAGGTGCACCTACTTTATTCTTGTTGCTATTTTTGAATTAGCATTGCGTGATAGGTAGGTTTAATGCCAAGAAATATACGATTGAGCCGTACTGAGTGTTAGTTCACGCCAAATTTATTTTGTATTTTCTTTCTCTCTCTCTCTCTCTCCGCCGAATTTGTAAATCAATATGCACGCGAAAGATTTTCGGACCGTATTATTGTCTTAACTCGCCACATTGTATTCTCTCTTCACCTTTACATGTAGTAAGCTTATTTTCCGGAAATATTTGAACAATTTGGTCTAGGAGATTGTAACAGATAAACATTAGCATCTATACACAGTATGGAAGACAAGTATCGCAAGTCAAGTGACTTACGGTGAATTCAATTGGAAAAGATACGTGAGGTTGG
The DNA here is from genome assembly GCF_024137745.1 of Phymastichus coffea. Classification (NCBI taxonomy): domain Eukaryota; kingdom Metazoa; phylum Arthropoda; class Insecta; order Hymenoptera; family Eulophidae; genus Phymastichus; species Phymastichus coffea. The sequence continues at coordinate 4,814,669 of NW_026706819.1, read as the reverse complement.
AGCTTGTGTCAATTATAAAGGCGAGATGATGTACCATATACTGTATACGTTCTTAACAAAGTGGCGGTTAGCTTTATATCGTGGGATATTGTACGGATATTTTTCCTGTTTACACGGCTTATTCCCCTTATTACAAGTATTACAAATCCTTTAGTTAGATTAATGGATAACTTGATAGTGGAAGAATGAATTTTAGATAAATTTAAAATATCCTCAGTATGCAAAAGTATACGTATTTTTCAAAATTTAAAGAACACATTGAATAAGAAACAAGATTATTCAACATAAGAAAAAACTAACAAAAATATGTCATTCATTTTACGGATACAGGGTCAAGCAGCGATTAGTTCACTTTTTTTTATGGCTCGACGGAATAGAGGGCAATTTGGATTTTCTCCAAAATATATCGAACTACTAATAACCGAGCGAGAAAGGAAACATGTACACATAAAGTGCGTGTCTGTCGCGAGGCTATTACAGTTAAGAATAAAAGAGGCACATGTACGTACAATAAGTGAGAGAGCGTATAGAACGCGAATATTATTGTTGAATTTCTAGTGTAATTTCTTATTCAGTGTGTTCTCTAAATTTTGAAAAATCTGAGTACTTTGGTTTTCTACGGATTTTCTAAATCCATCCAAAATTTATTTTTCTGTTATTAACTTATCTACGAAGATCGTTTGAAAAGTCCGTGCAAAAATAAAAACTGCTTGATTTTTTTTAATAAATCTTTTTTATTTTTCAACATAGTCTCCTTTTAGGCTTATATACTTTATTCAACACGGCTCTAGTTTGTTAATCCCTTCCAAATAATAGAATTTGTCCAAGTCTGTAAAATAGGCATTCGTTTCTGCAATCACCTCCTCGTTTGAATAAAATCTTTTCCCCGCCAGCCATTTTTTCATATTAGGGAACAAATAGTAGTCCAACGTAGCCAAGTCTGGAGAATAGGGGGGATGTGAAATGAGTTAGAACCCTATCTCCATCAGTTTTGCGGCCACAACTGCTGAGGCGTGAGCTGGCGCATTGTCGTGGTGGAAGAGGACTTTTTTGTGGGCCAATCGTGAACGTTTCCCTAGCAATTCGGTTTTCAAACGATCTAATAATGATGAATAATATTTGCCTGTAATGATTTTACCCTTTCCCAGATAGTCGATGAAGATTATTCCTTGCGAATCCCAAAAGACAGTCGCCATAACCTTCCCGGCCGAAGGAAATGTCTTCGCCTTTTTCGGAGCAGATTCCCCCTTGGTAACCCATTGTTTAGACTATTCTTTGGTCTCAGGAGTGTAGTGATGTATCCATGTTTCATCTACAGTGATGAAACGACGCTTAAAGTCTTGCGGATTTTGCAGGAACAGCTGCAAACCATTCTTGCAACACTTCACACGATCTCGTTTTTGGTCAATCGTGAGCAATCGCGGCACCCATCTAGCGGATAGATTTTTCATGTCCAAATGTTGGTGCAAAATATTATGTACCCGTTCGCTCGAGATGCCTACAGTATTAGCAATCTCACGCACCTTCACTCTTCTGTCAGCCATCACCAAATCATGGATTTTATCAATGATTTCTGAAGTGGTAACCTCAACAGGGTGTCCAGAACGTTCAGCGTCTTTTGTGCTCATATGGCCACTCCGAAAATTTTGAAACCACTTATAAACCATTCTAATCGAAGGTGCACAATCACCATAATGTTTATCAAGCTTCTGTTTAATCTCCTGAGGCGTTTTGCCTTTGAAAAAGTAATGTTTAATCAATACACGAAATTCTTTTTCGTCCATTTTTTTACAACCACTCGATTTCTTTGATTGAAACGAGTGTAAAACGCAAAATAATTGGCCGATCTGGCTGAAACTTGGTGTGTGCTCTTCCAAGATATGCCACTAACTAAAAATAACCTTGATACGCACTAGTAGCGCCATCTCTCTGACTTTGCACGGACTTTTCAAACGACCCTCGTATATACTAACATTATAACATTGAGTCTATTTTAACATGTGCAGTAATATGTATAAAGAAATTTTTTATTTCTAATTTTAAAAGTTTTTTTAATTGAGTGAAAATGTTATTGTCAAATTTTAGAGACCTTATTTACTTACAAAATAGAATTTTCACTTAAAACAATTTTTAAGGCGAGGAAATGACTTCCTCATGTCTACATTAAGTCAAATATCATAACTTTAAATTTGATTTCACTAAATCGTATCTAAGTAACAACCATTTTTTTAAATATTTATACTAGTGTAGGTCCATATGAATCTTAAATATCATCATTCTTTTTATATAAAATCAGGTGCTTATTCTATTGTTTACCGTGATTAGAATAAGTATTATATACGCTCTCCTTAATTTCTCAAAGAATAGTTTCTAAAAAAAAAACACAATGGTTTTTCACTCGTGCTGATCAGGGTAATATTACTGTGTATATGAATGTTTCTAATTAGCAAGAATAAATAAATGTTGTATTTAGTACCCTAGTATTTACTAAACATTACCTAAAACCCCATTGTCTTCGTTACAATCTAAAGTATATAAAATTTTGTAAGATTGAAATGATAAAAACACTTTCATTATGTTTGCATAAAAAATTCCCTTATATAAACAAGCACCAGTTTAGCTAAAGCTTATAGGTTTCCAAAAGTTCATAACGATCCGCTTAGACTACTTATTTCAACTATTAATAGCCTAACACTCTTCTTGTCATCAATTCTAGGTAGAGAACTTGATAAAAAGGTATTAAGAAATCTTTATGTCCTGTAAATAATAGTTTCGAATTAATAGAAAAAATAAAAGACTTATATATGCCATCGGATTATACTCTCATCTCTTTAGATGTAATGTTATTGTTTACTAACATTGCTTGTAAGTTGGTTTTATACAGTATAAATGAATGGTTTAGTGATATTTATTTCAATTCAAACATAACTTACTGAATTTACAGAATCCATTAAGTGTTTATTTAATAATACATATTTAAATATGTACTTAGTATAAGTAATAAGTTGAATAATATTATCAAATTAGGAAAAGACCGGCTGTAAAAATGTGAAAAAAATTATATTTCATATAAGATTATTTGTAATAATTGTCCATTGCTGTATGTAGGACAAACAAAATGGTCCAAATTGGACCACACCTGCTCACTCCATTTAAGAAATGCTGATACTCTGCGCCTATCATAGACAATACTTATAGTTTTCTTTTGCGTTTTACCATATGAATCCCCATCGTCTGATGTATTCTGAGAGGAACAATTTGGCGCCTGTTAAATAAGTGAGGAAGACGACTTACCTGGAATGAGTCGTATCGCGATATTTTTCAGCGCATTAAGCTCGTAAAATTTTTTCGTCACAAGGTGAGTGATTTTCAACACAAGATAAAAAACAATTTACTTATATTTTATCGCCGTAAAACTGATGTCCATTTAGAGACTTCCATTCCTAATTGATTACGATAGATAAATCTAAGTAGGCGCCATTTGGAAAATTATATTTTTTTTATATCGTAAGTTATAACGAATTTAATTTATTCGTTATGTCTCTCTCTTCCCACGCATGCATGTACACAATTCATATACTTATACTATATTTGAATTCACATTATATTATACAGCAGCCTGCAGCAGCCGACAATGTCGAAGTGTAAGGTAAGAGAGAGAGCCCGGCATGTCTACTAACGAGCCTATAAGCAGGGAGAGTCGCGTCCGCGTGTATGCGTGTATGCGTGTGGTCGCGCTGCCGAAAAGCGCTATGTAAGAGTGGGGACGCCTCCCGCGGTAATTGACTGGCGGACGTAACACGGGCGACACGTGTTTGAGCGCGCGCTAAAGGATTTGCCTTTTTGCAGATTCGGACTTCCGACCCGGAATTGCCTTAGATTATTCGCGAGTGCGTGCAGTGGTGCGACACTTTGACACGACGGTGTGTGCGTGCAAGGACGTAGTGCTAGGTAGCCCACATTTCGTCACCACTGCAACCGGCATCCGGGAACGCTGTGCAGCGAGCGAGCGTTTACCGCACGGAGGGCCTGGCCATTGAAGCCTCATTGTAAGTACCGACTCGATTAGCTCTCTCTCGCTTGCCTGCTCGCTTCTCTCTCTCTTTACCGATTTACTACTCTGTACGCTTTCTCTTTAATAATTTATATAAATTATTCTTATCCTTCGTATTCTCTGCGTTTCTTTGACTTTGTGCCCGACTCCCACTCCCAATCCTTGGCGAATTCTCTGCGCTCGTCACTACTTTTCGCGCTTTTCAGCCACTGCTACCTGCGACGCTCTACGCGGGCCACGAGGCTGCTTGATATCGTGGCTGGTTGAAAGGCTTGGCCTCATATGTACCAGCGTACTAGCCTCGTGGCATTAGTAACTTATTAAGCCGAGCTGTCAATTAATCCATCCTCTCGATTATAACGGCGGGTTAGCCAAAATCCCGTTATAAAGTATACATTGTAATTTACAAAATATCAATTAATTCATTATGATTGAGGCTGGTGTGGATAATTGAAATAATATTTTTTATAGGACAAAACATTACTGAACACCTTTAAATACCTAACCTATATTCACTGATACCGTAGGCATTTGAGCAGACGTCGGTTCAACGATGAATATTTTAATCTAAAGCGGTGCAAGAGACTGTTACTAACCCAATTTCCTTGACCCACGAGCCTGGTAACTTCAAGGCAGGTGGTATTCTAACAAGTTCACTTTTCATCTACTAGGTGGCTAACATCTTCGACTAGGAATAGCAGAGTTTGCTCTACTTCACTGGAAAGCTCAAGGGAGGCAGTCAAACGATATAGCCCTGACTTGATACTAGCAGTGGAAATATTACTATCCGTGTTAGAGATCGTGTATGAACGGCATGCTAACGGATAAGTATTCAAAATATCGAGAACTCTTTGTAAAGATAAAGTCAATTGTTTTTTCTTTACGGTAGATTTCAAGCATTTACTTATTTATTTCTGTTTCTTAATTAATTATATTCATTTATTTTTAATTTTTCTTTCTTATTTATTTTTATTTACTTATTTTTACTTTTTATTTATGTTCTCTTCATAAAATAGTAAACTTGCTATTGTTCAGTTAGAATTTTATTTTCAATAAAATTTGAAATCTTTATCCTTGTATTTTTTGTTATATAAAATACTTGTATATTTGTGAACAGCATACCTTCATCATTTATATTAAGTTAGTTTCAAAAATGAAAATACTAGCTTTGTTCATATCAAGGCAATAAACTGAAAAACTTCAGATAACATTAACGTAATTTTCTCAGTACTTGGTATTAAACAGCATTTTAGATATTATTTTAACTCAAAAACTTAAATTTTCATAAAAAATGTCTTCACGACAATGTGTGAATGAACCGCAAAAGTTTTGTTATCTCAGCGGTGATTTCGTCCCAACTAAACAACATAAATAACAACGTCTATCAAATTATTATACGAAGAATATTTTAATAATAAAGTTACCAATTTAAATAAAACTTAGGTTCCTAACATGATTTACGATAGTGCAGAGTAGGTTTAACACACTGGAAAAATTGAAAAAAAAGTGTATGCTATTTGGCACTCCCACAGAATAGCAGAATCAAAAAAACACGTTAATGGTTGCTATTTTTGTTTATGCTATGGTGGTGAACAAATCAGTTCCTTCAATATCAAAAATAAATATACTATTGAATATGCAAACTTAAAATCTGTTACAAGACCTACTCCTCATACGCCTAAAAATTCCATTCCTGTTCCAAAAATTAAAGTGAAAGCAGAAGAATAAGAAGACGAAGAAGAAGAACAGAAAGAAAAAAGATAACAAAGATACAAAGACAACAAAGATGAAAATGAATTTGAAGTTGTTTATAGTAGCAACGAACTGCGCTCATTGTGTGGTAAACCTTGTATATTCAATCAGGCTGAATTGAATGACTTAAATCGAGATTTAAAGAATTCGAAAGTAGAGTCGATGCTGTTAGCTTCAAGATTGCAAGAAAAAGGTGCGCTTTCTCCCGAGGTAACTTTTATTTGGTAAAAAATTTGCAAGGAAGAATTTATAAAATATCTTACGGAGGCGGAATCATTAACTTTTTGTAACGATGTTTCAGGTTTAATGGCTGCTTTAGGCTTTAAAACTTATAATCCAGACGAGTGGACACTTTTTATAGAATCTTCTACCCACAGTTTGAAGGCAACTCTCCTTCATAATGGAAATCTGTATGCGTCCATTCTTATTGGATATTCCACAATTTTAGATAAGAAATATGAAAACATGAAAACTGCTTCTTGAAAAAATAGGTTACAAAAAACCAAAATGGAAGATATGTGGTGATTTTAAAGTTATATCCATTTTTCTAGGCCAACAAAGTGGATACACCAATACCCATGTTTCATCTGCAAGGGGAATAATAGAGCTGATAAGAAGCACTAGGTAAAAAAGAACTGGCTTAGTAGGAAGAGTCTGATACCTGGATCCATGAACATTCTTCACGAAGCGTTAGTTGATCCAAAAAAAGTCTCTTACCTCCACTGCATATAATATTAGGTCGAATAAAGCAGTTCGTAAAAGCGCTCGATCAATCAAGTACATGGTTTTCAGTATTTACATAAAAAAATTCCAAAACTTATTGTCGCAAAAATAAAATCAGGAATTTTTATTGGACCTCAAATTAAATTGCTGTGTAAAGATAACGATTTCAAGAAAACTATGTCTTAAAGAAAAACATGCCTGGTTTGCATTTGAAAAAGTCATAAATGGTTTCTTAGGAAATAAATAAGAAAACGATTACAAAAAGCTTGTAAAAGATATGTTAGAAAAATTTAAAGATGTAGTATGCCGATGAGTCAAAAACTACATTTTTTGTACGATTATCTCGATTTCTTTTCAGATGGAAATTTAGGTGATGTTAGTGATGAGCAGGTAGAGAGGATCTATTAGGATCTACTAGCTATTGAATCTAGGTATCCACGACGATGGGATTCTGTCACGATAGCTGATTACTGTTGGTTACTCAAACGTGATGATGTTTTAACTGTGCATAAACGACAGGCTAGATTTCTGCCTATACAAAAACCTAAGATACTGATTTTTTTATATAGTAACTTTTCACTCAAGTATTTTCAAGAACAATAAAATTACAATAATCGTATATAATACTATTACATACGAAATACACTTATATTACTTAAAACTTTAAAAATAATAATACTAGTAAAATTTAAAAAAATCAAAAACAAAAAAAAAGAGGACTCAGTAACGATATCTTTTGGCGGTTGGTTCTGGAAACGCACATTGCTGCTACAAACGTTCGACATTTGTTTATAGTTTTTGAGGGTTGTGAACTTGGGTGAGTTTAAGGTTTGTAGATTAAGTGTCATGTGAAAAATCGTGTTTTCACTGCATTCTCAACCCTCTCATAAAGGTTATAAAGTTTTTGGAATGACAAATTAGATAAATGGTTTCTTATCACTATGAAAATTACCGAATTAAAATTATGTGAAATTTCTAACAGGGTGGTTATCCTACAAAATGAGAAATTTATTAACGAACAAACTCCCATGATGCATGCGTCGCGGTAATAGGGCTTGAGGGTTGAGGAAATTGGGGTGTGAGGGTCGGGGGTTATAGCTTCGCAGGTTAAAGGCTCGAGGGTTGAGGAAATTGGGGTGTGAGGGTCGGGGGTTATAGCTTCGCAGGTTAAAGGCTCGAGGGTTGAGGAAATTGGCGTATGAGGATCGGGGGTTATACCGCAGCAGGTTAAAGGGCTCGAGGGTTAAGGAAATTGGGGTGTGAGGGTCGGGGTTATACCGCAGCAGGTTAAAGGGCTCGAGAGTTGAGGAAATTGGGGTATGTCGGTCAGAGGTTACAGCGTCGTAGGTTATGGGGCTCTAGGGTTAAGGGAATTGAGATTATAGAGTCATTCTGACGTTACATTTGGATTCAGTGATCCAAAAAACATATAATTACACTATAACTACTTATTCGGAAATTCGCAACTATTTCGTGCTGTAACGAAATCGCTAAATCACTCAAATTCAATCTACGATATCTCGATGGAAAAAAAAGATTTTTTAAATATAAAAAAAGGGTTTTAAAGAGTAAGAGTAGTACTTTGAGATAGCATTGCTCGTTTTTTAAAATAAAATTGGCTTACGACGTAATACTACGCGAAATATAATGAAAAATCGTGTTTTTTGAACTTTTAAGTTAGGATTTCTCGAAAACCTAGGGTGATGGAGCAATTTTGAGGTCAGATTCGGTTTCAGCGCACCAAAAACCTTTGGGAACGTACTGTCTGGTTTCTGGGTTTTTTTCCTTGTCGGCTTGTGTAATTATTTTAGCTAATTTAAACTACGAATGTGAAGATGAATATCTCGAAGAGATTCATTTGGATGATTAAAAGTTGGTCTTTAGCATGTCTTGACATAGAGTTTAATCAAACAAAATATTAGGTCACGTGGAATACAATTTACTTAAAAGATATTTTTTTTGTTATAATCGTCAAAAGCGTTTGTTCAACTCCTCGGTGACTAGTTTTTCATTTCAATACATATTTATAACTCCCTTAAAAAGTCGATCAGATTGAAAAATAATAAATTATACCAATCAATAAAATACAATTTTGACCAATAAACTTTACGAGTAAATTTTATTTTTCTAGAAAATTAATCGTTACATATAAAACACGTCAGTACTTTTTGATCTTCTATAATATATCAATATATCACATAAATCAGTGATCTGCGGCATTTCGTTTCAATGAAAATTAAGGATAGCTTATATACATACTAGTCTACTTTAGCATTCAACGTAACTTTGTGACACTATAGATTAAATTTACTAGCGCGTTTTGGGAAATTATCTTTTAATAACTCTCACGAGCTACGCAAGGGCCCGTGCCCAAGCGTCGTGTCACAAATTATTTAAAGGGAAAGGTAAGGGAGGCTCTTTCGCTCCTGTGAACGGTGACGATGGGCCTCGTCACGAAGTTGGCGTTTTGGGTGTTTCATTGAGAGAAAGGGAATGGGCGCACACAATAATCACTTCTGTCATATTATTCTCAATTATTATTATTCTTTAACCATATTTATTCTCAAACGATTAACAATCAAAAAGAGCGACGACGCGGGTTTACGCGTCGTCCTCTACGGCCGCGTGCCTTCGCTCGTGCGGACAGACGCACGGGGTCACGTTACAATAATTGAGAGGACTTTAAAGGAGAGACTCGCCTTGTTCGCCGATTTCGCTGAACTCACGGATGATCGCTAACACCTCGCCAACGCGTCACGCACTCGCGAATAGAGAGAAAGAGAGAGATGACCTGACCTGACGGAGGCTGCTGACAGGAAATGCTGCTGATGCTGCTGACAGGAAATGCTGCTAATGCTGCAAGCAGAAAATGCTGCTGGAACTGCAGGCAGGTTTGCGGCAGGTCCAGTTGAAGTCTACGATGCCTTGGGCGTCGCTGGGATTTCTCTCCTGGCTGTAATCTGCTCGGCGTCGTTTCGCTTCTTTGTCTCTGCTTGGTTATTCGGTTTATAGCGAGCGCATGCTCGGACGTCACAATTGATCCTTCTGTCTCAAGATCTCGGCTCGAACTCTTTCCCCAACCGTTAGCACGGCCTATATCACTTTTTGACTACAGCTGGCGCTCGATGTTTTGGGTAGCGCCAGTGTGTAGCCTTCTTCGGGCACCGCTGGGAGTTGGTCACCCCAGGCTCCCCACATATGTAGCCTCTCAGCTGCGATCGGGACTGAGCAGCCTCTAGATCCGGTGTGGTCTGCTCAGCAGACCGAGGGGCTTGCTGGGCGCTGACTCCCTGGGAGGCGGTGATGGTGACACCTCTCACCGTGGCGGTCGCACGTCCATCCTGCGACCTGACTATGATTGTAGTGTCAGAAGCCACACGCCCATCCACATGGACCGTGAGCTTCGGCCCAGCACCAGTAGCTCCCGGGGCTCTCTTCTCCTGAGCCGGTGCCGGAAGCGCTACGGGGAACTCCTGTCCCTGTTCCACCCGCAGCAGTGCCTCTCTATAGGCCCTTTGGCGTTGAACCACCTCTGCTCACTCCCCGAGCAGTTCTTTAGCGCCCTGGCGGTTCAAGAAGCGTCTGAGGTGCTCCTGAATCTAAGACTGGAGGTCCGCTGCGAAACGCCAGGCACTCTCCACCTCGTTAATCCCTAGACGTATGTGTCTAAAGTCGAGGAGGAGAGTTGGCTGCGCCGGGATACGGGGGTGGTTGCAAGCCCCGTGCGATACCCCACAGGTTTCCCTGGGTCCTGGGCACTGGCTCGCACTGTCCGATGTCCGGTGTACGCCGAACTTGAGAGTCTACACCACCGGATCCACGGTGAACTTGGTATGCTTGTCCTTCTCCTGGTCCTTCGTTTGGATACAAGCGTCCCGGAAAGCCTTCTTCGGGGCGACCCACGATGCGTCCCGGAGGACGTCCGCCACCGATCCATTATGGCGTTCCTTTCGGGTGGCCCCCTCCAACTGGACCTTGGCGAAGCTACGTAGATCTTCTATAAGCTGCGTCGCATCAGTTGCAGATCTAGTAACATCTGCGTGACCACCTCGAAGGTCTCTTCCTCCACGACGATTCTCCGATCCATCTGTAATATCCAAAACAAAAAAAAATCTCGGATGAAACTCCCTGCGTGAAGAAAGACCCTATTAAATGCCGCATCCCACCGAGTTATGCTTTCTCTCGCTATTTATCGTGGGAACGCCCTGGCCATCGTCGGTGACCGTTCGAGTTTATCGGCCCAGCCGTCCTTGGCACGACGGGCACGGTCTTCCGAGGCCTACCTTTCCTTCTAGATTCTTTCAGGGCAGAGTTGTCGCCTCTTGCTTAACCAGTGGCCGTCTCTGGGACCTTTCGAGGTCAACCTCAACCTCTCTTGGTTGGGGCAGATACTGGCAAATCCGACGGCTCAGTGGGATCATTATACCTACGGCCATAGGGGATGCTAACTCGACTCGCTCGCTCGACAAATCCCCCGTCGTATCTTCGTACGCTTTCACGGATTCGATTGCATCCAATGGCCGTTCTTCTTGCGGCTCCCGAGGATTGATGACTTCCTCGCTTTTCTCTTCCTCCCCCGGATCGTAATATGGTTTAAGGTCCTTAGTATGGAAGAGTTCGGGCAGGATCTCCAGCTGATTGCCCAGTCTGTACGTGTTGGAACCGCAAACTTCTTCAATCACGTACCGACCGGCGTATTTTGGCGCCAATTTGGCTGAAATGCCTTGGGCAGCCAAGGATAGAATCCTGTTTCTCTTCCATACCCAATCTCATACCTTAAACTCGGGTTGCCGTCGCTTCCGGTCATAATAAACCGCCGGACGCGCAGCTTCGTCCTTTGACTTGGAGTTGGCCCGCTCCCATAAATTAGGAAGTTTCTCCATATGTTTAGCCGAATCTACCATAGCTTGACCCTCCGAACACTCAAGGGCCTGCTGATCTTTGGATCTTCTGAACGTCAAAGAAGGTACCGACTGACGCCTAAAGATGAGCATCGCAGGACTATATCCAGTGGCGCTATGAGTTGCCGAGTTCAACTCTGACAGGTGTTTATCCCAGCTCTTATGATCACGGCTCACGTAAGAAGTGATCATGGTTTTGAGCGTCCTGTTTACTCGCTCTGTGGGATTCGCTTGGGGATGATACACGTGAGTCAACGCTCGCTGGATGCCGTTCATCTGGAGGTATGAATCGACTTCCTGATTCTTAAATTCGGTTCCGTTATTAGACCATAATACCTCTGGCGCGCCAAACATAGTGACAATCCTCTCGTGTAATTCCCTTGCAATTATCCTCCCATTGGCTTTGCGTATCGTAACGCACTCTACCCAGCGAGCAAACAAGTCTACAAAGACTAAGATGTACTCAAAATCTCGAGAGCTTTTGGGAAATGGACCAGTGATATCACTGGCCACCACCTGCCAGGGTCGTGATACTTGTCTACGACCCATCAGCCCGCAAGGTGTCCTTTGTTCCACCTTGCATTGCTGACATACCGGGCAACTCTTTACATACTCCCTAACCTGATCGTACATCTTAGGCCAGTAATACAAGCGCCTAGCGCTGGAGAACGTACGCTGTCGTACTTGATGTCCTGCCGTAGGCGCATCATGGACTTCGTTGAGCATCTGGTGCTTTTTCTCCCTAGGCACCGCAAGCTTCCACGCTTCATCGTTGTCGATGGACCCTTCACCGTCCTTATCAGGTTGATAGTGATACAGCCTCCCTCCCATTACCTTCCATGTAGGGTGTGAGTGTGGGTCTTGGAATACTTCCTGGTATTGTTGCAAATACCAGGCGTCAGTGGTCTCCGGCCGACTATTTATAGCACTCAATTCAATCCCCTCCTCCTCATAGGCCCTAGACAATGCGTCTGGCACCACATTCAGATCTCCCTTCGATATTCAATATCCAAGACATTGCCTTGCAATACGAGCGCCAACCGCGCTAGTCTTCCCGTGGGATTTCTCATACTGCGGAGCCATTTCAGGCAACCATGATCAGTGATGACCCTGAAGTGATGCCCTTCAATGTACGGCCGGAACTTTCCGATGGCCCATACCACTGCCAAGCACTCTTTCTTGGAGACTGTGTAGTTTCTCAGCGCTATTGAGTGATCGGCTGGCGTTTTCTATCACACGCTCCTCTCCATCGACATCCTACGTGAGGACTGCCCCGATCCCACTGTTACTGGCGTCAGTTTGTAGCACAAACTGACCGCTAGGATCGGGCGGTTGCAGTATGGGGTGGAAGTCATCGCCTCCTGGAAGCTCGCTCTTGCTCCTCCTCCCAAGAGAAACGTACATTGTTCTTTGTCAGCCGGTTTATAAGTTCAGCGATTATGGCAAAGTCGGGTATAAAATGTCTATACCACGACGCCATTCCCATGAATCGCTTCACCTGCTTGACAGTCCGGGGTGCTGGATTCTTCAGTATCGGTCTTATCTTCTTGGAATCTGGTCTTACTCCGTCCTGGTTAACGAGAAATCCCAAATACCTGACTTCCGTCTTACAGAAGTGGCTTTTGGCTTTGTTGATGATTAGGCCCGCACGAAGAATTCTCTTTAATACCATTTCTAAGTGCCGCTTATACTCCTCAAAGGACGGTGAAACCACTATTACATCATCGAGGTAGGCAAAAGCGAATAGATCCATATCTGGGCCTATCACCTTATCCATCAACCTCTAGAAGGTCGCTCTTGCGTATGACAATCCGAAAGGCATTCACTTAAATTAAAAGTGCCCTAATCCAGGTACGGTAAACGCCGATATCGGACGCGATTCTTCCTTTAGGGGAATCAGCTGATGGTACGCGCTACTCAAGTCCAGCGTGGATATGAACTAGGCATCTCTTATCTGTCTTAGGATGTCGTTCATATATGGCAATGGATAGGCATGATGTTTGGCGATTGCGTTTACCTTTTCGTAATTCAGGCGAAACCTATACTTTCCATCAGCCTTCTTTACCATCACCTTAAGTCACTTGACTTGTGACACTCAATCTATCTTCAGTATGAATGACTTAATGCCTAATCCGCCTAATCTCCTAGGCGAAATCGGATTAAAACTTAAGCCTTTATAGATATATTAAGCTAATAGGAAACGAAATGACGTAAACGGCGAATAAAATTAACAAAGTTTAATAAATAAAAAACTACAGTCTTTTATGGGCCGGAAGACTAACGCACGCGAATAGGATTCACAATTATTAATTATAACTCAGTGAGAGAGAGAGAGAGAGAGAGAATTCGATAATTGCCGCGAATCTAACGCTCGGCACGGATACAAAAAAATTACGCTCGCAAAAGACAAAATACTGTCGAAAGTATTTTGACGCGCTAATAAAGGGAGGTGCACGTACCCTGCAGTGCAATTACGGTTATGAGCCGTAATTGTTGAAGAATAAACGGTGCTCCTCAAATTGATCAGCTGCGCTGCCTCGCTCTCAAATCTGCTGTTGCTTGCTGCTGCTACTGCTTGATTGCTGCATTCACGCACGTATAAAATCCCAGGAAAACTTTATAAAAAACCGCGATACACAGTGCAAAATAAGTTGGCGGTATTCTCGCGAAAGCAACTGAGGCTTAACTGCCTATTTTCAAAACCTCGCGCGCCCTCTCTCTGTCTTAGTCGTTCGAACTAACATCGCTAGTAAACGAATCGCGAACGCATCGATTAATCGAATCGACTACCATTGCAAATCGAATAATAATTACATCTAAAAAAAATTTGTAATTAAATTATTGTATTTATATGTATGTTATTAGACTTACCTTTATAGTAATAATAAAAATGAAATCACCAGTTTAAATTTATATACGACAATTATCTTCTAATAACAACATAAATAAGTTTTTCAAAAAATGTATCTAAAAGAAATATTAAAAATGATTAAAACATTTAAATCTATCAAGTGCGAAAAGTAGACTGAACGTTTTTAAGACGTATAAAATATTAAAAATATCAACGAAGTAATTTATTTGATAATATTATACGACAAAGTGATAAGCATAAAAAATAAAACGGAGAGAAAGATAAGATAAACTTTATGTACATACTGACTACATTATCAATTCTCAAGATAAGATACGATGCTAAAAATAGTCTGAACCGATATATTGTGGTTATTTTGCACAGTAAACATTTTTAAAACTATTCTGCTTTATATATTATATTATTAACATAAGCTGACAAATACACACACACATTATTACTATTACTATATATACATAATTATTATAAATTACTAAATTTTATATTATTATTATTATTATTATTAAATTACTACTACTACTACTACTACTACTACATTATTTAACTTTATATATGTATTATTATAAGACAAAATCAGGGGTAAACATTTTATTGAATAAATTAAGTTTACTCTAAACCTCTTAATGAAGAGTTTTATTTACATTATTCTTGAAAAACTTTTTTTTCAGTCTATAATTTTCCAATATAAAATAACTTAATAGAATAGGTTTAAGATTTCGGAGTTATGGGTTTGTGAGCTTGTGAGTTAAGGCTTTGAGATTTGGAATTCATTGGTTAAGTGTTTATGAGTAATAAATTTGTGAGTTTGAGGTTTGAAGTTTATGGGATTAAAGTTTGAGCGTATGTGGTTTTATGAATTTAAGGTTAGGGTTTTGTGATTCATGTGTGTGGAGATTGTGGTAAGTAGGTTTGGAATTTGTGAGCTTGGGATTTATTGACTTGGAGTTTATAATCTTAAAAATTTGAGGTTTGTAGGTATGGCATTTATGAACTTGGGTTGGTAGGCTTGAGATTTGTAGACTTGCTCTTTGTAATTTCGGAATTTGGGGTTTTGGAACTTGTCGGCTTAACGTTTGTGGGCTTGGGATTTATGTACTTGGCGTTAGTGGGTAAAAATATATTTTTAAAATATAGCCTTACCCCCATAAAATATAAGGTGTGCAACCCTCCATATTTGAAACTAATATAGTTTTGTTGTTTGTTTTATGAAAAAACCAAAGATGAAAACTGAAAAAACAAAGATGAAAGACTGAAAAAAAATGTGATATTGAAGGTAATTTACGGAGGTGGTTTTCGTCTCCTAGCAGTGAATATTAGCTGATTAAAGATACGTATTCCCTAATTTTCAGTACTCTGTAACATACCACAATTTTATCAAAATCGAGAATTCGTTTATTGTATTATTTATCTATATTTCTTTATAAGAAGGTTTAGGAGTATTTCACCCCCGTAACAAAAGTTTATGTGGAAACACCGAAACACGTGAACTTTTTTTGTTATTTTGAATTTGAAAATTATTTTTTTATATTTTTGTTACTGTTCTGTAACATTTTACACGAAAAAAATACAAGTAAAATACGGTTTTACTCCTAATAAATCTAAAGGTTGCAACCCTTATTATCGAAACCTATAAGGTTTTGTTGTAGTTTTCATGGCAATTCTTTTCCATTTTGTTTTATTGATAAATGTTGAATAGAACCGAAGATATTGAAGAAAATGTGATTTTGAGAGTGACTTTCGTGGGTGATTTTCACCCCCTCAAAGTGCATATCCGCCGAAAAAAAATACGTGTCTTTTATTTCTTGATGCACTATATCATATCTCAGTATTATTGAAATCGGACACCTGGGGTACTTTCCTTGTAAGTGAAACTGCCCGACGAAGGATCACATTGACGGTACGCTACCTTAACAATAATGCCGGCCGTGTAATTACAAGTAGGTAGCCGGCGCGCTAACGCCTTGTCACCTACTTGACTTTTACACACTGTGCCATACCGCCAAGAGAGAGAGAGAGAGAGAGAGAGAGAGAGAGAGAGAGAGAGAGAGAGAAAGAGAGAGAGAGAGAGAGAGAGAGAGGGAGAGAGAGAGAGAGAGAGAATAAAAGAGAAGGGCTTTGACCTTTGCTGTGCGGGAACGGGGAGGCCTGGCTGCGCCCTGTAGATGGTAATGCTGGCCGTCGCTGGGTGACTCCTAGCCGGCTTCTTCCGGGTAGCGCCCCTCACAAAGATGCTGGTAAAGGGCACTAATCCTTTGTCTCTTTGGCTTTTCGTCTTAGCTCCTTGGGTGTGCGTACTCGGCTGACTTCTGTTTCTCTAACTGCACTGCTGACTGACTCAGACCGTCTACCACTTACCTGCCTCCGCAATCGACAGCTTCTTCGCTTTCTTTCTTTCTCCCTACTTGACCTACTTATTAGGCGGAGCGCGACCAAAGCGCTAATTAGTTACGCGTTGCGCGCCTGCCTAAACCTGCGTGGAGCACGCGCGCTCTTTTCTCTCACTCTCTCTTTTTCTAACACCTCTCTGTCGTCCACTTAAACGGCTTCGGGCCAACTCGGCCTAGTTCGGCAATCTCCGTCGGTTGAAGCAAAGACCATGCATAAGGCGCATTCTTAAATGCGCCCAACGCTGGCCACCGTGCTTTGCAGAGAGAGGGGGAAATGAGAAAAAATACCGACGAGGACAAGCGCAACGCTTGCTCTCGTCACAGGTTCATTCGATTTATCATATCAAGCACTTTAATAAGTACGAGTCGTGCAAAACTCAAAAATATAATAACCATTTGATTTAATGAAAACCAAAAACCTTTACAAAATATGATCATAATTCGAAATTTTTATCAAATTCAACAAGTGATCTTGCCGTGATCGGACTATTTTTGCATATTTCGCATTATATCAACTATTACCAAAAAAATGTATACGCACCTAAGTCATTTAAATTTCGAGATCTACGATTTTGCGATAAAATTTTTTATTTTATCCCACTGTGCAGCTCACTTATTATTGGTGCTACAACCTACAACGCTACTCGTACACGTTCCTGCGCTTAAGTACAAGCTTACATGCAGACATATGTATGAATACATGAAAGGCATTCACGCAATGATTTATATATATCGATAAATATAATTATAACACTAACAGTGATTTTCAAAGACTTTAAAATACGAATCGTATAAATTATTCCTAATTTCTTTATCTAAAGGCATCTATTCAATAAAAGTTTTATTTATAGTAACTATGTTAATCCTTCAATTGATTTTACTATTGATCATCATATAATAAATGTTTTTTATTCAATCAAAATACTTTCACGAAAAATTATTACTGCTAAAATAATTCTATTAATACTAATATAGTTTGTCCACATAGCACTGACTATTGTTGCAAGGTTTTAGCATGATTTTATAAAACTTAGGAATATTTTTTATACATACGAGTATGAAAATTGAACTACAAAAATATTGTAGAAAAGGTTGCTGCACGTGTTTTGAAATATATTTTGAAAAATTACGTTGATACTTTTCATAAACTTTTTGTAGAAGTAGTAGTACGGACATATAAATATATCTAAAATCTATCATATTTCATACAATCTTACCGAAACTTTTCAATAAACATAGTATTATTTTTTTTCGCAATATTTCAGCAACTTTAATTAGATGATAATTCATTATTTCTCAAATATTTCAATGAAATCATATCAAGACACTTTAAAAAACGTTGTAGCATCTTTCCTCTCAAACTTTCAGCAGCTTTAGTTTCACGTATAAATCAAGAAAGGTCAAATTTTTCATGAAGTCTTACCTAGACGTTTCAAAAAACATGATATCTTTTCCCGTAAAATTTTTCGTTAAATACAAAATTTGTCGGAAAATTATCCGGAATACCTTTGAATCTTTTTGCAGGACATTTGAGAACCACCTATCGGGTATTACGGTCAACTGCAACTCTTCAGAAACTCGCTTGATGCCGTAGTTTATGTCAAGACGTCTTTGATCATACATAACGTAGTTTTTTTTACAGAGTCTTTTTGTTGATCGTCGCATTTATTTATTGCTAGAAATGACCGAAAAAGTTGAACAGAAAATTTGCATTAAGTTTTACTTTAAACTTGAAAATACTTGTACAAAAATGGTTACAATGATGCATTATTCAATTAAATGAGGACTACTTTAAAGAATGTCACTCGCCTGATGACGAAGATATGAAGGTATTTCAGATACTTTTCGGACACACCTCGTACATAAGTTGACGTGCAGTATAGTGAAATTTTAAAATTAGTTAAAAAATAGATTAACTCTTACTCTCATAAAAGATACACCTATAGGTATGGGGGGAGAAGTTGTCACTGAAATTACCCTGACTGTGTAGACTCATAAACCGTGCCTAGGAAAAGCAATTAGAAGACTGAGATGGATACACAGTCAGGTGGAGGCTCGAGGCTGGATGAAGAGAAGTTGAAGCTCAGGACTGAGGGCACAAGATCGCCAGACGTAGCAAACGTTGAGGTTAGATCTCACAGAAAATGGTAATTTACTTTAAGTAGCTTAGTTATTGTAATAGGATCAAAATTGGGGTACCAGAAACGACCTCCCAACTGGAAGACGCCGACTAAAAAAGAATCAACTGGTCGAAGTTAAAGAAAAGACGATTAACAACCGCAGAAGAGAGTGCTGTAGATGTTGACAAAACAAAAAAGATGTTAACCTTACTGGAGAAAGAGAGAAAGTGAGAGAGAGAAAGAGAGAGAGAAAGAGAGAGAGAGAGAGAGAGAGAGAGAGACATGAAAAAAAATCGTGGTGGGCAACTAACGTTTGAATTTCACGTTCATTATTTATATATAGAATATAAGTTATCCTTTTCAAGTTTTTATCTTATTTTGAGTAAATATTAGTAAGATGATGTTAGTTTTTCAACATAAACTCTTTAAGCCTTAAATCACATGGTTTTTTTTTTCATGCAATCAAAAATTTTCAAGATCTTTAACCAAAAATTTAGTGTTTTATTAATTGTATTAATTTTATTCCTGCCTATATTACTTTTCTACATAAAAATTATTTTTAGGTAATTCAAATTATTAATACGCGGAAAACAAAAGAAAATATATCGAAATAATAATTTTTCATAAAATTATCATAATATCAAAGTTAATATTGTAGCGATCTCTTGGTTTGTATATCATCTAACATTGTTCTCAATTCCTCATCTTCCAAACGACCTTCCAAACTTGGTATTAAAGCTTTAGCTTCTTCTGGAGTTTCCGGGCAGAGATTAGCAAGTGAAGCTAACTCAAATTTATGTAATTTTTTTTGATTTAATAAGCTGAAAAAATTAAAATATTGTAAAATTATATAATAAAAAAATATAAATGAAAATTTTCATATGATTTATTATAAGTTATCACCTGAATTTGACAAAATTTATAATATAATTCTTTTATGATGGATCTATGATATGTAAAGCTCATATGATAGACATAATGAAGTATCATATAAGTCAATATCAATTTAATTAGTTAAAAACATGATAATATGAAAAATTATATGAAGAATCATATGAAGAATGTGATAAATCACACGAGCATCTTTAATCACATGAGGATTATATCCTTTGATTTATTGAAGATTCTAATGATGATACTCTTTAGTCATTATTTTACATAATGATTGAAGGTTATAATCATTATATGTTATAACTTACATAATGATTGATTATGCAAGTTTAAATAGATTGATTATGTATTAGTTAAATGACATAACCAATCATTATAGTTGATCATTTAATAGGAAAAACATGTAAATAATGAAATGAACAATCACTAGTTTTTACCAAATTTTATTAACTGTCATAGTCAAATAAATAAAGAAAACGTAAATATTGAGGCCTTCAATGGTTCGATCGGTAGAGCGATGGACTCGCACCCGGTAGGCCCGGGTTCGATTCCCAGTCCCTGCTGATTGATACAAGCACCTCCGAAAAAAGTTTCATTTGCTTTGTTCTCAAACACATTGTAAGCCTCCGTCACTGATTAGCACTGATGAAGCATAAATAGAGCGACGTTAAAAAAACAAAGAAAAACGTAAATATTATTTAATATTACTTACCTTTAGAAAAAAGACTACATAAATTTTTTAGCCGATTGAGAGTAATAATAATGATAACAATAATATAACCCTCAAGTTAATTTTAAAGTCGCTGTGGATTGCTTCCTCCAGACTTGGCGTTAACAAAGTTATTTATAGTAGGGTTGGAGCGGACGAATATTCACCTGAGGTATAAAGTTTTCACTGGACAACAGAATCACACGTGTATGCTAGGAGTATAGAAAGCGGTAAATAATAAGACTTTAATTATTAGAATGAAATATAATCAAATGGTGCTGATTCTATGGCGTGGTCCGCGTTCAGGTCCGTAAACATGAAGACTGTATACAGGAGACCAAGTAGTCTTATTTCCTCTGTGTAAACATTTTTCGGGCTGCCGCAGAGCTAATCAAGTACGTTATATATATTATATTGAGAGTTGTGCTCCTAGCGGGAGTTGTAGGTAGCACTATTGGGAATAGAGCCATCGATAACACTGCCAATAATGATATTTTCACTATACTCTATTAATTATTTCAATATATTGATACAGTTTATTGATACCGTATTTTAATAAAATTGCAAGTACAATATATTCATTATTATAAAAACTCATATATTTATAACAAGCTATATGACAAGTACCCTAGGGCATAAAATTTAAATATGACTTCAAATACACAAACACATGAAGTGGTCGATGGCTTTATAGGCTAAGGCGTTAGGCCAGCAGGATTAAAAGGTTGTGAATTAATCTCACTAATTACATTTTTTTGATAAATTTCTGTTTTTGCTTTTTTTAAATTTTTATTTTGTATATAACTAATATATAATGTAAATATATTTTGCCACATTTCAATGATTCTTTGATTAATATTGTTAATGAGGCTTCGCCCACAGTTTAGTGGCGTCAGGCAGAGTTGGCATTTCTATTTCGCGAAAGATGCACCGTTTATTAAGCATTGATTTATAAGTACTGCTTTCTAGTGTATATAATTATATATTTCAATTTTTGTTTGCGACATCAAGAATTTGTGCTCTGACAAATTTTAATAGTGAATCGTAAGCAGACATTAAAAGAAGACAAGTCGACAAACTTCATAAGCAATTTTATTCAAAGTACCAACAGTAAGTGTTCTTGAAATTTTAAAAAATACACCTGAATAACTTATTTAGAATGCAATATTTTATAAAACGCTCAAAGTATATTTAATGAATTTTCAAAAAAGGAATACGTTGGTGATCTTGGATTTGACCTTGAAGATCATTTTCAAGGTTATTTGGAGTTAAATTTTGTTTTTCTTAAGAGAATGTTCTATTTTTTAATACAGTTTCAGTAATGGAGTCAAAGTAACAGCTCGAGGTAGGGAGGTCAAATTGTTTGATTGACAGTTAACTACCTTTCCTTTTCTCAGAATTCGCCGTCTATCTTTATACTAATTAATTCTCCGTCGAAGTTGTGTTGATTTTCATTCAAAAATAGCAACATTTCTTCTCTCAACTTCTCTATATAAATTTATATACTTATCTACATTGAAGATTACGAGGTCTGTCCGGAAAGTATCGGACCTACGTTTATATCTTCGCGCCATAGTGTTCGAACGACCTCTACCGGACAGAAACGTGAACAGTAAGCCTCACGAATCTATTGGTTACATACTGACACCTGCCAGACGTATAGTTCATGCGCACCGTGTCTTTGTTTACAGTGCCTTTTTCGCGTTCGTCGGATTTTGATATTGTCAAAAATGACTGAAAAACAAGATCAACGAATTTGCATCAAATTTTGCTTTCAATTCGGAAAAACGAGTTCGGAAACTATTGAAATGATGCAAAAGGCCTTCGGAAGCGAGTGTATGAGCAAAACACGAATAAAAGAGTGGTATAAACGGTTCAAGGATGGTTGCACTTCTGTCGATAGTGATTCTCGTTCCGGCCGACCTTCGACGACAAAAACCGCAGATAATATTGAGCGGGTATTTATAGCGGGTATACAAGATCGTTGTATGACTGTGCGAGAACTAGAAGAAGACCTTGGGATACCAAAAGTTATCATTTCAGAAATGTTAACAGAAAATTTAGGAATGAAACGCGTGTGTGCGAAATTCATCCCAAAATTGCTCACAGCAGAGCAGAAGAACATTCGCTTAGAAATCGCTCTGGTCAATCTGGAAATGGTCAATAATGATGATAATGTGCTTAGAAAAGTTATTACAGGTGATGAATCATGGGTATATGGTTATGATCCTGAAACAAAACAACAATCTTCACAGTGGAAGCATTCTGAATCGCCAAGACCAAAAAAAGCACGTCAAAGTCGGAGCAATGTTAAGTCAATGTTGATTGTTTTTTTCGATTGTGAAGGTGTTGTACATCACGAATATGCACCAAAAGGTCAGACAATCAATAAAGAATACTACGTTCAAATTTTAAAACGTTTGCGTGATGCAGTAAGAAGAAAACGGCCGCACTTTTGGGAAAGTGGTGACTGGCTTCTCCATCACGATAATGCGCCAGCGCATTCATCCAACCTTGTGCAGCAGTTTTTGAGCAAACACAATATCGCATTGCTTCGACAACCTCCATACAGTCCCGACATAGCCCCTTGTGACTTTTGGCTGTTTCCAAAACTAAAAAAACCACTCAAAGGACACTAATTCGATGACAAAACAACGGTTGAAAACAATGCGACGAGTATACTTAAGGCTATCCCTAAAAGTGAGTTCCAGGACTGTTTTGAAAAGTGGAAACATCTATGGAATCGTGTTATTCAATCAAGTGGGGATTACTTTGAAGGATGTCACCCACCAGATGATAAAAAATAACGCTAGCACGAAAATATAAAGGTAGGCCCGATACTTTCCGGACAGACCTCGTATAATGTCTTCCGTTCATCAAAGAATGAGAAGAAAAAAATTTCAATGTGTTGTAACGGGGGGATTAATCTGCAAAAATGGGAAATTTATATAAGAGCAAACTCCCACGATGCAGAGCAAACCGCCGCTCCGTTAACACGTATGTTAGTACGTGTATTCGCCTTAACGTCAGCTGACTTAACTTGGTTGTCTTCGATCAAGCAGAGTTGAACTCACCTTAAGTCACGTGCTTTGTGACACACGATGAGTTTGAAGTGTGAGCGACTTTACTCCTTCTCCGCTTAATCCCCTAGACGTAATAGGATTAACACCTAAGCCTATCTCAATTTCTTAAACTATTAGGAAAATCGTATGACGAAATCGGCGAATAAGTTTAACAAAGTTTATTCATAAAAAAATCTATACAGTCTTTGTCGGGCCGAAAGACTGACGCACGCGAATAGGATTTACAATTAATTCACTTTCGATGATAAAGAGAGAGAGAGAGAGAAGATACGAAAATTGGCGCGATCTAACGCTCGGCGCGAATACAAAATTATCAACGCTAACGCGGCTGAGCAAAATAATAAATATATTTTGACACGCGATAATAAAGGGAGGTGCTCCTACCCTGCGGTGCAATTACGGTGATCAGCCGTAATTGTTGATGCCAATAAAATGTATCAACTGCCTCCGGAACTGTTATATCGGCTGCGCTGTCTCGTACCGCCTATCAGCTGCAAATATGCTGCTACCGTGATGCTGTAATCTGCCGATCACTTTGTTGCACTCGCGCGTGTAATTACTCTTGGTAAAACTATCACTAGGCGAGAAAAACTTTGCAAATAAAAATCCGGCGATATCCTCTCGTAACAACAGCTGAGGCGTAACTGCTAATTTGAAAGATCGCGCGCCCCCTCTCTCTCTCAAAACTTAGAACTAACGCGCGAAATTCAGAATCGCGAACGGTTCGATTAATTGAATCGACTACCGTTGCAGCCCCCTCCAAGTCCTGACTACCCGGACAGGACGAATACCCGCGATTCGCTGCCATCAGGAACCTGAAAGTAATAAAGAAGGAAAGGAAACAAAATAAACACTCCCTTCTTTATTTCGGCTAATTTATTTGCCCTCCAGGGCCTACATCATTGTTTGGCTACACCTGGAGCGCGATGTTTCGGGTAGCGCCAGTGTGTAGCCTTCTTCGGGCACCGCTGGGAGTTGGTCACCCCAGGCTCTCCACAGATGTAGCAGCCCCTCAGCTGCGACCGAGATTGAGCAGCCTCCCGTCCTCGTGATGGCTGCTCAGCAGCCAGAGGGGACTGCTGGGCACTGACTCCCTGTGAGGCGACGATAGTCACGCCTCCCACCGTGGCGGTCGCACGTCCATCCTTCGACCTGACCACGATGGTGGTATCAGGAGCCATGCGCCCGTCCACATGGACCGTGAGCGTCGGTCCAGCGTCAGTAGCTCCCGGGGCTCTCTTCTCTTAAGCCGGCGCCGGGAGCGCTGCGGAGGACTCTTGTTTGTTATCCACCCGCAGCAGGGCCTCTCCATAGGCCCTCTGACGCTGAGCCATCCCTGCCCACTCCCCGAGCAGCTCTTCTGCGCCCTGGCGGCTCAAAAAGCGTCTCAGGTGCTCCTGCACCTGAGACTGGAGTTCTTGAGCGAACCGCCAGGCACTCCCCACCTCGTTGATCCCCAGACGCACGTGTCTGAAGTCGAGGAGGAGAGTAGGCTGCTCAGGGATCCGGGGATGATTGCAGACCCAGTGCGAGGCCCCACAGGTTTCCCTGGGTCCTGGGCATTGGCTCGCACTGTCCGACGTAAGGGTTACGCCGGACTTGAGGGTCTGCACCCCCTGGTCCACTGTAGACTTGGGACGTTCGACACTGTCCTGGTCCTCGGTCTGTGTCGAAGCATCCCGAGAAGCCTTCTTCGGGGCGACCCACGACGAATCCCGGAGAACCTCTGCCACCGAGGCATTGCGCCGATCCCTTCGGGTGGTCCCTTCCAACTGGACCCTGGCGAAGCTCCGCAGATCTTCAATTAGCTGCGTCGCATCAGAGCCCAGTTGCAGATCCAACAACATCTGCGTGACCACCTCGAAGGTCTCCTCTTCGACGACGATTCTCCGGTCCATCTGAAACATCCAAAAAAACAACAAATTTCGGATGAATCTCCCTGCGCGAAGAAACAATCCTAATAATAGCCGCATCCCACCGAGTTATACGCTCCCTCGCGATTCTTTGTGAGAACGTCCTGGCCCTCGTCGGTTACCGCTCGGTTTTATCGGCCCAACCGTCCTTTGTACGACGGGCACGGTCCTTCGAGGCCTACCTCTCCCTCTATTCACCTTCACGGGAGAGTTGTTGCCCCTCGCTGGACCGGTGACCGTCTCTGGAACCTTTCGAGGTCGACCTCGACCTCTCTTAGTTGGGGCAGATACCGGTAACTCCGACGTCTCGGTGGGAACTTTATCTACGACCGTGGGGGCTGCTAACTGGACCCGCTCGCTATCTGATAAATCCCCTCCCGGATTTTCGCGCGCATTCGCGGAGTCGTTCGCATCCTCCGACGGCAATTCTTCTGGCGGCTTGCGAGGTTCGATGACCTCCTCGCTTTCCTCATCCTCACCCGGACCGTAATATGGTTTAAGGTCTTTGGCATGGAAGAGCTCAGACAGGATCTCCAGCTGATTGCCTAGCCTGTACGTGTTGGAACCACAAACCTCTTCAATCACTTACGGGCCGGCATATTTCGGCGCTAATTTAGTTGAAATACCGTGAGCAGCTGAAGATAGAATCCTGTTCCTCTTCCAAACCCAATCTCCGACCTTAAACTCGGGTTGCCGTCTCTTCCGGTCATAATAAGCCGCCTGACGCGCAGCTTCTTCCTTTGACTTGGAGTTAGCTCTCTCCCACAAATTAGGAAGCTTCTCCATATGTTCAGCCCAATCTTCCACAGCCTGACCCTCCGAACATTCAAGGGCCTGCTGATCTTGGGTTCTTCTGAACGTCAAAGGAGGTACCGGCTGACGCCCAAACATGAGCATCGCAGGACTATATCCGGTGGCGCTATGAGTTGCCGAGTTCAACGCGAAGTTGAACTCTGACAGGTGTTCATCCCAGCTCTTATGATCACGGCTTACGTAAGACGTGATCATGGTCTTGAGTGTCCTGTTTACTCGCTCTGTGGGATTCGCTTGGGGATGATACACGGGAGTCAAAGCGCGCTGGATGCCGTTCATCTGCAGGTATGAATCGACCTCCTGATTCTTAAATTCGGTTCCATTATCCGACAAGAATACCTCTGGCGCACCAAACCTAGTGACGATCCTCTCGTGTAATTCCCTTGCGATTGTCTTCCCATTGGCCTTGCGTATCGCAACACACTCTACCCAGCGAGTAAACAAGTCTATAAAGACTAAGATATACTCAAAACCTCGAGAGCTTTTGGGAAATGGACCAGTGATATCACCGGCCACCACCTGCCAGGGTCGTGATACTTGTCTACGACCCATCAGCCCGCAAGGTGCTCTTTGTTCCACCTTGCACTGCTGACATACCGGGCAACTCTTTACGTACTCCCTGACCTGATCATACATTTTAGGCCAGTAGTACAAGCGCCTAGCCCTGGAGAACGTACGCTCTCGTCCATGATGTCCTGCTGTAGGAGCATCATGGACTTCCTGGAGCACCTGGTACCTTTTCTCCCTAGGTACCGCAAGCTTCCACGCTTCATCGTTGTCGATGGACCCTTCACCATCCTCATCAGGCTGATAATGATATAGTCTCCCTCCCACCACCTTCCAAGTGGGGTAAGAGTGGAGATCCTGGCATACTTCCTGGTATTGTTGCAAATACCAGGCGTCAGTGGTCTCCGGCCGACTATTTATAGCACTCACTTCAATCCCCTCCTCCTCATAGGCCCTAGACAATGCGTCTGGCACCACATTCAGATCTCCCTTCGATATTCAAAATCCAAGACATTGCCTTGCAATACGAGCGCCAACCGCGCTAATCTTCCAGTGGGGTTTCTCATATTGTGGAGCCATTTCAGGCAACTATGATCGGTGACGACCCTGAAGTGATGCCCTTCAATATACGGCCGGAACTTTCCAATGGCCCATACTACTGCCAAGCACTCTTTCTCGGAGACCGTATAATTTCTCTCAGCACTGTTGAGTGATCGGCTGGCGTATTCTATTACGCGCTCCACTCCATCGACATCCTGTGCGAGAACTGCCCCGATCCCACTGTCACTAGCATCAGTTTGCAGTACAAACTGACCGTTCGGATCGGGTGATTGCAATATTGGGGCGGAAGTCATCGCCTCCTGCAATCTCGTGAAAGCTCGCTCTTGCTCCTCCTCCCAAGAGAAACGTACATTCTTCTTTGTCAGGCGGTTTATAGGTTCAGCGATCATGGCAAAGTCGGGTATAAAACGTCTATACCACGAGGTCATTCCCATGAATCGCTTCACCTGTTTGACAGTCCGGGGTGTTGGATATTCTAATATCGGGCGTATCTTCTCGGGATCTGGTCTTACTCCGTCCTGGTTGACAAGACCCCCCAAGTACCTGACTTCCGTCTTACAGAAGTGACTTTTCTCTTTGTTGATGGTTAGGCCCGCACCTAGAATTCTTTTTAATACCCTTTCTAGGTGCCGCTTATGCTCCTCAAAGGACGACGAAACCACAATTACGTCGTCAAGGTAAGCAAAAGCGAATGGATCCATATCCGGGCCTATTACCTTGTCCATCAACCTCTGGAAGGTCGCTCCCGCGTATGACAGTCCGAAGGGCATTCTCTTAAATTGAAAGTGCCCTAATCCAGGAACTGTAAACGCCGATATTGGACGCGATTCTTCCTTTAAGGGAATTTGATGGTACGCACTGCTCAAGTCCAACGTAGATATGAACTTGGCATCCCTTATTCGTCTTAGGATGTCGTTCATATATGGTAAAGGATAGGCATCAGGTTTGGTAATTGCATTTACCTTTTGATAGTTCACACAAAACCTATATTTTCCATCTGCCTTCTTTACCATTACTACTGGACTTGACCATCCGCTGGTCGCTGGTTCGATAACATCCTTTTCCAGCATATCTTTGACCAGCGTGTGCATTTGCTCTCGCACTCTGTCTGAGACTGGGTAGTACTTCTGTTTGATGGGTCGAGCATTACCAACATCTATTTCATGCTCAACCCCCACGGCACAACCTAAAGCCTGACCCCCGTCAGGAATCAATCTTCTGACGAGGTCTTCAATTTCTTCAAGCTGTGACTCCGTGGCTTCCCATAGTCCTACCGGTGCGAGAAATGCCGTACCATCAATTCCAGCCACTTCCATTGGTACTTTCACTTGGGCGTCCTTAAGCCATAATTCATCCTCATCGGGATCCAAAACTGCGCGGAACTCTCTTATAAAGTTCGCGCCTACATAGCAGTCATCTGTGAGCAGCGGCGTAATGGCGACTCTGATTGCCTTCGTGATTCCCCCTACTTTAAAAGGGAACATCACGTGACCAATTATAGGGCACGGGCGTCCATCAGCAAGCCTTGCATCGCCCGCCCTGGTCACATTCAATCCGAGTCCCATCTCCGATGCCAATCTCAGCCCTAATTGACCCATGACCGTGGATGAGGCGCCGGTATCATAGAGTGCTCTAATTTTAAAGTCACCTATGTCTACCCGCAACCACCACCTGGTCTCATCCTCTGGGTCATATCCACGAGTCCCATCTCTGCCTCCTTTCATCGTGCCTTTCAGCGGCTTTTTTCCTTCCGCGGCCGCGACAACGGTGGACTGGCTCCTACTCGTGGATCCCTTCGGCAGAGGAGCTTTTTGTGTGGAGAGGCCTTCCCTGGAATCTTCCCCCTCCTCCACCACCTGTATATGGCCATCTGGTCCTTCCAGAATGACCACTGCTCTATTCTGCCGAGGGCTGGCATCGGGTTCAATTGCCTTCCGCTCTAATACACTGCTATGTCCTGGGCTCTCTTGATGCCCTCCCAGGACTTGTTTGGATCCCTGGGTCGCCGACAACTTGCTGTTTCCCATCGGCGACCCGCAGCGAGAGGTCGAATTTACTAGAGGCGCGAAGATGACCTCTTCTCTTCGCTCTCCTTGTCGTTTCCCTTGTTGCAATCTGGGCAGAACTTGCGACTAAAACCCAGTTTGCCACAAGCGGAACACTGGAGAGGCTTAGTAAAGTCTATCTTCCGCCTCTGACCTTCTCGCCGTTCGCCAGGAGACCTGGAAGAAGGAGAATTTTTCCTTCCTCCACGCCATCGGCTCTTACGCTGTTCTGGAGGGCTGGCTTGCTTGTCAGCGGCCAACTTGCGCAATATCCGCTCGATGCCCTCCAGGCGTTCTTCCATCTTCTTATCAGAAGTAGGAGCTTGCGTAGCCGATACCGATGCTTGTTCGGTAGGCCTCCTGACGGGGTTCTCCACGCCCAGTCCGCGCTGCGGATCTGCCTCCTTCTTCGCACGCCCCTTCCCTTCGCTGGCCATTGCAGCGGTTTGGGATTTACTACCAGCCGTTCTTTTGCTCGGCTGGTAGGCGTGCTGAGGGAAGATCGTCGAGTTGGGGTCAGCGAATACACGTGGACGGCGACCATAAGATAAGGTGTTCTGTACCTTGGTCGCCCTCCTGTTGAATTCGCGTATCGACGTCATCTCGCTCCGACGCAGCTGTATTTGGATGGTTGGCAGGAGGTTTGCATGGAGTAGGTCTAATAACCTCTCCAAGGGCATGGGTGGTTCTAGTCTATTGACCAGAGCCACCAGGTTGGACACGTAGTCTCGCACTAGTTCGTCCTCACCCTGGAATCGGTTCTGGGCTTCCTGCAACAGCCTTTGTTGCTGTTGCGTACTTGTGCCAAACCAATCCCGGGCGTCCGCGACGAACTCGTCATAACTGAGCCACTGGTACTTGTTGTTATCGTACCAGGTCCTCGCGTTACCTTCGAGGATCTCTGATACGGAACAAAGCACTTCGTCGTCAGTTAGTCCTGCACCTACGCGCAGATCCTCCAACCTTGACAGAAACGTATCTACGCTCTGTGCCCTACTGCCCGCAAACCTCAATTTCCATCCGCGGACAATTTTCCCAACATCTCGGGTTGTGGAGAGCCCTGAGAATATCTGATGTCCGGTGCCAGATGATCCGCTTCGACTCCTCTGTCGAACGGGTGCGGATCTCCCATAGACTGCAGAATCCTCTTCACCTCCTCTTCGTTGGAGGACTTCCGGTGTGGAGACGTCCCTTCTCCTAGGTGTTGGTCTCGGGGGAGCCGGTGTACTCCCCGGAATCCCAGAGTCGTAGTGACAGGTGTATGTGTCCTGAAAGTCCACATTACGTCCGGAGCGCGGTTGAACCGAGTCACGCTGAGAAGGACGGTTAGCACTGGCCATATCATGCATTGCGTCTTCCAGCTCTCGAATTCGTATGCGCATGTCCTGCGCCTCGCGCTCCGCACACACCTGTAATCCCTGTAGAGTCTGAAGGGTTTCTAGGATTCGACCTACCAACTTTTTATTATGGTCTATTCCCTCCTTCAGATACTCTATCTCTCGGAAGGCTTCACTCAAGGATAATTCTTCCTGAGGTTCCTTCCGAGTGCAGGATTCCTACGCCCTGGGGTCCGGATTGCTCCGTCTCCTCTCCTCCTTCTCCTGCTCTTGCGTACTAAGGGCCTTCTGGATGAGTTCATCCTCTTCTTGGCGGCTGGCTTCACCCTCAGAGTCTTCATCCGGGCAGGTGAATGTCCTTGACATGTCAGTCAATGATATTCCCCCCCTATTGATGATCCTGAGGGGATGATCGCTGTTATCATCCGTGGTGGAGTTTTCCAACTCGTCACAGACTATGTCGAGCCACGCTTGTCGGGATCGCCTCCTGCGCCCCGCTACCTCTTTGCTGTGCGTGGTCTCTTGGAAATCTGTGGCGGTGTACTCACCCAGCAACCATCTCCCAAGCCTAGCCGCCTGTTGGATGACACTTCCATCCTTGCGCAGCTCCAAATCCGCTAAATAATGTTCGCGCTGTGCGGAGGTCAGCTCTAATGCCCAATTGTCGATTTGAGCTGACAACAGAGCCATCTTGCCTCCGCACGGGTGTAGGATGCGGTTGAGGTTTAAGATTTCGGCCTAATCGACCACTACCGCCTCCTATCACCCAAGGTATGAGCGGGGTGTACACTATTTAGTGTCACTACTTTTAATGCCTCCTTTTATAAGGCCTTTTAAAAGGAGATTATGAGCGCGTGCAGTCTCCGCAAACTTTCTATAAATATTATAAAATTATCCTACCTAAGGTCGGAGCCTGCTGTTTGCTTGCCCCGCCTGGCTAATGTTTGGACTGCACGCTTGGGTCGCGCTCTCTGCTTTATCGTTGATCAGGTGTTACCAACCCCCCTTTATACACCAAACTATGGTTGAAATGGGTTAACACCTGATTCTCCCGTACGATCTGAAATCACTTCGACCTATCAATAATTATCGCTTTCGGCCCTTTTTACAATAATCTTAACAATTTTTAACCAAAGGTTCGAAGTGGTTTCGTTTTTTCCCCAGCAGAGGGCGTACCGCTCACGATCTCGCTCTACCACCCGCTCAAACCTTCCTAAGCGCTCGCGCAATCGTCTCTCTCTCTCGTGCGTCGATTACCTTCGACGCACAATCCTATTCGCACGACACGGGTCTTAATACTAGTTGGGCGCCATGTAACGGGGGGATTAATCTGCAAAAATGGGAAATTTATATAAGAGCAAACTCCCACGATGCAGAGCAAACCGCCGCTCCGTTAACACGTATGTTAGTACGTGTATTCGCCTTAACGTCAGCTGACTTAACTTGGTTGTCTTCGATCAAGCAGAGTTGAACTCACCTTAAGTCATGTGCTTTGTGACACACGATGAGTTTGAAGTGTGAGCGACTTTACTCCTTCTCCGCTTAATCCCCTAGACGTAATAGGATTAACACCTAAGCCTATCTCAATTTCTTAAACTATTAGGAAAATCGTATGACGAAATCGGCGAATAAGTTTAACAAAGTTTATTCATAAAAAAATCTATACAGTCTTTGCCGGGCCGAAAGACTGACGCACGCGAATAGGATTTACAATTAATTCACTTTCGATGATAAAGAGAGAGAGAGAGAAGATACGAAAATTGGCGCGATCTAACGCTCGGCGCGAATACAAAATTATCAACGCTAACGCGGCTGAGCAAAATAATAAATATATTTTGACACGCGATAATAAAGGGAGGTGCTCCTACCCTGCGGTGCAATTACGGTGATCAGCCGTAATTGTTGATGCCAATAAAATGTATCAACTGCCTCCGGAACTGTTATATCGGCTGCGCTGTCTCGTACCGCCTATCAGCTGCAAATATGCTGCTACCGTGATGCTGTAATCTGCCGATCACTTTGTTGCACTCGCGCGTGTAATTACTCTTGGTAAAACTATCACTAGGCGAGAAAAACTTTGCAAATAAAAATCCGGCGATATCCTCTCGTAACAACAGCTGAGGCGTAACTGCTAATTTGAAAGATCGCGCGCCCCCTCTCTCTCTCAAAACTTAGAACTAACGCGCGAAATTCAGAATCGCGAACGGTTCGATTAATTGAATCGACTACCGTTGCAGTGTAAATAATTATTTTCGTTATAAATGTTTATATCATTATCTGTATTCTATCATTGGTAAAATGTTCAATGTCCAGAGCCCACAGCGAAAACTTCAAGGTCATTTGAACGTCGAATTGAGATTTTTTAATGGGATTCCGTCTGTTTGACCTCGGAAAGAAAAAGAGCAAATTATTCGATGTTGGGATAATTCTTTACTTTATCCAATTCAATCTTTGATCAGCCGTTATATTGAAATGGCAGAGAAGTGTTAGAATGCTATGTAGTAGAGTTTACTGACATTAAAATATATATTCGATTAGGAGACTTTCATTCAAGTGTGTCCTGTGATGCAATAGGATATATAATGGATGAAAGTAGTTAGAAGGAATTATTTGCAATGACTCTTGCAATGAGCTCAACTAACAGCACTCTGAGTGGAAGTTTTTATTTCAGAGCAGTAGGAGTTCATGTTTTATGCCAAGTAGCTCTTTTTAAGTTAATATGTGAAAGTATTAACATTGAAGGTGGAGAAACTTGCTAAATAATTTTTTAAATGACATTGGCGATCGAAGTATAAATAAAATTTTGCAGCAATCAGAATTTGAAGTAATAAAATCCAAATTTTATTACTAAATTTTTAGATCATTTAGATCCTTTGTCAACGTTATTTCCTACTTTGAAACTGTGCGTGCAATATTTTCATTTTATCTCATTGATAAAAGAATTTATTGAGGCAAAGATGACATGAAATTGGAAGATGCATATTGAAATAATAAAAAAAAAATGTTACCACTTTTTCATACCAGTGGATACTTTTTATTTGCAAAATCGGTACATTTATATTTGTAAGACATAGTACATCTTGACATCGATATTCATTTTGAAATTAATAAATTTATCAAGGAAGGTTAGCAGCAGTTATTTACTACACTGAATATCTCTTTCAATACATACACTAGTGATACGCAATCGACAACAGTCGATGAAGGTGCAGATAAGTTTTATAACTGGTTGCAAATTCATAATTCCTTTAAAGAAGATAAAGATATTGCATCTTTATGAACTGGTATAAAAGGCAATGATAAAATGAATTGTCAAAATACTGTTCAAGTTGGTTTTGTGTCTTATAAAAATATGGTTGTCAATAATATGAAAGATGAATTTTCTCTTAAAAACAAAGTAATTAGTTTTAAAAAAATTGATACATTTTTCTTTAGTAATCAACCACAATTAAAACTCAGAAAATTTGTTATTTTACAGCCCTTATTATTAACTAAACCTAACGAGAATGATTTGAGAGAATGTTTCAAATATGAACTTGTTTCCAGTATCTATTTTTGACGAATAAGGCATGAGAAAAAGCTATTCTTCATGATTTCTTTGAACCTCTACAAACATTACCTGATTATATGGCAACCACATTTATGTTATAGATGGAGGATTTTTATTACGTAGAGTTGTGTGGCCAACTTAAGTTAATAATGAATAGATTTTAAAACAATATTATACATTTTTAAATGGTTGATGCAAGTGTTGAGAACGCTAAAAAACAAAAAAAAAAAAAAAAAAAAAAAAAAAAAAAAAAAAAAAAAAAAAAATCGGGAAACGCGCGCGCTTGTAAATCGATAAAAGAAAACCCGATACCGAGGTTAGAGCCTGATGCCGAGACCAGAGTCGTAGCCTATTACAGATGTATACTTCGGAAAATCACGTGCGCGAAAGATTCGGGACATATGTGCAAAATATTCAAAAACATATGAGCAAAAAAACGCGGCTATTCTCAAGGACCACCCGTGGACCCGTCCGTAATGCGAGCGAAAATAATTTTAAGGAAACAAGAGAAAGTTGTTATGGTCGAACGATCGATAATGCGAAACTTATGTAAATTGCGTGCGTTCTAGAAATTTAAGTGAATCTATCTCAATTAACCGCTGGAATGTGCGCGTTTCCCGAATCTAGAAAAAGGAAAGCGGGACGACGGGACTTGGCGATGAACGTGGTGGTGTGTGCCGCTCGAATTTTACTCTCTCTCTCGTAACTCTATCTCTGCGCATGGACGTGCACGAGCGCATTATAGCGTCATCGTGGCCGTGATACCCATCTTTAGCTTCGAGAAGTCGAATCTTCGAAGGCTTTAGACCTCACGAGGGAAATAATCTCCCGGGCATTGCAGGTCACAAGGAACGGAAAGGTTAGCACATGGCTAATCTGTGGTCCGGTCGGGCAGCAGAGAGGGAGAGAAATGGAGAGAGAGAGAGTGAGAATCGGTCATGGCAAAGAGGGAAAAACCCATCGAAAAGAAAATGGGGACGGGCGAGAGTGCGTCTTATCGGGGTCCGAAGCGGGGCGGGACCTAATAACGATTGGCAGCCGGGGCGCTCGGAAGACCGTTACGTGGTTCCTGCGTAAAGACTTCAAGTCAGTTCTGTTACAGACTGCGACCTGACTGGAGCGACAATAGGGAAGGCAGGTCCGTCTAGCATAGTGATTAAGTTTTTTTTGTGCAAAGATTTGTTCGGCGTCTTTCTCTGTATAAAACGAAATAAAAGAAAAATTTATCTCGAACAAAGTTCAATTCGTTATTTAAGATCTCACCCTGCTCAACCTCACCCTTAACATTTTGGTGCCCCGGGTGAGGAACCGACGAAAAATTGAGCAGGACTACTCGCTGAAGAATTATCGCTTCAATTATATACAACCTCGGTTCAATTCGACTCAAGTCTGCTTTGACGATGGCTACGAGAAAACGGCACGCGACTAAGACGATGCAAAAAATTAATCCAAAAAAGCGTCCAACAGACAACATCAATGCGATCGTTGAGGAGGTTATCGAGGAAGCCGTACCTATTACATCAACTTCACCAAGAACAGCAGAACACGAAGTAGCAGTGAATTACAGAGGGCAACGACCGTCGAGAAGAGAACGAGGCACACAACGACGTCAACAACAACCACAACAGCGAAGAGTCGATTTAAGACGAAGACAGAGACCACAGCCTGTGTATCCGGAAAACGTAAACACGACCGACGTTTCACCAGCCGAAATGCCCAATTCAGAAGATCAACAAAGAAACAACGAGGATCAACCCAACGACGGCACGCGCGACATCGACAACCGAGGTATGGAAACCAGTGAGCGAACAAACGTTAATGTGCCAACGAATGAAAATGCGCTTACAATGCTCTCGAATACGCTAATCGAGACTCTGCGTGTGATCCGCGACAGCGTTACTGAGACCTCGAGCAAAAATTCGCGCGCGTCAGAATTTTTAGAACATAATCGAAAATTACCCGAATTTCGCGGAAATCCCCTTGAGTGGGATCACTTCAAACAGACATATGAAGAAACAGCCGGAAACTTTAGCGATCGGTACAATATCGGACGACTAAAAAAGGCGCTAAAAAGCAGGGCAGAAGAATGCGTGAGTACGCTTTTACATACGACCAACAATCCAGACCTTGTCCTCGAATCTCTAGACAAGCGTTTCGGCAATCGACATCTGGTAGCAAATAAACTAGTAAGGGACTTAAAGAAATTACCGAGTTTAAAGTCTGGTAAATGTAATTTAGTCAGCTTCGCAACAGCGTTATCCTGTAACGTCGCAGCGTTGAAATCACTAAATTTGTCGGAATATCTGAATAGCATTGATTTGTTGTCAAGTGTAGCTGAGAAAATCCCGAGTGAATTAAAAACAGCCTTTTATCGGTACGGAAATGGCGACTCTTGTGATCCAACAGCGACAACCTTAGAAAAACTTACGAATTTCATAAGCAAGGAATCGGATTTAGCACTACGAGGCGGTATATTCGACATCGAAGAAGCGTCGTCGGTCAACAGCGAGCGAACTAGAGGTCACGCGAAGTCCTCGAGAACAGCAGCGGTTTGCACGTCGGTAGATCTAGGTACAAATAAGTTTGAGGATACTATAGGAGCCTCTCGCGATAGGTGTTCTCACTGCGGTCGAAGCGGGCACACTGTGGAAAGTTGTCGCGACTTTAAAAGACAAAGCGTCAAACGTAGGTGGTTCTTAGTAAAGAGAATGCGCCTGTGCTTCAAATGCCTCGGAGGCGATCATGAACGACATCAATGTAAAGAACGAATCGTGTGTGACGCGTGCCAAAAACATCACCATTCGTTATTACATTTTTTCAAAAATGAGGAGAGCCGTGACAACGAGCGCCGCGACGGTAATCGAGATAGAGCAGGCAGTCGAGAGAATCAATCAAACCGCAATGATAAAGAACATAGGACTGAATCACGCTCGCGTGATCATACGCCGCCTTCGAAAAAGTGACTAGAGTCGAGAAAAGGGATGCTAAAAATCGCGCCAATTCAAGTAAACGGGCCGAGTGGCGAAGCGAACACATTCGCTTTGTTAGACAGTGGCGCTACAATTAGTATGATAGATAGAAAGTTTGCGCGTAAAATAGGCCTGCGCGGAAACTATCTAGAGATGTCTATTCGGGGTTTGTGGAGCGGCGCCGTAAACACGAAGTGCGAAAAATTGAGTTTCGGAGTCAAAGGCGCATTCGGACAACAAAAGGTAGAGCACGCTTTAGCAGTCCCAAACTTAGAC
The DNA here is from genome assembly GCF_024137745.1 of Phymastichus coffea. NCBI lineage: Eukaryota > Metazoa > Arthropoda > Insecta > Hymenoptera > Eulophidae > Phymastichus > Phymastichus coffea. Next base: position 4,777,206 of record NW_026706819.1, on the reverse strand, counting down.
CTACCGCGACAAACGTTATCACCAGAGATTACGCGACGTGCGAAAGAGGAGATGGGAATACTAATACAACCGTATGTGGACGCACAGCCTCTCGTTCTCATTGGACAAGACAATTGGCCCCTTTTAATTTCAAACGAGGTCCTACGGCTTGGCGACATCGGTTTGGTATTATCGCGATCGGCAATTGGTTGGGTGCTTCACGGATACACGACGTTAGGACACAAATTACGCGGAAGCGCGAATGCGCACGCGACATGCTGCGTCGTAGAACAGTCGAAATGCGTCGACGATAGGAACTGCGTAGATGTAGACAGACTCATAGAACGATATCTAGACGTTGAGAGCCTCGGCGTGAAAGTATCCGCGAAGACGAGCCATGTACACAAAAGAGCATTAGCAATTTTAGAAGCGACCACGCGAAAAACGAGTAAAGGATGGGAGACAGGTCTATTATGGAAGGCTGAGACAATGCCGGACATTCCCAGCAGAGTAACCGCTCTTCGAAGACTTCGATCTTTAGAACGGAATTTAGACAGTAACCCTGATTTCGCCGCGCGTTACTATAAAGAAATGCAACGATTATTCGAAAATGGCTACGCAGTGAAGGTTCCAACGGGCGTATCGAGACCGCGAGTATGGTACGTGCCACACTTCGGTGTCCAGAACGCTAACAAACCTGAAAAAGTAAGACTAGTTTTTGACGCGGCGGCAAAAACGCGTGGGATTTCTTTGAACGACTTATTAGACACCGGTCCGGACTTATTAGAATCGCTGTTAGGGGTGTTGTTACGCTTTCGCCAATTTCCGTTCGCCGTGAAAGCGGACATCAAGGATATGTATCTGCGTGTGCAGGTGATAGAAAGAGACCGCGGGGCCCAACGCTTTCTATGGCGGGGTGCTGATCGAAATCGCGAACCGGAAGAATATGAAAACACCAGCCTATTTTTCGGTTCTAAATCATCCCCATGTTCCGCGATCTACGTAAAAAACAAAAACGCGGAACGATTCGCCTACGAAAAACCCGAAGCGGCGCGGAGCGTTATAAAAAACAGTTATATGGATGACTACCTCGCGTCAGGAAAATCAGCAGCAGAAATGCAAAAACGCGTGCGGGATGTTATCGCTATTAACGCAGAAGCAAATTTTTACATGCACGGTTGGGCTTCCAACGACTCTTCGATAGTGAGTCACGTGCTCGATGAACATAAACTAAACAATCAAACGAAGGCGAACCTCTGTGACGGAGAAGAGCGCGTTCTAGGTCTGTATTGGGATAGGGTTTCGGATCAACTTCGCTTCAACGTAGGGTTAGACAAAATCAAATTCGCGCGAGGTGATGTAATACCAACTAAGCGGGAGTTTTTCAGTTCCGCGATGTCGATATATGACCCGTTAGGTATACTTGCGCCGTTTACTCTTCATTCGAAACTCATTATGAAAGTCATCTGGCGTAGTGGGATAAAATGGGACGCGAAGATTCGGGAAAAAGAATTCAGAGCGTGGACAATTTGGTTAAAAAATCTGTTAGAAATGCAGCGTTGCAAAATACCCCGTTGCTACAATATTATTGGGTTTGTCGACGGTGAAACACAGTTACATATATTTTGCGACGCGAGCTTACAAGCCTACGCTGCGGTAGCCTATTTAAGAACCGAGTCGCGGGACGGTGAAATTAATCTATCGCTCGTTATGGCAAAATCGCGAATAGCGCCAGTAAAGCCGATGACCGTGCCGCGTTTGGAACTGCAAGCAGCCCTGTTGGGTACGAGAGTGGCCGCGGTTATCGAAAAGGAATTGGAAATGATGATAGACGAACGCATCTTTTGGTCGGATTCCACTACCGTGTTACATTGGCTCCGAGCGGACCCGTCACAAAAACAAATATTTGTGGCAAATCGACTTGGCGAAATTGGGGAATCAACAAAAATCTCCGAATGGCGCTGGGTACCTACGACTCTAAACCCGGCAGACGACGCGACAAGGGCGTCAAACTTACAAATGCAACCTGAAAGTCGGTGGTTCGTAGGCCCAAAGTTTCTTTTCGAACCCCCGCTATCGTGGCCGAAGCAAAAAACACTGGCAGATCGAGAAAAACGTGCGATAAATGAACTCGAGACTCGCAAAGAGTTCATTGGAACATTTAGAATCGACACACCGGATAGCTGGAATAACGTAGATGTAAGATACAAGATACTGGGCTGGGAACGAGTAAGAAAATTCGCGATGAACGTTAGGAAATATTTTTACGTTTGGTACAACAATATACGCGAAAGGTCGACGGAGCAAAAGATGCTCGCGCAAGTGGGCCGAAACAAGATACTACGGGAAAATCAAACACAAAGAAAAATCGTTGCACCTCTGCGCGATGAAGTAGAAACAGAGGAAGCTAAAATAATCGAGTCAGAGAAAGTCTGGTACCGCGTCATACAGTCCACATGTTTTTTACATGAACGAAATTTATTAAATGAGAAGAAAGAGTTACCGAAGGGCAGTAAACTGATCACTTTGAATCCGTTCGTTGACAGCGAGGGCCTACTACGCGCGAAAGGGCGTGTCTTTACGATAGATAACGCAAACGGTGAAAATATGCGTGTCGAATTCAATCCAATAATTTTAGACGCGAGTCACTTCGCGACACGATTACTAATTGCCGATTTCCACAAACGATACGACCATGCGAATAACCAAACAGTTTTAAATGAACTATGCCAACAATTTCACATCGTAGGACTCCGAACTAGGCTTAGATGGTTAGCGAAACGTTGCCTCATATGTCGCACACGCCGTGCGCAACCTGCGAATCCACCGATGGCCGCGTTACCAAATTGCCGTTTAGCGTACAAAGAACGACCATTCACACACTGCGGTATTGATTATTTCGGTCCACTGTATGTAAAAATTGGAAGGCGACGAGAAAAGCGATGGGGCGCGCTCCTTACATGCATGACAACGCGCGCGGTACACCTAGAACTGGCGAGTACGCTGAACGCGAGCTCAGCTATCATGGCAATCAAAAGGCTAGGGAATAGGAGGGGTTTTCCACGACATGTATATAGCGACAATGGTACGAATTTCGTGAGGGCCAGCAAAGAATTAAGAGACGCGATTGGAGATATGCACCGAGATAAAACACAACTACAACGCTTCGCGACCGAGCGCCGATTCGAATGGCATTTCAATCCTCCAAGCGCTCCTCATATGGGGGGAGCGTGGGAGAGATTGATTCGCTCCGTCAAAACCGCTCTAAGTCACGCACTCGATAATCAGGTCCCGACCGAAGAAGTTTTAATCACACTCTTCACCGAAATCGAGCACATGGTGAACTCGCGACCTCTAACGCATGTTTCTGTAGATCCCCGCGATGAAGAAGCATTAACTCCCAATCATTTTTTGTTTGGAAGTTCATCCGGACACCTGCAGTTTGAAAAGTACAATGCCGAAATGTCCAATCCGCGGAACGCTTTCGAGATGGCGCAAAACCTCGCAAATCGTTTTTGGAAGAGGTGGTTGCGGGAGTACTTGCCTTCATTGTTACCGCGAACGAAGTGGCAAAATCCGTCGACGCCTTTTCAAATCGGAGATATCGTTCTCATAGCGGACTACCAAGCCTCGCGAAATGAATGGAGAAAGGGCAGAGTTATCGAACTCTACCCGAACAAATCCGACAACGTAATTAGGGTCGTGAAAGTCCGAACGGAGAATAAGGAAGTGATAAGGCCTGTAAATAAGCTTGTACGAATTTTTAGCTTAAAGGAAGCCTAAAAGTGAATTAACTTTTAGACTAGGGGGAGAATGTTGAGAACGCTAAAAAACAAAAAAAAAAAAAAAAAAAAAAAAAAAAAAAAAAAAAAAAAAAAAAAAAAAATCGGGAAACGCGCGCGCTTGTAAATCGATAAAAGAAAACCCGATACCGAGGTTAGAGCCTGATGTCGAGACCAGAGTCGTAGCCTATTACAGATGTATACTTCGGAAAATCACGTGCGCGAAAGATTCGGGACATATGTGCAAAATATTCAAAAACATATGAGCAAAAAAACGCGGCTATTCTCAAGGACCACCCGTGGACCCGTCCGTAATGCGAGCGAAAATAATTTTAAGGAAACAAGAGAAAGTTGTTATGGTCGAACGATCGATAATGCGAAACTTATGTAAATTGCGTGCGTTCTAGAAATTTAAGTGAATCTATCTCAATTAACCGCTGGAATGTGCGCGTTTCCCGAATCTAGAAAAAGGAAAGCGGGACGACGGGACTTGGCGATGAACGTGGTGGTGTGTGCCGCTCGAATTTTACTCTCTCTCTCGTAACTCTATCTCTGCGCATGGACGTGCACGAGCGCATTATAGCGTCATCGTGGCCGTGATACCCATCTTTAGCTTCGACAAGTCGAATCTTCGAAGGCTTTAGACCTCACGAGGGAAATAATCTCCCGGGCATTGCAGGTCACAAGGAACGGAAAGGTTAGCACATGGCTAATCTGTGGTCCGGTCGGGCAGCAGAGAGGGAGAGAAATGGAGAGAGAGAGAGTGAGAATCGGTCATGGCAAAGAGGGAAAAACCCATCGAAAAGAAAATGGGGACGGGCGAGAGTGCGTCTTATCGGGGTCCGAAGCGGGGCGGGACCTAATAACGATTGGCAGCCGGGGCGCTCGGAAGACCGTTACGTGGTTCCTGCGTAAAGACTTCAAGTCAGTTCTGTTACAGACTGCGACCTGACTGGAGCGACAATAGGGAAGGCAGGTCCGTCTAGCATAGTGATTAAGTTTTTTTTGTGCAAAGATTTGTTCGGCGTCTTTCTCTGTATAAAACGAAATAAAAGAAAAATTTATCTCGAACAAAGTTCAATTCGTTATTTAAGATCTCACCCTGCTCAACCTCACCCTTAACAGCAAGAGTGCAAGCCGAACTCAATAGTAGTTTTAGATGGATATCCAAAAAATCCAAATAAACGTATGACTTAAGGCTACTAAAAAAATAAGGCGCTGTAAGCAAAAAATATGCCTCGATTATGCGATAAACCATGAAATTATTCCCACCGTATCACAATCAACTATTTTGTCAAATGAATACAATAAAAGACAGCTGATTTCGCACCTGAATTACGAATTGAAAAGATTAAATTATAGAGTTAAACGCGTTAAGGAAGATGCATACGCAATGATTGCGTTCACAGCGATTCGAGAATCGCAAGAATATGATTCCATTATTTAAATAAGATATTGATTTATTAGTTACACTTACATATGTAGCACGTGAAAACAAACAAATTTTGTATTACAAACCGAATGCAGCAAGTAAGCCTACAAAAATATTTAATCACACCTGTTTTAAGAATCTTCACCTTAGTCGTTCGATTGTTGTTACCTGTTTTCATAGGATGTGATGGCACTTCGGCTTTTCATGGCAAAAGGAAAGCTAGTTTTACTAACCTCGGAGTAAAAGATCGGAGTTTGCAATTCTTGTGTAAAGAATTTAGCAAGAGAAGTGAGGTATTAATACCTAATATTGTTATACTATTAGGTTTTTAATTATAGCTTATTTGTATGGTGTCGCAAAATATTTTAAAGAAAGAACGAGAAATTTGATTTGTAATGTTCAAATAAAAAAAAAATTCGAATTTCTAAATGAATTCTTTTTTACCATTAGAGGATGGTGCCGTTTAACATTACTTACGAGTGTATTATCAAATAGCATTGTAGGATAACGTTGAATTAAATTTGAAAAATGGGGCTGGAAGAAAACTGAACATGGTTTAATGCCTATAACAACAACAAAACAGTTCCTTCTAAACTGTATTAGTAAACTTATTTCCTGTTCATGTAAAACAGATTATTTAGGTATCTGTGGATGCCGTAAAAAAGGAGTGCTTTGTAATTCATTGTGTACGTCTAGTGAAAAATTGTTCTAATTTCCGAAAAATTATTTTCTATAAATTACGAAATTCAAATTCTAGAAAAGCAATAGAATTATGCATACAGAAATATTATTACTACAGAAGAGTAAATGGAAAACGAGGGACTTGCATTCAATCCCAGATTTAATGATTCGGATCCAAACCATGTAAATGTTTATGATGATTCAAAATCTTGCAATTGTGATATAGAAAAAAATACCATATCTCGTAAAATAATACGACAGTATAATAAGTAAAAGTTTATTTATATCCAATTATACACTTGATTTTAAAATAACTTATATATATTTATATTATTTATTAGTTATTTGTATTATGTATTCTATTATTTATGAATATATGGGAATGAGCAGGCACGCCTGCAACGCTTCGTTACTATAATTCTTGGTTATTTCAATAACTCAACGGAAAATTATAATAATAAACGAATAAAATAAATTATAAGTTATAAAATTTTTTCGAAATATAATTGCTCCGCCGCTGTTAAAAGTATGGAGATGAATTTTTTCATTTAAAGGTGGAAAAGCTTTATGAAGTTTCGTACAAATTGTCAATTTTTTTTAAACAATTGAATTTATTTGAATGCGCTAGTGTATGATTAAACACATTTCGACACCATCGTGTTCCTTGCATTTTTTGACATAAGAATATATTTTAACATCGATCAACCCTACACAAAATTAACTGTTGTAAGAGATGAAGTACGATTGAAGTATGACGTATCGCCACCGTGATGTTTAACTCGCGCAATTATATCACATAAGATATTCTACTAAACATAACATTTGATATATCTTTACATTTCTTCTGAACTTCCTTGACCAACAATCAATCTGTAGTAAAAATAAATTATTATTATTTTCTTTTTGTTATTGAAAAATAGTATGTCTTCATTTCATTAAAATTACTTAACTTAGATGTTATCTAATTAATATGAAAGTCATCTTTTTACCACGTTTTTTAATAACTTTTTTACAACTTTGTCACAACTTTTCCACGACTTTTCCACGATATTTTTTCGAATTTTCCGCGACTTTTTTGGGGACTATTTTATTCTTTAGTTATTAATTATACACATTATTTTATTTCTTATTCATTTATATTCTAATCTAGATCATTGGGAGTTCTTGGCTCATTATCGTCCTGTCCATATCTCTGTTGTCAAGCTCATCATTATTTTCATTTCTTGCGATCTCATCCCTATTCAGATTTGTTTTCATACATTGTTGAAACTGTCCCCATCTATTCTGATGTATAATCGAGCTCTTCGTAGCACTTGGAGCGTTGCTGAATGGATTTCTTCCGGTGGTGCATTTTTTGCCTATTCGTTTACACATCGCCAGGACTCATCAGCTGTAGCGGGTGCACCCTTATATTAAATGCTTCTTTGCACGGTCTCCACTTATAAAAATTTAAGAGATTATGATCTGCAAAAGGCGCTGGCCATTCCATTGTGCCTCCACGACCAATCCACTCAGGATAAAACTGTAAAAAGTATCGGAATGAGTATTCTTTTCTTCGACATAAAAAAAATGAAATAAAATCATTATCTCATCAAGATGATCTCATCTTCGCTTGAGCGAAGTGTGCTGGAGCACCATTGTGCATGAAGATGATCTGTTCTTACTGTTCTGGTTTTAGTACATCATCCAGAAGATTTTGTAGATCATGCTGAAGAAGCTCGAGGTACATTTCAGCATTCAAATTTTCCGACAGACAAAATGGCCCCACAATCCGGTCCCGAATGACTCTAGCCCATACATTCACGGTTTGATGATTTTGCGAACAGACGAAATTTATAATAAAAATATTAGAATCTTATGAAAATTATATAGAGTTTAAAAAAAGAATCATTGTTTTGTTGTTTCGTTGTACGAGCAGAGATTTGAATATTATTGTAATTAAAACGTATTTCTCACACCGCTAAGAGATTGTTATGAGCCCACTCATGCTCGCTGTGCTGGTTGAACATACCAACTCGCCCGAAGGTACATTTATCGGTCCATAAAATGCGACCCAAGATATCAGGATTTTCTTCAGCCGCGTCCATTAACCAATGGCTTTATATCAGTCGTTCTGGCAGATCTCCGGGTTCTATTGAAAATAAAGTAATTCTACAACTATTTAAAACTAAAACATGTTCAAAAAAGTCAAATTTGATACTACGTTAAAATCGATTTAATGCTATCATAAAATTAGAAGTTTCTAACTTACCTAGTGTCTGTACTCGCAGAAGATGAAAGGCATGCTGATCATCATCTTTTAAAATACGTTGAACCGTGTTATAATGACATCTTATACCTGTCGTCTCCTCAATTTGACACGAAACCAATCGAGACTATCTGACGGGTCTGCGGCAAAAGCTACGATGATAAGCTCATGGAGGCAATCACATTCTCATGGTCGACTTCCATCGGGATTCCTGACTGTAACGCTGCTCGTTTCTCTCAATCTGCGTACGGAAGCTTCTATGGTTAGCTTCTACCATTAGGATGAGAAGACAGATGATGATCAGCGTATCTCCAAGCAGCCGCGTTAGTGTTTTCCTTAGCTCATTCCATACACAAAACTATATTTGTGTATATGCTGTATTGGCGTATATGTCTTCGCTTGTATATAATTATAATTTATAATTCGCATAGCCATTTTTTCCACGACGAAGAATACTGTGCCAAAACGATGTTTGTAAATATTAATGACTAACCTCATCAATATTTACAAACAAATGATTAGTAAAAAAAGGTTACTATTCATTTATTTATTGGGCTATTGATGTTTGGTTGTTTGAAAGTACAGCTCCTCTCCCCGTCCTGATCTTCACATCATGAAAACTACCTTATGAAGATTCAAAAAGAAACCGGCAGCATTATGGTTATAATTCTAGATGCAGATCGACAACGAGAACGCGATCGCTTTGATGACTATTGTCGCAGCTTTTGAGCGGATCTATTGGTAACGTACGGATTAAATATTCTGATTCTGTATTTTGTATATTGTAGCTACGTGTGTAATTGCACAGATGTAGTAAATACACATGCATCTATTCATGCTTATTGTAATTAATTTTTTTAAATTAATACTCATATTATTATAACACAAATATTCAGGGTGGGCCATTTTAATCGCTCCACTAAGATATCTCGATTAGTAAGCTTTTTCTCAAAACAAGTTTCAGACAAAAGTTGTTTAACTTTGAGGGGACCATGTTTCGCTGATATTTCATTTGACCTTGAACATGTTTTTCCAAGGTTATTTCACTCGCACTCGCTTGGCAGATGGCGTCCTTAGCTGATTCGCTGCTCCCACTTAACTCTTGAGTCCTTCTTCTTGACTCGACTGCTGCCTCTACCTAACTTCACTCTTGCATCTGTGTGACTGCCGCTCCACTCTTTTCTTTCTTCACGCTCGACGTATCCCCTCTTGACCTAATTTGGCGGTGTCACGTGACACCACTAATTGGTCGTGCGCCTCCCGGGAACTATTGCCCAATACCGGCACTTTTCCGTTATCTCTCTCTCTCTCTCTTTCTCTCTCTCTCTCTCTCTCTCTTTCTCTCTCTCTCTTTCTTCGCTCTTTCTCTTTTACTCTTGTTGTCGCCCTCGCTGGCTCCACTCTCGGCTCGCTGATTATTATTGGCTGCTGAAAGAAAACAAACCACATTAGGTGCACTCTAGAATGCGCCCAACGTCGGTTGCTAAACCAGCCGGCGGTTGCAATCAGGACCCTCTCAGGAAGTTCGATTACGATCCGTTTAGCAAAAACATAGATGATGCATATAGTGCACCATATAGCCAGCCGCGAGGCTGGCCAGGTCACTTTGTGCAAAAATCTTTTTGTTAAAGCGGCGGATTATGATTGTCTTCCTTGACAGAGAATTGAGACTTCTCAAACAAACAATTTGTTGCTTTGCGAGAGAATGTCACAAACTTCTCTTCTGCACGAGCATATACAAATGCAAATGCTGATGTAAAAAATGCGCCACCGATTGCCCTCGACAAGCAATAAATGCAAGTCGATCCGAAGTGAATGCAATGTGTACTGAAAGAAGACTTCCATTCACAAGTGCGGATATGTGAACCTTCACGTGGTGGGGCGGAAACACTATCTCCGCAAGGAGATAGGAGGCAAAACACACAACGCTCTCCTATGAGAACGCAGGCCATATGGCCAACATAATAATTTGAACGCTAATTTCTAAAGTTAATTAAACGCCTGATTTAAGCCTAAATTTCGAAATTTGATTCGAATGAGTGGCATGACTGGCACGAATACTGAAAACTGTCTGGGGAGTCGCCTTGTCGGCTAGGCGAGACTCCGATCCTGACCCAAAGTCAACAAATATTGAACGAAAGAGCAGAGGTCAGTATCAGTGAGTCATAAAAGCCTTTCCATAGAAAGCGAAATCCGAAATTGGGGCGAAAATCGGGAAACAACTTTTCGAATAACGGATACCCACCTGCGTGAGCAGGGATGACCGAAACGCAATGGGAAGACATGCCCTGGCACGTGGAGGCGAGGGACTTGTGAGTCGTGGGAGCAATCCCATAATACAGGTATGCTGGGTAGGATGTTTTGATCGAACCCAGGAGGGGAGGCTTAGCTGGTTGATCGTCTTAGGAATTTCCTCTGACTGTCCTAGCTACGTCTTCCTCCAGACATCCCAATTTGGGTTGACCTCTGCGGGGTAGTGGTACCTGGTCAAGTAAATCTCGTAAGATTTGTATGCCGCGTGTTTCCGACGCGGTAGACGTCGGGACAACTAGAGTCTCGTCGCGCCCAACCCGAGGGTCAAGCCTTTAGTTCCACTCTCCTTGAGCGTGAACCTTGAAAAGATCGGTACTCCTTTCGAGGAGGTCGCCGTCTTAGATTAATAAGGCTCCGACTCCCTGTGAGCGTCAGGGATGTGGTAGCAAACTTGACTTCCGGATCTCCAAAATATTTTTGAAAGCGAAGGAGTGAAAGACAGTGGGCTATGCCAACCTTCGGCGCCCAGGGAGAGGGGTGGTAATGTTTGGTTACGCTGTGCATCCCTAAAAACGGAAAAGTGTGAAAGCGCATACACTAACTACTAGACCAGCCGAGAGCAAAGGAAAGGGAGGGAGCGGAGCACGACAAACGTCATCGCCTGCTCTCGTCACAAATTGATACACATAGCAACATGATTTTGTCTTAAGTCTTGAACTAAGGTAATGTGGTAAGTATGATATCGAAGTCTATTAAGAATAGACAAAGCTATTGTTCTAGGTATACCGATTTCCCTTTCTACTTGTCTGCTACAAATGCAATATCACTAAAACATGGCCCCTCAAACTTGAACAACTATTATCTGAAACTTTTTTTGAGAAAAAGCTTACTAATCGAGATATCTCAGTGGCGCGATAAAATTGGTCGCCTTGTGTATGAGGGTACGCACGTAACTGTACGCACAAGAGAGTACTTTGAGCGTAATAGCAATGCATTTGATTACATATCTATTTTGTACGTTATGCCTATTGCAACTACTCGTCTAGTTCAACTAACATTTTGTACGTTGCAACTATGCGAGTAATTGAGTACGTACAAATTACAAACATAATTGCACAACGTGCAGTAACTATATGTGTTATTGCAATTTTACATCTGAATAAATTTTTCAAAATTAATTCTACACATTCAAGAATGGAAATGCGTCTGCGTGCATGTCACCAGTAATAATTTTATCAGTATAAAAATACGTTGATAAAACAGCTCTTAATAGTAATACGTTAAGAGTTAAGCAGCGCTACCACCTGTGTAGCGGTATGGGGCCGTACCCAAATTACGTAAGACACTTGAGGGTGGGGGGGTATTGAACATTTTCTTATGATTTTTACGTGAGGGTAGGGGGGGTGAAGTTGTTTTTCTTACGTAAGCCTAACCATCAGAAAAAAAATGACAAAAGCAATGTTTAAAAAAAAATTTCGAGAATTGCGGTGTCGTGTCAAGTTCAGAATATCGATCCGGCGGCCTAGCCAACGCCGCCGCCGACGCCGCGCACCGCGTGTCTTTTGTTTCAAAACATCTCCGAGTTTCTTTCCTTTGATAGTGCTACAATGCAATTTAGTGCTTTTTAATGTCTCGGAACGATTTATACCAAAAGTTTTTTTCATCTTACAAAAAAGTGCATCAAAGCACGAGTGGTGCTATAAATCAGGCTAATGCAAATAAAGAATGGAATGAGGCGAAAGCACGTTTCGCGAAAAATAGCCTAGACTTCGAGAATTACATACAACAACGAATCAACATTTACAATGCCAAAGTATCTCAAAATAAAGCTACTTTTTTTAATTATTTCACGAAGGCGACGGTAAGTTTTGTCATGTATCGATAAATATTTATCAAATTACTTCGATAAGTTCTATGAAATCATTATTAATTCAAATGCTTTTACAAAGTTAACTATTTACACTGATTTATACTGTGGATATCTATTTCTCAAGAATATATTATTTTTATGACGGAAAAGATTTTGAGCAAGAGCGAATAGAGATTATCTTAATTCATTGAATAAACGGAGCCGGAAGGTAAATTAACACGAAAATCATTTAAATATCTTCACAGCCATCCTCTTCGAAAAACTTGGAAGCCAAAGCTGTTGTTATCGAAGCTAGTAAAAATGCACCACCAAGTTCAACACACCCTTTCGATACTAATTTATCAACACAAAAAACACAGATTTTGCAGAGAAAATATACAACAGCTGCTCAAGATCAAACGACTTCAGAAGTTCAAGCCTTAAAGAGTATGTTGGCGAGCCAAATTCTTGTTAAAAATGCGAATCTTGGAGGGGAAACTACAAACGACGGGATTAAGTTGCTAGAAAAAAAATTGAAAGAAGCCAGTAAGAAATTGAATAAACAACGTGCAAATGCCGATTATCAACGGAAGTTCCGCGAGTCTCGAAAGCGAAAATTGACTGAGCTTTGTGCGTCAAATGATGAGGCAGCGTCGTCTCTTAAACTTCGGAATGTAGCTGGAAGACCTCGAATCGAACACGATCAACCCGAAATTTTGCAGGCAATAGTTGATTTAGCAACATTTGGTGGAGCAGTACAAGATCGGCGTAGAACAGAGGAAATCAGGGCTTGTATGACGTTAGATGATCTGCACAAAAAGTTGTTGGTAAAAGGTTTCAGTCTATCGAGACATGCAACATATTTACGACTGTTGCCAAAAAATTCGAAAACAATTGAAGGGAAGACACACATTGTTACAGTACCAGTTAAGCTATGCAAAGCACAAAATGATCAACACAAGAATCATGTAGATAGGAATTTTTGTACAACATCAATACGATATGCTGAGTCATTGTCATCGATTTTGGGCCCAAAACAAGTGTGCTTTTTATCGCAAGACGATAAATCGCGAGTGCCAATTGGTTTGAAAGCTGCACAAAAACAAGCACCTATTTTGATGCATTTGGAGTATCGAGTGAGGCTTCCAGATCACGATTGGGTAATAGCTGAACGGCATAAGTTGATTCCATCAGTATATGCTGGCATAGTAATAAAAAATCAAGCTTTGGGAAATCCGGAGGATGTAACTTATTCAGGACCAACCTATATAGCTATTCGGAGTGGCAAACATGACTCGTCGACAGCTAGCACTCATTTTGATGATTTTCAACGGCTTCTCGATTTGAAAGAATTTGATGGTATTATGAAGGTCAATGGACTAATAAAACCAATAGTTGTGATAACTAGTGATGGAGGGCCAGACGAAAATCCCAGGTTAGTCAATTTCAATTTATTCATCACTTCAAAATCTGCTTCAACTGCTACTAAGGTGCAAATATTAATAATTGAGAGAATTAATTTCTACGATTGATTATTATCAACAGGTACCCACGAGTAATCTCATCTGCCATCAGTCATTTTAAAGAGCACGATTTGGATGCCATATTCATCGCGACAAATGCACCTGGACGTAGTGCGTACAATCGCGTCGAAAGGTGAATGGCACCTTTAAGCAGGAAACTCTCTGGACTCATATTGCCGCACGACTCATGAGGCACCCACCTTGATAGCAATGGAAAAACAATTGATATAGAGTTGGAAAAAAAAAATTTTGCTTGTGCAGGAAAAATTTTAGCGGATGTCTTTAGTGAATCGGAAATTGATTCGCATCCAGTAATTGCTGAGTATATAGATCCTAAAGAAAAAAATGCAGAAATAACTCTGAATGAAAATGATGAATGGTATGCCAAGCACGTAAGAGAATCGCAATATTTCTTGCAGGTGAGATTATCAATATTTAAAATTATGACATCAACGAATAAACTCTAGAAAAAATCTATTTTCATTTTCAAAATTCTAGGTTTCAAAGTGTCTCGACGAGCACTGCTGTAAACCACACAGAAGTAATTTACTTGAAGTGCTGCCAACTGGTTTTTTCCCACCACCTTGTCTAGTCAAATAAAATTTGCAAACTGGATTGCTCGAAACAATCGCTCCAGATCAAGCAGAAGAAGACGCCAATTTCTTACCACTTTTTCAAAGATTAGCTTTGAAAAATTTATCAATGCATTCTGGTGAGTATTAAGAAATGCCGTACGACTTTTACTGCCCGACCGTCCAAACGCAACTCCCAGGCCGAGTATGTTCCGTCTGTGGCCTGTATTTTGCAATTAAAATGCAGTCAAAAGCCACGTGAAAAATTTGAAACATTCAATGCGGGCTCAATTCAAATCAAAAAAATTAATTAGTATTGAGGCAAAAAGAGATGCCGAATTTTTATGTGTTGTAAAGGATGATAGAACGGGAGAAAAGGATGCGGAGTGGATAGAGGAAGATGATATGGCTGAAGAATTAGTAGGACGTAAAGTGAATGCCAACTACAAAACCAAGGGAGGTGAAGAAGAATGTATGCCCGTAATAGAATCACTTTCTGAATGGGTAGAAAATCCGTGGAGTGATGCGTAAGATGTTGAAAAATCTGATAAGATACCTTCCATTTCTTATAAGTTTGTTTATAACTGTTATTCGATTAGTACTCAAATAAATTATATTTATACTTTCATGAATATTCACGTGTTGTTATTATCAATTAATAGAAAATTTTTTTTCAAATATTACGTAAGAAAGGGGGGAGGGGGTCTAATAAAAGTATGATTTCTTACGGTACCTTACATTAGGGGGGGAGGGAATGAAAAATCAGGCAAAATTGTCTTACGTAATTTAGGTACGGCCCCTATGCGCACGTCGACCTCCCCTCACCGCTCCCGCTCTCCCTCGAAGGGCCTACTGATTGCAGCCGGCCGCTCAATGGCTGACGTTCAAATGCTATTATTTAATTACCTAATTATCAAGAAAAATTTTTAATTACGCCATGGTATTTAATGTTTCAAGACGAATACAGTGGTACCAATCTTTTCATGTTTTCGAATCACCCGATATATATATATATATATATATATACATATATATAGGAGGTTTCGACTCGTGGAAGAGAGTGGACGTGTCTTGGCTGTGAGTGCGAGTTTTGGTGAGAAAGTTAGAGAGGAAAAGTGTTGGAGGGGAGAGATACAGGTGGAAAAAGGGTGGAGGCGGAGGGGAAGTGGAGTAGAGAGAGAGAGAGGTTTGGAGAAGAGCAGAAAAAAGAAGAGAAAGAGAGGAATAAAGAAAAAAGAAAAGTTGAGGTTAAGAGAGAAAATCAGGTATCAGAAAGGCAGGTAGAGAGGAGGGGCGGTAAGAAGTAAAGACGGAGACAGAAAAGGTAAGACAGAGTATAAAGGTGAAATCACGAGCAGAATTAGAGAGACGAATTAAGGCGTACAGGTTAGTGATGGAAAGATTTGTGACAACAGAAAAATTAAGAGATAAGGGTGGAAGGATAGATAAGAAAGGCCCAGAGGAGGAAAAGAAGAAAAGAGTATAGGTGGTGAGGGGGAGAGAGAGCGGAGAGGGGCTGAGGGAGAATATTAGAGGAGAAATGAGAGAGGCAAAAAGATGCAAGAGCGAAAGTGAGGAGAGCGAGATGGAGGTAGAGGGGGAGAGGGATTGGACAACACGATAAGAGAAGAGGGACAAAGTAGCGGGGCAGAAGATATAATGGAAAAGATACGGGCAGATATAAGGGATTTAAGAGAGGCATGGGAGTAAAAAAGGAGAGAAAGGACAGAAATGTTTAAAGAAATGATGGAAAAAATGGAAAGAATGGAGACAGAGGGGAAAAGAAGAGAAGAAAGATGGGAGAAATAGGAAAAGTTAGGAGAGAATAAGAGAAAGAGAGAGAGAAGAAAGGAAAAAAGAGAGTTAGAGAAAAAAATGCAGGAAAAATGGGGAAAGAGGATGAATTAGCTGGAAGAAGAGTGCATGAAACTAAAAGAAAGTATAGAAGGAGGAAACGAGAAGCAAAGAGGAACAGAAGTAGGCAATAAGGAAGAAATAGAGTATATGAGAGAAAAAATGGATAAAGAAAGTACGATAAACAATATAATAGCGACAGACTTAGAGGGTGGGTTAAGATGGGAAAGGAAGGGAGAGGCAGAGGACTGGTTAAGGGAGGAACTAGAAATGAAAGGGGAGATAGTGAATCTGAGAAGAATAGGAGGGACAGCGGGGAGGGAGGATCGAGGAGAAAGAGGAAAAAAGATGTAACAAATGAGATGCGCATTATAGGAACAAAAAAGAGGAATTATCAAGAGGAAAAAGAAACTAAGACAGAAAAAAATCTACATAGATCAGGATTGGACGTGGAAGCAGAGGAAGATAAGAGAAGAAGTAAGAAGGAAAGCGAGATAAATAAAAAGTAAAGGTAAAGAGGTAAAGATGTGGCATAACGAGATGAAGTCAGAGGAAGAAGAATGGTGGTGGAGCGAGAAAGAGGGAAAAATGTAGGAAAAAGGGCGGAAGGGTTTCGAAAACAATAGGGAAATAAGAGAAAGAGAGAGAGGAGGGAGAGAGAGGGAAAAGAGTCAGTAAAGATACTATTCTGGAACGTGGCGGGGATTAGGAGCATGGAGGAAGACGACTGGGAATATTTAGGGAATTCGATATAATAGGGCTAACGGAAACTTGGGTGAAGAGGCAAAGGGCAAAAACTGGGGTGGAGAAGCAACTGAAAGGGTATAACATAGAGTGGCGAGACTCAAGAATGGAAGGAAGAAGGGGGAGAGAAATAGAGGGAGGAAGAATGGCGATAAGAGAGAGGAAAGGGATGAGTAAGGTTGAATGGAAGAAAGAAAGGACAAGTGAGGTAATAGCAGGAGAAATAAAGATCGGAGGGAGGAAATACATGATAGCCACGGTGTATATGCAACATGAGAAAAAGGAAAACTATGATTAGCTAAGAGAAGAGATAGAGAAGAACAGAGGAAAAACAATAATTATAGTAGGAGACTTCAATAATAAAGGCCATGGATAAAGTGTTAAACGGAGAGGGAGAAGAAATGATAATATAGCTAGGAGAAATGGGCTTAGTGATAACGAATGGGAGAAAAGAAGGAGATGAAGAGAGAGGAATAACATATATAGGAGCGAGAGGAATGTCAACGATAGACTATGTAGTAGGTAACGAGGAAGGTGATGAGGCAATAAAAAGGGTTCAAATAAAAGAGACGGTAAAATCGAACCACTTACCTGTAGAAGTGGAATTGGGAGACAAAATAGCAGAAGAAAGAAAAGACGAGAAAGAAAGAATGATAGACGACTGGAGCGAAGAAGGTATAAGAGAGTATCAGAGATGGATAGACACAATAGACGGAACAGAAAAATGGAAAGCGATAACAAATAGAGTGAGGAACGCAGTTGTAAAAAAGAAGATAAGGAAAGAAAAAGGATCGCAAAAAAAGCTGGTGGAGAAAAGAATGTAGGATAAAAAAAGCTAGGGTGATGGCAGAGTTAAATAAGGTAAGAAAAGGGGAAGGAGACAGAGGCAAATACCTAGAAGCAAAGAGAGAATACAGAGAGGAAATAAGAAAAGCCGAAAGAAGCTGAGGGGAAAAGAGTGGCACAAAAATAAGAAAAGATAAGACGAGAAGAAAATTCTGCGATAAAGTGAATTGCAATAGGAAGAAAAAAATTGGATTAGATAATAATATAAGAAAAGAAGATATCATGTATATGTTAAAAAGATTTAAGAAATATATAGAAAGTATAAAAATTAGAATTGGCACTGAAAAAACGAAAATAATAGTCATTGAAAAAAAATCGAGAAGATAAGAAAAGAAGATAGGATTTGAGCGAAGAGAATATAGAAGAAGTGAATGAAATAAAATACCTAGGATACATACTACAGAAAAACGGAACAGCCGAAAAATACATGAATGAAAGGAGAAAAAAGGCGATAATAGCGATTAAAAATACATGGAGTATTGAAGAAAGAATTTTCAAGGATAATATTAATCAGAGAATAAGAATGTTCACAGCACTGGTAGAAAGTATAGCATTATTTGGAGCAGAGGTATGGAGGTGGAAAAAAAATGAAAGATTTGATGGTGTAGCAAGAAAATATATTAAATGGATACTAGGATTAGACAGAATGACACCGAATTATATAGTGGCAGAAGAGAGTAAAATAGAAAATATGCCGATAAAAGTTTTAAGAAGGGCAATGCAATACGAAGAAAGGGCGAGAAACTCAAACAAAGAATTAGTAAAAGAATGCATAAAAGAGAAAAAAAGAGAAGGAGGAGTAGGTCAACAAGGAAAATTGGCGAAAAAAAGAATAAAATTGTTAAAAGAAGAAGGAATGATAAAACAGCAACTAGATAAAATGAGAGAAAAGGAAGATGTGACTGAGCAAATAATAGGGAAAATAGAAAGAAGCAGAAAAAAGATTTTTTTAAATCGAAGAATCAACGTACAATCAATATTATAAAGAAATATTAGAGGATAGAAAGAAACCAAAATATTTAGATATTAAGATGAAAGGTAAGAAAAGACAGCTAATAGCAAGATACAGATGTGGTAACGAATTCAAGGCAAAGGACTATTGGAAAAACAATTAAGAAAAAATGTGCAGAATATGCGAAAAAGAAGTAGAAACAATCATACATGTAACCAAACAATGTGAAAGAACAAAGAAACAAGAAGAAATTAAATTCCTATTAGGGAAAAATTGACAAGGAGTGAAGAAACTAAAGGGGATACAAACAACAAGACTAGAAACGAGAACAGAAGCAGCAGAAAAGAAGAAGGATAGCAATGAAGACTGAATCATTATTAGTTACATAAGTAGTGAAAGTGAATAGTGAAGAAAACATAAAAATAAAGATATTAGAGATTAAAACAGGTCACGTAGAGTCATAGTTAAGAAATATTTATAATATGTTTATAAAACGGGAAATAACTTTTGAAATGATAATTTATATAATTGAAATAATATTTAAAATGTTTATAAATGCAGTCATATTGGATATTATAGATATATTATATAATAAGCAAAATTAATGTGAAGAAATGTATAATCGGAAGCCGCCTAAAACCGAAAGGTAAGGACTAATATATATAATATAATACAGTAGGGAGAATCCTGAATATCCTGTTAGTTTGATTAAGTTTGCGCCACAGCGAATAAAATATTGTAGACTTGCTAGAGCACATGGTACCCATTCAGTTTGTGTATGTGTTACACACAAAAATTTGCAAGAGGAAAACTCAATAGCTATGGTGCGCCACAGCTATGCCTCGCGATTTTGTGTCCTACTTCGGTTAAAGAAGCCGGCGCTAACTCCCACAAGCACAAATTCACCGCGAATAGCTGAAAAATTGAGGCCAGGCAATTAAGACACATTATCAATCAATTTCATATATATATCTATAAGCGGCGATCCCTTTATTACGCCCAACAAAATCGATGACAAACTAAATAAATAAGTGTGGGGTGAGTAAGCGGACTCGCTCACATACCAATATACTATTAACAAAGAAATAAAATCGGAATTAAAACTAGAATTACAAAGAGTGAGCGTATTCGCTCACACGTTGAAACGCAGCAATCAAGCGCAAATTCGGCGAAGAGAACACAAGCGAATTTGCTCAGTGTATTCGACGCAAAAGGATATAATCATGGCCGCGAAATCCCGAGCGAGAGCTGGTGCAGAGAGAAAAAGAAAATTGGATGATCTAGAGAGCGACTCAATAGGTTCCTCTTCTTCTCTCTCTCTCTCTACTCTTGTCGATCTTGCTGTCATCGCGAGACTTCTTCGTCCAGTCGCGCTCACATCTTCCAAGCCCTGCAACAAACCAAGCGTAAATACCATGTTTCCACAGCCATGCTTGGTCGCTGTGTCCGTGCGAGGAGAGTGTCGCACACAGGGCCAGCGATTATCGCTGTTCGCCCTGTCACAAATTTCAAATTAATGATTGATGCCATTAATTTGAAAAATCTTATGAAAGGAACCAATTTACTTTTATATGATTACGAAAGTTGTATAAGTCAAATTGTATGTGAAAATGCTAATTCAAATTATATTGGCATTATTATTATGCTAATTTAAATTATTATGCTAATTCAAATTATTATGGCTAATTCAAATTATTATGGCAAGAATATTGGTATTTGCGAATGCAAAAACTGCCCTGGTATTACTAGGCTCAAGGAGTTTTTGAAAGAACTTTTACAACAGAAGCTCATCGATCAGATACAATTCAGTGTAGTGATAAATACTGACCTCAAATGCAAATCTGTTTGTTAGCAGAATTTGTTAAAGTACTATGTGAATGTCTGCTTATATTGAAGCCCCCCATTCGTTTATTGCAAAAAAACAATCCCGATTTTCCCGAGAGATAAAGATAAACTTAAAATTATATGAAGTACTGATAGTATTGGATTTTTCTGAAAATTACAAGTATATTGTACAAAATAGTTCACAATATACCATTTTGCCCACCGTATGCTATTATAGAGAAGAATCAGAAATTGAACATAAAAGTTTTATTTTTCTATCTAATAGTACACTTTACCATACAGCTGTAATGTACGTATACTGTGCAGAAAATGCTAATTCCTGAATAAAAAAAGATCGTTTCTGATCTATACAAAGTTATCTACTTTAATGATGGAGCAAAACAATGATAAAGATATTTCTGTCTAAGCCGAATGGCACTTTCATACTATTGCAGATAGTAAAGGTGCTTCAGATGATATAGGTGCAGTGTTCACCTTGAACATGACCTGGAAAGTCAATATACTACTTGGAATTACAAAACTTGATTTTTTTCATGAATTTTTAGTATTTTTTAACAATTTTTTAAGTTACATGAAAAGTTGGCAGAGGAGAGGTAACGTTTAAAAAGAATGCCCTATATATATTATGACGGAGAATCGCGTCATGGCCGGTGTGTTAGCACACACTTATACTTGTTTTTATTTGTAGAGATGTGATCGTCACACGTGCTTTTTCTTCGTATGCTTCCTTGAGTTTTCCCGGGCCCTCATCGATGAGAATAGTTTTTGGAGACTCGCCCGATGTGCGGAATGAGTTATGTTAGTAGCTGGCTCGCGCCCAGCCACTGATTTTGTATTAATACTCGGCATCGATGCGCGTATGTGAATATACCGGCGAGGCAACGCGGATACGTACGTGAGCGGCTATTGCTAAAAGGCGGGTAGTAACAGTGTAGCAACGAGGAGCAGCAATAGCAACCGTAACAGCAGCATCAACAATATCAATGATAGAAAAAACAGCGACATCTATGACGATAGCCACAGCAACATCGACGGCACCAGCACTGGAGCAGAAGATCAGCAGACAAGGTCGGTGATATATTTCTCTCTTTCTGTCGCTCGCATGGTTTGAGCGCTAACTTATCGTGGCAGACTTACCAACTACTCCGTCAATCGCGATTATTGACTTGTCCGTACAAGCCTGATTATTTGTATCGCGTTAACTGTATTAACAGTAATGGTAGTATAAGTAAATCAGGGGGTAGCCCTGCGTGAGATATACTACGCGAGATTGTTGTTGTCGTGCGGATAGAAATGCCGGCGGCGGTATCGCCATTTTCTATTTTCGTTGTTTTATTTGTTTGTTGTTTCTTATTTTGTTTGATGAGTGAAAGCCTTTATATTACGTCGCTGTCACGTTTGTTTACGTAATGAATCACTCCTCATCCCCAATCCAGTCCATACGATTCGCGTGTTTTGCTCGGTGTGTGATTTAGTCGTGATAGCATGCGTGTCTCTCGAATCTCTCTTTCAAATAATTTGTACGGGCCGCCGTGAGCTATCCTTAGTGGGAACGGTCGTTTCTTCGTCAGAATATATATACATATACATATTGCAACGGTAGTCGATTTAATTAATTGACTCGTTTGCGATTCTGCTTCTCGCGCGTTAGTTCGAACTATTGAGAGAGAGAGGGGACGCGCGATCTTTTGAATAAGCAGTTACGCCTCAGCTGTTCACGCGAGTTTACCGCCGATTTGTGTTTTGCACTTTGATTCACAAAAATAATTAGTTTTCTGAACAATTACGTGCGTGTGTGCAACGACAGTATTGCAGCAGCAAGCAGCGGTGCAGAAGCAGCAAATAAAAGCGAATAGAGGCAGCGCAGCTGATAACAGAGGGGCAGCGGCAGTTGGAATTTTTACAACAATTACGGCTGATCACCGTAATTGCACCGCATGGTAGGTGCACCTTCCGTCATATTAAGCGAAACAAAATACCTTCGGTATTTTGTCTATTCGTGATAGCGTTATTTTTTTGTATTCGCGTCGTGCGTTAGTTCGCGGTAGAATTCAAATCTACTCTCTCTCTCTCTTTCTCACCGAACATAATTAAATTGTAAAATCCTATTCGCGTGCGTCAGTCTTTCGGCCCAACAAAGACTGTAGTGATTTTTTTATTAATTAAAGTCTGTTAAATTTATTCGCCGTTTTCGTCATTTGATTTTCCTGGTAGCTTATGTATTTGAAACAGGCTTAGATTTTAATCTAATTACATCTAGGGGATTAAGAAGATAAGGAGTAAAGTCGCTCACACTTAAAACTCATTAAGTGTAACAAGACACGTGACTTAAGGTGAGTTCAACTCCGATCGATAGAAGACAACTAGGATAAATCATCTGACGTTAAGGCGAATACACGTATTATCATACATGTTTAACGGAGCGGCGGTTTGCTCTGCATCGTGGGAGTTTGTTCTTAAATAATTTTCCCATTTTCAGATAACCTCCCCCGTTACAATATGTATATAAATAAACACACACACACACATATATCAGAATTGAGCAGTTCGGCGAATTCCTTTATTCCCATAGATAATTTATATCATAGATAGTGCTATATTAAATCGATGAGTAGTGTAAGTTTTGCTATCTATGGTGTTTTACTCGTTTTATGGTCATCTATATAAATAATAATTATATCAGAAAGAGGCAGTTTGAGGAATTAGTATTCTCTAAGTCAACTTAAGGTCTTATTAGTTAACGCTCCAAAATATTAGTTAAAAGTAATAATGACAAAGATAGTATGCACACTGTTTGTGCATCACTAGTTTATCTCTTACAAAAAAATTTAATGATATTATTGAAACTTAGAATTCAAATTGGTACCGTTAACATGATCTGTAATAGGATCATGATTATGATCATACATGAAATATTAGTTGTATCATAATTAGGCAATTTGAGAAATTAGTATTCTCCAATAAATTGCAGGTCTTATTAGTGATTACCCAAAAATATTGGGTAAAAATAATTATTCGATGAGATCAATACTTTTGTGACAAAACTCTCTCCTTGTCACCAATTCTTTTGCGGGGTAAGTGAGGCACTTCGCCTACGGCAATTTAGGGAGAAAAGAGAGGGGAGGTCAATAAATAAATTATGTAAAGACAGAAATCAAATCACACTTACAACCTATTATTATTAATACCTATTTACATAAACATACGCGCGCATAACATAATCTTAATTATTGACCAACTAACTACAAAATAGAACAGTAAACTACTTAACCCTTTAACGCTCAAATGTCCAAAATTTTAACGTCAACTTCAGGCTCGTGCCTTTCAATTATAACCCATGTGAAAAAAATATTGAGATACATATTCTTGTGTAAGAAAATCTCATTTTTCGAATGGCATCGTTAAATTTATTGAAAAATGAACGCAAACAGTTTATTTTTAACAATAAACAAAAAAAATGCAAATTTTCAAAATTTTGTTCTTTTAAGGAATTTTTTCAACTATGTTCTCGGTACTCCAATATATCCTAACCTATCAGGATACGGGCCCCGAAGGTTGTACTTCAAAAATATATCTTTAGATACTTCGATTTTGACTGTTAATCAATCCAAAATGGCGCCCGAATGTCCGAAATTATTGCAAAATCACAGAAATTTGCACTTTTGAAATCGAATCTAAGTTTTAGCAGGTAAAGTGACTTTTCTGAGTTTTATGTCAAAAGATTGGATGCATATTAGCAAAATTAGCTCAAGCAATTGATTTTCAAGATGGCGGCCACCAAGAGTTAGCTGAAATAACGTATTTACACGTTTTTATAGCCACTGTATAGTCTCCAATCCTCTTTTTTTGATCGTTTAGTAAACTCTCTGAATCATTAGATCTAAATTCATTATTAGCTTATCAAAATTTAAAATGGCGGATCCAATATGGCGGACCGTAACCTGAAAAATAGCTATTTACGGAAAATAAAAATTTGAGATAAAATAACTTCAGTTCATTTTCTCGCTCAGAGTCGCCATTCTCGAGTGAAAAATTTCTAAAGTATCAGAAATCGAAAATTCGCCCCAAACTGCGCAATCACGCGTTTTCGATCGGAGTTTTCCGATTCTCACTGCAAGCAGGTAAATGCTCTTGAAGACTGTCATTCGTATATAAATTTCCTCTCA
Source organism: Phymastichus coffea (assembly GCF_024137745.1). Taxonomy (NCBI): domain Eukaryota; kingdom Metazoa; phylum Arthropoda; class Insecta; order Hymenoptera; family Eulophidae; genus Phymastichus; species Phymastichus coffea. The sequence goes on along the minus strand of NW_026706819.1, from coordinate 4,752,480 downwards.
AATTCGCAAACCATCTCACGTTTGTGAATTCCGAAAATCGAAGATATCTGGTCATGAAATTATTTCAGTGTCTGTAATGATAATGTTGTTTTTATGAGTTTATTTCTAAAAAAACTGTATTCAAGATCGCATGTATCGCACAGTCCCTGATAGGTAATATCATCTAGACTCGAGAATGGGAGTTCCACAGACCCAGAAAGCATAGTCGTGATAGAATTTTTCTCCGATTTGCAATCTCTTCCACGTTTGTGAGGATCGATTCCAGAAAAATATTTGGGCATGAAATCATTTCGATAGCTTTTGATTCCATTGGATTGGATAGCTGCATGGATTTGCATAACTTCATTCGCTAAAAAAATTGTATCTACATTCATACATAAGGCACAATGCCCAAAAGGAAATCTAATTGTAGACGTGAGAATAGTAGTTTTGCAAATTTGGAACAATCCAGTCAACGGAACCCAGTTGCACAAGGGTCCATTGAGTATGACGATCGTGGAGAATTCATCAATGCTAATATAATACCAAATGCTGAAGATTCTGGTGAATCTGATTCAGATATTTCAATAAATGGAAATTCTGATGATTCTTCAGAAGACGATTCAGGCGCGGAGCAAGTTGATGATTCCACGACCACGTTTATTGTCAATTCTTACGATGATGTTTACAAAAGTTACAGTAGTTCACAAAAGAAATTAGAGAATGATCACCAGTACGAATGACTCAATGGAAAGCATAATCATAATAGGACTTTCACAAATGAGATATTCCTCAGAAATTCGGATAATCGATAAAAAAAGCATATTGAAAAGTACTCCAACAAATTTATTTGAATGCTTCTTCACTTTCGAAATGAAGGATCACATCATTGAATGCACAAAAATAAATGGCTGTGAAATGTCAAGGACTGAACTTGATGTATTCATTGGTATTATTATATTTACGACATACAATAAAAGACTATCTCAGAGAGAACACTGGTCTATGGACTCACATTTGAGAGCTGAACCGGTAGTATCCGCAATGTCCCGTAAAAGATTTGAACAGATCAAGTCAAAAATCAAATTTCATAAGCCTGAAGAGAGAAACAATACTGATAGGATCTATCGCGTCAGAAAATTGACAGATATATTTAGAAAAAATTTGATACGTTATGGTATTTTGTCAACAGCATTGTCAATAGACGAAATGATGCTAAAGTTTTATGGAAGAACAGTTTTGAGACAATTCATAAAAGGTAAGCCCGTGAGGTTCGGAATCAAAATGTGGGCCCTCTGCTGTGCCAATGGCTATCTTTTTGATTTTGAAATTTACTGTGGGAAAAATTCTGATACGGATGGGGTATTATCAAAATGTGCTCTAGGTAGTCGTATGGTTGTTAATATGCTGCAAGTAGTTTTCAGTACCGTGACTCTTCGTAACAGAGATCGATTGCACATTTACTTCGATAATTTGTTCACTAGCCCAGATTTACTCATCCATTTGAAAAAATATAGGTTGTGTGCTACTGGTACAGTTAGAGAAAATAGAGTCTGTGTTAAAAATAGTATCCAAAAGAAAGACGATAGAGGAAAATGTGAGGTAAAACATGATCAGAATAGTGGTTTGAATTTCTTGACCGTAATGGACTCGAAACCAGTCTCTATTTTATCAACTGCAGCTGGAGCAACACCACTAGGCCCTGTTCTACGTCGCCAAAAAGGTCAAAAAGAAAAGAGAGAACTTGACTTCCCAAGAGCTTTTTTGATTTATAATAAATTCATGGGTGGAGTTGATCTACATGATCAACGTTGCAATAAAATAGAACCAATAATACGATCTAAAAAATGGACGTGGATAATATTTATCCGACTTATTCAAACTTCCATAGCTAATGCTGTGATTGTATATAATACTGCTAATCAGAGTAATGGCGTGAAAATGAGTACAAAAGAAGCTTTTGCTGTGGGAATAGGTAAGAATTACTTGAGCAGGTCTTACAGGAAATCTGTATCATTCCTCTATGAAACCAAACAACTTGAGGTCCGAAAGCTGTGCGGCAATCAGGGTTGTGGAATTCGTACACGAAAGTTTTGTACTACATGTTCTATGTATTATTGTGGTATATGCTTCAAGACGGCGCATCCCTAAATGGAAGGAAGATAAGAAACTAAAAATTAAAAAAACCTAAAAAAATGTTATACAAAAAAATACAAAAAAATACAAAAAAATACAAAAAAATACAAAAAAATACAAAAAAATACAAAAAAATGCAAAAAAATACAAAAAAATACAAAAAAATACAAAAAAATACAAAAAAATACAAAAAAATACAAAAAAATACAAAAAAATACAAAAAAATACAAAAAAATACAAAAAAATACAAAAAAATACAAAAAAATACAAAAAAATACAAAAAATATACAAAAAATACAAAAAAATACACTACCGTCCATAAAGATTTGCCATCCCCTTGCTGAAATCATCAAAACTTTAGAGTTTTATGGCTCAGTTTCTATAAGAGCTAGAAAATCCTGCGGAGAATTCTTGCCAAGACCTTTCAAATGTTGTAAAACACGATTGATTTTATTTGTTTTTTGTACAACTTGTGACGTCATAAACAAATTGTTTTTTTTAATTTTTTCACATCGATTTCGACCCTGATTTATTTATATAACGGATTCTACGATGGAAAAAAGGTATAAGCCATTCGAAAGAGCTTTCAAAAAGCCACAAAATCCATATCCGGAAAATTTTTTTACCTTTATTTTTTATGGTGTTGTATACAAAAACAAAGATTTTCAAAAAATGGGCTGTATTTTTTTTATTTTCAACTCTAAAGAAAAAATGTAGTATTTTGCAAGAGCTATCAAATGCGCCACTCAGAATTTAAAAAAAAAAAAATTTTTTTTTTCACGTTTTTTAGAATTGAAATTTTTCTAGAAAAAAAACTGAAATTACATATATTTAATAAAATTAGTAAGTAACTAGTATTTATAACTGAAAGGGCTTACAAACAATGATAACAAGATACATTTATTGAACCATAATTTATTACTTACTCAGAATAGATTAACATAATTTGGTTACAATTTTTCTACAAAATTTATTTATTACAACGTTTCAATAATAACATAACAATAATAATTTCATTTTTTATAATACTAATAACGCTTGTAATTAATATATTATCACAATCTGAATATAAATTTCAATTGTAAACAAAAACGAAACAATACTAATTATTTAAACGTTTTTTTCACCGAAATGTCCACCTTTGTTTGCTATAACTACTTTATAAATTCGAGGCATTCGTGCTACAAGTTTCTCTAAAGTTTCTACACTTATTTTTTTCCACTCATTTTCTAAGATATTCTAAAGATCCTTCTGGGAAGTAGGTCCTACCTTCCTTACAGCTCTATCTAGATCATCCCACAACAGTTCGATAGGGTTAAGATCAGGAGAGTACGGTGGCCATTCCATCACGACTAATTTTTTTTTCTTCTCTAATTGAGCAAGATAACTTTTACATAACTTTGAAGTATGCTTTGGGTCGTTATCTTGTTGGAACGTAAATTTGCGACCAATTATTCTTGTTCCGGAAGATACATTTTTTCAAGAATTTTTTTGTAACCTTCTTTTTTCAACTTGCCATCAATTTTAAGAAGGTCACCAACCTTAGAACCACCAAAACAACCCCATACCATTACTGAGCCGCCACCATGTTTAACCGAAGCACACATATTTTTCTCTAAATGTTTTTGCTTATTTTTTCTCCGCACAAAACATCTACGTTTACTACCAAAAACCTCGAATTTGCTCTCATCAGACCACAAAACTTTTTTCCAATCATCAATGGTCCAAATTTTATGTTTTCTGACCCAAGCCAATCGTTTCTTTTTATTAATCGGTTTTAGTAAAGGCTTTTTAATTGCTATTCGACCGTATAATCCATCTTCATGAAGTCGTCTCTTTATCGTAGTAACACTAAGTTTAACATCATACGCTTTTTGAGTTTCAACAGCAACTTCCGGTGCCGTGAGTCTTGGATTATGTGTACTTGTACAACAAATGTGTTTATCAGTAGCGCTCGTAGTTTTCCTAGGCCTTCCTGAAATTTTTTTGTTTTTGATATTTCCTTGAGTTATGAATTTTTTAATGTTATAATCAACTGTTCTTGTAATATTCAAAATTTTGGAAATTTCATGATTACTTTTATTCACTTTATGCAAGGCTACTATCTCAGATCGCTCTTCAATGCTTAAGTTCCTTTTTTTCGTCATTTTTAATGAACAAAAAATACATGCATAATTTACTGACTAGATTGGACACATTGATATTTCACTCATTAAAGCTGATAAGAGACTAAATTTCCATACGTATTCTCTGCTATATGTATACATTCATGAAAGTCAAGTAAATCAAACCACGTAAACATTCAGTGATTATCACAGTGATTATCGGTGAGCACAATACTGTAGAAAGTCATTAAAAATGAAAACAATGCAAATTCCTCTGTTACAAACGTCGAATACAATAAATGTATCTTGTTATCATTGTTTGTAAGCCCATTCAGTTATAAATACTAGTTACTTACTAATTTTATTAAATATATGTAATTTCAGTTTTTTTTCTAGAAAAATTTCAATTCTAAAAAACGTGAAAAAAAAAATTTTTTTTTTAAATTCTGAGTGGCGCATTTGATAGCTCTTGAAAAATACTACATTTTTTCTTCTGAGAATTTTTTCTTTAGAGTTGAAAATAAAAAAAATACAGCTCATTTTTTGAAAATCTTTGTTTTTGTATAAAACACCATATAGCTCATAAAAAATAAAGGTAAAAAAATTTTCCGGATATGGATTTTGTGGCTTTTTGAAAGCTCTATCGAATGGCTTATACAGTTTTTCCATTGTAGAATCCGTTATATAAATAAATCGGGGCCGAAGTTGATGTGAAAAAATTAAAAAAAACAATTTGTTTATGACGTCACAAGTTGTACAAAAAACAAATAAAATCAATTGTGTTTTACAACATTTGAAAGGCCTTGGCAAGATCTTTCAAATTGAGACCCCGCAGGATTTTCTAGCTCTTATAGAAACTGAGCCATAAAACTCTAAAGTTTTGATGATTTCAGCAAGGGGATGGCAAATCTTTATGGACGGTAGTGTACAAAAAATATACAAAAAATATAAAAAAATACAACAAAAATATGATTCTCGAAAGCGTTCACCTCCTCGTGGTAAGAATCGGGCAACTCTAGTGATTATTGATAAATCAGAGGCAAAGAACGCGCGATCGCCATCGTAAGGCCTTAGAAGCACGATTGCGAATTTTCGATTTCTGATACTTTGGGAATTTTTCACTCGAGAATGGCGACTCTGAGCGAGAAAATAAACTGAAGTTTTTTATCTCAAATTTTACGTAGAATACGATGGTATTTTTTATTTTCCGTAAATAGCTATTTTTCAGGTTACGGTCCGCCATATTGGATCCGCCATTTTAAATTTTGATAAGCTAATAATGAATTTAGATCTAATGATTCAGAGAGTTTACTAAACGATCAAAAAAAGAGGATTGGAGACTATACAGTGGCTATAAAAACGTGTAAATACGTTATTTCAGCTAACTCTTGGTGGCCGCCATCTTGAAAATCAATTGCTTGAGCTAATTTTGCTAATATGCATCCAATCTTTTGACATAAAACTCAGAAAAGTCACTTTACCTGCTAAAACTTGGATTCGATTTCAAAAGTGCAAATTTCTGTGATTTTGCAATAATTTCGGGCATTCGGGCGCCATTTTGGATTGATTAACAGTCAAAATCAAAGTATCTAAAGATATATTTTTGAAGTACAACCTTCGGGTCCCGTATCCTGATGGGTTAGGATATATTGGAGTACCGAGAACATAGTTGAAGAAATTCCTCAAAAGAAAAAAATTTTTAAAATTTGCATTTTTTTTTGTTTATTGTTAAAAATACACTGTTTGCATTCATTTTTCAATAAATGTAACGATGCCATTCGAAAAATGAGATTTTTTTACACAAGAATATTTATCTCAATATTTTTTTCACATGGGTTATAATTGAAAGGCACGAGCTTGAAGTTGACGTTAAAATTTTGGACATTTGAGCGTTAAAGGGTTAAGATAATCACAAATGAATATTTCGCATTTCATCCTAATACCTAATCGCGCACTTAACCTATTACAAATTTACTTAAAAATTACGCGAACCTATACCGGATGAATTGCCCGGGACATGGGCGCCTGAACAATTCGCCGGTCGCAATTTACACTACTACGAATTAAACTTAAGCGCGAACCTTTAGATAGCCGGCACGTGAATGCCTGGCTATCTTATTCAACGCGCACCGATCGTCGTATCACCAGAGAGAGAGAGAGAGAGAGAGAGAGAGAGAGTGTGTAGAGAGAAAGAACAAAAGAAGATTTGACCTTTTTTTTGATAATGTTCCTCGCAAAGTAGAGAACCTCCAATGAAGCACTGCTGCAGGGAGTGTCTGTCGTTGCTGCTGGTCAGACTGCTGCCGAACGATGCTAGCTGTAGTTGTTGGCCAAGATCTGCAGGACACGTCGGTCGAGGTTGTAGACCCAAAATCTGCAGGCGACGTCGGTTCTCCTTTCAAGCGGGACTGGTCGTAATCGAGGATAAAACTGTTGCTGGTAGAGCTGGCCTTCCTTCCAACTATCCCAAAACCTGCACTCTCCGCACTCTAACTGGACTGGACTCGCGCACGTATTTTTTTTCTCTCGCTCGTCTCGCGACCGCTCAGCGGCGCTCGCTCTTATCGATTCCTGACCTATTAGTTAGGCGGCACGTGACGCGCCGCTTATCGGTCACGCGTCGTGCGCCTGCCTATCCCTGCATATACCTAATGCTCTCTCTCTCTCTCTCTCTCTCTCTCTCTCTCTCTCTCTCTCTCTCTCTCTCTCTCTCTCTCTTTCTCACTCTCTTTCTCACTCTCTCCGTGCTCTTCAACTTTTCTGCGCTCAATTGCACTGGCCCGTCCTTGGCGCTGAAACAAAAAGGCCAAGTGTTAGGCGCATACTCTAATGCGCGCAACGTTGGCCACCACGCCTTGGCAAGTTGAGGAGGGAGAAACGCAGACGAGAAACCGACACACGGCCTGCTCTCGTCACGGTTAAGCTAATAGGAAATGAAATGAAATGACATAAACGGCAAATAAAATTAACTAAGTTTAATCAATAAAAACTACAGTCTTTTATGAGCCGAAAGACTAACGCACGCGAATAGGATTTACAATGAATTATTGATATTCGGTGAGAGAGAGAGAGAGAGAGAGAGAGAGAGAATTCGAAAATTACCGCGAAAACTAATGCTCGGCGCAAATACAAAAAGATTCAAAATCGCGGTTGACAAAATACTTTCAAACGTATTTTGTCACGCAAGAATAAAGGGAGGTGCACCTATCCTGCGGTGCAATTATGGTGATTAGCCGTAAAATTAATAATAAAGAGTATTCGGGGCTCCCGGTTGTCTGCCGTAATTGAGCATGGCCGGACTAACCCCGGTGGAACTATGGACGGCCGTATTCAACGCGAACATGAGATCGGGTAGCGCTCGGTCCCATTCCCTATGATTCCCGTGCAGATACGACGTTATCATCGTCTTCAAGGTACGGTTAACCCTTTCCGTAGGGTTAGCCTGCGGGGTATAGGTTGGGGTGAAGGTCCATTTTATCCCCTGATCTCTCAGGTACCCGTCCACCAACTGATTACGGAACTCGGTGCCATTGTCGGACAAGAAGATCTTCGGCGTGCCGAAACGTAGGATTATTCGTTCCCTAAGTTCGTCGATGAATACCAGGACGTATTCGTGCCCTCGTGGGCTCTTCGGAAAGGGTCCGGCGATGTCGCCCGCGACCACTTGCCAAGGCATAGACCATGTTCGGTCCTGCATGAGCCCGCGCGGTGGCCGCTGCTCGACCTTGCACTGTTGGCAGATCTGGCACTTTTGGACGTATCCCTTCACATCCGTGTACATTCCCGGCCAGTAATAGGACTGGGCGACACGGGCGAAGGTCTTCTAGGTCGTGATTTTCGAACAGCACCGCTTTGCGTTCTTCCGGGGGCACGACGAGCTTCCATTCGTCGCCATATCGGTCTCCTCCTTGATGATCGTGGTTCGGCTTTTGGTGATACATCACCCGGCCGACAACCTTCCAATTCGGGTATTGTTCTGGACGGCTCTCGACGCGTCGGAATTGATCCGTGTACCAGGCGCTGTCCCTTGGCTTCGGCTGGTTCATTGAGCCAACCTCTGCCCTCGTGGGCTCGAAAGCGCGTGAGAAGGCGTCGGGCAATACATTGTCTGCCCCCTTTCGATATTCGATCTCGAAAGTATGGCCTTGAAGTTGTAAGGCCCATCGGGCGAGACGTCCAATTGGATTCTTCAGGTTGTATAGCCATTTCAGGCTATTGTGGTCAGTTACCACCCTGAACGGGTACGCTTCTATGTATGGGCGAAATTTTTGGATGGCCCACACGACCGCCAAGCACTCGCGCTCCGTAGCTGAGTAGTTTTGCTCAGCCGGATTAAGGACTCTGCTAGCGTACTCTATGATTCGGTCGCCGTCTCCTGTTTTTTGTATCAGGACGGCCCCGATTCCGGTAGCGCTGGCATCTATCTCCAGCACGTACTGCCCATCAGGTTCTGGCAATCCCAGGCATGGTGCGGACATCATGAGTGCCTTAATTTTGGCGAAGGCTTGTTCCTGTTCCTCTCCCCACACATATTCACTCTTTTTTCCTGTTAACCTCGTTAACGGTTGAGCGTGCGTGGCGAAGTCGGTCAAGAATCTGCGGTACCACGAAACTACCCCCAGGAAGGTGCGCAGCTGTCGCACGTTTCCTGGCCTTGGGTACTCCATGATAGAGCGCACCTTTTCAGGATCTGGCCTGATCCCCTCGCGGTTGATCAGCAGGCCGAGGTATTTGGCTTCAGACTTGCAGAAGACGCTTTTCTCTCGATTGATCGAGAGGCCAGCTTCGCACACCCTGTCCAATACGGTTTTTAAATGCCGTAGGTGATCCTCGAAACTGGACGATACCACTATGATATCGTCCAAATAGGCGAAGGCGATTTCGCCTAGTTCGGGACCGATCACACTATCGATCAACCGCTGGACCGGTGATACCGGCGTACGAGAGACCGAACGGCATTCGTACGAACTGGTAATGTCCCAGTCCGGGTACGGTAAAGGCCGTAATCGGCCGAGATTCGATCTTGAGTGGGATCTGGTGATACGCGCTACTGAGGTCGAGCGTAGATATATAGCGCGCATTTCGCAAACGCCTTAGTATATCTTGCATAAACGGCAAGGGATACGCATTCGGCTCGGTGATTTTATTGACCTTTCGGAAGTCAATACAAAATCTGTATGAGCCGTCCTTCTTGCGTATCATGACCACTGGGCTCGACCAGCCACTGTCGGCTGGTTCGATTACCCCTTGGGTCAACATTTCCCTTACCAGTCTATGCATTTCTTGCTCGACCTTGTGCGATACTGGGTAGTAACGCTGTTTAATTGGCTTCGTATCACCGACCCGAATCTCGTGCTCGATGCCTGCCGCACACCCCAAGCCCGTCGGGGCTCGGGATAAGGCCTCGTCGATGGTCTTCTGCAGCATGGTCTGTTGTGTAGCCGTAACCTCGGCTAGTCCGATTGTGGCTAATCTCGGACCAGCCTCCAAACTAGCTACTTCCAGCTCCATTTTGGCCTGCGATCCCTTGAACAGCAACGTGTTATCGTCTGGATCAAGTACCGCTCTGAACAACCTGATGAAGTTCACTCCTAAAATACATTCTTCGACGAGGGTAGGGAGGATGGCTACTCTCGTCGGCATCGTCAATCCTCCCACGGTGAAAGGTAGCATGGCGTGACCGACGATCGTTAACTTACGACCGTCTGGTAACCCTGCTGTTCCCGCGTGGGTAGTATCTAATCTGACGCCCAGCACAGACGCTATTTGTAGAGCATTACTCCCCATGGCTGTGGTGGAAGCTCCCGGATCATAGAGGACCCGTATTTGGAAGTCCCCTATCTTCACCGGTAGCCACCAACGCGTCTCCTGTTCCGGGGAATATCGGGAAACAGTTTCGACGGCTCCACAGCCTTGCTCTTTATTCGTTATAGCGCTAACCATTGTGCTCTTGCGTGGTCGAGTGACGTTACTTGTCGTCCGAGCCCCTTTGGTTCGGACGATCGGAGTTTCCATGAGGTTCTTCTTTGACGGCTTATTTGCCTTAGCCCGTGCCCCCGAGGGCGTGTGCGATCCGTACGTCACCGCCTCGGCTGGTCTAGGGTCTTTGACTTTACCAGCGTCGTAACCTTTCTTCTCCGAGCGCACTCTTCCGCCACGCTTGTCTTTGGCGTCGGCAAGGGAGTTCTCGTTCTCGACGCCTAACACGCTCGTTTCTAACGGTGCGGGCTGTGTTGGCGGAGGCCGCGAGATCTCTTCGACGGGGTTTGGGTTACTGGATGAAGGAGTGGGATCAACTCCACCTATCCACTCCTTTGCTCGTTTCCCTTATTACACTGGGGACAGAACTTCCTATAGTAACCCAGTAGGCCGCACTCGGCACATTTGATCGGCCCAGAGAACTCTCTTCCTCGTTTACGGGGAGTCTCCGGCCTTTTACTTCGGTCCTCGGAAGTCGAGCTTTTGTCGGCGCGGTTATTCTTCATTTCCGCCGATATTTCCTTAAGGGATAACAGCATTTGGTTGAATACGTCGATGGGTGGAACCTTTTTCTCACCATCGACGGATTCCAGACTCGGGTTAGGTGCTGCCCCCGGGGGCGTCGGTGTGTAGACGACCTGGTGCGTCACCTTTTCGAGTACCTTTTCCATGCGTTCCAATCTATCGCTGACTTCCGGTTTATCGCCGGACATGGAAGCCACTTTCCCTTTACGACCCTTGCTCGCGTCGGTGCGGGGATGATACGCCATCTCAGGATACAAAGTCGACTGAGGGTCTGGCATCGTCCGCTCCATCCTCCGCTGATGCAAGTTGTGCTGGGCCGTCATGGCCAGGACGTTTAGGGTTCGTACGGAATCCACTTCTGATCTCCGTATTTGGCTTTGGATTTCCGGCAGGAGGTTGGTATGTAGCAGGTCCAGCTGGCTCTCGTGCGTCATTCTGGGGTTTAGCCGGCTCATTAGGCCCATCAGGTTCGCGATATATACGTTCGCGGGTTCGTCTGGGCCCTGATATCGGCCTTGGACCTCTTTGGTTAGACGCTGCTGCTGTTGCCTGCTAGTTCCAAACCATGCTCTGGCGTCTGCCTCGAAATCCGCGTAGGAGGACCATTCATTCCGCATCGCCTCAAACCAGACGAGGGCCGGACCGGCGAGTAGCTCGGAGACAGCTGTGAGCATCTCGTCTTCCGTAAGTCCAGCGCTGCTCCTCGAGTTGTCTAACCTTGTTAAGAAGGTGTCGATGCTCGCGTTGCCTTCTCCGGAGAACCTGAGCTTCCATCCCCTGACGATGCGGCCGACGTCCCTTGTTGTCGATAACGGGCTTGACGTCTGTTGGGATGACCACATGCTCGGCGGGTGGTTGTTCACTTCAGCATTAACTCCACCGAGTTGATGCTGTCCACCCTCTCCGAAAGGGGGCGTTCGGCGGGGGGTCCTGCCGGGGGCCCCCGTGGGCCTCAGTCCGGGTCCGGCTGGAGTGCTCTGGGGTAGCCTTGCGTCGTAGTGGCATGTGAATGTGTCCTGGAATGCGACGCTCCTGCGCGTGTTTTCGGGTTGCGGTTCCTCATTGGAATTGTTCGACTTGTCTTGCCGCATAATTTTGTTTACGGCATTCTCCAGTTCCGTAATCCTGGTTGCTAGGTTGTCCATGTGTTCCTGCATCCTGATGTTGGTCTGGACGATTTCTTGCATTACTTGGGTTAGGTCAGACGCATTTCTATTTCGTGAGTCTTGTACCTCCCATTTCCTCTCATGTTCCCTGCACCGGAAAATGAGGTCTTGAATCATCACTGCGAATGCCGGCGGGAGTTTAAACTGGTATCCTTCGTCAGTTGTTATAGTAATTTCCTTCTTACTATTTGATTTTTCTTCGCTGTTCAGGGCATTCGCGATGTTTATCGCGGTTTTTTGAACTCGCGATATCACGTCCGCACTCTGTAGTAGCTGGGCTAGCGGGTGTTCTCCTTCCTGCTCGGATGCTGTGTGTTCCTGGCATAGGGACGCAATTAGCTCCGAGCGTAGGGCGGCTCTTTTGGCTGGACTGCTGTTTTGGTGTTCGACCTCCGCGAAATCTGCTGCGGAATAGTCGCCGAGTAGCCAGTTGTGCAGTCGTGCAGCTCTCGAGAGCTTGCTCCCGCTAGTCTTGAGCTCCAGCTGGTCGAGGTATTCTTCTATTTCCTCCTCCTGGAGTGTCCATACCCAATTTTCTACTTCGGTTTGAGTGCGGTCCATAATTGCTGTTTGTTCGCTTGCGGTTAAATTCTATGTAAAATTTACAATTGTGTTACGCGGGTGCGAGTGTTGCGTTATAATTCGTACGTCGAATGAAAAAAAATTATAAAATTTTATTAGCCGACACTGGGCTTGATCAACGGCGTTTTATGAATTATTTGCCGAAAGATTCTTCGCTCGTTAGTATGCAATATAATTATCCTACCTATCAGACGCACTAACTGTTTGTTAGTACGGCTGTGTGAGTTAGTATTTAAAATATTGCCACGAGCGTTGCGCGTAATCACCAACAATCGCTTTTAATAATATTAAAAAAAAACTTTTACGTTACGACAATGACAAATAAAATTATTCGATTAAATTAATTTCGTTTGAAAATTGCCGGTGTTAGTTTTCCCCGGGCCAACGGGTATAATATTATTTACGGCAACTTTCAAAATTCGTTGGTGTTTACGCTCGAGAATCTTTCGGTCGCACTCGCACGCGTTCACAGTCAATGTTTACAATTTTTCGCCGCGGCGGGCCTTCGCAAGCTAGCTAACAGGCTTTGTTTACTATTGTGGCTTTCGGTGTCGAGTGCGCACAACAACACTTGACTGCCACCTGAGCTATTGGTTGACCGAGCGCAAGGTTAATATTAAGAACCGGTGTTTTGCACTATCAAAAACACCGTAGGTTCTTTAACGTTGGGCGCCATGTAACGGGGGTGAAACCGTTTAATTATTATATCGCGCAATTACATTAAGGGACACGCGTATATCGTCAATGCTCGCTACTATTCCGGGAGAGCACGAGAAAGTATGCGCCAGTCAACCGATAATCATTAATAACCTGTATAAAATTGAGTGGAAGCTATGTGAGGTGAGAGATTCAATGAAAACACTTGTTAGTAATGTAAATCGGGTCTTTTATTATCCCTCAAAATTCACAAAAGGTCGGCCCGCGCGTTTGTTTACATGCACGCTCGCTCGTCGACAACACGCTTTGCCGGTACGCTCGCTGCTCTTTGTTACTAGAGCCGTTACATGCACGCATTGAATGTTAGAATCGAGTCATTATTTGTATAATCGCGATCGCGAAATTAAGCTGGCCAGCTTACCTTTTACTTGTAGGCGATCGGAGAAAAACTACGACAGGTCGCACAGCACGGAACAGTTTTAATATTGTTCGTTTTGTTCGCGAGTCGCGAATACGCGCACACAGTGGTTTCGCCCTCGATGGCGAAACCTCACACACACGTGTACTGCTTGGCCTTCAGCTGGTGTCCGGATGGCTCCTTGGAGGCAGCTGTCACGGCTATCTGGCACTCTCGATTGTCAGCTGATCTGGCGTATCTTTGATAACGGCACGTGATTTGGCGATTGCGGTAGCGAAAGCGGACGGACACTAGGATGGTCTAGGCTTCACTGGTTCAAATTCGTTCGCGCGCGTTCCGTCTGCTCGCGTGCCGAATTCCTTCGTTACCTATTCTGTCCCCCCGGCAGGTGCTGCCCTCACAGGCAGCAATTATGCTAAATGGTTAGCGCTAATTTGACGTTTACCGTCACAATGTATACATCTTTTTTTAAATGAGTATACTGTAACGGTCCTATTTATGAGCTGTTTATTAAATGACTGCAACTAGTCTAACGTATTTATCTGTTTAGTCAAAACAATACATTAAGCGTCGCTACCTCACTGTTTACGAGACTGTATACAAATAAGAGTCAAATCAAAATAAACAGCGTGACGTCACAAAATAATAGACATAGATATAATGATTCATGATATTAAGAAAAATATGTTAATTATAGATAATTTGAATATAACAAAGTATCGATTATATAGATTTTAACATGTAGATTCATAATATCTCATTCAATTATAAATTAATAATGAATATCAATATGCAAAGTTGATTTATTTATTAATATATGAAATATTAGAAAAATATAAATAATTTATATACAAAATGAATAAGCATAGAACATGAGTAAGAATTGGTTTCATTAATAACAGCTGAATGACAACTGTTATTAATAAATAAACAATTAATAATTTATTTAAACAATAAGCTATATATAGAACGAAAATATTAAGTTAATACTTGATAATGATAACTTTATGATTTAGAAATCTTAGATAATTAATCTAATAATCGCATATTAAGATTAGAAGAAAACCGTTACAAATATGAAAAATTAGTCATAATTCAAATGTTATTAATTAATTTAAATAATTAATTTTGGAAAATACTTCCAAAATTAATCAACTATAAAGTTATATGAAATTTTAATAATTTTCTATTGTAAATAATGTAATATCACGTTAATTAACTTTATTAGTTAATAACTTTTGACGACACTATTGGCGATAATTGTATATTGTATAAAATCAACAAATAACAAATTCTGTAAAATTTACATGTGTTAAAAACTTAATATTAATGGTTATTTACTTGTAAATTAAGAAAACTTATTTCTCAAAATTCGCGAATGTCTCTCGAATTTTCGATGAAATCTCTCCTGCAATAAAAAGCGGGAAAATCTGTGTATAAATAGGCCCACCTTTGCACAGGCTAAAGTTCATTCACTTCTAGCCTTGCAAGGTGAACGCATGAGTCTGAATAAACTTGGATTAACACCTAAGTTCTTTCTCTCATTGTGATTAACTAAGCAAGACTATCCTTTCCTTATAATTTGAGCTCGACTTATAGAACATCTCGCGCTATAAGAAACTTGGGCCGAATTATATCCTATCAAAGAAAGACTTTAGCTCTGCTTATGGGACAATTCGCACCATAAGAAACTAGGGCATTGTCTGACTTTCCTCGATATATTGCACTTACTTATGTATATTTGATTTACTTATTTATTACATTTGATTTATTTATCTATTTTCTTGACAATTAGAGTAAAATCATTGGAAACAAATTCTTACTCATTAACTAGATTACGAGAGTTCGAATTATTTTATTTATAAGTGATACGAACATCACAATACAATATACTTCAAATATTGTTAAATACTTAAAAATTTTGTTGTATATATTTTTCAGGTAAGGCAAAGATTGAAGGCACCTGTCATAATGATTACAATTGGAATATTAATTCTTCAAATGGATCCCTATCTACCCAAATTATATTTAATTTCAACAATAACAAAATTGCTATTGATGAATCCACAACTAAATTAACATTATTAAACGATTGTAAATATATTTTTTGTTTGTTAATTTTTTCACTTAAACGAGAAATGTGTTTTTCAATATTACAGCTGATAGTAGTTTGAATGGTAGCAATAATGTGTTTAGCGATTGTACCATTGGCAGCATTGACAGCATTGACTCGCGCCATTGGCTCCGTCAATGTCTCTCCCTTCCCGGTGATAAAGACAGCGAGAGAGAAAATAAGGAATATGGTTTGGAAGCCGACAGGGTTGGCACGCGTGAGTTGTCGCCGATTGTCCGTTACTCAAGGGTTTTTGGTGGGAGACGCTCGGTGCCCGGCAGTAGATTGTGACAGCGATTGAGTGCGACACGCTTTGTCCGCACCGTCTTAGCGATTGACTGATTTTTGGCCTTTGCGAAAGCAAGTGAGATTTGATTCTGCAACGCGTGTGCAACTTAGTGCAACAGTTCGTCAATGGACTTGTGTTCGAGAAGGAGCGAACGAGCCACCAGCATCTCTACAACCCGGGAACACCGAGCAGCTTTCCCTTAAGGTTGGTCAAGTTTTCTCTCTCTTTCGTAAGATCGCGTCGCCGGCAACTCACGAGGATAGGGAGGCTCAGCGGTTATTTCGCTCGAGGGCCTATGGAGAAACGCGGAGAATAGCTCGTAACCGTCGCTCCAGCCGGGTTCCATGTGATTTTCCGCAGGAACTCGCGGCTGCGGTAGTGCGAGAGCGCGATTGTTGTGACGTAGAATTAGTGATTGGAACTGTTGAAATGTGTAGATAAATATATGTATTAAACGAGTTTCGAGTGATTATTGTGCTGACCATTCCTGCCTATTCCCTTTTGCGCACGTCGAAACGTTGCCTTTCACGTCCCCCGCGAAGCAGCTTGGCCTTCCGGGCCCCGATCTATAAAGAATAAAGAATTCGTCATTTTCTTCGGCAACGGGAGAGAACTCATGACACCATGATTGATGATAGCAACTTATCTACTGAAATACCATGTATGGGTTTCTCTTTACTCGAAGTTCCTGCAGAACAGAAGGATTTTGGAAAAATAAAAGTTTCATATGCAGTAGATGAATTCTCTGGTATATTTTAGATAAAAACATTTTTCATGTTTTTCAATCCTTTTTAAATTGCTGAAAAATATTCTATAACAATATCAATAAATGGTTACATTCATGAAATATTATTTTAGTATCTATAATATATTTGTTTTTTATTTCAAAACTGCTATATGATTCATACAATAATTTAATGTTTTAGATCTCTATGAAGACTTTCATGGCTTCTCTAATTATTTCAAACTTGATAAAAAAATTGACAAAGCATGTATGGTTAAAATTGAAAAAATTAATCCAATGATTGTTCAATGGTATACAGCAAAGAAAAAAAGGATATGCATTTTGTATATATTGTGAGGCATTCAAAACAAAATTATCTAGACATTTGAGACTCCTTCATAATGATAAAATTATTGTAGAAAAATTTTTAAATAACATAACCAGCAATCTCAGAAATGTTGCGATAGATTTCATACGTAACCAGGGTTATGCACGTTATAATCATTTAACAGGAACAGTAATTTCAATAATGAATGTGAGGAAAGATGCTATACATAAAGTTGAAAAAATCCAGTGTGTGAATTGCTACGCTTACGTTTCAAAAAAAAACATTGTGGAGTCACCGAAAGTACTGTCAGAAATTTACGATTTCTAAAGTACAACTGATTTAAAAAAAATTTCAACTAAACTTATTATTAAAAACTATTATTATTATTGGATGAACAATTAAGCTATTGATATAATCATAATTTTGAAGAAATTGATTGAAATTTTATATATCAAGTTTTATTAAAATAATTATTTACAAGCGGAATATTAAGGAGAAAAAAAATTTTTTTAACAATTGAACAATTTGAAAGAAAAAAAAACATTTAATATTGATTATCTGATTTTATTTTAAAAAGATGAAGTAGTGCGCAATTAACGAAATGTGTCAAGAGGAAATATACATAGCATGTTCAGAGGATATTAGTCATCAACGCTCAGCTGGTAAGTAAAAATATTAGCTGACCAAGAGCTCAGACTTTCATTAGTCGATTTTACGCAGCTTAAGAATTTCGCCACAGGATCTCTCATAGTCATGATAATGGCGTTGCTGTTAAATTTACAATAGCCAAATTTGCAGCAGGTGTATAGCGAAACTATAGTTAACGTCTTTAATTCGCACTCTGAGAGTTGTCATTTTGCAGTATAGTTTAATATCAACTTGACTCATACTTGACGCTCAATTTCAAGAATATTCTAGATTATCATTCTAACCTGAAAAATATTATCTACATTTAGTTAATACAACAATCTCTCTGAAATTTTCTAAAGAATTGCCGATATACATGATTTATTAATTGTGATATATCACCTGAGTTGTAATAACCTGAGATTACGTAATTAAACTCTTATCTCATGATGGATGGTAAATTTATCGTATTGTCCGTGCCGATTCTTGTATTTGAGTATTTTGAAATTTTGATCTTTACATTTTAGGTGAAATAACTGACAATGACGATGACTTAATACTTGAAGGATTTGAACCTTTAACTGATAAAGAATTTAATGAAATTGATATAGAAATTATTCTAAATAAATCATAAAAGAATAATGAAATGAATTGCCAAATTAGTAAACCTGAAAAACCGGATCATTCTAGTTTAGATAATCAATCTTGCGATGATAATTTGTGATGTTCGTATCACTTATAAATAATAATAATTCGAACTCTCGTATCTAGCTAATGAGTAAGAATTTGTTTCTAATAATTTTACTCTACTTGTCAATAAAATAAATAGATAAATCAAATGTACTCTAATAATAATAAACAAATCAAATATATATATAAATAAGTACAATGTTTCCGGGAAAGTCAGACGATGCCCTAGTTTCTTATGGTGCGAATTGTCCCATAAGCAGAGCTAAAGTCTTTCTTGGATAGGATATAATTCGGCCCAAGTTTCTTATAGCGCGAGATGTTCTATAAGTCGAGCTCGAATTATAAGGAAGGAACAGTCTTGCTCAGTTAATCACAATGAGAGAAAGAACTTAGATATTAAGCCAAGTTTATTCAGACTCATGCGCTCACTTTGCAAGGCTAGAAGTGAATGCTAGCCTGTGCAAAGGTGGGCCTATTTATACACATATTTTCCCGCTTATTTTTGCAGGAGAGATGTCATCGAACATTCGAGAGACATTCGCGAATTTGGAAAAATGAGTTTTCTTGATTTACAAGTAAATAACCATTAATAGTAAGCTTTTAACACATGTAAACTTTACAGAATTTGTTATTTGTTGATTTTATACAGTATACAATTATCGCCAATAGTGTCGTCCAAAGTTATTAACTAATAAAGTTAATTAACGTGATATTACAATATTGACAATAGAAAATTATTAAATTTTTATATAACTTTATAGTTGATTAATTTCGGAAGTATTTTCTAAAAATAAATATTTAAATTAGTTAATAACATTTGAATTATAACTAACTTTTCATATTTTTAACGGTTTTTTCTAATCTTATAATGTAATTATTAGATTAATTATCTAAGATTCCTAAATCATAAAGTTGTCATTATTAAGTATAAAATTAATACTTTCGTTTTTTATACAGCTTATTGTTTAAATAAATTATTAATTGTTTATTTACTATGCAACGATTAGCGTAAATCGTTCGACTCGCGCGTGGTTAATTAGCGGCTGATCGAGAGAAGCCGCGATCGGTTCGCGAGAGAGAGAGGGCGCGTAGGGGCAATGACCGGGAGGGGAGCGTTCAACAGGCAGTATGACTGTGTCACTCAGTCCGCCTGTGTCGAACTAATCTTCGTTTCCCGAGCCGTTCGAAGTTTTCCTGGTGATAGCGCGAACTTTGGTGTGGTGCGTTGGGTGCATAGCAGCAGCAGCAGCTATAGCAGCAGCAGCAGCGACAGCAACAACAGGAGTAGCAGCGACAGCAGCAACAACAACAGCAGCAACAGTAATCGTGGCGGTGCGGCGAGCAGCGAAGCGGCGTTTCAGCGATTTGTTATTCGGATACGGTTGGCCACCGTATCCTCATCGTTTTCGCGGTAGGTGCACCTTCCCCCTTTTTATTATTGTTATAGCGAGCGATCCCGCGCAGCGTGCGCGAGGTAATTAGTTGTTGCGTGCGAGCGGTTAGTTCGCGGTAATCGCGGTTTTTCTCTCTCTCTCATTTAGCGTGTGTTGTCATTCGCGCAAGCGTGCGCAAGTCTCTCGGCAAAACCCCCGTGTAATTGAAACGGTTAAATAAAGCGAATATTAATCTTTATTAAGTCAAGCAGTCGTTATTGTGTCTTTCCTTTGTCCGGAGGTCGCGTCTATATTTGTTTACAGTTGATTCGAATTCGCCGGTAGCGTAGCACGAATCACGCGAATACCGGTAGGCGGGAATCGTCAACTTAGGTTCCAGCGGCGGCCGCACGAGCGCTACTAGTAAGGGCGACAGCGCCGCCAAGCGGTGAGTTGGGGGAACCCAGCTCGGAATAGTGAAGAGACTGCGCAGGCGCACTCCGAGACAAGGTAGGTTGATGTGCTTCGAGCACATAGATAACTAGGCGTCGTCTAGTCTTAATAAAGGTACATCCAAGAGATTATAGACTAAACGGCAGCCTGTTACAACTAATAAGAGTTATTATTCAGCTGTTATTAATGAAACCAATTCTTACTCATCTTCTAGACTTATTCATTTTGCATATGGATTATTTACATTTTTCTAATAATTCATATTATTAGCGTAATAAATAAATCAACTTTTCATATTGAAATTCATTATTATTTAATAATTAAATGCAATTTGTGTTATTATATTCTGAATCTACGTACTAAAATCTATATAATAAATACTTTGTTATATTAAAATTATCTCTAATTAACAAATTTTTCTTAATAACAAAAATCACTATATCTATATCTATTACTTGGTGACGTATTTATTTTGATTTGACTCTTATATGAATACAATCGAGTAAACAGTGAGGTAGCGCCGCTTAATGTATTAATTTGAATAAACAGATAGATGCGTTAGACTAGTTGCGGTAATTCAATGATCTAATAAATAGCTTATAAATAGGACCGTTACAAATTTGAAATTAAATGATTTAAAATATCAATCAGAGTTTAATAAGATTAGTGAAAAAAATTTTCAAAAAACATTGTGAAAAAAATTAATTTTACAAAACTTGATTCTGAAAGTGATTCTGAGTCTGACATCTGGTTCAGAGTATTTACCATCTGAATCCGTATAATCAACGGATGAAAGTTTGAATGATAGTATTTCTTTAGAAAAAAAATCTAAAAAAAATACTCATGGAAGTTACGAAAATTCGTACTAATCAGATGTAAATGAAGTGCTTGATATCTCATTTGATGATGATGGTCGTTCAAATAAATTATATAATAAAATAGAAAGAAATATATTTTTTATTGAAGAAAGCTCATGCGATAAAGAAGATGAATTTAGTGAATCTAGTGTTGTATCCAATGAAGATTTGTTAGATAACGATGAAATTCTAAATACTATAAATAATAATTCAAATAAATCTGTTAAAATTAACAAAGTACATAGACATGATACTTTAGTGGAAAAACAAATTTCTAATAATAAATCAAATTCATGTTCTAATAAGAAAACATCAAAACAGGATAAACAAAATAGAAATATTGATGATGTAAATAATGTTACTCTCAATAATTCTTCAGATATAAGTGGACTTGTAAGTTCAGATAATTCTTTATTAAATGTGAATTTGAATTCATTTGGACTCGCATTACACAATAAAACAACTAAAACTGTTTTATCAAGTACTTATGGTTGTAAAAAAAATAGTTGCTATTGGTGTATCAAAGATAAAATTAAAAACAAAGATCCTAATATAAAAGTTCTTTATATAAAACTGCCTATTCATTATGAAAAAGTTCATGCAAATGAAAGATTGGTAAAAAAACTCAGAGATTTAAAAAAAAAGATTGTACCGAATAAAAAAAACTGTGATAATGCTTTAAAAAGAAAACATATTCTTGACCAGTTAAGAATTAAAGCTAACCATATAAACAATTTAACTGCCACCCATGGAAATCAATATGTCTTGAGACGAAGACCTACAAAGTCAGGTAAAACAGTTCCATCATATTTACTTTGCTATAACTGTGCTCAGTCATTTTCAATTTCATCTCTGCGTGAACATATGGCAAAGTGCACTAACCAATAACCCAATTATCATTTAAGAAAAAATATGTAGTTCAAACAAGAGGCAGAGTAACTAATGGCGAATACCACCCAATAGCCAGTGAAGTAGCTATGAGATTTGGAGGACACAAAGATTATGTCGTGTTCGGAACTGTGGTGGATGTATTTGGACCGTCATTATACTGAAGTTGATGGTTATACAGCAGATTATTGTCTTGATAGACTACACGTACGAATCGTCCGACTACATATCGTTATTTATCAAATATATACTTAATACCGGATTTGGGGGACACAAATATTATGTGGCCTACGGAACTTTAGCGGAAGTATTTGGACCGTTATTATACTGAAGTCGATGGTTATACAGCAGATTATTGTCTTGATAGACTACACGTACGAATCGCCCAATTAGATATCGTCCTTTATCAAATATCTCCTTAATACCGGATTTGGGGGACACAAATATTATATTGCCTACGGAACTTTAGCGGAAGTATTTGGACCGTTATTATACTGAAGTCGATGGTTATACAGCAGATTATTGTCTTGACAGACTACACGTGCGAATCGCCCAACTATACGATCGTCCTTTATCAAATATCTACTTAATACCGGATTTGGGAGACACAAATATTATGTTGCCTACAGAACTGTGGCGGAAGAATTTTCACATCTATGATAATAAATACAATCAATCAAATTGCCTATGGCACTTCGAGGAATTTCTCCAAACTGCATGATTTCGTCATGGCAATTTGGGGACTTTCTTAATTAAAGTGCCAGAAATTTCCCCAAAACTGACCAATACTGCTAAAAATATTCGTCAAAGTGACCAATTTTTCACTATATATAAATATATATATATATATGTATTTATTTTATAAATTTATAAAATAGTATTATTTCGCTTAAAAAATTAATAATAAGTATGGTTAAAACATATTTACATTATGCAAATAATAAAGACAAAATATTGTATTTATTTGCATAATGTATATATACAGGGTGGACCATTTTAATCGAAGCACCCAGAAATCTTTTTCCAGGTAAGGATGCGTGAAACATGTTTCAGACAAAAGTTGCTGGACTCCGAGGGGGACATAATCGGGTGACCTTGACTCTGACCTTGAGGGTCATTTTCAAGGTCATCCGAAGATCAACTTTGATTTTTTAAATAGAAACCCCCATTTTTGACCTCGGATTCAGAAAGAGCGGGAAATTTTACGTTCAGATGACCTATTATACGTGGGGTCTGGGTGACCACCAAGGTCGCCCCCAACATCACGTAAAGTTCAATGTTATTTTTTTCTTAATTTTTCCACCTAACTGACCTAAGATCGGTATGGTTTAGAGAAAAATGATGTAGAAAAAAATTATTGCATTTTGAGAGGGGCATCTTGTGGTGACCTTAACTTCGACCTTCAGATTCATTTTCAAGGTCATTTGAAGGTCATTTGAAGGTTATATCCGAGGGGGATTACTTTGAAGGAGATAAAATAAAAATTGATGAATAAATAAATTTTGAGAAAAATAAAAATTCACCTTACTTTTTGATCACACCTCGTATATTACTTTTACAGGAAAAGTAGATGAAAAAATTCATATGTGAGTTGTATACAAAAGATAATTAAAAAAAAAGCAAAAACAAAAAATTATAAAAAAAGGTAATTAGTAAGAATCAAACCCAAAATCTTTAACGTGCTGATCTAACTCCTTAACCAATAATGAAACCATCGAGCATTTGATGTGCTTATGCATTCAAAGTCATATGTAAACTGAATGTCCTATTGGGCTTGTCATACAGCTTATAAAAATACATTAATTTTTATAGTAATCGATCTATATTATTACTATTATTACTCTATAGTATAAATCTTCCATGAAGTGTTTAATAGGACATAGCGAAGACGTCATAATCGGCGATGTTATCAATGACTGTTCTCAACAGTGTTAGCTGCAACCGATGCTAGGAGTGGAACTCTCGATGCGTACTGCGTAATGCAGACACTACGGAAAATTCTTATGTATTGTGCTAGGCCTTTTATAGTAGAGATTCCATGTCCATAGTGCAGAAAATCCGTACTAATACATGGGTACCGTACGGAAACTGACCGTGGACAACTTCCCTTAAGTGCACTGATGTTAAATTGTAACCCTCCTAAAAATAGAGCATAAGAACTTGCATAAGAAATTGCATAAGAAATTGTATAAAAAATACCATAAAAATTTATATAAGTTCTTATGCAAAATCTATCGGTGGGTTTTCAACGTAAGAGCTTGCGTAAGAAATTGCGTAAGAACTTGACCACTATTTACTTAAAATATCATTTTGATTATTATTTGATAATACGAGGGGGGGGTCAATAAGTCTTTACAAAAAGAAGGAAAAAAAAGTTTTGCGTATGTAATTTTTTTTTATTTTTCAACATAATCTCCTTGAAGGTCGATATATTTTATTAAACGGCCTTCTAGTTTTTTTAAGCCATCAGAAAAATATGATTTCTGAAAACCCTCAAAATAGGTATTTGTTTCGACGATGACTTCTTCATTCGACGTGAATCGTTGTCCGGCAAGCCATTTTTTGAGGTTAGGAAATAAGAAAAAGTCACTGGGAGCCAAATCAGGCGAATATGGTGGATGGTCAATTACTTCGAACTTTATATCTTTAATTTTTGCTATCGAAACTGCAGACGTGTGAACTCGAGCATTGTCTTGAAGAAAGAGGTATTTTTTTTTGTTCGAGTGAGGACGTTTTTCTTTGATTTTTTGTTTCAGCTGACCTAATAATGACATATAATATTGTCCAGTGATCGTCTGGCCCTTTTCCAAGTAGTCGATGTAGATGATTCCATACGCATCCTGGTAAACTTTGGCCATAATCTTGCCAGCTGACTTTACTGTCTTTGCCTTCTTTGGGGCTGGTTCTCCTGCGGTAATCCATTGTTTGGGCTATTCTTTGGTTTCAGGAGTGTAGTGGTGTACCCATGTTTCGTCTAAAGTTACGAGTCGATTCCAAAAGTCTTCTGGATTACAACATATGCGTGCCAAAAGAGCCTCAGAGGTTGATTTGTTTTCAACAGTGAGTAAACGCGGCACCCATCTTGCTGATATTATTTTCATCTCCAATTTTTCATGCAAAATAGAAATGATTGTACCCTTTGATACTCCTGTGGCCTCAACTAATTCTCGCAATTTTTATCTTCTAACACTCAACACCATATCGTGGATTTTGTTGACCATTTCGGGCGTACTCACTTCTACGGGGCGTCCTGAACGAGGTTCATCGTTTGTTGTTGTACGGCCGCGTTTAAATTCATTCACTCAGTTATAAACAGTCTTGAACACAGGGGCAGACTTACCATGAACGGCGTTCAACTCAACAGTGATTTCTTTTGGTGTAAGGCCTTTTAAATGAAAATGTTTTATCACCGCTCGAAACTTTGTTTTTTCCATTTTTAAAATAAACCAATAACTTTTTGTTCAACCAACGCTCACAAAAAAATGACTTAATGAATCGAGCTGAAACTTTCTACGATATCTAGTTAGTAGTATTGCTTGCCAAAAACATCATAATTTAAGCGTGACGAACGCCACCTCTTGGATTTTGTAAAGACTTATTGACCCCCCCCCTCGCAATACAGATATACAAATAATAGGTCATTTTCTGTATCACAAGCCAGCTATAGTATTTTCGAAGGAATTTGGTGCGCTGAATCCAAATCTGTCCTCAGAATCGTTCCATCATGTCAGGTTTTTTAGATATCCTAACCTAAAAGTGCAAAAAGCACTTTCTTTTGACATATTTGAGGTTATGTAGCATCATAAATAAATGTTATCACAGAAAACTATTTAAAGCATCTTAAAGTACAAATCTTCCCCTTCAAAATGCCGTTGAGTTTGCCTATATATCTTTTTTTTCGCCAAGATATCGCATTTTGAAATTTTCATATTTATTAATTTCTCAAAATTCGACAATCCATTAACCCATTAAGTCCTAAGTGGACAATTTTTTTTTACTCTTCTCAATTGATCTTTTATCAGAAATAAAAATCAGGAATAGGCATTTCTGACATAAAATTGTCTGAACTTTCTATCTATGCTGTTAGAATTTTGAAAAACTGTATGCGTGTACGTGTGTATATGCGTGCATGTGCGTTGACTTCAGATTCGTGATCAACGACCCTAAAAATTCCCGAGTAATAATGTTCAAGTAAATTCACTGAAGAGAAAAATTTGTGCAACAAAGAGTTAATGGATTTTCAAATTTTGAGAATCATAAATATAAAAATATCAAAATGCGATATCTCGGGGAAAAAAAAAAGATATTTAGGCAAATTTAACGGCATTTAAAAGGGGGTGATTTGTACTTTAAGATACTTTAAATAGGTTTTTATGAAAAAATTTATTTACAATGATACATAACCTCAAATATGTCAAAAAACAGTGTTTTTTTACACTTTTAGTGTTAGGATATCTCAAAAATCTGACGTGTAAGAACAATTCTAAGGCCCGATTTAGATTCAGCGAACTAAAATCCTTCGGGAATACTAAAGCTCGCTTGTGATATAAAATCTTACATATCTGTGTAATTGACTACGTCATTTATGATCTTAATGTTCTATGTTTGTACCAATGATCAAGCGTAATCATTATACACATATTATAACATTTTGCAAAAATTATTCGCCAGCCTAGAACTTATAGGACTCGACATGTTAAGGCACTGACTGATTTGTCTTATACAGGGTGTCTCAGACCACCCGTCCACCCCCCAAAGTGTGCCGAAAAAGTTTTTTTTTTCAAAAATTGGTAACGCAATTATATATAAATCGAGTACGCTCTATCGATTGGACGTAAAATCAACTTCCGGTTCCAACCGGAAATGGCCTATTCAGACCGGAAGTGCATGAAAATCCATTTTTTTAAATGGAACATGCATACTTTTTTTTCAGATTCAGATTCTACGGTAAAAAATACGAAAATTTCATAAGAAGAATTTTTTGAAAAAAGTTGATATTTGACCTCTAATTGACGTCTGAAGTCTCTAATCCACCAGTTCGTACTCAAGCTACGAATATGCACGTTTTAACAATGGAATAGGATAATGTGGCTCCTCTAAGAGGTTTTCGGGGTCGCTGAGTCCGAATCCAAGGTGAGTTTGATCTTATCAGGTCATTTTGAGGTCAATTCAAGGTCATTTAGAGGTAAAACAAAAAAAAAAAATTAGATTTATAAAGAATGAAGTACTTTTAAAATTTTAGCCTTAATATTACAAAAATATGAATCTCGTCGTTTTTTCATTTATTCTTGTTATTATTAATCTATGTATTTACATAGCGTACTTTTATGAAATTAGGGGAAATGAAATTCCAAAACAAATTAGTTTAGCGAGATAAAAATCTTTATTCTCAAAACATAAGAGATTTCGTTATAGTAGCAACATTTGTTTATAATAACATAAATAATGATAATTTGTTTTAATTTAATAAATTACGTAGGCTTTAAAAAATCAGCATACTTTATCGAATGTTATGTATTTCAAACTCTGCGATCGCGTTATACAAGATAGGTCTTAAAAAGCAGCTTTGAAAATTTTCGCCACCGACTTGAGTTTTGCAACTAGTCAATCCGCCAAAGAGATGAGTTTCACAGATCTGTTCTATTTTCGGATGAATGTACCTTCAAGAGTGATGCAGAAGTTAATACGTGGAATTGTCGTTATTGGTCACCACAATATCCCCGGAAAACCTCCCGCTGCATTTACGGCGTGACATGTGGTTTCAGCAAGATGCATGTCCTGCACATACGGCACATATCTACCGAAATAGTTTGAATCGTATGTTCCCCAATAGGTGGATTGGAAGGTTTGGTCTTGTCAATTATCCACCTCAATCCCCAGATCTAACTATCCTGGATTACTATTTGTGGGGAAGAGGAAAGGACATAGTTTACCAAGAACGTCCGACAACGAGAGCCAATATGATTGGCAGAATCACGGATGCAATTCGGTCGCTGCAGGCAGCAGAAATTAGAAGAGCTGTTGATAATTTCCAAAGAAGAGTTCAAGCATGTATTTTTCAAGGCGGAGCGCATTTTGAACATTAAAGTTTTCGTCAAATCTTCACCGTCTATTTTCGCACAGTTATTTCAGCGTTATTCATAAAAAAATTTTATTTACAGAACAATAGAAGATAAAATCAAATTATGTTATAAAAATTTTCATTATGTTAGGTTCTAATAAAACAAATTATCATTATTTATATTATTCGAAAACCTCTTAGAGGAGCCACATTATCCTATTCCATTGTTAAAACGTGCATATTCGTAGCTTGAGTACGAACTGGTGGATTAGAGACTTCAGACGTCAATTAGAGGTCAAATATCAACTTTTTTCAAAAAATTCTTCTTATGAAATTTTCGTATTTTTTACCGTAGAATCTGAATCTGAAAAAAAGTATGCATGTTCCATTTAAAAAAATGGATTTTCATGCACTTCCGGTCTGAATAGGCCATTTCCGGTTGGAACCGGAAGTTGATTTTACGTCCAATCGATAGAGCGTACTCGATTTATATATAATTGCGTTATCAATTTTTGAAAAAAAAACTTTTTCGGCACACTTTGGGGGGTGGACGGGTGGTCTGAGACACTCTGTATAATTACCAATCGCAATTTACAAGTTTCTTGCAAGTTACAAGCAGCTGTACGAAATCAATGAACTATTTTCAAACCCGCCATCTGCCTATGCGATTATGAAATAGTTCAAGAAATAGATTTGATTTTATTAGTTCATTAATGTTTATACAGATAGCGTATTCGAAATTAGTTATTGCTTTCCTATAGCTTCTAATAAGTTTCAAGCAAAATTGCGACTGGTAATTATATAAGAGAAATCAGTCAGTACGTTAACACGTCCAGTTTCATAATTTCTGAATTGGCGGATAATTTTTGTAAAACGTTATACTATGTGAACAATGATTATGCTTGATTATCAGCGCGGGCGTAGTACTCGTATATTAAAATCATAAATAAAATAGTAAATTATTGTCAAACGTAATTTCTTACGCAAGTTCTTACCTAAGAACTTATGGTCTATTTTCAGGAGGGAGGTTAATCGCACCAATGTTAAATAATTCGCACACCACACTCAGCAGATCAAGACATATACGAGAGAGGGAAAGGAAGATAGAACTAACCGTCTATAGTTGAGTACCAACGGCGTGGCTTTCTCGATAAAAGTTGGCAACTGAACCGTGATGACGGTGGCTGACTAGCCGTAATGATTGATTGTGAGCACATTCATTATCATGGTTGCGAATGCTCATCCATTCTCGTTCTCTCTCGAGGTCACCGTTATTCTCACAAAACTTTCGGAATCTAGATTCGCGGTGTTCGGTGTAACAAGAGGGCGGGCCTTCTCGAGATTCCAACTCTCATCACTGCCATTCAACGTACTACCACATAGTCCATGCATTCGCCATGCGCCATCTCTTTCTTTCTCCTTCTCGCGCTCACGCGCGTTAAGAGTAATCGACGTTAATGAATTTTTACTCTCAGTCGTTACCCTCTCCTTCTCACTTGCCCAGCTTCTCGGTACGTCATATCATCCGTAGCACTTCAATATAGAAAATCCAAGTGTGAGTATAGTTTAACACACACACACACACACACACACACACACACACACACACACACACACACACACACACACACACACACACACACGCGCGCGCGCACACACACACACACACACACACACACACACACACACACACACACACACACAGAGCTGGCAAGAGCTGAAGGACGAAATAGAGTGGATCCATCCCTATCAAGTAGTGATGAAAACAGTGAAACCTCAGTTACTATCTGCATCCAGCAGAAGTTGAAACAATGGCATTTGCAGATGTCCCAGCGCTAGTGGTCATCGCAAAAACCGTAAAAGAAATACGAGGTCTGTTGAAAAAGTATCGCGAATTTTGTATGTTTTCAAAAATTATTTATTTATTCATAAATGTCTATTTTATCTCCTTCAAAGTAATTTCTCTCGGATATAATGCACTTGTGCCAACATTTTTTCCAATCCCCGAATTACTTAAAAAAATCATTTTTTGTAATCTTGTTCAGCTCCTTTTTCGATGCCATCTTTATTTCCTCAATCGTGGCATAGCGTCGTCCTTTCATGGGTCTCTTCAGTTTTGGAAACAGGAAAAAGTCACAGTAGGCGAGGTCTCGGGAATACGGTGGCTACGGTACCATTACTGTGTTGTTTTTCGCCAAATATTCGCACAAAAGCAACGATGTGTAAGCAGAGGCGTTATCGTGGTGTAAAAGTCAGTTTTTATTCTTCCACAAATCCGGACGTTTCTGGCGGATTGCTTCGCACAAATTGCGCATGACTTGCAGGTAATATTTCTTATTGGCCGTACTACCCTATGACAAGAACTTATGATACGAGGGTCGTTTGAAAAATCTGAGCAAAGTCAGAGAGATGGCGCTACTAGTGCGTATCAAGGTTATTTTTAGTTAGTGGCATATCTTGCAAGAGCACACACCAAGTTTCAGCCAGATCAGCCAATTACTTTGCGTTTTACATTCGTTTCAATCAAAGAAATCGAGTGGTTGTAAAAAATGGACGAAAAAGAATTTCGTGTATTGATTAAACATTACTTTTTCAAAGGCAAAACGCCTCAGGAGATTAAACAGAAGCTTGATAAACATTATGGTGATTGTGCACCTTCGATTAGAATGGTTTATAAGTGGTTTCAAAATTTTCGAAGTGGCCATATGAGCACAAAAAACGCTGAACGTTCTGGACGCCCTGTTGAGGTTACCACTTCAGAAATCATTGAAAAAATCCATGATATGGTGATGGCTGACAGAAGAATGAAGGTGCGTGAGATTGCTAGTACTGTAGGTATCTCGTGCGAATAGGTACATAATATTTTGCACCAACATTTGGACATGAAAAAGCTATCCGCTAGATGGGTGCCGCGATTGCTCACGATTGACCAAAAACGAGATCGTGTGAAGTGTTGCAAGAATGGTTTGCAGCTGTTCCAGCAAAATCCGCAAGACTTTAAGCCACAGTGTTCCTGAAGCATGCAAAAGTGGTCTGATAGATGACAACTCGCGCGAGTCGAGTTTGTCCCGTACGAAGGCTCTTTTAACAGCCGAGCGGCCTTAGACTCGGGCGGTAGTCAGGCTTTCGGGCACCCCGGCCCGTTCCCGCGTCGATAATGAAATCCGTGTTAATTATAATTTGACACTCGATATCGTTTTTGTAAAATAAATAATTGAACGTTTATAACGTTCTTTGGTTATTTATTAAAAGCAAAATTGTAATAGCGACCCTCTTTAATGTAGTGGGGAAGCATATGGATACACTTATGGATGTTTACAATTATAATATTTATTCTAGTCTCTTTTATAACATAAATAAATTAAGCAGAATAGAGATATATATATTCTCAGACGCGTAATTTTCGCGTTGCGATATCTAGTATTTTTTTTGGTTACATAAAAATGTAATAGTATTACTCACTTTGTATTATTATAGTAAATATAATTTGGTCCAAATTATTATTCGCTTCGTGATATGGCCAATCACCTTTCCTTTCAATCTGATCAGATTCAATCGGTCCAATATGTTTTTACAATGCTGTAGTAACACGCAAGACAATGGTAGTTGCTATGATTTTATTTGTCTAATATCTTCTTTATCCAATAACGTAGTAACACGTAAAATAAAAATGATAATTCCTGTGATTTTCTGTTTATGCAAAATTATTGAAGCAATCGCACTCGATACTTCTAATTTTTGATTATAACTCAAAACAATTAAAACAACTCAGACTTTTATTATAGTTTTAGTTTCAGTAGGAAAAGAATATGCGGCCTTCTTAATTGAGCGCTCGCTTCTAACTGACTAATTCTGCCCTCCTCTGCTTTCGCTGGTTTATTATATAGCCTTTGTCCCTAGCATGCCGTCTCTCTCTCGCGTACATGCTTCGGATGTTTACGCTTCTCGTGGCGGGTCGTCTTACCTAGCTAAGCACGCTGACTGCAGCATGCAGTCCCAGCATGCTGGCTCAGCGTGAATCAGGCTCTACCGCTCATTCCCACCGAGTCGCGCACACGAATACTGCTAGCTATACTATGTCCGAACGGAAATCCCGAGAGCAAGGTTTTATTCGATAGTATATATTTGTAACATAATAAGACGTCACGTAACATGGCCCAAAAATGGATCCAAAATCCGCTAACGCAGAAAGTTTCTACATCATTTGTAGATGAAAAAAATTAAAAATTGAAAATCCTAAGTGATCGGTTTCGAAAGTTACGGACTTTTTTGTATTTACGCTATGCGCGCTCATGAAGTGCTATAAGTAGAGCTTTCGAGGCCACATGTGCAATCCTTTTTTTAACTATAAATCAAGTAAATTAAGCTTTTATTCAGTATTTATTGTTAATTATAGTATTTTTTCAACAATTTATTGTTATGTTAATAAATTATTTACTTGGCTTAGTGAACAATCCAAAACTTGAAAGGTTTAATCTTCCATTTATCTCAAAATGCTTCAGCTAATTTTGATAGAGTTCTTGTTTTTTTTCTAAATATATGCCAATTTTCAGTTTCTATTTATACCGCTAGGTGGCGCATGCTAATCTGTAAGAGGAAAATTCATATTGAAGTAACATATATACCGAAGAAAAATCCATAAAACCTCTTTGAGTTGCATTTTTGAAACTTATGTTTTAAAAATGACTCCGCCGTGTTCTCATCAGGATCATAGAAAAAAAGTATGTGGCCCCTGTGGTCGAAAAATTATCTTTGAAAAAATTAAGCCAGACAAATTTTTAATAAGTCAATCTATTGAAAAACTTAAAAAAAAGTTTATATCTAAAGAATTTGATTTAAATGATGAAAAATATCCTTTGTGCATATGCAGGTCTTGTTATTTGACACTGCTTGATTTTGAAAAAGAAATTTTCAATCGGCAATTACCAACTATGCCTCATTATGAGGAATTATTATTATTGAAATAAACTCGCTTGAATAACGATTGTGATTGTTATGTGTGCTTGACTGCCAAGTCCAAAGGGCATATTAAAGTTGAGAAAGGCAGAGGGAAATTTAGAGATATAAATAAAGAAATTGATATTTCTACTGGCTTTTATGAATCACACAAACTAGAGAAGCTTTCATTGAATAAAAGTAGTGATTCTGTTGATCTTATTAAATATTGCAGCAAGTGTTATCAAGAAATAAAAAGAGGTAAAACTCATACTTGCAATAATCTTAGGGATAATATAATAAGTTTCGTTGAGAAACTCCCAGAAAAAGTACAACAGCAAATTGCAACGCATGTTATTAAAAACAGTCTAGAATCTCAACCTGATCTAAATGGCAGACGAGTCAATGTCGACTTGAACTTAAGTACTGCTGGGTGAAGTACAAGGATCACAGTAAATAAGATTGATAAGACAGTGTTCTTCGATGAAGATAAATTAGATAATTTTCGAGTCCAACTAGCAGCTTCACAAAGAGAAATGAAAAAAATTACAAATTTTATAAGGTGTAATGTAGGTAGAATGTCTATTCCAAAAAACTACAGAGAGCATATGTCAAAAAAGTCTAAAGAATTAAAAGATGTTTACAAATCAGGTGTACATGAATTTGATTGTGAAAGCGGAACAGACGCAGAAAAGCAATCACGCCCTGTTGTCTATGCCAACGCAGAAGAACTTTTAGACAAAGTTATCGAAAGTAGAGGATTAATAGGCAATTTTTGTATCAAAGCTATGGCTGATGGTGGACAAAATTTTTTCAAAATTAGTTTATGTATTATGCCTGCTAGTTATTCACCTAAAAATGAAGAAAGTTCCATGCAAGAAGATTGTTCTGACGAAAGTGATCCAGAAGATTCAGTTGATTTCAATTGTCCCAAAAAAAGAATGCTGTACTCTGAGGGAGGTCGCTTAAGCAAAAAAGGTAAGCTATCAAGTGTCAATAGGTTGATATTGTTGTGTGTGGTTCCTGGAATCAAAGAAACTCACGCAAATATTCAGCTTTTATTTGATTTAACTAAACTTAATGATATCCCCTTTAAATTTGTTACAGACTTTAAGCTTTGGCTGATTGTAAATGGTCAACAAACTGCAACTTCGTCATATCCTTGTTCGTACTGCTTCGTCTCTCTAAATGAATTGAGACGCAAATCGACTCCAGATACAAGTTTGAATGGCAACACTACTTCAAATGAATCTGATGCACTGGAAGTCGCAAATGCTACGAAGTTAAAAACGTTTGGCGATTTAAGAAGAGATTTCGATAGATATCAACTTTTAAGAAATCAAGGAGAAGAAAAGGAATGTAGTAGGATGTGTCACAGCACTATTAATCCTTCTATTTTTGATGAAAAAGATGATGTTTGTGTTTTGGAGAAATGTTTTCTACCTGAATTACATGTCCTGCAAGGTTTCGTAAACCACTTATTTTGACAAGGTTTGGTTTCCCTTTTAGGCTTAGAAAAAGCTCTATTATGGTCACACAAACTCAATCTTATTTCAAAAAATTATCATGGCGATGCTTTTGAGGGCAATGCGTGTAGGAAGCTTGTGAAAGAGTCTGATAGACTCAAAGATATTGAAATATGTGGAGAGGTAGGTATTTTTAAAATGTTACCTTTTATTGCAGCTTTTAAAGCTACGGACAAGGTGGTAAACTGTTGTTTCACCTCTGGAAAAGTAGGATCTTCACTTCATGATTATATTGAAGAATTAAAACAAGCTTTGGAAAGTATTGAACAGCTTTCATTAAAAATTCATGTTATTCTTTCACACGTAAAAGAAGGTTATTGAAAACAATAATGGCTTAGGTTTTTGGTCAGAGTAGAGTGGTGAGTCAATTCATCGTGACTTCTTAAAGTTTTGGGAACGTTACAAAGTAAATGGTTATCACCGTGAAACTTATTTACCAAATCTACTAAAAGCTGTAGTTGAATTTTCATCACTGCATCTTTAACTACTAATTACAAATATTTAAAGAAAACTCTATTACTTGTTCCATTGTTGTTAAAGAAAAAATTATCAAAAGCTCTATTGTCAATTTACGTTTATACAAAATATAAAAAAAAAACAAAAAAAATTAAAAAGAAAAAAAAAACAAAAAAAAACAAAAAAGGGATCAGGTAACCACTACGTCCTCGTCGTTGATCCTGGGTCGCGCTAAAAGTGGGTTTAGTACGTTAATTCTGAAATTATTATTTCAAAATTTATTTCAGCCAATTATTTAATTACTCAATTTGTTGTTGCGAAGTTTGTTAAAAACGAAAACAATTTTTTTTATAGTAAAACATTATTTGATCTAAAAAAAATTGTTTATGAATCGTAAGATTGATACTTAAGTCTTGGATTGTTCACTAAGCCAAGTTAATAATTTATTAACATAACAATAAATTGTTGAAAAAATACTATAATTAACAATAAATACTGAATAAAAGCTCAATTTACTTGATTTATAGTTAAAAAACGGATTGCACATGTGGCCTCGAAAGCTCTACTTGTAGCACTTCATGAGCGCGCATAGCGTAAATACAAAAACGTCCGTAACTTTCGAAACCGATCACTTAGGATTTTCAATTTTTCATTTTTTTCATCTATAAATGATGTAGAAACTTTCTGCGTTAGCGGATTTTGGATCGATTTTTGGACCACTTTTGCATGCTTCAGGAACACTGTGAAGCGTCGTTTCTTTACTGTAGATGAAACATGGATACATCACTACACTCCTGAGACCAAAGAATAGTCTAAACAATGGGTTACCAAGGGGGAATCTGCTCCGAAAAAGGCAAACACAATTCCTTCGGCCGCGAAGGTTATGGCGACTGTCTTTTGGGATTCACTAGGAATAATCTTCATCGACTATCTGGAAAATTGTAAAACCATTACAGGCGAATATTATTCATCGTTATTAGATTGTTTGAAAACCGAGTTGCTAGAGAAACGTCCACGATTGGCCCACAAAAAAGTCCTCTTCCACCACGACAATACGCCAGCTCATGCCTCAGCAGTTGTGGCCGTAAAACTGATGGAGATAGCGTTCCAACTCGTTTCACATCCCCCCTATTCTCCAGACTTGGCTCCGACGGACAACTATTTGTTCCCGAATATGAAAAAATGGCTGACGGGGAAAAGATTTTATTCAAACTAGGAGGTGATTGCAGAAACGAATGCCTATTTTACAGACTTTGACAAATCCTATTATTTGGAAGGGATTAACAAACTAGATCAGCATTGGATGAAGTGTATAAGCCTAAAATAAGACTATGTTGAAAAATAAAAAAGATTTATTAAAAAAAATCAAGCAGCTTTTAGTTTTGCTCGGACTTTTCAAACGACCCTTGTACACCACGCCCCTGTAATCGAAGGAAACTGTGAACATAACCTTCACGTTTGACCGATCTTGGCGCGCTTTTTTCGGTCTTGGCTCATGCGGCAGCTTCCATTGGGATGATTGAGCTTTGGTTTTCACATCATAACCATAAACCAATGATTCATCACCAGTGATGATCCTCTGGAGCTCATTTGGATCGTAACGGACCGAGTTCAACATCTGAGCTATGTTAACGCTATGCTGTTTTTGGTTGAAATTGAGCTGTTTTGGCACGAATTTCGCGGTGATCCGACTTATGCCCAAATCATTGGTTAAAATCGAATGGCATAAGGCAATCGTCATGTTTAGATGCTAAGAAACTTTTGTAACGGTGATTCGACGATTTGCCAATACTATTTTTTTCACTTTATCAATGTTTTTGTCTGTTGTTGACTTGCTCGGGCGTCCGGCATGTTGCTCGTCGTTCACATCTTCTCGGTCCTCTGAGAACATCTTGTACCACCGATAAACGTTGCTTTGGTCCAAGGTAGCTTCACCATATGCTACAGTCAACATTCGGAATGCGTCCACGCACTTTATTTTATTTTTCACACAAAATTTAATACAAATTCTTTTATCCATTTTTTTTAAATAGGCAAAAATCGAATACGAGCTACAACACATCCAAGCAAAACAGCTTTCAAAAATTAATTAAACATTCAAAATGGCCAACCTTGTCAGCATAAGTAAGGGACATGAATACCAACAGAACGCTACAAAAAAGTCAAAAATCAAATTTACGTAGCCCGCGGAAATTCAAAATTGTCGATACTTTTTGAACAGACCTCGTAGAATATCTAGGAAATAAATCGATCGAGGTAGTGTCTAGATAGCTGAAAAATTATGGATTAGAATTGTCCGCGGAAAAGACACAGGCAGTGCTCATATCACGCACAAAAACGAGAAGGTACGCAACATTCACAGTATAAATAAAAGAACAGGATCAATGGACCGACTGAAATACCTGAGAGTTATATTGGACACGCGGCTAACGTTCAAAGACTGTCTCTTAAAACCAGCAGCCGAAGCGGTTAAAAAGAGTTGGCAGGTATCATGCCTAACGTCAGATGACCAAAGCAACCATGTAGGGCTCTACTATCATCGGTGGTGAGATTTGTTCTTTTATACGATGCTTTGATCTGAGCTGATTCCACCGATTGACATTTTAGCGGCCAAACAGACAATAAAATATTGAAGTGGATGATAAATGAAGAAAAATGAGAACCCTTGACAAAGCAACAACAAACCATGGCTATAGGAAACCGTCGAAGAATGGCACCAGCGTTGGGACTCGATAGACAAGAGCCACTGGATACACTACATCATACTAGATGTTACTAGATGGATGGGCAAAGGCCATGGTTTCCTACCTCTCCAACTGATACAAGTATTGACTAGCCATGGAAACTTCTGAAGCTATCCACCACATCGGAGTGTATACGAACGTTAAATGTCCGTCATGCTCAGGAGGGAATGTAGATGCAAAGCATGTGTTATTCGAGTGCCTGCGATTTATGCAAGCATGAACTCATTTTCAGAGCGAATGGAACGGTCTAATAACTTCTCAGGACCTAGGCAAGAGTTTACTTAGCTCACCGGAGAGATGGGAAATTGTAGTGGCGTTCTCAACAACCATAGTAAATTAGCTAACCAACATAAGAAAAGAAGAAGATAGGAGAAGATTCGACAGGTCTATCATGCATAGATAAGGGGAGATGTCAGGCTATGAGAATAAAAAAGCGCTCTCAACAACCATAGAGTAGTTGGTAGAGCGCGGTTAGCCCATCCATGTAGAGAAATGTAGGCTCTGGGGTCACCTATGTACATAGGATAACAACGCACCAGCCTATTCTAAGCACTCCCCTGCCCTTGTAGGTGAGTAAAAGAGATTAGGTTGAGCTCAGACTCCTTCACCCTATACAGAGGTTGAATCTGTCCAGAGGATAACCGGACGATGCTGACAGAAGAAGACGATCGGACGATGCTGTTAAAAAAGGTGAAATGAACGACGTGAGAAGATGATGAGGCTTATTTAGCCGCAGATAATTGAAGATAGAAGAGCCCAACCCTACACACGATGAGCCCGATGGCCGTTACAGTGCATAAAGCATTCTCCAATTGTATATAAACAAACACACACACTTACAGCTAGGTACCTACAGCAGAAAAAATTAACAAAAATAACGGCAACAACAACAACAGCAATAATAGTTCTTTAGTTTTATGAGCCTTGAAAAACTTATAACCTCACAACCTGAAAACATTGACAATTGGTAATATTTAAAATTTCTTTATTTACTTATTGTGACATTTCCTAAATTTCGTTTAACAAAGTTATGTTGTTCACTTCCGTAACGTTAGATTCTATCTCGCGTTAGTTAGATAAATAGTTCGGACTCTTTCTGTCATATTTATAATCGCGTTTCCGAGAGTAACAAGAAGTTGACACGCATGTACTCTATAAGAACTGAAACTTCAATATTCACTGAATAGCAAACACAATATTCGCTGTTTCGATGAGCCGTTTTGAGAGATAATTGAGTATAGTTGCATCTATCGGGGGGAAGTTCGACAGCGCTGCAACAAACATTCAATTCTATTTTTAGGCAATTAATGATTTTATAGAGAGGAGATATTCTAAGGCTACTTTTTCTTATAAGAGAGAGAGAGTCTTATGAGTTGAGCGCTTAGATATCGTAAGGAAAGGAATTAGCAGGCTAAGCACTGAATAATGAAATTAGTCTCAGGAAATTGCTGAGTCTTTATTTCGATTCAATGCTCGCACTGCTAAGCAAGGTAGGATAGTCATTCCTCTTGCCGCAGTGACGAACGAATTTATACTTGCGAAATAGACTCCTTTCTACGCTTGGTAGCCCCTACAGCGCAATTTTTGAAATTAACATAAACTTTGTCCATGTTTTGTCGCAAAATGGCTCGATCGAAATTGAAATTTGATGATTTAAAAAATTAAGTATGAGATAACAAATTTTTTAACATAAATCGTTTCTCGAGGAAAAATCGCCTTTTAAAGTTATAAGTGATATAATTTTGATATTCAAATAACACAAAATTAACAATAAATTTACGGAAAATTTTTAAATAAAAAAATCGCTTGTGATTAGTGGAACATTATTCAAAATAAAAACGATTAATTTAACTATCCAATTTTGAATAATAACTAAAAAACGAATTTGTAAATTTCTCTTTTAGCTATTTCAAAATCAGTAAATTGGTAACAATCATTATCATTAATTTTATAGATATATACAGTCGAATCGCTATCTAGCAACGCAATTTTAATTGTTTAAATAAATTATAAATTTTTCATTTATTGATAACTCAGTGAAAATTTAGTTATCAACGTATTAAATTCTTGCTTCACTGTTTCAATACGTTACGAACGCAATTGTATATTCGAATTAGCAATATAATTATTTGTTGCAAAATAACTAACACTATTTACTTGTAAATTAAATTAAACTAACTAATACATATTTAATGACTATAATAACATGGAATTCGAGATCAGTGCATCAAAATTAACTAAAAAATGCTTTTGTTCATTGGAAAAAACTTTGCAATTGTCGATGTTGCATTGTAAATAATAAATTTCCCACGCTCGTAACGTCACGCTCCTTATATGGTTTTGTTTTTGCCGAATTGACCTAACACATTTACATGTATGTGAGAATAGCGCCTTCGCTCAATTACCGCTTTTCTTTAGTTTTCTCGTGCACGACGGGTTACTATTTTGCAGTAGGAAAAGAGACAAATCAGACTGGACCCTACACTTCATTATTGACATGATTTGCCTGCTACACGATCAACTATATATCGATCCAAAACCATGCTACTCATGTGACTCATCACACGATACGTTATGCACATGATTCTTCATAAAAACTTTTAAATAAGTTAAATCCTTTTTAATCATATCACTTAACACACGATTCTGCACAAGAATTATCACATAATCCTTGACGTGAGCCATCACGTAATAACTAAAGTATGATTCATCATGTGATTCTTCACACGATCAACCTGTAAGGCTCATTTGAATTATCAACTAAACAGAAATAGCTTTTTCAAAAGTTTTGCTTATACGAATTAATTAATTATGTTGTACCTTCTATGGAGACATTTATTTTTCATAAACAAACCGTACTCTGCTCTTATTTTGAAAATTCTATGGAATTAAGGAAAACAATAAAATTTTGATCATATTAATTCTTAATGCGTGTCCAGTTTTATGGAAACCTTAAAAAACTTTTCTGCTCAGTCAGATAACCTAATTGAGCCTTTAAAGGGGACAAATTCATACTAATAATATTAATTATCATGTGATACTTTACACATAAATTATATCAAAATAGTTTACACAAGTTATCACACGATTCTTCAGATTTATCGCAAGATTCTTCATTTGATTCTACACATAATTAGTAAAGTAAAATAAAACTACTTTTTCGAATTAAAATCTAGCACGTAATTCTATTTATAATATTATTTGCGTGCCGAAGGGTGATACGAGTACATCAAATACTAAAAAAATCGCCGGGTATGTGGATTATGACGTTCACATGTGAGAGAGCCTGAAAACGGAAAGGACGTAACGCAAAATACAATTAATTACACTGAAAATTATGAATCTAATAGACATGTGTTTGTCGATCGTTATAGAAAATGGAACCGGTGCCGTGTCACCAACGGCAAATAACCAACACGCAGAGAACGGTCAGCCGCCATGAGCTGACATGAAAACACTTTTGAGCTGCAGTAAATTCTCTCTATCTTAACCACAAGTACCGTTATTACACAACTATGGCATTAACATACACGAAACCGCAAGCTGACGGTACCAGCGGAACATCCACGTGTGAATTCGAGAGAAAAGAACAAAAGACTGTAGCTCACGCTGTAATACGATTTGTCATTACTCTTGTTGCTGTTGATGTTGTTACTGCTGACGTTTCCCTGAGATGTCAGTGGTAAGTGATACAATATAAGTCTGGTTCGATCCGGTTTACCAAAATCAGCAAGTGATGCTATTTTTTCATTATCAGTGCGATTTTTAAATCACTTGAGCTGATTTACTACATTACATGTCGTAAAACAGTACAAAAAATAGTGTATTTACCCCTATTAAAAAGGGGGTTGCAACCCTTCGGTATAAATGTTATGTCCTTAAAAGCACCTTTTTATAAGAAGTTTTTTAACGTTGAGTTTACTGAAAAATATTCATTTGATGCTGAGAAATATTAAAAAAAACTGATTTTAAGGGTTGATTTTCAGGGTGGATTTCACCCCTTAAAAGCCCTTATGGGCCGATAAAAAAAACACGTATCTAATTTTTTTTCAAGTACTAGAACATATCCCAAAATCATTCAAATCGGTGAGGTTAGGTTGGGGTGGTTCCCTTGTGAGTGGTCAGCAGCGCTGAGGGAAGTTTGTTCACCGTGTACTGGCTACTAAGCTAGCATCTCACGAAGAAGTGAGCAAGTATACGACGTTTGTACGCACCCCTCACGGCTACCTGCGGTACGCACGTAAAACTGACATGTACGCTTACTCGCTTTCGTTTGAGTCACGCCATTTCTGTCTTTTCCTATCTCTACCTTCCCTCGCACATCTTTATTTTGACGGTTCATTGAATCCATGCCGCTCCTTTTTCCCGATTTTGCCTATTAGTATCTCGAATAAATTAGACTGAGCATAAGTGGTACGTTCACGTACTTTCACTGGCATCGAGAGATAATGTACGGATGAGAAATCGCGAGTAAAGCAGTTTTTCCTATCACAGATCTATATTATCTGAACATAGGATAGAAAAAATATGTGATAAATCATATGATAAATCATGTGATCAGTCTACGTTTAACACTCAAGGAAGCCAGATATGTTATTAGCGCTCTGCTCTCTTACAATAGAGCCAATCTACCAATCCAATCAAGTGTAGTTACAGTTTGTAAATCGTCCTTAGCTCAAGACTCATAATAAAGGGGCTTGTTTAAAAAGTAACGGCCAAAAATAACCATACATTCAGGGGACGATAAATCTATCCTAAAACAAGTAGCAATGAAAAATGGAAACGCGTAAATTACAAAAGGCTATATAGTATACAACTAACCCAGGAGATCAAACTCCTAGTAAAAGGCAAACGCAACTAACGGAATACTGGCTAAGCCAATCTATTAATAGATTTGCCATACTGCAACAAGATGACGACGAAACTCAAAGCCATAAATCAAATACAGTAAAGCCCAAGAAAGCAAACGTCATAGAAAACAAAATACCTCTAATATTTGTTTATTACGTCGAGAACATATGCCCACTAGAAAATGTTCTAAACACAGTAGCCAAAGACAGTTACAATTTGAAAATGCTTATAATAAAGTAAAAATCCAGCCGACAACATCTGAAAAATATCTGCCAACCGTCATTGCACTCAATTCTATACTTATCAGTGCAAACAGAACAAAGGTTTCAAAATCATATTGAGAAGGATGCACCCATTAGTCAACATTGAAGATAAAAAAAGGTAAGAAGAATACGGACACAAAATGATACGTATTCGCAATATGCTACACCGAGTCACAAAACATCCAATCCTATTATTTACAACTGAAATTGAATATAACCACAAAAACCAAGATATTTATAAAATTAAATTATTTATGAATTTATAAAATTATTTTTAAAAATCAAAGAAGTAACATGTGCAAATTGTAAATGTAAACATAGTGCAAGCTATAAAGGATGTCCAGTTTGTAAGCAGTTGCAATTATAAACGATAACAACAGCCCTCTGATAGTATTAGCTGTTTACTGTTCTCCTAATAAAACAATAACAAAAAAAAATAGACGGACTTCTTCAAGACGTTAGGAAATCGTTTTATAGCTGGTGGTGACTATAATGCAAAGCATCCGTGATGGGGGTCCAGATCATCAACTGCTACTTATAGAGGCAGATTACTTTTTATGATATTATACACAAAAATACAACTGTTTTCCAATATTCACTGGTGAACCAACATACTGACCAACTGACATAAATAAATTACCGAACTTGATTGATTTCACAATAGTATAAGGTACAAATAAAAAATATTTTGAAACATCTTCATGCTTCGACTTAACATCTGATCACTCACCAATATTAATTACTCTACTTTCACAAGTACTAAGAAACATAAACAACGACACAATAACTAACTCGAAAAAATACGCTCTCTTCATCGAGGAACGTACAACGTGCAATGTTTCACTAAAATCAGCTACTGACATAGAAAACATTATTAAAAATCTAAATTCACTTCTAACTGAAGTCATCTATAAGCACTCTACTACTGTAAATGGTAAAAAAGTTCAGCAAGTCATACCGCAAAATATCACTGACAAGGGAAGGCAGGGAGGTGTCCGTCACCGATTTTCTACAAACTTTGCATACGATTAGAGTATCGAAAAATATTGGACACGTATTTTTTTTAGCGGCCCATACGGTAATTTAAGTGGTAAAAACAGGGTTGCCAATTATAATTATCTACCTACATACGCTTGAAGTGCATAAGTTGGCGAGACGCTAAATTCAAATTATCATATCTCGGTGAAAGAAAAAGATATCTGAACGATTCAAAATTCATTTTGAAGGGAAAGATTCATACTTTAAGATATATTAATTAGTTTGACCGAAAAAAATTATCTTATGATCTTACACAACCTCAAATATGTGTAAAAGTCGTGTTTTTTGCACTTGAAAAGATTTACAGTGTTTCTTTTGTAATGTTTTTCGTTCTTTCAAATGGGAAACTCAGTTTTTTGGGTCCAATTCCAAAAACTGGCCCAAATCTGGCTCAACTTGAAAATTTCAAATGAAAACCACTGTTGCTTATGGCAGATTCGAATTATGGGGGAAATTACACGTTCAAACGTGATATCAAATTTTACCGAAAAAATTTGTATTTTGAGTCCCAAAGTGGCAATAAAAAAACATTTTTTTATATATTTTGTTTATTATAAATATTATTTATTTTTTTTTTAATAATTACATTCATATACATATTAACATATATAAAATACAACTTTCTATTTATCCCGTACATATGTTTGATATTTTTGAGAATTATTTTATATAATTATAGTATATAATTCTTACAATAATGATACTCTGTAAAAAAATGATTGAAGCATAACTTTTTTTTTACACCAACTACAAATTATAATTGCAATGTTATCTTCGT
This sequence comes from Phymastichus coffea, assembly GCF_024137745.1. NCBI lineage: Eukaryota > Metazoa > Arthropoda > Insecta > Hymenoptera > Eulophidae > Phymastichus > Phymastichus coffea. The sequence goes on along the minus strand of NW_026706819.1, from coordinate 4,707,939 downwards.
AGGTACATACAGGTTCTTCTTTTATAGCAAAGCAAAATTCAACAGAATTATCAAATTTTGGAGGTCTATCAATATAACCACTTTTGAACCATGCATACTTAAAAGTATTATGATACCTCGGAGAAGATAACTGATTATGTACGAGGGATTGCATTTTTATGATAAAATTTCTTTCGTGTAAATTGATATTGTATTGCATTAAAATAATAAAATCAGATAGCTTTCTTACAAAATTCTTCCAGAATCGAAAACCATAAACATCCAAAGGCTGAATTTTACCTGTAGTGCCAGGCGGTATTGTCATTACCATTAAACTTACTTGTTCCGGTACAACTTCTTGTACGGTATTATTACATTGCCCACTCCAAGAGTCTAAAAGTAAGACCGATGCATTCCCAGTATTTTTTTAAAATACTTCTTGCATCCACGTCTGAAGCAGTTGCTTAGAAAGCTTTCCAGATGCAGAAGCTCGTATTAATACATTTTCTGGTGTAAATAATGTCTGTCTAACTCCAGGCCCAAAGTCTCCACTTGCTTCTTTCAATACTAAAAATAAAGGTGAAAGCAAATTACCCTCTGCTGATATAACAGGTTAAATAGTGTAGCTGTGTGTTAAGGAAGACAGTGATTGTGCTATGCTTTGAATTTCTTTCAGTCCTCTATAATTTAATGTTCTACCACTGTGAATCTCCAAAATAAATCCGCTCTAATCAGAATTATATACATTGCTTGCACCGTATCTTGTAAGCAATTGTTTAATTTCAACTCTAAAAGTTTCACATTGATTTTCAATTTCATCAATATTTTTCAATGAATCTGTTGTAACAAATTTAGTGATTTTTCGAGATATGTTTTTTTTTAAATTGCCAGATCCACCAATTCAATGCTTTAAACAAAGGCATAGCTATTTCAGCTTTTTTTTGTAAAGCCCATCTTTTCAAATCAATATCATGTACAGTCATCTTCGATATCATAGCTTCATTAAAATTATTAAAAGCATATTCTAATATCTTGAATAATTTATCATATCTACTGCCTCCTGCTTCAACTTGCTGTTTCCATCGTCGTAATTGTCGCTCGCTAGTTACTTGTTCGTATTTGTGCTTTACAGTATTAAATGAATAAGGCTTACCTTTTCCACTCAACCAAAACTTTACTGCTTCTTCTTTATATTTAAAGTCAATTTTGTCTTGCTCACATGGATTATTTAATTCTTCTAGAAAATCCTCAGATTCTTCGTTTTCCATGTACCCAATAGCTTCTGGATAAATTTCATTTTCATCGCAAAAATACAATGTCGTTTCTTCTTGAACATCAACATCAGAATTTTCTGCATGCTGTCTTATTATTTTCTCCAGTATGTTGTGCAATTGCATTTCTTCGTCACTGATTAAAAACTTTATTTATTGCTCCGATCAAATGTCATTGAAAGTAAGGTTGTTACAACTTTTGCATCAATAGGCATTTTTTAAATATATATAGTATCCAATATGTACGAATAGTGAAAAGTCTGATTTGAAAAGTCACGCAATCAAATTCTGAGCACAGAATTTTCGATGATAGTAAAACTAATTATTTTCAAGTAGTCTTAACAATTTTATAAACAATCTTTTATATGAATTGTATATCTAAATGCATTGGCACTTACTGAATATATACAGGTGTTATGTGATACAAGTACAATTTTAAACTAAACTCGACCTTTCATAAAACGTGTTTTTATATTTTTTCTTATGAGCAAAATAAAATAATATTATAAAAATAACAAAAACCGAACAGCATTGTCAAAAATATCCAGTGGTTAACTATTGCGGCACTGCTTCTGCATATTAGTATCAATATGATTAATCAATCGCGGTTTCCGCATTTGCAGTGGTCAATAAAAGAATAATAATAAAGTGTCTGCAATATTGTTATTACTATTATTATTATATATATATATATAATTAATGCTGTCAAAATACAAAATTATTTATTTGGTGATAAGATTTTATATTCATATGCACATCAATGTAATACATGGATTATAGGTATACAATACAATGAGGAACATAAGAAAATCAATAACAATTCATAATAATACATCACCTAATAATAACAATATTATAATAATAATAATAACAGAAATCATAATAAACCGTTAACTGGTCAGAGCTGGCGCAGCTGACGTTGAACCAGACCATGAGACGAGTTGGACGATGGATGACAGAACACGGACTGCAACTCGCAACAGAAAAGACGGAACTTATGCTTCTCACGAGAAGACGCATACAGACGATACTACCTATGAGAGTGGGTACATACGAAACGGAGACCAAGGGGGAAGTCAAGTACCTTGGGGTAACCCTCGATACGAAGATGACCTTCTGGCCTCACATACAGAAGACAGCCCGAAAAGCGGCAGAGAGGATAACATCCTTGAGTCGCCTGATGGCAAACAGGACAGGACCGAGACCAGGAAAGCGGCGACTGCTAATGGCGACAGCTCACTCGATCCTCTTATACGGCGCGGAAATATGGGCAGATTCCTTGAAGACAAAGAAGTACTGTAAGACAATGACGATGGTACAGAAACAGGGCGCTCTGCGAATCGCTTGCTCCTACCGAACAGTCTCTGCGCAGGCTGTCCTGGTGGTGGCGAGCGTAATACCCGTGGATCTTCTTGCCTCTGAATGCAAAAGGATCTATGGGAGCAGCGCAGATATAGGACGAAAGAACGCGGCAATCGTTGAACGCGAAAGGACGATCGACATGTGGCAAGACCGATGGACAGAAGAGCGAGGTAGCAAATGGACGAGACGACTGATACGGGACGTGAAACCGTGGCTTGGAAGGAATTTTGGTGATGTGAATTTTCACGTCACCCAGCTCCTGACGGGCCACGGGTACTTTCGACGGTACCTCCACAATATGAACAGAGTACGAACACCCGACTGCAAGTATTGTGGACACGAACGAGACGACGCGGAACGGGTTTTTCGGGTGCGACTGCTGGACAAGACTCAGACGAGAACTAGAGACAACAGTTGGCAACATCACCCCCGATAACATTGTAGAGGTGATGCTGCATAAACCCGAATGGTGACGTTTAGTCGCTACCTATATGGAAACCATACTAAGACGTAAGAACGCGGACGACTGTCTGAAGGACGACTGAGCAGACGGATTGAAGCGACGTAACGACGCACGGTGAAACGATACGAATGAACAAACACAGACAGAACCCCCAGTCAGAAGTAATATCAACATAGTCCCTGGCTGGGGGAAGGACAACAAGGAGATGGCGGTTTAGTGGGTAGGCCTGTCTTTTTTTTTTGGGGGGAGTCCCACATACCTCCTTAGATATCAAGACTAAGGGGAATCCGCAAAAAGGATTCCGCAACTCCTTGTAAAAAAAAAAAAAAAAAAAAAAACTGTTAACTGGTTGATAATAGTTTTATCAGAAAAATTTTTAACTAAAATAAAATTACTTTTTGAACCAGAAAAACTGCGTAAAAATCATTTTTCAAAAAAATTTGTATAATATTTATAATAAACAATAGAAAAAAATTAAGAAACAAAAACAAGCGAAGTTTGTGAAATTCAAAAAGTCCCAAAACCACAGGTTTTTATTTTTGGTGCCACTTTGGGACTCAAAATACAAATTTTTTCGGTAAAATTTGATATCACGTTTGAACGTGTAATTTCCCCCATAATTCGAATCTGCCATAAGCAACAGTGGTTTTCATTTGAAATTTTCAAGTTGAGCCAGATTTGGGCCAGTTTTTGGAATTGGACTCAAAAAACTGAGTTTTCCATTTGAAAGAACGAAAAACATTACAAAAGAAACACTGTAAATCTTTTCAAGTGCAAAAAACACGACTTTTACACATATTTGAGGTTGTGTAAGATCATAAAATAATTTTTTTCGGTCAAACTAATTAATATATCTTAAAGTATGAATCTTTCCCTTCAAAATGAATTTTGAATCGTTCAGATATCTTTTTCTTTCACCGAGATATGATAATTTGAATTTAGCGCCTCGCCAACTTATGCACTTCAAGCGTACGAGTATGTAGATAATTATCTATCAATTATAATTATAATGTAATTATAATTATAATTGACAACCCTGTTTTTACCACCTAAATTACCATATGGGCCGCTAAAAAAAAATACGTGTCTAATATTTTTTGATACTCTAATCGTATGCAAAGTTTAAAGAAAATCGGTGACGGACACCTCCCTGCCTTCCCTTGTGAAAAAATAAAAGAAAAGAGATCACTCCGAAAAGGTATCAAGTAGCAATATCGACTCAAGACAAAAAGAAATTAAACAAAGCAATTAATAGTTTAAAGAAATTGTTGTACGAAGAATAAATATGTAAATGTAAAAAGCCTAAGAGCACTCACAAGGAAGGTACCCGAGGTGTACCTCACCGATTTTCTTGAAATTGTGATATGTTGTAGAACATCAAAAAATATTCGACGCGTATTTTTTTATACGTGCCCATAAGCCCATTTAAGGGGTGAAACCCACCCTTGAAGTTCACCCCTAAAAACAAATTTTTTTTAATTTCTCGAATACAATTCGTAATTTTTTACTGAAACAAAGTGGGTAACACTTGTTATTGAAAAGCACATATTTATGCATTGTTTTTAGTCATCAGACTCGTAACCCCCGTTTTTTATTAATGAAAAACTATATTTGATGACCATTTTTTTCACTATACACATTCCAAAATCTGTTAAATCTTGACAAAATTAATTGTTTTATGCACAATAATCAAAAATAAAGTTGACCTGTTCCGGCATTTTCAAAAAAAAAATCCCTTGAGGGGGTGAGCTACCCCTAACATTTATACTATTATATTTATTTCATTATTCCATTACGATATCATAGTATAAATCTCTTGGATACTATTAAAATTGTTAAGTAGTTGATGTAGTTTGAAATTTTCTGAAATCAGCCCTTATAAATGAATTCATCCCTAAAACTCAATCTCAAGTATTATTTTTTCATTACTTGAAAATACCCTAGGACTATTCAGTGGCATAAAACGTGTAATAATATTAGTTCACATCCTTGGTATTGAATTAGAATTCTTCACCCCACTAATGTATCAACCCCTATTTTTCAATAAAAAAATGACACCCTTTTCCATATGAAAATACTAGTTTCTTGAGTTTGACGAAAAAAATTTTGGCAGTATGCACAATATTCAAATACGAAATCGACTGTTCTCACCTTAATAAAAATAACCTATAATAAGGGGTGTACCAGCCCCACAGGAGATATTGTCGTATCTCTATGATTTTATTCTTTTTCTATGGGACTTTCAAAAGTAATAAAAAATTAATGATTCAAAGCAAGAAGAATTAACTAATTATCGAATAAATGCATACGAAGAATAAACGTATAAACGCTTGGAAAACAAATTAAGAGAAGTGAAAGCTTAAAATAACAAGATAAGATTAAATTTATCATTTTCTTGTTGTTGTTGTCGAGATCGGACGGTGGGAGAAACCTCAACGGTTAAATTATCGTCTTGCTATGTTTTGGATAGATAAGACCTTTTTCGACGATGCGATCACACTCTTGAACTCACAATCAACTCGCCAAAACAACACTCGAATACTCGATATTACCTCTCATCATCAGTCTTTAGTCAGAGCTTCATCGAGCTCGTTTGAATCAGTATATTAATTGTGAGTGCAGTGTTTGTTGAATTTACAAGAAATTACATTGGAATCCAATAAATGTGCAACCAAATTTCAAACTTCAAATTTCATCAAAGTATAACATAGTATTTTGGAATTCGTACATATTAATTCTACCATATAATTTTTGGTCAATACTTATTTCCTGATTGTAAGTAAAATTTCCTTTTGCGTAAAATTTTTTAACGCGGTAATTGATAGATATTGTATACATGCCCTCGCCATTTTTCAAAAAACGCACAGAAATTGAAAGTACTCTATTTTACAGCTCTTTACAAGCCCTATCTAAAGAAACCATAAAAAATTATTTTCATCATTTTTTTTACTCTACATTTTTGAATTAAATATTTTTCCGAAGAAAAAAGCTCAAAAATTTTCATACTCACATCGTATTTGACGAAAATAATTTTTTAATTAGTGATTTAGATATAGCTTATAAAGAGTTATAAAATGCAATACTTCATATTTTTATGTGGTCTTTTTCCAGAATTGGTGAGGGATCAAAGATGGACAAGAAATTTTGGAATTTTCAATATTCAATTATCGTTCGAAGAAATTAGAAATGAAATTGATACGTAATTGTCAGTGTAATGTTGATTTAAATGATATTAAAAGTTATTGACTGACTTTGTAAAAAAATATTCAAATTAATGCGCTTCGGATTTCATCATATAAAAAACAAATAATAATTATTATTTCTAGGTATTGGAAAAATGACTATTAATCCTATAAATGTTATACAATTATTATTATTATCTTTTCAAGCTATGAATATACAAGAAAGTCCCATTACTAAAGATGAAATTGCTTTGAAGGATAATATAGAAAAACTATTACTTGATTGTATAAATAACTTTGAGGATCCAGAATTCATTGTAGAATCTACATTAGCTTTTCAAGAACCATTTAAGGATACTGAAATGCATATTGTTGAAGATATTGATAAAATCTGGTCAGCGGATGTTGATGAACACTCACTAGTATGTACAGCGGATACAGAAGATCTATCTTGGGATTACAAACGAAAAGCTGTGGACTATTGGAGAAGCGGAGTTACGAAAAATCTCGCTCTGCAAACTGTGCAGCATAGATTTCGAAAAGTCCAATCAATTACACAGTTGAAACGATGGGCGCATACTTTGAATAAAGGAGGCACTTATAAAGAAAAAATTGGAAGAATCAATAAATTTGTATTAGATAATTTTCAGTCGGCTTCCGATGCCGGTTATATAATTCACGATAGAGATTTACAAAAATGGGCATTACAAGCTCAGAAAATCGTTGGACATGAAGATATAAGGTTTAAAGCGTCACGTCATTGGCTACAAAATTTTAAAAAGGCTCACAGAATAGTCAGCAGAAAGATAAATAAATTCGTAACAAAAAAGACTGTTGAAGGGAGAGAATATTTACAAAAAACAGCTGATGATTTTGTTTCAGATGTGAAAAAAATAATTAAAAGCAAAGGTTTGGAATCAATTTACAATTCAGATCAAAGTGGATTTCAAATTGAAATGCACTCGGGAAGAACACTAGCTATTGAAGGCGAAAAGCAAATTGAATGTCTTGTAGAATCTGTAAGTTCGACGACTCACAGTTACACAATTCAACCACCCATTTCAGGTGATGGGAGACTGCTTTCCCCATTATTCATTGTTTTAAAAGAAAGTAAAGGAACCTTTGGACCGGTAGTAGAATCCAAATTATTCAAGCCATCAAATATTTACGTGATGCCTTCAGCTTCTGGCAAACTGACTTCAGGTATGATATTTATTATTGATGATTACAGTTTTTAACTTATGTCATGTGAATAAAAATGAGTTTTTTCAATGGTTACAGAACATTTCAAAACATGGCTGAAGGATGTGTATTTTCCCAATGTTGGGCATTCAAGTGTCTTATTAATTGATTCGTGGAGTGGGCATTGCCCTGATGCTGTAAAGGAAGCAGCACCTCCAAACAAAATTGTTGATGTAAAAATAATTCCAAAAGGAACAACAGGCAAAATTCAGCCACTAGATGCTTTCGGCTTCCGAGTGTGGAAAAATTACGTCCGTCGCTTCGAGGACAGTGTAACATTAATGAATGAGGATATAGAACTTCATAAAAGAAATAACATTATAAAACTCCAATCCTTGGTACATAATCAATTGTCATCTCCTCGATACAATAACCTATTCAAATATTCATGGTATAAAAGTGGCTACGTTGAATCAAAGCCAGATAAATTTGATAACCCCGTAGATTTTAGTTTTGGTAATGATTGTAATGAGCGTTGTGAAGTTCCTGGTTGCTCTAACTCAGCAATTGTAAGATGCTCTTGGTGTAAGAAATCATTATGCTTGAAACATTTTTTTAATGATTATCATTATTGCCAGGATTATAAAAAGTAACATTAAAACTCGAAACTATTGAAATATTAAATTTAAAATTTTTTTGTACTTTGAATCATTAATTTTTTATTACTTTTGAAAGTCCCATAGAAAAAGAATAAAATCATAGAGATACGACAATATCTCCTGTGGGGCTGGTACACCCCTTATTATAGGTTATTTTTATTAAGGTGAGAACAGTCGATTTCGTATTTGAATATTGTGCCTACTGCCAAAATTTTTTTCGTCAAACTCAAGAAACTAGTATTTTCATATGGAAAAGGGTGTCATTTTTTTATTGAAAAATAGGGGTTGATACATTAGTGGGGTGAAGAATTCTAATTCAATACCAAGGATGTGAACTAATATTATTACACGTTTTATGCCACTGAATAGTCCTAGGGTATTTTCAAGTAATGAAAAAATAATACTTGAGATTGAGTTTTAGGGATGAATTCATTTATAAGGGCTGATTTCAGAAAATTTCAAACTACATCAACTACTTAACAATTTTAATAGTATCCAAGAGATTTATACTATGATATCGTAATGGAATAATGAAATAAATATAATAGTATAAATGTTAGGGGTAGCTCACCCCCTCAAGGGATTTTTTTTTTGAAAATGCCGGAACAGGTCAACTTTATTTTTGATTATTGTGCATAAAACAATTAATTTTGTCAAGATTTAACAGATTTTGGAATGTGTATAGTGAAAAAAATGGTCATCAAATATAGTTTTTCATTAATAAAAAACGGGGGTTACGAGTCTGATGACTAAAAACAATGCATAAATATGTGCTTTTCAATAACAAGTGTTACCCACTTTGTTTCAGTAAAAAATTACGAATTGTATTCGAGAAATTAAAAAAAATTTGTTTTTAGGGGTGAACTTCAAGGGTGGGTTTCACCCCTTAAATGGGCTTATGGGCACGTATAAAAAAATACGCGTCGAATATTTTTTGATGTTCTACAACATATCACAATTTCAAGAAAATCGGTGAGGTACACCTCGGGTACCTTCCTTGTCAGTCCAACAAAAATAACTAATTACTCGCTAAGGAAAGTTACTAAACGACTTAAGAGACTAACCTCATATATACCAGCTATCAAGAAAAATCTCGGTAATTGGACCAGAGCAGACGTGGAAAAAAAAACAGAAATATTCTTAAATCATGTCTATAGAGTCTTTAAACCAAATCAAACAGTAATCATTAAACTAGAAGAAAATCTACTAGAAAATCCTAATATTTAAAAAGATGAACCATAAAGACAGTGAAAATAAAGGAAGTACTACAAATATTTAATAAAATTATTTACAATAAAACTACCCGTTATAATAAATTTACAGGAAAAATAATCAGAAAGCTACCCTCGATGGCAACAAGATACACTCCCGCCCAATAATCTTTGCCCACCTAAGAACAAAACGACTATAACTTTGAAACTCCATATCTCGGCTGGAAATACACCTACAGAGCTCTACGGGGGCTCATTTCGAGCACTTTTCAATGGTGTATATTAAAATCATGCTTAGATATTTCCCTTGCAGATAGGACGGCGAATATCGAAACAAAACTTACAAAATTTTTGCTTTTTCTTTAACCACTTGCTATTTCGAGAAAAAAAATCGTAGAAAAATTCTAAACATAGCATTTTTTAGCTCTTTTTCTGCACTATCCAAAACACTCATTCAAAAATAATTTTCGTCTAAATTCAGCGATTATATGAGCATTTCATTCAAAAACAGCATCTACGAGTATATTCATTGCTCTGTATCTCGGAAAATTCGAATTGTAGAAAAAAATTTTCTTGGAAGAAAATGCTCTATTTTGTAAGTAGAATACGTGAACGAAATTTCATAATCATATGAAAACATTTTTTTTTTCAGTCGTAATATCAAGTAGTCTAATTTTTTCAATATTTCACTTTGTAATAATAAAACAGATCATTTATACTCGAAGCTATTCAATTAATTGTAGACAAATTTTAATTGTATGCAAATCTCGATCAACGAAAAATCTAAGTAGAAAAATTAATCTAATCTACCAAAACTGACATAACTAATGATTAGTGAAAAAAATTTTTTTTTAATGTTGTTCTAATCTTCTAAAAAATCGTTTACCATAGTAACATATTATTAAAGTATGGCACCGAGAGATTTTAGTAAACGTTATCAAGTTATTGGATTTCACATAAATGGTAAAAGCAATCGTTCCCGCGGTCTACCAGAGCGCTTCTTGTCTTCAACACTGCCGCTACTTTTAAATTTATTTACATTGTAATCTACGGTTCGACGAGGAATATTGAGAATACTAGCAATCTGACGATTGCTTTTACCATTTATGTGAAATCCAATAACTTGATAACGTTTACTAAAATCTCTCGGTGCTATATTTCAATAATATGTTACTATGGTAAACAATTTTTTAGAAGATTAGAACAACGTTAAAAAAAAATTTTTTTCACTAATCATTAGTTATGTCAGTTTTGGCAGATTAGATTAATTTTTCTACTTAGATTTTTCGTTGATCGAGATTTGCATACAATTAAAATTTGTCTACAATTAATAGAATAGCTTCGAGTATAAATGATCTGTTTTATTATTCCAAAGTGAAATATTGAAAAAATTAGACTACTTGATATTACGACTGAAAAAAAAATGTTTTCATATGATTATGAAATTTCGTTCACGTATTCTACTTACAAAATAGAGCATTTTCTTCCAAGAAAATTTTTTTCTACAATTCGAATTTTCCGAGATACAGAGCAATGAATATAGATGCTGTTTTTAAATGAAATGCTCATATAATCGCTGAATTTAGACGAAAATTATTTTTGAATGAGTGTTTTGGATAGTGCAGAAAAAGAGCTAAAAAATGCTATGTTTAGAATTTTTCTACGATTTTTTTCTCGAAATAGCAAGTGGTTAAAGAAAAAGCAAAAATTTCGTAAGTTTTGTTTCTATATTCGCCGTCCTATCTGCAAGGGAAATATCTAAGCATGATTGTAATATACACCATTGAAAAGTGCTCGAAAAACCCTTTCAAATGAGCCCCCGCAGAGCTCTATAGGTGTATTTCCAGCCGAGATATGGAGTTTCAAAGTTATAGTCGTTTTGTTCTCAGGTGGGCAAAGATTATTGGGCGGGAGTGTATATAACATTCATTCATGCATGTTTTCGCCTTTGCTACTTTCTCTCTTAATGGAAAGTAGCAAAGAATATATTAATACTTAAACCCAGTAAAGAAACTGCACTTGTAACCTCATATAGACCAATCAGTCTTTTACCAATACTCGCAAAAGTCTATGAAAAATTAGTCCGAACCAAAATAAATAATAATAAAAAACTTATCCCAGACCACCATTTCGATTTTAGGTGCAACCACTCAATGATCGAACAAGTGAACAGAATTGTTAACGTTGCGAGAAAATTCATTGAAGATAAACTGTACTGCACACGTATATTTCTTGATGTCGCCTAGGAGTTCGACAAAATCTAGCATAATGGGCTTCTATATAATCTCAAGAGAATGTTTCCTGAATGCCACTATGAATTAGTAAAATCTTATCTTCAAAGGAGATCATTTTAAGTAAAATAAACAATGAAGTATCCCAACGTCAATCAATAAATGCAGGAGTACCATAGAACAGTGTTTTAGGCACAACACTATACCTACCAAATACGTCGGATCTACCAAAGTCCCCAAATATTATGACAGCAACATATGCAGATGATACAGCAATTCTAACAAAACATCACGAACAAAAAATAGCTTCAGAAATATTAAACGTTATTTAATTCAACATCTACATAACTGGTTAAACTCTTGAAGAATTTTAGTAAACGAGAGAGAGTATAGTAAAAAACATTTACTCTTCGGAAAGATACATGTCCACCTATTAAACTAAACGATAAAGACATTTCTCAAATAGACCATGCTAAATATTTAGGTGTGCACTTGAATCGAAGTTTAACATGGAAAGAGCACATATTTACAAAAAGAAAACAATTGGGAATTAAATGGAGAAAAATGTACTGACTCATAGGAGGAAAATCGGAGCTGACAATCGATAATAAACTTTTGCTTTACAAAACTATACTTAAACCAATATAGACCTACGGCATTCAACTGTGGGATGCTGCTTCAAATTCGAATGTCGAAATACTGGAAAGATTTCAATTGAAATTGCTACGTAACATTGTACGTGCATCATAATTTGTACCAAATGAAATTATTCGAAATGATCTAAAGATTTTATCAGTAAAAGAAGAAATTGAAAATTTTTACGCAAAATACAATACTAGACTGCAAAGCCACTCTAACAAGCTTATTAGCAAATTTCTCAAAGAATCAATCACTAACACAAGATTCAAGAAATATAAAATAATAAATGTCTAAATAAAACATAATATAATGTCTCTTGCGAATGTAAAAAACTAGATAGAATACTCACTGGAGTATTCTCCTGTATTCATGTAAACATAGTCATATAGTTATTAAATTTACTTAATGACAGACAACTTGTAAATTAACTTGGCGTAAATAAAAAATAATCATGTAATAAATTACGTGATAAATCATCCTTACTAAGAAAAGAGAATAATGAGGAGTGAAGTCTTTATTGATTGTAGTTAATCAGTTGGAGATTAAGGTTATAGCATGTGATTGGTTTATTTTAATATAACGTAATGATTTTGTGCAAGAATTTAACTTATTTATAAATTTTGTACAATTTAACAAGTTAGTATTTAACTAGCGCAACGCGCATAGTAACTACTCCGATAATAAATCGCATGAACATTTTCAGCCATGAACAATAGATATACTATTATTATATCAAAATGAAAAGTTAATATTTGTATTGATTTGCAATATAAACTTACTTCCTAATAGCAGCAATAGTTTCTTTGTTTTTGAATTTTCGAAAACGATTTGTGTATGTTAAACTTTTCATAAATACTTCAGAAAATTCTTGCTCTTCCTCTGCGGATTCATTCTGTGCTTTACGATGCTCCAATAACATATGTACCTCAGAAATAAGAAGTGTATCAGCATTTTCAAACTCTGAAAAATTTTAATCTTTATTTAAAATATTTTACAGTATGTTTCATCATTTTATTTAAATGAAAAACACAAGAAAAAGGTCATATTATTTTTAAACTAATTCGTTTCTTCCAGTTTCCGGTCAAATTTTAAATACAAAATTGATTATATCAAAATTAAAGTTGCCATACATCTACTGAACAATGTTTCTATATATTTAGAAATGTGATAACCGGTAATGAAATATTGATTTTCCAGTTGAAGTAAATACAACTTTTTCAGGTTGATAGTGTTTGTATGAGAATCACAAAATATTGATAGAATAATCAAATTATTTTTTATCAAAATAAACTATGGTGTCATTGTTTTCAATCTATGTTATCTACCATAGTCTGATACAATTATAATTTAAGTTGAATGTGAGAGCAAATGATGAGATTGCTGTTGGAATTAATCGAAAATATCAGTGTAAATGATGTATTAAACTTAGCGTCGCAAATTTCATTACGGGTTTTGCATAATTAATGTTTATAGTTAAAAAGTGTAAAAATAGGCCAAATATCAGTCTAAGGACGAACATATATTCATGAAAAGTTCTAGAGCGTGAAATTTTCAATAAAATCACTTGGTTCAAAATTATAAAATATGATTTGTCATCACCGATGTAGTTAAATAAATAAAAAAATTAGCTAAAATATGCTACTTTAAGAACACGGAATTTCAATTAACAATATTGTCACGGGTTGTGTATACCCCAAAGGTTCGTCTGTGACGGTGTAGGCTGGTCATAGCCTACACCGTGTATGCCTGTATTCTCTCTCTCGGGCGAAGGCACACGGCCGGCATCAAACGCACGTTATTATCACGTGCCTGATGCCTGCCCTTTTTATTTTCAGCAACGCACGAGAGCGGAGGACGAGGCCAGGGACGCGACGACGCGATCGAACATTGAGAGTGCGCGAGAGAGAGAGAGAGAAACTATAGTCTAGTGGTTGGGCTTGGCGCGCGGCACTTGTCACGACCGGCATTGCCGCGTGCCGCCGATTATTAGGCGAGTGGTGGGAGAAGGCGTGAGTAGCCGACTCTCATGCACTCGCGACAGCGACGTGCACGCACGCGAGAGTAATCGGCTGCATTAGTCGGTGACCATCGCTGCAAAGCCTGCCCTTTTGTTCGGGAAGTAGTCGGCAGTTCTCGCCAGATTAGCCGGACGGATTCTCTCTGCCAGCGAAGCAGCGGTCAGGAGGTTTTCCTGCTAGAAGCCACCACCAGGACGGTACCCGGCAGGTTCTTCTGTCAGATCACTGGCTGCACAGCAGCCAAGGGTTTTCCTGCCAAGCCGCCGGTGGGACACCTTCGAGACTGCCAGCGACAGCGACGTCCGCCGAAATTGGTCAGGTCATCTATTCCTCTCTCTCTTTGTATCTCTCCTTTTCCTCGGCGATTTTCACGGTTCGCGTTGCTACGCCAGGCTTCCCCGAGCCGGCGTAATTTTCGGCAGTGTTTAGTATAAGTTGTCGTTTGAGCCGGTTAACGAGGTGACATGGCGCTAACGTGCCGGTCATCTCGTTTAGACTAGTTTCGCGTGTTATTAGTAATAAGTGGTTTGTACTCTCGTCGGCACTCGAGGTAGTGCATTTGTAATAAATGGTTTATCAACGAGATTGAGTGTGTGAAATTATTTTGCCCGCTGTTCTCCTTCCTGCTTTGCTTGGAGCGACACACCGCCTCCCTTACCTTCCCCCTTTATAAATAATTGGTAATAGTGGTGAATCAATCGGCATTGCACGCCGACGCTATTACACGTCTAGCATCAACATGTAGTAGCATAACGTCTTTCTCATTAACGCAAATATCAAGACGCGACACACAGTGTTTTCAGAGACGACACAACTGTCGTCAGCCCGATTAACGCAGAATTACAAACCTCATATCAAAGCTTCGAGTAAGCTTTCAGCCAGACCGTGAGACAAAGTCGTCTCCCTCCAAACTTATAATACATACAAAAATCACGAAAACTAAAAGTATAAATACTACGGCACAGGTACACAATACACAGAGATACTAACAAAAGAACACAAGAAGCTTTCAACCCATACGGCTAACAGTATTTCATATTTACACTGACGATTATTAGTTTCTTTTTTTTATATCACTGCTTGAGCAGAATTAACCCATGCGCCGCGTTTAATTAATTCATACGGAGTATTAGTCACTGGCTATCGTTTCGGTAAGCAGCGACATCTATTTCTACGTTTTTAAAAAAACAATAAATATTCTATATCTGATATACATTAGTATTATTCCCGCCTTTATGATTATCTCCGCTGGGGAGCGAAGTAGGTATTAAGGATTTCCAACCCGTAACATTATGGACAGATCTTATTCGAAATCAAATGTTCAATAAATTTTCAATCTTTTATAAATCAATAGCAAAAATTGAATCAAAAAGTTCAGAATGCTGCAAATGTTCACTAGGTATCTGTACGTATTAGTCTTAGTTCCCCATAATCATGAGTATGAATCATAGGATTCCAACAGTTTTTACAGAAATTCTTCCTAATAGTATACCTCCTAAATTGAAAAACACCCGTAAGTTCTTATAACAGTTCTTATGCAAGTTCTTCCAGAAGGACTTACAAACTTATTTGCAGGAGGTGGTGTAAACGACGGTCGAACATCACTTCGTCTCTCTCTCTCTCTCTTCCTCTCTCTTTATATCTATAAGGAAGAAGAAGAAAACAAGCGGGTAAGCGCGAATAAAATAAAAAAATGGTCCCGGGGTCCCGTCGTTAGCCGTAAGACAGGGTCGGCGAGCCGCATCTGTTCCTCAGGTGTGCCACATCGACGCTGATCGACCCCGTCAATAAATTACCTCGTATTTACTCTCGTTTTTTGTCGGGTTATTCTGTTTGTTCGTCGCAAAATAGGGAACGAAGAAATCCGCGGAATTGTAAACGTTTAGGACAGACACCGGACATATGTAAAATAAATTACCGAAAATTGTAAGGCTAAGCAGCGACAAAAAGGCGCCTTGTCCGTTTGGGCCTTCTTATTTCAGCTCATCACTATAAAACTCACTCTCGCCAATGACCGCGGGCGTACGCAAGGTCTGCGTATCGTCGCCGGACACCACTATACTATTCCGAGGGATGAGTCCCTGGAGGTAGTTAGACCCCACGGTAAACCGATAGTCTTACCAGACGTTTCCGGGTATTGTCGGATCATAAAATGAACAGATAGGGCCGGCACAGAGGTTCCTCTAGGCTGACAGGCTGGCGAGAGAGAGAGAGAGAGAGAGAGAGAGAGACGAATTTGAACAGGCAAACGACAAGAAAGTGGAAGACAGAATGGAGAAGGAAGGGGAAACGGGGGCGTAAACCATGTCGCATCAACCAGGCACCAGAACGAGATTTGGACTCAAACGATCAGGTCGCCTTTTAGTCGCTACTAGCCACGCGAAAGTCTTTGTCAATTTGAAGAAATAAATATCAGTCTGTAAAATTATCGAATTTAACAATCTATTATTATTTCTCATACTCACCCCTAACAGGTGGTTTTTAAAAATTATCCATAAATCTAGTAATGGTTTAACTACGCGAAAAACAACTGTGAAAATTTTCTCGATGGATTCGATGATGTAGGTTCCCCATAGTGCGTTGGGTCCAGATAGACACACGGAATACTTTACAGAGAAATAATATTTGCCGAATGAGGAATCTGATTGAATATTAAGCCTGTTCAAACAGAGGTTACTATTAAAAATATAATTATTTCAATTTAACATAAGTTTAAATTTTCATTTTTCAAGTGATGATATAAAATACTGACTTCAATTTTTTTTCAATAAACTTTTCCCTTATTATACAGTTATTATAAAATTATCTACATATTATTCACACATAATTAAAAGGTCCAATTGTAACGATATCATAGGAATATTTTATAAAAATTAATTCCAAACTTTAATTTATAAGTAAGAATTTGATCAAGAAAATATTTAATTGAAAATAATAAAAATAGTAATTGCTAAATGGGATACTGGTATAGATTGGCGAGTTTTTACGCGAACGTTAACCATTGTAACGGCGGGGTCTATACTTTAACGAATAATTATGGCTCCTTAAAACCTTTTATTAAGTTTTCGTTCCGGGGCTTGACTAGAAAATAAGAGATGTGGAGAAAAAGATGTTAATTTTAATAAGTTTCTGCGATTTAATAAATTATTCTTATAGGAAATTAATCGAAGAATAGTTGGTTATATTAAGGATATTAGGGAGTGGGGTTCTACTCGTGGAAGGGAGTAGACGTGTCTTAACTGTGAGTGCGAGTTTTGATGAGAAAGTTTGAGAGGAAAAGTGTTTGAGAAGAGAGATTGAGGTGAAAAGAGCGTGGAGGCGGAAGAGAAGTGGATTAGAGAGAGAGAGAGAGGGGGGCTTGGAGAAGAGCAGGAAAGAGCAGACAGAGAGGAATAAAGAAAAAAGAAAAGTTGAGGTTAAGAGAGAAAATCAGGAAGCGGGAAAGGCAGGTAGAGAGGAGGGGCGGTAAGAAGTAAAGACGGAGACAGAAAAGGTAAGACAGAGAATAAAGATGAAATCACGAGCAGAATTAGAGAGACGAATTAAGGCGTACAGGTTAGTGATGGAAAGATTTGTGACGACAGAAAAATTAAGAGATAAGGGTCGAAGGATAGATAAGAAAGGCCCAGAGGAGGAAAAGAAGAAAAGAGCTAAGGTGGTGAGGGGGAGAGAGAGCGGAGAGGGGCTGAGAGAGAATATTAGAGGAGAAATGAGAAAGGCAAAAAGATGCAAGAGCGAAAGTGAGGGGAGCGAGATGGAAGGGGAGGGGGGACAAGGACTGGACAACATCATAAGGGAAGTGGGAAAAAGTAGTGGTGCAGAAGATATAATGGAAAAGATACGGGCAGATATAAGGGATTTAAAAGAGGTATGTGAGGAAGAAAGGAGAGAATGAACAGAAATGCTTAAAGAAATGATGGAAAAAATGGAAAGAATGGAGACAGAGGGGAAAAGAAGAGAAGAAAGATGGGAGAAATAGGAAAAGTTAGGAGAGAATAAGAGAAAGAGAGAGAGAAGAAAGGAAAAAAGAGAGTTAGAGAAAAAAATGCAGGAAAAATGGGGAGAGAGGATGAACCAGTTGGAAGAAGCGTGCGTGAAATTAAAAGAAAGTATAGAAGGAGGAAACGAGAAGCAAAGAGGAACAGAAGTAGGCAATAAGGAAGAAATAGAGTATATGAGAGAAAAAATGGATAGATAAACAATATAATAGTGACAGACTTAGAGAGTGGGTTAAATGGGAAAAGAAGGGTGAGGCAGAGGACTGGTTAAGAGAGGAATTAAAAATGAAAGGGGAGATAGTGAATCTGAGAAGAATAGGAGGGATAGCGGCGAGGGGTGATCGGAGAGAAAGAGGAAAAAAAATGTGACAAATTAGATGCGCTTCATGAGAATAAAAAGAAGGAATTATGAAGAGGAAAAAGAAGCAGAGGCAGAAAAAGATCTTTATAGATCAGGACTGGACGTGGAAGCAGAGGAAGATAAGAGAGAAAGAAAGAAGAGAAGAGAAATAAAAGGTAAAGGGAATTTGATACAATAGGGCTAACCGAAACCTGGATGAAGAGGCTAGGGACAAAAACTGGGGTGCAGAAGCAACTGAAAGGGTATAATATAGAGTGGAGAGACTTAAGAAGGGAAGGAAGAAGGAGGAGAGAAATAGGGGAAGGAATAATGGCGGTAAGAGAGCGGAAAGGGATGAGTAAAGTTGAATGGAAGTAAGAAAGGACAAGTGAGGTAATAGCAGGAGAAATAAAGATCGGAGGGAGGAAATACATGACAGCCACGGTGTATATGCAACATGAGAAAAAGGAAAACTATGAATACCTAAGCGGAGAGATAGAGGAGAACAGAGGAAAAACAATAATTATAGTAGGAGACTTCTATAATAAAGGCCATGGATAAAGTGTTAAACGGAGAGGGAGAAGAAATGATAATATAGCTAGGAGAAATGGGCTTAGTGATAACGAATGGGAGAAAAGAAGGAGATGAAGAGAGAGGAATAACATATATAGGAGCGAGAGGAATGTCAACAATAGACTATGTAGTAGGTAACGAGGACGGTGATGAGGCAATAAAAAGGGTTGGGTGCAAATAAAAGAGACGGTAAAATCGGACCACTTACCTGTAGAAGTGGAATTGGGAGACAAAATAGCAGAAGAAAGAAAAGAAGAGAAAGAAAGAATGATAGACGACTGGAGCGAAGAAGGTATAAGAGAGTATCAGAGATGGATAGACACAATAGGGGGAACAAAAAAATGGAAAGAGATAACATATAGAGTGAGGAACGCAGTCGTAAAAAAGAAGTTAAGGAAAGAAAAAGGATCGAAAAAAAGCTGGTGGAGAAAAGAATGTAGGATAAAAAAAGCTAGGGTGATGGCAGAGTTGAATAAGGTAAGAAAAGGGGAAGCAGACAGGGGGAAATACCTAGAAGCAAAGAGAGAATACAAAGAGGAAATAAGAAAAGCGAAAGAAGCTGAGGCGAAAAGAGTGGCAGAAGAAATAAGAAAAGATAAGATGAGAAGAAAATTCTGGGATAAAGTGAATAGCAATAGGAAGAAAAGAATTGGATTAGATGAAAATATAGGAAAAGAAGAATGGTTAAGGCACTTCAAGGGACAATTGGGAGAGAAAGAAAAAGAAGAAAGCAAAGGGGAAGAAACCGAAGACAGCGAAGGAGTGGAAGGTGCAGAGATCAAAGTAAGAGAAGTAAAAGATGTAATAAGAAAAATGAAAAAGAAAAAGGCGACAGGAGACGATGGTATAGCGAATGAAGCGTGGATGGAAGGCACGGAAGGCTTGTTAAAAGATATGATAAAATGATTAAATGGAATATGGAAGGGAGAAGGATATCCGGAAGAATAGAGGAAGGGAATAATAGTACCAATATATAAGAAAAGGAGGAAAGAAGAAGTAGAAAACTCCCTGATGGATACGGGATATAAAATTTATGCGGAAATACTGAGGAAAAAGCTGGAAAGAGAACTAGAAGCTAAAGAAATGCTAAGCGATACGCAGATGGGATTCAGGAAGAAAAGAGGAACAATGGACGCAATATATGTATTAAAAACAATAATAGGGAAGGAAATAAGGGAAAAAGGAGGAAAACTGTTTGTATTCTTTGTCGACATTAAGGCCGCTTTTGACAAGATAAAGAGGAAGAAAATATGGGAAACAATGAAAGAGAAAGGGATAAATAGAAAAATTAGGAAAAGAATAAAAGAAATATATAAGAAAACAGGGAGTAAGGTAAAAGTTGGAGAAGAAATAATTGGGGAGTTCGCGACTTACAAAGGCGTAAGGCAAGGGTGTCCTTTGAGCACCACGCTATTTAATCTTGCCTTCGCCGACCTGGAAGTCAAGATCAAACAAGTGCAAGAAGGAGGGGAAGTGATAGGAAGGAAGAAAATATGGATATCAGGATATGCAGATGATATACGTAGTGATGATGACAAAGAGTGAAAGTGGAATGAAAGCAATGCTTGTAAAATTAAGAACGTACCTGGAAGAAAAGGGATTAAAGCTAAATGTAGGAAAATCAAAGATGATGAAATGCAGGAGAGGACGAGAAAGGGGAAACGAAGAAAACCTCGAATGGGAAGGTGAGAAGATAGAGATGGTTAAAGAGTACAATTACTTGGGATATGTGATAAGAAGAAATAACGGAAATAAAAAGCAGATAAAGAAGGTAGAAGGGAACATAAATATGGAACTCGGAAGACTATGAAGGCTAGAAAAAAAACTATTTATAGAAAATTGGGAGCTAAGGATGAACCTGTTCGATGTACTGGCGAAAAGCGTGATTATGTATGGAGCAGAAATCTGGGGATGGAAGAGATATGAGGAAATAGAGAGATTACAACTAAAATACATAAAGTTAGTATTGGGATTAGATAGAAACACGCCAAGTTACTCAATACGATGGGAAACAGGAAGACAAGAAATGAAAGAAACAGCATTAGAAAGAGCAATGAGGTATGAAAACAAAATAAGAGAAGAAAGAGATGGCTTAATAAAAAAAGAAGCATGGAGAGAATTAAAGAAAAGGGAAAGAAGTGAAAAAGATAAAAAGGGTAAAAAGGAGAAGAGAAAGAAAAGGCTAGAAATGAAAGAATTTCATAGATTAATAGGGCGTGGGAAGCGCAGGGACGCCGTTCTAGTCGCTTTGACTGTTTCGCTAATATACACAGTATAACGAGTGGCCCGACCTTCGTTATGTCTCTCTCCCTCCATACATAATTATAATCATCCTCATATATATATATATATATATATATATATATATATATATATATATATTTGTCATATACTTATTTCACATCTGTGGCAGCCAAAGGTAAGTCAGAGAGAGCGCTAATAGAGGGCGAGTTAGAGAGAGAATTCGGGAAGCCGACGCGACACAAGCGAGAACGAGAGTGGGGATTCATCATTGTATCAGCGACTTCGAAGCACGCGGACATATTGCGAGTGGCTCTACACGTGCGCGACCTTTGTTCTCCGCTACCGATTTTTCTGGCGTTTCCGGCGAGTACGCTAGTGTCCACTCGGTGCAAGACTTCGGGTCTGAGATTATCCCTAGCCCTTGGTGGGCCAGTTCCTGCGAGTACGCGCGCGAACCTTCAAGGCCGCCCGCCTCCCGACTGCACCCGAGCTGTACACTGCGCGTCCTCGCGAGCCGCGTGCGAGGCTGAGGGCACCGTTTCCAGGGCTGACGCTGGAACGTCTTTGTAAGTACCACTTCGAATACGTGTCTCTCTCGCTAACCTTTCGCCGCTCTCTCTCTCGCTTACGCTGCGTCCTAACTCTGTACTTTCCTCAGTAGTAAACTCGATGCTTTTTGTATATCTGCTTTCTTTCTCTGAGCATTTTACCTATCGTAGTCAATCCCGTTCCGTCCTCCCTCGCACCTGAATTTCGTGATCGCTCAAAAGCGCCCATAGGACTACACGACGCTCTCTGCGGGCTAAGGTAACAGACGCTGTACCAAGTCGTTGCTGTTGCTGCTGGGTTAGGCTTCGCACAGGCTATTACGAGGCCCACTCCGAGCTGTTTCTAACTTCCTCGTAAATTATATAATGAGCGACTCGCGCTGGGTCAAAACCCCGTTATAACAGTAAGAACTATCAAAGCTAAAAGCAGCCATGGCTCAGTTGTTAGAAGTTACGGTTTATCGATACATAGGACGTGATTTCGATTCCTCGTAGTGTCTGCTCATTTTTTTCACTGAGCTAAATCTGCATTGCATATACACATAAATAAATTATATAAATAAATTCAATTACACATAAATAGATTTTAATATTTAAAACGTATTTTAGATTGGGTGGGTGGAGAGGGGCGGGGAATCTCGCGCGTGATCTAAGAGTGCTGATCTGACAGCTCATGCACTTCAGATCACTGATCTGAGGCACCCCCTGATCTGTGACCTCTCTAGTTTACCTACTAGCATGGTAAGAAATTATTAAAACCTATCGCGACTTCAAAACATATCGATTATTACAAAAATATCTGCGATAATGAATCGATTCATCTCGCGATTAATAATCAATCGAGTTTTGAGAAATATTAGTAGCTTCAAGTATTCCTGATCTCGTCCGGTTTCGACAAATATGCCTCTGATTAATTTAAATAATGACCTTGCCACCGTATGTCCTAAAAAGTATGCCGAAATTGTAGAAAAAATGATAGAGCGAAATACACATCTTAAATTAGGAAATTTTAAGTTGAAAACCACTGTGAAAAAACAATCGAATGTAACTAATAAATTAAATACTAAATTAGTTCAATCTAAATATGCTGTAAATTTAAAAGGAGACTTGAGTCTTTACATGAAAATATTCAAGAAATTTTTCAAATGCAAGTTTTACATAAAAAGCTTAGACCGCGATCAAGCGGAAAAAGTTTGCTATTAATCTATTTTATAAATCACAGAAAACATATGATTATTTAAGTAACAAGATGTGTTTCGTTGATTAGGAAATGGGTTAATAAGCTAGATTTACATCTGGGTTTATGCGATAATTTATCGGATATTTTGAAAATAAAATCGCGTAGTGTGTCTGCGAAAGAACGTCAATGTATATTTATGTGGGATGAAATATTGATTAACAAATGGTTAGAATATAATTTAAAAAATGATATTTTGCAGGGATTTCAACATTTTGGTGACGAGATTCGGAATTCTAATATCGCGACACATACACTTGTTTTTATGATTACTGATAGGTAGCATGATGTCAGCCAATAACGTATTACCTCTCCAATAATTAAGTTCCCGGCACGACTTTACAGTATATTATATAAGAGTTTTAAATGGTTAAGGTCATGACTTTTATTATCAAATCAATGACTTGTAATCTTGGGACTCCTTATCAATCAGCAATAAAAATTATAGGAATTACAGAAGAATAACCGTTTTTAAGAATAGAATTTTGAACGGAAACATTACAGAATTTGGCGAAACGCTGATTTCATGGGGTCCTATTAAGAGAGCTTGAAAAAATACATAATCGAAAGATCGTTTAGACGATCCTGTTCCATTGCTGCTCTCAATCGATTTTTTATTAATATTAATTAATAATTAATGCCCTTTGATTAATTAATGTTGCTACAAGAATAATTTTTCACTAACATAAATTTCAGACAAAAAAAAGACAGACAACGTTAAGTTGTGTTCAGTTGGTAACACAATCGGATTACATGTAGAAGGCTGCTTCGCACGCTAGAGAAATGAATTAGACTATATGATGATTAACTGAACTTTATTGACTAGATTACAGTTGACTGTTTGCTCCCCCAGAGCTGTATGAATTCAAGTATAGTCTGAAATGAGTGATTCTCTTGGCGTTAGAACAACTAAGTAGTTGCCACGAGGAGCTGGTAAAGGTGTCACCAACTACCTCGAGTGACGGTGAGAGACTGACTGCTGCTATTCGAACTCGCTGCGAGGAACGAGTGTTTGCTTGCGCCGTCGCGTTACCGACGACTGAGGAGTGCTGCTATCTCGTGCCTGCAGACGTAAGCTTGGCGTGACCGCCACATACATGCTATTAACGCGGGCTTTTATAATTTTTTCAAATTGTATCTTTTTAATGTATAATTTGTTTTAGGAAAAATGCTAGTTAAGACAAAAACTATACAATAATTATTATTCATAATGCAAAGGATAAAATAATTTTCTACAAGTCAATATTGATAGGTGACTGGTGTTTATTAAATTTATCTCGACATACATAAATGTTTCAAACGCATGCATATACTATCTTTTATTATTTCTAAAAGAAATTTAATTTGAAATGACCTACAGATATAATACAGGGTGTACCAAAAGTAACTGTACACCTGAAAAATCTTTCCAAGATCGCATTATTTGACAAAATTGTTCAAACAGTTGTAAGGTTTAGTCCAAAAAAATAGTCGATGACCTGAACTTTGACCCTAAGATCATTTTTGAAGATCATTTCAAAGTCAGCTTTTTTATTTAAATGGGAACCCCTATTTTTTATTTCGAAAATGAAGAGCAGGAACCTTGGATCAACCTTGACTTTGAGGGTCATTTAAAGGTTATATTCAAGGTATAAAGTAAATCAAGGTCATCGATTATTTTCTTGGATCAAACCTGATAACTGTTGTTTGAACAATTTTCTCGGAAAATACGATCTTGGAATTTTTCGCCACATGTACAGTTACTTTTAGTATACCCTGTATAATATCAGTTAAAAAGAAATAAAAATGTTATAAAAAATATAACACAAGACTACAAAACCATCCAAATAAGCTCATTAGTAAACTTCTCAAGATAATGATCACTACTACCAGACTCAAAAAATATATATTGATGAAAATATAAGTAAATTAAAATTTATATGATATACACATAAAAAAATGTATATGATACGCAAATTTAAAAATAAATACGGAATACTCACTGTAGTTCCTACTGCATACCATATTCACTTAGCATTATAGCAATCACATTTACTTATTGTCAAAATTCAATAAACAGATTGTAAATTAACAAATAATAAAAAAAATATGACTGCTTGTTCACAAATGAACTAATTCACACTTAATATTAGAAAAATTACGAAAATAAGTTTTTATGTCGCTATTTTCACGATTTCATCTCTAAAATGCGACAATTAGTCCTGTTTTTCTTCAATATCATATGTTTATTTCAGATATTAATTTAGTAGTTGTATTAGACATTCTAAAAACGTTATGGTTTGTGAAAAGAATGCCATTTATTATTACTAGTGGTGTTTAACGCGCTTCATGCGCTCCTTTTTTTCTTTACATTCATTTTGATGCATGAATACAGATCACATTTTTATTCGTTAATTAGAATTTTCAAAAATTTAATGTGCATTAGATATTCCTTTGATTTGACACAACATATGGCTAACGATATTATTTATTGATAAATAAATATCTTATATACTCATGATTTCAAAATGTTATCAATGAAATTTCATCATCCAAAGTTCTGTGTTCATCCAATCTACTATATAATTTTACGGAATCTCTAAATTCATGCAAAATTCTATCTATTTAAAATTTTGGTTTGATTCTGGCAAAATATAAAATTTGGTGGGACTATCTTAAAATTTTAGTATTATAACAATTCCTTAATATCTAAATGTTTTTCCCTGTTAAAAGAGAGAATGATAAAGAGTGAAGCCTCTATTGATTTTGATTGGTTAGTTTGAGTTCTGACGTATTGATTTTGATTGGTCAGTTTAGCTCAAAGATAAGATCAATAGACAAATCACGGATTTATTAGATGACACAGAGCAACGCTTTTATACTGCTATTGATACTATCATAAACAATAATAATGGTGAATTCGATGATATTATGCCGGAACATTTGAATGCTTTAAACCCACCATGCTTGCCACCTTACAAATTACATTTAAAAAAAAATGTATCGTAATGTTAATAAGAAATATCAGCATTAATGAAGGTCTATGCAATGGTACAAGGTTGCAAGTAATAGATTTATCAAATCATTTAATAAAATATAAAATTTTAACGGGTGATAAAACAGGACAAATAGTTTTCTTGAACCGCATTACTTTATATTGTGAAAACGAATATCCGTTTGCCTTTAAAAGGAGACAGTTCCCAGTTAAATTAGCATTTGCTATGACTATTAACAAAGCTCAAGGGCAAACCTTCCGAAAAGTTGTCGTTGATTTACGAAAAGATGTTTTTAGTCATGGGCAATTGTATGTAGCATTCTCTCGTGTTAGATCGTGGATAATTAATTCTATAAAAATCTATTTTGGAAGCCAAATACATTCAAATAAAGTAAAAAATTACGTTTACAAGGAATTATTTCAAGATTAATTAAATTTTGAAAATACATACTGTTAATTATATTGTATGGCCTTACTTACTTACAATTTGTTTAATATTTACATGAATACTTAATTAATGAAATATTATGAAATTTTTATATAACAATGTATAATTGAAATATCGATTTACAACGCACGTAGCGCGCGATGAACTTCTAGTATGATAAAAAAAAGAATAACATAGTAAGAATAAGAATATTAGTGTAAACAATGGGTTTCATTGGTAATTGAAGTCAAGAAATAAATATGAATCTTCAATCTACAAATTTTAATTGATCTCCAAAAATTAAAATTATAGAAACATATTTTATTTTCTAAATTTATCTTTATTTATTATGTATTTTAAAGTTTAATCTTATGAGTTAACCTAGAAATAATTTTCTTTCTTTCTAAACAAAACAGTTAGTTAATTCGGATATAATGATGTTTTGCTAAAAACTCATGAATTTTTTTTGTTTTATTAACATCAATCTTCAGTAAATTTCTAGCATGTGCTAACTTTACAGTACCACATTTTTTATTCTCACTAATCAGCAAATGCTTTATTTCCACGTATAATTCTGGCAAAATTCTAACCACTGAGCAAAGGTCTCTTTCGTTTCTATCTAACTTATTATACTCTTTCATTCCTGAATGTATATCAAGAGGAGGAGCTATTTTTCTCTTACGAAGATTTGTAGATAATGAAGTATTGTTAATTAATTCAACAGAAATATTTTTCTGCCAATTATAATCATTGTTAACTAAATGTTGCTTTTTATTTTTATCATATTCTTGCCGAAGCTTATTTAGGTCATCAAATAGTAGAACACTATAAAAATTTTGCAAACCACATTTTCTGTAAATAAAGAGTTGGTTCAAATTAGTTTTTAACTCTCCAATTCTATGTAAGCATTCCATCATAGAATCAAATTCTATCATATCTAAAATTTGACTAAAAATTCTCATTCTGTCAGCAAGAAGTCTCGTTACTGTATAATTATATCGTAATAAACAAGATGTCATTTTTCGTATAGATATCAATCCATGATTCCTTATAACTTTTTGTCTGCGAGCACGTTCTTTCAATCTCATATTATAACTTTGCACTATAGCAATTTGCAAACATTGTTCCAAATTACAATTCCTATTTTCAATGATAGAGCTATCATATTTCAACTTGGATATTTCTAGTGCAGCATAATTGTCAAAATTTACTTCAAAGTCTGATCTAGCTGCATTATAACCGCCTATAAGCTTATAATTTATAGTTCCGGATGCAAATCTGGGTGGATTTTCAATATTTTCCAATTGAAATATAAATGATATTGGTTCAAAGCTACTAGAACTAGAAGTAGATTTTTTTAACTTGGGTAAATTAGGGATTGATTGATCATCTACAAAATTTTGGATATAATAACTTTCACATTCAATTGAAGATTTTCCTTTCAATCTATTAGATATATCATCCCAATTTCCATAACCATATTCATGTAATAAATCAAGCAGACTTTTTACTTCCCAAGCTAGCCAGCCAGAATCTTTAATTAATTGGAAATCATTATGAATAATTATATAATCATGATTATTTTCATGTTCTGATTTCTCTTTACCATTTGCAAAACAAGTAGTACATAAAATAATATTACAAATGGCACAGTAAATGTATGGCTCGATAATGATACATTTACAAATGAAACAATTTGTGTCCAAAGTATAATGTTCCCCTTTCTCGACTGACATCTTAAGTTTCTTACAATGCTTGCTGTATGATGTCCAGTCTGAAAGTATGAAAATTATTACTAAAGACATAATGCTTACAAGTGATAAAATTAATACAAAGATTATATTAACTGTTTATAATTTTTAAATAGCTATAACAATTTCATAACTAAGTAATATAATTTGTTCTTTAAATTTAGACAGCAACTTTATTTTTAATTTCTATTTTCTATTTCTATTTCATTAAAAAATATAAGTATCGGCATATTCACCTTTAGGAAACTGTAAATCTGCTGCATCCTCTTCTATTGTATCGATATTTAAATTTGACATAATTCGTTTTACAAAATGTTTATGATTTGCAATTCAATAATAATTATAATTTTTTTGTATATAAAAGATGAACAGAAGGTGAAAAAGATGAACCAACTTCTATCCATGGAGATTATATACTCCATGCTTCTACCCCGCCAATGCTTAACCTTAGCGGTCTTAAAAGATAGTAGTCAGAATTAGTTTATTTAAGATAATCGATAAATTAAATATGCCACGAGAAAATTCATAAAAAAGGTAGTAACTTTTTATCTTTGTTTTTTGTTAGTTCGTCCTCGAAAAACCCTTTAAAAAAAAGAAAATCATTCATGGATGCTGAGATCTTAGCATTCAGATCAGAATTACAGTAAATTCGTAAACAATCTGTTTATAAAAAAATTATTCATAGATCAATCGTTAGTTCTTCAGACGAGCTAACGGTATCTGTAATAAAATCAAAGATACATCAGTCATTTAAATTATCAAAAATAAAAAACTGTTTCTGTCTATAGCTGCTGATTTGTGGACAAACATCAAAACGGCAAGCATGCTTCCCGCACAGTGATGAAAATCCGATGACGCTGTGAGTGCTGTGACAGTGATATACTGTTTATGTCACGTGGTTTTTCCACGATTGTAGTAAGGCAGCCGCGCAAATATTTAAAACTTTTTTGCTTGGTATTTTAACATATCATTTTTAACTGCATAGTTTTCTTAGTTCTCACGCTCGTTAAATATGTTTTCGTTTTTCAATACTTGAAACTTCGGAATTCGAACGCTCATAAAATGGTTATTTGAACGCTACGACTCGGCGGGTCATAAATAATGATTCGAAAAGAAAAATAATACCTCAATCGTTGATAATATAATAATCTCAACACGTTGAAATTTGATAGATTTTACACTGAAAAGCTAAAGTGTTGTCACCGTTGTAAATAGCCACGCTGCACGTGTCGGCCATCCGCAAAGAAGAAAAAGAGACCGAGGCTGAGAGAAAAGGAAAGTGAAAATCAGCTTTCCAATTCGTCAGCGCTTAGAAAGGAGATGTCCTTTTGCCTCCTACGCACGCGCGATTGTAGCGAGCAACATCGAGCGGAGCTTCGACGCTGCATCACAAAGATCAATATCACTGCGACCACCAATCCGTTAGTTTGCTTTATAACACCTTGTATTTTCCTTGCTTGTATTTTTCGTATAATATAATATATTGAACAGACTTTAGTCAATTTTTTTGAAACCGGTTTAAAGCTATAACTTTGCTCGTGTAAACCGCATCAATAAGATGATGCAAGGCAGGTAAAATAGAGCACAATTCTCATCCAATACTTTTCGCTATTGTATGTACCGGTAAAATTCTTTTCTTTCCAGTCGAACCAAGATGAGGTCAAAGTTCCTACAATTTTTAATATCATAATAATCAATTATTCAACAAATAAAATATTCCTATATTTATTTCATTTATATCAATACCTTGAAACCACTTCAAATTGTTCTTTAAACAATAATAAAACTGAAACATCATGTCAGAAGATAATACTAGTACTTTTTCAACTCCTTTTTTACTTGTCTGGTACGTATGTACCACCATTCAATCTGACTCAATGTAATTTCTCTTCAAAATATTTATTTTGGAGTCATTCAGATCATTGTTTGATTAACATTCGTAACCAATATTAGCACTGCAAATAATTTCTATTTTTGGCAAAACTTTTGGTATTTATTCAATATATATTTCTTGATGAAGTTTTGCAACAAAGTTTTGTTCTTGTTCGATCCCGAAAATAAATTATCGTCCTTCGGAAGTGTCACGTCTTCGTCAATAACGTTAATGTCAATATACTGATTTTTGTAGCGTCTATCGTTCATCTATTTTCATTGAGTTTTGCACGTAGGAAATAAAAACAAAATCAATACTCGTGATTCCTTTATTTACTCTCGAAAACATAGCGTTACGAAAAGCATGTTAATATTCTGCGAATATCTTGAGATTTTTCCACTTTAGTTTTCTATATACAATCATGACATAAACAATCGTCGTGAAATTATCTAGATTTTCGAGATCTGCACTCCTGACAACTTTCGACATTTTCTCTAATTCTTTCGTCAGATCACTTTTATTTTTTTCTTTCGTCAATGAACCGTGTAACAGTCCTATTTATGAGCTGTTTATTAAATGACTGCAACTAGTCTAACGTATTTATCTGTTTAGTCAAAACAATACATTAAGCGACGCTACCTCACTGTTTACGCGACTGTATACAAATAAGAGTCGAGTCAAAACAAATAGCGTGACGTCACAAATAATAGACATAGATATAATGATCCATAATGTTGAGAAAATATGTTAATTATAGATAATTTGAATATAACAAAGTATCGATTATATAGATTTTAACATACAGATTCACAACATCTCATTCAATTATAAATTAATAATGAATATCAATATGTAAAGTTAATTTATTTATTAACATATGAAATATTAGAAAAATATAAATAATTTATATGTAAAATGAATAAGCATAGAACATGAGTAAGAATTGGTTTCATTAATAACAGCTAAAGAACAACTGTTATTAATAAATAAACAATTAATAATTTATTTAAACAATAAGCTATATATAGAACGAAAATATTAAGTTAATACTTGATAATAACAATTTTATGATTGAGAAATCTTAGATAATTAATCTAATAATCGCATATTAAGATTACAAGAAAACCGTTACAAATATGAAAAATTAGTCATAATTCAAAAGTTATTAATTAATTTAAATAATTAATTTTGGAAAACACTTCCAAAATTAATCAACTATAAGGTTATATGAAATTTTAATAATTTTCTATTGTAAATAATGTAATATCACGTTAATTAACTTTATTAGTTAATAACTTTTGACGACACTATTGGCGATAACTGTATATTGTATAAAATCAACAAATAACTAATTCTGTAAAATTTACATATGTTAAAAACTTAATATTAATGGTTATTTACTTGTAAATTAAGAAAAATCATTTCTCAAAATTCGTGAATGTCTCTCGAATTTTCGATGAAATCTCTCCTGCAATAATAAGCGGGAAAATCTATGTATAAATAGGCCCACCTTTGCACAGGCTAGATTCATTCACTTCTAGCCTTGCAAAGTGAGCGCATGAGTCTGAATAAACTTGGCTTAATATCTAAGTTCTTTCTCTCATTGTGATTAACTAAGCAAGACTAACCTTTCCTTATAATTTGAGCTCGACTTATAGAACATCTCGCGCTATAAGAAACTTGGGCCGAATTATATCCTATCAAAGAAAGACTTTAGCTCTGCTTATGGGACAATTCGCACCATAAGAAACTAGGGCATTGTCTGACTTTCCTTGATATATTGCAATTACTTATGTATATTTGATTTACTTATTTATTATATTTGATTCATTTATCTATTTTCTTGACAATTAGAGTAAAATCATTGGAAACAAATTCTGACTCATTAGCTAGATTACGAGAGTTCGAATTATTTTTATTTATAAGTGATACGAACATCACAACCGTCTTTGTTAAATAAACTATTGATGTGTGTTAGTTCGTATACAAATAACTTTCGTAAATCATAACTTCTTTCTTTCGTCAATTCAATCATTCTTTGAGCAGCAATAACTTGTTTCTCGGCAGAAATTTTCGGAATAGAGTCATGTTTAAATTCATTTTTCCCAATAGTTTTAAAATTCGGAAAATTAACTTTTGATATTGACTCAAATAAACCTTTATTTTTATCAATGAATCTTTCATTGTAGAAACTTGCATACGAAGCGGAAGCACCTTCAAAAATATTCAAAAGCTTTTTATTGACTTTCGACAAAGGTGTTTGTTGAGTGACGACTGATCTGTAAAATGACAGACACGCAGCCATGAGCGAAGCAAACTATAATTTCAGGCAAAATGACAAACAATGAAAAATGAAATCGCTTAATATGAACTCTCGTCGTCATTTAATTAAGCGCAGGTGTTACAACTGGCTGGGTCTCTCAAAAATTGGCAAATCCGCAAAAATTAAATTAGATAAGAAATCAAAAGACGGCAAATCATCCGATAGCGTAAATGCCATGCTAAACTTGTTGAACAAAATTGAATAACGGAGAATAACAATAATCGCAATTACTATTCGCGGTTACGGGCAAAGCCTTCCGTGCTTGACCGCGGCTAGAAACTCATGCAGCTCCTCATCTCATAAAAGGATAGGTCTTATAGGAGCTGAGTTAAGCGACTGCCTAATACCTCGTAGTTCTGTTAGGCGGCTACGGTATGGTGCCACTATTGCTGCCTAACAAAGCTATAGTATGTGTATAGTTTTTCGGAGAGCTTGGAATAAGAAACTATACACCATGGTTTAGCTTGACTAATTGACTAAGAACAACGAAAATGAATGTTTCATTGAGTTATCTTCGTTGCTAACAGCGACCTTCCCCGTTTCAGCCGGTATGTTTAATGCGAAATCAAAAAAAAATATACTAATCAAACGATTTTGATTCGTCCAATTCACATACAATACTTTTCTTTAACAAAACAAAATTTTGTCCAAGAAAAGCCATTCTTTAAACAAGAATATCTCCGATTTTATTAACCGTAAAATAAAAATAAAAAAAGGCAAATTAAAATAGAGGCAAAATACTATCTTGCAATAGGGCGCGAAAATTTTTGAAGGCATTCTTGCTATTTTTTATACCACTTTAAAAAGTGTCCATTTTCCAAAGTTTTTTCAATTTCTTCAATCACTTATATTTTTGAAAATATCGGTAATAGGTAAAAAATTCTGATAGATATCGAAAAATCTTGTAAAAACCTAAAATTTATTACTTTAGCCCTTTTTTGCTACAATGCATTTTTAAAAAGTTATAAGCGATTGAATATCACCACTAATAAAAAAGTGACTATTGTAAACTTACCGATTTCGAATACTCACATTCCCACTTGAATCATTCCTCTGGAACTGCAGAAATCGGAATAATAGTTGTTACAAAAGTTATAAAGGTTATAAGGAAGTGTTATATGGTGATCTTGGATTTGTCCTTGAACTTGATTTTCAAGGTCATATGTGGTTAATTTTCTTCATAAAAAATTAATAAAATAAATGATTTTCTTAACGATTTTAAACATTTCTATGTCTTGTATTAAATGAAATTTAATTACCCTCAACCTGATTTAATTTGTTCATTTGACTTTAAAGTAGTTAATACGTATTTGGAAAAACTCAAAATTATAATTAATAATAGCATTTTCATGCACACGCATTAGAATGGAGCATTTTTTGGCACATATTTGAAACTCTTAGTAATAGCAATAAAAGCTTAGTATTGTACATAACTTGAAAGTTCCCAAAGCCTGGGCCTATCATTTAAAAATCTTCTGTTGCCACAAACCAAAAACGTCTACAATTCTTGGATTTTTTCAAAATGTTCACTTTTTTTGCTATATTTGCTTCTCAAACGTGAAAAATCATAATTTGGAACTTCGAGATACATTGATTCAGTACTATATAGTATAAGAAAAAACTTCTACGTTATTATTTTAGCTTAAAATTTTTTTTGAGCTTTCAAAGACGTTTTTTGTTTAAAATTTGACGTTTCTTGACAATATTCATAAAGCTTTCAAAAATAGAATTTTCGATCAAAAATACAATTTTCAAAGTTTTTCGATAAAACAAAAAAATAAATCATTTGACGCTATTTAATGAGCATAGAACACTTGATGAACAATTAAAAATAACAACATGTAATTTCATTCAAAATCTTTCTATTCTTCTCTTAAGAATTGCAAAAACCCCCTAAATTAACAAGGTAACCGACCATTGAAGTTTTAGAAATGTTTTTACTTTATAAAATAGACAGTCTCGAAAATATAATCGTTTGAAAATATATGCAGTTTAGTAATTATTCGAATGCATGTGCCCTAAAGTTGCGTCTATCGGAACAGCTGGCACTGCGCACACACATACTCAAATCCGATCCTGACTCTGATCGTAAATGACTCAAATTCACGTTGTGACCGCAATAATGAATTATTGCTATTTCAACTGTTGAATTTAAAAAAATCACAGGCAAAGAGTCTTTTAATTTTATTAAGTGAAGTGTATGTATAAAACAGGCAGAAATTATATTTGCGAAGTGGTCTGCAACAACAACTTGATTCTATTAACATTGGTTTTGTAGCTTATACTTCAGTGAACTTTTGTTCAAGTAACATTTCTTTATACATTATATACGTAGTTAATTGTATACATTTTCATATGATATTGATATCTAATAATTTTTTCCAGATAATTGTTTAAAAGAATTCATCAAATAATAATTGTAATGCCTGCATCAAAATTTCCGAGGAAAGCATCTACTTGTAACTTGTTTAGTGGTTAACCAATATTTAGTAGTTCAAAAGTAGATACCAAGTGGTAGTTAAAAAAGTTATTAAAATATTCAGTGATATTTATATTCCCCA
Organism: Phymastichus coffea; assembly: GCF_024137745.1. Classification (NCBI taxonomy): domain Eukaryota; kingdom Metazoa; phylum Arthropoda; class Insecta; order Hymenoptera; family Eulophidae; genus Phymastichus; species Phymastichus coffea. The sequence continues at coordinate 4,672,893 of NW_026706819.1, read as the reverse complement.
AGTGTCTTTCAAACGAGTATAGTACAGTTAATTATAAGTATTCATAAAGAATATAGGAATAAAAAGAGAGTTTTAATAAGGAAAAGACAGTCTGACTAAAAAAAATTGATGACTGTATTAAGATTGATGAAGTGTGAATATTCAAAAGAGCTGAAAGTTCCCAAAGATGTGCTTGATTTTCTTGTCGATCAAAGAAATGAACGAAAATTACGAATTCTCTCCTGATTTCGTGATATATATCCATTCAAAAACGAGAATCCGCAACTTCCAAACTCAAACCAGTCAAGTTAGAGCTTTTCTGAACAAAGTAGTGCAGAATTAGCACAGCGTGAATCTTCAGAATTTATGATTCCAGAGACGCCTGAAATAAAAGGAAAGCTAAACTATATGAAGCCATTATCGTTGGACAAAGATTTCAGCTTAATGATAGAGCAATCGCAGCAGTTTCATCAGCTGTATTAGTTGATCATGGCTTGGTATCTGAAAATGATAATAATTCAATTATTGATAGATGCCAAGTTATATGAAGCAAACTGAAAGTAAACGAAGAAATTCAAAGTTGTCAAGATAAATTTTCCATTCGAACACTATATTTCAATAGTTGAAAAGAAGATACTACTGTACAAATAAAATAAAGGAGCAAAACACCGAAGAACATCTATCAAAGAAAAATACGTTTTTATTATTTCAGAACTTGATTCAATTTTTTTGTCATGTTGTTCAAAAAACTGCAAGTGCAGAATATTAGCGGTAGTATTTTGAATCTTCTCTCAGATCAGCGTGGCTGTAACAAATTAGTTTTAGTTGACTGTGATGGTACTGTTGTGATTTTTTTTTTATTTACAAGGAGTTGCGGAATCCTTTTTGCGGATTCCCCTTAGTCTTTCTGACTGAGGGGTTATGTGGGACTCCCCGAAAAAAAACAGGCCTACGCACCATCTCCTTGGTGTCCTTCCCCTAGCCAGGGACTATGTTGATATTACTTCTGACTGGAGGTTCTCTCTGTGTTCGTCCGTTCGTGTCGTTCCTCCGTATCTCGTTGCGTCGCGTCACTTCGTCTGCTCAGTCATCTGTCAGGCAGCCGTCCGCGTTCTTACGTCTCAGTATAGTTTCCGTATAGGTAGCGGATATCCCATTCGGGTTCACGCAGCATCACAGCTACAATATTATCGGGGGTGATGCTGCCGACCGTTTCTTCCAGTTCCTGTCTGAGTCTTGTCCAGCGGTCACACGCGGAAAACGTGTGTTCCGCATCGTCTCGTTCGTATCCACAGTACTTTCAGTCGGGTGTTCGTAGTCTGTTCATATTGTAAAAATACCGTCGGAAGTACCCGTGGCCCGTCAAGAGCTAGGTGACGTAGAAATTTACATCACCAAATTTCCTTCCGAGCCACAGCCTCAAGTTCCGTATCAATCGTCTCGTCTAGTTACCACCTCGTTCCTCTGTCCATCGGCCTTGCCAAATGTGAATTGTCCTGTCGCGCTCAGCGATTGTCGCGTTCTTTCGTCCTATGTCCGCGCTGCTCCCGTAGATCCTTTTGCGTTCAAAGGCCAGAAGATCCACGGGTATTACGCCAGCATCCACTAAAACAGCCTGTACAGAGACTGTTTTGTAGGAGCAAGCGATTCGCAGTGCGCCCTGTCTCTGTACCATCATCATTGACTTACAGTATTTCTTTGTCTTCAGAGAGTCTGCTCATATTTCCGCGCCGTATAGAAGGATCGAGTGAGCTGTTGACATTAACAGTCGTCGTTGTCCCGATCTCGGTCCCATCGTATTTGCCATCAGGCGACTTAAGGATGCTATCCTCTCTGCCGCTTTCCGGGTTATTTTTTGTATATGAGGCCAGAAGGTCATCTTCGTATCAAGGTACTTGACTTCCCTCTTGGTCTCCATCTCGTATGTCCCCACCCTCATGTGCAGTATCGTTTGTATGCGTCTTCTCGTGAGAAACATCAGTTCCGTTTTTTCTGTTGCAAGTTGTAATCCGTGATCTGTCATCCATCGTCCGGCTTGTCTCATGGTCTGGTTCAACGCCAGCTGCGCCAGCTCGGGGGATCTCTCCGTATTCACCGCCGCCACGTCATCAGCGTAGGCAACGAGGGTCACTCTGAGTGGCATCCCAAGCCGAAGCAAGCTATCGTATAAGCCATTCCAGAAGTCAGGTCCACCCCAGCGGTGACCTGCCTCGTTACTTGTCCTTCGATTGTCTCATACGTTATCCGTCTGTTTTTTAGGTAATCCTCCATAACTCGAAGCAGGTATGGTGGGATCCCGAAGTTGCTTCCCAGCGCCTCCAAGATATCATTTCACCTGGCCGAGTTAAAAGCATTCCTAATGTCGAGCGTCGCCAGCAACACTATAGGTCGCGCTGCGTGGCAGTGTCAGTCTTGTTCCAGGAAAGAGTCGACCACCTTTTGGATCGCTCCAATCGTCGATCGACCCTTCCTGAAACCGAACTGCAAATCTGATAAACACCCTCCGGTCTGTATCGGTACTGTTGTGATTACCGGATACAAAGGTGCAGTTATTAGACAAACCGAAAATTGGAACAATATTTCAGGGACTATTTGTCTTCTTTACTATAACGAGTTACCTTTTCGAGCTCTTTTTCATCACATCGATCGACAAACAGAAGGTCCGAATTCATTCACTGGTCCAGTTGAAAAACAGTATAATACGTGTGAAACACTCCCGTGGTTTGTTTCGAAAAAATTGACTCCACCTTGCCTGATGAAACCATTGAAGACTTAAGCACAGATAAAATATATTTATTAAAAATCTCGAGTGCTATCAAAGCAGGTGAATGCCAGGAAGATGTGAGTTCAAGTTAACCATAATCATGCACGTTAGCTCACTTATGTCAATCATATTCTTTGCTTGTATATTTCAACGCAAAATTCAAGTGTTGAGCTTAAGATTGTAGTATCATACTTGTCCGAGGCGTACGTTTCGCAGTGGTTTTCAATAAGAAAAAGAAAATTCATTGCTCAAGGGTGTAACGTCGAGAAAGATGTTACTTAGTCTTTTCTCTATTTTTGGTTTGGCCTCGCGCAACGTGAATCGGGAACGAGAAAAGTGTCATTTGAAATAGCTAAGCGTTACTAAGCTAAGATTGCGGGGAGTTGGTAGAGCTTGCAAATAAATTGCAAGATCCTAATAAGGAAAGGGTGATAAGTCAGTAGAGTTTGTAAATAAATTACAATATACCAACTATAAGGTTTCCTAACAGGCTCTTCGTTACCATAAAGGTAGATAGAAAAACTTTTATCAGGCGAAAATAGAAAGAGGAATTATATAGAAACAGAAGAAAACTTTTCTTTAAGATACAGGTCAACAGCCAAAATGACCTAGAACCGTGACTAGGTACTTTCGAAGGTTTTTAAGTCGCTAAATCCAAATCTGGCGGGAGATTTTGTCCATCACCTCAGGTTCCCGAGATATCCTACCCTTAAAGTGCAAAAAACACTATTTTTGGCTAACTTTTGAGGTTATGTCAGATCTCTACTGAAAGTTTTTTTTTTAACAGCCGACGGATTCTCAAAAAAGAACTCTAACCCTTCAAAACCCTTCTTTCAAATTAAAAAAATTTTTTTTTTTCATTGAGACATCGATGTTTAAAGTTTTATATTTTGATGATATTTGAGAAACCTTCAAATAACTTTGAAAATCACATTGAAGGTCAAGTTTGATGTCCTCGTCAGTCGACCCCCCATACAACTTTTACCTGAAACATTTTTTGTATACTTGGCAATGTTTTTAGTTATTCTACAGTCCAAATAAAAATGAGACACCCTGTATATATATGTATGTACGTATGTATATATAGTAAAATTGGTCTTTTTGAAGAATATTTTTTACAGTATTGGTCACATTTGGGCAAATTTCTGGCAGTTGAAGGAAATCCCCAAATTACCATGACGAAATCGTGTAGTTTAGAGAAATTCCTCGAAGTTCCATAGGTAGTTTGAGGAATTTGTTAGAAAAAATTTTCCGAGTAAATTGATATCTATTTTATACATGATATTAACCATATCGTGTATTTTGCAAAATTAACAAATTGCTGTCCAATATATCGTATGCGAAAATAAATACAGAAATCTGACTGCATGTCAAATCAGATTTTGCGTTATTTAAAAATAAGCTAGTACAACTGGGCACCCAAAATTTATAAAATTTATAAAAATATTTATTTAACTGTCATGTTTGTATCACTTATAAATAATAATTCAAACTCTCGTATCTAGTTGCGCTAATGAGTAAGAATTCGTTTCTAGTAAATCTACTCTACTTGTCAATAAAATAAATAGATAAATCAAATATACTCTAATAATAATAAATTGATAAATCAAATATATATGAATATGTACAATGTTTCAAAGAAAGTCAGACTATGCTCTAGTTTCTTATGGTGCGAATTGTCCCATAAGCAGAGCTAAAGTCTTCCTTGGATAGGATATAATTCGGCCCAAGTTTCTTATAGTGCAAGGTGTTCTATAAGTTGAGCTCGAATTATAGGAAAGGAAAAGTCTTGCTTAGTTAATTAAAATGAGAGAAAGAACTTAGGTATTAGCCAAGTTTATTCAGATTCATGCGCTCACTTTGCAAGGCTAGAAGTGAATGCCAGTCTGTGCAATAGTAGGCGTATTTATACACAAATTTTCCCGCCTATTTTCGCAGGAGCGTTTTCTTCGAGAAGTTTTCGAATTCGAGAAACATTCGCAAATTTTGAGAAATGAGTTTTCTTAATTTACAAGTAAATAAACATTAATAATGAGCTTTCAACACATGTGAACTTTACAGAATTCGTTATTTGTTGATTTAGTGTAATTTACAATTATCGCAAATAGTGTCGTCAAAAGTTATTAACTAATACAGTTAATTAATATAATATTACAATATTTACAATAGAAAATTATTAAATATTTACATAACTTTATAGTTTATTAATTTTAGAAGTATTTTCTAAAAAGAAATATTCAAATTAGTTAATAACATTTGAATTATAACAAATTTCCATATTTTTAACGGTTTTTTCTATAATCTTATAACGCAATTATTAGATTAATTATCTAAGATTTATAAATCATAAAGCTATCATTATTAAGTATAAAATTAACGCTTTCGTTCTATATACAACTTATTGTTTAAATAAATTAACTTTACATACTAAAATTCATTATTATTTAATAATTAAACGCAATTCGTATGATTATATTCTAAATCTACGTACTAAAATCTATATAAGAAATACTTTGTTATATCAAAATTATCTCTAATTAACATATTTTTTTTAAATAACAAAAATCATTATATTTATATTTATTACTTTGTGACGTCATACTCCTTATTTTGGTTATGAAATTAGACTCTTGTACTAATACAATCGAATAATCGGTGAGGTGGCGCCGTTTAATGTGCTGATTTGAGTAAACAGATACATGCGTTCGACGGGTTGCAGTTATTCAGTATCATAATCAGCTAGCTCATAGATAGGACCGTTACATAACTGAGGAAAACTTTTAATATTGAAATGTAATTTCACAAAATATATGTGCGCCATGATTTTGTCACTTCAAATAACAAAGAACTGATTTTACATCTTAGTATCCAAATTTATCACACTAGCAAGCCAATTCAAATTGGTTTAAATTATTTAAAAATATACGAAGAGATTAAGGAAACATCGATATCTGAAGAAAAATTACCATTAAATTGAATGGCAGACTGAAATAAAGCATATAAGAATATGCTTCATTAACTAAAGCTTATTGCCGTCTTTATACTTCATTATATATATGCCGTACTTTACTTCCTTAACTAAAGAGCGAAGGTACCACGAACCGCGCGAACCGCAATACAAACTATGCACTTCTAGACGTAATCGACAAGCTAGAGATTTTCTTGATATTTCATTTGTTCAATGACTTATGATCGTTCCTGAAAAAGTCTGCCAAGACTTCGAGATTAGTGTACAGAATATTTATTCTTAAGTAATATGTGTTTTTAATTATAATCATTCAGAATATGTTTAATTAGAACACCAAATAAACTACTTTTTGACAAAACTGTCAACAAGAGCACATGCTTAAATTACATAATGTCATCAAAATCCGGTAATCAGCACATTGCAGAATTGGAGTCATGAAGAATTCTGCAATGTTATATGAAAGATGGATAGGCCATATTCGCAACGTGATTGCGCCAACGACAATTTATTTGAACATCTAGTCTAGCCAAACGATAAACCTATATTCAACAATAAAATTAAGACTAATCGAAAACAAAATTCCCATTTCACAGATCCGTAGACAAATAAATATTGGCATCCTCCAAATGCAATAAATAGCCACTAATACTAACGGATCGGAGATTCTCGAAGGGTACCCTATAAACTCCAGTTTCATACTGTGCTTCTAATCCGCGATTGATCACATAAATGAAATTGTGCGATTTACCTTTTCAATTCTAAACAACTCTGACAATTTTGAAGTGGAATCAAACCAATCGATGAACCAATGGTCTTCAGCCATCATAGTCAGTGCAATTGAGCACAAAATACTTCCACTACCGTCACGTAAAAGATGAAATTTTTCAGTGCCCTAATTCCGGTATGAAGCGCAGTTTTAACAAGAACAGACATATTATAAAGCTATATGTCCGCGTACTCTATCTAAATGATAAACTTGTATTCAAACATTATCTTTAGTATAATTGAATTAAAAATCCTTAGAACATAGTTCCGTAGACAACGTAATATTTGTATCCTCCAAATTAGTTGATATGCACACATTTGAACGTGAGCAATGTATAGTTAGGCCATTCGGACATGTAGTCTATCAAGACAATAAACCGGTATGGAGTCATTATTTAGTATCATAGATGCGAAATTCCTTCCGCCTCAGTTACGTAGACGTCATAATCTTTGTGTTCTCTTAATCCGGTTAAGTAGATATTTGATAAAGAGCGATATGTAGTAAGGCGGTCGGACATGTAATCTATCAAGTGTAACAGGCTGCCATTTAACCTGTAATTCCTCTTGAATGTATCTACTCGATGGGTTAAACGACGCCTTGTTATCTATGTGCTAGAAGCACATTAATTCACCTTGTCCGGGAGTGCGCCTGCGCAAAGTTCCTTTACCGATTGAAGTTGGGTTCACGAACTCTCCGCTTAGAGGCGCTGGCGCGCTTGCTTAGCAGCGCTCCGACGGCCGCTGCTGGTAACTCGGTTAGCAAGTCGCTTCTCACGGTACCTAAGTGGTCCGTGCTATTTTACCGGCTTATTCGAATCGGACGTAAACAATAACATGCACCCCGGACAAAGGGAAGACAAAACAATACCTCAGTTAAGAATAACTGCTGATCACTTTATTGAACTGAATCTAATACACGGGAGGGATTTGCCGAGAGACTCACGCACGCGAATTCGGATGACAATATAAACGGGGAGAGAGAGAGTAAAATTCGCGATCGTCGCGGACTAAACGCTCGCACGCTTTATATAATTTCACCGCACACGCTGCGCGGGATCGCACGCTAATTATGATTAACAAGGTTGTACACCTACCGCGGAGTTGTTGTGGATACGGTGGCCAACCGTATCCGACGCACTGGCTGCGGATTAACCGCCTCTACGCTCGCTGCTCTGCTGCTGTTGCGCTCCGCTGCTCTTTGTTGCGTCGCTGTCGAAATAGTCGATGCCCAGTTCACCGGTGCCGAGGTCGCACACGTCCGACTATGAGCACACTCGGCACTCCGCTTGCAGTTCTGGTTATAGGTGAAGGTGCCACACACTCTGTACAGTGTGTGCACCCGCCTCACCGCACTAAATATCGCCAGTGGTCGATGCGCACGTTGATCAGTGTGCACCTACACTTCCGCACTCTCAAACAATGTACCCTGGCTTCCTGGATTCCACTTAAAACTATACGCTCACGTTGGCAGCTCAAAAACGGTAGCTAAGGTGTAGCCGAACTGAAGGACACAGTCATACTGACTAGCAAACCTTCCCCTCCCGGTCATTGCCCCTACGCGCCCTCTCTCTCTCAAACCGATCGCGGCTGCTACGCTCAGCCGCTTCGTAACCTACGCGAGTCAAACGATTTTCGGCAATCGTTGCACAAGACAATAATCTACTGTATAGCTATTGACTTTAGTATAATTACGGCCAAAAAACTTCCGCCACTGTTCCGTAGACGACATAATCTTTGTGTCCTCCAAATCCGGTATTAAGTGCATGTTTGATCTGGAGCGATATAGAATTATGCGGTAGTCACATGGAGCTCAGTCAAACGATAACTCGGCGTATGGCCATTGCCTGTAGTGAAATTCAGTTAAAATTACTTGATGCCAAGTCTCGTAGGGGATGTAATCTTCGTATCCTCCAAATTAGGTGTTATGCATATTTTAGAACGTGAGCAATATATAGTTGGGCGATTTGGACATGTAGTCTATCAAGACAATAATCTGTTGTATAGCCATTGACTTCAGTATAATTACGGCCAAAAAATAATAAATTTTGTAATAATGGAAAGAAGAGAAATAGTGAGAGATACATAGAAATATATAGAAATATATAGAAATACATAGAGATATATATAAATCCACTTAATTTTAATTATATTTAACTGTATTATTTACAGTTTTAACTACAAACAATGTTCAGCGGTCTACATAGGTGAAAGTAAGCGCCCCTTAAAAATTAGATTAAATGAACACAAAAAAATTTTTTAATCCAATTTTAGAGCCAACCCGTTGTAAAAAAAAAAATAATCAAACAATCATCTCAGGTGGTTACACACGTGTGTTTCGTTGGTAAATATCCAACCTCATCAGATCTTTATTAAAAAACAAAACGAGAAAATAGTTACAGATATAAACCAAAACAAATAAAAATCACGTTAACAAAACATTTACCTCATTTCGCAAGTCACAATCAAATCAAATATCACAATAAAGTCAAAAATACACTGTCAAACTCATCTTATAACTTAACATTCGTTCAAATACTCAAAATTCAAATCAGACAACGTCTATGAAATAATGCAAATCAAACAGTGTCTGCTACCTTTTATACCAAAACAAATCACAGATAGACACACAATCAAATGTATCCCCTCTCCAAAAAAACATTGACTCAGATACAGTAGTAGCTACACATAGAAGAACTCTCTCACACGGATTTGACTAAGACAAAGCTAAGATATTGGATTATAAAAAGAATTATAAGAAACGCAGAATATCCGAAATGTTGTACATCGGCTTACATAAAAACATTTTAAATAGAAAAGAGGATATACAATATCTTACAAGGAAACCCCCCCAACCCGACCTCACCGATTTCAATAATCTTTTGATATGTTATAGTTCATCAAAAAATAAGACATACGTATTTTTTTTTATCGGCGGAAAAACACTTTGAGGGGGTGAAATCAACCCTCAAAGTTCACCCCCAAAAATAGATTTTCCAATGTATCTCAGCATCTAATTGATATTTTACGACCAAACAAATTTCATATCACTTCTCATGTGAAAAGCAAACTAGCACATGCAATTCCGACCACAAGGGATGCAACCCTTATTTTTTTTATTTAAAATACTATCTATTTCATGGCTATTTTTATGAAAAAAATTAAAATAACCCGAAAAAAATTGGAAAAAATATTACCCTACATAAAATACAAAAATAAAGTTAATCTATTCAAGCTTTTTTTCAAACTACTACCTTAAAGTTGAAAAACCACCCCTAAAAAATTGTTTTCAATACATTACAGGTGGTGTTGATAATTTAGTGTAAAATACGTTAAGCATCATTTATACTGTACAAACACAACTATCTCGTGCAGTTTCGACCACAAGGGTTGCAACCCCTAATTTCTGTCATCGAAATTTTTACCTTCTTTGTACCTATTTTTGAAGAAAAGTTCATAATGAGCTTAAAAAAATTAGAAAAAATATTACCATGGATAGAATAAGAAAAAAAAATTTACTTCTCATTTTTAAAACCGCCCCTAATTTCGAAAAACCACCCCCAAAAAATTGTTTTCAATACATTACAGGTCCTGTTGATAATTTACTGTAAAATACGTTGCTCATCACTTATAATGCACAAACACATTTATCTCGTGCAGTTTCGACCACGAGGGTTGCAACCCCTAATTTATGTCATCGAAATTTTTACCTTCTCCATTCCTATTTTTGAAAAAAAGTTCATAATGAGCATAAAAAATTGGAAAAATTATTATCGTGGATAGAATACGAAAAATATGTACCAATTCAAGATTATATCACCCAACAAGACCCAGAACTGGGACAACGTTTTTCCAAAGTATTTTGTTGCGCCGATTCCGAATCTGTCCGGAAAAATAATCCATCACCCAGTAGCAATTTCTAAAACTCCCCTTATATCCCAATGGCAATTTCCCGCACTAACCCGCACTATCAAAATGCTTACAACCCCCCTAATAACCCCCTAAAAACCTCCAATGAAAATGCCGTTAGCCCCCCACTAATAGCCCGAAGACATAGCTGAGCCCCCTTGCAACCTTATGGCAATGCTTGCAACCCACCGAATAACATAATGGCAACGTTATCAACCCTGCTAACTACTGGGGTTATTAGGGGGTTATTAGGGGGAGGGTCTTATTGGGGGGGGGAGTTATTAGGAGGTTAATGGGGGGTTGTAAGCAATGTCATTGGGGGATATTAGGAGGGTTATTAGGGGGAGGTTTATTACCATCGCCATTCGGTGATTAGGAGGGTTGATAGCATTGCCATTGTCTTTGTTGGTTGAGTTTTTCTCCTTTCTTGTGACTAAAATTGTAAACTGCCAAGTAATATATATTTAATTGATTTTTATATGCGTTACTATAATTCATTCAGTTACCAATTAAAAACAATAAAAAAAATTAGGACGGATTTATTGTTCATACTTCTTACAATAATGATATTCTTCATAGAAGTGCTCGAAACATAATGATTTTTTGCACCAACCGCAACGTATAATAGCCACATTTTTGCATCCTTCTATGTCACAATGTGTATTGCAGGAATCTCCAAAACTGTAAGCAACAGGATTGTCAAAATTTTCTGGTTTTTTAGTGAGGTAACCACTCTTGAACCAGGAATATTTAAAAAGATTAGTATATCTTGGTGAAGATAATTGATTGTGGACTAACGACTGAAGTTTAATGATGTTGTTTCTTTTATGTAAATCCAAATCATAATTCATCAAAATTACGGTATCTGAAAATTGGCGGACAAAGTTCTTCCATATGCGAAATCCAAAATCATCAAGTGGCTGAATTTTTCCCGTTGTGCCAGTGGTATTTTTTTAAAATTTATAATTTTATCACGTGGAGTTACAGTTTCTAAGGCACTGTCACAATGACCGCTCCAGGAGTCAAGCAACAGCATCGTATTGGAACCTACATTAGGGAAATATACTTTTTGCAGCCATATTTTAAAGAGATCTAAAATCAAAAATCTTATTTGTAAAATCATTTATAATGACATTAATTGTAACTAGATGGGATTATGTATACCTGTAGTCAACTTTCCAGATTTAGATGCTTCTACGTAAACATTTTCGGGTCTAAATAAAGTGGTTTCAACAATGGGTCCAAACTCACCGCTAGATTCCTTCAAAACTAAAAAGAGTGGTGACAGTAATTCTCCTGCGGCTGATATGAGTGGCTGTATAGTATAACTGTGGGTTGTTGAAGAAACTGACTGTACTAAACACTGTACCTGCTTTTCTCCTTCAACCGCTAGCGTTCTTCCGGAGTGCATTTCCAGTTGGAATCCGCTCTGATCAGAATTAAACACATTATGAATTCCAATTATTCTTATGCCTGCTTTAACATCAGCAATAAAAGTATTTGCTTTAATCGTTAGTTCTGAATTACTTTCTAGTGTTTTCTTGGTTATATAAACTTATTTATTTTCCGGGATACTATTCTATGAGCTTTCTTGAATTTACAAAGCCAGTTATCCGAAGCTTTGAATCTTACATCTTCTGATCCTATAATCTTTTGAGCATGCAATGCCCATCGACGTATGTCACGATCATGAATGATGTAACCAGCGTCTACTGCTGCTTTAAAATTATCAAAAGTGTACTGACAAATTCTTGCAATTTTTTCTCTATAAGTACCACCTTTGTTGACTGTATGAGCCCAACGTTTCAACTGACTCACAGATGAAACTTTCTTAAATTTTTGACGTACACTTTCAACACTTAAATTTTTTTTTTTGCCACTTCTCCAGTATTCTACGGCTCTTTGCTTATATTCAAAACTGACATCTTCATTGTCTTTGGTACAATGGTCGGTTGGTGCTTCGAAATCGTCAGGAAAATGGTGTTGAACTTCATCTTCTACTATTTTTGCAGCATGATCTTTGTAATCTTCTTGAAAATCTAATGTATCTTCAACGATCATATCTACTTCATTGAAATCATTCACGGAATCTATTAAAATGCTTTTAATTCTTTCCGACAATTGAATCTCTTTATAATTTGTCTCACTTTCAGGTATTTGTAGAGTTTGAAAGTAAGCTAATAATAAATTTAAAACGTTCAGAGCGTTAATTTTCATTTTTTAATCTGAAATAAAAAAAAATATATATTTATATATCTTATATATCTTCTATTATATTAAACAGAAGGCGCGAAATTCTCCGTGCGTCCGTCCATCCATCCGTCCCCTTTTTTTCCTTATTTTTCCTCTGTATAGGTCTCTCCTGATATCGCTGGGGAATAAGAAATAAACTGAATAACAAATAAATAAATTAGGATAAAAACAAATAAATAAACAAATTGATAAGTAAACAATAATGATAAACAAACTTATAGAAAACATTCATGAAAAAAATTAATTAATAAATTAAAAAGTAAACATATTAATTAATAAACAATAATAATAAACAAATCAATAAGTAAACAATAATTATAAACATCATTAATTAATAAATCCTCATAATCAGTGTAATTTAAATTTTTTTAATAACAAATATTAAAAAGCCGTAAAATTATTTGCATATAAAAAATAATTTTATAGTTATACTTACGTAGCAGGTACTATGAAATACGAATTAACGAAATAGTATCTTATTATTATTTGTACTTATAATCTTATATTCTTATTACTATTTATTATGCTGTTAGTTCAATAGTCGATACAATACGTCCAACAACAAGAAAGTTGTGTTGGCTACTGATGAAGAATTACTTACTCATATTTATCAATCATGAAAATAACAGACAATCGTCAGAGACGCTGATAGTAGGACGTAAATAAAATTCTGATAATACTATCATTCATATACCAAAATTTTTGCGCATCCGAGAAACTATACTTATCTTCTAGGTATACTTATAATATTATATTATTCTTGACTTGTTTTTTTATATAATAAAAGTTATTTATTTTTTGATAGAATTAATAAACGATAGAACGTAAAAAATTTAAAAGAGAGCAACAAAATAGCTATGGAATCATAGCTTATTTGATTTAGAAAAGATTGCAACGATATGTCAGAAACTTTTTTTAGGATGGTTTTTCAACATTGAGGGTGGTTTTGAAAATAAGTTTGAACAGGTAAATTTTTTATTCTTATTCTATCCACGGTAATATTTTTTCCAATTTTTTTAAGCTCATTATGAACTTTTTTTCAAAAATAGGAATGGAGAAGGTAAAAATTTCGATGACATAAATTAGGGGTTCCAACCCTCGTGGTCGAAACTGCACGAGATAAATGTGTTTGTACATTATAAGTGATGAGCAACGTATTTTACAGTAAATTATCAACAGGACCTGTAATGTATTGGAAACAATTATTTGGGGGTGGTTTTTCAACATTAGGGGTGGTTTTAAAAATGAGAAGTAAATTTTTTTTTCTTATTCTATCCATGGTAATATTTTTTCTAATTTTTTTAAGCTCATTATGAACTTTTCTTCAAAAATAGGTACAAAGAAGGTAAAAATTTCGATGACAGAAATTAGGGGTTGCAACCCTTGTGGTCGAAACTGCACGAGATAGTTGTGTTTGTATAGTATAAATGATGCTTAACGTATTTTACACTAAATTATCAACACCACCTGTAATGTATTGAAAACAATTTTTTAGGGGTGGTTTTTCAACTTTAAGAGGGTAATTTGAAAAAAAGCTTGACTAGATTAACTTTATTTTTGTATTTTATGTAGGGTAATATTTTTTCCAATTTTTTTCGGGTTATTTTAATTTTTTTCATAAAAATAGCCATGAAATAGATAGTATTTTAAATAAAAAAAATAAGGGTTGCATCCCTTGTGGTCGGAATTGCATGTGCTAGTTTGCTTTTCACATGAGAAGTGATATGAAATTTGGTTGGTCGTAAAATATCAATTAGATGCTGAGATACATTGGAAAATCTATTTTTGGGGGTGAACTTTGAGGGTTGTTTTCACCCCCTCAAAGTGTTTTTCCGCCGATAAAAAAAAATACGTATGTCTTATTTTTTGATGAACTATAACATATCAAAAGATTATTGAAATCGGTGAGGTCGGGTTGGGGGGGTTTCCTTGTTAGTCATATTTATAAGCCTTTTTAAGATCGATGAGAAAGGGATGATAGATGAAGAATATATGCATGTGTGTTGAAATACTTGATTTCTTACTATATTGTAACATGACTGGCTACGAGCTATTCATTTTAGCCTATAATAATTTGACTACGAGAGAAATCAGGTACACACATATACATATAATTATATGCCATTAAAATTACATTTGCAACTTTATCGTTAATAATTTGTTGTTTTTCTGTTAATAAAGCTTGAACAGGTCAGCAAATGTGCTGACGAAACGTTGCTGAATATAAATAAAATTAAGTGGATTTCCATATCTCGCTATTTCCCTTCTTTCCATTATTACAAAATTTATTATTTAAGAAAATTATAAAGGAATCAAGACAGTATGTTACGGTCAAAAAACTTCCACAAATCCGTAGACGACATAAGCTTTGTGTCCTCCAAATCCGGTATTAAGAAGATATTTGATAAATAGTGATATGTAGTTGGGCGAATCGTACATGTAGTCTAGCAAAACAATAATCTGCTGTATAGCCATCCACTTAAATATAATTATGGAGCAAAAACTTCCACCACATATACGTAGACGACATAATCTTTGTGTGCTACAAATGATGTATTATGCATATTTTAGAACGTGAGCAGTATATAGTTGGCCGATTCGGACATGTAGTCTATCAAGACAATAAACCGGCATGGAGTCATTATATATAATTATATGTATCATAGGTGCGCAAATCCTTCCTCCAGAGTCACCTAGACGACATAATCTTTGTTTCCTCCAAATCCGGTATTAAGTAGATATTTGATTAAGAGCGATATGTAGTTGAGCGATTTGCACTAGTAGTCTGTTAAAACAACAATCTGCTGTATAACCATTGACATCAGTATAATTACTGGCAAAAAACTTCCGCCACATATCCGTAGACGACATAATCCTTGTGTTCTCCGAATCCGGTATTAGGATGATATTTGATAAATAACGATATATAGTTGGGCGATTCGCACTAGTAGACTACGAGGGGGGTCAATAAGTCTTTACAAAAAGAAGGAAAAAAAAGTTTTACATACAAGTAGCACGATATAATAAAGTAGTTAATCACATATGAGATTTGACAATAAAGCAAAACAATAATGGGAAAGTTAAACAGGTTCTAGAACTGCACAAAAGCTCAAACATATCATTAGGTGACTATTGTTTTAATAAAGACGTACCTTTTGAAAGAATTTTGTTTTAATTTTACAGTTAAAAATTTTTAATATTTAGTTAGATCAGTGGTTCAAACTCTAAGTGCTATAAAAGAATAATATCAAGGCTGCCTCATAAAACCATCCATGTGGACGATAAACTGCTCTTATTTTCAATTTTGTTAGTTAAAACATTTGCAGTTTTCATATGTACAAATTTTACATTTATATCTAAAGAACTAAATTTTAATTAATTGTATTGTACTGTGACGAGAGCAAACGTTGCGCTTCGGTATTTTCCCCAATTCCCCCTCTCTCTTGGCAAAGCACGGTGACCAGCGTTGGGCGCATTTAAGAATACGCCTAATGCATGGTCTTCAGCCTACGGAGATTGCCGAGCAAGGCCGAGTCGGCCTGAAGTCGTCAAGTGACGACAGAGTATAGAGGTGTTAGAAAGAGAGAGAGAGTTAGGGGCGTGCGTGCCCCACGCAAGATTAGGCAGGCGCGCGTCGCGAATCAATTATCGCATTGGTCGCGCGCCGCCTAATAAGTAGGTAAAGTGGGGAGAGGAAGAACGAGGAAGAAGCTGTCGATCGCGGAAGAAAACGACCGACATAGACGGTAGTGAGTCGAACGGAAGTACACAAGGTTTCCAGTCGATCAGCAGTTAAGACAGTTTAGTCGGTCAGCGGTGCAGAGTGCAGTTGAGAACAAAAGGTCAGTCAAACACACACGCCACCAAGGAGCCGAAGAGAACCGAGAGGAAAAGAGGAAGAGCGCCTTGTTCCAGCATCTGCTCGGGACGCTACCCGGAGGAGCCGGCAGGAGTTGCCCAGCGACGGCCAGCAACATCGTCCACAGGGCGCCGCCAGGCTTCCCGTTCCTGCATTGAAGGTCAAGGCTCGTAATCTAATTCCGTTCTCTCTCTCTCTCTCTCTTTCTTCAGCGGTATGGTACAGCTCGTAATTGTAAGGGTCAGGTAGATAGCAAGGCGGACACGCGCCGGCTACCTGCCTTAATTACAGTCGGCGACATAAATTGTTCAGGTAGAGAATCATCAAGGCGATCCCTCGCCGGGCCGCTTTCTCTTTTAATTTAAGTAGGCTAAGTCGGTTCGTCGTCATGGCGGTCATCTGCCGGGCGACGCGTTCTGTACGTCTGTTTGATTTGTAAGCGCGATAAGTTAGTTAATTTGTTCTTTGTTATCTATTGTAATAGGTGTTCAGAATACCGTTATGTTCTATAGTATTAAGACGTATTCGCAACACCGTTGTGTTCATTAGGTTAAGATTTGTAAAGCTGGTTATAAGTAGAATTATGCGGTTTGTTCTTTTGCGGTTGTTCATGTACGGTTTCGAAGTTTAAATGTGATTTCAATTTGATTTGATTAGAATTAGATTTGATTTGAATACGAAATTTTTGTTGTGTATATAATTCCTTAATTACTTTCATTTCTTTAACCCCCCCCTTCCCGCCTCGATTGATATGAGCGAGTGCGCCTCACTTGCCCACCTTAAAAATTGATAATGAACAAGCTTTCGTTACAGTACATTAATGCAAAAGATTTTGGAGATAATGACTTTTTAGCAACAGAAATAAAGCTGAATTACAATTTTGTTCTTTTGAAAAATGCATTCTATCGATAAGCACTAGTGATTCTGCTATGTTTTGCTAAATTATTTGTAAAGCAGTGCATGTATGGCTCTATGTGTGTACGTGTGTGATTTTAATTTTTCATTATTTCTATTCCATAAAGATAAAATACTTTTTTCAACTTAATACATCCATGAAAACTTAATCGATATTCCTTCATTGCAAATTTTTTTGTATTCATAGCGACCCATAGAACCTTTTAGATAATCTTCGAAATTGAAGCATTGAGACTTCCTTGTTCTTTTCCTTAGTAATTTTTTTATTTTGAAATCATCTTTTTAAATAAAAGTAATCAATTATAATTATTTATTATGCAAGAGATTGTGTGAAAACTAAGAAAAATAAATGGTATATAAAATTTACTTACTATTATTATATTATAAGCATACAGTTCAAGCAATGCTCGTGATGGAACATAAAGAGTATAGTTATTATGTCATTCTTTATCAATTATATTGACTTGCTAATTATATAAATATTCTTTTAAGTAAGCTCTGTGTATCTTTGCATAAGAAACTAATGGTATTCTTTGATAGTGGAAAATATTTTAATATTCTTTTTCGTTATAACAAGTACTATTTTTGTTTGTTTTTGCATAATACCTCTCAAAGGCAAATTATAAAAGTAATTCTACTAATATAATATTTTTTATAATATTTTATAGAGAGGTTCATGATCAAGAAATAAAGAATACCTCATTTATACATAGTATAATGTTTTTCTTAGAATTCAAAATAATTTTTTTACATTGAATACTCATGCACTCAAAAAATTGCTTGCAAGTTCAAAGGACTATGTTGTCACGTCGATACTAAAAAGAATACACGTACGGGTTATGATAACTAATCATGAATCGGTAATTTAACTTCATATCATGCTAGTTGTCAACCTTTTCGGGAAGATTTGTAAATCTATCTAGCGAGATGGATTAGGTTAAGCATGTTCTCCATATTAATTTCGTAAATATTACGTACCGCATATTAATTTAGCAAAAAAAAATGGAAGGGACAAGTCAGCCTATGGTATAAAAAGGCAGGATCAGGATCAGCAAGGCAGGGAGTAATAGTTCAGTAATTCAGTAGTATAGTACTATTATTGTATTATTTCTAAGCTTCGCTACCCCGTTACTCAGGACGGGAATTATACTCTGCTCAGCATTATAAACTTGTCTTTTCAAATAATAAATCATAATCAAGTGCAAACACCTGAGACTCTTTCATAAAATCTCCTTTAAGCATGGTCTACGCAAGGTAATATACCTACACGTTCAAACCGAAAAGGCGTTACCCCTTTAACCAATCTCTGCTTACCTCCTAACTAACAAGGTATCCCAACCCGAACTCACTGATTTTAATAATTTTTGTATATGTCGTAGTACATCAAAAAAGAAAAAAATATTTAAGGAGTGAAATCCCAAAAATATTTTTTTTAAATAACTTTTCTTCTGATCAATATATTTTAGTAAAACAAAGTGGATAATAATCCTTATAAAAAGTAAAACAAACTCTAGTGTGTTTGACTTTTGGGAATTTCAACGCCTATTTTTAATACACGAAAAATTGAAAAATTGACATGAATTTTTGTAGTGGAAAAATAGTTTAGTTTTGAGCAGATGTTTATGTTATGAAAGAAAATAGAGGTAAACAATTTCTTTATTTTTAATTAAATTATGGGCATTGCAACTCCCATATTTCTAATGAAAATAAACTGGAAAAATTTATATGGTTTCCTTTATAGTGAAAAATGTTATTTTTGTACAGAATTGATAAAAAAAGAAAATTATATTTAATCTATATTAACTTACATGACTCTACTTTAAACTCATTTGTCTTTGTACCAATTTTTTTATAGAGTGCTGTACACTTACTAATATAAACTTTTATAAAATTTAATACAATTTAGAAGGAACGGTTTTTTTAACAATTTTTACTTGTTAAAGTCTGAACAATAATGATAATCATCAAAAAATGTTTGAAACATAGGGACTTACACCAGCCACAACGTATAATCGCAGCTGTCACGTCGATACTAAGAGAGCACACGTGACGGACCATGATAACGAATCAAGTATTACGAGAACACACGTGACGGGTTATGGTAACTAATCGGGTATCGGTAATTTAACTTCCTATCATACCAATTGTCAACCTTCCCGGGAAGATTTGTATATCTATATAGCGAGATAGATTAGACTAATTATTAATAAATATTAATTTAGCAAAAGACAAGGGAAGGGGCACATCAGCCTATGGTATAAAAAGGCTGAATCAGGATCCGCGACTATTTTCACTCACTCACTCAGTAAGAGAATAGTAATTCAGTAATTCTGTAATTTAGCACTGTTATATTTTATTATTTCTAAGTTTCGCTATCCGGCTACTCAGAACCGGAATTATACTCTGCAAAGCATTATAGACTTGTCTTTTCAACAATAAATCTTAATCAAGTGCAAACACCTGAGATTGTTTCATAAAATCTCTTCTGAAGCCCAGTCCTAACAAGTTAAGAAACTAAGTTATCTATTTAAACACACGACATATAATAAAGGCGCTATTCGTTTAACCAACCTCTGCTTACCTTCTGACTAAGATCCAACTTTTACCAACGCGACAGTATTTTAAACATTATTACGTCTAGCCATAACACCTCATCGTTTAGTCATAACAATTGGGGGCCCCTCATTCTTGGTAATTATGATCTTAAAGCAAAAAAATTACAATGGTCGAAACATCTTACGACCGAAAACAAATTACACTCTAAATACTAATTAAAAAAATTAGTGAAATAGAACCAAACTTTGCGACAAACAGGGAACCTACGTTTGCAGAATGTCTCGCATTTCTACATCAAAGATATCCACCCGCCGAAACAAAGCAAATTACCCGAGTCGAGGAATTACAAAGATTAAAATTTAATTTACAAGATTACATTGATACAAGCCCATTGGACTTTCTATGCAAAGATGACCTAATATTCGACATCCTTATTGAAATGACTAGCAAAAATTTAAATCCAGCATTTCTCCTTAACGCTATTACAGATATAAACTTCGAAAAATTAAAATTAAATAAAACTAAAATTCCCGTACTTGAACTCATTGAAAATCAATCAGCTTACGAAACAGACACTGAAAATTCAGACACGTACAATGCGCCCACTACAAACGTGTCTATGACTAATACACCATCCGCTTTCAAATTACCAGAAATGACTCATAATAAATCGGAAAAAGTTGATTTCACTCCAACTCGACATTTTGCCACAAAAAACAAAATTAATTTTGCAAGCAACCCATTTACCACGTATTTACAAAAAGAAGGAAAAAAAAGTTTTGCGTATGTAATTTTTTTTTATTTTACAACATAATCTCCTTGAAGGTCGA
This sequence comes from Phymastichus coffea, assembly GCF_024137745.1. Classification (NCBI taxonomy): domain Eukaryota; kingdom Metazoa; phylum Arthropoda; class Insecta; order Hymenoptera; family Eulophidae; genus Phymastichus; species Phymastichus coffea. Next base: position 4,652,098 of record NW_026706819.1, on the reverse strand, counting down.
TACATTTTATTAAACGACCTTCCAGTTTTTTAAGCCATCAGAGAAATATGATTTCTGAAAACATGTCAAGATTCTGATAATGAAACCACTTTGAAGTCTTCATAGTGTGATTACATTTTTATAAAATAATAAAATAATGACATACAAACAGATTACACGCAACCTTTATCATTAATTAAAAGTACCCGAATAGCACAAAACGTTTAAAAAACGTTTTTAAAACGTAAAATATGCCAGCAGAATTTTTATATTTAGGAGATATCGTTCGTTTTTTAAACGTTTTGATAACGTTTCGAAAAAGTTTCATGGGCGAAAATTCATTATCGCGGATGCATTGCCACATTTATCAGACGTTTCCAAAACATTTGAAAAACGTGTTGTTCGTACAGATTCAACAATTCTTGAATGGTCTCCAAACATTTTCATAACGTTTCGAAAACGTTTTATCGATAAAAATTTATCGATATAAGCGAATGCATTGATACGTTTACTAAATGTTTTTAGAACATATGAAAAACGTTTTAGTAAAATAAATTGAAAAATATTAAAATGGAATCTTAAATCTTACGTTCGAGAACCGTTTCAAACTCATTCCGAAATCGTTTTATCGCTAATATTTCGAATGAGCTAATATGTATTTGAACGTTGGATAAACGTTTTTACTTTTATTTTCAACGTGACTGCGATTAAATTTAAGCATTAAACAAAATTTAGACTTGTCAAAATCGTGTGTAAAAAAAATATCTGAGAAATCAATCAATGATCAGATCAAAGATAAGATCTCAAACTTCTGTCATGTTGGACCAGAACAAGTCATCACTATTCATGATCTATCTTCCATTTATCGAGTTCCTCTGGTGAGTACAGCACAATGAGCAGAGCTGCAAAGAGTTTACTAATTATTGTGCGAACATCGGATAGGAGCAGTATAGTAAGAATTATTACTTTCTCTCACTATGTATTGGAATACATCGAGTTTTGAAAGAAGTGATAGAATCAAAATAATGGTATATGTAACTTATACGTTAAATACTAGTCACCAATAATTTATATAAATTTTAGATAACTTTCATTCTTGCCGGGCCTCTTGCCTGATTATAATGGCAGGGTTCGGTTTGTACACATAACAATTTTACACGATTTGATTAAACACAAACTATTTGACTTTATTTATTAAACACGAAAATTATTTATTGAACACGATAAATAAAATATAAATTAAAAAAAAAGTTAAATATTTTCCTACACGTAACTATTCGACACAAAATGAAATTGAAAATGTATTGATTTGAAATATTATACATATAGAAATCATACATAATCAAAGTTTATTTGATTACAAAAGTGTTGAATTTTGAACACGTTTATTTGTACATAATCAATTTAATATTCTACACGAATGAAATTTCGAATATTTTACATAACTCATTTTTCTACACATACTTTTTCAAATACATACATTGTAAAAGATTCTACACGTCACATTTGGTTATTATCATATCAGATGAAAAACATGAACATTGTACACGTTTATGAATATTCACAAAATGTGTCAACTTTTATTAGACATAGCCTGTTATTAATTCTACTTAACGAATGTTTTTAAAAATCTAGATAAATTCATTCTACACAATGAAAAATAAAATTTTATTTCGCAACAGTTATGTTTAAAGTTTCGACATGTACTGATTTGATTACCAGTAATAATATTCTACACGGTTGATTTATACACCAGAATAAATCAGTTTTATTCTACACGAACAGTTTTTTATTTTACACGATGACTTTTTATTCTACACGATCAATTTTTATTCTACATAGTTGATTTTGTGTGAAATGATAGCATACTTATATTATACACAAATGTTTTGTTATTCTACACGGTTAGTCCCACTCTTTCTCTTTATTGCAAAAAATCGAACGAATACTGTATTTCTCCAGGATATTATGTACCTCTTTGTATGTTGTTTTATTCAAGTTTGTTTCCAGTGTCCTTTTAAGATTAAAAACCCCGTTTCATTTATTTCGAATAAACGTCAAGTATCGTTACAACAATTCACATTTTAAATATACTCGTCGGGCGAGTCATATTGCACTGACGTAGCGGGCATGATAAAAATGTTCACGCTTACAATTTGACAGATAGTATTTTTGATAGCTGCAGTGAATAGAGTAATGCAAATAAATATTGTTTTTGACAGCGAAAGCACCGAGGAACAATCCATGCTTTGCGCCTGTCGGAAGCACAAGTCCAAGAGTCAGTTCATCCAAGGACAGGCATCCGCCCACGAACATTACCTACCTTTATAAATTATATATATTATTGCAGTCCCGGGGTTGGTTTTACTTATTTAAACAATCAAAATCGTTCATTATAAAACTTAAATTATAAAAAATAAAATGATTCTCAACAAGAATTTGTTATAGTCCTATTGATATTTACAATTTCCAATTTATATCAGAATTTGTACTATTGTTTTCGTCATACATTGATATAACAATAATATCTTGTTATTATAAAAAAAAGTCATATTCTATTTCAATTTGACGTATATATATATTTTAAATTGAATGTATTATATATATTATAAATTTATTTTTTTTACTAATAATTATCTAGCTTCGGAGACAGAAGGTAAGTATATAACTCTCCTTCAATGTTTAATCATAAATATTGGCCATACAATTTATTTGTTTTGATTATTATGTTGTTTAATTTCATTAAAATATATACCTAGTTAGCAGATGATTTTTCATAGTTGCCATATTTACATAAACTCGTAACTTCCCATTAGAAGTCTCTCGGGATAAAATCGCGGTGTGAACAACACAGGATAGGTTAAATAAAAGAATACTGAGAAATAGAGGTTTAAGGTTAATGTAGTAGTATACTCTTGTGTAAAGATGATGGTCAGATGGCTATTGTCGAGTAGATGCGAGTTCTCATTAACTACAGAAGAGCGAACATCAACAGAGTTGATTCCTGCTTGTCTGTTAATAAACAGATTATCTGCAGGAAACTATCAGCATTGCCAAACCAACAGCGTTCCAAAGCTGCCTGAAATTTCCAAATTCAAACTGCATTTGGCAAACTGCAAGAAATTTTAAAATTCTAGAAACATTTCTGCAAATATATTGATCTAAAATAACGGAGGAGTTAGAAAAATAACAAAAACAAGTATTATGTTTGTTATAAATGCACGTGACGTTTTTTATCTATTTATATAATATAAACAGTTCTTTTTAATTAATACAGTTCCTGTGTATTTTATAAATTTATCTGGCCACCCGATTATAACGTTTAATGTTTATTGTTTATTGAAAGTCAAATATTGTTAAAAGCTTTCATTGTCGATTCGCTTGTCCCAGAAAAATTGCGTACGAAAAAATCATTCATATTTTTTTGATTTCGATAAATCTCTGCAAAAAAGAAATTGTAAGTACTACTCATATGGAGTACTTTCAGGTAATACTTGTAGATAACAATTAAGCTTCATGCAAAAGAATCACAAAAAAGAACTAGGGTATAACTAAAGTGATAAAGTTTATGTGCTATATAAATTAGTTTTTCTGCTGTTTTTCTAGGAAGTAACAAGTGCCTACGTAAATGAGAACATTCGACAAATCGCCGAACAAGACCAGACAGTGACAACTTACCTGTGATCTTCACCAATACAAATAAACAGTAAATAAACGTTTATCGTCAGATCTAGAGAGAACAGTATATAATATAATACATTTTCTTAGTCATACGATTTACCTTTTGTTAGCGTCGCCATGTTTTTAAATATTTTTTTATTTTCTCTACACGACATACTTACTGACGGTTGTATTAAGCGAAAGAAACCATTACGTCTTTTACGTTTTATTCCAAGAGATCATAAGCCATACCAGTCCCAACAGTTATATATTTGTATATATGCTTGTAATGTATATAATACAATGAAGGCAGTATATATAAATAAATGTGTATGTATATCGTAAATGTTGATTGTTAGTAATGCGCTTGTGCGATTCTGATTGACCGTGAGCTAAACTGTCAAAAATATTTAAATATTTCACAACATTATAATTTAGATATTTATAAACCATACAACAAAGATTAAAATATCAACAAAAGAAAAATCATTATATATTTTTTTGTTTTTTATTAACGTGGATTTATATAAAAAAATATATAATCTGGTTTTTCAATCGTCTGAATCATCTGAATTTACTGGATTAAAGATATATTCTTCTCTGCCCATCATGTGCTCAGGAAGGTAACTTTCAAGCGGTTGCTTGCACATAGGACATAGTCTCCTTCTTATTTTTAGAAGGCAGATCGTACAAAATCTGTGCCCGCATGGCCGACATTTTTGTATTCTTTTTCCTTTTACATAGCAGACTCCGCATTCTATAATTATTAAAAGAGATGGCATTGCATATGACATATTTACACTTTAGTACTTAAATAATTAGCAAAATACAGAACTTTACGTTATATGCTCAATTGTGTTTTCTCTAAACCATATGAAAAGCCTAAAAAATATAAATAAATCCATTTACTGATACTATATTTGCTGAAATGCCATGCGTGTGTATTTGATGGATTTGGAGAGAGGCGTAAGCGCTTATTGTTGTATGCGCGAGTGCCCTGCGCGGCACGCTAACTTAGCACTTAGATCCGTCCGAGTACGGATACTTTGATAAACTTTTCATGCCTCGCCATCCAACAATATTACAAACAATAAATATATACAATGTATCAAATAGAATCACAAAAACGTGATCTCGTTAAAAATAAAACGACCGAGGTGAAAGACTTCTTGTTAAAATAGTGGAAGACGATACCAAGGAAAGTAAAATATCTAGAGAAGAAGATTCAGATTGGCCTTAAAAGAAACCAAAAGAGTACTAGTTGTCACAAGGATGAAATTGTAAAGTACATAGATGAAAGATTTAAAAAAACTAATTTGTAGTTTATATAAAGAAATAGACATGGCCGTCAATAAAATATATCTATATCGAATGAGTCGAGTCTTACGAAAGTAAATGTTTCGTATACTGATATAGTATACCAAGAGATTACAAACTATCTAATAAACCGTTATTCGAGCACCGTACAAAAAACAAATCATGAAAAGAACGTGGAAACAATTGAAAAAGAAATGTACAATGCGTGCGATATTTTAATAAATCAGTTAGTCGAAGGTAAAAAATTATTAATATAAATAAAATAATACAAGAGAACGAAAGAGATGAGAAATGAACACTACTGCCCTGGAGGCGTGAAACAAAAAATCAAGACATGATATGAATAATATACGTCATTCAGTTGGTGGACCAATTTCGAAGAATTAATCAGAAAATATAATAATATACCTGATGCATCTGAATTAATAGAAGACGAGAAAAGAGACGTGTTTTATTTAAAGCAAACTGATTACAAATCGTGACGGAAATATTTTGAATAAGACATAATCAACTTGTAATATAGATAAGACAAGCTGAAGTAGAGAGAGATGGATCTTCACAGTGTGCTAGAAGTGAAGCGATGCTAATGATATGTGATTAAGACGAAAAATGATCGCTGCTACGAGTGCCACGACACGGGACACACGGCACCTAACTGCAAGAGGTCAGATGGCCAGCTTAAGTATTACAGTAGTATAACGCTGACCACCTCGCTTTTACATGCTGGTTCAATTTGCCTTCAAGAATGGAAACGCGGAATTAGGACAAGAGTGAGGATGACGCAACTCATGGTAGAGTGAACGAAATAATTACTACAACCAAGGCAGTAAAAATATCTATCTGGGAGCAAAGAGAGGCAAACGAAATTATTTTCGATGAAATAATTCATATTCGTTTTAATTATATATGAGATGTAATCATACGAAAACTATAAATGCCAGTTCTTATTTTACTACAATTCTAAACACCAAATTCAATAATCATTAAGTTATGTGAAAGATTACCGACCGAAATTATGATTGACTAAGTAGGAACGCGCTCGCATACTTTGACGATCACAAGATGGACGGCAATAGTCACCTCATGAATATCGATGCCAGGAACACGGTCGTGCTCACACGTGCTTCTATATTCACTAGCATTTGACCCATCACATAGATCAAAAACTCCTATCATAACAATTCAATGTACGAGTTCAAAGTCTTATAATTTACGTGATTAATTGTCGACCGAAATTATGATTGACTAAGTAGGAACGCGGTCGCGCTCGCATACTTTGACGATCACAAGATGGACGGCAATAGTCACCTCATGAATATCGATGCCAGGAACACGGTCGTGCTCACACGTGCTTCTATATTCACTAGCATTTGACCCATCACATAGATCAGAAACTCCTTTGATTCTAATAAAGTAAATACGTTTATCCAAAACACAGGATAAATAGAAGAATTAATCAAACGGATTAAAGGGTAAAAGTTATAGTACCTACTTTCCTCGGTTTTAGAGTGGCATAGTTTCAAATGACGTGAGTTACAATATCACTGAGACAAAAATAGCTAATAATGTTAAAAGCCAAAATTTGTCATTAATTCATCATCACAAACAAATAAACCAAAGACAAATAAACTGGAATTCCAAAGTAAGAAACGAGATGGGAAAGTGATTAAGATCAGAAATGATGGAAGATAATCATGATTTCGTCCTTGTAGATAAAAATGGAGTCAACCCTGAATCATTGCAACGATTATCGAAAATCGTAGACTCGCGGGAGGTAATGAGCGGCTAAACGAGAGTAGCCGCGCTCGGTTCGCGAGAGAGAGAGAGAGCGTAGGGGCAATGACCGGGAGGGGAGGGTCCGACCAGTAGTATGACTGTGCCACTCAGTCTGGTCGCCGGCCGATTTAACCTCCAACCTTCCCGAGTTTTCTCGTGAGTTTCTCGTTCGTGCGAATTGACATTGCGAACTTGCGTGGGTGTGTGCTAGCAGCAGCAGCAGCAGCAACTGCAGTAGCAGCAGCAGTAACAGCATTAGTGGCAGCAACAACAACAGCGGCAACAGTTGAGAGGCAGCACAGCGAGCATCGAGGAGTCGACTAACAACTTGTTGTTCGGATACGGTTGGCCACCGTATCCTCATCGATATCGCGGTAGGTGCACCTTAATTCCCGTTGTTAATTGTTATAATTTGCGTGCGAATCCGCGCAGCGAGCGCGAAGAATTTGTTTATTGCGTGCGAGCAGGTAGTTCGCGGTAATCGCGGTTTTTTCTCTCTCTCTCAATCTGCGTGTGTTGTCATTCACGCGTGCGTGCGATAGACTCTCGGCAGATTCCCCGTGTAATTGGTTTTTTTTAAATAAATCATCCCTTGGTTTCTATTTAAACGAGTTTCCGTTATTGTGTTTTCCTTTGTCCGGAGGTCGCGCCAGTGTTTATTTTCAGAGGATTCGAATTCGCCGGTTGCGAAGCACGAATCGAGCGATTATCGATAGACGCGAGTCGATGACTTAGGTTCCGGTGGCGGCCGCACGAGCGCTACTAGTAAGAGCGACAGCGCCGCCAAGTGGCGAGTTGGGGGAACCCAACTCGGAACAGCGAAGAGACTCTGCGCAGGCGCACTCCGAGGCAAGGTAGGTTACTGTGCTTTGAGCACATAGATAACAAGGCTTCGTCTAGTTGAAATAAGGGCACTTTCTGGAGATTATCGACTAAACGACAGCCTGTTACATGGCGCCCAACTAAATTAGGACTCACACACGAGGGAAATTGCACGAAAAGAGAGAGCAACGCGCGCGAGAGAGAGACGTTTGCGCGCGTGCGTAATAAGGTGCGAGCGAGTAAAGTAACGCGTGGCTCGTTCGGTACGTGCTCTGCGGTAGGGGAAAGACGCCTCTCCGACCCAATAACAACTGCTTTTGTGAGCCGAGAGCACACTAACCCCAGGGGTCGAAGAGACGTCCGTAGTCGCTCTAACGCGAATATAAAAGGTGACTAATTGCATTTGGGTTAACTTTTTGCTTTTTAAGTGTTTTATTACACATTAAAGTAATTAAGTGGGGGTTAGTCACCGAGCGACAGTACCAGCAGAGCGCGCAATTGGGGTGTGTGTAGGGTTAGATTAACTAACCCGGTGGAGCTAACAAACAGTTAGCCTCCACCTATAGGCAGGTAGTTGCGAAGCGGAAGTTCGTACTTCCTTAGAGTACGCGATACCTGCACACACCCACAAGCCACGCGTATTGTTGCCTTGTAAATAAAGGCGTAATTGGGTAGTTGGCGATAAAAATCGTAACACCCCGCTCGCGCCTTGGGCGATAGGAGGCGGTAGTGGTCGAATAGGGAAACTAACCTCAACCGTCACCTACGCCCCAGCATAAGCGTCATGGAGGATACCGCCGACGCGATAACCCGGTGGGCTTCGGAACTGCCTTCGACACAGCTGGACAGGTACCTGACGCAACTGGAGTTGCGAACAGATGGTCCTAAGCTGATGCAGGCATTTCGATTAGCATATTGGTTGCTAGGCGAGTATATCGACCTAGACTTCCAAGGAGCGGCGTTGGATAGGGAGGCCACACAACGCAGGCGACGGAGTCGAGAGAGGTGGCTGGAGTCCAGGCGACAAGAGTTAGAAGCAGCTGATGCGGAGGATCTTGTCGCCCACCCACTCATGCTGTTATACAGGGATGAGGTGGTGGAGGCCAACCTGACGCGGACTCTCGCAGTCTATGACAACCTTGAAGAGGAGAGTCAGAGCGAGACGGGGGAGCGAGAGCCCGCGGAGGAAGGGGGGACCGGCGAGGTCAAGGGGCCCACGGAGGGGGTCGGTAGTGAGCACAAGGGCTCCACCGGATCGCCGGATAGGCGAAGAGCTCGACGTTTCGAAAATGAGGAGCTACAACCTCAAGAAGAAGAAGAGGAACGGTGCGTGACAGAACGATTAAAAGAAGAGATCGAGCGCAACCGTGTCGGGATCAACCGCATACTTGAGATGCTGGAAAGGCACGACCAGGTATGCGCGCGGTGGAGCGACCAGGTGACCGCTCTGCAGGTGGAGGTCCAGCAGCTAAGGAACAGGGACCCCACCAATCGACGAACGGTCATACCAGAGCGGCCCCGGAGGACCGTGGACTTCCAATCCACGTATACGTGCCACTACGACCCAAGGGTACCAGGTAGTACCCCGGAACCCCAGCGACCGACCCCTGGCGAACCTCGAGAGGCTCCCCAAAGGCAGGTGCCTTCAAGGACGGAACAGCCACCGAGAAGAGGACCAAGAGACGCCGACATGGATGAAGGGCAGGCGACCCCTGAAGGATCCGCCTGGTACGACACCAATGCGGCGTCGGGGTACTACGCGACTCGGGACGCGGGTAGGATTGTGAGAGGGTGGAAGCTGCGATACTCTGGCACGGCTTCAGAGTGCGTAGACACCTTCTTGTCGAGACTAAAAGATCTACGCGCGGGTTCTGGGCTAACAGACGGCGAAATCTTGTGCTCGGTATCAGAGCTCCTCGAAGGCGTTGCGAGGACCTGGTACGAGCTTAACAAGCTTAAGTGGAGGAATTACGCCGACTTCGTGGCAGGCGCTCGACGTTGGTTTGGGTCGAGTGAGCTTCAGCAACAAAGATTGCTGCAAGAGGCCCAAGCCCGGTACCAGGAGAAAGGAGAGCTGGTACGAGAATACGCCTGCCACCTCCTCTTCATGTTAGCCCAGCTGCGTCCGCCGTTACCAGAGCAGAGGCAGTTAGATTTGCTGTATGCAAATCTCCTACCCGCCATCCGGATGCAGCTGCGGAGGAATGCGTTTTCCAACGTGGACGAATTTCACGCCCGGGCGACCGAAATCGAAACCGCCTTGCGGGACGACGAGCGCCCGAGGACCAGGTTGGAGCCAACGTCCACGTTGTACCCCGAGCACATGGGGGTGTCAGCTAAGGCACCACCGCCCCGGGCAGGACCCTGTACGGCGGCCATGTCCAACAAGCCTCGGGGTAGGGATCAGCGGCAACCCGAGTCGCCGGTTAAAACCCCGGCCAAGAGACCCGAGGACCGGCCCACCATCGCTGCAACGCAGGCTACAGACCGTTTTGAGGATCTGTAGCCTGACCTGATTTAACCTAATTTGACCTAATTTGACCCTGCGACGAGATATGGACCGGTACTTTAAGGAGAGGAAGGCTAACTCTCCCAGGCGGCCGAGGGGTCGGCCGCAAGAAAAGGGGAGGACTAAAACCCCCCCAGGGTCTCCTGGCCAGCGACGAGAGGGTCAGCGGAGGAAAATAGATTACTCCCAACCGATCAAGAGCTCGTCTTGTGGCAAGATAGGCTTTACCAGAAGGTACTGCCCGGATTGCAACAAGGGAAACGGGCAGGGAAACGGAGGACGGAGGTCCCCTCCGCGTCCCCAGTAAAGGTGACCTCTCGTCGCGGGTCGCTGGAACGTGGCAAAGGCCTGTCAGCGACCCCAGGGTTCAGGAAGGTCTCGTCAGGGATATCGGACCCCACGAGACCCAGCAGTGCAGCGGCGTTAGAAGCGACAGCGACCGAACAGATGCCTGATCTGGGTAACCGGGCATTTTGTATCCTCGAAGGGTACGGAGGCCGGATTCAGGTGGTGGAGCAGGGGTTTGAATGGGTCGGAGAGGGGACCATCAGACCCAAAAGCTCCAGGAGACCACCTGACACTCCGGAGGATACACCGGCGACCCAGACACCTGCGGGTGAGAGCACGTCGATGCGAGTAGCGGCTGCCCAGGGCAAGAAGAGCCGTGAAAGCCTCCCGTCGACAGAGGGGAGAGAGACGGCGAAAGCTCCCCGCAGGTATAGACCCGAGGATGAGACCAGATGGTGGCTTCAGGTGGGGATAGGTGCCTACAAGTTAAGGGCACTCTACGACACCGGGGCCTCATCAACGGTAATGGGTCAACTCGGGCTTAGGTTGGCATCAGACATGGGGCTGGGCCTGGACGTCACGCGAGCGGAAGAAGCGAAGCTCGCTGACGGTCGCCCATGTCCCATCTTGGGTCATGTGATTTTCCCCTTTACAGTAGGGGGAATCACAAAAGATGTAAGGGTCGCTATAACGCCACTGCTGTCTGATGACTGCTACGTCGGCGCGAATTTCGTGAGGGAATTCAGCGCCAACCTGAACCCTGACACGGACCAGCTGTACTTGGCGAAAGCCAAAGTGGCGGTACCGTTGGAAGTGGCAAGCGTCACTGGTACGTCGTGCCTCGCACCTGTAGGCCTGGTAGAAGCCACGGAAGCACAGCGTCAAGAAGTGGCTAGCCTCGTCGACGGATTAATTCCAGACGGAGGCGAGTGTTTAGGCTGTGCTGTGGGGGTCGAGCATGAGATAGACATCGGAGACGCTCGACCCTGTAAACAGAAATACTACCCGGTCTCAGATAGGGTGCGAGACGAAATGCACGCGCTGGTCAAGGCCATGCTGGACAACGACGTCATTGAACCAGCAACCAGCGGGTGGTCAAGTCCAGTGGTGATGGTTAAGAAGGCAGACGGCAAATACCGGTTCTGCGTGAATTACCAGAAGGTAAACGCAGTAACCAAGCCGGACGCCTACCCATTACCCTTCATGAGCGACATCCTGCGAAGGATCAGGGATGCGAAGTTCATCTCGACACTGGACTTGAGTAGCGCGTACCACCAGATACCTCTTAAAAAGGAGTCGCACCCCATTACGGCGTTCACAGTCCCTGGCCTGGGGCATTTTCAGTTCAAGAGAATGCCCTTCGGATTGTCCTACGCCGGCGCGACCTTCCAGAGGTTGATGGACAGAGTGATTGGCCCGGATTTAGATCCTTTCGCTTTTGCGTACCTCGACGACGTGATTATTATCTCCCCGTCTTTTGAGGAGCATAAGCGACACCTGGGATTGGTTTTACAACGAATCCTGGGTGCGGGCCTCACTGTGAATAAGACCAAAAGCCACTTCTGTAAGTCGGAAGTCAAGTATCTGGGGGTCCTAGTGAACCGTGAAGGGGTAAGGCCAGATCCAGAGAAGATCAAGCCCATCATGGAGTACCCAGTACCACGGACGATCAGACAGGTGAAGCGATTCATGGGGATGATGTCGTGGTATCGTCGCTTCATACCCGACTTCGCAACCATCGCTGAGCCGATAAACCGCCTGACGAAGAAGAGCATCCCGTTTGCGTGGCAGCAGGAACAGGAGCAGGCTTTCGAACGGTTACGAGACGCAATGGTCTCGGCACCGATCTTGCAGTCGCCAGATCCCAACGCGCAGTTCGTGTTACAAACGGACGCGAGCGATAGCGGGATAGGCGCGGTATTGACGCAAGAAGTCGATGGACTGGAGCGCGTAATTGAGTACGCCAGTCGCTCCTTAAACAGTGCGGAAAGGAATTATACGGTCTCCGAACGAGAGTGCCTGGCAGTAGTATGGGCTATCGGGAAGTTCCGGCCTTATGTTGAGGGGCACCACTTCAAAGTTATCACCGATCATAGTTGCCTTAAGTGGCTCCACAGTATGAGGAATCCTACAGGAAGGCTAGCGCGTTGGGCGTTAGCACTACAAGGCCATGTGTTCGATATAGAGTATCGAAAAGGAGACCTCAACGTGGTGCCAGACGCTTTATCTAGGGCCTATGAGGAGGGGGTGGTAGAAGTGGGTGCCATGACTCATCAACCGGAAACTGCCGATGCCTGGTACCTTCAGAAGTATAGAGAAGTATGCCAGGATCCACATTCTCAACCTACCTGGAAGGTAGTCGGAGGGAGATTGTATCACTACAATCCGGCTGAGGAGAGCGAAGGGTCCATCGACAACGAGGAAGCCTGGAAGCTAGTGGTTCCTGCCGAGAAGAGGCATCAAGTACTTGAGGAGGTGCACGATGCGCCAGCAGCGGGACACCAGGGGAGAGAACGAACGTTCTCCCGGGCTAGGCACCTGTATTTCTGGCCAAAGATGTACGATCAGGTCAGAGAGTACGTGAGGAGTTGCCCGGTATGTCAGCAATGCAAGGCGGAGCAAAGGCCGCCTTGCGGGCTGATGGGTCGTCGAGAGGTCTCGCGACCCTGGCAGGTGGTGGCCAGTGACATTACTGGCCCCTTCCCGAAGAGCTCGAGAGGGTTCGAGTACATTTTGGTCTTTTTAGACCTGTTCACTCGGTGGGTGGAGTGCGTACCCGTACGTAAGGCCAACTGAAGGACCATCGTACGGGAATTGCACGAGAGGGTGGTAACCAGGTTTGGGGCGCCAGAGATTTTTCTTTCGGACAACGGGACCGAATTTAAAAACCAAGAGGTCGATGCCTACCTGTCGAGGAACGGCATCCGGCGCGCCCTTACCCCAGTTTACCACCCGCAGGCAAACCCCACAGAGCGAGTGAACAAAACCCTCAAGGCCATGCTCATATCGTACGTGGAGCGGGACCATAAGAGCTGGGACGAGCACCTGCCAGAGTTCAACTTCGCGTTGAACTCGGCAACTCACAGCGCGACAGGTTACAGCCCGGCCATGCTAGTCTTCGGCAGACAGCCCACTCCCCCCTCGACCTTTAGGAGGCCCCAGGATCAGTTGGCCCGGGAAGCTTCCGAGGGCCAAGAACTGACCGAATGGGGCGACCACATGCGCCAGTTACCCAATTTGTGGGAATGTGCTGGCTCTAAGTCCAGGGAGGAGGCGGCCCGTCAGGCGGTCTACTACAACCGGAGGAGACGTCAGGCCGACTTTAGGGTTGGGGACTGGGTGTGGAAGCGGAACCGCATCTTGTCATCCGCAGCTCAGGGCGTTTCGGCGAAGTTGGCACCGAAGTATGCTGGTCCCTACGTAATTCAGGAGGTATGTGGGACGAATACCTATCGCCTAGGTAACCAGCAGGAAGAGTTGCCCGAGCTGATCCACGCCAAGGACCTCAAGCCCTATTTCGGTCCATTCTCAGATGAGGACATCGTGGAACCAGGAGGCGGGGACACAGCACCGTTGGAGGAAGAGGAGGGCGTAGGCGACCCGCCAGCGAAGATCGAGGAATCCAGCGAGGATCCGATATGCGAGCGCGTCGCGAATGCAGCCCCCGCGAACGAGCGTGAGAAACCCGCGGCGGCTCCAGAGGTACCGATCGAGGCGCCGGCGAAGCGAGGCCGAGGTAGGCCGCGCAAGAACCCCATGTGCGGACCTCGGGAACCAGGTGGAAACGACCTGGATGGCAATGCGGTAAGGGGAAGGGGCAGACCACGTAGAACCGCTCAGCACGTGCGGAAGGTGGTACTGCCAGCTACCCCCGCAAATGGGCCATGTTCGCGAGGAAAGCGTCGGGGACCGGGACGTCCTCGTAAACAATAGCGTCGAGCGTCACACGGCGACGGGTAGGTTAAGGGCTGAGCCTGGGAAATCCCTTGACCCCACTTCTTCACTTTTACAGATGGAGAGGAAGCTGGTCATCAGTGAAGAGGCCCTCGAGACGGCCACCCAGCTGCTGCTCGACCTGGGATTGGGTCCGGGCGCCGATCGGCTGATCGGCGACCTTCGAAGGTTCGTCCGGGCCCAGGTCGAGGTGGCCACTCGAGAGGGCCGCTCGCGCCAGCGGGTGGATGACTTCCTCCGGGAAGGTATGAGGGCCCAAACATCCAAGCCCTCGACCCGGGAAGTGTCCACCCAGACCGACGGCCCATCCGAAGAGGGCCGCCGGTCTCAGTCCACGCGGGACCAGGGTATGCAGACCCAAGGGTCGAGCGCGTCGACGACGGAGAGCTCGACCCAGTGCCCCGGGCCTAGGGAGGCCTGCGGCCAACAACAGTGGGTCTGCAACCACCCACGGGTCCCCCAGCAAGAGGGGCTAGTAAACTCCTGGAGGCATGTGAGGTTGGGCCTCCAGGAGTTGGAGAATGCCTGGGAGTTTGTCGGGGAACTCCAGCGCCAGGTACATGCCCACCTGGGGGAGTTCCTCGACTTCCGCGGCGCCCAAGAAATGCTGGGGGAGTGCGCTCCGGTAGTCCGGCGGCAGAGGGCCTACGGTGAGGCCCTCATGCGCGTTGACCGGGGGCTGGAGTCCCCAGAGGCCGCGGGCCCGCCGGCGGTGTTACCACCGGCGGCCCCGACGAGTAGGGACGCGGCCAGGACTCCAGCCAAGCCCCCGAACAAGACTCAGCCCAAGAGAGTCTCGGGGGCCCCCGGCGCCGGGCAAGAGTTCATGGTCCGCGTGGACGGGTCGGTTTCCGACCCTACCGTGGTGGTGCGAACCATGGGGGGACGCATATCCGCCACGGTGGGCGGCGTAACATTTATCGCCGCCCCGGCAGCAGCAGCCACGCCGCCCCAACCACCAGCTGGAAGCCAGGGCCATGGGGCGGAGCCCGGCCTCATCAGACGTCCGGGCAGGGGCTGCTACATCTGCGGCCATCCCGGGATCACGACCACGTCCAAATGCCCCAACAAGTCGGAGCACTGGCGCTACCCAAGACATAAGGCGCCAGGGGGCTCCGGCAGATGACGTGGGGGGGGGGGGGGGTGGTGGCCCGGGATGAGCAAATAAAGCGTATATTATTGAGGATAGATTGTGCTGATTTCTCTCCTTTCCCAATCCTGTCCTTGGGGTCGCGAGTCAATGGGGTAGTTCGATCCGGTAGTTCGAAGCTAGGAGGGGGCTGCAACGATTATCGAAAATCGTAGACTCGCGGGAGGTAATGAGCGGCTAAACGAGAGTAGCCGCGCTCGGTTCGCGAGAGAGAGAGAGCGTAGGGGCAATGACCGGGAGGGGAGGGTCCGACCAGTAGTATGACTGTGCCACTCAGTCTGGTCGCCGGCCGATTTAACCTCCAACCTTCCCGAGTTTTCTCGTGAGTTTCTCGTTCGTGCGAATTGACATTGCGAACTTGCGTGGGTGTGTGCTAGCAGCAGCAGCAGCAGCAGCAGCAGCAGCAACTGCAGTAGCAGCAGCAGTAACAGCATTAGTGGCAGCAACAACAACAGCGGCAACAGTTGAGAGGCAGCACAGCGAGCATCGAGGAGTCGACTAATAACTTGTTGTTCGGATACGGTTGGCCACCGTATCCTCATCGATATCGCGGTAGGTGCACCTTAATTCCCGTTGTTAATTGTTATAATTTGCGTGCGAATCCGCGCAGCGAGCGCGAAGAATTTGTTTATTGCGTGCGAGCAGGTAGTTCGCGGTAATCGCGGTTTTTTCTCTCTCTCTCAATCTGCGTGTGTTGTCATTCACGCGTGCGTGCGTTAGACTCTCGGCAGATTCCCCGTGTAATTGGTTTTTTTTAAATAAATCATCCCTTGGTTTCTATTTAAACGAGTTTCCGTTATTGTGTTTTCCTTTGTCCGGAGGTCGCGCCAGTGTTTATTTTCAGAGGATTCGAATTCGCCGGTTGCGAAGCACGAATCGAGCGATTATCGATAGACGCGAGTCGATGACTTAGGTTCCGGTGGCGGCCGCACGAGCGCTACTAGTAAGAGCGACAGCGCCGCCAAGTGGCGAGTTGGGGGAACCCAACTCGGAACAGCGAAGAGACTCTGCGCAGGCGCACTCCGAGGCAAGGTAGGTTACTGTGCTTTGAGCACATAGATAACA
The DNA here is from genome assembly GCF_024137745.1 of Phymastichus coffea. NCBI lineage: Eukaryota > Metazoa > Arthropoda > Insecta > Hymenoptera > Eulophidae > Phymastichus > Phymastichus coffea. The sequence continues at coordinate 4,635,578 of NW_026706819.1, read as the reverse complement.
AGGCTTCGTCTAGTTGAAATAAGGGTACTTTCTGGAGATTATCGACTAAACGACAGCCTGTTACATCATATAATAGCTTAGATCTGAAAATTAAATTCATTATACTTGTAATTTTTTAATAAGATTACGAGGTGAAATTTTCACAACATAAATAAAAGATCACATGATGATAATATATTTTGAAAAACAAATAACACTGTTAATCCTATTAAAATGAATACATGCTTAACTCTGATCACTATCCTATCAATGTAGAGATTGACAGAAATAAAATTAATAAGATTACTAATTTTAAACACATTAATTATAATAAACTGTAAAATTCTTGGTTGTAAAATGAATTGGAATATTGTTCCATAATATTGAATCATTAACGTATGAACCTGAAATAGCATCCTGCGATATTTAACACGATCAAAGATGTTATCAGTAATGTAGTTACCGATATTATGCAGAGCAAAAAAACAAATAGATAGAGCAAAGCATAGATGACTAATGACATCATAATTTCTCGTAAACCTAACCCAACCCAAAGAACAATTGTATAAAAAATCGTGTAGTGCGGCAACTAATAAGAGATTCGAAGAAGAATACAAGAAACATAAGAAAGTTTTCAATAAAGTAATCAAGGATACCCAAATAAAAATAGAAATAAATAGTAGTGAAAAGAACAGTAAAATGTATGGAAATATATTAATGATAAATTGATAAATTAATTAGAAAAATTAGTATTTTTAATAAGTTCTTAGGCGAAGTGTCCATCAAGTTAGTAGTTCTATCCAGATGGATGTAAATTATCTTGTAATTGTATAGCTTGTAACTATCATCTGGCAATGAATTTAATTTAATCTTAAAATGTATTATTAGCTCGAGCTTATTCAATAACTTAAGTGTACAATTGTGTTTTCTAATTATGCTTTGATTAAGTCATACCAAAATCTATATGTTAATAAAATTTAAAAGATATACATTACAATTTCATACCGTAAAGTTCTGTAAATAGACATATCCATAGAAAATTTATTTTATATATATATATATATATATATATATATATATATATATATATATATAGTAGAATAAACATATATATATGTAGAATAAAGTATAGTAGAATAAATACACATACACATATATGTTTATTCTTCTAGTTACATATTTTATTTTGAGTTGTAATTACAATTCTTCATTGTGTACAAGTTTCTTGTTGTCTTTCGCGTTTCCAAGTTTGAGTGTGAGTGTACTTATTTGTGTAAGTATGTGAAAGTGTCGTATCTGTGTTGTCTTGTGTATTTATTTATGCGCATTTCTGTACTATCTCTTTCCTTTCTTCCCAGTTCTTTTGCCCTTCGCCTCTCTTTTCATTGCTTACTAAATCTTCCTTTCTCCTTTTGCCCTCTCATTATTATTGTCTTTTTATTTTCCACTTGTACTTCTAACTTTAGTACGCTTATTTCATTCAATCTTCCTTATATTCTCAGCATTTCTCCTCTTATTTTTCTCTCTTCATACGTTACCCATTCATCCTTATAGCTATTCCTCTCACGTAGTAGCTCCTTTCCCTTTCTCATATTTGCTTTATGTTCCTTTTGTTTTCAAATTGCACTTAAAATTCTGTATTAATTTTCTTTTCTTTTTTTTTCTTCTTTCCTCACTCGTCATACTGACACTCTTCAATTTCTTCTCTTATCTCTCTTCTGTCTCTGTCCATTATTTCCCTCTTTACCTTGCATTATAATTCTTCGATTTCCATTTTTCTTTTGTTGCTTTCACCTTGTTGTATATACTTTCACTTCCTTGTTCTGATTATCCTACCGGTCGGTCTTTTCAAATTTTACTTTGTTTTCTATTCTATCTTGTTTTTCCTGCACTGCCCTTTATCGTTTCTTCTCCGAACCAACTTCTTGCCTTAGGGTATCTTGTCACTCTTATTCTTCTTTTTCTGTCCTTCTTCGCAGCCTACTTTTTTTCTTTTCTTTTAGTCTTCTTGATATGCCCCTATGTCTTTTTTAATTAGTTTCTTCTTCTTCTGTCTTGACATCGTTGTGCCATTGTTTTATTGCTTTCACTTTTAATTTTAGCTCTCTTGCTTTTCTTCTTGCTAGATTGTGTTTTTCTTTAATGATTTCCTCTTTTTGCTCTTACGACTTGCATTTGATTATTTATATCTTCTTATTTTCCTTACACTCTCTTTCATTTTTCCTCTCTTTTTATTCATTTCTTTCTTCTGTTCTTCTTGCATATACTATCTCGCCTCTTATCCTTAGTTTTTCTTTCAGCCACTCTTCTACATCTTGTTTCCTCTTCCAGATCAGATCTTCCTTTATATCCGTAATAACGATGTTCAGTTTTGTGTTTTTTCTTTATAATTTTTCAAGCGTCTATTCCATGTGTTGATTTTTTCCTTGTGCTTTCTCGTTTTCTATCTCGCCTCTTATTTAAATATAAACTTCTTAAGACTTCCTGACAGCCGTGCGATCAACCAAAACTTTCATTATTATTATTTTATATTCAATGAAAACTGCTTATAGATATACGAGTACTTTAAGCTAAGTAGATCACTGTTAACACTTGATATAACCTTACAAATAAATTACTTTATCTTTTTGTGGTTAATGAAGCTGAATGAAACGAAAAAGAAGCTAAATGAAATTCTGTATTCATAGGTGTACCTTCTATTTGAAACTTCAAATGTCAAAAGTTCTATGGATATGCCTATATTCTACTCTTATTTTAAATATGACATATGCATGCCTAGTAATATAATTTTTACAACGCTGATCTATACATGTATAGTTAAATTAAATTTTTCATTTCAAGAAATTCATTTAATTTAACATTTACATGTATAAATGTTGTTGTAATGATATTACTACCTGACTTTCCGCCCTTTCCTCTACGACGCCTCTTCCTTGGTCTTTCTGCATCAACTCCATCTGTATATATAAAAAATAAAATTGGCACTCAATATTAATTATTACAAGAATATGAAAATATGTAATTCGCAGCTTTTTTCAAAGAGATATAGTATTAGAGTATTGTAATAATTAGAAATTTCATTGAAATTAAAAAAATATTATGAAAAAAATTATTATGTGATAAAGCTATGATTATAGTGTATATTAGTAACGTACATTTTTACGATTTAAAATAAAATCTTTTTCAATATTCACAACATCTTTTTACATATTGTTGAGATATTATTCTTTCATAATTTTAAATAATAAAAAACATTGATACTATACATTACTATCGTTTCGATAGTACAAGGTTTATCTTTGTGAAAATGTCAGTGTGTAGATAAATATGGAAAATAAACAAAAATATATAAGAATAATTTATACCGTTTAGTATACGTGCAGGTTGAGGTCTTCTGTCCACTAGTATATCATCATCGAAAGCCTATATAGATATATAGTTTTATAAAAGTTAATGTGTATCATATGAATTGAAGAGGCATATACTAATATAATCAACATGCATATTATTATAAATTAAGTGAGAAAATGTGATACAAAAACTCATAGAATTCGGCAGCGAGAATTGTTGCGCTGAATAAGCTAGATAAAGTATGTTTTGGCGTTGGTGTATACTGTAATCAAACTTGAACAAGTCATTACGTGTATATAGCGCTTTTTATGTTGACAAAGGCTGTGATTTCTCCATCATCCGTAGTGTTTCAATGGTTTTTATGTTGTAGAACATGTGTAAAGCTTGTTTTCATAAAAAACATGTGATATTTACATTAATAAGATTATATGTAAATATTTATTTATGTCCTTTATATATGTGTTGCTTAAATGGCTAACTCACATCTGATTCAATTCACTTACTTGATGATGATTTAAATCGTTAATAGGGAGACGTATCGGTTCATCTACGTGTTCAGGTGCCTCATTCAGCCCCTGCCTCACGTTAACATCAGCTATTGGCTGTAATTAAAATATTTAAATTTATTTCGTAATAATACAATTCACGATTTGAATTATATTTAACATAAATTTATCGAATCGTGTAATTTAATAATTTAGTTACTTGATCGTCATTTACATCTTCAACAGGAAGGAGTTCCGGTTCGTCTATTTGACCTTGTCCGAGTGCCTCATTCAGCCCCTGTCCAACGTTAACATCAGCTATTGGCTGTAATTAAAATATTTAAATTTATTTCGTAATAATAAGATTCTTGAACAAAACTATATTTATGATGGATTTCAGACAGTGTGTGTGTATGTGGTATTTTCCTCGCACGACCAAGCGTGACTTGAGTCAGCCTTCACTCAATCATGATAACCTTACAAATTCACTCACTTCCCTTATTTGAGTTGGGCAAATACGCTCTCTCGCGCCATGTAAAGTCTAGTAATATAAGTATTTTATTTGTCATTTGTTGGCGTTGTTTAATAGATTCCTCCTTTTTGTAATTGCGAACCGCGATTTTCCTTATTATAACTCTCCTAGCTATAGCGAGTTGTTTTCTCCGTGGAAGTCAATGCCATCTTTCTTGATCGGAGCTGAACCCTTATAATATATCAACAGAAGATGGTCCTGGCGCGCAGTGGCCAAACCCTTTTGCAGATTTATCAAATAATGTTATTTAATAAGTAACTTACGAGATCATGATTTTCATTAACAGCACGAACAAGATGTGGTCTTCCTCTCCGACGTGGAATATGTGCCATTGGTTCAGGGTTTTCTATTGCTCCATCAGCTTGCTGTAATTTATATTTTTATCCAATCGTATAGTAATTTTCATCCAATGGTATAGTAATTTTCATCCAATGGTATAGTAATTTTCATCCAATGGTATAGTAATTTTCATCCAATCGTATAATATACATAGTATTACTTCAACTGCACCCAACATTAGTATATTTACATTTTCATTCATGATTGCAGCCTGGTTTCTAGGACGAGGTGCTGCGATCCGTCTTCCGCGTCGTACTCGTTCCCTCGGTGGTACTTCCGGTACAGGACCTGGCATCAGATTATGATCTCTCCCGAGATTGTTTCTTCGCCTCCTTCGACGTATATAGGCATTTTCAAATTCACCACCTACAGTGAAATTAAAATGAGATTCACATAAGAATGCTCAAATTATTTTGTTAGAAATGTATATTTTATAAAGGGAAATAGTACTGTACCTGCACTAGGGTTGTGCTGAAGGATACGTATTAAATCTGGTACGTCATCCATATCTACCAGGCTAATGATATTATTAATCGTATTACGTTCCTGGTTCTGCATAATGACTAATAATTTATTCAATTAAAAGATTTTACATTTACAATCACGGTCTGTATGTATTAACCGTTATAAGTAGCACTATTTTCTATCATATGCCCTATTAGTTCTAACTTTGAATTTAGCTTACTTCTAGCAAAGTGTGGTCTTCTAGTCGCAGCTACTGTCAATAAAAATTCCTGAACATCATATCTATAAAAGGAATTATAACCAACCTCATGAAAAGCATATTTGTTACAACAGACTTAACTGTTTATTTCGTACGTGAAGATATTGTTCAGTTTAATTACTTATTTTATCTTAAATTACTATTTGAAGCGATATAACAATATTATATACATAATTTAGTGTGTGTGTAAAAGTATTGTAAAAAAAACCTATAATCTATAATAAACTTCTATATCTAACCCTCATCGGTCACCGTGGGTAAATTTCACCCAAACAAAATTATTAACTCCTCAGAAAATACCTTAGTCTTTGAAAATACCCTTAAGGCGCCATCTACTGTTAGTCTGAGGTACCCTCTATACCTTTATACAGTTAGCGTGGCTTAGGACCCTTCTCTGTGCGTCTGGCATTTGTCCAGAGTTAACCCTCAAAAATCGTTGGGTGAAATTCACCCAGTGTAACTACATTTTTCGTGCATTCAATCTTTAAAATAATTATACTTTTTAAAAGAATCAATATTATATTATTTTTTAATGAAATTATTATGTTTTAGGAGTAGATTCCTATTGGTTTTTTTGCTTTATATGAATTGTGTAAAAAGATATAAATTTTTTAATTAGAAAAATGACTTTTTTGTTATGTTAAATAAAAACAATTTTTTAATGTATAAAAAATTAATTTTGATTAATGATACTCATAAAACATCTTTTATAATCCTTAAAAAACGCATACAAATTATTTTTAGATAAAAAAAACTCATTATCGAAGCAAAATATTACTTTTTCGATGGTGAATCTCACCCAGTGTGACCGTTATGCGATTCTACTGAAGTCTGACCGACGAGGGTTAAAAGGAAAAACGTCAAGGAGATGTCGAATATACATTTTGTAAGGTTAATGTATTATTAATTGTCAATAAAATATGAATCAGTATTGATTAATAATTTGTACATAAATTTATCTGACCTCCCCAATTCAAGATTCTGTTCAGCACGGCGAATAGCAAAATCAGACTGAATTTTCCAGTGGTCTTTTTGGTTTGACATTCAATCCTCTCATCGCATTTCTTATATCCTTTCCAACACTTGCTGTATACGCTTTAAGTTTTTCTATAAATGTATTTATCTAATTAGTTAATTGCTATAAAATTTATTGACCTTTTAGTAATGCAATTGTAATTGTAGCTTAAATAATCGATACCAAAGAAATTTTTTCAAAGAAAGGTATTTGGCATATCACACATGTTATAGCTAAGAATTTACTTATAATATATCAAAGTTATATGAACATTTTTTATACTATCATTGTACTGTAACGAGCATAATCGAATTTGCTGATGGATGAAGATCGTCGCACAATAAAGCAGTATCGACTGACGCACATATTAATAATAGTGATGACGATTACCTCACCCGCACGAGCATACACATTATTACCAGTTACAGGACTAGAAAAGCAATCATTAGATATATTATATTTCAGTTATTGTTCTACCAATAAACTTACTGATCATTTTCCAAATATTAGGATGTTTTCCGAATATTTTTTGAGCGTGCATGTTTATATTTTCGGAGATATTATTTGTTTTTATTGGTTGATTGTAAACAGATATTACATTTGCTAATGGTACCCAGGTAGTCCTAGAAATAATTTACAAATTAATGCGTTGACAACTGATTTTGAGATTCTATTGGAATGTTGCATGTTACAGTACTTTAGTGATTCACTTAAAAATCACAGATGGTTTTCGTAATATTATTACTCGACTAATCACAGAATTTAAGGCAGCGATTAGAGAGATAAAAAAGAGGCAAAGTGTATACCATTACCGCAAATACGTTCCGAAAGATTGTAATTTTTCGCCTTGAATAGATCTTGGATTAACGGCTTGGTCAATTAAAGATACTATATGCCTGTATCCTTCGTCTATTTTATCTGACGGTAGGTGTATCAGAGCATATGCATTTTCCAAGATATAGTCGTACTGAACGTTTATATCAAAGTTATCCCATTTCTTTGCAAGATTCTAAAATATTGATAAAGTAATAGTTATAAAAATACTACGAGATATTTAACGTGTGAAATAAATGTCATTGATCAACTACAGTTCTTTTTATGACAAAAATTAACTACGATGTCTTATTTTAAGATATATATAAGTCATATGTATGTTTAGAGTCACGATTGAAAAATCAATTTTAAGCAGTCCACGACCGTATATAAATAGTGTTCCGAAATCGAAGACTATACGAGCTTATGATAGTGCATTAGCTTATGGAATAATTTGGCAGCTATTCCTATACATTTTTTTCGTATACTTACTTGCTTGTAATGGAATGAACAGCCTGTGATAGTCACATTTGGAAAGTGTGATATAACACTATTGAGTTGACTTCGTTCGAAATCACAGATAACGGAACGGATATTATCTCTTAATTCTGGAATTATGTCAAATATTTTTCTCCACATTGCATCGTACATTCTTTCTGTTCTCGATGAACATAAACAAAATATAGATGCAAAACCCTATAAAAGTTATGGTAGTTTCATAAAATGAAAAAAAGTAAAAAACCCAGCTTTATAAAAAGTTAAGCGTTTTTACTTATATATAAAGAAATTGAACTTAACCCACTTAACAAGGAGAAACCTGAATGTATCATAAACGAAAAACATATACCATTGACGTGAAAAATATGATTTATTTCTAGAACTATATCAGTAACTATAATAAAAAAAAAGTTTTATCTAGTTCTAAAATGAATTGTAACGACAATAGATAATATTCAACATATAGCTTCAATTATCAAATAAAAAACCTCATTTGATACGACTGATAAATATATTCAATTATAATTCTTTAAACAGAAAAATTACAGATTAAAAAATTTCGATGAAACAAAAATCTATATTTATTTTTCTAAATTGTACGTGTTGAGATGCCATGCGTATGTGCTTGCGATCTCTTCTGTGAAGATGGACGTAAACTTACGTGAATGCTCAACACGACATTACTCTAATAGAGCTTTGTTTCGGTCCTGGACGGATCGATCTAATGAATATTTTGTTTTCTCTAACCTGTGCCTTTATTTCTATACCAAGCATCTGTGTCCAACAGTGTGATTATAGGTAACTATTATAAAAACTAATTCAAGAGATAATAGAAAAATAAATTCGATTAAAATCCTGTCAACAACAAGGTTAAACCTTGAATATATGTATCTATTGATAGTTCAGGTCTTGACGATTTGTTTGGGAATTGATGTTCATATAAATGCAAATAAGAAAAGAATTTTAAATTAATAATGCAGATTACATATCCATCAGTAGAAATTCATAACCTGAAAAGATAAACACTTCAGAGAAAATAAATTACTATACGGTTGTCAATATATCTAGCTTGCAATGAGCATTATGGATATACGAATGTATCTTTGAATTATAAAAATATCAGTAAAAATAACAGAAATGATAATATTAACGTATCAGTGGAACTGCCGATGAATATGTTCAACCATATACAAAATTAATAAATGATAGATAAACTGAAGAGTGTGATCTGAAATAATAGTGATTTGAAATTAATATATTTTCAAAAACTACCTATATAACAAAGACTATGGAACGGCTACGATAATAATAAAATAAAAACTTGCTGATCAACAATATTATTTGAATTTTAACTACTTTTTCACCTTCCATAGTTTTCAAAACAATTTTTGAAAAAAAACTCGACGGATATTATTTGAAGTCTACAAATATCGGCCTTGCATTCTTGAAGCCACCAAAATTACACTAACATACTTAACTAAACTGATTAAAAGATATGACCGCGACGGGAAAATTTGTCGCGATTTGTTTGATAGCAAAGTAAAAGCATGCTCATTCGAAATGAACAAAAAGAGACAGTCAGTTATGTAAGAGCAAATAGTTCAGAGATTGAGTGAGTGACGTAACATTATTATTCTTGCACTTATCCTCATCAGTGACAATCACAATAAAATTCTGAAAAGTAGTTCGATTTCTTGGCGATAATTATGACAGAAATAAAGTGTTGCTGTCAATTTGATATAAGTTGATGAACAGGCTATCTATGAAAAATAAACAAACAGTAACGATGGATAGCTATGCATCGAGAGAATTTTTGTAAAGTTCTTTAAGTATTCAATTAAAGTTAAACATTAAAGTAAGTACATAAATTGAATAACTTACTGTATCTAACTTTCGAAAACTTATTATGTACACTTGCGCTATTCCTAAATTTCTAGGGATTACCTGTAAATGTATTAGTATATCATTATTGAACATATTAATTTTTTCACAGGATCGAAAGGGTGTAAAAATATTATAGTTAACTCATTTTTTTCATAAAAAATGAGTGGACCGAAACCGAAGGCACATAAAAATAGTTTTTTCAAACAAAAGTAAGTACTAAGAAAGATAACGAAAAGAATATCGACTAGAATTATTAAATAATATCTAAATGATACATAACATATGTCCAAAAGTCTCTTGTCATAATTATTTATTATACTATTCCAATAATATTAATACATACTGTGAAGGTCCCATCTATGAAAAGTTGAGAAATCAACCTCAACGCCTCCAAGGCCGTATCATCGATGAAAATTAAACATTTTGATGTATCTGTGGCTACAGCTATTCCTCTGTATAAATTGTTTATTCGGTGGTATTCAATCAACATTTCATTTAATTGCTCTAAATTGTTCGGCGTACCCGGAAGTGTTTGATTAAAGACACGTATAATTATTTGCTTGAATTTTGGATAATATCCAATATGGTCATCAGCTTGTAATGGTGCATATCTATTTTCATCAAATAATTTGAATATTTAGATTTTTTGTTAATTTTGGTATCGGAAAAAAGAGACAGAGAGCATAATAGTTCAGTTGAATTAGACAAATAAGTGTCGAAACAAAGGTGTAAGAGGTAAGTTTGTTATGATTGTTACAATTGGTCTAGAATAACAATGTGAATTGGGGGTGCGCGAACGATGGTCTCTTATGATTTTACGGTATAGCTCCTTTTCAAATACCTTCGGACAGGAGCTTCGTTTCAATATTATAATTCAACTTACTGATATCAGCATATTTTTTGTTGTATCTTTTCAAAAAAGGTCTTGACTTAATTCATATAGATAAAAATTAACTGGAATATCCGATTCTAAGTGTCATCCTTTTTCTCTTTTTCCTCCTTTTAGTCCATACGATTATGATTATCAATAAATTGAACTGTCAACAAACATGTTTATATGATGACGTTTCGTTGGATAATTACCAATCTTTTCTGATCTTTATAAAATATTTAAAAAATACACAGATATCAACAATTAATCATAATTGCTACCTACCAATATACATTTTTTCGGTTTTCTATTGCTTTTCATAGAATTGCGATCAAATCAAACCATAAAAATAGTCACTTAGTCAAGCTGAAAATCACATATATCAAAAACAAAATAGAAGAATACCCAATCCTCTCTCTAATAATCAAAACAGAATTATCAATACCGAATTAGATGGACCATGTGTGCAGTATACATAAACAAAAATATAACAAAATTACAAATGTATCCTATATTTTTTCTAACTTGATTTGCATTGATAAGATTTGTTATGAAAAGGTAAAGCAAGAACCTTAGTATTTATTGCTTTTGCCCATCATGAGTACTATTATTTTTATTATGATTGAATCTATGTCTACGAATGTGATCAGAAATACTTATCTCAATAAATTTATTCGGATAATCATTATCTCTTTAGATATTTTTCACTAATTTTATATTAAAAAAGTGAAAAGATCTATCAGATAACAATAAATCTCTATCGATTAGATTAAATATAATACTACGCTTTTTTTGTACAGTTATTGTATATATGTGTATTTTTTAATATTTAATAAAGATTGGAAGAGATCGGTCATCATCCAATGAAACGTCTTCATATAAAAATGTTTATTGTTAATTCATTTTATTGATAATCTCGTGGACTAAAAGGAGGAAATAAAAAAAGGAATGGCTCTAACAATTGGATTTTTCAGTTAATTTTATACGTATTGAGAGTGAATTTTCCAAAAAAAATCCTATAGATTATTCTAATAACTTACTCATCAAGAGCACGAACGGAATCATACACATTTTTTGGTTCATCGATATCGGCGTGCTCTCTCGCTCTTAATTTGATGTCAATCTCAAATTTTTCTCTTAAGTATAAATTAGGATCACTAGGATGCGTGTGTTCATTAATCAATTGTATCACTTCGTTTTCGACATAAATTTCATTTTGTGTATAAATATACGCAGAGCATAGATACTGATCCCTTCGAGCACATCTATACTTTCGCAAATTAAAAGTGTCTCTATAGTACATATAACCTGCGTGGAAATACCGCCAAGAGTCCGGCTGTTTTCCTGCCAGCCTCAGCATCGTTATTCCTATATTAAAATGAATTCATGGATAAGATAATAAGTTAATGAATAAATATACACATAAATATATACAGTCTACAGTATAGTAAATATATATTATTTTAGATTTCTAATAAGGAAATAGGATTTGATGGTTATGAAGAAAAATATAGTATAGGTGGACGTTAACGTTAGAATAGGTAAAGAGCGTTTTTGGAAAGCTAAGGTTATCAGCAGAATTTATATCGTAATTCAGTGAAGAATCATAGATAAGACCTAATAGCAAAGCCATTCTTTATAGTTATAGTGCTCAAAATGTGTTTGTACAAGCATACGATGATTGATAATAGAAGCGAAAAATGTTATAATTAATATTAAGATGTATGTATAATTCAGGGAATGGACATGCCTGTTATCCATCTTAAATTTATTTCGCGGAATAATTCAGACTTCGACAAGAGAAGAGGCGAGTTGCTTCATTGCATGCAAACAGCGTAGAATAAGCGGCTTTCCAATTGTGTAAATTGTGATATAAAAGGAAAAACGGCTTTTCCTTTCTATGCGAGATTTGTATGCCTAATGTATAATCCAAATAAATAAATAAAAAAAAAAGAAATAAAAAATCTACATTATTATCTATTTATCAAACCATTCATTAAGTCATCTTTAATTTAAGCGTCACAACACAGTTAAAGCTTATACTTCGTTTACTGTATCCGGGATAAAACTACACTAAGTAAATAAATTCTATTCATTATGTTCACAAATTATATTCATCACTGTTGGTTGAGTCCAAATATGGACCCTCCTATTTCTTGAGCCTTAGTGGGCTGACTGACCCTTGCCAGTATTGTGAATTTCCATCTTCACAATCGTTGCCACCTTAATTGTCACTTTTAATATAACTGCCTTTTAATACTTTAAATTTCAACAACAAAGCAAAAGATACAAGCTTCTTATCAATTATCTGCAGGATTTGAATACTTACGTGCATCTATTTATAATTCAACTCATCTACTTCAATCATCATTTCAATAGATCGAAACATTTTTTCCGAGTTTACTAATCATAATGTTACTATGATAACACGCCAGCTTAGTTTAAAGCTTTTCATGATCAGTATATTTAAGATACGCAAATGAAAGAATATATACATAAATGTACACAGTAAATGGTGAAAAATAACTGTGTTATTCTAAACATTGAAACTACAAAAGACTCACTACGTGAAAAATTGGCCGTTGTAACAGGTTCATGTGAAATCTTTATTCATGAATTGCCGTCGAGCTTTACAGACATCCATTTTGATGCCGCACATTATAATTTTCATGCGATTGGATTTGAAAATGACCATAACATGCCAAGAATAATACTCAGAAATGAATCAATGATTCATCTACATCATCTAATTAAGATAACCCGTTAAACAAAACGATATCAACAATAATTACTCACTCATCATTTTCAGCACGCAACTCTTTTATAACATGAGCGGTAACAACATTTACAATTACAATCCACTAAATAATATGTCTTTCAACTGAATAACCTATAGTAAGGGACAAGGATTTCCTAAAAGCAAGACAGCTTCATAGTAAAAAATGCAATTAAAATATTTAATTGTGCTGAGCATACTCTTGCAAAGGTTATGGCCAAAATTTATACATGGACTTTTTATAGAAGATACCAATAGGTCTATTAATTACGCTAGTGCATACCTATAGTGCAAAATCATAGTGTATGTCTGATAAAAATGCTTAAATCTGAAGAAAAACTCTGTCACATAAACTTGTTTTATAATACACTAAGCTATCATGTTCTAGGTTGAATGATGCATTGAATTTAATAAATAAATACACAAAAAAGCAGATTTTAAATAATTTTTTAAGTTGACAAAAATCAGTTATGATAACTTAATCAAATAATTTTTCGAGACAGGATTTTGCATTAAAGTTATTAATTTAATACAAAATTAAGGAAAGCTTTGATTAACTGATTATATATATTTTATTTGTTTACTATAAATATTCATATTACATGCAAAATTGAAGATAATACATAAAATTGATAATTGCAGTAAAAAAAATTAAAAATATAATGTAATTACAAAATCATGGGTAACCTTCGAAACTCTTTCAATATCTGATAGTTATAAAGTGATAACTCAGGTATTGAAAGAGTGCCGTTTCTCAATTTTCTTTCCATTTCTTCATAATTCATTTTCAAGTAATTGTACAAAACTTTCACCTGCCATTCTAAAATATAAAACGTATACTATTAAATGATGACATTTGAAAAATATTTCAGATAAAAGTTGTATAGTTCACAAAGACTCCACTGACAATGACGTTGAGCGTCGTCCTTGGATGTGATTTTAAAGATTATTTCAAGGTATACCTTTGTTTTTCAAAATAAGAACGTATATTTTTGATCCCAGATTCAGAAAGAGCAGAAAATTCTACGTTTAGATAAGATATGTAGGATCTACGAATGACACTTTAAGATCATGGAATATACATGAAATATACAATTTAAGTGCGTATTCTTTATTGAGTATGTTGAACTATATGTTTATTTGCACTGATCTAAGTAGTCAAGGGACTTCACTGTAAACATAACCAGCTGTAAGATCTTGCAGTCTCTAAAGAAGGTACGTTTATGTACGCGTGCGTGTGTCAAGGCAAAACAATGTAGCGATGCAGTTAGTAAGGAAAAATTTCAGTAGAGCTTCATCCAGTCAAGGTAAAGTTATATACTACAAATGCTCCCACCTAATTATGAATCAAATGTTCAATGTGTACACTATTATTTTTAAAACACAATAACAATTTGTAAGTATTTCAGTAGTTATCACTTAAGAGTACTTCCTATATTTTCACTCTCTTTTCCATAACCATCCGACGCTGCAAGATTATAAGCATGTGTTATATACACGTATTTACTAAAAAAACATGTCTTTCTATTAGATTCGTCGAAGTAATAGATGATATCACAGCGCAAACTCGAATAGAGAAGATACGACGAGCGCGAGAGTGAAGAAGATAGATAGTTGTGTACGCAGCATGGGACCATACATGGGAGGCAGTGAGATCGCGCACATGCGTCCGATAGATTGCAACCTTGGTGGGGCTTCAGATAATCTACATCTACTCCAAGAAGAAAGCAACTGTCTGAGAAAATGAGAACAAATGACCGGGAGACTATTTACTGACCAACAGACCATAACTTTTATGCTTATTTAAGATATAAAAATTTATTCTACGTAACAAGTATATCTGTCGATTACCTTTTTCTGTGAAAGGTCCTATCAATGCCACGATAAGCAGTAAGTTATAAGTGAGATCTCTTGACAGCTTAAATTAGTGCCAAACAATAAACAGCCCAACACGTGGTAGAACGATGTACGAAAAATGACTAATCACAGCAAAACTCATCTATATAGTTTCCCGTTTATTCCGAATGTGGAATGAAAATAAAAATTTGTATATTATAGAATCTTAGTGTGAACCATAGTACCTTTGAACGTAAAATATAAAGATTCTTATTTAAAATAAAAAACGTTTATCTGGCAATGACCTTTAAAATCACATCCAAGAATACGTTTGACGTCAAGTTATAGTCAAGGGGACATCTTATGTATATATTTATCAATAATATATATACAAGATGTATATATATATCAATTATATATATTCTTGATAAATTTTAACGACACAACTATACTATCTGACTCACCAAAAAGCTTACGGGAAATCCATCTATTATTATTTAATTCCCTAGTTATAAATTTTAAGCATTTTTTTTTAAGAGCTTTCGGATTATATGTTTCTTCTCGGTACTCTAATATACCAATGTTCATCAGAAAAAACAATTGGTTGTAGATCTCAACTTCTTCATCTACCGTTAAATATACATCTGTCAATCCACTGAACGTTCTGAATTCCATACCGTATCTACAATTTTTAAATTGTTATTAATAAAAACAGAAAGAAAGCAAACAAACTGTGCACCTTAATTTAGTTTCAGTAACATACATTGAAACAGTAGAAATCTTTAGAAATCGTAGTAGAAACATGCGATTTCAGATTGCTTGTTAGAAACATATATGTTAGGCTATAGAAAATGTATTACTTTAATACAAAAAATAAATTAAAAGAAGAAGTTAATTGCGCTTTTGTAAAAAAAATTTTTTTTTAAAAATCACTTTTCCAATAACTTAAAAATAAATAAATTGTTGATTACTATGCAAGTCCTACATAAGCAAAATAATAAACACAATCTTAATACAGAAACAATCATAAATATGTGATTTGAGCGAAATATTTCGAAAATAAAGGAAATGCTAAAGACGTAATAAAGAATTGACTTCGGCCGAATTTTACGTTTTAAACTCTCTCTTCCGGTTTAGACTGATGTCTCCGAGGTGTGATGGTGTGTGCATCATTAGCACACCCTTATTTTTGGCTCACCTATTATTCAAAGTGTTGGCAGCGACTAGACCGAATTCGAAAGAGTAAGTAGAGCGAGAAAGAGGCGATCTATTTCGGCTTTGCGGTCAGCTGTAAAATTTTCGGCAGTTTCCAGCTGACCCCTATTATAGCAAGTATAGCTTCGTCAGTAGCCACTAAATAGAGAGCAACTATATAACACCAGCAGCGACAGCGGTATCAGCAGCAACTGCATAACAACAACACCGACAGCAGCATCAAAGTAATGGAGGGCAGCGCGACACCATGAGTTATTTGTGTGTGGCAATGTCGTCTCTCACTCATGTATTTCAGAGCCGTATGTTCGGGCTATTATAATGCCAACGGTCAGCAATAGTGCGATCTTTGTGCATTAACAACACCCGTGGTCGCACGGATTGCTGGATGATGCGCCGTCCGTTTTGTTTGTTTCGCCGGATTATTTTTATTTTCATTTTTGAGAGTGTGTAATAAATGTATATTTAATGTATTTCGTGTGCAAGGGATTTGTCAGTCTTATTTCTGTCACCTATAGTAGTTCTCTTCCTCGTGATCGCGTGGGTATGTTTTCCCAATACGCTCTTAAGGGCTGCAGCATGTTACCTCCTATCTGTGTAATTTAAATAATTTGTTTGCGCTCAAATCGGGGATGTATTTTATTTGAACTTAAGAAAAATCCCATTTAATCGTTACAACATTTTTGAGTGATCGAATCATTCGTTACAATATATAAAAGCACAATGCTGTAAAATTGCGGAACGAGTTAGTGGATCTCACGTTTGACTAAAGAAAAAAGCGAGGAATGGCAATAGCTTAACTTTTTACTGTATGCGGCTAATTACAGGTCATGGCAGAGCTAGGAGTGTCTTGCTAAAAGGGTAGCCAAAATAAGTGTACCGTACCAACCTTGCGATTTATGAATAGATAGATGACCGATAAAAACTTAAAACTAATTACTTAAGGTAGATATAGATGGAAGTATGCATTACAGGCGCGAGTTTACAAAGAGAGAATAAAATAGTGACGCTCTAACGATACCTACAATTTATTATGTACAGATTTTAGAGAAGACATTTCTGGACTGCTTGTAAACTTATAACTCAGGTAACGTCTAGGTTTGCTCAAGTACGCGGCAGTATGTGTTAAGGCCGCTAAGTTGAAAGACAGATAAACGAGGGGCAATATGCGCCGATCCTCATATCAAGTTGATTCACCACGAGAAGAAAAAAAATCAAGAAAAACCATGCCACTAGTTCCTGACTGTCGGGATTAAAATTAGTAACACTCAGCTGGTTTTTCCATGAGTTGATACCCGAATGAGTATTTCAAGGCCTCAGTACGAGAGGCTCGAACATTGAAGGTAATTGATGGATTTCGAAGTGAACGGCGGATGAGGACGTTTCGAGGGAGATACTTCAAAGCCGAACTTCAAACCACCTTGTAAAGCAGCCTCGTAAGAGCTATTTGCTCTTGTAAACTCAGCATCAACCAGCCCAGCGTAAGCCTCTGAAAAAAGACGTAGGTTTGGGTGTTGGGTGAATAGGTCACTGGTCGGGATAAAGGGTATTTAGTCCACCACAAAATAGACACACGCATTGTGAGCGAACTGAAGTTCAGCCATGCGAATTTTGTCGACGTCCATGAGAACTACGAACCGGACGCGTAGATGAAGTGCGGGAAGATCAGGAACTGGAACAAGTTTCTCGTTAGAGTGACGAACAACGATCTGAGGTGAAACATCCCAGAATGCAGTGACCAATGGACCTTGTGGACCACCGTTAAGGTATTGGTGCTTTCATTGAAGCGTGGGCGAGAGAGTTACATACAGGCTTTATTGTCGGAGAGTAGGGAACCAGCAGCCCATTAACGATAATTTTAAATAACATATCTAGGTCAATTCTGAAAACGTAGAGCTCACTGCCATGAATTATGACCTTAGTCTCGACCACGTTCAATCTGAGACCATTTACAGCCGCTCACTCCATAACCACGCCAGCGTCGTGCTGTGCCCTTGAGATGCCGTCGATGATGTCGGGCGAAAAGCAATATATATAAATTTGCGTATCATCGGCGTATATTGTATCATTAGCGAAGCGGAGTAATCTTAAAAAGTCATTGATGAAAATAGCAAAAAGGTGAAGACCTAAAACGCTTTTCGGTGGGACCCCTGTAGAGGAGCTCAACCACCCGGAGACAACACCAATCTCGTCATCCAGCGCCTGTAGCCTATGGGCCAGGTAGTTGAAGAACCGCAGTAGCAGGTCGTCAAGAATGGTGTCAAAGGTCGTCAAGAAATCGAAGAGAAGCAGGATGGTGATATATCGTCTCTAAATGGCCAACCGAACATCATCGAGTAGGCCAAGTAGGGCTGATTCAGTGGAATGACCATCACGAAAGCCTGCCTGGTTTGTTGAGGCTGGAAAAACCCCGTAAGAAAGCGAACGATTGAAGAGTACTGTAGTGCGGCCCAAGAGAATGCGAGGCTAGAGAAAGGATGCTGAGAGAAAGGCCATCAGGGCCGGAGCCCCATGAACGTACTTCAGCAAGAACATCCTCCTCTACCTCTCTCCGGGTGACGGATTGGAGTGCAAATGGAAGGCTGGTAGCCAAAGTAACTTATAAGTTAAAAGTTAAAACTTAAAAGTTAACTTATAATCAGTTTTAGTCCCTATAAGCTGACAATAAAATAATCAACAAGATTTATTATTCAAAGTCTTGTGTAATTATTTTTTCAGAGGCATCATTACAAAATAAAAATGACAGTTTTATTAAATATTTGCAATGTATTTATATGCATTGCAAATATTTAATGATATTTACATTTTTATTTTATAATGATGCATCTGACAAAGTAATTATACTTTTTTGTGAGTATTTGTTTAAGAGGCATGATTATAAAATAAAAATGTCAATTCAAATAAATATTCACAATGCATATTAAAACATTGCAAGTCTTAAGAAAAACTGGTTCATTTTATTGTATGTCCATGCCTCTGAAACAAATAATTACACAAGAATTTAAATAATAAATCTTGTTGATTATTTTATTGTTAACTTATAATCAGTTTTAGTCCCTATAAGCTGACAATAAAATAATCAACAAGATTTATTATTTAAAGCCTTGTGTAATTATTTGTTTCAGAGGCATGGTTACACAATAAAATGAAACAGTTCTTTCAAGTCTTGCAATGTATTAATATGCATTGCAAATATTTAATGATATGTACATACTTTATTTTATAACCATGCTTCTGAAACAAATACTTACACAAGAGTTAAAATAATAAAACTTGTTGATTATTTTATTGTTAGCTTATAATCACTTTAGTTGCTATAAGCTGACAATAAAATAATCAACAAGATTTATTATTCAAAGTCTTGTGTAATTATTTTTTCAGAGGCATCATTACAAAATAAAAATGACAGTTTTATTAAATATTTGCAATGTATTTATATGCATTGCAAATATTTAATGATATTTACATTTTTATTTTATAATGATGCATCTGACAAAGTAATTACACTTTTGTGTGAGTATTTGTTTTAGAGGCATGATTATAAAATAAAAATGTCAATTCAAATAAATATTCACAATGCATATTAAAACATTGCAAGTCTTAAGAAAAACTGGTTCATTTTATTGTATATCCACGCCTCTGAAACAAATAATTACACAAGAATTTGAATAATAAATCTTGTTGATTATTTTATTGTTAACTTATAATCACTTTTAGTCCCTGTAAGCTGACAATAAAATAATCAACAAGATTTATTATTTAAAGTCTTGTGTAATTATTTGTTTCAGAGGCATGGTTATACAATAGAATGAAACAGTTCTTTCAAGTCTTGCAATGTATTAATATGCATTGCAAATATTTATTGATATGTACATATTTTATTTTATAACCATGCTTCTGAAACAAATACTTATACAACAGATAAAATAATGAACGAGCTTGAATATTTTAAATCTTGGCTACT
The DNA here is from genome assembly GCF_024137745.1 of Phymastichus coffea. NCBI lineage: Eukaryota > Metazoa > Arthropoda > Insecta > Hymenoptera > Eulophidae > Phymastichus > Phymastichus coffea. The sequence continues at coordinate 4,615,299 of NW_026706819.1, read as the reverse complement.
TTACTTTTTCAGAGGCATGGTTAATTTTATTTTTAATAATGCCTGTGAAAAAATGAAACATACAAGAAATAAAATATTCAAGCTCGTTAAACACAAACACAAACACAAACACAAACACAAACACAGTCACAATCACAATCACAATCACAATTTTATTTTGAATTACACACACTATAAATTAACAATAAAATAATCAACAAGCTTGATTATTTTAATTCTTGTATATTTAATTTTTTAAAGGCATGGTTAAAATTAAAATGAACCATGCCTCTAAAAATATTATATATACAAGAAATATAATAATCAAGCTTGTTGACTATTTTATTATTAGCCTTTCATTATTTCAAAAATCATAGCATGCAAACAATAACACTGTTAAGCAAGGGGGATATAATAAGACTAGTCTAGTATACTGGAGCTAAGCCTGTCTTCTGCACCGATGCGAAAATAGCCCGACACAAATAATATTTTATAAAAAAAATGATCACATATTTTTTATTTTTTATGAGAAATATAATGGTACAATAACAAATAATTATTTTTTCGAGAAGTACAATTAGACATACGTGAGATGTGATCATCTTTTTTTATAAAATATTATTTTCTGCACCGATGCGAAAATAGCCCGACACAAATAATATTTTATAAAAAAAATGATCACATCTCACGTATTTCTAATTGTACTTCTCGAAAAAATAATTATTTGTTATTGTACCATTATATTTCTCATAAAAAATAAAAAATATCGTTATCGATAATTCACCTCCTATTTATTCACATAAAAGATATAATTAAGCAAAAATAAATTCAAAGAAAAATTGTACCTTCTGTAGTCTAAATTGTACCATCAGTACATTTCTATAAATTTGTTTCTAAAAGAAATAATAGAACAATTACAAATTACCACTAATTGTTACAATTTACAAGGATGTCATCCGGAAATGCACTTTGCGCAGGCGTAGAGCTTTGTAATTGTCCTATTACTTCTTTTAGAAACAAATTTATAGAATTGTACTGATGGTACAATTTAGACTACAGAAGGTACAATTTTTCTGTGAATTTATTTTTGCTTAATTATGTCTTTTATGTGAATAAATAGAAGGTGAATTATCGATAACGATATTTTTTATTTTTTATGAGAAATATAATGGTACAATAACAAATAATTATTTTTTCGAGAAGTACAATTAGACATACGTGAGATGTGATCATCTTTTTTTATAAAATATTATTTGTGTCGGGCTGTTTTCGCATCGGTGTCTTCTGCTACTTAAAATTTTACTATAGTGTAACTACGTACGTAAATCTAGTAACTTAATTTTAAAAAATTTTGCGGAATATTTGTAATTATTAAACGCGAATATATAAATTAATTCAAGACGAATTTAATATTATATATATAATAATAAAAATTAAAAATATTTATTATAGAAAGATATAAGATTTGCATACTTACAATATATTGTGTATAATAAATTTTAATGAATCCTTATGATATTAAATTGCTTTTTATGTTCTTCTTAAAACTGTATTATATTTTCTATATTTCTTTAATCAATTACACTTTTTTATATCCGCTTATCACTTACAATATTATTACTTTATAACTGCTGTTTGTATTGTGTAAACTATTATTCGCATTTGAATTTTCAAACAACGGTTGCTATGTGTATGAACCCCGTATCGTTATATAAACATTTAATTATAATTCGAAAAAGTAAATAAGTAGTTCGTTTGTTCTTTGATTGATAAATAGTTTTTGACAATAATATTTATAAATTTATCTATGAAGTTTTAACTTATAAATTAATTGAAATAAAAATATGCATTGTTTGTCAAGCGCTCAATCTTGACCCATCTATCGCGCATGCTCATCATTATCTTATCATAAAAATGACAATTGTATTGTTGTAGTTAAATCATTTGTATAAGGTCTATCTTACTTGGACGCTGTTAAATTTCTAATAAATTATAAGCTATCATGATTTAGTAGTTAAATTATTATAAATGACAACATATTGGGTAACTGGATTCACACCGCGATTTTATCCCGAGAGACTTCTAATGGGAAGTTACGAGTTTATGTAAATATGGCAACTATGAAAAATCATCTGCTAACTAGGTACATATTTTAATGAAATTAAACAACATAATAATCAAAACAAATAAATTGTATGGCCAATATTTATGATTAAACATTGAAGGAGAGTTATATACTTACCTTCTGTCTCCGAAGCTAGATAATTATTAGTAAAAAAAATAAATTTATAATATATATAATACATTCAATTTAAAATATATATATACGTCAAATTGAAATAGAATATGACTTTTTTTTATAATAACAAGATATTATTGTTATATCAATGTATGACGAAAACAATAGTACAAATTCTGATATAAATTGGAAATTGTAAATATTGTAACGGGGGGATTAATCTGCAAAAATGGGAAATTTATATAAGAGCAAACTCCCACGATGCAGAGCAAACTGCCGCTCCGTTAACACGTATGTTAGTACGTGTATTCGCCTTAACGTCAGCTGACTTAACTTGGTTGTCTTCGATCAAGCAGAGTTGAACTCACCTTAAGTCACGTGCTTTGTGACACACGATGAGTTTGAAGTGTGAGCGACTTTACTCCTTTTCCGCTTAATCCCCTAGACGTAATAGGATTAACACCTAAGCCTATCTCAATTTCTTAAACTATTAGGAAAATCGTATGACGAAATCGGCGAATAAGTTTAACAAAGTTTATTCATAAAAAAATCTATACAGTCTTTGTCGGGCCGAAAGACTGACGCACGCGAATAGGATTTACAATTAATTCACTTTCGATGATAAAGAGAGAGAGAGAGAAGATACGAAAATTGGCGCGATCTAACGCTCGGCGCGAATACAAAATTATCAACGCTAACGCGGCTGAGCAAAATAATAAATATATTTTGACACGCGATAATAAAGGGAGGTGCTCCTACCCTGCGGTGCAATTACGGTGATCAGCCGTAATTGTTGATGCCAATAAAATGTATCAACTGCCTCCGGAACTGTTATATCGGCTGCGCTGTCTCATACCGCCTATCAGCTGCAAATATGCTGCTACCGTGATGCTGTAATCTGCCGATCACTTTGTTGCACTCGCGCGTGTAATTACTCTTGGTAAAACTATCACTAGGCGAGAAAAACTTTGCAAATAAAAATCCGGCGATATCCTCTCGTAACAACAGCTGAGGCGTAACTGCTAATTTGAAAGATCGCGCGCCCCCTCTCTCTCTCAAAACTTAGAACTAACGCGCGAAATTCAGAATCGCGAACGGTTCGATTAATTGAATCGACTACCGTTGCAATATCAATAGGACTATAACAAATTCTTGTTGAGAATCATTTTATTTTTTATAATTTAAGTTTTATAATGAACGATTTTGATTGTTTAAATAAGTAAAACCAACCCCGGGACTGCAATAATATATATAATTTATAAAGGTAGGTAATGTTCGTGGGCGGATGCCTGTCCTTGGATGAACTGACTCTTGGACTTGTGCTTCCGACAGGCGCAAAGCATGGATTGTTCCTCGGTGCTTTCGCTGTCAAAAACAATATTTATTTGCATTACTCTATTCACTGCAGCTATCAAAAATACTATCTGTCAAATTGTAAGCGTGAACATTTTTATCATGCCCGCTACGTCAGTGCAATATGACTCGCCCGACGAGTATATTTAAAATGTGAATTGTTGTAACGATACTTGACGTTTATTCGAAATAAATGAAACGGGGTTTTTAATCTTAAAAGGACACTGGAAACAAACTTGAATAAAACAACATACAAAGAGGTACATAATATTCTGGAGAAATACAGTATTCGTTCGATTTTTTGCAATAAAGAGAAAGAGTGGGACTAACCGTGTAGAATAACAAAACATTTGTGTATAATATAAGTATGCTATCATTTCACACAAAATCAACTATGTAGAATAAAAATTGATCGTGTAGAATAAAAAGTCATCGTGTAAAATAAAAAACTGTTCGTGTAGAATAAAACTGATTTATTCTGGTGTATAAATCAACCGTGTAGAATATTATTACTGGTAATCAAATCAGTACATGTCGAAACTTTAAACATAACTGTTGCGAAATAAAATTTTATTTTTCATTGTGTAGAATGAATTTATCTAGATTTTTAAAAACATTCGTTAAGTAGAATTAATAACAGGCTATGTCTAATAAAAGTTGACACATTTTGTGAATATTCATAAACGTGTACAATGTTCATGTTTTTCATCTGATATGATAATAACCAAATGTGACGTGTAGAATCTTTTACAATGTATGTATTTGAAAAAGTATGTGTAGAAAAATGAGTTATGTAAAATATTCGAAATTTCATTCGTGTAGAATATTAAATTGATTATGTACAAATAAACGTGTTCAAAATTCAACACTTTTGTAATCAAATAAACTTTGATTATGTATGATTTCTATATGTATAATATTTCAAATCAATACATTTTCAATTTCATTTTGTGTCGAATAGTTACGTGTAGGAAAATATTTAACTTTTTTTTTAATTTATATTTTATTTATCGTGTTCAATAAATAATTTTCGTGTTTAATAAATAAAGTCAAATAGTTTGTGTTTAATCAAATCGTGTAAAATTGTTATGTGTACAAACCGAACCCTGCCATTATAATGAATCAAAATTTATCATATGGAAAAAATAATTAAAAAAATTTACCATAATTTAAATCTTATTACATATCAGATTATACCATAACATGCATATTAATTTAAAATATTTTAAAACATTTTCCTGATAAATTAGTGCTATAATAAAAGTACAAGCTATGTTTTTCATATTTATAAATTTATGAAGTGTTAGTAAAAAGCAGTAAATAACCAATTTGTGATTTACACAGTAATTTATTTCGTAAAACTGCGAATAATATATCCTTATTGAAACTATGTACGTATGTATGTATATATTGTATATATATATATATATATATATATATATATATATATATATATATACATATGTACATACAAATATATACAGGGTACCCTATTTTGACTTAGACCGTAGAATAACTAAAAAGACATTGCCAAGTATACGAAAATGTTTCAGGTAAAAGTTGTATGGTTCAGAGGGGGTCAACTGACGAAGACATCAAACTTGACCTTTAATGTGATTTTCAAGGTTATTTGAAGATCAACTTTATTTTCTCAAATATCGTAAAAATACAAAGTCGATATCTCAACAAAAAAAAAGATTTTTTTAATTTGAAAGAAGGGTTTTGAAGGGTTAGAGTTCTTCTTTGAGATGCCGTCAGCTGTTTAAAAAAAACTTTTAGTAGAATCTAACATAACCTCAAAGTTAGCCAAAAACAGCGTTTTTTGCACGTTTAGGTTAGGATATCTCAGGAACCTGACGTAATGGACAAAATCTGCCGCCGGATTTGGTTTCAGCGACTCAAAAACTTTTGGACGTACCTAGTCACGCTTCTCGGTCTTTTTGGCTGTTGCCCTGTGTAATTATTAGGAAACTTATTGAAAATGTGAATGCAGTTTCTCATATGGTAATATTAGCTAAACTAGAGAGGCCTTAGCTCAGTGGGGTATCAGCTCACTGAGCTGACGTCCTCCCTGAGCTGGATGCCCGTGCATTTTGACTTCAATACTGTCAACTTACCCTTCCCCTTACTAATCTGATGTCCATGCATTTTATGTTCCACACTTTCAGTTCATTTTGCCCCCCCTCTCCCCCCGACTAAACTACTATGCTCCCTGGGCTAATGCCCGTGTATTCTGTATTCCACGCTTTCAATTCATTGTGTGTATATGTGTTAAATTTTTAGACATAATAATGTAAATTGTATTTATTTAATAATTATTTATTTGTTAAATGATGTATTGAATTATAATTACGTATCGAAAGAAGCTTTGTTATAATTGAAAAAAAAACCAACGGATAGATCGGGGGATCGAACCCGCGTACTCTAGATCCGTAGGCCAATACTTTACCACTAGAGCCATTGGGACTAGTAACACAAATAATTCTTATTGTGTATATTAACTACATGACATTTATCGGACTATACTGAACGATGCGATCAGGTAGAATAAGACAATGTGCTGTAGTTCCTTCGGAAATATTTTCTCTGGTTTCGAATTCCAAGCACACATCTATTGGAGCAGTCTTTAATGTTTCGTTTTGTTTCGAACAGTCAATCACTACGAGTGGCATGTAATTTTTATATTCGAGCTTTTTGAGCATCGGTTCGGCATCCTTACCGTAGCATACGTTTTAAAAATTGGCATACATATCGTACAACATTGCGTACTGGTTTTTATTGAAATAAATGTTGAGATTATCGTATGGATAGCACTGAGAATTGAGGTACAGTTTTACATTTCTGATGTAACAATGATCAAATATACTAGCGTTAGAGTTTGGTTCATTTTTTCGTTTGGTTTGGAAGGCTAAGATGACGTAGCGTGGTTTCTCTAACTGATTTGTCGTTTTAACTGTCCAGACGTGATTTGTGTTTGCAGGCAGCGCTGGATATTCGTACAGTTCCCAACTATGAAAACTCATTGAAATACTTCTCTCGCTTTTTAGAAAATCGAGTAGACGTACTTTTTTGCATTCGATGCAGTCACATAGGGCATAAGCCATTCGAGACGTGTTACATCAATCTTGAATTCTCCCTAAGCTTCAACGTCATTGACGGTCTTCTTGGTTTGAATAAATTGTATTTATATCGGTGCTCGATCTTATGAGAATTCATTCATGTTTCATATTCAATAGCACTTTGCGATAGTTCTCAGTGAATCCAAGTATGAAGTTCAGAGGAATCAAAATATCAAAGTCGCCATTCGCATTAGTTATTTTAAGGTCTTCTTGTTCTATATTCATCCATCCGGCATTTTCGGCAATCAAAGTTTGATTTGGCGTGAGAGATAACCAGTTCTTCATAGTTGTTGAGAGACCAACGTTCTTACATTTATCTATTTCTATAGTATTCAGCACATACCTAATTTCTTCAAACATGTGACAAATGGCATTATTAACAAAATTAGTATTCGTTAACAAAGTGTTACTTTTGCTACATAATCGTCCACAAATGAGTAACGAGCTGCGAGTTGGTAAAATACACAAGTCTTGATGTTGAATTGATATACGAATCTCGCCACTATTTTTGAACGATGAATTGGTGTAAGTTTGATGAGCATAGATCTCGTAATGAGCCAAAGATTCATTGAAGACCACAGATGATTGTATTTCTAGAATGTTCTTGATTATTTCGTTGAAAACAGCATAAAAAAATTAAGCAATTTATTTTCCACCAGGAACTACTCTTAACCCATTTCTTCCCAAGGCGCCATTTTATAGTCGATTTGTTTTTGACCGAGGAAAACCTCAAAATAATCGAAAATGTATACTAGAAGTCACTTTTCTATTGTAAAATTTCCCGCTCTTTACGAATCTGCAGTCAGAATTAGGATATTTTTCACGGAAAATTACAAAATGGCGTCTTGAATGTTGATGAAAATTTAGTATTACATTAGAATTTTTCTTTCAGAAATTAGTTGCTGAAATTTATAGAATCAGGATGAAAATGTAGATTTACATTGAAAATGTTAGTTCTTTGATAAACCTAGGCATTACGAATTTTCCTGGAACATTTTTCCAAGATGGCGACCAGCAACATGTTGACAAGCGGGAAAATCTAAAATTTTCTAAATAAAAGCCGATTTAGAGAATGAATATATACTACCTATACTTTCGATGTCGCTGAATACAATGCTAGTGTCAATTTCAATTTTACAAAATGGCGGATCCAATATGGCGTCGTTAATACCAAAATGATGAGCACCAGTGAGTGGGTACTCAATTCCTATGTTTTCGATATCGCTGAATACAATGCTAATGTCTGTTTTCAATTTTACAAAATAGCGGATCTAATATGGCGTCGGTAGTACCAAAATCAGGTAATGTTGATAAAATTGCGAATCTAATTACTATATTTTTTTCTGGATTCTTTGTCCCTACAGTTGGATAAATCCTTTGTCTTCTCGAGTATTGTAAAGTGTGTATTTCTCTAACGGTCTTTTTCAAGATAGTTGGAGCATATTCACTCTTTTTCTTCGGCTGTCTCTCCAATAGTCCTTTTCAGGATAATTGGCGAGATTTTCCATCTTGTGGAGGATTGAAAAGTGCGTATTTCTCTAACGGTCTTTTTCAAGATAGTTGGAGCATATTCACTCTTTTTCTTCGGCTGTCTCTCCAAAAGTCCTTTGGAACGTTGGTCTCTCAACAACTATGAAGAACTGGTTATCTCTCTTCTTGTATAGTATACATTTTCGATTATTTTGAGGTTTTCCTCGGTCAAAAACAAATCGACTATAAAATGGCGCCTTGGGAAGAAATGGGTTAACCCAAAACTTTGTAGGAACTTTATGCTTTGATGTGTTAAAGCTTTCGTTTTCCGATGACGATTGATGAGTGGAATTCGCCGTGTTAACGTTTTTAATTTCAGTCAACGACTGATAGTCGGTTAGTATTTTCCAGTGCTTATATAGCCCCGACCAGTCTTTGAACTTTAAACAATTCCCAACATACACTTTCGAGGTATAATCTGATGGTTATGACTTCACCACGAAAATTAATTAAATTTCCGTCTTTATCAACGATGCATAATTGCAAGTAATCTACAGACTTTTTCGTAACTGGAAGATAAATCACGTGAGAGGGAATTCAAAATAATTTTATATCGAGGTAGTACTGCTCGAAAAAATTCGTGAATATCGTGAACAGCGTTTCCGTTCAAGTAAGCGCCAGCGCTTATGTTACACTAGACTCTCACAGCATTCATCTTAAGAATACTGACGGGAAGATCAGAATTGTGAGAAACGTTTGCCATTAATATATGTTGTGAAAAACCTAACAATCGTCCAATAGAACTCTGCGGACGAAAATCTACAGGTTCAGAACACTTGATTATACAATGCAAGGTATTTTTGTTTGGTTTCATATTTAATGTTATATGATTATTATTATTATCAGTGCCGAAACGTTGCACAGCTCTACGAAGACATTTATCTATGTCGTCGATCTCATAGGCCCCGACAGGTACGTTGATAACTTGATTTGCGACGTAAAATTAATTATTATGTACGTTAATATTAGGTATCGACTTGAACGTTAGGAACTCGATTAAGCCCAACTTGCAATGTTTATGCTGTGATAGTTCCATTGGTGGGAAACAGTGCGCTTCCAATAGTGAAGAATTACGTGAGAGAGTCAGAGTTAACGAATCCTCCATGACTGTCCGAACATGAATACCAACATTTTCACATTGTCTTTATTTTTATACCCTCGTATGAAAACTGTAAACGAAGAAGACCACATACGTACGTATTGAAAACTTGATATCTTTTCGTATTATATTTGATCTCGATATCACTAAGATACATTATTGAATCAATGTGTTGCCTAAGATCTCCAAAGCTGTCAAAATATGTGCCGTTTTTTTCCAATTTTCTGATAAACTACCCAGTGCGTTCCTGTTCCTTCTACGTTGTCAAGATTGACTATAGCTGATTCGTGATAATATAGTCCAGAATTCGGTAAGTTATTTCTCATGAAGACTCAGCAAAAATTTGATATATTGATAATTGTTGTATTTTTCATAAGTCAATGTTTGTGGAGGCTCTATCTGGTAGATTTATTTTGAAGTTTTTTTTAAACCTGATCCTAGATAAGGTTTGAGATAAGGTCCATAGCCTTTTTATAAGGTTTGAGATACAAGCCTCTTCCTTGAGTAATGGCCTCCATTATTTTGTTGTGTCTCTTGTTCTTCTCTTCTTCTAACTGCTGTTTTGCAGACTTTGCATCGTTCACAGTTTTTGCCATTCTCGCGACGCTGCCAGCTAGAGTACCAGTTGCACTCAAGCCTGCAAAAAATTGTATAAGGAAGGGAAAAGTTCCACCCGTCTTCTTAGGCTTTGGCAGAATTCGTGGAACGTTGGTGTTTGCTTTTCCACCAGTTTTATTAACAGTTTTATAAGCTTTTTTCAAAGCAGAACCGATGACTTTACGCGCACATTTACCCTTGGACAATTTGAATGTGGCCGCTTTGATCACACTTTTCAAATTATCTAACTTTTTAGTTTCTTGTGTCTTTCTACTTGGTCTTTTTTCTGTTCTTGAAACCCATATCAAACTTTGATTTTAATTTCCTGACGTTAGATACAGCGTAAGCAGCTGCTTTCTCACAAAAACTAGAATTCTTATCCAAGACTCTATTGAACGCTTTTTCAGCTAAAACTTTGTCTACGATATTTTTAACCCGTATATTTTCTCGATTTTTCGAGTAAGCTATATCGTGTTGCTTGCAAGCTGCGTCGAGAGGATTACTTCCTAGATCACCACGAACTAAACATGTATGTAACTTAGTTTCTGGTCTGCAATATTGATAACCTGGAATATGGAGCTCAAATGGAAGCTTATTGATGATATCATTGACTAATACTCATCCTTTCTTTGCTCTTTGTCGTTTGCATATGATCATCACTCGATTAAGTCCAACATACGACTAACATTTAAAACTATAAAAGCAGGTATATATATATATAGCCATGTGGCCAGTTAGCATTCGAACTTTATTTCGTGAGTATGAATTTCAAAGAACAAACTGTGAAATTTCTTGTAGAAAATTTTGACGTCATCGTGCAGGAAGATAAGTAAGCAATGAGTCATGGAGATTTACTGCCAAATAGCATCACAATTCTTTTTTGTGGCCCGTTCAACTGTGGTTAGAACAATAGTCTTTTGGCGCTTATCACTTATCTCAATGGTATTAGATTAGAAAATGTTTACATGTTCTCGAAATTTCTCAATTAGCCAAAGTATAAATTATTGGAAAATATGTTAAAGCCAATAAATGGAGTATAGTATTTTCCATTTAAGGAGCACGAATCCGCGTTGATCCCGAGTTCGATTATGACATTCGACGACATCACCTGTGAGAAACAGGACATTGTACGTGCTTTCTTTTGTATGGGCAGACATAGAAGCGTCGACTGTCTCTCGCAAATGTACAGTCATATACCTAATTATTTCATGAGGGATAACGTTAATTTATTGGCAGTTTTTCGACAAGATAAAGCAAATATGAAACACATATATCATGGCATCAACTTGGCTGATTATTATCAATGAGAAAAACATCTGCTTTCTCAATTCGTAAAAGCACAAGACCCAATAAGAGAAAAATATAGTTTATTGAAGCATACCCGAAATTATACTGATTAAGTCTATAACGGGGATTTAGCCCGGTTAGCCCCGTAAATATAAAAAAAAAGGAAATAACTAAAGTTAAATGAGGAATGTCCGAGCGAAGTCTGGAGCCTCCTGGACTGTCCGTCTTCTCAGGTCCGGTGTTCGTCACGCCGGTGACAGGACAGCCGGATCCGCGCAGATTCGTAGTGTTGGCTGAAGAACGCAAAAGCCGAAGATTCGAAAGCGGGTGTAGGCGCGAAAGGGCGGAGCGTTTGAATAAGGCGTCGGGGTACGATTAAATAAAAGAGACTAACGGTAAACAGTATTTTTAATCAGTAGAAGTTAACAAAAGCGGTCGGAAGGAGGGAGAGAGTACGCTGAGAGAACGGATAGAGAGAGAGTAAACCAACCAGCAGGTACTTACAATGACGGTGCTCGTCCTCTAGATACGCAAACGAGTCGCACAGTTTGCGTCAACGCACACGCACAAATTATCGGGCACCACGTGCACTTCGCGGCTCGTTTCCTCCTGACGAACTCCTGCTCTATCAGCTACAGCACGCGAGCGTAGATCCTCTACTGGACCGGGCGACGTCGCAACTCTTCTCCGGATAAAGGCCACAACTCCGAGATCGAAGAAGAGGGAAGCACCAGGTCACCACGAAGATGCGAGCAGGGGGAGTGGTTGAGACGAAGGAATCTACCTGCCCGCTGACAAATCTGCACGATAGCAACTCTCTAGCGTGTTGTTTACTCGGCTCTCGATTTCTTTCTGCTCTGCCTCTCGTCGATTAGTGCCCGCGGTCACTCGCTAAAGCGCGACTATGTCTCTCTCTCTCTCTCTCCGCGCCTCGCGGTCGCGCGCGGAAGTATCCCTGCGTACTCGTGTCTCTCTCACTCTCTTACCTTATATTCGAGCCGAAGGGTAATTACATATATAAATATTAATGATAAATGAATATAAACATAATAAATTCATAAATATATAGGATAAGTTCGGAGAAATATGTTATATTTACATAACATTACTAGGGAGAGAGAGATATAACGGGTTGGCAATCTCACTCGTTATATCCCCCCGGCCCAGACGCTGAGTACGGGGTACCAGCTCGAAAGGATGACTCTCTCTCTCAGTAATAAAGAAAAGCCGAAACTTATTATAAGACTTTATTATCGTCAACGTCAAAGAAAAGGGAAATATCGTAATACAAAAAAAAGGTTTAAACAGAGAAACATCAAGTAGGCGCCTCTCTCTCTCCGTACAAGTTACGGTTCAGCTAACCATCTACTCGCGATGAGGATGCGTTGACGCAGATGAGCATCGTAGACCCCGTAGGGGTCATCGTAGGAGTACGGGGCCAAGAGCCCCTGGGCCCATTTCCAATGCTGAGTGTAGTTGGGGCAGTCCCTTCCCCTTGACACCCCTGTCAGGCCACAGTGCGGGCAGCTCCGGATCAACCGAAGGTCTAGACGGGGGCCATCCCACTTGCCGCACGGGCGAGTAGCGGCTGCTCCCTGCCTCGCATGGTGACCTGGCTCGTTCCTCACCCTGTTGGACGTGTGCGGGTTGGGAACCAGGAGAGGACGGCTGGCGTTCTCCTCTTCCAAGGCCGCCAGCTGGGCCCGCAGAGCATGCAGTTCTTGGAGCTTCTTAGCCTGCTCTGCTATAATGCGCTCTCTTTCCTGCTCTGCCTCCAGTCTCCTCTTCCTCTCGGTGAGCCAGGCCGAGCGTGTCTCCTCGAGGTAGGCAGCTAGATCAATGGCCTCCTGCACCTTGGGGAGCCACTCTTTTGCCAGCTCTGCTGCCTGAGGACATGGACGGCCGGCGAAGTCAAGGACAGCCTGGTAGGCCTCTTGCTCCAGCTTGGTGGCTTCGATGCGAGCCTTCCTGGCTGCCTTGGCTCGAGTCAGGATCTCGCCCCATTCGGCGAACAAGTCTTTGGCCACTGTTGGTCCGGGTAATGGACTCGGGGCTACCTCGTCTTCAAAGACTGCCCCGGTAGCCGTTGGAGAGATGGACTTTTAGTACCATTTTCCTGTACCATGGGTCCTTGATATTCTCATCAACTTTTAACGAAGCCGCGGCGGCTGTCACATCCTCTTCAGTCTCATACATGCGAGACAGGGCGTCTGGCACAACGTTATCCTTCCCTTTCCGGTGTACGATATCGAAATCGTACGATTGTAGGCGCAATGACCAGCGACCTAGCTTACCGTTCGGGTTCTTCAAGTTGCGCAGCCAGACCAAGCTATGATGGTCAGTCACGACGGTAAAGTGATAGCCTTCGATGTACGGCCTATATTTTTCTATTGACCATATCACGCTTAGGCATTCCCGCTCCGTGACTGACAGCTTTCGTTCTGAGGCAGAAAGGGTGCGGCTCGCGAAGCATAGGACCTTATCCTCCCCATCGATGTGCTGCAGCAAAACACTGCCTAAACCAGTATCGCTCGCATCACACTCGATGACGAACGGGGCTCGATAGTCCGGACGGGCTAATACAGGCGCAGTAGCAACTAACGCTTTAACCCTTTCGAAAGCCGCTTCTTGCTTGTCTCCCCATTCAAACTTGGCGTCTTTACGCATTAACGCCGTGAGGGGTTCACAGATCGTTGCGTAATCGCCTAAAAACTTCCTATACCACGCGGCCATCCCAAGGAACCTACGTAGCTGCTTGAGATTCCTTGGCGCGGGGTACTCAAGGATGGGGCGAGTCCTCTCAGGATCGGGGCGACAACCTTCGCGATTGACCAGTACTCCGAGGTAACGTACCTCAGTCATACATATCCGCGATTTCTTGCGATTTATCATTAGACCGGCTTCTTTAATCCGATGCAGGATCATCTTAAGCCATTTGACGTGGTCCTTGAACGTTTCAGTCGCGATAATCAGATCGTCTAAGTATGCAAACGCATAGGGTTCCATCTCTGGAGTAATCACTTTATCTGCCAACGATTGGAAGGTCGCTGGTCCACCTGCGAGTCCATACGGCATCCTGACAAACTCGAATAACCCCATACCCGGAACAGTAAACGCTGTGATCGGGATCGACCGTTGGGTCAAGGGAATTTGCAAAAATGCACCGGAGCAGTCCAGGGCCGTGATGTATCTCGCGTGCTGCAGCTTGCGCAAAATCACGTCCATGTAGGGCAAAGGGTATGCGCTAACGCGTGACACTGCGTTCACCTTCCGGTAGTCAATACAGAACCTGTACGAACCATCGGGCTTACGTACCATGACTACCGGGCTAGACCATTCACTGGTTGATTTACGAATTATGCCGTCCTCCAGCATCTTGCTCACCTGTACGTGCATCTCTTTCTCTATCTTGGGAGAAACAGGGTAGTAACGTTGCTTTATAGGGATTGCTTCCCCGACGTCAATGTCGTGCTGAATCCAACTAGTACAACCTACTCGCTCGCACAAAGACTCTGGCAGCAGTTCTTCAATCACCTTCCGTATCTCTTCGCGCTGGTCTTCCGAAACATCTTCTATTCCTAGAGAGGCCAACGACAGGGACTTCTCCGTACGTAACGAAGAAAGGATGGCAGGAATCTCCTTGCCTTCCCTCCCCATTCGAAATATATTCGTCTCAGGGTCCAATACTGCTGTGAAAGCTCGAATAAAGTCGCCCCCTAGAGTACACTCCGCATCAGCCTCCTTTAAGATAAGAGTGTCGATGAGGTGTGTCATCTCCGCGACTGTAAAGGGTAATTCTACGTGGCCTAGTATGGGTACCCTATGACCGTCGACGGCCCGCGCGACCTGGCCCGCACTATAGTTCACTCGGCAGTTCAGCGCTGCTGCTATTTGCAGACCTAAAGAGTTAAGGACCGTGCGTGAAGCGCCAGTGTCATATAAGGCTGGGAAAGTGAAAGATCCGATGCGTACCGTCAGCCACCACCTGGGATACTTTTCAACCGAGGCGCTTGCCACAGTACCTCCATCGACCTGCGTCTGCGCATCCTTTGAACTGCTCGTGGCTAGCATTGAGTCAGCTACTTCGGTACGCAGAGCTTGCGCTACTCCTGTGACGCCATCAGTTTCCAAGGTCCGGGTGTGTAGTGGGGCAGTAGGGACCTCATCTACTTGCCCCCTTCCTCGTTTTTTATCTTCGAGCATTCCGGACAGTCGCGCTTAGTGTAGCCTGGCCAACTACATCCCCAACATAAGAGCTTCTCTGCAGGGCCGGGTACCTGGTCCTTATTCTTGCTACTCTTGGGTATGCGTGCCTTATTAGGTAGGCCCCGCTGCCATCCGCCACTTCGGCCACCCTTGGGTGTCTCCGCCAAAGTTCCCTGTGGTGACGCTACTGCCCTTCTTCCGGAATCTCGTTGCGGCGCGCGGCCTGTCGGGGGCTCCTTCTTTCTTGGCGGAGGACCTTTGCCAGGATTAGGGTCTATTTCCTTCATCTCCTTCTCGAAAAACTGCTGAAACAGCTTCTCCCACACCGCTTCGGGGCCCTTGTTCGGCTCCTCGGCGAGGGATGCCAAGGCTGGCTTTCCCTTCTGCGTCTTCGCTTTGGGCTGCCAGGCGGCCTCTGGCAGCAAGCATTTCTCCGCAGGTGGAGGCGGCGTGTAATTTTCTTCGGACTCTTCGTCCTCAGCCTCCTGGGCCTTAAGCACCAACTGTTGGAGATCAGAGATTCCCCTGCGGTATCTGCGTACTCTCCAGCGCAGCTTCGGGAGCATGTTTTCGACGATGAGTTCTATTTGGTCTGTCATTGGCCAGGGGCGCTCAAACCGGTTCAAAATGGTATAAAGGGAGGAGATGTAGTCTCGCACGGGCTCCCCGAGTCCTTGAGTGCGTCGGTGCGCCTCCACAACCAGGTTACTTTTGTTTCTACGCGACTTGCTATACGTTTCCATTGCCGCTTTCCTGAAGTCTTGATACGTACACCAGGTCGGCCTGAGCATCCGGTACCAAAATAAAGCTGGTTTAGCAAACAGTGGAGTCAGTGAGTCCAACAACTCCTCATCTGACACGTGGCCTACACGTCGGTTCTCTTCGACCTGTTCCAAAAACTCCTCGATACTTACGCCGGATTCACCTGAGAACTTAAGTTTCCATTCTCGTATCGTTTTGCCTAGGTGTCTACCTCCGAAGCCTGTCCGCACTGTGTCCGAATAGCTATGCATGTTTGTCGTGGGGCTCGTTGTTTCATCTGTCGCGCCCGCCCGCGTACCGCGCGCTTGCGAGAGCGAGGACTGTGGCCTTGGAGCCAGGACCCCCCTCCCCCAGCTCGAGCATGCGGGGGCGTCAGCCAGCGAGGAGGCCGCATAGGCCATAGACGAAGACGACGGGTGTTGTGCCGGGGGCGATGGCTGTAGGGCTCGTGATACGGGCGGTTTCGTCGTCGAGTTAAAAAATTGCGCGTGCGGGTTAAACTTTGAGTCCGGTTGTAACAGTGACAGGTCTTCTATTTGGTCTACTTCGTCTTCAATTAAATCGTAAGTATCTTGAAACTGCACTGTTCTTGAGTCTCTGTTTGCGTTCGTACGGTATTGTGCTTCTGACGGTAACGTTTGCGCATTTGTCACAACTATTTGCATTTGCTTATGCAAGTCCCGATTTGTGGTCCTTAGCGCGTTTATTTCTAAATTTTTGTTTGCTACCTCCATCCCTAACCTTTTAACTTCATCTGTTAATTTATCGCAGGATAATATTAAATTTATTTCTGCTTTTAAAGCACGTCGTAATTCATCTGCAGCAGGTTTGGGAATTGATTGGATGATACCGTTCGGCAGACGCATTTTAATAAGGGGGTCCTGTCGTTGCGTGGACGCTCCCGGAGCTACATAGCTTGACCATTTGGGTAGAGTCCCTGTGTTGTACATTGCAGAGAAGAAATCCGACGTCGTAGAGGCTATCGTTGTTGGTTGCGTGTACGCGTCGGTCATTGTTGTAGTTGTTACTACGTTTTTTGTCGTTACTTGCGTTGGCGCATCTGTTTGACGTATATCAAATTCGTTTATATTTAAGTTGTCTGTGGCACTAGTTGAGTGCGTATTGTTGGTTAGTGCTGCGTTTGTGTCTACTATTGTTGTAAGTGACATATCAGATTGTTCTGTATTACGCGTAGAGCTGGCCAGTAATTCTTCAGTGTCTGGCGTATTGTCGTTGATATTTTCCTTTCCAGCTGTGTCCATAATCGAATTGATAAAATCGTTTTTAAGGTTAACAGGTATTGCGTCTCCGTTAATGAATGTTAAACACAGGTCATCCCTTCTACTGTGGGCTATATTATCTGGTTCTCTTGTTTCTATGAAATCTTCTGCTGTATAGTCTCCGATTAGCCTATTATATAGTCGTGTCGCACGCGCAAATAAAGACCCTTCTGTATGTAATTCGAGTTGGTCTAATACCGCATCTAGCTTGTCGCTCGGTAAGCTGCGTATCCAGTCGTACATACGTCTATCGACATCTGCTTTGAAAATCTCTAGTTTGCTGTCCCATGTATTTGACATTATGTTAATTGATATATGGTAGCTAAGCGTTATTTAGTTAGCAAACTTTTATAAAATTGTGAGTTTGAGAATTATACAAATAGTAAATTAATCGATAAGCAATATTATGTGTATATATATAACGCCTATATATAAAAAATTGCGCAATAATATTATTGAAATTGTGTAATTATTAGTAAAAAAAAATTTATTGCGTCTGATTTCCCTTGTTATAGCGTCAGCGCCTTTGCTTAGTGTCCACGTCGCTTAATTTCAAAATCTATATATGTAAAATATAAACAGTATTTCTTCGCTTCGCATTCGTATATAATATTTCGGTACGCACGCCTTCGATTTATAGAGTGTCAACAAACCGGCGAGTAACTGTGAACTTGACACCATGTGAGCGAGCGTCTTGCTATGGTATGCACTTGCTCGACTCTGGAATGTCAACAAAGCGGCCTCGCGCGAGCTGTTGAGTTTTCGGCGCGCGGACGAAATTCTTATCACACTTTCAGCCACACATTTCTTTGTTGCGAAGTCTGGAGCCTCCTGGACTGTCCGTCTTCTCAGGTCCGGTGTTCGTCACGCCGGTGACAGGACAGCCGGATCCGCGCAGATTCGTAGTGTTGGCTGAAGAACGCAAAAGCCGAAGATTCGAAAGCGGGTGTAGGCGCGAAAGGGCGGAGCGTTTGAATAAGGCGTCGGGGTACGATTAAATAAAAGAGACTAACGGTAAACAGTATTTTTAATCAGTAGAAGTTAACAAAAGCGGTCGGAAGGAGGGAGAGAGTACGCTGAGAGAACGGATAGAGAGAGAGTAAACCAACCAGCAGGTACTTACAATGACGGTGCTCGTCCTCTAGATACGCAAACGAGTCGCACAGTTTGCGTCAACGCACACGCACAAATTATCGGGCACCACGTGCACTTCGCGGCTCGTTTCCTCCTGACGAACTCCTGCTCTATCAGCTACAGCACGCGAGCGTAGATCCTCTACTGGACCGGGCGACGTCGCAACTCTTCTCCGGATAAAGGCCACAACTCCGAGATCGAAGAAGAGGGAAGCACCAGGTCACCACGAAGATGCGAGCAGGGGGAGTGGTTGAGACGAAGGAATCTACCTGCCCGCTGACAAATCTGCACGATAGCAACTCTCTAGCGTGTTGTCTACTCGGCTCTCGATTTCTTTCTGCTCTGCCTCTCGTCGATTAGTGCCCGCGGTCACTCGCTAAAGCGCGACTATGTCTCTCTCTCTCTCTCTCCGCGCCTCGCGGTCGCGCGCGGAAGTATCCCTGCGTACTCGTGTCTCTCTCACTCTCTTACCTTATATTCGAGCCGAAGGGTAATTACATATATAAATATTAATGATAAATGAATATAAACATAATAAATTCATAAATATATAGGATAAGTTCGGAGAAATATGTTATATTTACATATCATTACTAGGGAGAGAGAGATATAACGGGTTGGCAATCTCACTCGTTATAAGTCTTGAATAAGACATTCATATCAATAGTCAATCCTCTTAAAGCCATAGTAAGCGAAGTGGATTCAATAAAACATTTAATAAGTGAGAAGAAAGATTTTTCCGAAGTTTTTATTACAGTGAAAAAGCCGAAATTTCTAAACAAAAAAAATCAAAATATGAAATCAATTATTCTGTTGATAGCGTCAATAAGTATGACATCGATTAGTCTAGTGGCGAAGATAGCGATGCTACTGTACCGCATAGTACTACACAGATTTATAACAGTTTATCCGAGCCGAGCGAGGATGAGCGTTTAGCTGGCGATATGTACACAAATGCATTAGATAAAAGTGATTCATATTTTGTAGACTTAATTTATGGAGTACATAAAGAAAGAAATGGGTCATACACGCTTGGTAAATCTACGGTGATTTTTGATAAAAATAACGTAGACGTCGATGGTTTCAAGTATCCAAAAACACAGGGCTTAATGGAGTTACTGGCAGCAAAGCAACCTAATCAAAGTTTGATCAGTTCGAATGATCTCAAGAGCTACAAAGAAATCTTGGAGATATCTAGTATTCATAGGAAAAAAATAATCCAAATGAGGCTATACAAGCGCATAATAGTAACAAATTCAATAACATAATTGGTCCGTTGATCAGTTTGACTAAAAAAACAAAAGGAGGGCAGAGGCTACAGACTGGTGCGTCTTTACCTATCTACAAGGTTTTACGAAAAAATATTTATATGGATCACGTATACTGGGATGATTCGAATGAGCTGGTTGATCGTCTTCGATTACACAGATCTGCAAGGTTGTGATTGTTGTTGGCCAACGGAAGATCATTTCCAAAGCAATTTTTTATGTAAAATTCGAATCTGGAGTCAAAATTTATCCATCACGTATGGTTTTTTAAATATCCTATTTCTTTAACCCTCGAACCCTGTAACCTGCGACGCTATAATCGCAGACCCTTATACCCTAATTGCTTTAACCCTCGATCCCTGTAACCTACGATGTTATAACCCTAGACCCTTAAATCCCTATTTCCTTAAACTTTGAGCCCTGTAACCTACAACGTTATAACCCCAAACCCTTATACCCTAATTGCTGTAACCCTTGATCTCTGTAACCTGCGATGCTATTGTTATGTCGCGACTACGTAGCCGTGACATGTATTTGTTTAGTATGAATAAAAATTATTTTACCACGGTATGGTTATGATGTAATATGTATAATGGCAGGACTTACCTGGGTTATATATATATTGTTGAAGATGTTGATAAATTATTATCTTACTCCTTGTTCCTTTATATTATTTTCTTCTTAAATTGGTTTCATTATTATTGAGAATATTTCGTATGGAAATTATAGAAATGAACTTGATACACTTTATTTAATAATATTTAATAACACTTTATTTAATAATTGGATTTCACTCAATGAGTGGCAGAGTCAAGTGGTACAGTAGAATTGTCGCGAGTCGCGAATCAACTGGCTAAAAAATTGAGACGTTGTTTTATATATTGGCTAACTGACTTACATTTAGTTGTCGAGTAATCAAGTTGATGTTTCAATTTCTCAATTGAGTTTTCTGCTGAATTTGATTTATTAATTTTTGCGTTTCGTAAAATAAAAAAAAGTAGGTGAAATACATTTTGTGCTTATTTTGCTACTTTCAATTCGCATGATTGCCGTTGATCTCAAAATGATTTAATTTTACGTCTCAGGACGTAACACCTCCGTGGCTAGATAGTTGCATATCGATGCGATATCAACGTAAAAGAAAGAAATAGTTAAGTTTATATCAATTTGAGGTCTTCGTCAATTTTACTTGGTTATAAATTTTATCTTAAAACTAATAGTAATTATATTCTGAAAATGATAATATTTTGTATAACGGTGCAGTAGAGTTCCATTTTAGGGTCTTTATTTATATAAATTTGTGATTATTATTAATGCAAGTCTAATGTGAAGATTGGAGTATCATATTTGTTTGTTTTGGAAATTTTGTTTGGAATTGGTGCTGCAGGTATGATTTTTGGTGGTTCTTTGTGTATGGTTTGGAGATATAGAGGTGGTGATTTTTGTATGGTGGTTTCTGGGTGGTCAATCACTATTTGCTGCAATTCATATTCATTATTTTTCGTTGTGTCTTTGTATTTTTGTTTGGCGAGTGGTTTGTTTAACGCTATCAGTAAGTGTGTGATAGAGCTGAACACTGCTGCTGGCAAATATGTTGAGAATCCATATATTGAATGCAACGTATATCCTCTGATTATCACGTTAAACACGCTTTTGACGCATTGAAATATGATAATACTCATTATAATGGCGGAACTTATAGAGCCGAATTTAGTGAGTTTATTGATGGTTTTGGTCCAGAGGTTTTCTGCTAGATCGGTTAGAGTTTTTTCAGTGAATATCAAGTTTGATATTAGTCCTCCTTGCATACTTTCGTCGCCTTGCATACCTCTTGCAATTACGTTGAGGAGTGCTGTTTTCTCCATAGGAAAGAGTATATGGTCCTGTAACTGTTGCAGATCTTCTTGAGAATAAATGCCACTGGTTGCTAATGACTCTAGTTCGGTCGGTTGCCATGTTATTGTAGTATTTGGTTTCAATGTCAAAACTGCGTTAGTTGCTTTTCTTGGTATTGGTGTAAGATTTATCCATTGATTTCCAATTTTGTAGTATTGGGGGATGATTGCATTGCAGTTTATTTCTGTTCCTGTTTTCAGTAAGATGTGTGTCTTTGGTGTGAGTTAGTATGTTTCGTTTTTTGATTTTACTGGAAGTTGTACGAAACATCTGTCTGTGTGAAGTAGTTGGACTTCAGTTGGCGTACATTGTATGATATGTACGGCTTCCCCTGCCAGCCGAGCTATGTACCCAGGCTTCTCCATGAGGCTATATGCAAATTCGTCAGGTGCAATGGATGCAATGGATAGGGAATTGTATAGGAATTTTCTATCCAGTTCACATTTTTGTTTTAAAATATTTAAGTAAAGGTTTTTTGTTTCTAACCTAAAATGTTTCTCTACATACACGAATTTACTATTAAAATACGTGAATAAATCATAATTAAGTATCCCTTGCTAGGTCCGAATGTCATTGTCATATAGTACATTGATGTTAGACTTTTCATATACAAAAAGTTTTGGGTGTTCGGTTTTTGTTAGGATTCTATTACAAAAACTTATATTCCCTCTAGTTGACAATGCAAAAGATATTTCTTCTGTATTTAGGCTAAATATTGTTTCTTGGTTAGGTGAGGTTATTTTAGTGACCGAGCCTCTATATAAAATATCATATTGATTTTTAAAGCAATTTTCGCGTGGTAATAATGGCCAAAAAGTGTGGCCTCCTTCCATATCAATACAGTGTTGGTCTGAAAATTTGCATACCGTACCCGAATTTAATTTGATTTTGTCGTTTTCTAATCTAACTGCTGCGTAACTTTCCCATAGAGTTATTCTTATAAGACCTTGTACAAAAACGTTACTCCATGTTCCGAAATTATCGGCATAGGTTGCTCCTGAGCAAGATTTTCCCTCTACTTTTCCTGCTAAGTCTAATCCTTTGGATGTTGTAGAGTTAATTTTTAGTCCTGTTATAATGTGTACGTTATCGTATTTGAAAATACCCGTTTGGTGTATGTTATTACAATTATCGTGTGATATATCGTAAACGTATTCTTGAAGTGCGTTTTCTGTTGGGCCTAAATGGCTAAACATGCCGCAATGAAAAACTGTACGTTGTATTACTATTTTACATTGGATGATTTTTATCGATTTAAATTCGGTTTTTTGTAGTAATTCTATTGTAGATTGTGTTGAATTTATTTTTGTTTCGTGGAAGTCACATTCTCCAGTGTCCACAAGGGAGTATGTTGTAATGGTTGGGTTGGTTGAAGCGCAGTTAAATCCGATGAGCCCTTTGCTTGTTTGAATGAGAGTGATTAGTATTAATATAACTAGTGAATATTGTTCCATTGTATTTTCTGAAATAAAAAGAATATTAATTTATTTGTTTAACTAGACTTAATTTATTCGCATGAACTGTTTTTGGTTTTCCGTTGTAATTTATTACAACGCTGCCTTTTTCTGTTATTTTTAGTATTTCAAATGGTCCTAAGTATTTATTTTTCTCCAATTTCCCCGGGTTTGGTTCTTTCATGAACCAGACTTTGTCTCCGATTTTGAATTCTATAGGGTTCATAAATCGGTCATAGTATTGTTTTGATTTTTGTTTTGAAATTATTAAGTTTTCTCTAGCCATGTGTGCTAGTTCGTTCATGTTTTTTATTAAATTTTCTAAGTATCCGTTAAATGTTGGTAATTGTTCGGATTTTTTCAGCGGTACGCTAGATGGTAATTTGGCTGGAAAGGCAAAAACAAGTTCATGTGGCGTGAAATTATGACCAGTGTGAATGCTGGTGTTATAATTAAATTGTGCCAATTCTAAAAGTTCATCCCATTCACATTTTTTTGATGTGAATTGTTTAATAAATTCACAGAGAGGATGGTTAGCTCTCTCGACAGAGCCGTTGGATTGTGGTGAGAATGATGTTGTTTCGATTTTTTCGAATTGAAATCGTTTTGCTATTTGTTTTAGCAGTTTACTTTTAAAGTTCTGAGCTTTGTCGGTTAATACTACTTTTGGTGTTCCGAAAATACAAATGAATCTTTTTATAAAAGCTTCGCTTACCGATTCCGCGGTTTGATCTTTTAACGCTGTGAGAGTAATAAATTTTGAAAGTTGGTCTTGAATTGAGAGTATGTATCGATTATTATTTTTTGTAATCTCGAATGGTCCCATTATGTCCATGGCAACTTTATCGAATGGTTTGAAAGGTGTATCTGTTAAAGTCATCGGTTGTCTTGTTGGTTTTCGTTTTAGTTTGTTTCTTTGGCATTCTTGGCACATTGAAATTCTTTTTTGTATGTCTTTCTTTAAATTTTCCCAGCAATATTTTTCTTTAATTTTATTGTAGGTTCGGTTTACTCCTGAATGACCTCCGAGTTTAGAAGTGTGATATATTTTAAATAGTTCGTTTCTTTGATCTAGATCGCTTATGTATTCGATGTGGTTCATGCAAACTATGACTTTAATGTTGCTTTCTTTGAAGATTGTTTTGATTATGTCTTCTATTTCCGACCACCATATGTTTATTATGTTGATATTCTTTGAAATACTTATTGTTGAAATGTTATTTTGTATTAAAAGGTGTTTTAAATTTTCGAACAGTTCGGTTAGATTTTGCTTTTTTGTTTCTGCTGATGTAGCAGTGTTTAGACATAAAATAAATATTTTCTTTTTTCCATAGTTTAATGTATCTATTTCGTTTATAGATAAGTTTTCATTGATTTTTAGGTTCTTTTTTATTAGTATACTGTTAGTGTTTTCATCTAATTCTTTGTGTTTTTCGGATATTATGTGAATTATGTTGTCGTTTCGAAATTGTATTGAATTTTTACTGTAAACGATGTTATCACTATTCGTGTCATTATTTTTGTTTTTGTTAGTGTGTTTATTTTTTTCGTTTTGGTTATTATTCGTGTTGCTGAACTTGCGTGTACGTTTTCTTTTGTTCTTTTCTTGAATTCTTTTGTTATTCATAATTTTTATTTTCTCGTTGTTATTTAATTTTTGAGTTGGTATTATTTCATTTTTTGATTTTGCTTTCTGTGCTCGCGTTGTGACACATATTTTAGCTTCTATAGGGTTTCTTGATAAACAGTCAGCTGGGCCGTTTTCTTTACCCGGGCGGTAAATTATGTCGAAATCGTAATGGACTAATTTTAATCGCCATTTTTGTACTCTGCTATTGTTATCGGCTGATTTTAATGATAGTAGGGGTTTGTGATCCGTTACAACAGTAAATTTGTTACCGAATAAGTAAGTTCGGAATGTTTTGATTGCGAAAATTATTCCCAGAGCTTCTCTTTCGTAAGTCATATAATTTTGTTCTGTTTTACTTAGAACTCTTGATGCGTATGCGATGGGTCTATCGTGTCCCAATTCTCCTTGAGATAGTACTGCGCCTAAGCTATGGTTTGATGCATCTGTTCTAACGATGTAGGGTTTGTTAAATTTTGGATATTGTAGAATAGGAGCTTCACATAGTAATTTCTTTAATTTGTCTATTGCTTGTTGTTGTTCTATTTTCCAGAAAAATTTTACATTTTTGTGTAAGAGTATAGTTAATGGTTTTGTTATTTCAGCGAAATTCGGAACAAAACGTCTATAGTAATTGCAGAGTCCGAGGAATTCTCTTACGTTTTTTGTAGTTTTTGGTGTTGGGAAAGCTTCGACGGCTTGTATTTTTTTTTTGTCTGGTTTGATACCCGATTCGCTTATAATGTGTCCTAAAAATGATACTTCTGTTTTTAACCAGTCACATTTTTGAGGTTCGAGTTTTAGACCAGCTTCTCTTAGATTTTGGGCTACTGTATAAAATCTTTCGTTGACTTCGTCTACTGTTTCTCCGAAAACAATTATATCGTCAATAAAGACAAAACATGTATTGGCAATTAGGTCGCCTAGAACTGTGTTTAGTATTCTTTGAAATGTTCTAGGTGAATTTATTAGGCCAAATGGTAAAACAAGGAATTTAAATCGTCCTAAAGGATGTATACTGAATGCTGTTTTAAAAATATCTTTTGGATGCATTTTTACTTGATGAAAGCCTGATTTTAGGTCAACGACGTGATAATATTTTGCTTTCCCTAGTTGGTCGAACATTTCGGTTATATTAGGAATTAAATATGGATCGGGAACAGTTTTTTCAATTAATTTTCTGTAGTCGATAACTAATCGCCATCTGGTTTTTCCATCTGCCAAGCTTTTCTTCTTAACTATCCATGTTGGTGCATTAAAAGCACTTTTTGATTTTTGGATTAGTTTTTGAGTTATTAGTTTTTTCACTTCTTCTATTGCGATGTCTCGTAATTTATGTGGTAAGGGGAATTGTTTCACATAGACTGGTTTATCGTCAATTAAATTTATTTCATGTTGTTCTATGTTGCAGGTACCTAATTTATCGCCTTCAACCCAAAATATGTCTTCAATTTTTTCAATCAATTTTTTCATTTTTTTATAATCATTTCCTTGTAGGTCAGTTAAATTTATTTTTTCGAAGACTTTTTCTTTGTGGTTTAATTGATTATTTTCTGATTCTTCTTGTTCTTCTTCTAGGAAGTTTATACTGCCTGCATGAAAAATTTCATTTTCATTGACATTGAAATCTGTATTTTCCGTTAGGTCGATATTGTCTGGAAAATTGTCTAAATCGAAAGAAATATATTGGTATGTTTGAGTTTCTTCTAGTATGTTGTTTTCAGGAGAGAATTCTATTTCAGTATTTTCTTTTATAACAGACATAAATTGTTTATAGTTATAATTTTCGATAAATTCGTCATTTGTGTTGGATATATTGTCATTATTCATTGTCATATTTATATGGTTAATCAAAAGTTTTATTTGTAAAGGATTTTTTTCTAATTCTAATTTTAAATTTGTAAGTCCTTTTGAAGGGAAGAATGTTTTGGTTGACTCTTTACAAGTTTCTATATCCTGTTTCGTATTGTCTGATGAAATTATTTCATTGTTTAATTTATTTGCTGTTGCAGTGTTCGTTTGTTCGGTGATTGTGGGGTATATTATTTTTGTATCATTTTGTTGTAAATTATAATTATTTTCAGGTACTGTATAATTTTTGTCTTTTTCTTTTTCACATTCTTTTTTATTTTCTTTATTAATGTTTTGTAGAGTTTTGCTTAGAAAAATTTTTTGTTCTTCTGTTATTCTTGTTGCTGTCCTTTCTTTTTTTTCGTTAATAGCAATTGAATTGTTTGTATTTAAAGGGACTGATATGAGTTGTATTTTCCGATTATTTATTTCCAAGTAACCTTCGTCTAGTCTTAATTTGTGTTCTTTCAGAATAGGTATTCCTAGTATTCCATCGTAAGGAATTGAAAATTCTTTTGGAGCAACGTGGAAATCGACTAATAATCCATTGATGATTATTTTTCCTAGTCCTAATGTTTCTATTGTTTTGTCAGTAATTCCTGATAGTGCAATTTTCTCTGAATCTAGTATGGCGTTTGCTGGTATTTGGTTACTTTTTATAATGTTTATTTGAGCTCCACTATCAACCAGTAAGTTGAAATTAATGCTTGAAAATGGATTTGGTATTTGTATATATTGTAATAAATTTTCTAATTTTAAAAGATACATTGATACTTTAGTTTTGAATGTATTTCTGAATTCTACGTTTTCTTTACATTCGAAACATAATTTTTCTTCTGTTGTTATTTTCACGTTATTTTGATTTGCTGAGTTAATTATGTCAAGTTCGTTTGTGTCAGCAGTTTCAACGTTTAGTGTTGTCATTATATTGCTTTTTGCTTCTGTAGTAAGTGACTCACTATGTTGTTCTTCCGTGCACTTGATTTCGGAAGAATCTATTCGTTTCCCTGATTATTTTGTCTAAAGCATTGTGAGTCTGTATGGTCCGTTCGTTTGCAAATTGAGCAGAATTTTTCTTGACTGCTCTCTAGTGATTTTATAATTGGACATTTTTCGATTTTATGACCTGTTTCTTTGCAATAAGAACATACAATGCTTTTTTTTGCATTTTTCTCAAGTGCTTTTATTTTTAAGCAATTTTCGATTGTGTGATTTCGCATGTGACAATAGTCGCATTTTGTATCATTGTTTCTTCCAAAATTATTATATCGTGTAGGTCTACTGTTGTAATCGTTGTTTCCATTTCTACGTGTATTGTTATTAAAATTTGAGTTTGTATTATCTCTGTTATCATTGCTTCTATTGTTTTTAGTGTAGGTGTTCAAAATTTTTACCAATTTGCAGTCGTTTGTTTCATGACTTTCTTCGTTGCAAATTGCACACGCTGCGATTCTGTAATTTCTCATTTCGTCTGAGTTTGGACAAAATTTTACCGAGTGGCCGATTTTATTACAACGTTTACATGTTACATTTGGACAATTCAATACTGTGTGTCCTGTACTGTCACAAGCCGCACAAGGATCTGGTGTTTTAAGAAGTTTTAAACAGGTGTATGGGCTGTGTCCACTTTCTTTACATTTCCAACATACTTCGTATTCTGTAATGAATGGGCATTGTATGACAGAATGTCCCATCACTTGACAGTATTGGCAATGGTTTCCTTTTATTTTGTTAAATTTGCAACCGTCTATTGAGTGTCCTTTAGCATTGCAAAATTTGCATATGAGTTCGATTTTTGATTTTGCCACTTTACAATTGTTTGATAGGTGGTCGTTAGATTTGTGACAAAATAAAGCTTCATGATTGTAGCTTTCACAAATTTGACAATTGTAAATATTATTAACATTTGCCGAAACGGTAGTTGAATCAGGTGTGTTTTGGGTAATGTCGGTAATTCCACCTATTAATATTTTATGTTTTTTGAATTTTGTTTCGATTTGTATGGCTTCTTGTACAGCAGTGCTTAAATTGTTATAATCTTTTAATTCTATTCGAATATTTTGTTGTAAGCCATTTTTAAAATTTATTAATGCGTCTTCATTTATTGTTTTTTCAAATGCCTTAAAGGTTTCATCAGTATCTACTTGTAGTTTTTTTAATTCTTTGATCTGTACAACTAGATCTTTCAACCGATTTGCATATGTAAGAACTGATTCGTTTGGTTTTTGAATAATATCCGTAAGTTTCCCGTATAAACTATAAATATTATCTAAAGAAGGAAATAATTGTTTTATAGCTTTAATATAATCGTCTATTTTATTGATTTTTATATTAGCTAGTGCTTTATAAATTTCTCCACTTAGCTTGCATTTTAAAATTGGTATTAAATTTGATTCATCTATTTCAGAAACTATTGACTTTGCAGTTTTTAATTTGTCCATATATTCGCTGAGTGTTATGTTTTTGCCGTCGAACTATGGGACTAAATCCGCGACATACTTGAGTGGTAATCTCAGCGGTTGCGACATTTCGCTGACGTTTGCTTTCGCATTAATATTTTCGATTTGTTCAGTTTTCTGTAATTGGATGTTTGAATTATAAGGCACTAATTGTCCGAAATTTTCGTTTTTGTTTATTAAGTTTTTTGACTCACTACAAATACTTTGTTCGTTTAAAATACCACCGATGTCCGTGTATTCGTTATTATTAAATGAAGAGTCGTAATTTTGATCGAAAGTGAAGTCTAAATTCGACGGTGAATTCGGATATTCAAAATTTAATGTTAATTTTTGTTGTGAGTTTTCTTCTGGAATATCGGTGTCTAATATATCAATTAATTTTTCTTGTGTTATTTGTTTATTTAACTTCTCTAGATTTTCTGAAATTTTTATTTTATTGTTCTCGCTATTTGTTCTAGGAGGAGAACGCGCGAGTTTATTTGATTTTTTAAAAGGATTTGTAATAGATGTGCTTGGTTTAATTATACCGCTTTTTAATACTGGTTTAGTTTTTACTTGCAGTCGCGTAAGTCTTTTCGCGTTGTCAGAACTAGAAGAATCTTTATTGTTCATTAAAATTTAATTTTTTTTTTTTTTTTTTTTTTTAAGTTTTACTTGATGCAAAGTAAACACCCTTTTTGTACCGGAACCAATTTGTTATGTCACGACTACGTAGCCGTGACATGTATTTGTTTAGTATGAGTAAAATTTATTTTACCACGGTATGGTTATGATATAATATGTATAATGGCAGGACTTACCTGGGTTATATATATATTGTTGAAGATGTTGATAAATTATTATCTTACTCCTTGTTCCTTTATATTATTTTCTTCTTAAATTGGTTTCTTTATTATTGAGAATATTTCGTATGGAAATTATAGAAATGAACTTGATACACTTTATTTAATAATATTTAATAACACTTTATTTAATAATTGGATTTCACTCAATGAGTGGCAGAGTCAAGTGGTACAGTAGAATTGTCGCGAGTCGCGAATCAACTGGCTAAAAAATTGAGACGCTGTTTTATATATTGGCTAACTGACTTACATTTAGTTGTCGAGTAATCAAGTTGATGTTTCAATTTCTCAATTGAGTTTTCTGCTGAATTTGATTTATTAATTTTTGCGTTTCGTAAAATAAAAAAAAGTAGGTGAAATACATTTTGTGCTTATTTTGCTACTTTCAATTCGCATGATTGCCGTTGATCTCAAAATGATTTAATTTTACGTCTCAGGACGTAACACTATAACCCCAGATTCTTAAACTCTAATTTCCTTAATCCTCGATCCCTGTAACCTGCGATGCTTATTGGGTTAGTAACATAATCTCGTATATGCGATAAAATTATCTGAGAAGCCGCTTTAATTTTTGTGACGTTATAAACGGAGAATTTTTCTCAACAGTTTCCAAACACCATTTTCACGGCTACCTTTCCAGCTAGGATTATCGACGAACAGTTTTCATCAGTCGCTTTCACGACTCTGCTCTTGGTGAGTTCTTGTTTGGAGTCTTCATCAAACGTTCTCATAGCTACCTTGAATTGTTTGCAGTATATTCTAACAGCTGTTTTCACATTTTCGTTTTCTTTATAATGGACGTTCGTAGGTGTTAAAATGACCCAGACAAATTTTGTTACATCTGCGGTCGTTTTATGTTTTCGAAGCAAAAAATTGACATCAATGAAAGTGTCCAATAATTTTACAGGAGATATTTCAATATATTGATTTCAAGTCAAGATAAATCTTGGGTTCCACAAAAAGCTCGTAAATCCTGTTTTAAATCTTTAAGACGCTGGAATAATGCCAGAGACACAGTTTCACCCATGTCTTTTAAAACATCAATGTTATGGCGAGAGCCTTTCAGTCACGATGACTGCTATTTTTATTTAACTAAAACTACTGGCTTCAATTCTTAATATTCTCATAAAATAATGTATCCAAATGTATCAAGTGTCATAAAACCTGTGATGATGAGACCTGACGATATCCCTCATAACCCTCCAAGTAGGAAGAAAAATGCTGATACCAATATAGATGGTTAGAAAAGAGATCTCCAAGAGTCTGCAGATAGTGATTCTTATGATTGTCAGGATTCTAAATCTCTACCGATTCTTTTTGATCAAGCTGCACTAAATGACTTAGTCCGAGATTTAAGCTTGCCCAAAGACAAATCTGAACTATTGGGTTCAAGGCTAAAAGAAAGAACTCTTCTTGCCCCTGAAACTACATTTTCTTGGTACAGACATCGAGGAAAGTCATTTACTCCGTTCTTTACCCAAGGTGATAACTATGTTTATTGCAATAATATTCATGGTTTAATGCAAAAATGTGGACTGACACATGATTCTGATCATTGAAGGTTGTTTATCGACTCCTTTAAAAGAAGTTTGAAAGAAGTTTTGTTACATAACTCTAATAAATATCCTAATAATCTTTTGCTTATTGCTAATTATACTCACTTGAAAGAATTATATGAAAATGTAGATATTATTCTCCAAGCTATTCAATATGAAAATCATAAATGGAATGTATGTGGAGATTTGAAAATTGCTGGTATGCTTCTTGGACAACAGTCAGGGCTTACAAAGCACCCATGTTTCATATGTTTATAGAGTAGCAGAAAAAGGTAGCTCTACTACGTTAAAAAGGATTAGCCTACTCGTATTTTTCTCAAAAAAGACGATCCTAATACATTAAAAAATCCACTGATTGATGAAAAAAAAATACTACTATCGCCACTACATATCAAATTAGGATTAATGAAGCAATTCGTGAAAGCTCTTGATAAAAATAATGCTTGTTTCAAGTACCTCATTGAAAAATATCCTAACCTGAGTAATACAAAGATAAAAGAAGAAATATTTGTAGGGCCTTAGATTCGTGATTTAATGAAAACAACTGATTTCGAAAAGGTGATGAGTGTAAAGGAAAAAGAAGCCTGGATAAGTTTCAAAAAAGTTGTGAATAGATTTTTAGGTAACAAAAAAGATCTTAATTATCAAGAGCTAATAAAATGGAATACTACCAAGCTACAAAAATTTAGGTTGTAATATAAGCATAAAGTCCACTATTTGCATTTTTATTTGGATTTGTTTCCTGAAAATTTAAGTGATGTTAACGAAGAGCAAGGTGAGCGTTTTCATCAAGACAGCAGAAATGGAAAGGCGTTATCAAGGAAAATGGTCTACAGCTATGCTAGCTGACTATTGCTGGTAACTTCAACGCGATGAGTCACAGAAACAATATAAAAGACGCTCTGGCATAATATCTTTCGAACAAAAGCAAAAGAGATTTCACAAAAGTTAAAAAAATTAGATATGCTTAACAACAGTCGAACGCTTGAAAATTTAGTGATCCAGGACAGAAAATATTGTTTCAAGAGTAACATATGTGGTTACTTTCTGTATATCTAGCATATGAACCCAATCTTCCTTACTTCTAACCATTATTTCCGTGACATAAATTACCGTAATATCTATGCCTATAAATTTTTCTAGATGCTGTATTTATCCTCATTCTAAATACGGGTACTCAAAGAAGGTGTGCTCTAGGCTGTACCTTCCGCGACCACAGAGTACGCAGTATGGAGGCCCAATCGCTCTCCGCCATCTTCGCTCCTATCTAGCATCAACTGCATCATCACTTTCCACCGTAGCCAACCATACCGTATTTTCGTTTCTGCATCTCTTGTATATCCTCTTACGCTGTCAAGTTAGAAAATCTAAGGAGGTTACGATTGCGACCACGAGTAAAAGATCTTTAGAAACCGTACAGTATGCATTTGCTTTGCTCAGGCCGCCTCATCATTGAAGCTCCGTCACACTATCTCAGTACTTGCTCTCTCCACCGCAGCGGAAAAAGTAACGTAGAGTTTAAGTTATAGCGTCGCAGTTTACAGGATTCAAGGGTTGAGGATATTATGGCACAAGAGTCTGGAGTTATAGCGTCGCAGGTTACAGGGCTCTAGCGTTAAAGCAATTAGGGTATAATGGTCTGAGGTTATAGAGTCCCAGGTTACAGAAATTGAAGGTTAAAAAAATAAGGATTTAAGGATTTGAGGCTATGACATCGTAGTTGATAGTGCTCGGAAGTTATAGAAATTAGGGTATAAAGGCATGAGCCTTGCATGTGCCATATGTGCGCATCCGAGAAATTTGCTGTTTCGGGACTGCAAAAATAGATGATTTCAATCAACGATATCTGGATGAAAAAAAAAGATATCTCAAATCTTAAATATAAAATTTAAAGGTTAAGGGTATATCTTTCAGATGGTTTACCTCGTTTTCAGGAAAAAAATATTTCCGCTTTGTTATGGGACCTCAAATATACCAAAAAACTGTCTTCTTTGCCTTTTTAGCTTAGGATATCTAAATAAACCTGACGTGATAGATAAATTATGACTCCAGATTCGAATTCTACACAAAAAATTACTTCAGAATTACCTTCCGTTGGCCAACAACAAAACCATGCAGAGCTGTGTTATGAGTGGCTGTACAATCAGCTGGCAACCATAATCATATCAACGAAATTCATTCAATAATCGAAGAACTACGCGAGAGTGGATATATATATATATCCACTGTATATATATATACAGTATATATATATACTGAGAGCACACCTATCGTTTTAGCATTATCAAAATGAACGTCGACATATTCAGACGTAAATTTAAAGAGCAAGGAGTCAACGGTCTTTTCGGTCCGCTCGGTATTGGGTTCAAGCTCACGAGTGAGTATCATTACGATCTAGAGAATAAAAGATTATAAAATCTTACTCCTTCTCAATAGGCTAAAGACGCTATAAATTTGGAAACTGTGGAAAAGATCGTTCAGATGGAAATCAAATCTACAAGATCATTATCGCACTAATTATCAAAGTAGATTTACCACGAATAAAGTCAAGTGTTCAAAATTTAGAAAACAATCGATTAGATGAAAGCGGCGATGGTAAAGTTGCATAAACCAACGAGACGTCATTATCCAAAACGAAAGTACGACGTTCGAATTATAGATGAGACGTGGCAAGCCGATCTCGTCGATATACAGACCTATTCTAGACAGAATCGCGGCTACAATTGGCTTCTCACAAATAATTGATAATTTTCCAAGCACGCATGGACTATGCCAATGAAAGGAAAAACCGGTATCAATGTGACAGCGCCATGAAATCTATTTTAGCGAAACGTAGACTACCAAAGAATCTTTATACGGACAGTGGCAAGGAATTTTATAATGTAGATTTTCAAACTCTCGTGAAAAAGTATAGTTTAGTTTATTTATTTGCAACTTATATGTTATATTTGGTTTTCATTTCTTACATTACAATTGTGTCTCGTGTTCAGTTTGTGTAATTGATAATGTATGTATTTTGTGTGTGTATGTGTGTGTGTTTTGTGTATATGTGTACGTTTTTTTTTTCTTTTTTCGACTCGTGGAGGGGGAAATCTTCCAAAGATACTCGGATGTTGTAGGTTATGTCGGATTCTCAACGGTATAGTCTAACCGAGGAGCATACCGACTAAAACCCCCTCCACGTCTGCTTCTTCAAGAATCCTTTATTTCCCCGCGGAACTGCCGCTAGGTATTACTTCACGGGGAGGATATAGCTCGTTCGCTCTTCCTTCTTCTTTTCCTACCTTATGTCCTCCAGACGTTGTTGGTTGGCTGGAGGTTCAGTAGTTAGTCTCTTCTTTTATGGAGCCCATTATTCGATAGTCTGGCGCCCCGCTCTCTCATCCTTTCTCTTCTTTTCTTCCTTTCGGAGCTCTTCGATGACTTCTTTAGTGAAGTCTGTTATTGCATTCCATGCTTTGTCTGATGCGAGCATCCACAGTACCAGATTTCCTGGTGCAATGCTCGTGTCAAGCGTGCTTTCTAGCTTCCGTCGTTGTGTGTAAAATCTTGGGCATGTGAAGAACACGTGCCTTGCGTCTTCCTCCGTTCCAGGGCATGCTGGGCATTCTGGTGAGTCCTCGTACTTATACATGTATAAGTATTGGCCAAAGCATCCGTGTCCTGTTAGCATCTGAGTCAGATAGTAGCTGGGGTCTCCGTGTTGACGGTTGACCCATTCCGCTATACTTGGTATAAGCTCATGGGTCCATCTGCCTTTTCCGGATCGGTCCCATTGTACTTGCCAGCGTTGTAAGCTTTTTTGTCTTTTCTTTTTCCTACAGTCGTCTGTGACCAGTTTTCCTTGCTTTCGGTGCTGGTACATTCTTCTGTGTTCCTCGGCCAGGATTTCAATGTGCAGTAATCCTGAGATTACGTGCGCGGCGTCTCTGGAGACGGTCCTAAATGCACTGGCAATTCTTAGTGCCATTTGCCGACCTACCGGGTGGATCCTCCTTTGACACCTCTGTAGTTCCAACGCACTTGCCCAAATAGCTATACCGTAGGTCAGTATTGATGTTACTACTGACGATAATAACGCTCGTCGTCTCGGCTTAGGCCCACCTACGTTCGGCATAAGGCGGGATAGCGCTCTTCCAACCGCAGACGCCCTAGTGCTGACGTGATCAACCTGGCCCTTGAAGTTGAGGCGGGCATCAATCATTACCCCAGGTAGCAAAGTGATGGTCGCGACTCAACTTCGTACTCCCCAACTTGTAGCGTGATCGTTTCGCGTTCCTTTCTGCCAGTTATGAGAGTAGCCTCCGTCTTATGCTTTGCCATCCTAAGCCCTGATTCATCCATCCATTCGACATACTTCCTAAATGTCTGGCTAAATAGGTTCTTGATGTCCTCCAGATATTTGCCTACAATTACGAGGGCGACATCATCCGCAGATGCTACAGGTGTTACCATTCTTGGGATCTTCAGTTCAAGTAGGCCGTTGTACATAATGATCCACAAGAGTGGTCCAAGTACCGAGCCCTGGGGCACGCCTCCGCTAACTTTATATGTTTTTGGTCCCTCGTCCGTATCGTACCACAGGATTCTGTCCCTGAAGTAGCTGGCTACGATCATTTGCAGGTACTTTGGGACACCAAACTGTTCGAGAACTCCCATGATGCGGTCCCATCTGGCAGAGTTGAACGCATTCTGCATGTCCAGTGTCACTACTGCGCAGTACTGCTTGTCGCCGTTTTTCCACCTTTTCCCTGTAGTCGCGTCCATCGCATTGCTGACTATTAGGTTAATGGCATCGAGGGTCGACCGTTCTTTGCGGAAGCCATACTGTCGGTCCGACAGATGCTTTTCAGCTACCGTCTCTATTCTTGTATACAAGATCCGTTCGAGGATCTTGCCTGACGAGTCGAGCATGCAGAGTGGGCGGTAGGATGAAGGTTCATCCGGTGGCTTTTTCCCCTTTGGAAGGAGGACCAGTATCTGCAATTTCCATTTGGTAGGGAAGTGCCCTTCTTGCAAGCACCTATTGTACATGTGGAGGAACATGTCCGGCGCTAAGCTTACTGCTGTTTTCAGTGCAATATTTGGTATACCATCTGGTCCGGGGGACTTCTTGTTTCCCATTCTAAGACATGCAGCCATTAGTTCCTACGATGTTATTAGCGGTATTGGCTCTCCTGCGTCGAGTTCACGAGTCTGCAGCTCTGGTTGTTGCGGGAACAGATGTGTAACTACCCTTTTTAGCAGGGCCGGACATGTAGGAGAAGACGGTGTATGTGATTTCACCCTCTTCATTACCACTTTGTAGGGCCTGCCCCATGGATACTGTTCCACCTCTTCGACCAGCTCATCCACACATTTAGCCTTGCTACTCTTAATTGCTTTAACCAATTTGCGTCGCATTTCGTTATGAGCTTATTTGAGGTCTCCGTAGTGCGACTTTTTCCTTGCTCGCGTGGCTCTCCTTGCTTTGATGGTTTCCTGACGATGTCTGGCAATGTCATTATTCCACCAGTACATGGGTGGGTGACCATTGTTCGGTCGCTTGTATGCCATTGTGGCGTCACATGCAAGAGTAACTCTGTGCATAATTGCTTCTACCTCGTCTTGTACGTTGGTCGCTGCCAGAGGTTCTCTGTTTAAAACCTCTTGAAATAATTCCGCGTCGAATTTGTTCGTGTACCATCCTCTACGGTTCGTCCTTTTATGTGGGAGTCTTATTTTAGCTTGGTCTTTTGTCACCGTCCAACTGATGAGTCGGTGGTCACTCAAGTTGAAGATGTCGTGAACGGTCCAATCTTTTGTTCCTCTAGCCAGATTGGAGCTGGCCCAGGTCAGGTCAATGATAGAGCTTCCATTCTCTGTCTCGAAGGTCGGTAGTTTCCCTGCATTCAAGAGAATCATATCTAGGCATGCCATTGCCTGTAAGACTTCGTTGCCTCTTCTATTCGTCTTCTTGCTCCCCCATTCAACAGCCCAGGCGTTGAATTCTCCGGCTATGAGACTTGGGAGGTGATCCTTGACATCCTTGACCAGTCTATCGAGTAAATCCATGAACTCGTTGATGTCTAGGCTGGGAGGGGCATAGACACTGTAGAAGTGTATATCTCCCAGCTTAGCCCTCACAAAACCTCTGTGTGTGTGTTCTGGTTGATCCTCGAAAGACCGATTTTTGCAGAACCAGATGGCTGCCTTACCTGTGACATCCGCCACCCATGCCTGCGTGTTGGGCTTGATGTACGGATCAGCGATGATGGCCAGGTCCGTCTTTTGATCTCTGACTATCTGGGATAGTAGGTCATGCGCCGCTTCACAATGGTTTAAGTTGTGCTGTAACACTCTCATTTTTTCTTAGGTATTTTCTTATTATTCTTCTCATGGAGGACAGAGCATTTATAGCTTCCTACTATGTGATGGTGGTCTTTGTCTCTTTCAGCACATAGGGGACAGTGCGGTTCCATCTGGAAGTCAGCTATTTTATTCCCCATCTGGACATACTTGAGGCAGACTCCAGACCTGTCAATCTGACATGGGCATTTATTAGCAATGTGCCCTGTGTTCCAGCACTTGTAGCATTTCTGGGGGCTGTTCAGTTCTCTTACTCTGCAGTTAACAAGGCCTATCCTAAGTCGGCCTCTGTCTCCTATTACTGTTCGTGCTATCATAGCTCGCAATCTGATGTAGGCAGTTTTGGTCCCTCCATATGCTGTCCGCATCGACTTTATCGCTTCGGTCCTGATTTTGGAACCCTGACCAGCGACTTTTTGTAGCGCGTCCTTTATCTCTTCTTTTGTTGCCGTCTCTTCAATGTCCTTGATCTGGACATCCACCTCGTGGGTTTTGCTGGTGACCTGAGTTTCCTGCTTCAGTACGTCTTCAACCTTTTTCTGGATTGAGTCCGTCTGATCTCCTACTTTACGGTTAAGTACGATTAGTAGCTGACCGGATGCTGTCCTTCGTACTTTCTCGAAGTTCTTCACTACTTCCTCTTCAGGTATCATCTCCTTAACCTTCTTTAGTATGCCCGCGTACATATTTTCTTCTTTTGCACTTATAAGTAGTGCAGCTGGTCGGACGCGAGGTACGTGGGCTTTTTGGTAGCGCTTGTTCGCCTTTCTATCTTTTTTCTTCTTCTTTTTCCCTGTTCCTTTGGTTTCCCAACCTAGATCCTCGTCATGGCCACTGGTCTCGTCGCTTGTCTGTGGTAGTACAGGCTCACAACTGGGAGGTGGACCTCTCTGCTGTTTCTCTCTTTTGTTCTCTCTGGTCCCGTGTGGAGCTTGTTTCACTAGGGACGCCCTCTTTGGGTCTCTAGTGAACTCAGCCAAGGGCGGAGAACGCTCTTTCCTCTTCAGGGGTGTGTTTTGGAGGGGGCTTTTGTAGCGTGTCCCTCCCGGCGTCAGGAACAACTCCTTCCTTACACTGTGAAGCTGCTGTACTCTTTGATTCACAGGCTTGTGGATCAATGAGTTGATTTCGAGGGGCTTCTTCTCCTTTAACACCTTCCTTAGATTTAGGAAGGCATTTTTCACCCTCTGTGCGAGGCCTCTTGTGGTGTTGTTGATCGTTCGCTGCTGTTTATCTTCCAGCGTCCTCATCAGTTCCTCTATTTATCCAACTATTATGTTGTTAATTATAATAATTGTTAATTATATTGTTACACGAAGTGTATCGGTGGTTCCAGGTAACAAAAAGCGTTTATCGCCATACGCACTGAGTGCGATCTTTGTTTATCTCTCGCTGTCTTTTAATGTCGGAATCACATTTTCTCCGAGACATTTGACATAGTCCTTCAAAGTAATCGTAGCATTCAACACCGAATTCTTCACAACTTTTACCTTCTTTATTGGATTTTCATTCTGAACTCTCACACTGTACATTTTGCTTCTAAGTCCAACAAACCCAAACATGAGCATTCCCACGTTGTCTTCTTTCATGTTACGAATCACTTTCTTATTGGGACTTGAAATATTGAACTGATTTGGTTTTGGAAAATCTGATGTATCGAATTCATGAATATCTCGATGGATGACGTCATACGTGTCTACATTGGTGATCTCATACAATAGACTGTGCGTATCGGTGTTACATTTGGCCCTGAAGTTTTCAAAAACTTCGGGTAATAAGAGAACGTCCGTCTTGAGATACAAATCCGAATAGTTGCCCAGATCGGTGATATCGAACATTCTACAAACAATTTCCGCGTAACTGAACTCCTCGTCATTGATATCTGAATCGTAAAGACTGCTGTAAAGATCTTGCTTTCATGGAAGAGTTGTCTCTTCGAGTTTTATAAATGACGATACATAGTTATACGGAAATATACCTTTTCTATTCAGTAAGACGATCTGTGGCAATGTGTATCCATTAACTTGCTGAAAATTTCGCTTTAGAATATCGTGATTTTTCAAGTACAACGATAGTTTGTTGAGATGAAATACCATAAATCGAAATGAATCGAGCAAACGTAGATTTATATCGGTACCTTCCACGAACTTGGTAAAAGATATATTTTTTTCCTTGGTTTGAGAAATGAGGCTCATTCTACCAGGAAATTCGTTCCCGGTTTCTTTGATAAATAGATGCGCATCGTATCCACTGAGATTATGAAAAAATACGGATATGATTCTTGATTCTTGATAAGCAATGTTACAGATACTATGAGTAGCTCTACAATACTTTTCAGTAAAGTGGCACTGATCGCGAACTTTCCTGTCATTTTTCTTGTCAAAAGGTTTATTACATATAGATATATCGTCGCATAAAGAAAGCTGAATGTCTCTTCAGCTGTTGAATTTTTCATAGGCTGTAGACTTTTGTACAACATATGCAGATACGATAATCTCTCTTGTACTTGGCCAAATCATAAATATTGTGAACAAACCACTTGGCTGGACCAAAGTCATTGACAGTATTCTGTCTGTAGCTTTGATAACAGGAAAGACATTCATCATAGCTGCACTTGACGAAAAAACAAACACTGTGCGGTTGGTGATGTTGATAGATCCGAAGATAGTTAGACACCGCTTCTAATAGTAAGTGACTTTCAAAATCTGCGTTTACAACAAACAGTACTAAGCACTCATTTTTAACATTTTCAAATTATAAAAATTTATCTTTCTCACTGGAAAGCACAATTTTACACATATTCACATTTGTACAGTCAACCTCATGCGTTTTCAATCTCTGTTCAGTTCGAAAATAAGCAACGATCGCATGTGTACAACTTATATCTGCAAAATAACAACTGTCGGTACATCAGTGGAAGTAAGCCTTTTATACAAATATAGTACACTTTGTAAGATATATTAGGCCGTTCCATTTGCTCTTCGTTTATATCTGCATTAACGTCGATATAATAATTTTCTACTAAAAGAAGGTTCACATGCTTTTCTTTATTTTCATCAGTCAAATATTGTCGCAATACCTAGGACCCATTTTTCAAATTTACAAAGTACACTTTCACTGAAATATCGTTTTGTTTCTCAAATTTAACGACTTCTTTCGGGTTTCCCGGAAATGATAAATTATTTAATTTTAATTTTTTTAATTTTTAATTTTTAATTTTAATTTAATTTTTAATTTTAATTTAATGATAAATTATATTTATCTTCATAAGCAAGTATATGCAGTGACACGACATGCATTCTTTGCAACTGGATGTAACGCCGAAAGGATAATTTTGAATCATTCGTTGTCACTGTTCGGCACATTCATATAGGCTCTCTTTCTTTTATAGGTTCGGGTAATACAACGTAAGAACCAGCCCTCATAGGAATGTACTTGCTGATATTTACGGTTAAGTTTAATATAACACGAAGAGATCAGTCCGAGTCTTGCTCTTGAAATTCTTCCGTGCTCTTACTAATAGCTTCTAAAACATTTTCAATGAACCACTCGTCTATGTCTGTAGTTAGGTATATCTATGCCATCTTAATATTGAAATGCTTCATATCGAACGTTTCATTGTAATTATGCTTTTCGACTGCATACTCGGCATCTAATGCAGCATTCACTTTTAAAGAACTATGTTTCTTCAAGATCTCCTTAATTTGAGCATGGAATAATGGTTTAGCAAGCTTCAAAAACGTATTCCAATCCAGAAGTTTCAAATTGGTTATTATACCAATCTTTATTCTGTCTTTGAACGCACTATTGATGTCATTCCA
The DNA here is from genome assembly GCF_024137745.1 of Phymastichus coffea. Classification (NCBI taxonomy): domain Eukaryota; kingdom Metazoa; phylum Arthropoda; class Insecta; order Hymenoptera; family Eulophidae; genus Phymastichus; species Phymastichus coffea. Next base: position 4,573,592 of record NW_026706819.1, on the reverse strand, counting down.
GCGAACTGTTGAGTCTTAAGCTGGATTGACAATAGCCGGTGTAGTACTAGCCAGTTCGAAACCTTTACCAACTACATTCAAAAAAACGAGAAATTCGTATATCGATTGTTCGCTATGCTTCCTCACAACAGGTTCAGCAATCGATGAAGTGGCAATGAGGGGTTGTGCCAACATCCTAGTCTTGTATTCGTTTAGTAGATGTGAGACGCTTCTCATTATACACAGAGCTGCCTATAGCTTCTGTCTGCCAGCCACGATCAAGTTACACGAACGAGAAAGCTGATCCGCTTTATGCAAAGCCAATGAACCTAGTGTTAACCATATTCTGATGTCTTCGAGACTAGCATGACCAGCCTTCGCCAGACAATACGTATGCACGCAAAAGCAACAAGACTTCTTGAAATACTGAGCCACGATGCTAATTGTTTAACTGACAAGGGGACATTCTCAACCGTCCGCCTTCAATTTTGTTGCAATTAAAATATGTTATACTTTATAGAAAAGAAGAGACACGTATTTTTTTAAAAGCTGTGCAGGGGATGAAAACCACATTCAAAATTCACCCCTAAAAACAGTTAAACAGAACTAACTTTGGTTGTAATGAACCTTTATTGATTAAATAAAATGGAAAAAATTTCTTATTTAAAAAACAACAAAACCGGATAGTTTTAGACTCGGGGGGTTGCAACACCCATAATATACAGGCGAAAAACTACATTTTTGAGTGGATTTTTCGTGTACAGAATCACAAAATTGTCATAAAAAAAATTGAAAAATAAATTTTCATCTAGGAAATGATAAAATAAAATTGACGTATTTCGGCGTTTTTTCATTTTTACGTATTTCGAGGGTGAACTACCCCTAAACCCTACTATTGCTATATGAATAGTTGCCAATCACCAATTTCGCTGAATTTTCTTTTGCTATGGCGCTTAAAAATTGATGAGAGAATACTGTTGTTGTGCTGAGAAAGGAATTTGGTGTCTGGAAACGACCCTCAAAAACCCTGTTACAGCAATTTCTTTGGTATTTATGACTATTTTTCGACAAAAAAAAATTTGAAAAAATCTATATAAAAGAGATACGTAACCATACAGGTTTTGTCACTGGGGGTTGCCAGCCCTACGTTGTATAGGGGTGAAACTGTATTTAGGGTATATATTTTTATCGTCCGAATTCGAAAACGGATCATAAAAATATTAAAAAAACGATCGATCTTGTGAAAAATAATACGAATAAATTTAAAGCGTTCCGGTATATCTGCTAAACACTCAGTAATTAACTCCATACGCATACCTCCTAATCAACTTCCTGATTAACCCCCTGATTAGCCTCACTCGCATACCACCTGACCAACCTCAGCCCCTGATCAACTCCACTCGCATAGCCCGTGATCAACCTCACTCCTTGATCAATTCCACTCGCATACCCTCTGATCAACCTCATCTTCTAATCAATCCCACTCGCATACCCCTGATTCACCCTACTCGCATTCCCCCCGATTAACCCCACTCGCATACCCCTGAACACTCCCTCATTAACGTCACTCGCTTAGCCCCTGAATCAATCTCCACTCGCATAGCCGCTGATTAACCTCACGGGGAATCTCCGATTGTCTCGATGAAGAGAAATGTATTCCTAATCTGTAAAGTGGATTTTGAAAGGTAGGAGTACTACCTTATCGTGTATGGTCTGATTATGGAAATAAAATTCATTCACGATGTCACATAACTTTCAATATAGGTTTAAATCTAGCCTAAAGGCTTTAGCAAGTTTACGTTAGGATATCTCGAAAGCGTGATGTAATGGCTCAATTCTGAGGATGGATAAAATTGCTTCAGAAATTACTTCCAGTCTTACTCTACAATATCCACAATCCCGTTTTTTACTATTCATGTAGTTCTAACTGCAAAACTTATTTTGTTCACTTAAGTTACGTATGTTATCGAATTCTGTCGGCCTATTTTGATGAATAGGAAGAAACTGTTATGATAGAATTTCAATCTTGGTTTGCCTCGTTAACCGAAATCAAATCGAATTTTAATCTTGCTTTGCGGCGTTAACCCAATCAAACCGAATTTTAATGATTTTTTACCACGTTAACCGCAATGATATGCGGCACATATGTAGATTGCAACCCGGTTTAGACGACTTTTTATAGATTCAAAAAAAACATATATAGATGGATATAGATTAACAATTAATCACCATCTATAACTATATAAAGCCCCCACAAGCAGAAACTGTACTTTGGAGATAACCTTATTCAGACATCAATCTATAAATCCATTAAACCGGGTAACTTCCAAAAAAATTACTATAAATAATATAATTGTATAATGTATCAGTTCAATTTGTACTGTCAGAGAACATAAAACATATTAAAATGATGCAAAATGTATTTTCGATAAAATTTAACGGTTTAAATTTCATCAACGTATAAAAAAGGTGTAACTTTGACCTTGAATAGATTAATAGTGGTCAGGGGAAATGTGCGATTCAAATATCCGGGTAGTATTTAAAATTATTTAAAAAATTACCAAGAACTAAAGCAATTATTAAAAAGCTATGTCGCCGTAATAGGACCAGCGTCCAATATAGATCAGGTAGTTATGGATATAAAAACCTCTATGACAATGACAGATAATGACTCACACGATTATCATATTTTAGAATGTACATAATATTTAAAGAGGGGCAAAAGTGTGATAAAATTATGAAAACTAGAAAGAGAAAAGTCGTCGTACTAGGTTAAATGTACGATATAGATGTTTTTATAATGAAGATCAGAATATCCGCCATTGACATGTAACTATTGATCTGGGTTCTTTAGGCACAATACTTGATAATGCCTCTGATGTAAGAGCATGCCACTACAGATTTTTAAATAAGTCGACATTTACTTATTTCTGATAGTATCGAGGTAGCCGTACACCTCCTCGGATAGTGGGTATTATGCAGTTATATTGGTTCCTATGACGCTCAGTCAGTATTCCATTGTTTAGCATGAATAAGACATATGAATACATTTAAAATAGTAATGAAAATATTCTTGCTAGACAGGAAGATAAGTAATTTATATTTAGTGAAAAAGGTGTCCAAATCATATTCGAATATCGTCGCATTAGGACCAGCGTCCAATATAGATCAGGTAGTTATAGTAAGTCGTCTTACTAGGTTAAAGGTACGATATAGATGTTTTTATAATGAAGATCAGAACATCCGCCATTGACATGTAACTATTGATCTGGGTTCTTTAGGCACAATACTTGATAATGCCTCTGATGTAAGAGCATGCCACTACAGATTTTTAAATAAGTCGACATTTATTTATTTCTGACAGTATCGAGGTAGACGCTCAAGTCCTCGGAAAATGGTATTATGCTGTTATCGATATAAAAACCTCAATGTCTATGACAGATCATCGTTTTTGAGCTTCTTTTTTTTAAGGTAAATATTTTTTGCGTAAAGAATGAAAAGTCAACTACAAGAGCTTCTTGTGCTTTACATTGGTTGATAAATTCTCTACTTGTTTAAGTTTATATAATCATTACCAAGTTAAAAGAGAGTTGTTAGCCTTACATATTATTAAGCGGAGAAGCTTCTGAAGTTAGATAATAAATTGTCTGGGCGAGCTAAAACGGGCAGTAGAGTCAGGTGCGACAGATAAATGATGTAATTTTTAACATAATTCTTCGTATCTTTTCGACAATTTTGGTATCTGCGACTGCTGTTTTGGTTCACGTATAAAATGGCTGATTGCTTCTTGGCACCTCGTTGATATCGCTCAGGTGCTGCCACTGCTCTCGTTATGAGGCACAAGGTCTCACCTGCCTTCTTTAGGTGCTGGAACTGTTAGATCTCTACACTTCGGTCATTTTCGGTGGGCTATCGCATGCTGCATTTTGCCATTGAGACGTTCCGCGAAACAAAAAAGAATGTTATTCATTACTCACCCAATCGTCGGCTCTTGCAATACTTCCCTTCGCATGATCCGAGGCTACGCACGGGCCCGTCCATCCCATTCTTTTTCTCACACGAATGCTATTGCTTTTTTTTCTCTCCTCAGTGATCATTTTGTCGCACGTTAAGGAATGAAACACATAGATGAGTATATGTGCTCTTGGACTGGCAAATTGGAAATGAGACTACGGAAAGCGCTTTCAAGAGATATTTTCTTTTTTACTTATTACAATTTTATTGGACTTAATATAAAAGATAAATATAAATAATTAGAGATTTTAATTTTTTTTAAACGTGTTTTATGGTTATTCTGATATTCAGTAATGCCTAAATATAATTATTGATGCTATACTTTGATACAATTTTTCTATGAAATACATGCAAAATACAATCGTCACTTTTCATCGACGTTTTTTCAGTAATACTTTTGTCAATTATTACTTTTATGAATAAATATTACATTTACTCATTATTCGAATACCAAAATAATAATAGATAATGGTAATAATAATAATAATAATAATTTAGATAGTGGTAAGATATGTTGTTTGCTGAAATTTTATTATTTTTCTTTAATTAACTTTAATTATTTTTCTTTCTTTCTGGTTTAATATGTTTTATTTCTTGTTTTACCATATTTAAATGTAGTTTTTCTATAATTTGTACATTATACCAGCGCATTAGATCTTTCTTTGGTTCTGTCTTTGTACTATGACCATTTTTTCTTTTTTTTAACACTTTCCCACTCCCTTATTTCATTTAACGTTTCTTTTCTTCTAACTACTCCATAGTTATGTCTAGTCTACAAATTTGCTATTGTCTTTTATTGTCTACGCTTTTATCATGTTGATAATGCTTTCATTAATGCTTCCATTGCTATAATTCTTTGTTATTTGTTATTATCTTCACTTTTCAGTTCATCTAAGTTATTGATATCCAAAAATCATATGGTTTATTTACAAATCACTTATATTTTCAATTCGATCATCCTTATCTAGCTTCAATCATGAATTGTAACGCACTTGCCATTCATCCGATTCTTTTTTTGTCACACAGTATTATATTATTGCAAGTTTTATTTCATATATCTCAATGATAAATCTATGATTTACTATTTTTTTTCTATTTAAAAAGCAAAAGAAAATAAATATAAATAAAATATGTTAAAAATAGTTATTACATCTAATATTAATATGTATATATTTTTATTTTAGGTGAGTATCTTCAAATTTGTTGATATTATAATTGTTAACCTATGCTTCGGGTAAGTGTTTGCTCACATATCTTTTTTAAAATAATAGTATATTCGTTACGTATTTAAGTTCCAGAGAAACATTTATATGTACATATTATTACGTCTTGGGCGTTATTCGCTAACACTTAAGACGTACAAATATGAGTCTAGTGCGATACGCTCATCTATAAGTGTATGTGATATACCGAATGGTATATTCTCGTATAATTTGAAGTGATTATTGCCTGTAAATTGTTTTTTGAAATGCCTCTATTGATTATGATAGGTATTGTGTAGAATGAGTTGATAACACAAGTTTCACTTATAACTACTAAATAATATTTACTGTGATTTCAAAAATGATAAATAAGCAACAAATATATACATCGAATGATACACCGAATTATCGAACAGGTGATTCGTTATATATTTATTATCAAAAGGAATCGTGAATACTAGAAGACTAAATTATATATGTATATTCGTTATTCATATTCCTACTTTTAAACTAAATTAATCGAACTGAGACTTTTTGGGTGCTAGATACTTACTTCGACTTTTAATTTGATGAATATAAATATTGATATCAAGAATGTAAAGGTAATAGAAAAAATAGATAATTTTTTTATACCACCCTGTACTGTACTATCATCTTACTACTGTGCGGTGTGCTGTTGTAGTTTGAGATTACTTTATATCTACTTACGTATATGTACAATTTCCAAATTTTTAAACGAAATTAAATATTCAATAAAATTCTTATATCAAACATTTATCATTATGTTTTGACAGGTATGCTTACACATCAATTTTATTTATTTAGGTAAATCGGTTGGAACAAGTATAACGAGCGGTTTATTACTCGTTATCTCTCTTTCTCTCTCTCTCTCTCTCTCTCTCTCTCTCTCTCTCTCTGGAACCACTAATAAAATAAAAAATATATATTATTTATTCTATATAGTTATTTATAAGATTTTTTATAGCGAAGTGCAAACGTAAGCGAACCGATAAGTGACGAGCCCTTCGCTCGATATTGAGGAGAGAGAGAGAGAATAGGCGCGATTCGATCTGTATTCGATCCCTCTAGATTATTTTTTAATGAGTTATAGTGTATCTCACAATACTTTCAGCGGGCCGATTTCCCGGCAACCAGATCCTGACAGCGTCGATGCTGGAAGTAGCATTGCGCAGGGAAGCAACATCGCTCGCTACGATTTTCCATCATCCATTTAGTCCACGAATTAATAATAAAACCAATTTATTTTTATGTAGCAGATTCTGTTTAAATTCGCTTGAACAGAAACCGCGTTACACAAGATATGGGACCTGTGCAAATAAATTAAGTTAATTTTATGTTGATGTGATTTCTTTGAAAAGGAAAAGAAAAATAGTTAAGTACCTGACAAAGGTATAAAAATCCAGTATTATAATAGTAAGTACTGTCAACACGTCAATTTTTGTAACGATCACAATACTATACCGATAAACTTCCGTAATTGCACTATTAACAATTAAAAGCGCAGAGATCACTAAACTTTCGAGCGCACATGGTAGCCACAGATATCATCGCACAGCCGGACCGTGACCGTATAGAATACGTGATACCACTTAGACAACTCTGACGACTTGAATACTTGCAGATATTGTCACATTCGTCTACAGGATTCACAGCACTTTCTCACCCCAGCATTGTGGTTATAAGGAGATACGTTGATTCACGCTGCATTCATATAAGTATACGTAAGTAGCTAAAAAATTACTAGAATATTATATAAAACATTACATAGACTACTTGGTCAAAACTTACGATAAAACAAAATCATTTTTAAATTATAAAATTAACTTAATGATCTCAGATGATAATTTGACAATTGTGTATGCTTTGTCATACAGTTAATAATGGAATGCAACTGTAGCATACATAAAAACTCTTACATTTATATATAATTATAAAAATAAGAAGGTATGCATTATTTTCAATACAGATATATCTTTATAATGATTTTCGAAAACATTATTAATCTATAAAAAATGGTAATGGTAAATACCGTTATTCTGAAAATTTCAAATTATAATGATAATAATAACAAAGTAAAATACATTCGAGAAATTAATGACTGTCTTATGACTATCATTTGTAATTTTTCTCATAAGATAAGTAAAATAAACTTTTATTGAACATAGTTTTTCTACAAATGAAATCTATATCGATGACCTCAGTTGAAAGTAAAATGTATTCATAAATACGTTAATAAAAATGTAGAGTAAACTCCACACGAAAAGGTAAACCAAATCATGGGCAAGTACGCATCTATCGTGTCCATACTTCGCAATTAGAAATTATATTTAAATATTAATACAGTATCTGTCAATATATATAGGATCGATAAATCTATATTTTTATTACCATATGATAAGATTCTCTATAAGATCGTTAATGCATTTATCACAAATTCAAAACTGCCTCGTATTCTAGGTTCTATTTAGTCATTTGCGTATGCGGTCTGAGTATTACTACTGCATATAGCTACTACGAGTATTATTTATATTTGGGTTTTTAAGTATTAAAATATTTGGCCCGTTACACGCTGCAAAAATGAAAGTAATCGGAAAAATTTTATAAATAAATATCTTTAATATCGGTACCATTAGTTACTTCATGATTATTATTTCATCATTACTTTCAAAACTCCTTAAACTTTGTATCGTCATAATTCTGATAATTTATTTGATAAGTATATAATCCAAAATTTGACAAGAAAATATAAAAGTTATTCTAAATGAAAAATTTATTATTCGTTAATCTAGTTAAATTGTGTAGGAAAATAACAAATAATATTCGTTACGAGTTAAAAAATTCTTGAAAAATATTACGACGTTACGAAGTCTTTATTCATGACTCCCAAACTAAATTAAAATACAACAAGTAGTTCAAAAAACACTTTCATAACAAACTTTATTAATACACAAAGTCCAACGTCAATACTTATCAATAAAAATCTTCAACTAATTTTAAATTGCTTATAGATATTTCTTAAAGTCAAAACTAAATTGAGCATTATCTACAAAAAATATGTTAACGACTGTTTCCTTATTGCTATGTCCGACAGCTTAGACCATATTGTTCAGACTTTTAATGATTGTAATTCTTTACAATTTACTGTTTTGAGACAGAAACTAATAATAGATTAAATTTTTTAGATATCCAAATTATTAGAATTAACGATAGTATCCCTATTACTAATTGGTATCGTAAGGAAACTGCGTCAGGTAGATATTGTGACGGTAAACGTCGAATTAGCGCTAATAATATAACCTAATTGCTGCCTGCGGGGGCAGCACCGACCGAGGAGACGAAAAATGAAACGAAGGAATTCAGCGCGCGAGCAGATGGAACGCGCGCGATTGAAAACGAACCAGTGAGGGTTCATCCATCATCACGCTCGTCCGCTTTTCGCTAGTGACTACCGCTCTACCAGTCGCAAAGACCGAAAACCGAAAGGAGAACGCCCGTACCAGTGATCGCTGTTGCCGAGGTGTCGTGCAGCTACCAAAGGGGCAGACCTGAGTCGACGAAAAGCGTCGTCCTCCGCGAGATCGACAGCGTGTGTGTGAAGTTTCGCCATCGAGGGCGAAACAACGTGTGCGCGAAATCGCGATCCGCGACACAAACACAAACAGTTTTCTTGCAGTGCGACTCGCTATCGTCCACTTCGTACGTCTGCAATATAAAGGTAAGCTGGCCAGCTTAATTTCACGGTCGCGATACGATTATTGCTCGGTTAATTATTTGCCCGAAGCGTGCATGCAGTAGCTCTACGAACAAAGAGCAGCGAGCGTCCCGACATTACATGTTGTTGTTGAGCGAGCGCCGATGTCAACATAAACACGCGGGCTGATGTAATGTAGCATTTGACAGAAAATAAAAGGTTCTGTTCGTGATATTAACAAATGCTTTCGGCGTGTTTATTCCGTAATAACTCCACTCCTCATAGATTCATACATTTATTGGTTGACTGACACCCGTTTCCTCTTGCTCTACGACTTTCTTATTTGATACAGGTGATAGCGAACGCGTTTACGCGATCACCGTAATTAAGATAATTAAACGGTAAGCAACCCCGTTACAATATATACATTATTTTTTCATCATCCACGTTTACAAAAAATAGCAATTATTTATAATTTGGTAGATAAAGCAACTCTCTTATCACACCCAAAATTACATGCAAAAAACATTAATATAATCAATGATTTCCTGTTAGCAAATAAATACCCCCCGAATTTCAATAAGAAACACATCAAAAAAAGAATTTTTAGAAATAAAAAACTTTTAAATGTATCACTTTCTACTTCAAACCATGCCACAAATAGTCTAAGTAATAATGACAATTTAGATTTTAATTCAAACATAAAAGATAATTTTTTATTTCTACCATATTCTAAAATATTGACGCCTACAATTAATCAAATTTTGCACAGTAATAATGTTAGGCCTATTAATAAAAATAATAATAAATTGAATTACATGATAAAATTGGGCAAAGATAAATTACAGGAATCTGAAATTAGTAATATAATTTATAAGATTGATTGCAAGGATTGTTCAGCTACATATGTTGGATTGACAACAAGAAAATGCAAAATGAAGAAAAATGAACATAGATTGGATATAATTAATGATCGAAATGAAAAATTAGTTTTGGCTTTACATGTTAAAAATAATAACCATAGTATTGATTTTGATAGTTTTAGAATTTTAGATCAGGATAATAATAAAAAAAGATTACAGCTTAGTGAGATGTTACATATAGTAATAGTAGTATTTTATTGCTCGTATATAGCCTTCATGGCTTGTTACAAAAATTTCCTTTTACATTATTTCTTACATTCTAAAAAACTATCTTCGCATAACCGCTTCGCTACAATAAAATCCGCAAAAAATTCGCTTTAACAATAGAAATATTTGCACATGTATATCTTGCCTCTTCTTTATTTGCTCTTAGCCCTACTACCTCTGCTCTTATTCGGGATGCTCACTATCCCTCCTCGATTTGGTCAATTTTTCGAAAATGAATACATAGTTACAGAATGCTCTATTAGGACTCCCTTTTAACATTTCAATCAATTTATTGTTTTTTATTCTTCCCCCACCAGTAATTTCCTGTTCCTCAAGTTCCCTTACCCATTTACCCCCTATTTGCTCTTTTGCACTCCTACATTCCAACAGATGTTCTAAGCTCTCTTCTATCCTTCAACAGAATCTAAACTCACTTTCTTTAAACCTTTTCGCCCGTTCTCTGCCTATGTTCCCACATCTTATTCTCGCCCATTGTTCTTTTATCCATCCCGGAGTCATCCTGTCCCTCCAATAAGCCTCTTCCCCCACCGTCTCTTTCAGTTTTTTATAAAGTTCGTTATATGTTGACCCGTCTATTTTGCCCCACAAACTTTGTAATTCTTGTTCTGCTTTTCTTTCTAACCCACTCTCTAATTTGCCCTTTATTTTTTCTACTTCTTTTTTGTCCCATATCATTTTTAAGGTTTCCCCATCCCCTACCCCTTCCAATAGTGTTTGCACCCTCTTTTCCCATTTCGTTGGGTTCTTATTTAATATGTTCCTTACTTCCTCCCTCAAACAAATTTTTGGCCATCTACCTTCTTCCATTTTATCTATCTCAACTAGATACTCCATTGCTCTCCTAGCTATCTGCAACTCCATCGACGCCCTATCTGCTTCTATGGCAACTATATAATTTGGCGTGTTAATATTTAATCCCATGGCCATTTTTATAAACTTCCTTTGTACCTTCTCTATATTTTCCCATATCTGCCACCCCCAAATCTCTACCCCATATAAACATCCCGCTTTTATTATACTCGTACTGTCCATCAGATATAGCCTTTTCCTTAGGTTTTCTATTTTTGCCCCTTTTAAAATACCCCACACCGCATTGATTGCCTTACTTGCTTTCTCTGCTATTTTATTTATATGTGTCGTATTTATATTTTTTTGAGTAAACCAGTACCCCAAGAATTTGAATTCCCTAACTACCTCCACCTTTCTGCCTTTGTATGAAAAGATTTTCTCTTTACCTATTTTTCCTTAACAACAAATCATTACCTTAGTTTTCTCTGTATTAACTTCCATTCCTATTCCCTCACTGTAATTCTCCGTTTCTTTTAACATTTCCCTCATTCCTTCCTCATTATCCGCCACAATTACAATGTCGTCCGCGAACTTTAAACAATAGAATTTTTTACCTCCCACTACCGTTCCTCCTATTTCTTTCTTTTCCTAAATGTCATCCATATCATCCATGAACAAACAAAATAGGTTAGGACGTAATGGACACCCCTGATTTACTCGCTTATGTGTCTCGAAACTCTCTGATAGTCCCTCACTAGTTATTACTTCATTCCTTGTTGATTTGTAAATTAATTATTTTTATCATCTACAGCATTTTCCCCTTTATCCCCTTCTTTTGTAGTTTTTCCAACATTTTATCTCTGTCTATTCTATCAAACACGTTTTTGAAATCAATGAATCCTAAATACAATTTCCCTTCTTTCCTTTTTAGTTTATTGCCTACAATCGAGTTCAATACAAAAATATGCTCCCTCGTCCCTCTTTTTCCTCTAAATCCTGCTTGATTTTCCCTAAATACCTTATTGCTGTCTGCCCAATCACTGATTCTTCCGGCCATTATTTTTGTCATTAGTTTATAGCTCACGTATAGTAGTGATACCTCCCTATAATTTCTAGCCTCCTCCTCCACGCCGTTTTTAAATATTGGGTAAATTCTTGCTATTTTCCATCTCTCTAAAATCTCGCTCCTGTCCCATAATTCATTAAAAATTACTACTATTGTTTTTATCCAACTATCCGGTAGTCTTTTTATGAATTCAATGGGGAGTCCGTCCTGACCCGCTGCTTTTCCGTTTTTCATTTATTTCAAGGCATCTCTAAATTCTTTCAAACTTATCGTCTTATTTAACCTGTTCTCCTCCTCCCCCTTTTCTATCCCCTCGTTCATTTCTCCCTCCTGGTTCGCGCTTCCTCTCTTATTCTCGGTTCCCCTCCCGTTCATGCTTCTCTCCTTATTCGGGTTCCTCCTTCCTTCCCCTGTTGCTCCTAGTAAATTCTTAAAGTGTTCGGCCCATTAGTTTTTTTTAATTGTTTCCTCCTTTCTGCTTTTCCTCGGCCTTTCTTTATTTACTATCCTCCAAAATTCTCCCATGTCAAAAATGCTTGATGCCATGATTTCGATCTTTTTTTCGTTTTCCTTTCTTATGTTTCTCGCTATCATCTCTTTTAATTTGTTTTTCCCTCTTTTCCATAACTCTGCTCTCCATGCATTCAACTCTTCCCATACTTTCTTTTTTTGCATCCTTATTTCTCTATAATTGTTTCTACTCGACCTTCCCCCCTTCCGCTACATTTTATTTTCAATTCATCAGCTATTACTTTGATTTTCATTATCAAATTATTTCATTTCTCCTGCAGTGATTTTCCCCTCATTTCTTTTATCCTCCATTTTTTTCCCATCGAAACCTCATATTCCTCTACCTTTTCTTTCTTCCATATAGTCTTTCTCTAGCTTCTCCTTCCCCTTCCTCCTCCCTTTTTTCATTTTTTCCCAACTCGAAAATTACTGGTCGGTGGTCAAATTCTATCCATGTTACTATTTCTATCCCCGTCACTATCTTTGTCAGCCCAATTCCTCCTTTTATTACCAAATCGAGGACCGATGAGCCCGCATCCCCAATAAAAATAATTCTCCCCTTTTCGTCTCCTTTGCTACATCCGTTTTTTATTTCCGCGTTACAATATTTCAGGCTTTCTATTAATTTTAATCCCTCCCGCGTCGTTTTTTTGCCCTCCGAATTCCTCTTACTGCCCTTTTTTATCTGTTCGCTTCACACCTTTACATTGAAATCTCCTGCTATAATAAATTTCTTTCCTTCAACTAAACTTATCATTACCTTTTTCAGTTTGCTGATCATTCTGCTCGTTTTCGCGTTGTTGTAAATCGTTATAACATCAATTTTTTCTTTCCCCATCCAGATATTCCTTACTATTATTCCGTATTCCCATTCTCCTATCTCCGCGTTTTTATCTATCTCTCTCCTAATCCCTATCATAACCCCCACTAGCTCTCCCCCTCGTTTTCACTTCGATTGCCGCCTTCATTTCCCACCTATATTTTTTGTTCAGTTTTTTAATTAAATTTATTTCTTTATTTTTTTCTACCCACGTCTCTTGTAATAAAATAATGTCAAACTTGTTTAAGAAATCTTAGCATTTTAATATATTTTTACTCCCCTCTACATTCCATGATACGCATTAATAACCTACCCCTCGATGTTCGACGATCCCTCCGCTCGTCGTTGTTTCTCTCATTGTCCCCTCTGTATATTTGTCCTGGATCTCCAAACTGTCGCTTTCCTCTTCCTCGATTGTTGCTTCTTCACTCGTTCCGAAACCTATCGTAGAAATGTTCCGTGGTTGACCGCCGTGGTATCCCTCTCCGTTCCCGCTGCTCCTCTTCTTGTCTTCTGCCCTGAAAAAAAATTCTCTCTTTTGCCTCTACGAGACCCCCTTTTCTTTCGTCCCATAAGCTCATTTTTCCGTTAATTTTTATTTTTAAGTAACTCACTTGCACTTGTTTTTGTTTTTTCCTTTCTTGCTCTGCTATCATCTCAATCCATTTTTGCACTTCTATTTCTCTGCATGTTCTATCTTCTTTTAAACTTATTCCTATTTTTTCAAAAATCTCCTCTTGTTCTATAAACACCATTTTTTCTCTAAAATTTTCAAATGTTAAAAGTAGTTTTCCTCTCATTGGCTGGATCCTTTTTATTCTAAACTGTATTCTTGTCATTCCCATTATTATTCCTTCTGTTTCTTCCTTCCATCTTCTTCCCGACGTTCTCACTCCTCTGATAAACACATTATTCTTCCTATATCTCCTCTCTCTCTCATCTCAAACTCGTATTCTGAATTTTTCATCGCGTCTGTCTTATAATAAATTTAATAAATAATTATAAACTTTCAATAAATTTATTAAAAAATCACAAATTATAATTTAAATTTACTACAATAAGAAAACGAAAGTTTTTTGTAATAACAGTCAACTTTATTTCGTACTTAACAAATCTCCTATTTCTATCCGCTGCCCCCATTTTCCAATTTTCCTCCCACTTGCATGAGTCTATTAAATGGGTTTCGATACAAACAGTATTATCCAGCTGACTGTTTTGGTTTCACAGAATTATACAACACAGTATAGATATGAAAAATTATAAAAGGATGTTATTGTGGTTGTTGATCTGTGTTTGAAATATTTTTCATTAAAGAGTATGTAATTAATTGCATATTTTTGATTTACTTGCATTGTGTAATTGGTGTGATTTTTGCTTTCTGTTTTTCAGTGTACAGTTGAATATCAAATGTGATTTGGATTTTGTTTTTTTCGAGTCACGATCGTGTGCGAATTATGACTGAATTAATTAACAATAATTTTTGACATTAATAATTTTTTATGAAGAGCTTTTATTGGTGAGTTGTGATGTCGAATTTGTTGTGTTGATTAAATTGTTTTTTTTTTTAAACGAAGATTGTACAGTTTGTTATATGTTAAATGAGTAATGTTTTTTGTTTATAGCCTGAAGAGGGAGACATTAACAAAGTCTCCGAAACGTCGAAATAAATAATTGATTAAAATTGAATTATGACTCGTAGTGAATATTTTGATTAGGATTTTCACAGTTATTGTAATTCACTAGTATTAGTATTATTTCATCATAATAAATTGAGTAATTAGTCATACATGATCATGAACCAAAAGACATAAACAAATAATTGACTAATCACAACTGCTTGGAACATCGAATCAAAAATTCATAAATTAAACAATGTAAAAGAATTTATAGTAAATAAGATTATTAAAATTTGTGATTTAAAATAATGTACTT
This sequence comes from Phymastichus coffea, assembly GCF_024137745.1. Taxonomy (NCBI): domain Eukaryota; kingdom Metazoa; phylum Arthropoda; class Insecta; order Hymenoptera; family Eulophidae; genus Phymastichus; species Phymastichus coffea. The sequence continues at coordinate 4,558,417 of NW_026706819.1, read as the reverse complement.
ATCAGTATCCGGGATCTATTATTTTTCAATGTATTCATTTCAATGTAGTCTTTTTCATCATACCTCTAATTAAACACCTCAATTTCAATATTAAAACATGAATAGAAACTTGGCGGATTAGCGCTAATGTTATAATAGACAGTGCATGAATAATGCCTAAATATATATAAGTCGGTATACCGGAGTCTCGCTTAAGAGTCCCAACGCCATCTACTAAACTTAAACTCAGTATATGTGATTTTTATGAGCTTCAGTTGTTAATTATTTCGCATATTAAATGATGATGAACATACTAATTGCAACAAGTTTTTTGTTAACGAAGATTCGTACAATTCTATCAAATAATGAGTTATATAATCATTGAAAAATTATAACTTCTGAATTGTTCTTTATGTAATAACGGTCCATCTATAACAGAAAGACTAGTATCATGAATTTTCTTTCTATTTCATTTTGCTACGTGATAAGCAGGAGTTTTAGAAAATAAAGAAATAATAAAAACTCGAATAATTATGAATAAATTACTTATTAAAATAAAATGGTGAGTAAACGCTTTGCAAAATTTTGGTAATAATATCCTGAGATATATTTTAAATTAAACTATTAATACATTGTAACGGGGTCAATGCTCCGTCTTTTTATTTCAATTATTTACTCGCGCAATTGCATCGAAGAGCGTGCGGTGCTGTCGCAACGTTCAAATTCATTAATCGGAGAACAGGAGGGGATGGGAGTCAGTCAACCAACTTGCTACTAGTGAGAAATAATAACAGAGAAATTATAATCAGTATCATATGCGAGTTAGTTTATTTCCCTATTCTCAACAGTATACTTGGCCCGCGTGTTTATGTTTACAAACCGCGCGCGCGTCAATAACATGCAGCGTCGGAGCGATCGAAGCTCTTTGTTCGCCGGGTTAGCACATGCACGCTACCGATTCTTACAAAGTACGCGGGATTAGCAATTAGTTTCGCGTAGTTGCGAGATAAATAAAACAAAGTCGCGATAAAAAGCTGGCCAGCTTACCTTCGTATGGGTCGCACTACTCGCAAGGGGAAAGGAGACAAGTTCGTTATCGTCAGTCCTTCACAGGAGCAGCCCGCTCTCGGTTCTGCCCTCGATGGCGAAACTCTCCACTCACGCTCACTCACACACACTCGCTGACACAGCGACAAAAACAGTTCTCGCGAGCTCGGAGGCGTCACTTCTTACAACTCGGAAAATCGGCTGGCTCACTTCTTATTCCTCGCGGAAACTCTGGCGGAAAAATCTGGCTTATTGCTCAGCGGCTGGATGCTCGGATACTTATCCTCGACTCTTTAATTTATATTCACGCGCGTTCCGTTCCGTCTCGTACCGAATTTCCTTATTCCATTTTCCCCAACGAGTAGGTGCTGCCCTCGCAGGCAGCCGCATGGTTGAGGTGATAGCGCTAATAAGACGTTTACCGTCACAGCCCCCTTCTAGTCTGGACCTATGGGGTTCTTGACGTTAGAATCGATAGTGCTATTCCTTTCGAGGTTAAGAGGGTAAAGGTCAATAAAAATGTCATGTTCTACGTGGTACACTCGGCAACAAAATTATCGCAACAAAGATTTTTCATCGAAAAATTGCCATTTTTCAAATGCTTGTAACTCGGTCAATTTTTATCGTATTTTTAGATTTAGATCATTTTTTTTTGTTTTGTAGAAAATTATGTGTACTTTGAGAAACAAATGATATCCACCGTCTGCAAGATAATGTCACATTGCTATGTCTTAATCAGGCATACCAACTTTTTTTTCTTAAAAAATTCAATAGTTTGCACGTATGCCTGGATTACCAAAATTTTTTTTTCGAAAAACTACAGATTTCCTTTCAAAGAGCACTTTTCAACGAGTATTTTAAATCAAAATTCGATACTCCATGATTTTTTTCGACCGAGTTATGCCATTTTAAAGATATTCCAATGTTTTAGCCAAATACCGCCAACATCAGCATTACCCGATGCGTACCGCGAGGAGGTTGTTGGTCGGACTTACGCATCATTATGGCCCTGAAAAGGGCCGATTGTGTAAACCGTTTTTAACATTAGGGATCCCGCGGCTCGTCACTTCCGCAGTATTTTTTGACTCCAAACCCTATGCGCTTAAAGCCTTTAGTATCGTGTATTGCCACCTCGCTGACGAATTACCTCTCTTAAACGTTCTTGCATATTAATGCATGCTCTAATTGAATCCTGAGGTATCTCGTGCCAAATTTCATTCAGAATTCTCCCAAGCTCTTGAAGGTTAGCAGGAGGTCTCTGTAAGTTACGTAATCGCCTACCCATCGTATCCCACACATGTTTTATAGGATTGAGATCTGGGCTACAAGCAGGATGAGGCAATACCTCTACGTTGTTTTCTGCTAAGTAAGTACGAGTTATCCTTGCAGTATGAGGGCTTGCATTATCCTGCATCAAGATAAAATTACGACCCATTTGCCGACGCATTGGAATTACGTGAGGACGTAAAACTTCGTTTATGTAACGTCCCGCTGTTAGTCCAGGGGTTGGGATAATCACTAAATCTGATCGATGGTTCATTAATATTTCACCCCAAACCATAATGGATCCTCCACCAAACACACGAGTTGGATCAACGTGATTTGGTGCAAAACGTTGTCGTCGACGACGCCAAATTCGAATCCTAGCATCATTTCTGTACAGACAAAACCGAGATTCATCTGTAAAAAATACATGTCTCCACTGTCTTGGTGTCCAATATCGATAATTTCGGGCGTAATTCCGACGAGCTCGTCGGTGGACTGCTGCTAAATTAGGCACTCTAGCACGAATTCGTGATCTCAAACCTCTGTCATAAAGGCGTCTCCTTAACGTCTGAGCGCTAATTCGTCTGCCTGGTAAAGCATTATTTCCAATTTGTCGCGCAACCTGCCTTGGATTGCGCAGAGCTTCATTAACAATGTTGCGATCCTCTCGATTTGTAGTAATCCTATGTCGACCTTGACCAGGTCTCCGGCGATAAGAATCTCTTTCTTCATACCGACTAAGAACGCGTGACACCGTTGAACGATGAATCCCCATTCTTCTGGATATTTCACTTTGATTCAATCCCGCTTCTAGCAGGGCAACAATTTGAGCAGATTCGATTTCAGTAAGCCGAGGCATTTCGATTGCGACGGTAATGGTTAATTGTTGTGGACGCTGTATAGTAAAATTAATGTTGAATGATTTTTTGCCTTAACTCTTGGCCAGTATGCCACCTTAAACTGTTATTTTATTTTTTTTAATTGATTTGTCGGTAAGGTTGACTAAAACATTGGAATATCTTTAAAATGGCACTCGGTTAAAAAAAATCGTGGAGTGTCGAATTTTGATTTAAAATACTCATTGAAAAGTGCACTTTGAAAGGAAATCTGTAGTTTTTCGAAAAAAAAATTTTGGTAATCCAGGCATACGTGCAAACTATTGAATTATTTAAGAAAAAAAAGTTGGTATGCCTGATTAAGACATAGCAATGTGACATTATCTTGCAGACGGTGGATATCATTTGTTTCTCAAAGTACACATAATTTTCTACAAAACAAAAAAAAAATGATCTAAATCTAAAAATACGATAAAAATTGACCGAGTTACAAGCATTTGAAAAATGGCAATTTTTCGATGAAAAATCTTTGTTGCGATAATTTTGTTGCCGAGTGTATTTCATACTTTATTATGTATAATATGGGTCGGCCTTGTCCACGGGGGCAGGGACCTTCCACCAGGAGGGTCACCGGGTTACTTCCCGGCCTTCGTCGTCCAGCTTAGGGCGTCCGCGCGCCTCCCAGCCCAGCCTCTCGTTGACCAGGTCGGGATGCTGCCGGATGCGGGAACAACGGTCCGTGCGGGTCACCCAAGGGTAGTGGTATACGTTGCACCCCTCCCACTGGGCGTGTGATGAGATACCCCGAGGGAGGCCTCGTTCCCTGGGGGTCAGCGGCAACCCGTCGCGCCGATTTGGGGCGGACCACAACGGTCTTTCGACCGTGGGATCCTCACCCGTGGACCCCACCACGAGGTTGATGTGGATGTGGGTCTAGTTACTTGACCCCCATTGCTGCCATCCACGTTTATCACCAGGTCGACCCCGCACGTCCGCTGGTCCTGGTGTGCCGCGGCTGCTAGTCCGATCTCTGGATCTGCGGGTCGTAAGTCGGTAGATAGAGGCTGGGTGGTGACTTCTGGTGCGCCTCCGACCGGGCCCTCGAGGGCCTGGCGGTGACGGCGTTGCACCCTCTTTAGTACTTGCACGAACTGGCACCGGCGGGACACCACCTTGCTCCAATGTTCGAGGTCACTGGGGCGGTATCCCGCGGCCGTATACTCATCGAATTCCGCGTATACGGCCCGTTGGAGAGCGTTGAGGGTGGTCCAGCCTTGCTCGACCTCCCTCTAGCCCTCCACTATTTCTTCCCAGGTTCGTTCACCAGGCGAGGATGCCTGGCTGGTAAACCTGGGGCGCCAGGTCGCGCTGATAGGGGCGCCCTCTGTTTGGGTACCCACCGACGTTTGTGGAGCCCTCAACGGAATGTCTCCCGCTGGGGGTCCGGATAGCGGAGCGGTCTCCTCCCGCGCGATACCCGGCTTTGACGATGCGCTGGTGGTGGTCCCTTCGTCGGGGAGCTCCTCTATCAACCCGGATGCCGCGCTCTCGGGAGCTCGCACTCGTGCTTGCTCCTCTCTCTCCCTCTTTCCACCGAGGAGGTGTAGGGCGGCGTGGACCACCCCCTCGACGGTGGGGCCCAAGTCCAGCCCAATGAGGGCGGCCGCCGCCTGCTCAAATTGCTCGAGCGAGATCTTCATGCTGTAACAGTTTTACGCAACAGTATCGATAACCCTTTTCTCGGGTATCGAAGGTGGGCGCCTGTTCGACTGCCCAGGACCTTCGTCGCTGGGATCGAAGGTGGGGTCCTTTGCGTCGGTCTCCCAGGTCCTTCGTTCGCAGGGCCTCATGCATCCACATTCGGTGTTTTAGGTAGTCTACCCCTATTCCTTTTCACAAAGCCAGGAGGGGAGATATGTGGATTTTGTCGATGCGATGGGGTTCGGGTGGTTAGTGCGTTGTTGCGAGGTCTTCCTCGTAGGCGCTTTACCGCATTATTTGACGGGGTTAATATCACGGTCTTATCGAGGGGGTTAGAAGGGGCGTGACGAGGGTGGCTCAAACTTGTCGCGTTATCGTTCCGAAGTGTGTCATCCGTGACAACGACGCGTCCGTTTTCGCGTGGTGTTGCATCGCTCGCCGTAGGCGGGATGTTTGTCGCCTCGGTTCCCTCAGTGGTAGGGGTATCGTCGTCATCTCGCTGTCGGGTTTCATCTTCTGGCAAGATATCCTCCTGTCCATAGTAGGGTTGGAGGTCTTTGGCGTGAACCAATTCCGGGACCTCTTCCTGAAGGTTGGCAAAGCGGTACAAGTTGACTCCGAGTACTTTCGTGACTATGAAGGGACCCACGAATTTTGGCGCTAGCTTTGCGGAAATACCCTGCGTCGCGCTGGATAATACGCGATTTCTCTTCCATACCCAGTTCCCTTCTTTAAATCCGATAGTCCTGTGCTTGGCGTTATAATATTTCACCTGCCTCAGGGACTCGTCCGAAGCCATTTCACGAGCTTGTTGAATAACGAATCGATTATTCTTCATATGCTCGTTCCATTGTCCGATTCGGAGCAAACTTTCCTCTCGGGCTACAAGCTCGTCCATTCGTCTCCGAAGGGTGTACGGGGCTTCCAGTTGCCTGCCGTAGTTGAGTATGGCAGGGTTGATTCCCGTGGAACTGTGGATAGCAGTGTTCAACGCGAACGCGAGTTCAGGTAACACTCGGTCCCATTCCTTATGATTTCCGCGCAAGCACGAGGTTATCATCGTCTTCAGAGTTCTGTTAACTCTTTCGATAGGGTTGGCCTGTGGGGTATAGGTCGGCGTAAAGGTCCGGTTTATCCCTTGGTCTCTCAGGTACCCGTCTACCAGCTGATTACGGAACTCGGTGGCATTATCGGACAGGAAGATCTTAGGCACACCGAAGCGCAGGATCACTCGTTTCCGGAGTTCCTTCGCGATCGTCTTACCATTGGCATTACGTATAGATATGCACTCGACCCATCACATGAATAAGTCGATGAATACTAATACGTATTTGTGCCCTCAAGGGCTTCTTGGAAAGGGTCCGGCGATGGCGCCCGCTACCACTTGCCAAGGTGTGGACAACATCCTATCCATCATGAGCCCGCGTGGCAATCGCTGTTCGACCTTGCACTGCTGACAAATTTGACACTTTTGGACGTAACCTTTAACGTCCGTGTACATACCTTGCCAATAGTAGGATTATACGACATGGGCGAAGGTCTTCTCGCGTCCCAAATGTCCTGCGGTCTCAAGGTCGTGATTCTCGAACAGGACCGCCTTTCGGTCTTCCGGCGGAACGACAAGCTTCCAAATGTCCTCGTACCCATCTTCGCCTTGATAGTCACAGCTCGGCTTTTGGTGATACATCACCTTGGCAAATATTTTCCAGTCCGGGTATTCTTCTGGGTGGTCCTCAACGCGCGGGAACTGTTCCGCGTACCAGGCGTTGTCCCCTGGTTTCGGTTGGTCCATTGCACTAACCTCAGCCTTCGTGGGCTCAAAAGCGCGTGATAACGCGTCGGGCAATACGTTGTCGGCCCCCTTTCGATACTCGATCTCGAAGGTGTGGCCTTGGAGTTGCAAGGCCTATCGGGCTAGACGTCGTATCGGGTTCTTCAGATTGTATAGCAATTTCAGACTGTTATGGTCCGTTACCACCTTGAATTGGTACGCCTCTATGTATGGGCGGAACTTCTGTATAGCCCATACGACCGCCAAACACTCGCTCTCCGTGACAGAGTAATTTTGCTCCGCCGGGTTAAGGACTCGGTCTTCGTCCCTTACTCTTTGAATCAGGACGGCGCCGATTCCCGTAGCGCTAGCGTCTGTTTCCAACATATATTGTCCATCGAGCTCCGGTAACCCGAGGCACGGTGCGGATATCATGAGTACCTTAAGTTTAGCAAAGGCTTGTTCTTGGTCTGATCCCCACACGTATTCGCATTTCTTCCCCGTTAATTTCGTTAACGGTTGAGCGTGTGTGGGGAAGTCACTCAAGAATCGGCGGTACCATGAAGCAACCCTCAGGAAGGTACGCAGCTGTCGCACGTTTCCCGCTCGAGGGTACTCCACGATAGAGCGCACCTTTTCAGGTTCTGGCCTGATACCCTCGCGGTTTTTCAACAAACCTAGATATTTAGCCTCAGGCTTGCAGAAGACGCTCTTCTCTCGATTAATCGAGAGGCCGGCTCGACATAACCTATCCAACACGGTTTTAAGATGTTGCAGGTGATCTTCGAATTTGGACGATACTACGATGATATCATCCAAATAGGCGAAGGCGAAATCGCCAAGCTCAGGTCCGATCACGCTATCTATTAACCGTTGGAAGGTGGCACTGGCTTACGAGAGACTGAACGACCTTCGTACGAACTGGAAATGCCCCAATCCAGGCACGGTAAAGGCTGTGATAGGTTGAGATTCGGGTTTGAGTGGTATTTGGTGATATGCACTACTGAGGACGAGTGTGGAGGTATAGCGCGCGTTTCGTAAGCGCCTCAATATATCTTGTATAAACGGTAGGGGATATGCGTTTGGCTCGGTGACTTTGTTGACCTTCCTGAAGTCTATACAGAATCGATACGAGCCAGCCTTCTTGCGTATCATAACCACTGTGCTCGACCAGCCGCTATCCGCTAGCTCGATTACCCCTTGATCTACATCTCCTTTATCAATCTATGCATTTCTTGCTCGACCTTGTGTGATACTGGATAGTAGCGCTGCTTGATTGGTTTCGTATCACCAACCCGAATCTCGTGTTCAATGCCTGCCGCACATCCCAGTCCCACGGGGGCCTGCGATAAGGCCTCGCCGATGGTCTTCTGTAATATTGCCTGTTGAAAGGTTGTCACTTCGGCTAATCTGATCGTAGCTAATCTCGGACCAGCCTCCAAGCTAGCTACCTCTAGCTTCATCTTGGTTTGTGATTTCTTGAACAGCAACGTATTATCGTCGGGGTCAAGTACCGCTCTAAACAGTCTAACAAAATTCATTCCTAGGATACATACATCGACGAGGGTTGGGAGGATAGCTACCCTCGTCGGCATTGTCATATTCCCCACGGTGAACGGCAACATGGCGTGACCAACGATCGTTAACTTACGACCATCTGGTAGTCTTGCCGTACCCGCATGGGTGGTATCTAACCTGATGCCTAGCACAGACGCTATCTGCAGAGCATTACTACCCATTGTTGTGGTGGAACCTCCCGGATCATACAGAGCCCATATCTGGAAGTCTCCTATTTTTACCGGCAGTCACCAGCGCGTTTCCTGTTCCGGGGAATATTGCGAAACAGATTCGGCGGCTCCACAGCCTTGTTCTTTGCACACCATAGCGCTAGCCACTGTGCTCTCGCGTGTAAAGTGACGCCACTTGTCATTCGAACCACCTCGGTTCGGTCGATCGGAGTTTCCATGGGGGTATCCTTTAACGGTTTATCTGCCGTTACCCGCGCCCCCGAGGGCGTGCGCGATCCATTCGCCACCACCTCGGCCGGTCTAGGGTCTTGGACTTTACTAACGTCAACACCATCTCTCTCCGCTTTCACTTTACCGCCACGTTCATCATTGGCGCCACCAGGGGAGTTCCCGCTCTCGTCGCTTATTTTAGGGGATGAAGGAGTGGGGTCAACCCCACCTAACCACTCCTTTCCTCGTTTCCCTTATTGCATTGGGGACAGTACTTTTTGCTGTACCCCAGTAACCCGCACTCGATGCATTTGAGCGGCTTGGAGAAGTCTCTCTCCCGTCTTCGAGGAGCTTCCGGCTTCCTAGTGCGGTCTTCTGAGGTCAAGTTTTTCCCAACGAGGTTGTGCTTCATCCCTTCAGATATCTCCTTGAGAGATAATAGCACTTGGCTCAGCAGATCGGCGGGTGGAACCTTCTTTTCGCCATCAACTGCCTCTAGGCTCGGACTAGGTGTCGCCCCCGAGGGCGTCGGTGTGTAGACGACCTGGTGCGTCACCTTCTCGAGCACTTTCTCCATACGGTCCAACCTGTCGCTGACCTCCGGCTTATCACTGGACAATGATGCCACCTTGCCCTTGCGGCCCTTGCTTCCATCGGTGCGAGGGTGGTACCCTAACTCCGGGTTCAGAGTTGATTGTGGATCAGGTACCACCCGTTCTGCCTTTCTCTGGTGCAAGCTGTTCTGTGCCGCCGTGGTCAGCGCATTCAGGGTTCGTATAGAGTTCACTTCGGATCTCCGCACCTGGCCCTGAATGTCCGGGAGAAGGTTGGCGTGCAGCAGGTCCAGTTGGCAATCAGGCGTCATTTAGGGGTTCAGCTGCTTCATCAGGCCCATCATGTTGGCGATGTAAACATTCACGGGTTCGTCGGGGCCCTGATATCGGCTCTGAATTTCCCTCATCAGACGCTGTTGCTGCTGCACACTGGTCCCAAACCATTCCCTTACGTCCATCTCGAATTCAGCATAGGAGAGCCATTCTTCCTTCATCGCCTCGTACCAGGTGAGGGCGGGACCGACGAGTAGCTCCGATACCATTAGGAGTATCTCGTCTTCCGTGAGTCCCGCGCCGTTCCTTAAGTTGTTCAGCCTAGACAGGAAGGTGTCAATACTCACATTGCCCTCTCCTGAAAACTTCAGTTTTTATCCTCGGACAATACGAGCAACATCCCTTGTAGTCGATCAAGGGTTCGTTGTCTGCTGAGATGGCCACGTGCTCGGCGGGTGGTTATTCACTTCAGCATTAACTCCACTGAGTTAATGCTGTCCACCCTCTCCGAAAGAGAGCGTCCGGCGGGGGATCCTGCCGGTGGCCTCTGTGCACCTCTATCCGGGTCCAGCTGGAGTACTGTGAGGTAACCTGGTGTCGTGATGATAGGTGAAGGTATCTTGCAATGCTACGCTCCTACGCGTGTTTTCTTGTTGTCGCGTTTCGCTAGAATTATTCGCATTATCTTGCCGTACATTCCTGTTTTCGGCATTTTCCAATGGCTCATTCTGGCAGATAGGTCGTCCAGTTGGATCTTAACATTGCTGCAGTCGTATATCTGGTTTAATACTTTTGTTAGACTCGACACGTTTACTCTTAACGAGTCTAGCAGCTCGAGCTTCTTCTCATTTTCTCTGGACCGGAAAATGAGGTCTTGGATCATTACTGCAAATGCCGGCGGGAGTTGAAACTGGCTACCATCATTAGCCGTTATAGCAATATACTTATTACTGCTAGTACTCTCACCGTCGTCCAGTACGTTTGTGATGTTTATCGCTGTTTCCTGAATCCGCGATATCACCTCTGCACTTTGCATTAGCTGGGCTAGCGGGTGTTCACCTTCTTGTTCGGATGCTGTGTGTTCCGCGCATATGGATACTATGAGTTCCGAGCGTAGGGCTGCTCTTCTTGCTGGACTGCTATGTTGGTTGTCCACTTCCACGAAATCCGCCGCAGAGTAGTCGCCTAACAACCAATTTTGCCGTCGCCCTGCTCTCGAGAGCTTATTCCCGCTTGTCTTGAGCTCCAAGTGTTCGAGGTATTTGTTTATTTCCTCGTCTTGGAGCGTCAACACCCAGTCTTCAACCTCTTTTTGAGTGCACTCCATTGTCATCTGTTAGTTATGTCGCGACTAGTTTTTGTACAGATTTACACGCTTGTTTTACGGATGATGCGAGTACGAGTGCTATATTTAATATTTACAAGCAAACACGCAAAAATTTAAACTTTACTGGCCGACAACAGGCTCAATAAAGGGCATTTAACGTTGTGTTTACCGAAAGACTTTTTGCTCACTATTGTGCAATATAATGATCCTGCCTATCAAGCGCACTAACTGTTTGTTAGCGCGGCTGTGTTGGTTAGTATCTAAAATATTATAACGAGCGTCTATATGCGTAGTCACCAATAACCGTAGCTAGCAATATTTAAAAAAAATACATTTACGTTAAGACAACACTATATCAAATAAAACTATCAATTTGAGTTTCTTTTGTTTATATGTTGCCGGTGTTAGTTTTCCCCCTGACCAACGGGTACAATATTATTGATTTGCGGCAACTTTCAAAACCTATTGGTGTTTACGCTTTGGCTAAAGAGTCGTTCGGTCGCTCTCGCACGCGCTTACAACGACTGTTTACAAATTATCGTTGCGGCGGGCCTTCGCAAGCTAACTAACAGAGAGGTGATGTTTACTATGTGGTTTGAACTCAAAGTGTGCACAACAACACTTTAATTGCCACCTAAGTTGCTGGTTGACTGAGCGCATGGTCAATGTTTAGAACCGGCGTTTTGAACAATCATAAACGCTGCAGGTTCTTTTACGTTGGGCGCCATGTAACGGGGTAGATACCCGTCGTATTATTTATGCGCGCGATCACGTCGAAGAGCGCGCGGAATTATCTACACGTTTAAATTCGTAAACCAGAGAGCAGGAGGGAACGGGTGTCAGTCAACCAACTTTCTACTAGCGCGAAATAATCACATCAAAGTTACAATCAATATCACATTCGAGATCGTTTATTACCTCTTATTTCTACAATGTATTCGGCCTGCGTGTTTATGTTTACAAAGTGCGCGCGCGACAAAAACATGCAGTGTCGGATCACTCGCCGCTCTTTGTTCGCCGGGTTAATACATGCACGCTTCTTATGGAGTACGAGAGATTAGTTATCGGCAATTATATAGCAATCGCGAAATTATGCTGGCCAGCTTACCTTGTTAGCAGTCGCACGAAGAACGAGAGAAAAAGTTCCCACTCTAGTTGCGGGAAAGTCTGTCTTTGTCACGAGGTATCTCGCGTTTTCGGTTTCGCCTTCGATGGCGAAACCCCTCACTCCCGCACACTAGCACGCATCCGCTCTGGTCTAGCTCAGGCACAGCTCCTGTCGATCCTTATCAGTTGACTCGTCTTAATACTCCAAGAAAACTTGGGAAAAACTCTAATTGTCACTAGCACCAGCTGAGTGTGCGGATTCTAATCTTCAACTGGTTCATTTTCATACGCGCACGTTCCGTCTCGTCTCGTGCCGAATTCCCTCGTCACATCTTTCCCCAACCGATAGGTGCTGCCGCCGCAGGCAGCCGCATGGTTGGGCTGTCAGCGCTAATAAGACGTTTACGATCACAAAACTTACAGTATAATTTGCAAGAGTGTCTGTATAAAATTTAATAAAATTTAGCTCATTCTCCCTGATAAATGTGATAGAAATGTGACAATTTTTATTTTTTTTTTATTTTCATCAGTCACTAATAGTGAATGAATTGAATGTTATGTCATTTTGATATTTTTGTCTTTTTCATTGCCACCGCTAATTGACTTAGTTTATAAATTTAATAGTTTAGAGTTGGTATAAACCAATTTAAACATTTAATAAGTTCGTTTTGTTTATGGCAATTACAGTAGAATAATATGAATGCGACTTTAGATTGTAGCTTTAGAAATTTATCGATCGTCACATAACACCCAAAGTGTAATTTATCATGTCAAAATTAAATTGAATTGTTGGTTCTTCTTAATTAAATTTCTACTTACGGTGGTCCAAGAAATTTTGAAATAATTTGGAATGTTAGTGAATAAAGCAAGTTGAAACAGTGTTCTTGCCTGACTATAACGGTTAAGCGAGATATGCTAAGTCACTGTGATTATTTTCCAGCAAGCGAAGTAAGAAATTTAAATTTGGCTCGTAATCTGGCAATTTTATGAGCTCTTTGGATTTGACTTTATTTTGATTCAATTGAATTTGACTGTGTTGGTCGAAAATTTGCTGAATTATTATATTCATTTTTGTGTGTAGCTGTATTTGCTAAGTTACAATTTTATTTTATTGCAGGACTATTTTGTTTAATAAATAATTTTGATTGTTAATTAAATGTGAATAAGAATTTTTACTAAACTTTGAATTGATTATCTTAAATTATAGACGTATTTTTTTTTTATTTTTATATGCTAATGTGTTACTTAGTGAATTGTTATATTTAGGCTTAAGCAAGTGAGAGCACAGTTGCTATCAAGCAATACAATCCTCATTTGTTTTATTATTTTTTGTTAATAATTTTGATATTGCGATGTCTATTTTTTTGATCTGGGTAACACGAAATACTCTACTACATCAAAAAATTTGGAGAAGAAAGATTTAGGAGACGTATTTTTCGTCCGAAAATATAGAAACTCGAAGGCACGTGTATATGATATGGGTGTAGATAACAATTTGCATAGAGTTGGATCGTAGAAACGCCTCAATCATATTAGAACAAGATGGAAATAGGTACCAATAAATTCAGCACAATAGATTTGTACAGCTATCGAAAAGAATCGGGAATCACTTGTGAATGGGCAAAGAGCGAGATTCGCTTGAAAAAAATCTAGAGGAAGTTCATTATACAGGGTGTCAATTAAGTCCCGGGACGCCTGAATATTTTCTGAAGTACTTCAGTTCTGAAAAAGGTCAAGGTCATTCCTTTAGTAACTTTCAACGCGGAATCCAATGGTGACCTTGGATTTGACCTTGAGATTGACCTTCAAGGTTATTTCAAGGTCAACTTTGTTTTTTTAAATGGGAACCCCTATTTTTGACAACGGTAATCAAAAGAGCGGAGAATTTTACATCCAAAACGGTATTTTAAAATTTTTTTTCATGGCCTTGAGAAGGTCGATTTAAGGTCAAATGCTTCAAAAACTGCCTAAAAGCGTTTTTTTAATTTTTAAGATATCGAAAAATGACCTCTACAAAATTTGTTCAGAACAGAGTGGGCCACCCAATGCACCAAAAACCTTTGACCTTTAACCTCATTTTGAAGGTCATTTCAAGGTCGAAGTGTTTTTTGTAATGGAAACCCCTATTTTTGACCCCGGATTAGCACATAGCGCGAAATCCGACGTTTGGATAAGGTATTATGTTGAGTTTCGATTGATCCACGACGTTCATCGCTAAGGTCATGTGAAATTTAGATCCAATATTATTCGCGAAACATTTACAAAATGTTACGGGCTAAATTTATTAAATTCTACTGAGAGCATGTTACAGTGACCTTATCTTTGACCTTTGATTGTTTGAATAATAAAGTAACGGGTTATCCAAACCGAAAGTCAAGTTGTTTTAAATGAGGAGCAAGCAAAGACATAGGTACAGTTTTTTTGCCTGATAAGTTTTTTCCACTCACTGCGTTTTGAATGTTTCTTTCTGATTTCGCGCTATATGCGAATCCAGGGTCAAAAATAGGGGTTTCCATTACAAAAAAAAACTTCGACCTTGAAATGATCTTCAAAATGAGGTTAAAGGTCAAAGGTTTTTGGTGCATTCGGTGGCCCACTCTGTTCTGAACAAATTTTGTAGAGGTCATTTTTCGATATCTTAAAAATTAAAAAAACGCTTTTAGGCAGTTTTTCAAGCATTTGACCTTAAATCGACCTTCTCAAGCCCATGAAAAAAAATTTAAAAATACCGTTTTGGACGTAAAATTTTCCGCTCTTTCGATTGCCGTTGTCAAAAATAGGGGTTCCCATTTAAAAAAACAAAGTTGACCTTGAAATAACCTTGAAAGTCAATTTCAAGGTCAAATCCAAGGTCACCATCGGATTCCGCGTTGAAAGTTACTAAAGGAATGACCTTGACCTTTTTCAGAACTGAAGTACTTTAGAAAATATTCAGGCATCCCGGGACTTAATTGACACCCTGTATAAATGGATAACCAATGTATGTAGTAATATTCCGGTAGAATTAGGATTCGGCATGTATGTAGCGCCGACCTGTGATTTTACTTTTGCGATTAGTCCAGAATATGGTATTATTTGACAATTTTGAGTTCCGCACGTGAGCAATCTTGAGCTTTTTGTATAGTAAATGTTGAAATAAAAAAAAACGCGAAAATTGGACTTTTTTTGTCTCTCCTTTGCGTTTTACTTGGAAAGTATCAATTTCATAACAAAAGTGTATAAAAAGAAATTGTAGAGCGTTTAATTTTCTATCGAAATCTATGGTTCAGATACAAAATTCAGTTATTCAAATACAAGAAATGAAGTAAAAAACTAGCTATATTCCGTATGTTTAAATATCATGAACAACTTTAACAAATCGATTTATGAATAAACTCATTAGAAATTCTTATTCTTGAAAAAATCGATTGCAGCAAACCCGGTCTCAATAGCTTTTATAATTACTGAGTAATGTAAATGTTTATTAAGTTTTTACGAATGAGCGTATCGCTCCTTTTACAATCAACTAAAGGCGAAAAAAAGATTTTTTACACTTGCTGCTATTTTTTACACAATCTGTGTGAAGGCTATCAGAAGGCAAAATCGCGGTGGAGTAGAAAATGCAGCCTACTGAGAAATAAATAAATCAGTGAGTTCAAATTCATCACGCGCTCATTACTTCGATTTATGTAATCTTCTAATCAATCAATTTTAACGTTTTTTGAAATCGATATAATACATCTTAGAAAAATTGAATATCGAATTATTTTATTATTATTGTTATTCCTTTATTGATTAATATTATTACCTGATATTTGATGATACTTTTTTTCATAACAACTTGTAACACGTACGTTAATAATAATTTAAGCCCGAACAACGTTGCGTCACAAATTATTTAAGGGGGAAGGCTCGGAAGGCGTACTTGCTTCGTCGCAGAGAATTAACGAGGGCTATGTCGTCCAGCAATCTCGATAATCGCAGTTAGTAGTTAAAGTAGTTACAAGAGAGAGATAGGTTGCCCAAATAAACTCATCTATTTAGATATTTTACACTTTATTACAACAACAATGTACATACGGCGTTTGACATGTGCGTCGGCCGAGTCCGGGCTAAGTCCGTTCCGTGCGAATTAACGCATGGAGACAGAACATCACCTTACAACTTGTCCCGCGAATTTCGCGAGGGCGATGCGAATTCACGCATGCAGCCGCTCGTCCGCGTCCGGCCTATACGATGCTCGGAGAGAGAGAAATCGAGGCGTGCACCGAGAAACGAAAAGGGTACCTGACCTTAGGAGGGAGCGCTGCTGCGGAAGTCCGCGTCCACTGGGCCAACGATGTCATCCTCAAAAGGTGGAATTCTTGGTGGATGCAGATGGTCCTGTCCTCCTTTTCGATTCCGTTCACTAGATGAC
This sequence comes from Phymastichus coffea, assembly GCF_024137745.1. Taxonomy (NCBI): domain Eukaryota; kingdom Metazoa; phylum Arthropoda; class Insecta; order Hymenoptera; family Eulophidae; genus Phymastichus; species Phymastichus coffea. The sequence continues at coordinate 4,542,202 of NW_026706819.1, read as the reverse complement.
GATTAACTTATCACACGCACTTCTTGGTCGCGAGGCTCAACTCTCAAATTAATTGCTGGTCAAAGCCACACTGACTGCGATCTCCCGCTTCCCGCGACGTCTTACGCGCCCCTCTCTATCGGCACCCAAAACGGCCGAGCGCCGCCGGCTACGCACACACGTTCGACTCATGCCGGCGACTCTACTTCTCTCTCTCCTCCGTTCCCCGCTCTCGCTCCATCCCTCCAACGCCAGGCATCTCCGCCGATCAGGAATCAAACCTGCAACAAAGCCACATCGTGCGTCGATACTCGGTTTTCATCAACCGAGACCGATGTGGCAGCGGCTCAGGGGAAGGCACGCGGAAGAGAGAGAGAGGCGAACAGGGCGATCGAACTCAACGATCGATTCGCCCGTCACAAACTATATTAATTTGTTATATAAATTCAAAGTAAGTGAAACACAGTCATATTTATTAAGATATAAAGGCACTTTTTATTTTTCAACATGAATAAAGATGAAACATTTAATTATTATGTAATAAAAACTAACAAATAATAATACAATAATTATGAAAATGGTATCAGTTTACCGAAAAAATTTAATAGATATCGTTTTTCGCTCAATTACTATCTAATCAACCGCTATCGAGGTCTAAATTTTCATTCGCTCGTTCCTCATTTTCATTATAATTAACAAAATTATTATCACCGTGATCATAGTCATCATTAGCATAATTATCATCATCATTATCATCATTATCATTATAGATTGTTCTATTATCTTCATCATTGTCAACGTCGTTTTCGATACTATTCAATGTTTTGTTATTTTTTCAACTTTCATCAACGTCTTTGTTGTCGACATGCATATCGATGTTATCAATTGTATGAATGTTATTACAGTTTGTCCATGATACGTCCCACAATCCTCTGAACATTTCAAACCGTCTTTAACGCAACTACATCTTCTATGACGTCCGCTTTTACACTGAACACTAATATCTTTTAAGAAGTTATTCGGCACTACTGCTATCGGACTAAATACTGGCTGAAATTGTCTTCCTCCCACGGCCCACTCCAGTCTGTAGGATTAACATTATTCCCAAACCATCTCTAAATTTAACAGTAAATGCGATATGAATGCTAGATAACAGCAGCTTTTTTTGACGGCAATTACATTAACTTCACGGGATTTTTTAAATTGAAATAGCCGGTATCGCAATTCATTTAAACTTAATTTTCTAAACTGTTTTGAGTACATTGCCGCTATAATCGAAAAATCTGCTCTTTTGATGTCGGTTTTACTACTTTCACTATTATTGAAAACTAACGCTATCACTAAGCACTCCACATTATCATTGAGTATTTTAATAATTTTTTTCCCTGATTATAAAATGTCGAGGTAGTATCACAACTGATAAACGCGTGAATAAATCCTAATAAATGTTTTAATTTAACATTATTGAAGCTATTGGGACCGCATGATTTATTGGGAACGTTACCTTTACCCGGTTTCAATAGAAAAATATTTTTATCGCTAGGCTCAAGTAATTATAAAAACCAATATGTCTATGTCTTTGGCTTCTATAACAGCCGGTTTTTTATCGGTTGTTATACTAATAGCAATTTCTATAATTAAGGAATTCGCATCTTCGTTAGCCTGCATTATTTGATAGCATGCCTCCTCTAATTTTATACGCAATTTATCTATAAATCTTCTTTTATTATGTTCATTAAAAAAGAATTTTTCCTAGGGCAGTGTTGCTTGCATTTGCAATTCAAATTAACCATCGTAGATTACTGCGTTTGTCTGCACTTCTCGCTCAACACTTTTTGTTGATTTATCTTTACTTGGACAACCGTCGAAAACGGTAAAGCTATCTTCTGCTTTCTATCTCTTTAATTTCGAATTTTTTGTTTTCCTCATGTGTCATTTATGTTAGGTTCAGAAATGACCTTGGTTAGGTTACAATTAGAATATTTATTCAATACAAATTTGAAGTTACAGACATGAAATAATGTCAATAATGCTCGCAATTACAAAAGGTACTTATCTTAACGAAAGTAGGCGGTAGTTAGGTCGGCGGTCTGCAGATGAGAGCTAGCATACAGATTCTCTCCTCATATATATACATTTTACCTCTCCTTATTCGGAGCACAGGATTAGTGAAGCTGGTTCAACCTATAAAATGGACTCTTCTCTCATGTTAGATCCTCTGAAGTGTTAAATATCAATACGAAATAATTGTGCACATCATATTATCATTACACTTAAGATACCTTTATCAAAAATGGATAAGGTATAAAAAGCTAATTCGTATTGAAAATAACTTGACAACTCGGTCTGATTCTTTATATAATAATTATTTAAAAAATATTAAAAAAAAAAATTGAAATCTATAACGATTTCTTTACTATTCACTTTGACTGTGTTTGAATATTGAAACGAGACTATACGGATGGTTCTTTTAGATTTCAAATTATCAAATGTATTTCTTACAATACCTTCCATCAATCCAATGCCTATTTCAGCTGAATCTTGAACATTTAACCTATTGTTACCCTCTATGCCTGACCTTATATACCTAATTTTGTATGTCAATATAAAGGATCATACGTAAAAAAATTGACATTTAAATTGCAAAAGCCATATTCTATTTTACTAGTACGGGCATTAATACGCTGCTATGATGAGTTAAATAAAATATTATAAAATCTCTGCACGGTTTCGGCAAGAGCCGCTAAAGATGGTATATTTTGTATTCGCCGTGCAAGTACGCTGTCGCTAACACCCCGTCTGCGAGTCAAACTTCCTCTTGTCTTCGTGCACCGCATCAGGACTTATTCTATTGCTATATCGAATCAGATTCCACAGTAGAATTTATTCGTTTTTCTAATAGTGAAACATACCTCTGAAAAATTTTTCATATTCAATCGCATTCATTTTCTTTGTTAACTATGCATATCTTGCAAATAAATTTAAGCCAATTCGGCATATCTAAAATTCCCCGTACATGATAATATGGCAACATTTTTCATAATGTGTCGAGGTATAATTCCCAGATTTTAGATAGCTCTGATTCGATAAATTATTCAACTAAGGTAACTAAATTATAATAAAGAACCTATAGTTTTGTCTTTGGCTCTCTAGTTTTCAAAGATTTCAAGTTATTACAAAATTTTTTTGTATTTTGATAAAATCATCATAATTAATCACTAGACTATGAAATTTTATAGAACACCTGTACGTTGTACAAAATAAAATCTTGTCCAAAGAATTTTCTGCATGGATTTGGTTATAAACATCTCTGAGGCCATTACCATCCATAATAAATTCTATAGATTTTATAAACGAAAATAACGTATGTATCCCAATCGAATAAGCACGAATAAAAGTTCATCCTTCTCCCAGCAAGCTTGTTAGACATAACGAGTTTTACGAAAATGAGGTTCGTTAAAAGTTATAAATATAATTTCTTGATCTAACAGTATTCGTTCATCGTCACTGATTCGGACAGCAGTATAGTGTACCATAATCGATTCGTGGATTGTTAATAAAATATAATAATCGAACTTTGCTAGTTTTGTAATTTTTTTTTCAGTTATAATTTCCATAAAACCGTTACACTCTTTAAAATCTGTAGGGCACTTTATCTTGCCTACTAGCCATAGAAAATAAGTTCGACTTATTTATATTACATGATATACTTAACGATATTTATTCAAATTTAACACTTGAACTTTTTTAATTATATTTTTAACATGAGCTTTATCTTGAAACTGATGTAAAACGACTTCCTCGCATTGGCCTTGAAATGATGAACTTTAATCGTGAAACCTGTTCGGCCGAGAAAACAACGTTTCTAGGGGTTGGAATTTCTGTGCTGCCTTCCACGTGAAAATTGTTACGACTTTCGTCATTGAACATGTTCGCTATAGATTCCGAACGAGATAGCAGTGACGCTTCAAACAATCGAACATTATTGTACGAAGCACAATTTGCATCATTCAACGATTGCACAGTTCTCGCTAAAGTAGTATTACTTGATTTAATCGAAGAATCTTTCACATTTTTTCGTGAAAAGATATACAATTATTTTGATATAAATATGATACCTGCCCCCGAGTTTTATTAAATCTTCAACGCCATCTATTCTAAATAATATTCCTACAAACATTTTATTTTTAGTAAACCGAATCTATCTATTGTCAATTGATTAGAATCAACTACCTTGTTAACAAGTATTTATTATCAGATGATTTTTTCGTTGTTTTTTCATGAAATCGTCTGAAGTATTCTACCGCAAAAAATACAAAGTTCACAAAAATAGAACGTTACCGTATCAGTTGATAAGCGGGTTGCATATGAGGAATGGGCTTTCAATTTTTCTTCTTCTCTTTATCGTTTACAACTGTCGATTCTTCCTTAAGTTGTGTAACTTTTTGCACAATTCGTGTGAACGTTGATCTTTTCTTGTTTGATCTTTGAGTACCTTCCATCATCTCGTTCCTTGAAGACAGAAATCACTCTATTCAACGTGTCACTCTTGATTTGGTAAACGTCAATGGAACTTGTTATTGGCTTATCACATAGAAGACAAGTCTCTATGACATCAGTCATTGTATAACTAAAAATTTGAATTCTTACAAACATGTAAATAATTACCGAAACTGATATAGTTTATGCTTATATAGTTGCAATAAAAAATTAATTATGTTTCTCAGCCATTGTACAAACGTTTAATGATCTATTTAAATGCCATTTGAGTTGAAATATAATTGAAAACATCTATTAGGCGATAGCAATTAGTAATCGGGATTGAAATTATTATTCATTGATGCAAAACTTACATTTGGAGCAAGCGAAAAACAGACGAGGAAATTTTCTCAATGATTTCTGTATAGACAGGCCACTAACGGTGTGTTGAGTTCAAGTGTAAGCAAGCCTCTGAATTTTGCTGACTTAGCTTGGTTGAGTTTGTTTTGGCTTGACTTGGCTTAGCTAGTTTTATTGCTAAAAATCAAAATTAACGAATTAAATAGAGAATGTATAATTTGAAGGCTCACAAAAAAATTCGATTTTGTATAACAAATTATAACGTCAGTTTTATAGTGAGCGAAAACTATAATTTTCTTGCAATTATTTCAAGATAAATGTCAAATTAATTTTTCATAGCGTCCGTATAAAAATGCAAATTCTATTTTATTTTGAATAAATGTTAAGCTTGTTTCAAAGTTAGTAAAAATTAATCTACTTACTATTCATACAGAATCGAAACGTTCCTTGTCCAGAATACACCGCACAGAACAATAACAAACTATAAATACGCCGCTACTAATGATGAAATGAAGTCTCAATTAAGATAAATTTAAGCAACACTGTCTCTCACAAAATCTAAGACTGTAATGACCCTTATGCTCTACATCTGCACATGTGGCAACTATAGCAAGCTTGTATAGTCTCTATACTGTAGCCCCTATACAATTCTGTAGGTATCCGTTTGCACCTGGCCAACTGAGGCGACATCTTGCCTCATCTTTACTGTATACTTAATATACTGTACGAGGTGTGTTCAAAAAGTAAGGTGACTTTTGAAATTTCACGGGCAACGTACTTTCGATTATCGATTTTTTTGTTTTGTTATGTTGGTACACTCTTCTCGAACATCTGTACCAAGTTTCAAGTATATAGCATTTTTTGTTTGGTTGTGAGAGGCGTAAAGGTTATAAGTGTTTTGCGTGCTCGGCGATTTCTTACTATCGCAAAATATGGATCAAAGGATTTGCATCAAATTTTGTGTAAAAAATAAAATAAAGTGCTCCGAAACACTTGAAATGTTGACGGTGGCATACGATGAAACTGTTCTGAGTAAAAAAAATGTTTACAAGTGGTACAAACTCTTCCAAGATAGCCGGGAAGATGCCAATGACGAGCCTCGCTCTGGACGCCCAAGCACGTGAACAACTAATGAAAACGTTTAAGCAGCGAAGAAAATTGTTCTGGAAAATCGTCGAATCACTATCAGAGAAGTTGCTGAGGATGTTGGTATATCGCTTGGCTCGTGCCATGAAATTTTTTCTAACGTTTTGGGCATGAGACGTGTGTCAGCGAAGTTTGTTCCGAAATTGCTAAATTTTGACCAAAAGAACCGTCGCATGAGCATCGCTCAAGAACTGTTAAATAACGTCAACGACGACCCAGATTTACTTAAAAGGGTTATAACTGGTGACGAATCATGGGTATATGGTTATGATATCGAAACCAAAGTCCAATCGTCCCAATGGAAGACCCTAGATGAGCCAAGACCGAAAAAAGCACGCCAAGTTCGATCAAATGTCAAAGTTTTGCTCACTGTTTTCTTCGATTACCATGGCGTGGTGCATCAGGAATTCTTACCATATAGACGTACGGTCAATAAATAGTATTATCTTGAAGTTATGCGCCGTTTGCGAGAAGGAGTACGAAGAAAACGCCCAGAATTGTGGAAAAACAATTCATGGCTTTTGCATCACGATAATGCCCCTGTTCACTCATCTTTGCTTGTGAGAGATTTTTTGGCCAAAAACAACACCACAATCATGCCTCAGCCACCATATTCACCGGATTTGGCCCCATGTGACTTTTTCTTGTTCCCAAAACTAAAGAGACCTATGAAAGGACGGAGATTTGCAACGATTGAAGAGATAAAGACTGCATCGCTGGAAGAGCTCAAGGCTATACCGAAAAGTGCTTATGAGAATTGCTTTGAGGATTGGAAAAACCGTTGGCATAAGTATCTGAGGGGGATTACTTTGAAGGGGACAACATAAATATTGATAAATAAATAAATATTTTTTTTTTAAATACAAAGTCACCTTACTTTTTGAACACACCTCGTATACTTAAAACTACAAAATACAGCTTCTAATCCTCTGTTACTTATAGTAGGTTAATTTAATGTAATGAAATGATTAAAAATGCCTTAATATCTTAATAGATATAATTGAATTTCACTTAGCTTGAATTTAACATAAGAAAATAATACCAATTTTGTAAAAAAAAAGTATCATGTCAGGTAATAATACTAATTAATTAAGGAATAATAATATTAATAAAATAATTCGATATTCTATTTTTTTAAGATGTACTATATCTATTGAAGAAAAAACTTAAAAATTGGCTGGCAGACTTGAAACTAATTTCTAACCATGATGGAATGCTTGACATTGATACTACGAGATTGCAGCTATCATCCGGAGGGGATAATGCGGTAGTCGAACGACCAGATAGGGTAATGGTAACTCATTTGCCTCCGTCGGCGATAGAGATCTCCAACGCCGCTGGTGTGGAATCGTCGGGGGTATCGTCAGTGAGTTTGGAACTGGGTAAAATGTTGAAGAAGCATGCGGGAAACGTCTACCGTGGTACGTCGGAGGTTGGAGATCCAAAATCCGTACCATATCGGCGGCAGGAGTTAGAGCGTGACTGTCGGGTTAGTGTCCAGCCGTTGCAAGGACCTGGTGCCGCCGTAGGTTCATCGACTTCTTGGCTGGCTAACCGCGCCCGTGGGCGAAACGTCGGTCGGAGTAAGGATCGGTATCGAATTTACCCGGACGGTATGAAATTCCATGCTCCGCGGGCGGGCAAGCGGGTCAGGTGGCGTGCCGAACGGGCTGCTGCCTGTGCTGCAGCTCGAGCAGTTTCGTTTGTTGCATTATCTCCGAAGACTATAGCGAGACCGCTACAGACTTCGGTAGTCGCTTCGACGACCAAAATGTAGATTGATCCGGTCGCAACTATCTTGCGTCAGATCGCGGACTTGACGCCTGACCAGCGCATGGAGCTTACGAACCTGTAGTATTATGTGGCAAAGATAGCTGCATCAAAGTACACCACTGCTCCGATGAGCAGCGACACTGCTTTGTTGAGATATGAAAAGGAAAAAACCTTTTTGTGTGTCTTTTGTTTTTGGTTGTTTATTGGTTTGGCTGACATTTCATTCATGCTATTTTTGAGAATTTTTGTATTTTCTTCATTTATTTCATTTTGTACAATTGTTCTTGACTATCACGGTTGAATGGAAATTCTGCAGGTTGATTGGTAGAAAGTAATTCATGAGTAACCGCTATAATAATCCATATGGGCGGTTAGGAGAGTGATGTAATTTCGATTGTAATACTAGAAATTTAATGATTGTCACTTATTAATACGCATGCTGGCATCGCTGTAGTTAATATTTATAGGTTTACGCAACTCTTGTATGATTAGTTTTACTTTTTTATCTTGTTTCTTCGTTGATTCATACTGTAACACCTTAAGAAAGAATTGACGACATTATAAAAAATGTTCATATCTGAAAATGTCGATGATGGTGAATATTAGGTTGACATAACGCATAAACAAAAATAACCCCTCTATGTTCGAGATTCTGAGTTTATGTTTGAGTGTATGAATGTTCTTAGCTCTCCCAAACTATTTTCTTAGTACGGAGTAATGCGAATGCTGAAAATATTTATCTGATATTATTCTAAAAAGTATATTTTTTTATATATTCTCAGCTGCATTTTGAATAACGCAGTCGAACATCTACTATATGCATTTTACCATTTTATCATCTTATGCAATTTTCGGTATATTTATATTACTAAACCATCAGACATAATAACTGTTCAGTATAAGGAGCAGAAATCAAGGGAGAATCAATAATCACTGACACACATCATATTCAAGTTGCCACACTTGGTTTATTTTATTTTTACAATGGTCGTGTTGAGCTCAACAATAACTGGCTCGTCTCGCTGTTGCATACGACCCATCACGTTTTCCCTTTTTTCTTCCTTTCTCTGTCTTTGCCGTAGCAGCCAATAGAATCAGCCATTCGGCGCTTTTGGGCAAATTGACAATTTTGTGCCGAAATGGGTCAATAGTAAAAAGTAACCATTGTCTTAAGCTGACTTCGTACTGTTCATTTGTGTTACTACCAGAAAAAATGTATTTTAACCAAATTTTAATGAATCATTCTTTAGATTATGGAGTGGAACTATCTACGCTTGATGAGAAGATCGAACTGACCATCTTATTGCTGGACACGGTCGAAGTCTCCTCTTTAGTGCTTGACGAGAACGCCGTGGCAAGTTCGCCGTTTACAGCGGTGGTGAACCCGTAGGGAATGTCGTCGACAGACGCCCAAGCAGTGAAGCTTTCATCAGGCAACGATTTTGGCAAGAACGCCGACATTCCCTGCCTTTGTTTGACTGCTAAGGTTGTTGGAAGTGAATTGGTACAGCCTAGACTTACAAATGAAACCAAAAATCGTTTTATTTTAGTGATATTATTTTTGATATAATATCATTTTTACCTGGACCTAATGATAAATTTTTTTCCCTTTCAAGAAATTTACATATGACCTTACGAATCAATTCAGCTTTAACTTTCTTCTCTATATTCGAGTGACTAAGAACCAATTGTCTGTATCTTAAGAATTTTGACTGATAAGTGCTGACATATTTATTTATTTTTTCAACACATTTATGTTTTTTTGCGACTCTACCCGATATCAACTGAGCATACATAGACTTTCTTTTTCACTTTTACACTTTTTTTTATTAACTATTATTTGTGATTTGATGACTTCACCTAATATCAAGCTTTTACGTACTTCAGATTCTCCTTTACTCATTGTATAATTTACATTCTTTATAATTGCATCATTGTTTTCATCACTATTTTTTTTTTCAGTAATTTGAAGTATTTATTTTTCCATTTCTGACTTTTGATTTCTTTTTTTTTAATAACATTATGTAATTTGATAATAGTTGTTCTGAGTTTCCTTTCTCTATTTTTGGCACATTTCAAAGAAGTTTTTAATTTACTAAGTACAATACTTTGTTTTTTTGAGTATTCTGAAGCAGATTGTATTACATTGTCAGTTGAATTTACACTAATTAATTCACAACTATCACTGTGATGAGACATACAAGAATTTGACTCGACATCTGAATCATAATGTTTGTTAACATAATTATCACAATTATCAACAGAATCAGGAGTATAGAAAGTATGTGCAGGTTTTTATGAGCAGGAATATCATTAATTGTTGAAGATCTCCGCTTTCGATGATTAAAATAAGTTACTGGTTTGGTTTTCCGGAGGCAACTGCTGATATCACTGTCATGTCAATAGCAGTCTTGATTAAGCGTTTCATCATACGATTTGCCACTTGCATTGTTCTTCGACAATCCATTATTTACACCAGAATAGAAACTAGAATAATGAAAATATAATCAAACTAAAAAACTGCATTAACCTAAAAATTTACTTAAAGCATTTTATTGTCAACATGATGCAAAATATAAACTTTAGCTATAATTGACCTGCAACAAATAAATCATAATATTATGTTTTTAACTACTTACGTGTCATATTTGATGTTACTTTTCTTTCGATTAAATTCTTCAAGTTTAATCTTTTGTAGCCCTTGCTTAGATTTCTTCTTTTTTCTCTTTTCACTCTTTTTAGTTAATCTTCGTTTCTTTTGCAATCCATTTGTAACTTTCTTCCAAAATTTCACTTTCATCATGAAATAAATATTTGATATCAACATCGAAAACGTTCGCCTGCCAGTAGGTACATTGAATTGACTGCGTGTTCTGCTTGCTGAACTCAAGACACACTCAAAATGTTTGTTACATGCGAACACATGAAATGACGTGCGATTTTTTGCCTCAAGCATAGACTCAGAATCTCGAACACTATGGGGTTATTTTTATCATGCGCCTGTCAACCTAACCGTCAAAAATATCGACATTTTAATAAGTTTTTACTCGTAAACAGTTCATAGGAACGAGTTAAACGAATAACATAAACATACAGGAGTTAAAATTCTATTTTATAAGAAATGCTGGCGAAAATTCGCGGAAACCTATTAACAGTATGTTTAGTGCGGGGTCCTTTGACAAATAATTTTCTTGAGGGAAAGGAACTAGTGATTCAATATTATAAAGTATTTGATTTTTGTTTACTTTTGTTTAACATTATATTTCTCAAATTTGACAATAATATTAACGGTCATACGAGTCAAACCCCAAGTAATAAAAATTATTACTCATACTAAAAATTATTCTATAATGATAAGCAACTCAATTTAGCTCGTTGGTTTACGAGATTAAAAGGATTCCAGGTCACTAACAGACCGGAAAAACTTTCAAAACTTGCTTTCGAAAAAAAAAAGTTCAGAAAAACCATGTTTTATTTCTTAATAACTTAATTTTTTCATAAATAATGAATTTTTAGATAATTTCGTTTACACCATCGGAAAGGACAAGTTTTGAAATTCAAAATTATGCCTTTCACAGTTTTTTCAGTCATGAGTAGCATAAGTTACCTAAGTACCATAAGGCCGGTGTATCATTTATGCCATTTTGGCCTTTAAGGGATTAATGGAAATCATATGAGTTGTCCTATATGTTATACTTTTTCCAACGATTTGTTACGATTAGAGTAATATTCAATTTGTGTGCCTGTGTGTGTATAGTCGTATAGTGTGAATATTGGTGTGGGGGTGTGTGTATGATGACTAAATTAAGCTATAATCTTGAGTGATATTAACGAAATTTTATAAATTCATCAGTACGTTATAATTTGAATAATGAAAACAATTTTTCTATCAACTAAGGTCATTCTAATTCTATATTTTTAACATTTTTTTAACATTTCTTGAAACTTTATTATTATTTATTAATTTTGTTTAACTAAATTTTATAAGATTTCTTCACGGGATTTATACGAAAAATATAGAATAATACTAATCTTGAAGTACAAAAGAAGTTAACATATACCTCATGATAACGCATATAGTAAAAAAATTGTAAACCTCTATAAAAAATGTCCTATTCATACTAAAATATATAATGAAAAAGTAAAATAAGTTGAAGTGCTATTTGTATTCAGAAAGTTGGTTTTGATACTTGAATGCATTATTAAAAGTACACATCTGTATTGCAGGTAACGGATAATGAATCCTGTACCAACAACAAAAGAGCTCAAAATTGTCGCCGAAAAAATTGAAGGTAATTTTCTTTATTTAAAAAATAAATAAATATTATGCGTTGTAACGGGGTAAAACCGTTTAATTATTTTATGCGCGCAATTACACTAAAAGGACGCGCGCAGTTAATTATGCTCAGTACGTAAATCGGAGAGCATGCAAAGACAGGTGCCAGTCAACCAGTAAGTTCTCTTATCGAAGGAAAGTGAGTGGAAGCTATGAGGTATAAGTGAATCGAAAAGCACTTGTTAGTAATACGGACTAGATCGTTTATTATTCCTCATAAACTACAGAAGGTCGGCCCGCGCGTTTGTTTACGTTGACGCTCGCTCATCGACAACACGCTTTGCCGGTACGCTCGCTGTTCTTTGTTATTAGAGCCGTTACATGCACGCATCGGATATTAGAAATTGATTATTAATCACGCAATCGCGATCGCGAAATTAAGCTGGCCAGCTTACCTTATATTTGCAGGCGACCGGAGAACACAGCGACAAATCGCACAGCACGGAACAGTTTTTAATGTTTAGTTCGCGGGTCGCGAATGCGCGCACGGAATGGTTTCGCCCTCGATGGCGAAACTTCACACACACACACTCGGCTTGGCCTCAAGCTGGTAGCTGGATGGCTCCTTGGCGGCTACAGTCCTGGATAACTGGCTCTCAGCTGGATATCACTGTCTCAGCGTATGGTGGTCAAGGGCACGTGAATCGGCGGCGGTAATAGCGAAAGCGGGCGGACACAACAATGGTCAATGCTTCACTAGTTCGGTTTCAATCGCGCGCGTTCCGTCTGCTCGCGTGCCGAATTCCTTCGTTACATATTTCGTTCCCCCGGTAGGTGCTGTCCTCAGATGCAGCAATTAAGTTAGATTATCAGCGCTAATTTGACGTTTACCGTCACAGCCCCCTTCCAGTCTGGACCTACGGGGTCCTCGACGATAATTCCATTAGCGCTGTCCCTTCCGAGGAGGAGAAGAGAGAGGATAATAAAGGATTATAGTCCATGTGATGTTTAATTCAACCTGTATTCGCCGGGTAGTATAACGGTGGCCCTGCCTACGGGGGCAGGGGAAGATCACCTGGCTGGTCTCCCGGGTAATTCTGCGCCCTGGTCATCCAATGGATGATGTCGGGGCCTTCAGCGGGATAGATCCCGCTGGGGGTCCGGGCAGCGGCGTGGTATCGCCGCGCGCGATACCGGGAGTCGTCGACGGTATCGCGGTAGGGTCCGCTGTCGGGAGCTCTTCGATGAGCACGGATGATGAGCTCTCGTAAGCTCGCACCCATGCTTGCTCCTCCTCTTCTCTTCGGGCACTTATGAGGTGCAAGGCGGCATGTATCACCCCTTCAACGGCGGGACCCAAGTCCAGGCCGATGAGGGCGGCTACCGCTTGCTCGAATTGTTCGAGCGTGATCTGCATCCTGTAATTATCCAGCAAGTTAGTATCCTGAATAGTTTTGGATATCGAAGGTGGGCGCCTGTTTGGCTGCCCAGGGCCTTCGTCGCCGAAGTCGAAGGTGGGGTCCTTGGCGTCGGTCTCCCACGGCCTTCGTGTCTCATGAATCCACGGTTGTTGTTCTCGGTGGCCTGCCCCTCTTCCTTTTCCCGACGATGGGAGGAGGGGCTCGAGTAGTCTGTCGATGTTGTGTAATGTGTGATGTAATGGGCGCTTCATCGTGTTAGTAGGAGGGGTATTTATTGGGACTCGGCTGGTGGGATTACGACGAGTACGGCGAGGTGAGCTCGGAGTTGTCGCGTCGTCATTTTGGAGTGTGTTACCCGCAGTGTCGGCGCTCCCGTTCCCGTGTATCGTTGTATCGCTCGCGTTAGGCGGGACGCTTATCGCCTCGGTTCCCTCGGTGGTAGAGGTCTCGTCGCCATCTCGTGGTCCGGTCCTATCCTCCGGTAAATCGTCATCTCGTCCATAGTAGGGTTTGAGGTCCTTAGCGTGTATTAGCTCCGTGACCTCCTCCTGTTGGTTGGCGAGGCGATATGAGTTGGCACCGAGTACCTTCGTGACGATAAAGGGGCCTATGAATTTGGGTGCTAGTTTCGCGGAAATGCCCTGCGCCGCGCAGGACAGTATGCGATTCTTTTTCCACACCCAATCACCTTCTTTAAACCTGTGGTCCCTGTATTTGGCGTTGTAGTACTTGGACTGCCTCAGGGACTCATCCGAGGCGCTCTCGTGAGCTTGCTGAATGGCGGAACTGCTATTCTGCATGTGCTCGTTCCATTGCCCGATTCGAAGCAAACTCTCTTCTTGTGCGGCGAGCTCGTCCATCCGTTTCCGGAGAGTATTCGGGGCTCCCGGTTGTCTGCCGTAATTGAGCATGGCCGGACTAACCCCGGTGGAACTATGAACGGCTGTATTCAACGCGAACATGAGTTCGGGTAGCGCTCGGTCCCATTCCCTATGATTCCCTGCAGATACGACGTTATCATCGTCTTCAAGGTACGGTTAACCTTTTCCGTAGGGTTAGCCTGCGGAGTATAGGTTGGGGTGAAGGTCCGTTTTATCCCCTGATCTCTCAGGTACCCGTCCACCAACTGATTACGGAACTCGGTGCCGTTGTCGGACAAGAAGATCTTTGGCGTGCCGAAACGTAGGATTATTCGTTCCCGAAGTTCTTTCACTATCGTCTTGCCGTTAGCACTACGTATGGGTATACATTCGATCCATCGTGTGAATACGTCGATGAATACCAGGACGTATTCGTGCCCTCCTGGGCTCTTCGGAAAGGGTCCGGCGATGTCGCCCGCGACCACTTGCCAAGGCATAGACCATGTTCGGTCCTGCATGAGCCCGCGCGGCGGTCGCTGCTCGACCTTGCACTGTTGGCAGACCTGGCACTTTTGGACGTATCCCTTCACATCCGTGTACATTCCCGGCCAGTAATAGGACTGGGCGACGCGGGCGAAGGTCTTCTCGCGTCCCAAGTGTCCTGCCGTCTCTAGGTCATGATTTTCGAACAACACCGCTTTGCGTTCTTCCGGGGGCACGACGAGTTTCCATTCGTCGCCATATCCGTCTCCTCCTTGGTGATCTTTCGGTGATACATCACCCGGCCGACGACCTTCCAATTCGGGTATCTCTCTGGTTGGCTCTCGACGCGTCGGAATTGATCCGTGTACCAGGCGCTGTCCCTTGACTTCGGTTGGTCCATTGCGCCAACCTCTGCCTTCGTGGGCTCAAAAGCGCGTGATAAGGCGTCGGGCAACACATTGTCTGCCCCCTTTCGGTATTCGATCTCGAAAGTATGGCCTTGAAGTTGCAAGGCCCATCGGGCGAGACGTCCAATCGGGTTCTTCAGGTTGTATAACCATTTCAGGCTATTGTGGTCAGTTACCACCACGGTCAGTACCGTGGTACGGGTACGCTTCTATGTATGGGCGAAATTTTTGGATGGCCCACACGACCGCCAAGCATTCGCGCTCCGTAGCTGAGTAGTTTTGCTCAGCCGGATTAAGAACTCTGCTAGCGTACTCTATGAATCGGTCGCCGTCTCCTGCTTTTTGTATCAGGACGGCCCCGATTCCGGTAGCGCTAGCGTCTGTCTCCAGCACGTACTGCCCATCGGGTTCCGGTAATCCCAGGCATGGTGCGGACATCATGAGTGCCTTAATTTTGGCGAAGGCTTGTTCCTGTTCTTCTACCCACACATATTCGCTCTTTTTTCCTGTTAACCTCGTTAACGGTTGAGCGTGTGTGGCGAAGTCGGTCAAGAATCTGCGGTACCATGAAGCAACCCCCAGGAAGGTGCGCAGCTGTCGCATGTTTCCTGGTCGTGGGTACTCCATGATAGAGCGCACCTTTTCAGGATCTGGCCTGATCCCCTCGCGGTCGATCAACAGGCCTAGGTATTTGGCTTCAGACTTGCAGAAGACGCTTTTCTCTCGATTAATCGAGAGGCCAGCTTCGCACACCCTGTCCAATACGGTTTTTAGATGTCGTAGGTGATCCTCGAAACTGGACGATACCACTATGATATCGTCCAAATAGGCGAAGGCGAATTCGCCTAATTCGGGGCCGATCACACTATCGATCGACCGCTGGAAGGTGGCGCCGGCATACGAGAGACCGAACGGCATTCGTACGAACTGGTAATGTCCCAGTCCGGGTACGGTAAAGGCCGTAATCGGCCGAGATTCGATCTGGAGTGGGATCTGGTGAAACGCGCTACTGAGGTCGAGCGTCGATATATAGCGCGCGTTTCGCAAACGCCTTAATATATCTTGCATAAACGGCAAGGGATACGCATTCGGCTCGGTGACTTTGTTGACCTTTCTGAAGTCAATACAAAATCTGTACGAACCGTCCTTCTTGCGTATCATAACCACTGGGCTCGACCAGCCACTGTCCGCTGGTTCGATTACCCCTTGGGTTAACATTTCCCTTACCAGTCTATGCATTTCCTGCTCGACCTTGTGCGATACCGGGTAGTAACGCTGTTTAATTGGCTTCGTATCACCGACCCGAATCTCGTGCTCGATGCCTGCCGCACATCCCAAGCCCGTCGGGGCTCGAGATAGGGCCTCGTCGATGGTCTTCTGCAGCATGGCCTGTTGTGTAGCCGTAACCTCGGCTAGTCCGATTGTGGCTAATCTCGGACCAGCCTCCAAGCTAGCTACTTCTAGCTCCATTTTGGCCTGCGATCCCTTGAACAGCAACGTGTTATCGCCTGGATCAAGTACCGCTCTGAACAACCTGATGAAGTTTACTCCTAAAATACATTCTTCGACGAGGGTAGGGAGGATGGCTACTCTCGTCGGCATCGTCAATCCTCCCACGGTGAATGGTAGCATGGCGTGACCGACGATCGTTAACTTACGACCGTCTGGTAATCCTGCTGTTCCCGCGTGGGTGGTGTCCAATCTGACGCCCAGCACAGACGCTATTTGTAGAGCATTACTACCCATGGCTGTGGTGGAAGCTCCCGGATAATAGAGGGCCCGTATTTGGAAGTCCCCTATTTTCACCGGTAGCCACCAACGCGTCTCCTGATCCGGGGAATATCGGGAAACAGCTTCGACGGCTCCACAGCTTTGCTCTTTATTCATCATAGCGCTAACCATTGTGCTCTTGCGTGCAGACATTACTTGTCGTCCGAGCCCCTTTGGTTCGGACGATCGGAGTTTCCATGGGGTTCTTCTTCGACGATTTATCCGCCTTTACCCAGGCCCCCGAAGGCGTGTGCGATCCATACGTCACCGCCTCGGCTGGTTTAGGGCCTTTGGCTCTGTTAACGCCATCACCCTCATTCTTCGCACGCACTCTACCGCCACGCTTCTCTTTGGCGTCACTAAGGGAGTTCTCGCTCTCGTCGCTCAACACGCTCACTACTAACGGCGTGGGCTGTGTTGGCGGAGGCTGCGAGATCTCTTTGACGGGGTTTGGGTTACTGGATGAAGGAGTGGGATCAACCCCACCTATCCACTCCTTTGCTCGTTTCCCTTCTTGCACTGGGGACAGAACTTCCTATAGTAACCCAGTAGGCCGCACTCGGCACATTTGATCGGCCCTGAGAACTCTCTTCCTCGTTTGCGGGGAGTCTCCGGCCTTTTAGTTCGGTCCTCGGAAGTCAAGCTTTTGTCGGCTCGGTTATTCTTCATTTCCGCCGTCATTTCCTTGATGGACAACAGCAATTGGTTAAACATGTCGATGGGCAGATCCTTTTTCTCGCCATCGACGGATTCCAGACTCGGATTAGGTGTCGCCCCCGCGGGCGTCGGTGTATAGACGACCTGGTGCGTCACCTTCTCGAGTACCTTTTCCATGCGGTCCAATCTATCGCTGACTTCCAGTTTGTCACCGGACATAGATGCCACCTTCCCCTTACGACCCTTGCTCGCGTCGGTGCGGGGGTGATACGCCAGTTCAGGATACAGAGTCGATTGAGGGTCCGGTATCGTCCGCTCCATCCTTCGCTGATGCAAGTTATTCTGGGCCGTCGTGGCCAGGTCGTTTAGGGTCCGTACGGAGTCCACTTCTGATCTCCGTATTTGGCTCTGGATTTCCGGTAGGAGGTTGGCATGTAGCAGGTCCAGCTGGCTCTCGTGCGTCATTCTGGGGTTTAGTCGACTCATTAGGCCCATCATGTTTGCGATGTATACGTTCGCGGGTTCGTCTGGGCCCTGGTATCGGCCTCGGACCTCTTTGGTTAGACGATGCTGTTGTTGCCTGCTGGTCCCAAACCGTGCTCTGGCGTCTGCCTCGAAATCCGCGTAGGAGAACCATTCGTTCCGCATTGCTTCGAACCAGACGAGGGCAGGACCGGCGAGTAGCTCGGAGACAGCTGTGAGCATCTCGTCTTCCGTAAGTACAGCGCTGCTCCTCGAGTTGTCCAACCTTGATAAGAAGGTGTCAATACTCGCGTTGCCTTCTCCGGAGAACCTGAGTTTCCATCCCCGGACGATGCGGCCGACGTCCCTTGTTGTCGACCACGGGTTTGACGTCTGTTGGGATGACCACATGTTCGGCGGGTGGTTGTTCACTTCAGCATTAACTCCACTGAGTTAATGCTGTCCACCCTCTCCGAAAGGGGGCGTCCGGCGAGGGGTCCTGCCGGCGGCCCCCGTGGGCCTCAGTCCGGGTCCGACTGGAGTGCTCTGGGGTAGCCTGGCGTCGTAGTGGCATGTAAATGTATCCTGGAATGCGACGCTCCTACGCGTGTTTTCTCGTTGTGGTTCCTCATTGGAACTGTTTGACACGTTTTGCCGCATATCTCTGTGTACGGCATTTTCCAGTTCCTTCATCCTGGTTGACAGGTTGTAGATTTGTTCCTGCACCTTGATGTTGGTCCTGACGATTTGTTCTACAATTTGGGTTAGGTTAGACGCGTTCGAATTTCGTGAGTCTTGTACCTCCCATTTCCTCTCATGTTCTCTGGACCGGAAAATGAGGTCTTGAATCATCACCGTGAATGCCGGCGGGAGTTTGAACTGGCTGCCATCGTCAGCCGTTATAGTAATTTCCTTCTTACTATTTGTGTTTTCTCCGCTGTCCAGGGCATTCGCGATGTTGATCGCGGTTTTTTGAACTCGCGATATTACGTCCGCACTCTGCATTAACTGGGCTAGCGGATGTTCTCTCTCCTGCTCGGATGCTGTGTGTTCCTGGCATAAGGATACTATTAGCTCCGAGCGTAGGCTCTTTTGGCTGGACTGCTGTGCTGGTTGTTGACTTCTGCGAAATCTGCTGCCGAGTAGTCACCAAGCAACCAGTTATGTAGTCGTGTAGCTCTCGAGAGCCTGGTCCCGCTTGTTTTGAGCTCCAGTTGCTCGAGGTATTCTTCGATTTCCTCCTCCTGGAGCGTCAATACCCAATTTTCTATCTCTGTCTGAGTGCGGTCCATAATTGTCTGTTTGATTACTAGCGTTGGATTTCTTTGTAAAATTTACAGTTATGTTACGCGGGTGCAAGTGTT
Source organism: Phymastichus coffea (assembly GCF_024137745.1). Taxonomy (NCBI): domain Eukaryota; kingdom Metazoa; phylum Arthropoda; class Insecta; order Hymenoptera; family Eulophidae; genus Phymastichus; species Phymastichus coffea. The sequence goes on along the minus strand of NW_026706819.1, from coordinate 4,522,765 downwards.
GTACTAAAATTCGTACGCCAAATGAAAATAAAAAATATTTTATTAGCCAACACTGGGCTTGATCAACGGCGTTTTACGAATTATTTGCCGAAAGATTCTTCGCTCGTTAATACGCAATATAATGATCCTGCCTATCAGACGCACTAACTGTTTGTTAGTACGGCTGTGTGAGTTAGTATCTAAAATATGGTAACGAGCGTTGTGCGCAATCACCAACAACCGCAGTTAATAATATTAAAAAAACATTTACGTTAAGACAATATTATGTCAAATAAAATTATTCAATCGAATTAATTTTGTTTGAAAATTGCCGGTGTTAGTTTTCCCCGGGCCAACGGGTATAATATTATTTGCGGCAACTTTCAAAATTCGTTGGTGTTTACGCTTGAGAATCTTTCGGTCGCACTCGCACGCGTTCACAGCTATTATTTACGATTTTCGCCGCGGCGGGCCTTCGCAAGCTAGCTAACAGGCTTTGTTTACTAACGTGGCCTTCGGTATCAAGTGCGCACAACAACACTTGATTGCCACCTGAGTCGTTGGTTGACTGGGCGCGAGTTTACTATTGAGAACCGGTGTTTTGCACTATCAAAAACACCGTAGGTTCTTTAACGTTGGGCGCCATGTGACGGGGTAAAACCGTTTAATTATATTATGCGCACAATTACACTAAAAGGACGCGCGCAGTTAATTACTTATGCTCAATAGGTAAATCGGAGAGCATGCAAAGACAGGTGCCAGTCAACCAGTAAGTTCTCTTATCGAAGGAAAGTGAGTGGAAGCTATGAGGTATAAGTGAATCGAAAAGCACTTGTTAGTAATATTTGTTAAAATAATTGTTTACGTTGACGCTCGCTCATCGACAACACGCTTTGCCGGTACGCTCGTTGCTCTTTGTTATTAGAGCCGTTACTGTTATCGAATATTAGAAATTGATTATTAATCACGCAATCGCGATCGCGAAATTAAGCTGGCCAGCTTACCTTATATTTGCAGGCGATCGGAAAACACAGCGACAAATTGCACAGCACGGAACAGTTTTTAATGTTTAGTTCGCGGGTCGCGAATGCGCGCACGGAATGGTTTCGCCCTCGATGGCGAAACCTCACACACACACACTCGGCTTGGCCTCAAGCTGGTAGCTGGATGGATCCTTGGCGGCTACAGTCCTGGATAACTGGCTCTCAGCTGGATATCACTGTCTCAGCGTATGGTGGTCAAGGGCACGTGAATCGGCGGCGGTAATAGCGAAAGCGGGCGGACACAACAATGGTCAATGCTTCACTAGTTCGGTTTCAATCGCGCGCGTTCCGTCTGCTCGCGTGCCGAATTCCTTCGTTACATATTTCGTCCCCCCGGTAGGTGCTGCCCTCAGATGCAGCAATTAAGTTAGATTATCAGCGCTAATTTGACGTTTACCGTCACAGTGTATAAATAATCGTAGCGATTTCTTTTCTTTTAGGCGCAAAATATTTAAAAAGAAAAGATCATAAATTATTTGACCAGTATAAAAATAAAATTTTTATAAAAAAAATAAAAAACAATTGCCAAGCTGGATTACAAATGGTACATCACCCTAGCAAAGGTCGTGGCATAATAACCACACGGCCATTTACAAAAAATGAACTCGTAGTAGAGTACAAAAGGTCACTTGTTAGTGCCAAAGAGGCTTGTAAAAAGGAAAAATCGGAATATCAATTTTATTTTAACCACAAAAATGAAAAAAATGGTAAGTAAGCATATTTACAATTAACAAATCATTCAGCTAGCTTAGATATTTAAATTGGCAGTTCACAATTTTTAGACTGTTAAAATTGAGGTTTCAATGCATATTCAGGGTATCGTCAAAGTAACTACTATACTTCGATTTAACCATGAGAATGACTATTAAGGTTACTTCAAGGCTAACTTTGAATTTTCAAATAGGAAATTCTATCTTTAGAAATGGTAATTAAAAGAGCGGAAAATTTTACTTTCAAACATGTATTTAGGTCATAGGTTATCGATAACCTTGACGTTCAGCTGATGATTTTTAGGCTTGATATGGCTTGGGTATAGTTTGTACAGCTTCAGAGTTCACGAAGAACATTTAGATCGTTTTTTTCAACTTTTTACAATGAATTCATTGATCACGTTGGATTTGACCTTGAGAATAACCTACATTTAACTTTTCTGAATGCTTAATTCACGCAAAACCCTTCGTTGTTTAGCACAAATAACTAATTAATCTCAAACTTTTAAAAATTAATCTTTAACGATCGAAATCTTCATTCAATTCGTGAACCAGTTCTACTTTAAATGAATGGAATTTCACTCTCTCTTTCTCTTTCTCTCTCGGGTATTTTATTATTTTTTGGATACCACGCATAGAAGAAAGTCAAAAAATTGTTTAATAGAAGCTTGAAAAAAAATTTGCTTTTGGACTTATATTTATTTGTCATAGTATTGATGCTACGGAAGTGACGGTCTATTATGGTCGATTAATTAACCATAGTTTGAATGGAAAACTTAAAGCACAATTAATGAAGATTGAGTCAGAGCCAAAAATTGTATTTTTTGCCGCAAAAAATATAGGCTAGGGTGAAGAGTTAACATTTGATTATAATGATCGAAGAAAAGAGGTTATAGATAATAACGCATGGCTACTCGAGGAAACGTTGGGTGAGTATCTCAAATATATTTGAATGAAAAATATGTATTACTTTCTTACAATAACTTGAAGACTTGCAATTTCTCAATTTTATTAATCTTTTTCTAAAAATATGTGTAATATTTTTAGGATATAAAACGTGATAAAAAAATTTTCTTAATTTCGTACGTTTTCTTGCCAATAATCTTTTGAATCTGAGAATGTCATGTTTATAAATTTATCTTCCTAATATTACAACCTTCATATTTATACCGTAACATTTGTAGCGCTGCAGAGTAGGAACATATTAGTGTTACTCTTAAATTGCATATGATTGTGTTTATCATCATTCACCTTTATTCTCTAAATTTTCAGCCTTGTTTGGATTTGCAACGGGATTCTAGCTTATGGAGGGTTTCTTGCGAGCTTTGCGACGCTCGACCCCATGGCTTAGTTTGCCGCACGTGTATATTCTTCCACAAACGGGCCAGCGGAGAGCATCGTGAGTAGAAGACGTTGTAACAGAAAAGATAATAGGCGCAAGCACGAAAGTTTATCGTAGGAGAATACGCGAGGAAAGGAATAGAGTCAGGAACGAATTAACAAGAACAGTAGTTAGGAAAAAACAAATATTTATAAATGTCCAAATGTTATAAACTGTCGCAGATTAAGCAAGTGTAGAGAGATTATATAAGATAAAATACTTTAATATGCCAATAAGGTAGAACCCTATCCGGCTGTTAGAAAATAATGCAATAGATATGAAATATATCACAGGCACACACGAAAAAAAAGTTTAAGTTCCGCCAACGAGAATACTCATTCCTTATGTATTTTTGGTCGTTTAATTCGAATTCATCAGCCGTTTTTGCTCATCAGGTCCCAATTTTTTTTAAATCAAAAAACCATTGAAATCATGCTATTTTATGGATTTTTCGTGGTTTTTTCAATTCTGATAAAATATATAGGCCTATAGAGTAAACCTGCTTAATGATTCGGATTCTGCAGATCAAAATACGTCGAAAGCTATATTTTTATTTTCTGCTAAGGTAAAATTTTTATCTCTCTAGAGCTTCCGAAACAGTGGAAGTCCATACAAATCCATAGCTTATGAAACACACACATAAAAAAAATTTAAACCGTCGTTTATTTACCAGTCGAATCCGAACGACTTGAGAACCGCGATATTAATTCTGACGCATATATTTTTTTTTACATTTCAGTCAGTCTTCTAAGTATTTTCAGTGGATTTTCACCGTTAAAAAGAATTTGGGAACTAATGGATGAAAACGGACATCGAATTCAGAATCAGCGACTAAAAATATACGAGAAAAGAAAGTGGAGTTATAAATATGAATTTTTCTATGCTTGTGTTCCAAACAAAAAGTATAAAGCTATATTATATTGTATTTTCATAAGCTATGGATTTATATGAACTACCACTGTTTCAAAAGCTATAGAAAGATGAAATTTCACTTCGTCAAAAAATAAAAACATCGCTTTCGACGTATTTTGACCTGTAAAATCCGAATCTTTACTCAGATTCACTCTATAGGTTCACATTGTTCGTCAGATTCGAAAAAACCACGAAAAATTCATAAAATACCATGATTTCAATGGTTTTTTGGTTTTTAAAAAAAATTGGTACCTGATGGGCAAAAAGTGCTGGCGATATCGAATTAAATGACCAAAAATACTCAAGGAATGAATTCTCGTTGGCGGGACTCAAACTTTTTTTTGTGTGCCTGTGTTATTAACGCAGTCTGTACGGAGTGGCGACCAATATCTATAAACATTCAGGAGTACGCACCACGACACTTGTAACTGAGAAAAAGAAATTGCTTGGTAGCGTAAAATGAAACTATAAATATCTTGAGGGCTAATTATTTGAAGTTTTTTCGGCAAAGGTCATGTACGAATTAATTTGTACCACAAAAATTTAAGTTTCTTTGTCATGCGCTCTATTGATACCCCTCTCCTATTCTCAAAATCATTATCTACTGTCATGCAGGCACGCATTCACGCGGGCGGCTCACTTGCAACCTAACCTCACGTTCAGTTATTTGCTATGTAGCGTTCTCTCTCGCGCTTACCTTGATGTAGTTGCTGTACAATAAATACATGAATAAATAATTCTAAACCTCAATAAATATATAAATTGATAAGGCATGCTACTTGGAAGAGAGAGAAATAATGAGAGCTTTCAAGAACCGGGATTGCAGGTAAAAGTTAGGGATAGTTGTTTGTCCTAGACACCTCGGTTAGATTGTAGATGCCGCAGTACTGCTTGTACCGGAAATGTGTACGCGGTCGGTACATCATGTTTTACGGATCGGTTACCCTATTTCAGAGTTTTGCTGATGGTCATGGCGGACAAAGTGCATGATAGTAGGCTTCTGAAGGGTTAGGCGGACCTTACCTCTCAGTCTTTCTTACTTCTAGGATGTGAAGCTGGGCTTTAATCTTTCCAGCTCTTGAAGCTTTCGGCGTTGCTCTTGCTATAATATCTCCCGCTTTACCTCCTCCTCCTGCTTTTTTTGCCAAGCGGCCTCAGCGTCCTTAAGGATCCGCTGAAAGTCAAGAGCCATCCTAACTATCTTCACAAAGTTGACCATACCGGCAAAACCATGAAGGCGTGCCTAAACGGGAAGGTTTAGGCACGCCTTCATGGTCGGGCCTTGATTTTCTCGTTGAACCGAGAATTTAGTTGGCTCAAGCGTATCTTGAGGAAGAGCGGGAAGTGCTCTGAATTCCGGCTCAGTATAAGCGGGCCTGAACTACCGTGGATACTTCTCTATCAAAATGACTATATATTGGTCGAGTAACGCTTTGTCAGCGGTGAATTACTCGTACTCGCCGTGCCGTGCGGTGTCTACGCTAGTCGTGATGCTATCAGTGCCGAAGGTCTGAGGAAGCGATAGAACGGAAGGAGCCTCGTCTGCTTGCTCCCTTTCGAGTTTTTCGTTTATCTTCTCGCAATCTGAGCCTGTGGGCATATGTTTATACTTATCCAAGTTGAGAGTAATTACTTTGGCCCGATTACCCCCTTGTCCCCAGCCACTCTTACTTCGATTTCCACCGCGGCCTCGATTACCGCCTCTGGATGAGCCTCTATTAGTTTTGTCTAACGTAAATTATGTCGAGGTCTCCCTTTTATTTGTAGAGATTTGATCCTCTAAAGAAGTATTGTTTGTTTAATCCATATATAATTCTAATTTACTTAACGTATCATTGATATCTGCACTTAATAAATTTGGGATCCATTCGCGTAATTTTAATTCAAATTTTCTTTAAAAATAGTTAAATCGTTTAAAGTTCAATTTCACGCCATTTTATTCTATATAATTTAATATAATTGAGTACAGAATAGACAAAAGAAATTTCATTTCAATTTAAATGAATCTACAAATTTTTTTTTTAAATATTATATGAAAAAACGAATTAATTATTAAATATTTTATCGTTAAAAAAATAGCTATAATAAAAATAATCAAGAAACAGGGTGACAGTAAGTTAATTAATTAGGTAAATTCTGCCACGATGCAGGATTAACTGCCGCCTGTTATCTCTGTTTAGTTACTATGGGAAACAAGCATCTCTTCTTATATTTCGGCACCCGCGCCCACATCAGACCAGTGGCTGCTTTACTCAGTCATCTGCTAAAATACTTTGCCAGGAAACGAGGAGCAAAAGTGGCGGTTTGAATTGAAAAGCCGAAAATTCAAATATAAGGGATTTATTTCCCTACTATAAATAATACACGAAATCGGTGGCCGAGAGACGCTCAATCAAACTGGGGAGGAAGAGAGAATAAAAATAAGCGTAAAATTAAACGGCACAGCGCAACAAAATCGCGAACTCAAACTAACGGCGCAAGAATGCGACACTTACTTTCCAAAATGAAGTACGGTGATTAGCCGTACCTTTTAGTCCACGGCTGCTGCCGCCCATAACTATTTTCTGCTGCTGCTGTCACACTTTGTTGCTGTTGTTGCTGCCAAAAATACTACTCATCAGAGGTTTGCCGAATGACGCTATCACAGTCGAAATTCACCTGTCACTTTTCATACGAGCATCCGGTTCGCAGAGCAGTGAATTTTTATTAAATTAACGCGCTCGCTGATTGGTCGATCCCCCACGCGCGCTTTGTCCCCTCTTGCTTCACACGTTGAACATGCATGCTCATGCAGCTCATTCAGTGCTAACGAATCACGAACGCAGCGACATTTTGTCGAATGTTTCAATTGATAAAAAAAAATTATTATACAACTAATAATTAAATATATATTGCCAAATAATACGAGAATCAGTGTACAATAACAGCACATAAAAAAAATTTAAAACACAATAGAAAATATGTATATATGAATATTATAACGCACGCCGCATGAATTAGTAGCGTCAGCAGTGCGATAGGCAAAAAACCATTCGCTTGGTATAGTCGCGTGTGTTTTTAAAAACTGAAATATCAAGTTTGTAAAATTCAAATTTAATCGATATTGAATGTGAGACGCTTGGAAGTAGCCGCTTTATTACTTTCAAACGCAACCAGATTCTCGCAAGTGTAAACGCATTGGCACACGTGCGCGCTCACAGACATTATGTTACTTAAACGTAAAGATGCGCTCGCACTAAAAAATTCCTCCCGAATTCGAGGAATTCATCGTAGCTACGCAGCGTAAAAAATGAAAAATTGAAGTCCCAAAACGTTAGGGCGCCAATTGAAGCGAGATTTTTGCTCGCCCTGTGTTGAAGTAAAAGAGGGAAAGTCGAGAGGAAATTTTGTAGTTGAGCTGCTCATGGTACATACTGCTCTATATAACAACATAGATTTTTGATAGAGATGTTTTGAATCTAAGTTTATAACCAATCCACCATAAAGCAGGTTATTCTTTTTACAACTCTTCTTTATGACACTTTCAGTGGTACTTAACTATAGTCAATATTCTCTGGCCTAGATCTATATTTCAAACTTCCTAATAAAAAGTGTTCAAAAATTTATCTTGACAAGTTAAACGTACGAAATATATTTTTTCAAAATAAATAATGATCATAAACAATAGTTTAAATCTAAGAACGTTGCGCTGGATCTGTTCGCTTTCAGCAGTTATTTTTTCTTACATTTCACTTTATTAGTTTTGTAAAGTACCACCAAACAAGCAAGTCAGTTCGAAACTGTCATGATTATCATTCTTCCAAGTTTCACATCAAGTAGTCACATTCTTTATTTTAAAAGGGCAACATTTTCAAAATAAAAGCCCTATGCGTAAAGTAAAGTCGATACATCATTCATTAAAAATAAAATCCTTGATATGATAACATTTTTTTTATGTAGGTAATAAAGTTTCGAAAACAAAGAAAAAATAAACATCATTAAAATAAAATTCTTCTAATAAAGTGTGACAGAGTTATAGCGATGTTCGCTAGCCCTGTGTGCGGCACTCTTCTCGCGCGAGCGCAGCGACCAAGTGTACGCTATATAGCGACTAAATACTTGTGTCGTTGCAGGATCTGGAGAGAGGAGCGCGACGATCGGCGAGGTGTCGCCGTGAGTGCGAGTGAGAGCGAGAAGAGCGAGAGAGAGAGAGCGATTTTGACTGATTTTTGACGGCGAGAGCGCGGCGGCGCGAGGCTTAGAAATTAAAAGAGAAGAAGGGCAGTTAGGCGCGAGCTCTGGAGTAATTAGGACCAGCTAGAGAGAACCTTCTGGAGAGTTCCGGCTAGAGAGGAACCACTACCACTGGCGCGACAGCTATTTCTGCCAGGAAGGAGAGCTATTAAGGAAGCAGAGTCAGTTCCAGCAGCAACCATACGCCGTCTACGGAGTAGAGGCCGAGCTGCGGCCCTTCCTGCAGCAACCTCCATCGTCGCCAGGGCATCGTTTCCGGCGGGTCTACGCTTTCACCGGCGTCGCCTCTCTACCGACGGACCGTCGGCATCCGGTGGGTCTAAGGCCAGTTTACCTCTCTC